>NC_140077.1:16122978-17552281 GCF_964194135.1 Talpa europaea
TCTGGGTCTCTCTCTTTCCTCTCTTCCTTTTTTTTTTCCTCCCTTCTCCATTCCTTCTCTCTCCTCCTCATTCCTCATCCATTAGTCATCTGTAATAATAGTTGATCCTCTGTTATTCATAGATTCTCTATGTGAATTCTACTACTTCTGGCATTTCTTTGCAAACCCAAATTATACTTATAGCACTTTCATGGCCATTCACAGAAGTGTGTGAAGTTAGAAAAAAATATGAGTGCCTAACGCCGTGTGTTCCTAGTTGAAGGTTGAAGTCAAGAAGATGACGCTCTGCCTTCTTATTTAAGCTCTCATCCCTAACATACATGTCTTTTTTTTGCAATGTTAGTGCCTAGTCATTGCACTTTTTGGTGGTGATTTCACTATTTGATATAGCTCAGTGTGTCTAGTGCTCTTAAGATCAGTAAAGGGCCTCCCTGGTGGTGCAAGGGTTTAAGATACAACCTATGAAGCTATCCGCAGCCACTGCAGCACAAGTTTAATCCCTGGCCAGGGAGCAACCCACATGGTGCAGCAGACCTCTCCTGACTCACCCACTGCTCCCCTCAGCAGTGTACATCAGTCAATCCACCTCTTCTTTTCCCCACTCTGTCTCTGGTGAATCCTTTCACCCCCACACCTCTGGCCTGTACCCCAGTTCTTGTATGCATAAATAAATAAATGTTTAAAAAAAAGATCAAGAAGGCTATGGCCTCATGGAGAAAACATCTTCATTACTAAATGTTGTTCAGGCAGGAGTTTGTATCGTTTCTTATGAATTCAATGTTGGTGAATTAACAAGACAGTAAATAAGGTGTCTTTAAGCAGAAACACACATAAATCAAAATCATGTATTAATTACTTGGTGAAAATTCTGTCACTAGATTCTTGAAGTTACCTAATGTCTATTTTTCTAGGAGCAGTCATTCAATAGTCACTAATTCAGTGTTTGTAGTGGTTTATAGAACATCACTACTGACAATGAGGATTGATTGTATTTTGTTTTTCTATTTCTTAATTTACCCCCAATATAACATAGCTTTATGATGATGAGAACTTTTATGTTCACTCCTGCATAGTTAATGCTTAGAACGGGGCCTGATACACTGTCAGTGCTCAATAAATACTTAATGATATAATGAAAGGAAGGAAAATTATTCTACTGTGACAGAAATGCGACGTTAGTATTGTGAAAAATGCAATAATTAGAAAAAAACAAAAGAAGATGCAAGTTGTGATACAGTCTCTGAAGGTTATAAGGAGGGTGATGAACTAGGGAATAGTTTAATTAGCTTGTGTCATTTCAGCTGAGATCTAAAAAGGGTAAAATAAACCAGCTTTCAGATACAATGAAGAAAGGGTATTCTAGGCAGAGAGAATAAGAAAGAGCTGACAGTGGTGATTGGACAGAAAATGAGGAGTGTAAGCAATAGTGAGGATAAGGTGAAAGAAATAGTTTGACGCTAAACTGGGAAAACATATTTCAGATACTGAAAGAGAACTAGAAATGCATTGCAATATTTTAAACAATGTGATTTATGCTCCAAAGAGATTAATAGGGAGACAGATTAATCAACTAATGGGCCCAAATTTTAGTTGTCATATATTTTCTAATTGCCAATTCACTATTTCAAGATGGATGGTGCCTTAGTTGATTCAGGTTCCTGGACAGGCTGTCATGGTGCTTCTTTTTGATTCCTTACACATGCATTTGAAACTACCATGCCAGAATTTCCAGTAGATATCATCTAACTTTGACCAAAGAACTATTTTCTATTAGTGAACTCTCACCTCAAATAATTGTGCATATTTGGAAGAAGATAGAGATGATACGGGAACACTTGTGGTCACATTGATTTGTCAAATTAACCCTGATGATTTGGAAATCAGAGAGTGGCAAATGTAACCAGACACTCCATTTTATTAAGGATGGCATATTTCATATCTGGTATAGTGCTTAATATTCAGAATGTGTCAAGTGATTGTTAACATATGTTCTTATAATGAGTTTTGCAGCCACATTGTTTTGAAGCTAGTGTGTTTGTAAGAAAAAAAATATATTCCATAATTACTCATATAATGCCCATACAGAAAAATAAAAGTTGTTATTTAAGAATAAATGTGTGTTAGTGTCTGTTGGCTTAACTGGTTGCTACTACTGTTGCTATCTTATTTAGATCAGAGAGAATTTGATATCATACTGCTCATATAATTGCTGCTAGAAAAGCTATTGGTAATAGGAATGTCCAATAAATTTCAATTTACACAAAGAATTGATTTCTTGTGCCCATGCAGGCCACTGTGTTAAGAAGAATGCTAAATTTGGGCTCAGAACACTGTGATCAACTACTAACACTAATGTCTACTTTAGGATTAGAAGGGGAGAGGGGATTATGTAATGTGCCAAAGTAAACAATTCTGGAAAATAACCTCTGCTAGAGCAACATGGTGTAATGAATGAGCATAGGAGTAATATAAAAAAGAACTGCTTCAAATATTTGTTTAACTATTTCTAAGTGTCTTGTGTTTTTTTAAAGTACATTAGTGTTATGACATATCTTTACAAAAGACTAATAATATGTGGTATCTATTTTTTTAATGGGGATCAAATAAAATAATGAGTAAAAGTGCACAACACTTAGTTGGAACTTTGTAAACATTAGCTGTCTTTCAATTCCCATCTTCTGTTATCACTGGGGAAGACAATTTATTTTCAGGGTTCAATGGCCACTTTAACATGATGCTTCCTCTGTGGGCCATCTTTAACATTTAAGCCTTGTCTCTGCTATTACCTTCCTTCATGGGCTCACATTCCATCCCTCCCATGTGCTCCTCACTCAGTTGATGTAATAATCTGTTAATTACTGCTGCCGCACCTCTCATTAGTTCTCATATCATGAGACATTTGTGCCCTTCACTTATGTCAGTTATTCTGGTCTCCTTCATATAACTCTAAGAACTCTCCTATTCGGGGCTCTCAATTATCATCCTAAAACAGGAATCTGATACTCATATCTATATTTATATATCAATAACTTAGTCCATTGTCCCTCCCAGAAATATCTGTACTTTAAAATGGGGCCTCTATGGAAGAAAATAAATAAGGCTGAGTTCATATTCCATCATAGCAGATTTTTATTGAATTATTTCTGGGCACCAGGGCTGGGGAAATAAAACTACTATGTAGATTATAGAAAGAAGAATATGTTCATTATAATTACTATGTGATAAATGGTAAGCAGGATTCATATTATGGTCATTCTGGTTTGGCTAGTAGTTATGACTGAACTTAAATGGAAAGAACTAAAAACTGGGAGATCATTGCTTATATCTTTGATATGACTGCTTCATAGAAGTTTCATAGAGGAAGGTAGTGTAAAATTCACCTTAACAAATAGAGGGAGCTAATGAGATAAGGGATTAAATTAGAAGGGAGAGAAATTTTATTTTATTTTTTAAAGATTACTTTTATTTATTTATGCATATTAGAACTGGGGTGTAGGCCAGAAGCTTGAGTGTGAGAGAATTCACCAGAGACACAGTGAGGAGTAGAACAGGCGGATCTACTGAAATACACTGTGAGGAGAACAACAGGTGAGATAGGAGAGGTCTATTGCACCATGTGGGTCAGATCCATGGCAGGAGCTTGAATTCATCCTGAAGTGGCTGGTGAGACTTAAACCTCTGCACCATCAGGGAGGCCCGAGAGAACTTTTAGATATATAGCAACAACTTATGAAAATGCATCAAATATGTTCAAGAAATGACAGCAATCTAGTGTGGCTGGATTTAAGCATGTCTCTGTGTAAGACACATTTAGGCCAGATTACAGAGGGTATCAAGTGTTATGCATTGATGTTTATATTTGAGTAAAAATGATAGGAAACCATTCATTTTGAAGAAGGGAGACTATATTACTAGAACAGTTTTCAAAAAAAGGTTCAAGAAGAAAAACCTGCACTTATATGAAAATTGCATTGGATTTGGGAAAAAATAGATTAGGACCATTTCTTAAGGAGCTAGTCTTGGGATAAGAAAGGTGCTTAAGACCTGAATGAAGATCATGAGGGTTGGTATAAAGGGCATATTAAATATATGTGATTTTGTGAAGGGAGAGACTCTAAGTGTTTGTGAATTTTATTTATTTGCAGAAATATTTTAGGTATACTTGCATGTAAAGTTTGCCTTGAAGTTTAATGTAGATAAAATATCTTATTTAGACATGGGACAACCACATTGGAAAGGCATGACTTACCAAATGAAAAAAAAAATAGCAACATGACTTGTTGACATTTAAGATTTTCAATGTGGTTGAATAGTGAATAAAAATATCCTGCTTCCCGTATCTGAAATAGAACATTAAATTTATGTTACAGAGAAGGGGTGAGAAAAGCTATCAGTTGTTCATGTAAATACAAGTTGAGAGAATATGCATTGGGTGGCATTTCATCACATCTTCTGTACAGTTTTAGGTTAAGTGAAATGATTTATGAGTTCATGCTAAATTGCCAATTTTCAGATAATGTATACCTCCAACTCAGATCATCTGAAAGGATTTATCTCCTGCAGAACACTACATCCAGAGTGGCATTGTTTTTCTTCTGTGACTTTGCTTGCAGAGGAGACATTAAATACACTAACTATTGATTTTCTTGTTTCATAAATGCTTCCAAAGCTCTTAACTTGACCTAATCTAGTCAAGGGCAAGCATTTACATTTGTCAGTGATCACACACATTTTCAGAACATTTAACTCAGGCTAACTCTTTTATATTTTTTTTTTTTAGATGATCAGGAATTAGTTTGGACTGAAGACAAAAAGCAGAGTATGAGAAACTTAGTTTTTTAGTTTTTGGTATTTAGAACCTATTATCTGTAAGTTATTTTTATTATGTCAAATTTATAAATCCACAACACAGTAAATCCTTTTTTTTTAATTTTGTATTATCATTTCCTTTATCAACATTTGTAGTTTTCAGAATATAGATTCAGCACATATTTTCTTAGATTTATAACAAAATACTCTATTTTGAAACTATTTCAAATGTACTTTTATTACGTATTGATTTGCTTTATGCATTAATAGTACATGGAGCTAGGATTGATTTGTGTGTTGATTTTGCGTCTTATGACTTACCTAATCACACTTGTTAGCTCTAGGGATTTCTTTTTTGGAAATTTGTTGTTACTGACGAGGTAGACAATAATGTCATCTGTGAATAAGAACATATTTTTTCCTTTCCAATTTGTATTGCTTTTGTTTCTTTTTCTTGACTGATTGATAGACTAGGACTTCTAGTACAAAACTGATAAGGAATAGTGACAATGGACTTTCTTGACTTGATATTTCTATTAGAGGAATATCATCTTCCACAGTCAAGCATGATGTTGGCTGTAGGTTTTGCATAGATGTAGGTTTTGCATAGATGTACTTACTAATTTTTTAGGAATTATATTTTTGACAAACTTGTTGAATTGTCAGTTTTTTTATCAATCAATTCACATGGTCATATAGGTTTTCTCCTTTAGACTTTTAATATTGTGTATTATATTGGTTTTTGAATATTAAATAGTTTTGCATTCTTAAAACCCTACTTTATCATTATACATTATTATTTTTATATATTGCTAACTTTGGTTAGCAATGAACTTTGGTTCACTTCGCACAGAGTTGGTGACATTTGACCAAGGACTTTGGTATCTATTTTCATGATACATTAACTGTAATATTATTTTCTTGTACTCCTTTGTTTGGTTTTGGCATCTTTATTTCTGTCCTCACTTGGTAATAGATTATTTGCCATTAATAACTATGAATTTATAACTAAAATTTTTATCAGGTATCTGTAGATATTATTTATTTCATTTAAACTATTTTAAGTGAAACCTATTTTAAGATATTATGTCTCATCCATAACAATTAGATTTCATCACAGATCATTTTTTAAATAATTTTTAAAGACTTATTTTTTTATTTATACAATAGCTGGGGTACAGGCCAGAGGTTTGGGAGGGTGAGAAGATTCACCAAAGACAGAATGGGAAGCAGTAAAGGCAGACAGATCAAAAGCACTGCTGAGGGGAGCAATGGGCGAGACAGGAGAGATCTGCTACACCATGTGGGCATTTTCCTGGCTGGCTGGGTAGCATTGAGCTCAACCTGCTGTGCCACTGGTGAGGCCCCATCACAGATCATTTAAAATATTTTCCTTGGGGCCTCCCCGGTGGCGCAGCGGTTGAGCGCTGGGTTGCGAAGCTGCCCGCGGCCTCTGCGGCGCCGGTTCGATCCCCGGCTGCTCCCCGGCCTCCAGAGGAGGGTCCCACATGGCGCGCAGACCTCTCCTGCCGCCCGCTGCTCCCCTCAGCAGTGTACTTCAGTCCTTCTGCCTGCTCTGCTCCCCGCTCTGGCTCTGGTGAATTCTCTCACCCTTCCGCGCTTCTGACTGTACACAGTGCATGTATAAACAAAACAAACAAACAAATAAATAAATAAATAAAACATGCCTCTATTTTAAAAAAATAAATAAATAAATAAAATAAAATATTTTCCTTGTTCATTGTTAGGTCCTGTCAGTTCTCTTTCTCCTGGTTCTCCTCTATCCTCTCTGGGAGTGCCTATTATACCTTTACTACCACTGAATAGACTTGTGCTTTATTTTTTTTTTTTTTTGATATGCTATGCCAGCTTGAACTTGGTATCTGAGATCCCTCACCTGTCTGTGAGAAGAGGTGTTTGTTCAGAGGAAGTGCCTTGCCTTTGACTTCACTTGTCCATGCTCCAAATGAGCTGTGAAAAATCAGAGCACAGCTAGCAGGGTCAGTATCCACCATATTTTAAAGACCTAGAATAGTTTTGGATGAGTTACTTTATTACTTAGCAGTAAACCAGTTGCAACTCATGAACTATGGATATTTTAGTTTCTTGGGGCAATTACATTCATCTGAGGCCATTATTTTTTTCCCTCATCAAGTCACTTTTATGGTTTTATGAGTATTTTCTTCATTTGTAGTCAGCCCCTATTAAAGCTTGTGGGCTCAGGAATACAATTGTATCAATACCTAAGGAGAGGCTGTAGTAGTTAAACTCATCATTCCTTCACTAATCCCCCTCTTCTATGGTCAGTGATTGACAGAGTGCTAATTGCATTTACCACTTCTAGGATAATGTCCACTTCCCAGCCCACCTTCAAGGTAAATCTATTGGATTGTTGCTATCAGACTGTGACTTTAGAAAAAACTGAAAATTAAAAGCTATCATCACAAATACCAGCTTTTAAAATTTCTAGTGAAAGATAATTTAATACTTTTACATGAACATAAATGGACAAAGCATAGATATTTTAATATTTAAATATCATTGACCTGGGCCTCCCTTGGTGGTGCAGGCTGTTGAGTGCAGTGCTGTGAAGCTGTCCACAGCTTCTG
Source organism: Talpa europaea (assembly GCF_964194135.1). Taxonomy (NCBI): domain Eukaryota; kingdom Metazoa; phylum Chordata; class Mammalia; order Eulipotyphla; family Talpidae; genus Talpa; species Talpa europaea. Next base: position 16,130,397 of record NC_140077.1, read on the forward strand.
CACTGCCAGTTCGATCCCGGCTGGCCAGTGAGGGTCCCACATGGCGCTGTGGACCTCTCCTGTTGCGCCCGCTGCTCCCCTCAGCAGTGTATTTTGTCAGCCTGCCTGTTCTGTTCCCCGCTCTGTTTCTGGTGAATCCTCTCACCTTCCCATGAATCTGGCCTGTACAGTGGTTCTTGTATAAATAAATAAATTTAAAAAAAAAATAAGTATCATTGACCAGAATTTTATCATTTTCCCTTCAAAGAGTCTGCACTACTTTCTGTAACTGTTCTAAGAATTTACCAAAAAAATTGGATAACCTAAAGACAACAGAAATTTATTTTCTCAACATCCAGAAGTTCAGGATCAACATGCCAGCAGGACTAGATCCTTCTGGAGGATCTGAAGGACTATCTCTCCTGAATTATGTTGGCCACTGATTCTTGGCATTTTATGGCTTGTGGCATCACAAATCTAATCACTGTTTCCTCTTTCACACAGCCTTGCCTCAGTGTATCTGTGTCCTGATAAGGACAACTCAATCAGGATGATCTCATCTTAAGATTCTTAAGTTAATAACATCTGCAGAGATTTTTTTTTTCAAAACAAGGTCTCATTCATCAGTTTTAGAGTTTAAGATGTGTGGGCCTCCCTTGGTGGTGCAGGCGGTTGCATGCAGCACTGTGAAGCTGTCCATAGCCTCTGCAGCACTGGTTCTATCCCGGCGGGCCAGCGAGGGTCCCACATGGAGAGCAGACCTCTCCTGTCTCGCCTGCTGCCGTATTTTGTCAGTCTGACTGTTCTGTCCCCAACTCTGTCTCTGGTGAGTCCTCTCACCCTCCCATGCATCTGGTCTATACCCTGGTTCTTGTATGCATGAATAAATAAATCTTTAAAAAAAATCTTTAAAAAAAGTAGAGTTTAGGATGTGTGAGTAGCTTTTGGGTGCATCACGACCAACCCACACCAATGTCCATTATATATTCAGGTGATGATAAATGTGATTCAGCTTCTTACTCACAGTGGTATAAGACATCCTGCATTAGAAAGTCTTGCATACAACCAAGAGGCAGTCATAGAAGAGAGGACACACATTCTAAACCCAGCCCTCCCATGTGTGTTACCTGCTCATAAGTATATCTCCTCAGAATGTTGCCACTTTTATTTTACTGTGAGAATATGGGAATGATATTTCATGCAAAGAAATTACTTTTCACGAAATCATTTTCACTCTAGGATTTCAATGTAACATAATACTTTCAAAAATAGCTGTTGATTAAAAACAGGTAAGGGTACACTTGGGCAAAATAAGTGTGCAGTGTCTGAATGATCTACCATCTAAGGTGTTAATGGATTTTGTTGAAAAACATACTGAACTACTGCTGATGGTTATTTATGAAAATTTACTGAGAACTGGGAACTGACAGAACTGAAAGCCAACATTGTATCATTTTTCTTAGATAGAAAGAACTGTTATCATGTAATTATGGTTCAGTGGATGCAACTTAAATCCTTCAATAATGGGACAACTATTAAAAAGAAGAACCTGTAAAAACCTCTCAAAGGTAACAAAATCATGAACAATAAATAGAATTGGTTTATAAAGAAAAAATTGTGACAGATGGAATTTAATAGCTTTTTGATGGGATTACTGAATTAATAGTCTATGGAAAGGAAGTGATTGGAATATGTTTTTATTTTATTATATGCGATCGTCTCTAGTGAAATTAACATCAATTCAAATTTTCTGGAAAATGAGTAGTGCCTTGTGGGTTGAAAACTACTTAAGGTCTCAAATAGTAAAAAATCAACAGCAACATATCTAGTTAGGGGAAGAGTAAGCTATTCTGATCCATTTGGGTTTAAAATGAAGCTGAATTTTAATGACTCATTTGAGGTCTCAATGAGATGATTTTGTTGCTAGAAAATTTTATCAGTTTGGAAGAATGAAAAATTTAACACATTAATGCATGCCGATGAGACTAGCATATGATGACTATTTCTCCTTAATTTTTTTAATGTATAAATAAATACAAAGATAATAGAATTTGAAAGTAAAATGCTCTCATAGCTAAAAGACACAGAATTTGGACCTGAGTTTTCATTTAGCTCTGAATGATGTATTTGGTTTAAGAGACTCTGAGAGATTTTGTTTTCCTTCATTTTATTTTCTTAATCTTTTTTTAATAATTTTTTAAAAAAAATTTACATCATTGTTCATTTTTAAATAATATTTGCTTCTCCCCACCCCCTCAGGTGTAGTCCCCATAGAGTTTCCTTCACCAATGCACCCGTGCACCATCACCTCAGTCCCCTGTGCTTCTCCCTTCCTCCCTCTGATCCCTCTCCCTCCTCCTCCTCTGCAGGATGTCTCTGATTTATAATTGTCCGTTTTTTACTTTGTTGTGTTTTGTTCTGTTATTTTTTTACACTGATGTCTTATTTGGTTCCCCTATATTCCTGCTATAATTGAAATCACCTGTTATTATTTTTTTTCTTTTTCCTTCTAGCTTATTTCACTGAGCATAATTCCTTCTAATTTCATCCATGTTGAGGCAAATTGCATGAGTTCATCTTTTTGATTGCTGAATAATATTCCATTGTGTATATATGCCACATCATCCTGTTCCAGTCATCTATTTTTGGGCATTTGGGTTGTTTCCAGGTTTTACGTATTGTAAATAGTGCTATAATAACCATAGGTGTACAGGTATTCTTTAAAATTGGTGTTTTTGTGTCCTTTGGGTAGATGCCTAGTAGTGGAATGTTTTCCTTCATTTTAAAAAAGATATTTAAAAAATATTTCCTCATTATTAAGGGCATGTTTGATTCTTAAGAGAGGGTGCCTGGGAATATTTGATCCAGTGGAGATACAATGAGTTATTAAGTTTGATAGGACATCAGTGATATTGGTATGAGTTAGAGGTTTCTTGTGGAAGAGGTCAAATAGGATCGTAGACATGAAAAATTGCCATTGAAAATGAATCTGTCAAAACTATTACATGAAAGATAGCATGGCATTAAGCATGGTATCACTAAGTATTTAAGATGTCATATAAAATTAAAATCAAAATACAAAATTTTACATGTGCTCAAAACTATAAACACAGTGCAGTGAAAAGTGAAGGAGGTAAGTTAAAATTAAATCATTACTATCATTACGTGTTTGGATTATGATTGACCTTCATTTTCTAATTTTTTTTCTGATCTTTGCAATATAGAAAAAATCAAACTCCTGAAAAAATACGATTTTTTAAAAATTTATTTACATACATTTTACGTCATTGTTCATTTTTAAACATGTTTGCTTTTTTCCCTCAGTTGTCGTCCCCATAGAATTTCCATATACCAATGATGGCCCCTTGGTTTAGGATATAAAATCAAAGAAAGGTATGTTAAGGACAAGGACATTTTAAGTATTTATTATATGTTAAAATATGAAAGAAATTTCATGCACATTATTTCATTTAATCTCTGAAACAATCTTTTGAGACACATATGAATTCTAATTTCCCCTTTGCAAGCATGACTTTGGGTTTTGTATAACACATTGATTGAAGGATGCCAAATGAATACATTGGTGATGGTTTGGAAAAGAGAATAACGATTAAGAAGATTCAGGTACTGATTTATGAGGCGAGACAGAGTTTATAGAGAATTCTGTCGGGCATAAATGTGGTAAAAAAGAGATAAAGACATAAAATGACAGAATTATTTAAAGAGTATAGAGCAGGTAAAATTGGTGAAAGTTATTGAATTATGGGATAGTGGGTCATAAAACACCCTAACGGGGAGTCATGCCCGAATCTGATGAGGGGCCTATAGTTTGAAAACAAATATTGGTATTTAAAAATGAATACCTGTCAGGAAAACTATTGCAAGAGAAGCTGAGCTGGACAAATCCAAAGAACAGTGTGGAGATACAGAAAACAAATTAATTTCCTTTGGGAAACTGGTTAAAAGAGGGAGACAGCCCTTAATAATGGATTAAGGCAATGCATGCTAAATTGATTAGAAGATAAACAGAGACCATTATAATGATGCAGTGGAACTAACTATACACCTGTGCTATTTATCAGGCTTAAGGTCATGAAAAAATAGTCAATCAAAAAATAATATGTCACTGGTTAGGATACAATAGGTAGCATTCTAAACTACCTATGAAGCCTTCTTTTCAAAAATCAAAATTAAATCTGATTGTGTGCTCTAGATTTAATATTCACTTCCAAACAATATGGGTGGCAGAAGAACATAGGGATACACATCAGAAAAATCCATGCAATAGCAAAAAACAAAAACCTAGTTTCTTTAACACTAATAGAAGGAAAGGAAATGACAGTCAAGGGGGGAAAATACCAATTGCTGGCAAGAATGTGAAATAACAGGAACTCTCATTTATGGCTGGTGGAATTGTTAGATTTGTTTTGGAAGAGTTTGCAGTTTCTTACAAAGCTGAGTAAAACCTTCCTCTACAATGCAGTGATTGTGCTTTTATGTATTTACTCAGCTATTTGAAAAGTTATGTGCACATAAGAACCTGCGTGTAATGCTAATAACAGCTTTCTTCATAACTGCCAAAAACTGAAAGCTATTGCAATGTCCTTTAATAGGTGAATACTTAAACAAGCTGTGGTACCTTCGTACAATAGAGTACTGTCCAGTGATAAAAATAAATGAGTCATTGGCTATTTGATAATATTACAGAGCTGTTTTGAACTGGTACCATGATATGATTTTGTTAGTGAAAAACGTGTTCCTCATTTTGTGGGGTTGCATATGAAGGTGTGATATAAATGTTTGTGAGTTTCATAAATAATAGATCATTCTTCCATGATACAACATTGTATCTTAAGCTCCAAAATGTAAGTAGATAATCAGAGAAAAGAAGCAACATTATCAGCCTAGAGTAATGGTTTCCAAAAGTCTGTGCATCACAGATCAGTCAGGTGGGTTACATTGTAATCATTTAAATTATTATTCAGGGCATCACCCCAAAGGGTTGGATGCTGGTGTGTGGCTATGGAATTCACAAGTCAAACTCAGGAGGGTAAGCACTGAGGCTGACATTTATGTTCATATCAAATTGATATTTTCTAGCTTTAGGCAGAACTTTCCCACCATAGCTGCTCACCTGGGATGCTTTCAAATCAGGTTATGTCAGGTCTTCACTTTGAAGTGATGCTGGTGTAATTAGTCTTGATGAGGCCCTGGTACCACCATAAGCTCCCCAGGTAGTTCTAATGCAGTCAGGGCTCAGAACCACTGAATAGACTTGTTTTTAAAATCCAATATATAGAAACCACTGGAAATGGATGACTCTGGCCTTCATTTAAGTCCTTTTTCATGTTTTCTTTTTGCCCACTGTTATTCTACTCCATCCACCGCCCCTTTCATCTTTCCTGGAGTGGGTCCTCCACACCCCTTTCAATTTTTAAGAATTCATGCCTGTTGAAAATGACTAGTGGAGTTAGCTCCTTTCTGAAGGCTGCCTGCAGGAAGGGGAGCCATTGTGAAGTATGAACATGGTTTCATCATCCTGTTTCTCTTGTCAATAAGCAAAGGAGCTTTAAAAATGCTTTCCATTGTCATGATAACTACTGTGTTTATGTAGTAGTGGGGTCTCATTCTTTGTTAACACCTCAAATGGGTCACTCTAGAGGGGAGTTTCAAGAATCAAACAGGAAAGCCAATATTACACTTAGATCACGCTGCATGTTTTCTGGCCACCCAAACCATCTCAGCCTCTCAATCCATCACTGCCTTTTCCCCTGCCCTCCACACCTTCGTGTTGTCTTTCCTAAGAATTTATCACTTTTGCTAGAGTTGAGATTTGGCTTGGGGAATGTTTTAGGTCCAGGTAAAAAATCACATTAAATGTGTGCTTTTGAATCATTGTCATCAAGTTGAGGCCTGAATCTGATGCATCATTTGTTTTCTCAGAATGAATGAGAACAAGGCTTATGTCTGTTTGTGAAAGCATGCCAAGCACCTAGGGGGAGGTCTGGACTTTGACCTTCTTGCCTATATGTACAGGTGATAGGTATGGGTCCACACAGCCCCAGGAACTACAGATGCATGAATTTTCAGCCTCAGATAATTGCAGTTGAAATAAAGCGGGAAGAATATTCTATTTTGTCCTTCAATTAATTGAGTCCTCAAGGCATCCACACCTGAGTCTACTAGTTTTAGAAGCAAAAGAAAGTTATGCCTAGAATACAAAGGCATACATAAGGATGCAGACCACCTCCTTCCATGAGATTATAATCAGCTTGTGGTTGCCATCTGTAATTGGCCTCTATCTTGGAGTTACATTTGAATTTTTATTGCCAGGATTTTGAATGCAAGGGTCATGGATATAACCAATAGGGTGTTAGTGCAGAAATTAGAGGTCTAGCATGTTGGGAACAAGTAACTGGTTATTATGGCAGTGATAACATTGAAGGAAGCAGTGCCTGCTATTATTAAGTACTGAGCTTGAGAAAATGTCTGTCTCACTTAAGACAGGTTTTTAAACTTTAAGACCTTTGGGATGAGGTTTTGAGTTTAGAAATATCCAAAGAGCAGTGTGGTGGACAGACTTTAGGATCACTCTCAACCACCCCTGACTTCTAGTGTACACCGTCTTGTCCACTTTCCCTGAGGCAGGACCTATAGTTTTCTTCTGTGACAAAGATGATGCAATATCCTGATTAGTTTGTTACATGAAAAAGATTGTTTCTGAAACTACATTAGTAGATTGAAACTCTTTGTTGTCTTAATGAAGTACATGGCCATGTTGGGGAAACCCATGTTCTTAGGTATAAGCGTGGGGCACACTAAGGACTGTGAGTGACCTCTGGGAGTTGGGGATCATCTCCAGCTGATTGTCAGCAAGCAGTTTTGGCCTATTGGTCACATAGCCACAGGGTATGAATTTGCTATCCATCTAAATGAATTTGAAGCTGAGTCTTTTACAATCAAGTCTTCAGATGAGAATGCAATGCAGTCCTCAGACCTTGTTGATTTATTCTTGTGAGATCCAACCATGGGACTGAGTTAAGCCATGTCTAGACTTCTGACCTATAGAAATTGAAGAGAAAAAATGTTTTATTTGAAGCCATTACATCTGCGATAATTTATTATGCAGCAATAGAAGAGTAATATAAGCAGAGTCATCCTGGGGGCTTTTAAATGAATAAATTGTCTTAGTTGGCATTTTCATACCTGAACCATATCACTAAGAGATAGCAGTTGAAATCTGCAGCATCATAATCTTCTGAGAGGCAGTTAGATTTATTAAAATGGAGAATTTTTACCCACTCCTACCAGATACCAAATTTTGGGGAGAAATATTCTTTTCTATTATATTCTTACCTGTTCTCACTGCAACATCTTGGCATTATGTGATTTCTTTTTGTTATTTGTTCTCATAAATTTTCATCATAGGGAAAAGAAAGTAACCTTCATTTCTCATCAATGAAAGTATTGTTTCCCATTCTGCATTTCCCAAGGATCACTTTTGAAAAGTAACAAAGGACTTCATTACAGAATCTGGGCTTCTGGGGTTTGATAATTTATTTGCCTTGTTATTCACTGTTCAGTATTTCTAGCTTAAGGCAGGTGTCTTGATCTTTCAAGTAGGACAATGACATAATATACTTCCAATCAGTGGCTGGAAGGAAGGTTGCAGCCCACATAATGCAGAATTCAATTAAGCACATTGGTTGGTAAAAGGAAATTCTGCATTATTGCATAGAGATATAGATTGTACAGCTGTAACAGAGACATTGCCACAAAGCTTTCTCCATCCAATCGTTTTTTTGTTTGTTTGTTTGTTTTGCCACTCTTAAAATTGTAATTTAATTAGTTGGTCTTTATATACTAATTAGGATACTGCTAATTTTATTTTCTACAGTTATCAGGGAAGTAAATGTAGAAAAGTTAATAGAATATGTCCAAAACAGTCAGATAATACCAAGACAGAGAAAGAAATAATTTCAGAATAATTCTAGTTGGAACATCATCTAGGTTGATTTTACCAAATGCAGAGAAGTACTTACATGTTTTAGTAGGGAAGCTTTCCCTTTATATAAAATTACTAATGTTGAAATTTAGATATAGTTCTTAAAGGTGGTCATTGCCCCTCAGTCATAACCTAATCTTTGTTTCAAAAATGGTAATATATTAAAAAAAATGATAGGGATATGTGTTACTAGCACACACTCATATATATGAACTATATGTTTGAATATATATGCGTATATATTTGAATTCTCAATTTTATCCCATTCGTCTATACATCTTTTCTTATGTCATGCTGTCTTCCTCCTACAGGAATTCCTGTAGCTTTATAGTAACTTTTGAAGATGGGAAATGTGAGTCTTCCAATGTTTTATTTTCAAGTTTTGGCTATTTTGGGTTCATTGCATTTCCAAATGAATATTTGGATCAGTTAGCTAGTTTTTGTAAAAACAGCAGCTGGAATTTTGCTAGGGATTGCATTAAACCTGTAGATCAGTTTGCGAAGAATTGCCATTTTAACACCATTAAGTCTTCCATTTCATCAAGATAAAATATTTTCCATTCATCTAGTTTTTCAATACTTTTTGCACTTTTTTTTAAGTTTTCTATGTAAAAGCCTTCTACTTCTTTCGTACTCTTATTCTCTTTCCACATTTTTGTAGTTTACAATCTGCTTCTGTCATTTATTTCTAATTTTATTCCATTGTGGTTAGAGAAAATACTTTGTATAATTTCAATTTTTTTAAACAGATGAGGCCTGTTTTTATGGCTGAACATCTGCTCTCTACTGGGGAATTGTGTGTACTCTGCTGCTCCTGAGTGTGTTTTCCACATCTGTTTGACTAGCTGGTTTATTTTTTTCTTTAAGTCTTCTATTTCTTGCTGAACATCTGTTTTACTGTTCAGCATATTATTGAATTGTAGCACTGAAGTCTACATTTATTACTATTGAATTGTCCATTTCTCCCTTCAATCTTTCAATTCTTATTTCATGTAATTTGGGGATTTTTCTTGTTAGAGATATATGTATTTATATACATTATATCTTCATAATATTGCCAGATCTATCATTATAAAATGCCCTTTTTTTCTCAGGTAATTATTTTGTCTTAAAATATTTGTCTAGTGTTAGTATACTCACTCCAGATTTTCTGTTGTTATTGTTCCATTTTATATATAGTTTCATCCTTTCACCTTCAAACTATTTGTGACTTTGAATCAGTACATAGTTGGATTATTCTTAAAAATACTTCTATCAATCTTCATTGTAAGTGCAATATTTAATTCATTCAAATTCTATGTATTTTCAATAATGTAGTTTTCTCTGTTATATAATTTTGTTAGACTATTTCTCCATTACTATCTTATTTTGTATTACATACATTCTAGTGTGCCAATTTAATTGTTTTAATTTCTTTTGTTATATATATATTTTAATTATTATTTTAGTAGTTGCTCTGGAGGCTATAATTAATATCAGAATTCATTACAATCTACTTTGGATTAATACCAAATTAATTACATTAATATATCAAAACTCTATTCCTTTATAGCCCCGTTCCTTCTTTTGTGCTGTTATTGTGGTACAAACTATATACTTACACATTATCCACATCAACCCAGATATATAATTAACTTTGTGCAGTTGTCATTTTTTTAAATTTTTATTTTTTAAAAGATTTATTTATTTATTTATACAAGCACTCAGTACAGTCAGAAGCACGTGAGAGTGAGAAAATTCACCAGAGTCAAAGCAGAGAGCAGAGCAGGCAGACTGATGAAATAACACTGCTGAGGGGAGCAGCGGGCGGCAGGAGAGGTCTGCGCACCATGTGGGACCCTCACCTGGTGGCTGGGGATTGAACCAGCGCTGCAGAAGCTGCAGGCAGCTTCGCAACCCAGTGCTCAACTGCTGAACCACTGGGGAGGCCCTGTGCAGTTGTCTTTTAAATCGAATAGGAGGAAGAAATGCAATCATAAAAATATCACTTTTTTTTTTTAAATTTACCTATACAATTAGTTTAAGTGTGTGTGTGTGTGTGTGTGTGTGTGCTTATTAGATATTTGTTTTAAGCAATTAGCTCATATAATTATGGAGGTTGGCATTTCTGAAATCACCAGGGTAGCCTATCAGATTTGACACCCAGGAAGAGCTAATGTTGCAGTTCAAGTTGGAAGGATGACTTAGCAGAATTCCCTGTAGCTCAGGGGAGGCTGTCTTTTGTTCCTTTCAGACATTCAACTAATTGGAAGATACCCACTTACCTTATGAAGGGGAATCTGCTTTATTCTAAGTCTGCTGATTTAAATGTTACTCTTAATCAAATACACCTTCACAGAAACATCCAGAATAACATGTGACCTCTTACAATGGCATCATGCATGATCCAACCAAATGGAACCATAAAAGTAGCCATGATGGAATTCTATATTGTTTCTGACTTCTCTTTCATGGATGGTAAGAACACATCCTTGAACAAAGATTTTATAAACGCTGCCCTCATGATCAAAATTTGAATTTTTAATTATATATATATATATTTACTGTGGTGCATAATGTGATTAATATCAAATTAATTGTAGTATTACCTGTAAATTTAGCTATAAATTTATGTTTTTAAGTGGTGAGGCTATTTCTCTAGTATCATGTGAATAAATGTCACCCAGAAATATTCACACACTAACCTCCTGAACATGGGAACATGTTACCTTACATGGCAAAAGTAAATTTGTAGATATGATTAAATTAGAACTCTTGGATAAGACATCATCCAGGATTATTTGGGAGGGTACAAGGTAATCACGTGAGTCCTAATTAAAGGATGTCAAGAGATTCGATGTTGGAGAAGGTGATATGATGACAGAAGCTGAGGCTGAAGTTATAGACATGTGGAATGTGGGAATAAGGGCCACAAGCCAAGGAGTAAGGGAAACTTCTAGAAGTGGCATAGACAAGGGAATGGATTCCTAGAATTTCCAGTGGATATACTACTTCATAGACATTTTGATTTTAGCCTACTTGAGATTGGTTGTAGACATACCTGTAGAACTGTAAGAAAATAAATGTGTGCTCTTTTAAGGCACTTAATTTATAGTAATTTGCTACAGAAACAGAGGAAAACTAATACAAATCACTTATTGAATAATTCATCATTGTTCTCACTGATGCAATATTTGGCATTTATTTAGCCAATAACAGTGATAAAATTTAATTATGATTCTGTGTACTTTTCCAACTGAGACGTAACTTTCAGATCTTATACCCCAAATAAAAAGGAAAAAAAGTAGTTAACTTCTTTAGCAAAGCAATCTGTTGCCTTTAGCATGACAACCAGAAATTTTTCGAAATTGCTTTAGTCTTAAAAAGCAAAACCCAGACTCTTTATTTTCATATTTCCAGAATTTTACCATCTATTGCTTATCTGAGCTGCTATATTTTTCTTGTGGATCAGTAAAATAGACTCCCACTTATTTTCCTGCTTCCACTTCTATATCCTTATAGACTATTTGCCATACAGCATTCGGTATTCTCCTCGTTAGCCCTGTGTTCAGAACCCTCCAAAGCCAGTGAGATGCTTTTCTATCTCACCTGGAATGAATGTTAAAGTCCTGCATGGTATAAACCCCACCATCTCTGCAACTCATTGACTACCACTGGCCCTCTAGCTCATTTCTCCTTAGCTATTCTCATCTGCTTTGTTTTTCCTCTAACATGCTAAACATATGCCCCACCTCAGGGCCTTTGCACTTGCCTTACCCTTTCTTAGAATGCTTTCCTTCCAGACACATGCAAGACTTACTCTGTTATTTCCATCTAATTGCTGCCCAAATATCATCTTGTTAGAGTTACGTCTCCATGACTTTATATACCGTAGCGAATGTTGTTTCATTCACCATGTTCCATTCTCTTTTCACTTTTTGTCTCACATGCCACCACCTAACATGCACTATAATGCTTCATTATTTCTTATAGAAAAATAGTGAGAAGAACAATAACTGGAACCTGACAGGAACTCAATAACATTTGTTGATCATAATGAATTAATTAGTCACAGCCAATAAAACTGTGGTTGAGCAGTGAAGATATATCTGTTCTTCAAGATCAAAGAACAAAATGCTGTCATTTAGGATACTACTGTGTTTTTTTTTTTTTTTTCTTGTGGGACCCTCGTTGGCAGCCAGGGAACAAACCAACAAACCGGCGCTGCAGAGGCTACGGGCAGCCTCGCAGCCCAGCGCTCAACCACTGCGCAACCAGGGGAGGCCCAATACTACTGTTTTTTTTTTTAAGATTTATTTATTTATTTATTTATTTATTTACACAAGCACTGGGTATAGTCAGAAGCACAGGAGTTTGAGAGAATTCACCAGACCCACAGCAGGGAGCAGAACAGGCAGACTGACAATGTACACTGCTGAGGGGAGCAGCGGGCAGCAGGAGAGGTCTGCGCGCCATATGGGACCCTCACCCAGTGGCCGGGGATCGAACCGGTGCTGCAGAGGCTGCGGGCAGCTTTGCAACCCAGTGTGCAAACGCTGTGCCACCAGGGAGGCCCAATACTACTGTTTTTTAATTGAAATTATTTCTTCCTTACATAAAATGAGTGCTGTATTTGCATATTTCTAAATCGTGGACAAAAGCCTAATATTTGGGCAAGTCTTTTATGCAAAGGTAAAGCAAAGAGAAAATCTTAAAATTTGACTTTAATCACAGAAGTTTTGGGTAAAATTTAAATGAGAGGCCAAAAAGAAAAGAGCTCTCACTTCTATAGAACAGACATGTTCATCTGTTTGCTATTAAGCATTTTCTGTGGGTTTTGTTCTCTGTAGAGCTCTGCATGGCTGGTTCCTTGCTCTTACTGTACTGTCCATTCCCTCTGGTATAATTAAGCATTGCATGAAAATAATAGAGAGGCAAGGCACATTTTTGCCTAAGAATATCACATAGTTCTATGAACATTTATATGGCATCACGTCGTGTATTCGCGTCCATCCCACTGTCCCCAAAATATGCTGACATGTCAGACAAAGTTCCACTATTCTCTGGTATATGGGAAATTCATAGTGGCCCTTTTTTTGATGTACTCACGCTGCAAGTCATGAAAGTAACTGATGCTGTAAAGGATAAGACTAACCAATATAGCCTACTCCCCAGTAACCTCAGAAGCCCAGTTCGTTGGCTGGACTCAGAGCATCTTCTAACAATTAGTTTTTGAAAATCGTGGTTCAACTGTATTTGAATCTAATGGTGGTCTAGTTATAAATAAAATGTTTTAGGAGAAACACCACATAGGATACTACAAAAAAGTCATTTAATCTATTTCTATCATCTTAATTTGCCCACGAAAATATGCTAAGACAGCATAGTTTTTCAAGATCAGATAAAATTGAAGGCTGGAAGTGTGTAATGGATGTTCAGCCTGGAGTTTGCCACTTTGGTCCAGATTGAGCTTAGGAGCATGTCTGCTGGACTGGGTGAGAGCCCTGGTCTAAGAGCAGGGGAACCAATGTCCCACTCTGATGAGAGCATGCTTTTTAATGCATGTGGCCTCAGGCTCTTCAGGAGCACAACTCTGGACATGGATGAGTGACACTGAGGGCCCACTTGTGATGTTACAATATCATGAGATCAAATTAGCAAAGAGGTGACCCTTTGACTTGCTCATTCCCAAAGAACTCTGTTGTTTGGATTAACTAACTTGCATTTGAAGAGTGAGTATTGAGGCCTAGAAAGGAACTCAGTTTCCTCGGAATGACTATCTTATCTGCAGGGGTTATAAAAGAATGTGACAATGTGCCAAAACAGACTGGTAGAAAAATCTTTATTAGATTAAAAATTTGTAATATATCATATTTCTCTTTAATCAAATGAACATTGAGATTATCAACATCTTCAATGAGCTCCTGCATACTAATCTTTATAATAATCATCCTTTGCCTGTAATTTATTTCTCCTCTGAAATATTTAAGCAACTTTCTACCACATTTGGCCTCAAAAATTCATCTAAATCCTCTCTTTTTTTACTAACTTTTCCAGAAGAAAGAATTCTACATGACTCTAAATATTCAACCAACTGGATCCTATGGACCCCCCATTTAAAAATCTAAAGGATTGGAATTTAAAAATTATTTGCTAATGTTTTTTTTTCTTATGAAAGTAGTAGGTATATAAACAAAGAGATTATGCATTTTTTTACTTTAATTGACTGACTTATTTGAAATACAAAGTTAATAGTTCATCATTTTATAATGGGGGATAATATACCCTATAAAATAAATTATTGCTACTCTTATTCTGCTACCAGCAGGTTACTAAAGCTTTATGAATTAAATTCAACCATATTTTTGGGAATATGATGATAAAATGAAAAACGAATGATCATTGACTGATGAATTTATTGAAGGTAGCTTGTTCCACTTAGTTTTAGATTGTCAGCACCTATGCTGTTAAAAGCATTGGATTTCTACTTTTCTACTTGTAATATATTAGATTTATCTTTAATCAAATGAGCACTGAGATTATAAATGTCTTCAGTAACCTCCTGTATACTATCCTTTACACCAACCATCCTTTGCCTACAATTTATTTCTCCTCTGAAATGTTTAAACAACTTTTTGAGTCCAAATGTTTCAGATCATGACTTTCTTGAACCATAAAAGTATTGGCCCTAGCACATAATGTACCCCCGAGCCAAGGAGAGCCAGGAATGTCCTGCAGTATTCCACATCTAATTCCAGGAAGGAGTCTTTTCAGTTGTCCAGAATGTTATATGGCCTGTAGAACTCAATGAAGATTATTTTATGTCATACGATATTGCTTCAGAACAAGGACGAATGACATGGCAGTATATGAAAGTTACTTTTTCAAAGGCTTGCTTCAATCTAATATTGGATTTAAAATGCCCTCTGAGAAGCCCCTTGAAACTGGAAAAACAATAAATCAAAGACCCTCAAGTATATGAAGTTTATCTAGCTGCTTTGCAGAAATTTTACCGACAAGTTAAAGCATAATGCTTAATAAACAGTATTTCAAAAGAGAGCTCTACAAATCTAGGGCAGATCTAAGCCTGAGAAGGTAGTTATGGGCCAGGAAGTAGATGACCAAAATATGAATAAAGTTATGCATTTTCCGCTTTGTATAAAAAAAAAAAAAATAGGGCCTCCCCTGGTGGCTCAGCTGTTGAGCGCTGAGCTGCCCGCAGCCCCTGCAGCGCCGGTTTGATCCTAGGCCACCGGTGAGGGTCCCACATGGCGCGCAGACCTCTCCTGCCACCCGCTGCTCCCCTCAGCAGTGTACTTCAGTCCTTCTACCTGTTCTGCTCCCCGCTGTGGCTCTAGTGAATTCTCTCACCTTCCCGTGCTTCTGACTGTACCCAGTGCTTTTATAAATAAATAAATAAATATTAAAAAAAAAATTAAAGCAGGCATCATTGGAGGAAAGGAAGCCAATGTCCTGGGAACTTGGGGATGGCAGACTAGCTTAGACAGGTGGAGAACAGGACATTGGTATAGGTGAGTGCTTTCTCTGTGTGGACAGTGCCATCCACACCTAGACTCATCGTGTTTGAAGTGAAGAGTATTTAGTTAGAATGGATGTTCTGGGGAGGAAGTAGGCACAATAACATACCATTTTAAGATTAAAGAACAAACAGAGTATACTTTGGTGGCTGTGAAACAATAAATCCTCTACTCATAGAGGCAGGAACCTTGATCCTTAAGATGGGAACTTAAAGTAACTTGAGCTCTGTGTGTCTATATGACCTAGTTGGTTAGGGCTGCCATAAATTCCACCAATATGATAGCAAACCAAAGAAATGTATTTTCTTATGTTCTTGGAGACCATAAATCCAAGTGCAGGTGTTGGCAGGTTTGGTCTCTTGCAAGGTCTCTGTCCTTGGCTCATAGGTAGCCACTTCATGCTGTGTCTCATCTGTGTGGGGGCATCCCTAGGGCTTTTCCTCTCCTGATGGGAACAGCAGTCATATAGAGGCTACCCTATAGTTCCTTTTTGACAAATAAACTTTTAAAGCCCTATTTCATCTACAGGTACATTCTGAGCTATAGGTGATTAGGACTTCAACATATCAGTTGGGGAGGGAGTGTCCATAATTTAACCCATAACCCATTTCATATCGGGGTTTTCCTGTAACACTGTAAACAAGGACTTGACGCTAGATAACTTAAAAAGGAACTGGCATGTGATCCCAGGGAAGGATTCATATTTCAAACCTAACTTTGTGCAGGTATGAAAAACATAATGCGTGAAAACAAACCACCTGGGAAATGGAGACTGAAATTCTACCAGTCCTTAGCCTCAGGGGATTTGTACTCAGAGCTCTAATCCAGTGGCCTTTTTCCTGAGTGCTTCCACATTTTTTGTCCTTTAGGCAATTCTCTGTAATTGCAAATGGTCCTAGTTCCTAAAAAGGAAAAAAAAAACAACAACTGCAACAACAACAATAAAACTTCATGCTTTGATTTGGTATCTGTAACTCAGTAAAGCAGTAAAGATACTGCTTTATCTTTAAGGCTTCTGTCTTTTTTTTTTCTTTTCGTTTATATATATTTTTACATCATTTTTCATTTTTGCACAATGTATGCATTTTCATCACGGTTGTAGTCCCCATACAATTTCCACCCCCCCTTATTTTCATCCTACTCCCTCCTCCACCACCCCTCATTGTGTCTCTGGTTTATAGTTGCTTGCTGATTTTGATTTTTACTTTATCATAATTAGTCTTTTTCCTTCTGTCCTTTTGAATGCACCAGGAGTAGGTCCTCTTCAATTACAAGCATCTGACTTAGGAGGTCCTCTCCTGGACCAAAGTTTATACTGATGGGGCTGCCTAGCAGGCCTCCAAAGGAGGGAAAATAAAAGAAAGGAGCTAGTATTAACAGCATGATATCCATGGAGATTCCAGGTTCCCTGCCCCACCCAATGAAGGGTGGAGCTGAGCAGCAAATGAAGCTAGAAAAGGCTGGAAAAGGGTGGGAGGAAGAAAAGAAATAGAATACTGGAGGAGGTACATGGAGCCCAGAGGCATGTGAAGAAGCCATACTTGCTTCTTGGCATCTGGCTTATTCCAGAGACTTGAGGTACATGGAAGGAGACGCTTGAAACAGCTGTTGGTGAGAGACTTGTGGGGAGGCTGATAATGGCAGCCTTTATCCTGATTTTGATTTTGCTCCTGTCTTTCCAAACTTGCCTGGCTCTTTTGCCCCTTTCTATGGTTCCCCACTAGAAGGTGCCTTAGACATGTTGCAACCCTATTTGGTTGGGTATTTGTCCACAATGTGATGGGTAATTTTGGGTGCTTGATTTGGAAACTATATTCTTTCTCTTCTCTCTATTGTACACTAATTATTGTACATTAATTGTATTAAAGTTCCTTTCTGCTGAAGGTGATTCACACTAGAGTATGTTTTGTCTTGATGGGGCAGATGGCAGAACCAATTTAGTGTGGGCAGGTTTATGGGTCCTGGGGCACCCCTCATACTGCCCTGTAACACTAAGAATGGAGATGATACCGGAATTGTCAGGCCTAGTCTCGCAGGCATGAATGAATCTCAGGCTGCAGGGGCAGCACTGAGCCCCAGCCATTAGACCCCCTCAGGTTTGTGTCTTTCGAAGCCACAGCAGGAACTTTGCAGATGCTCAGGCAAGCAAGCGAGAAGAAGCAGATTTGTTTAGAGAAAGAAAAAGTTTATCAGAGATTTTATTTTCTTTTTAAGTTGGGCCCCTCAGGCTTTTAGAAACAAGCACTTTGAAACAATTGTCCCCCCAGATATGCTGATATGTCAAAGTTCCACTATTCTCCAGTACATTGTAAATTCATAGGGGCCCTGATTTTTGATGTACATGTGTTGTACATCATGCAAGTAAATGATGCTACAAAGGCTAAGGATAACCATGGGTCTCTCACTCACATCTGTGTCTCTTTCAAGTGTATCATTGCATGTTCCCCAAATCTCTGGTACAGCTCCAAGGCCAAGAAGCAAGTGTGGCTTCTTCACATGTCTCTGCTCTATGTACCTCCTCCAGGTCTTCTTCCAGTCACCTGAGTCTTCCTTCCTCTCTCCTTCTTCTTCCTCTTCCAAGACTTCTAGCTTCACTTCTCTGCGCAGCTCCAGGCTTCCTTAGGGTGGGGCAGGGAACCTGGAATCGCCCCTTTCCTGGGACATTATCCTGTTACAATTGCTAGAACATTGACTTTCTTCCATTGCCCAGACACCCATGACTCCTGTTTCTTGAGTATATTCTTCAGAACTTTCCCTGAGTGCACTGAGGAAGTACGATTCCCCACTACCTGCTACCCATGCCCTCCCCCCCAGTATTGCAATGTATTTTAAATGCTTAGGGAAATTTGTATATATTTTCTTTCTCCAATGAAACAGTAAGTTCCATGAGCTCAGGGACTGTCACTATCTTGTTCAACACACCCCTGCATCTGTTGTGGTAATTCACACATTTCACAGACAGGTAGCCATTAAATATTTTTTGTCAAAAAGGAAATGAGAGGGAAGTGAAGCTTCCGTGAATTGTGAGTAAAAGGTGCTTATTGAAACTAATTTATTAAAATTATAATATACAAAGAGCTCATGGACATTTAAGGGCAAATGAGCCAAGAGGAAAATGGACCAGAAAGTGAATAGGAAATTTACAAAATAATTCTTTCTGCGATCATTTTATTTCAGACCAACTCTTCCACTACAAACAGGTATAAAAATGATAATATATTTAAAAATGAATCTTTTTGAAAGAATGACAGCTTTCACAAAGGCATTGATAATTTTCTGGGCTAATATCTGCAAGAGGAGGGAATTCAAAGGAAATGAATTTGGTATTTGGTACTGCTTTTTCCCTTGAGGAAATTTCTTACCTTGGTTATTTCTGACATTTTTAAAAGATTTTATTTATTTATCTTTGTGTGGAAGAACTGGGGTACAGGCCAGGTGTGCGGGACAGGGTGTGTGAGAGGATTCACCAGAGACAGAGCGGGGAGCAGAACAGGCAGATTGACTGAAATACACTGCTGAGGGGAGTAGCAGGTGACACGGGAGAGGTCTGCTGTGCCATATGGGTCAGCTACCTGCCTGGGTATCGAACTCATGTGGCAATGGCGCACCATAACTTGATCGCACTGAGACTTTAACCCTGCACCACCAGCAAGGCCCCAAATATTGTGTGATTTCTGTTTTATAAGGAACAGAACAAACAGAAGTTTGTTAAGGTGTGTCCTGTGACCCAGAATGTGCTCTACCCTGGTGGATGTGCCACGTGAGGCAAATGTGTACTCTGATGTCATTCGATGAATTAGTCTAACAATGTCTGTTATGACCAGGTGATAGATACCCTTGTTGAGTTCACTTTGTCTTTGTTTTCTGCTTGCTGTCTGTGTATATAGAGTTGTGTATTTTACATGATCATCTATACATTTTATTTGAGTGAAAAATTGTGGAGGAATATATAACATGCTGACTTTGGTTTTGGAGAGAAAGGACAGGACAATGAGGAGAAATGAGAAGATATAAGCAAAAGAAAGAGAGAAAAGGAAAGAATGAAGACGAGTAAAGGTGCTATAATAAATATATCCATCTGCAAGAATTACCTTAAAATTAGTGATTGCCATCTCAGTTGGTGGGATTTTCAAGCATTTGAAATGGATTTGTGTTCTTTATTCTTTAATTTATTATTGAAGTTTTGACATGATCTTGTAAAATTTACATGCCCCCCAAAATAATAAATCTGATTTCAATGGATTGAGAAGATTAAGAAAAAAATATGGTTGAAAATCTAAAAATGTGTCATATTGAAACTAAACTATTGTACTTATGAGGCTATGAAAAATTTCAAAGGGTGACCAGCCTGAAAATATTATTCATGTGATTTTTTTTTCTTTTATTGCTCTTTGGGAGAGATTTATTTATTCAGAAAGTGACTCAGGGCAGAAAAGAAAAGATGTATCCTAACCACAAATACACATTTATCTGAGACTTTGTATTTTAAATATGTGTATCCAGAGTCATTCCAGTGTTAAATATAGGATGCCTTCACTATTTTTTTTGCTTCAAGCAATAAAGTTGTTAGAAGATGCAATTGAGACTGTGCATAATGTCGGATAAAATGGTGAGCTGTGAGTTAAAGAACAATCATAATTTGCTAATTTTTCTAAAATTAATTTAGAAATCCTTTCACATTAATCTCTGTGATTCATAAAGAAGGGAGGCAGGCAGGCAAAGTTTAAATGATTGAAAATGATGCCAGTGACCTTCTGCAAAATCTGATTATAGCTTTGATGATTGATAACTTGCCATTAGCACAGAGAGGGAAAAAAAAGTCTAGAAATTGAACCAAGTAAATCAAGCAAAATCTTTCTAAGTTTACTGTGAACACTTAGACATGATTCAAAAATGTTTTAACCAAGATTTCATTTTCTGTAAATATATGTTTCTTCGAACATCAGGTATTCATTATAGTGACTTTCCCCTGAACTGCAGTTTAATCTTATCTTCAAGAAAGACCAACTTGCCCTGGTGCCTTTCTGAGGCTTCAAGGCTGGTATGATTTACTTAAGTGACAGTGCACCACTAATATTTGTATTCCTGTTTTCATTTGGTAGCTTCTAAGGAATGCATGTTGCTGCTGCTGGAGAGACCTGGGCATTGGGAAAATTCAGAGGTACATAAGGTAAGGAATCTGCCTTTTCCTTAGAAACATTCTTGCATTTGCTAAATGCCCCTTGTCTATTTGACATATAAGGCAAGCGGTTACAGCTCATTAGTTGGAGGATTAGTGCATTGATTATACATCCATACCTCTCAGTAACATCATGAATTAAAAAAAAGAATTGACAGCATACCACAGCTACAAAGGAATTCTTATAAACGTATTAAAAGCACAGAAATTACTATCACAGTAGGATTAGCTATCAACTGTACACGTCACAATCTATATTGTAGCAAATTCCCAGTAATTAGACAGATGAACTACGTGTGGTTATGGAGACAATAATTGTATATTTATATGCAGCTCTTGTATGTAAGATACTTAACAGTGTTGAAAATTACTGAGTGTCCCTCCATGTCTTCAGTGTCCAAACACAAGTATAACAGCATTGCTACGAAATATTTGCTGACAATTATGATGTGCTAACATCAAAAGAACTGACTATGTGATATCATTAACAAACCCTTACTATGTGCTGATATGTAACATCAATATTTACAACACACCGACAGTGCATAACTCTGTAAACTCTTTGAAAGTGGGAGCATCTATATTGTTTATCTTGAGAATTTAAAGAAATGCCTAGTACAGAGCAGTTATGTTTCTCCCAAAGCATTTTTTCAATGATTGAACCTATTAAGCAATGTAATTCTTGTTTAACTCCTCCCCATCTATGAAATAGGTGTTTTTATTGACCTTGTTTTAAAGTAATTGATACAGTCCTTGAGCTGATTATTTACTCTTCATATTAATTACATAATAATTAGTATCTTAGGATATCCTTTCAGGATGAATTGAAAACTTGGGGCAGTCATAATAAGGGGCCAGAAAAGATGTTCTTTGACTTAAGTCTAGGAATGGTCCATGAGCCTCTTTGATCTTCAGGGTGCCTCCTGTAGCTCTCTCCTTAAGTTATTGAGATTGTTCTTCATTGGTTTCTTATTGTTGCTGTAACAAATTACCATAAACCTGGGGGTTTAAAACAACACAAATATATTATTTCATAGTTCTGAAGAGCAGAAGAACAAAATGGTTTCACTAGGCAAAAGGTAAGTGTAGACCCGGCTGTTCCTTCTGGAGACTCTACAGGAGAATCTTTTGCCTGGTCTTTTCTAGCTTCTGGAGACCAAGCACATTCTTTGGCCTGTGGCCTCCCTTCCATCATTAAAACCTGTGACAATCATCCAAGGCTCTCAGGTAGCTTTGCTGTGATTCTAGTGTTCATCCTCACATCTCTTTCTCTTCCTCCCTTTTTCACTAATGAGGAGTCTCATAAATCCATTGGGTCACTCAAATGACCCAGATAAATCTCCCACCTCAAGGTTTTAGTTAAATCCCAATGGAAATGCACCTTTTGCAATATAAAATAACATTCATAGGTTCTAGGAATTAGAGCATGATCATCTTTAAGGGGAAGGGGGTAGTCAATATTCTACCCCTTACATGGTCCAGACAGAATTCAAAGAAGTTGGAAAAATATCTGGAGTTTTTATTTGGAAGTCATTCCTTAAGAGGAAAATCAATCATGACCATTAATCTTAAGCAACATGTTAAGGTTGTTCAGTGAGACATGCTTTGAATCAAATCAAGTGTCGATTTCTGACTATAATTTTGCCTGTGTTTGGGATTCTGGACTATAGGTAGAGATATAAATTACTGGTGGAAATTAACATTGTCATGGATTTGACGAAATCACTGAAGTATAGTTTTATGAGTGATTTCATACCCAGAAGTGTTCATACTTCTAAAATTAATAGAAAAAAGTTTAACTTGGTTTACTTTTTTTCTGGTGGAGACACTCAACGCTATATGCAAGTTTATGATGTGATCCATATTGCAGTTCAAACTAACTTGATTTCTCTATGAGAATCTGTGGGGTGCATGAAGGCTAGACTGTGGTAATACTCATTTAATCACCTCGTTGGCAATAATTTTAGTCCCTCAAATTAAATTGTTCATCTTAGATCATTTTTCCTCAACATGACTTTTATTATACAGTTCCTCTTCAAATTCTTCATTCAATTTCTGTTCTGTATGGTTTACTCAGACTTGTATTCAAAATTCTCCTTAGACTGCTCCCAGTTGAAATTTCAAAGTTTCGCTATTCTCTTAAGGAAACTTTTGTTTTTCTTTGTTGTACATTCTATTTCAAAAAATGTCAAGGGAACACTGCAGATGCTTATGGAAAAATCTCTGGGCTTCTCTCCCCAACTTCATTCAGATAGAGTAACCTCACTTTTATCTGGTTAATACAGTGATTTCATTGTATTGTTAATTTTACTGAATATAGATAATAAAATATTCCATGAGGGTATTGTGAAAATTAATTATAATGTCTGTTCTTTATGAGCAACTTATTTAGCCAAATGATAACCTTCCTGAAGGCCAAACATCTCACACATTCTGGTTTCTAACATTTTGCTTTTGTTCTTTCTCCCCTCCTAGATTAGTATTCCTTTATCAGATTCTTTGTCCACAAGGACTAACTCATTTTATGTGTAACACTATCCCTGATCACTTCAACAAAGTGAATTCTCCCTCTGGAACACTAAGTATGGCACATCATCATACATTTTTTGTCTATTATGTTAAGCTGTCACTGACCTTCTATTTTTTTTATTATAACTTTTCATATGTAAATAAAAACCTACCCACCCAGCTTTTTTTTTTTTTTAAGATTTATTTATTTATGTATACAAGAACTGGGGTAAAGACCAGAGGTGTGGGGGGTGAGAGGATTCACCAGAGACAGAGTGGGGAACAGAACAGGCAGATCAACTGAAATACACTGCTAAGGGGAGCAGCAGGCAAGACCGGAAAGGTCTGCTGCGCCATGTAGGTATCTCTCTGGCTGGCCGGGATTTGAACCTGCGCTTCAGAGGCTGTGGACACTTCACAGTGCTGGGCTTAACCTCTTGCACCACCAGGGAGGCCCTACCCACCCAGTTTTAAGGAAAGAGAAAGAAAAGTAGGTTTAATAGTAATCAAACATTCTATGAAATGCTCGGCACATTATGAGATTATCCTCCTTAATTTAATCTTTGTAACAATCCTGTGAACTCACACCAAAGAGGAAATTACAGCTGAGGGAGTTAAGCAACAAGCCCCTGCCAGGCAGGACGAGCAGGACATGACTTCAAATCCAAGGGTGTGTGTTGTAGGCCTTGCTCAGGCTTCAGGAAGTTCACCATCACTTTTTAAATCTCACAAAATACCTGACCAGAAGCAATACCTATCTCATGTTCTGTAAATCAATAAGTGAATTGCTGAATGATTCATTAAATAAGGATGACATTAATGCTTTTTAGAAAGTACTACACTGCTGCAGTCCTGCCACGCCATCTCTACTGCCCTAGGAGGAGAGCCCAGAAATTAGAGCTGTCGGGCTTGGTTTCAGTTCTGACTCTTTCACAGACTATCACGTTTCATAGTCAAGTTGCTTAGTCATCTCAGTCTCTCAGCCTTTTCCTTTATTATAGGAGGAAATAACTGCACATTCTTCATAAGGTCCTTAGGAGGATGGCAGGCATTCGGTATGGTTACTGTTTCTCTTTATGAATGAGAAAATTGGCACTTGTACTAGAAATTGTTTGCCCAAAGTCACTCAAATTGTAAGTGTGCTCAAGCCTGGGTCTGCCTGACTATCATGATCTGAATGTCCAAGACTCAGCTGAGAACTGAGATATCCACCTGGTCTTCGGCGTTATCTCCTCTGTGTGCAGCATCTCTCCCATGGCATGATGTGTGTGGCAAGTCCCTTTCACTGTGTTATGGTCCTGGCCATTGCTGATTTGGCTCCACTCAGTGAATGACTCTGTAACTCCCCTAATTTGTTGTCACACTTGAGATTCTGCCAAATTGGAAAGGCAGTTGAGTTTTGTCATAACTCTTCTTGATTCTCATTCTTTTATTTTGTGTCAGCTGTTACAGAGAACACACACACACACACACACACACACACAGTCTTTCTATTGTGGGTTCTCTGAGAAAATTACCTGTTAAGAAAATGGGATGACTTCAGTGGCAGTGACATGGATTTTTCAAAATGTTCTAAATCGAGAGATACCCTCATCTAAAATAGTGCTCCCAGGAGGTCCCATTTAATTCCCCCTAGTAAAAGCAAACTACCATAAGGAATGTGAGTGAGGCTATGTGCCACGTTTGCTAATCTACTGCCCAGAAAATGCATCAGCCTGAAACAGGCTGATTTCTATTCTGGGACATTTGTGATTTCCTCAGAAATCTCCTAAGAAGCACCTAATGACATGGGCACACAGCAGAATATCTGAATTAAGAGGCTGTACTTGCAGGTTCAGAGTGGGGAACTCTCTTCCTTTCTTGATTCCCTCTTTCACGCTAGGTAAAGGGACAATCTGCTGACTGTTTTGTGGATTCCCAGAACAAAAACAATTGTTAAGTAGAAGTTCCTACTATGTGCTATTCATTCAACATATATTCATTCAGCTCTTTTAAGATACAGGGCTACAAATAAATAAATACAAATATAAATAGATTTTTTTTCTTATTTTGATAGACAAATGGAGTTACACTTCACATATAAATAAGTAAATACATACAGATGTAAGGGAATTGGAAACTAGTAATACCCAGATACAATACTATGTGACTTAGCATAAATTTTCTCACTTTATCTCATAATAGCACTGAAGAAAAAAAAAAAAACTTACAAATGAGCACTGAGAGACTCAAAGAGGTTTAGCATCTGGTATCTTAATTAAGGACTATTTAATTCTGAAATCCTTCAGCAGTACTTTCACTGCTTCTGCCAGTGGCCCCTGTAGGAAACCTCTGAACTTTTTGTTCCATTCTTGTGTAGCATAATTCTTAGGATTTTTAAGTTTAGCATCAGTCAGACCCAAGCCTAAGTCACAGCTGTGCCATCTATAACTCTTTGACTTTGGGTGTGTACATTTGTGTATGAACATATACATTATGTAGATAACATAGCTACCTTATAGGGTTGTGGTGAGGACTCCTGAGATGCTGAGATGTGTATTAAATCTGCTACAGTAGCAGACTTCTAGCACACAGTAGACCTCTGTTAAATGGCAGCTAACATTATCATTATTATTAAAGGGAGTTTCTGTTGAGCTGTCTGAGTTATAATAAAGGAAATCCCATTGTGAAGTGTAAGCTCCATTTTTCCATAAAAATAAGAAAAATGGTAGTTTTGATTTGCATTTCCCTGATTACAAGTGATGTTGAACATTTTTTCATATGTCTGTTGGCCATTTGCATTTCCTCTTCAGAGAAGTTTCTTTTTAGCTCTTCTGCCCATTTTTTGACTGGATTATTTTCTTTGTTGTTGCTGAGTCTCATCAGCTCTTTGCAGATTTTTGTGATCAGTCCTTTATCATTAGTGTTGGGTGCAAAAATGTTCTCCTAGTTGGTGGGGTTTCTCTTTGTTTTTGTTATTGTCTCTTTTGCTGTGCAGAAGCTCTTTAATTTGATGTAGTCCCAGCTGTTTATCTTTGTTGAGAATGGCACATATTAAAAAAACTAGCAACAACAAATGTTGGCGAGGGTGTGGAGAAAAAGGAACTCTTCTGCACTGTTGGTGGGAGTGCAAACTGGTCCAACCACTATGGAGAGCTGTGTGGAGATTTCTGGACCTACTAAACATAGAGCTTCCATATGATCCAGCAATTCCACTCTTAGGTATTTACCCAAAGGACACAGAAACATCAATTCCAAAGAGCACCTGCACCCCTATGTTTATAGCAGCACTGTTTACAATAGCTAAGCTTTGGAAACAGCCCAAATGCCAAAAAATAGATGACTGGATCAAGAAGATGTGGTACATATATACCATGGAATATTACTCAGCATTCAAAAAAGATAAACACATGCATTTTGCAGCAACATGGATGGCGCTGGAAGGGATCATGCTCAGCGAAATAAGCCAAAAAGAAAAAGAAAAATACCGGATGGTCTCACTCATAGCAGGAATCTAGAAAACTTAAATAAGGGACCAGGAAAATGAATATAAGAAAGTGAAAATCAAAATCAACAAAAAACTATGAACCAGAGACACTTTTTGGGGGGTGGAGGGCGGGAGGGGGAGGATTGGGGTCAGAATGGGGCGTTTGCAATTGTATGGGGGAATATAAAAATAAAATTTATTATTTTAAAAAAAACTTAAAAAAATAAATAAATAGAATATGAGCACATAAAAAAAAGAGAAAAAAGAAAAATGGAATTAACCAATGGGTAAAATAGAATTTTTCAACAGGGCAACTGTTGATGAACTGAAATGAGGAAAATCCCTCCTTTCCTTTTAAGCTTCTGTGTTTTGTTCCTCTTATGGAATGATCCTTTTGGAAATAATAACAAAACAATGAAAGCACATTCTCATCTTTTATGACTAGGTGACAGTGGAAATATTCCTTATGGTCAAAGAAAAAGTCAAAATATATATAGATATTCCATTACAATTCTATAATTAAAATAAAGTGAATCATAGAATACTGGGAGCAAAATGCATAGCCTTCTTATTCTAGTGTGGATTTGGGGTATATTTTCTCCAAAAAAGAGCATAACACATCTAGGGAAATTGAATGAGAGAGTGTAGTAGTAGTTCTGATCTTTTTCTCTGACCTTTTTCTCTAGGGATCCATACATATAATTTCTGAATTGGAAACTGGATATAGGGCACATCTACCCATCCACTACTTAGCAGTGTCTATTAGTTCTTTCCATTACATGGAAATTAGACCTTTAGTGATCCCTCCTTCACTTATTATTGGGTGTAGGTCCTATTTGCAATTGTTCATGATATGCTCGTGATATATACTTAATAATATAAGGTTATGTAAAGTGTTGTATGGTTTAGCATAAAAGATAAATGTATGGAAATAAGATAGCAAAGGACAATCCCAAAAGTAATGCTAACTGTTTTGTAACAGTTGAGGTTTTGGGGAATTTTTGGTTTATGTGTTTTTGTGTATCTGTGTCTGCACATAAGTGTGCATCTTCCTTCATTGATATTATCAACTCTCATAGGTTATGACTTTGTTTATGTCAAGACTCTTAAAGTCATCTTGATTGATTTCCTACTAGCTCAGCTTTATAAATAAATGTATGTGGTATCATTTAGTCTTTATTACTCATTCTTTATTTTTATTTACTATCTCCCAACCTAATTTCCTTCAGTCTCATGACTTTAAATACTATCTATTTGCCAATGATGTCTCAATTAATTTCTAGCTCTAGCTTTTCTCATTAGCTCCATACATAAAAACCAAGTTGCATACTTGACATCTTCTATTGAATTTTTTTTTTTTTAAGGATTTATTTATTTATTTCTACAAGGAATGTGGTACAGGCCAGATGCATGGGAGGGTGAGAAGATTCACCAGGGACAGAGTGGGGAACAGAACAGGCAGACTCACGAAATACACTGCTGAGGGGAGCAGTGGGTGCGACAGGAGAGGTCTGCTGCGCCATGTGTGACCCTCGCTGGCCAACCAGCCGGGATCGAACTGGCACTGCAGAGGCTGTAGACAGCTTCACAGCATAGCGCTCAATGTCCTGCGCCACCAGGGGAGGCCTGTTCTATTGAATGTTTAATGGACATGTTGATAGGACAGTTTCCTAAGCAGAACCAAGAGAAATCCTGGACAGGCATACCTCACCAATTTTCTTACAAACTTCCCATTTTTGTAAGATTTCAAGTACCACTTTTCAATGATTTGTCCGAGGAAAAAAACAGTGTGGCATCCTTGATTCTTCATGTACATATCCCATCAGCAAGTTCTATATAGTTTTTTTTTCCAAACTTGTCTCCAGTCTGAAGAGTTTCATCATTACTCTCCAATCCCTGCTGTCTTTCTTTCTGACTTGGCCATCTGTCCTGGTTTCTGATGTGGTTTCCCTTTTACTCTCCAGCCCTCCTCATGTCAGTTCTCCATAAAGAAGTCAGAGTGACATTTAAATTAAAAAAAAAAATTAGATCACGTCACTTACCTGCTCAGAACAATTCAATTGTCTCATTTCATCCCCTACCTTCTTTCCATTCACATTGCTAAAGCCACATTGGCCATCTCATCTGTTTCTGAGCACACCAATCTGGTTTCCACCCCAAAAGAATGCTCTTCTGCCTGCAACTCTATTTTCCTATATCTTCATATGCCTCACCCCTCACTTCCTTCACATAATCTTTAAAATGTTATCTCCTCAGAGAACTCTTATCTGATTAATCTAGCTAGAATATCCACCTCCTTAGCTCATTAGACATCTACTTGTTACCATTCTTTATCTTGACCTGAAGTTATATTTATATATGTATCCCTACACACAAACACTTATCCACATACTAAGTTATTATTTGAACTACTCAGTATATTTCCTTAAAAGACCTTTTTTTATAGAACTTTTTTCCTGTAAGATTGTGAACACCTTAAGATCTGGGACCTTGTCACAATGTTTACCTATTGCAGGGATCAGCATATAATAATTGCTCAATAAATGTTTGTCAAATTGAATTGAATCAATACAGTGCCCTTCATGTTTATTACTCATTTGCTTGTATAGATTTTTAAATTGACTAAAAGATTAAACAGTCCATCCTTGCAGGCTCCTTGCAGGCTCCTAAAAAGCATTAAAATAGTTAAAATAGAAATATAGGTTAGCTCTCTGCGTTTACCATAATGGCAGTCCGTGGTTAGAAGATTCACGGTGGTAGTTTACATATGTAGCATCCCTTTGAGAAAGATACTAAATAAATATTTTCACTCCCAACTTTGAGTTACGGAAATTGAAAATCGATATTGATTTTAATAAAAAACTTTAAAAGCACCGATGAATACTAGAGCTTAACTAGCTAAGTCCACTTAGAGATAAATTAAGAGGCATCTAGTCTAAGTAACAGACTCTTAGGGGACTAAATATAAAAATATGAGCTATTGGCAATGCTAGAATTAGAAAATATGTTTTGAAGTTTTTCCATGCATCTCTCTTAACTTTTGTTCTCACTTGGAAAGGTGACATGCTGAGAACAGGGAGACTTGTAAAAGTGCTGTGGGTCCTTGTGCATTCCTCAGGGCAACCATGCTGACATCAAACCCCAAGCTTCAGTTAATATAGGTCCCGGCAGTAAATTTCTGTTTAGTTCTATCTCTATTCCTGCCCCCTCTTCCAAGTTGCCAATGTTCATCATAAACATTTAATTATAATGCAACACGTGATGTGCCTAGATTCATGTAATTATGACTAAAGCAGCATTTCTCCACAAATACATTGCTTATCTTATTTTCCCCCATTCCACAAGAATCATGTCTAAAATTGTCAGGTAGGGTGTGTATGATGAGTTATTTATATCTTTAACATTATCTTAGGAATATTACACTTAGCACTTCATGAAAATAACAGAAAGATTAATTGAGGCTAAATGAATTCACACTATGGAATAAGTGTATATATGTGCTACATAATTTATATTAGTATGATTAAATATGCCAACTCTAAAAGAAGGATAATGCATTATTATTCTTCCTAATGAAATAGCTGGTGAAATAGCTGGGCATGATTGAGGAAAGAGTCTCTGTTTAGTTAAAACCAGAATTTCTACTTAGTTTTTTTATTTCCTAGGACTAAGAACGTAGCAGTCCAGAATGTAGTAGTCCTTACTGAGTTATTACTTCCTCACATCATCTTACAATTTTCAGGTCTTGGGAATCTCAGTTTACCAATCATAAAAAATCACTCAAAATAGGCCACAGGACAGATTTTATTATTAGAATATAGGACATTCTTGCAGAACTCTAGTTTGGGGAGTGGAATCATGTGTTAAGGGAGTTTGAAATCTGGGGGTGTAAATTTCTCAATTAGAGAAGTTTAAAGAAAATTCCCTCTTTCTGGATACATAATCTCTCTCTCTCTCTCTCTCTCTCTCTCTCTCTCTCTCTCTCTCTCTCTCTCTCTCTCTCTTCTATCTATCTCTCTCTCTCTCTATCTCACACATACACGCACACGCGCACACACACACACACACCATGTGTCTATCATTCTGTACCTTCTGAGATTACAAATCTAGATCAAATGAGCAGGAGGTACTGATTAGCAGCAGTTACTCCTGTTGAAATAGCCAACACAAAGTGGATTGACTCACTTGGATGAGAGCTCCATCTCTGCATGAATCAGCAGAGCAGAGGCCATGAGAAGATCATCAGGATGTCACACTGCAGGGGCCTCTTCCTTAGACTGAGATGAGGAAAGCAGGAGGGGATTTTTCAGGCTAAGCAGACACAGCAAAAGGTATGAACTGCTGGTTCAGGTATCAGCAGATTTGCAGGGATGCTTTGCTCACCCCCATTGTATTAATATTTAGTCCTGCATGTTGCTACCTACTTACTGGAGAAAGACTTTGTTCTGTGTGTACAAGACAGATTCCTACAATTGTCTCTGATCTGAATGTTCATGTTTCCCTTATCAGTATCTCTGTCTCTTCATGGTCAATATTTACAGCTGCTGTCTCCTTCATTGAACAAACATTTCTTGGTTGTTCATGGCTAGTATTTCCACATTACAAAAATAATGCACTTACATCAAAAGATTGCTTAGCTTTTTCTGCTTACATGCACATGCCAAAACATTTTACATAATGATTTTTACTTCACATTTACTTCCTATCGCAAATGTAGACACAGCACTCCCCAGCAATCTTTCCCTACATGTCAATCATGTAGCCATTCCAATCTCCAGACAACTGTATATGGTCCTACTGTCTCTCCATAAGACTCCTTCATTTCAACAATTTCTTAATCTAAGCTGATATCTTCCCTCACAACTTTTAGAGCTAATAGAAACAACCGGCACTTCCTCAACTCTTCAACATATCTACTAACCCACATTATTTCTTCTCATTCCGACTGTCATTATCTTATACTGGCTGAGTGTGTTCTGACTCCCAGACCAGACTGACCCTTCCATTTGGACTCCTGACCTGCTCTCCTGATAAAGGGTCTCACATCTTTTTTATATATACTTCTCCCTCTCTATTGGATGTTTCCCCTATCATTATAAAAGCATGCTCAAATAGTTTCTACCTTAGAATGCATTCTTTTGACTCTCCTGGATTTCTTACCAATACCCACTTGTCTATGTTCCTTTGTTCTGTCATTCTTAAAATTGTGGTATATGGTTATATATGGTGTATATATATATATATATATATATATATATATATATGGTTATATATGGTATATTCTTTTAACAACTCACTCTAATTGTGTCTCTGTGTCTGCCATTCCCCTGATACCATTGTTGTCAAAGCTGCCCGTGCTACCCACTACTAGCCCAACAACTACTTCTTTGTTCTTAATTTAGACTCTCAGAAACACTAAGCATGGGAGATTAGTCCATAACTATTCAAACTTTTTCTCTTGGCTTCTGAGGCAGAATAATGTCTGACTTTTCTCCTCTTTGGTGCCCTACATTGCTAATTGTTCCTTCTCTGCTCAACTTTTGAGGTTTGCATTGTTTTATGGTTCAGTCCTGGGTTTAGTCCTTCTTCTCTTCATTAATCACTCCCTCTTCCTAAGTGAACTCAGTCAGTCTTGTGCCAACTAAAAAAAACAACTATATGCCCTTTACTTTCAAATTCACTACTCACAGCATGACCTCTTCCCTCAAATATACATCAAGACATGTAACCACACACTATTGTCTTCTGACACAAGACTCCTTGCCCATCCAGTTCCTTTTTAAACTACCATGTTACCTATTTTTAGCACTTGTCTTTTGAGAATGAAACAATATTTGTTTTATGGCTGAATAAATATTTGTTGTTGCTATTTTTGTGCAATACCGTTGACATCTTGTAGGAATTTGATTTGTTTATTTTGTTTTTCAAAGAAATAAAGTGCACAATATAATTCAATTTGAATTATAGTAATTAAGACACAATGCAGAAGTGCAACTGAAAATAAAGCAAGGAAAAAACTGAACCCTAAATTCACTATTTTCAGAGGCAGCATGTAATTAACCAAAGTGGAATAGATCTGCTTTTGAGAAAATGGGGTGGGGATGAGAATTCACAATGATTGTAATTTTTAGGATCCTGTATTTTACATCTTATTGAAAAGAAAAAATATACACACTAGAAGATTATCTTTGTATTTTTTTGTCTGTGAGATTTCAGAGTTCTGTGGTTTGTTCTTTGTGAGAAGATTGGAACCAGACTGGTTCTTTGTCCTTTTTTTTTTTTTAAAGATTTATTTATTTATGCATAAAAGAATGGGGGTACAGGCCAAAGTTTTTTGGGGGTGAGAGGATTCACCAGAGACAGAGTGGGGAATAGAACAGGCAGATCAACTGAAATACACTGCTGAGGGGAGCAGCGGGCAAGTCAGGAGAGGTCTACTGAACCGTGTGGGTCACCTCCCTGGCCAGGGATTGAACTTGTGCTATAGTTGCTGCGGTGAGCTTCATAGGTTGCATCTTAACCCCTTTTT
The DNA here is from genome assembly GCF_964194135.1 of Talpa europaea. NCBI lineage: Eukaryota > Metazoa > Chordata > Mammalia > Eulipotyphla > Talpidae > Talpa > Talpa europaea. The sequence goes on from NC_140077.1 coordinate 16,163,580, forward strand.
ATTTCATGTCTGGCCCTGACCGTATCCCAGGCTGATGGACCCTGGAAATTCCAGCCACACCACTGAGTGACCAGAGAAGCTGACAGGCACATAGTGGGAAAACTCAGACAATAAACGATGGTTCTCCAAATAACTGTTCTTAATTTTAACAATCTGTTTGTGAATGTTTCTTCAGGGATTGAAAAAAAATGTTTATGAGGCCTCCGTGGTGGCCTAGGGGTTAAATCTCAGCTCTGTCACTGCTACAGCCTGAGTTCTCTAGCCAGGGAGCTGACCCACATGGTGCAGCAGACCTCTCCTGTCTCACCTGCTGCTCCCCTCAGCAGTGTATTTCAGTAGATCTGCTTGTTCTGCTCCGCACTCTGTCTCTGGTAAACCCCCTCACCCCCATACCTCTGACCTATGCCCCTGTTCTTCTACATACACACACAAAATGTTTATGACATGGCAAAGCTAAATGACTTCTATATACATAGATTTAACTACTAACCGACTGACCACTTTCCACATGTGCAGAAACTTATGCTATTTAGCTTTGCCAGAAGTTGTTTCTGTTCCTTCTGTCAGCTTTCCCCTAGAAAATACCCTTTTGTTCTGCTTTGAGGTTACAGGTTTTCTGTGGGGTTGTGTGCTTTGCCAGCTCTAGGAGCAGGTGTGTTTCTTAGCTTGGCTAGGATATCCTGTGACCCTGACTGTTTGGTGAGAGGCAGATAATAAGAGTCAATAAAATAAAATGGGGCTTTTATTAGGATGGTTGAGAGATAAACTCTCTTTTCTGTCCTTCCCATCTCTACACCGTATTACTACATCAGTGGCAGGGAAAGGGGGTGGGTGGGGAGAGAGAGGCTGATCAGTTTCTTGGACAGGGAGAAATCCAGTCATGACATCCAGCTGGCCCCATTCCTGGTGCGTTTAGTTATGGAAACCAATAAGTTTCCAATTTAAATCATATTTTCTGTCATCTGGACTTGAAAGTGTATCTCCAGAAATATTCAATTTAGGATTCCTGGTATTTTCTGCTTCCTGTTATTTTTGTTATCTTCTCTGCCTTCCCTGTAAATTAGAATCAAGGGGAAAAGAGATGTACTGCCCTGCTCATTTGATGCCACAATATATGCTAATTTTTATTTGTTTCCTGGCTGCAGTTATGGTTGTGTTTGTGGTAACGTTTGGTCATGTCACAATATTTTTTTTTCATAGCACTGAACAAAGGGAAAATACTTATTGAATAGAATGTATTGTTAAGAATTACTGTTTTATAATGGTTTGTGGATATGATGGCTTTGGGTTTTAAAGGGATTATCAAGAGGTCTAAACCCAGATCCTTTCAACCCAAAATTTCAAATTTGGTTACAAGATAGGGTTGTTTGCATGAAGCTGTTGGGTGGGTGTAAAGGCAGGACTGGCCACAGTGCAGGTTTTCTGATCCCATGCAGACCGGGTAAAGGAGGAGTCAGAGTCCTCAGTGGTTTTTTGCAGGTCTTTTATTGGGGTTCACCAGGCATATGGCAGGCAGGGGTGCTGGCTGGGGGGCTGGGAGGCCTGCCAGTCTTTACTCTATCTGGGCTCTCTGGCATTGGCTCTGCCGCTTCTCGGCTTCTCCTTCGGCTTCGGCTTCGGCTTCTACTGCTGCTGCTGGCGTCCCCGTGACGCTGACCTTAAAAGCACAGTCTTAGCTCAGCTGAATCCCATCTACCTATGCCCACACCCTATTCCAGCTGGCCGCCATCAGGCATGCATTCAGGACAAGGATCCATCATCTATCCTGATGGCGGAAGGGCAGAAAAGCCTGACATTTTCTTTACCCTACAGTGGGACAGCTCCATAAAGTTGTCAAAATGAGAGGGTTGAATTTGATGCTTCAGAGAAGGGACAGATGACTATGGTTTGAGATGCATTCATGGAGGATTAGAAACTTGAATTAGATCTTAAAGTTAGGTAGGTCATGTGTAGGTGGGATAATTCAAAAGACTATTTTTGATGAGAGGCGAATAACAAAACTATGGTCCCTTTGTAGAACAATGAAGCCAGTGTGACTGGAGTAGAGGATGTCCCTGGATAATATGAGCTATTCTCATTATAATGAGCTAAGTGAGTCATTTGAAGAATAAGGTTTTGTCAAATCTCAAAACAAACCTACGTGAAAAGGCCTTATTTCCAGTTTGTGATCCAGAAAATTGAGGTTTTGTGCAGTTATGTAACTTGCCCAAATTACCAAGTTTATAGGGTAGAACAAGTAAAATGATGTACCACATGTTCTATTGAGGAGCTAGTGCTTCTGAAGGTTGAACAGGTAAAGTGAAGGCAGTTCAGAGAAAGCCTCTGATACCAGGTTGTGGACTATGGTGACAATTTTTTGTAGAGAACTTTAAGGAATTTTCTTGTTGTTCATAGAGTGATATTTTTAATTTGAGTTAGGAGTTTGGTTCAATTTGAACTAAAATAAATAACAAGGCTTCTGCATTTGATTCCATGGTGCCTCTCTTAAAGACATAACTTCTAAGCAGGCAGAAGACTTCCTTTGCTTAATTTCGAGCCAGTTTCCCTGGGTAAATTTTGTTCCCATCTCTGGATCTGTTCCCTAGCTTGTTTCCACAGGTTAAAGTGAAATTAGAATTGGAACAGGAAGGTTAAAGCCTATTTTGCATTAGATGTATTTAAAGTCTATTTGTAAATTTTTCTAACAGCTGCAAAGTGGCTTTTTAACGTGTCCGGTAATTGAAATTATTTTGTAATGCAAGTCTTGTCATACATCATTAAGATCATCTTCCTACCTCTAGGCTGATTTAGGAGTGGCTCAGACATTTGGACTGCCCTGCTGAATAAATCTAATTTGTTTATAACTACCAGAAATGCAACATTAGATTTGGTGAATCCATAGTGACTGCTACATTCAGATGTTCAAAATCTTACCAGCTTCAGAGTTATTTTGCAGACTCTGTCCTTGGTTACTGGGGTGTAGGGATGCCAGTTTCTTGTTATTTATTACAGGAGATCATCTTTTCTCCTGAGATCTATGACTCTGTCTCTCACCATTAAATTTAGAAATGGAGAATTGCTCACAATGCTATTCTGTGTAGGTACCAGTGCCTTTGCCTTTAAAACTTCCTTTCAGATTTGCTTTGATTTTTCTGATTATTTCCATTATCTCTGCTGCTGTTGTAGCAGCCCTTTTGCTTTTTTACATCCTTGGTGGTGCAAGGAATCAGGAAACTACAAGCACAATGTTTCATTTTTAGTTCGTTTTTATTTGGGATACTGTTTACATAAATTCCTTTTTTTTTTTCTATTTATTTATATTGGCATACAAGAGCTGACATGTAGGCCAGAGGTGAGAGGAATCACCAGAGACAGAATGGGGAGCAGAACAGGTGGATCTACTGAGAAACACTGCTGAAGGGAGCAACTGGCAAGACAGGAGAGGTCTGCTGTGCCATGTGGGTTAACAATCTGGCCAGGGATTGAACTCGTGCTGCAGTGGCTGCTAAAAGCTTCATAGTGCTGAGACTTAATCCCTTGTGCCATCAGGGAAGGCCACTACCTAAATTCTTATCAGTATAACATACTAGAAATATGTAAGAGTCAGAATCCAGAGAGATACGAACCATGCTAGAAGTTCAGGCTTCAAAATACATCTGAAAAAGAACAAAGCTGGAGAGACTGGAGGAGAACCAGGTGGTGGCTATAACAGAAATCAGGATCCAGCCAGAGCTAAAGAGTGATTCAGGGCAGTACAGATGCACAAGCTAGAAAGCTAATGTGGCCCAGAGACGGGAGTCTGGGCCCTTGGTCCTGATGCTGCTGTTTTTTTTTTTTTTATTATTATTATTCTTATTTTCATCATAAGCTTCTTTCCAGAAATTCTTTAAGACATCAGGTGATTTATACCATCCTTGATTGAGAACTGATGCATGGTGCTTTGCATATGTTATCTCTAATTCTCATAAGAACCCTCAAGGTAAGTATTTTTACTTCAATTTTACTGATGAGGAATTCATAACTCAGTGATGCAGTTAATCTTTGTAGGGCTAGACAGTTACCGTGTGGCAGAATCAGAGTTCAGAGTCCATGGTGTCTGAATCTAAAACTAGTTTGGTTTTTTCAGAATGCTCTCACCGACTTTCCTTTCATCTAACGGAATTCAAAGTCAGAATGTTGCCTCTCTGGGTGGAATAAAAACGGTAGCTGAGCAGAAGGCAGATGAAAGAAAATGTAGAATTCAAATAATGTATTGTCTTCTCAGATTAGCTCAGAGAAGTTAATTGACTTTCTAGGTACTTCATCCTAGTGTTGAGAGGACTGTTAGTGGAACCTGGGTCTCCAGAATCCTAGCCCACGCTTATGTCCCTGGACATTATCAGACACTTTGGGTGTTGAGACTACAATCATTTGGCACCTTTGCCACTTATGTTCTCTTTTTTCCTCCATGATAGCCTGTGCACTTTCAACCTACTATAGGGCAGCCCCAGGCGAAATGGGGGGTTGACCTGGGTGTGACCCCTTACCTGCATTCTTCACAATAAGACCCAAAAGCAGACCCTGGTAATTTATATATATATATATATATATATATATATATATATAAATGCTTGGTTGCTACCTGCCTCTCCCAGCCTCCCTGAGTGCCCACCCGCTGGTCTGCTTGTGTAGACAGTTCCCTGCTTCAGCATTAAAGGCCGTGAAATCTATCAAGGGCACCGAGATTCTTTTCTGTTTTCCCAAATCAACCATGAGCCCGCCACCCTGGCATGCTTGCACTGCGAAGAGTTAGAAGAGAGAAGAGAAAGAGAGAGAGCCCTGGCTATCATGGGGCTGGGTGCCGGCCAAGTGAGAGCTGATGCAGCAAGAGAAGTGTGTTTCAAGGTCCACCTAGCCACTTTCAGCCCTGCCCCTGCTCCCCAGCATGGCACATTGAGAGCTTGACCCAAGGCATTTAAGATCTTAGTGTGGAGATGGGGGTGGAGTTCATTCAGGACATCATTTACCAGCTCTGCCTTTGTGCCTTGCTATGCCTCTGACAAACTCAGAAATGTATTCACTAATCGACCAAACACTTGAGACCTTATTAAGGTTCAGGGTAGTAGCTATCCAAATGACCATCCCTATAGGAATGAGTTTACGTTAAGAAGGTCATAGGTGAGTGCCTGGTGTCAAAATCAATCCATCACCTGAACAGGCAGCATGTGATTACATTTTTGGTTGCTGTAGATGCTAGGTAATCACAAATTCCTTTGGCCTCCAGGGATTTGTTGCGGCTTGAGTTCTGCCATGGAAAATTTCATCAGTCATATAGCAATGAAGTACTACTCTGAAAGAGGTGTGCAAATGATTTCTGATATTGAGAAAACAACCCACACATCTATTCATTTACATGGAAATTAGATGAAGCCCTGAAGCTCGGGACCTGGTTTTGTTTTGGACATCATCAAAAAAGGGAGCACTTATAAGATGTCAGTTAGCAAATTACTTTGTCATTGAATCAGTTGTAATTTTAAAACTGATAAGAAGAGTAAAAGTCATACAGTTCTCCATTCTGCTGTGCAGGCTTATTCCATACGCCAATCTGTCACCTAAATGATCTCTCTAAAATAATACTTCTCGATGTACAGTTCCCAGAGCAGCAGCAGTGGATGCTTCAACATCACCTGTGAACTTGTTAGAAATGAAATTTGCTTTATCAGGCCTCCCCAGTGATTCCGATGCTCTCCAGAGTGCGAAAACCGGAGCCTCAAAAGTCCAGATCTGGTGTGTCCTCTTAGGTATTACATCAGGTCTATGCTGTTTGCATGGCGGGAACTCAAGTTAGTTTGAACTAGGAGGATGTTTACTGGCTTCCTTGCCTGGAAAGCCAAAAGGTACATACAACTCACTACATGCCTGTACTGGTTTCTCCTGGAACTCTTGTCCACCATGAATGTGACACATTAGGTGGAGTGCCCTTATCAACCAGATCTGGGTCATATGTTCTACTTGGAATCGGTGAATGGCCTCAGCATCACCTGAACCACATCTACTTTAATAGTTGAGCAGGACATGTTGGAGTCCACAATTTAAGCAACAAGTCAAACATTAAAGAGTTAGTCTTTAATCACACACCATGATGGTAAAGCAAACCAAAGTTTGGAAAAAATGAAAAGTGCTGCTGTTTGTTTTATACCCCATGGGATGGCTCAGCCATCAATGGCTGAATGATCAGCACAGATGTGGGGATCATCTCACTGTTTAGGGAGTTTTGAACTCCCTGGAAATGTAATGAACCCTGGGATGGGGGCCTCAGAAGTCTACAGAAAGAGAGAAGGGATATGAGTGAACAAACATTGCTATTAAGATAGGGTGGGGCAGTAGCTCATGGTTTCACTGTTCTCTGAGATAAAGAGGCCTCAGCAGAGGCACCTGGAGAAGACCTTTGCCCAGTAACTCAGATAATGAAGCCTGGAAATAAAGGCACCAGGTAGGAACACAAACATCTAAGAGCACAAGAAGTCAGAGGGACCTGAGTCCTTGAGCTCAACTCCCTTCAAAGGTGCCAGTGCATGGCTGTAGTAAGACTAGACTAGGGTGGGTCAGGGCAGCTTTCCCCCATGATGCTCATCAGGGATAGGCATTGTGATCAGGCCTGAATACCCACAGATGCCTACTCCTCACATGCCATTACTGCTCCAGATTGAACAAGGCAAATGGAGCTCATGAGTTCACTGCCGTGGCATGACACTTACAACTTCCATCTGGTAGAGAGCATGGCAGGAAGAGCAAGTCCTCCAATATCCTTCTCCTACTAACCCCCTCCTCACACCATTGGGCCAAGGACACTTGAGCTGGGGTTATGCAGTTCCTAGGTGTCAGCTCCCATGGAAATCAGGGCAGAGAATGACAGGGAGTGGGGGATGGAAGGAAGTGTAATCAGCACGCTGAGCATTGAAAAATAAAATGCCAGTGCATGCACCGCATCTCTAAAGATTCTGATTTGATTGGTTGAAAGTAGGCTTAAGTGTATTTACGCATTTCCTAAAGCATTTAAATCCCAGAACTCTAACTACAGAAAAAAGAAGTTCATACATTTTTGGAATAAGGCTTAACGAATTATCACAAATGAACATGCCCATATAACTATCGCGCAAATCAAAAGACAGACCCTTACTGATATGTGGGAACCTCTGTGATCATCACCTTTCAGTTCCTCCCCAAAGGCAGCAACCATCCTGATTTCTGGCAGGTGCTTTACTTATTTTTATCTTCAGATACCTACAGTCATACAGCTAATATATCCTTTGGTATCATTCTTCTCTCATTCAAATAGAATCCTTCACATTCAGGTGTCAATCTAGTTCTGATAGAAGTTGGAGCTGGACTGCCATGTGGCCCAGGAGGTCACTGCTGACCAGTGGGGGCGGTTTCCTTAAGACCCTTCCAGTGGCAACAATGCAGCACATTTGGGGTCTTATCTAATATGGAGCCCCCATTTTGTAGTTTCCTGGTGGTTAATTATGCATCCCACATTGAATTAACATTGAGTTTGTTCCTTACTTCTTCAAGCCAAATCTAGTACAGCTTGCATGAGGGATTCAAAGAAGTCAAAGCTGATATCCCTAAGCTGAGTTCAAATGATGCAAGACAAGCAGTTCACACTATTAATTGGCCCATATGGGAAGGGCAGTCTTGACAGATGAGAAGTGTGGTCTTTTCACCTCTGGGTCAGAAGTTCCAGTAAATTTTTTATTCAGTGGTGAGGCCAAGCTGTTGAAGCAATTTGAGTACAAGGGCCTCCCCGGTGGCGCAGCGGTTGAGCGCTGGGTTGCGAAACTGCGCGCGGCCTGGGCGCCTGTTCGATCCCCGGCTGCTCCCCGGCCACCGGAGGAGGGTCCCACATGGCGTGCAGACCTCTCCTGCCGCCCGCTGCTCCCCTCAGCAGTGTACTTCGGTCCTTCTGCCTGCTCTGCTCCCCGCTCTGGCTCTGGTGAATTCTCTCACCCTCCCGCACTTCTGACTGTACCCAGTGCATGTATAAACAAAACAAGCAAACAAATAAATAAAGCATCCCTCTATTTAAAAAAAAAAAAATTGAGTACAAGGTATAGGATTTATGATTATTGGATATGATGACTAGCCGATTAAAAGTAATGTGATTTTTAAGGGAAATGCTGAGCTAAAATAACAAATTTAGTTACACAAGGGAGATGTTGAGAATTCATCAGATTCTAGAATCCATCTGCATGCTAAAAAGAATGTGGCAAAGGGGCCTCCCTGGTGACTATCAAGCTATTGCCAGCCCCTGCAATATGAGTTCAATCCAGTCAGGGAGCTGACCCACATGGCACAGCAGACCTCTCCTGTATTGCCCACTGCTCCCCTCAGCGATGTGTTTCAGTAGATCTACCTGTTCTGCTTCCCACGCTGTCTCTGGTGAATCCTCTCACCTCCCCCCGGCATCTGTGGCCTATATCCCAGTTCTTATATGCAAAAATAAATAAATCTTAAAAAGAATGTGGCAAACTACACAACAGGTCTTTTATAAGGAATGATGACTCATTTGCACACATGCTCTGTGCGTGAAGGATGGGACTTGATTAACTCAATCAAGTCTTATTTAATTTCAAATGGTGGACAGTAATTTCAAGTTTTAAATCCAGATGAGTCCTAGTTGACTCTTGTTTACTGTGTCAGTGTTATGTAACTAGAGCTACAGTGTCCTCTTCAGTGGCTAAAATCCACTGTTTGCAGATAGCAAACATATTTAGAACTTAGCTTGAAGAAAATGATGTGTGACAGAGACTTCTCTAGGGGAACTCTTATGTTGTTTCCAGAGAGGAATGTTTATCAAATACGATCTGCCCTGTCTACAGAATTCTGCATCAAATCAGCCTTGCAATGGCATCAGCATGGCCTGGATATAGGCAACTCCTTCCCGGTAGAGGTACTTAATGGAGAAGAGTATTTCCAGTTCCTTTCTTTAAGAGGTTGTTCATGAGGTATGTTGTACTCATTATACATAAAGCAGTGCTGATGAAGTGATTCCTGAATGATGATCTGACTAGAAAACTAATTCAGCTAAAACTTACGCTGGGAATAGTGGTTCTTGAGAGCCTGGCTTTGAATAATAGAATTTACTATGAATCTTTCTTAAAGCAACTCCTTTTCTTTTCTTTTTCTTGAGAAATTATTCTTAATTTGACAGTTCTGTGCCATATGCTTAGAACATAAAACTTCCTTTTTCTGACTTTAAAACTGTTTTGAGGTTCATTATTCTGATCTAACCCCCTAATTTTGCAACTAAGGTGACATTCACCATCCGTTTACCCTGGAAAACACTTCAATATTGACATAAACAAAATCTCTAATGACTGAAATGATTCAGATGGGTTTTGAAGGCAGCCACACTCACAAATCTCCCTCAGACACACAAAGTTGATTTCCTGGCTGCCAACCATGTCACTCACAGTGAGGATGGGAGTGTGAAGTTTGAAGAAATTTAGAAGATTTGTTTGAGGGGAGGTAAAAGACTTGTATGAGGGGAAGCAAATTTATCACGGCAAGAAATGTTTCAAATATATACAATTTGAGTGACTGTAGTTCTCTCTGTCACAGAAAGAATGAGGTGCTCATGTCTCTTCTGCCCAATACATTAAAACATGACAATTTCCAAATTTGTAAGGTTTTGCTCTAAGTAGTATGAATAGGGGAATCTACATAAATATGGAATTTATAGACCAGTTTCCCCCAGATAGCTGTCCTTGGCCTATGCCAAGTATGTGGATTTACTATCATTGTTCTGAATATTATCAGTTCTTTTTAATATTATAATCATTTATTTTAAATGCTATTCTTGAATATTTCCCCTTCCTACTTTTTTGGTGATAAAAGTATTTTTTTAATGAAATGTGGCACTTGATATGAGTTTTCATTTTTTTTAAATTTTATTTATGTCCTTACCTGAATACATTTGAAAAGCAAATTACTTTATATTGGATGCCATTTCACATTTTTAAAAATCTGTTCTACAGGGCCTCCCCTGGTGGCGCAGTGGTTGAGCTCTGGGCTGCAAAGCTGCCCGCAGCTTCTGCAGCACTAGTTCTATCCCTGGCCGCCAGCAAGTGTCCCATATGGCGTGACAGACCTTTCCTGCCTCGCCTGCTGCTCCCCTCAGCAGTGTATTTCAATCAGTCTACCTGTTCTTCTCTGCTCTGGCTCTGGTGAATTCTCTCACCCTCCCGCGCTTCTGACTGTACCCAGTGCTTGTATGTATAAATAAATAAATCTTAAAAAAAAGTAAAAAAAATCTGTTCTACAATTGGCAAAAGACTAAAAACTGTGGTTTTATAGGATGCCTTTCTAGATGATCAGAAATATACAAATAGATGGGGGACTCTTTATATTTCCACTTCATAGACAATGATATGCAAGTGCATTGTAGGAGAAAGGCTGGTGGAATGCACTTCTCAGTCACATTCTCAATAGACAATTTTGGTAGTGATCCAGCCTTCTGTTGATTAATGTGTCCTTGAAGGAAGGGTTTCACACTTGCCTCATCCTCACCCAGATACTATGAAGAAAAGTTGCTTTGAATTGGTCTGACTTTTACATGACTGGTTATTGTACGTGGGTGCACTTGACTTTCTCAGATTCTTCATTCCACAGGGACAGAGTGCTCTGAGGATCCAACCCAGGTGTGGGCCTTCACTCCTTTCTCTTTTTCCTTCTGTGGTTATCTCTCCAAGTGTTTAGCTGTAATGCAGCAATATCAGCGATTCATGTTAGAGTTCAGCGTGGGATGGGGCCCACTCATGGAGAACTGCCGTTAGTCTTGGAATTTGGGTATCAGAAAACACTGCTATTCTATGTGATACCATGGTTTCCTTATATGGTTACCTTGAGGAAACTGGGGTGGAGATGCATTCTGAGATAAGCCTTGGGTATTTTGTAGATTTTCTGGCTTTGTTTCCACCTAATAGAAACTGAGATGCAGATTAACAATTAATGTCCCATTATCATGAAAAATGTCAACTTAGCTATTTTGTTCTAAGTAGAGGTTTTCTGTAAAATTCAGAACAAGTTTCTGAGTTTATTAGTGCCTGGTTTTGTGTTGCAGTTTTCTTATTAAACCCTTTCTGTACTCTGTTAATGTACTTTTTCCTCCATCAGATAACTATAATAGATTTGATATGGGAGCATGTATTATGCTCTGTTGCAAATTTTGTGGGAGATTTATATGTCTCCTTAAAGACTGTAAATCCTTGGGTCTAGGAACTGAGTTTCATTTATCTCTGTATCTCCAGCACTTTTACTGTGTTTGACATGTGGTAAATATTCACTGAAAGTTGTTGAATGGGAGTAGGAAGAAGTAAATGAGCAATTTAATTAATTTAAACAAGTCTTATAACCATGAAATTGCAATAAATATTTAATTATATTGGTAGATATGTTCCAGGGCACCCCAAGGGAAATGAGGTAGTGTAGATGTGAGTCTTCACCTAAGGGCCTAAGAATTGGAGAGAAATCTAAAGGAGACACATCGAGAGAAGTAGAAGGGAAAATTAAAGGTCTATTTACCAGGGATTATAAAGGCAATTAGCGTAAGAGGGATAAATGAATTGGCCAACCCATGGTCAAATGCCATCTTCCTGGTAAAGTATTGCTAGTCCAGTCTGATGGAAGTCAGAAAAGACAACCAAGAGACTCCAGAACCCTTTGCAGTCAATTATATAACACATATGGCTACTTAATTCCAGCCCTAGTTCTCCTGCTCAGGAAATCTGGTTTCAGCATGCTGGGACTTGTGGTTTAAGGAGGCTGTATGTGAGATAAGGTGGTGCTCAGAGCATGGGACCTCCCCTTTTCATGGATATTATACTGTTTCAGGTAAACACGTCCTTGTCTTTAATATTCAGTTCCCTCCAGTCCTCAGGAATTTTCTTTTCTAAGCCTATGGTTTACACACTGAGTTGTCTTTGGTTTGAGATTATCTGGGATAGCTATAAAAGTATGTCATTTCCCTTTGTAACAGTGTGATAGTTGTAAAAAGGAATTATTTGTTTCTGCTATATTTGTTAGTGCTGCAATTTATTGAATGATAAGTAATTGCTTAAGACAGTCAGTAATTCAGTATCCTTTCCCCCATACGATTTTTCCTTTATGTATCAGCCCCTCATATTTATCGTCTAATAAACTCATAGGTTGCTACCTTCTTGTGAACCCATATATGTACTACGTACAACTACCTCTCTCTTAAAATATCTTAAAAAGAAGATATTTTGACCAATAGAGTCTTCAAATCTAGCATGCTATGAATTTATGAATACTTTTATATTTTTGCTTGCATTCCATCAAATTTAAGATCTCTTTCTTTTATGCATTACATATTCACAGCACTCTCAGGTTTATGTCAATGCAAATTTGATAAATATAGCCTCTAACACCTTCAGCAATGTCACTGACAAAAGTATCGATTGAGATAGGCTGGGACCAAGCCCTGTAGGGAATTGATTCATTAGTTGCTTCTCTTTAGTAATGGAACTTCAATCAATTATGAATCTACTCAATTTTACTAGTTTTACACTCATTTTTAAACTACATATAGATATGACAAAAGGATTTTCAATGAGTTATTTTAATCTAGTTATACCATGTATGCATCAGTGTCTGACTTTACTTTCTTCCTACTGCACAAAAGATGGAATGTGATTAGTTTGATATTGCTCATTTTCAATTGCTCTTATATTTAGCAAACCCATCTCTGCCTCTTAAAACCCACAAACTACTCCTTAAATAACACCATTGTACAAGTCTTTTGCAAATTACATAAAGCTTGCCAGTCACAAATTTTAAAAATCTGCCAGTTTAATTTTGAGTTTTGCAAACATTAGCCCCTCTTCAGTGTCTTTTCATCATTCTTTTTTGTAAGATTAATTAATTAATTTATTTTTAAAGATTTATTTATTTATTTACACAAGCACTGGGTACAGTCAGAAGCATGGGAGGGTGAGAGTATTCACCAGAGACAGTAGGGAGCAGAACAGGCAGATGACCGAAATACACTGCTGAAGGAAGCAGCGGGCGATACAGGAGAGGTCTGCTGTGCCATGCGGTGTTCTCCCTGGCCAGCCGGGAATTGAACCCCAGTTGCAGAGGCTGAGGACACCTTCACAGCACTGCTCCCAACCTGCTGTGCCACCGGAAAGGCTCTCTTCATCATTCTTGATTCATCTGGCTTATTTTAAGAACCCAGATGCCGTCCAGGTAGCTCACTATTTTCCTCAGCATTTGAGGATGCACATTTTTGGGATCTGTGTCTGCAAATATAACACTCTTTCAAACTTCTCTGCACTCACCTTGGACTTCTGAAACCATTTACCATAATTACACATGTATTTTTCTTCATCTTCCCTGGCAAAAAATGTAGGAGTTGAATAGTTTATCTTTGAAAACAACCATCATTAAAATAGTGGACTCTTTAGAACTCTCATTTCCTTAACACTTTTTACAAAGTAGCTTTTGTTTTGCTGAGATGATTGTCACATTTTATCATGATGTCCTTTGTCATTCATTTGAGCTCATTACAAGTCTTTTACATAATCACCAAGGCTCCTCTTACCAACCCCACTGACTTTACAATTGCGGAGTCAGAATTGTATTTCTTAGAATTTGACAATCCCCTCAAGCCACCTCCCTTCCAGAGTGAAATGCCATCATATCACTCCTACCTGCTGAATATTTATAATTTTGTCTATTTAAAAATCCTTGCTGGGCCTCCCCAGTGGTGCAGCGGGTTGAGCACAGTGCTGTGAAGCTGTCCGCAGCCTCTGCAGCGCCTGTTTAATTCCTGGCAGTCCAGGGAGAATCCCACATGGCGAGGCAGGAGACATGATGAGGCAGACCTCTCCTGTCTCACCCGCTGCTCTCCTCAGCAGTGCTTTTGGTCTGTCTGCCTGTTCTGCTCCCCATGCCATCTCTGGTGAATTCTCTCACCCTCCCATGACTCTGGCCTGTACCCCAGCTTTTGTATAAATAAAAAAATAAATCTTTAAAAAAAATCCTTGCTAACCATTTGATAACCAGTGCTCATATCCATTTATACTAGAGTTAAGTAGGCAATAGTGTTGATTTTATTCACAACCAATTGTCATTTCAAAATCCATTAAAAATCCATAAATTCAATTTTCCCAACTAATATTCCTTTTTTTAGGTGGAAAATATAGTTTCCTTACTTTTTTTTTTTTAAGATTTTATTTATTTATTTATACAAGCACTGGGTACAGTCAGAAGTGTGGAGGGTGAGAGAATTCACCAGAGACAGAGCAGGGAACAGAACAGGCAGACTGATGAAATACACTGCTGAGGGGAGCAGCGGGCACGTAAGGAGAGGTCTGCATGCCATGTGGGACCCTCACCGGTGGCAGTGGATCGAACCGGCGTTGCAGAGGCTGCAGAGGCTGCGGGCAGCTTCGCAGCCCCATGCTCAACTGCTACGCCACCAGGGGAGGCCCAGTTTCCCTACTTTGAATTTCTTCAACTTCAGCATTACTGTTTTGGGGCTGGATATACCTTGTTGTGGGGTGCTATCCTGTGCATTGTGGGGTGCTGATCAGTATCCCTGGCTTCTATCCACTGTATGCCCTGTTATGATAATGTCTCCAGACATTGTCATATCTCCTGTTACTAGTTCAGTAACCCTGTTTGAAATTCAATGCCCTCCTAAATTTCTTTGCTCTCTAGGAGATGAAATTTCCAGTCAAGGCCTTGTCATTTTCCTTACCATTTCTCAAGCAAGTCTTCTAACACCACACTTCCCCTCTGGACTACAGCACAATATAATTCATCATCTCTTTCCTCCTTCTGGTCAAGTAGCTATCATAAAATAATTTTTCCTCTCATCTTTTATTTTTAAATACCTATGTTTCATTAGATTTATATCCCCAGGTGAATGGGTTTTATGGCAAATGTAAATATAGTTACTCGACCTCCCTTCAGGGTATAATTGGGATTTTAAATTGTTATGAAACAGTATTTGTCTTTAAAAATACATTTTACTGAAAATTTAACACTGAATATAATAACACTGTAAGCTTGTAAATAAAGATGAAATGAATGGTGAATACAATACTAAAATTTAAATGACAGCTAGAAACCTTTTGTGTGACATGAACAAGGCTAATAAGGAAGGTAGGGTTTTGACTGGATTAAAGGACATGTAGGAAAAAATCGAGGGATGGAAAGTCACAAATGGCAAAGCTGTGAGCAAAAGCACAAAAATCCAGAAAGCTGAATATTTTCTGGAGGTAGACATAGTTTACTATTTCAGGTGGAGAAAAGTTTCAGGTGACACGTTAAAAAAAATTTTGGGGGGTTGCGTATCATTACACTGACTGTAACAAATAACAACAAATGTAGAGGCTTAAAATAACACGACCTTGTGTTTTTACAATTCTGTAGGTTAAAAACAATTGCTGGGCTAAAATTAAGCCTTTGGTAAGTCTGTGTTTTTTCTTGGGAATGTAATCTGTGTAGGTCTGTGTTTTGCAGCTTAGGGAGGCCAGCTGCATTCCTTGGCTTGTGACACCCTACCTTCATTTTCAAAGTTAATGTCAGCAAATGAAGTCCTTTTTATGCTGCCCATTCTCTGGTTCTCTGTTTCTAACAAAATGCTCCAATTTCAAGTATTACCAGGCAAGGTGTGGGGGACCCTAGAGCCTCCAAACCTGTGCACTCTAAATAGTTTCTACCATTCACTGCATTAAGACATAACATACTTTAGTGCTTAAGACCTTTAATGCAAGGGTCATTAAATTTAATACAATTAGTGTGCAACAAAGACAAGAGAATGGAAAGAATAGATAAAATAGTTCCAAAATCAAGCACCCAAAGTTACCCACCCCCTCATGGGTAAATGCCAAGCCAAACAGGGTTGGCCCAAAGCAGGACGGCTGAGACCAGGAAGGTTGCAACAAGTCTAAGTTGCCTTCTGGTGGGGACCCATAGGAAAGCGGGAGGAGGGCCCAGACAAGTCTGGAAGGAAAAGAGCAAAATCAAAATCACACAAAGGCTGTCATAGTCAATGGGTTCCTCTCCCACATCTAATTCAAGTCTCTCCTTCTAGCCTCCCCAGATCCCCAAGTTCCACCAGTCCAAGTCTGAGAAGCAAGCACAGCTTCTTCACATGTCTCTCTGCTCATATGCCTCCCCCAGATTCCTCGCCTTGCTCTCCATCCACTTCCTTCCCCCAGTCTCCTCTCCAGCTTCTGCTCCCTGCTCAGCTCTGCCCTTCCTTGGGTGTGGCAGGAAACCTGGAGCCTCCCCTTTCCTTAGGAAGCATCCCATGACACAAGGCGTGGGGTGTGGTCACCCATGCTGTTACGTGAGGCATGCCCAGATATTAAAGGAGAATCTCCCTTTCTCAAGATCCTTAACTTCATCACATCTGCCAAGTCCCTTTCGCCATATTAAGTAACATAGTCACTGATTCTAGAATTACGATGAGGGTATCTTTGGGGAGAGGCATGCGTCTACCTACTAGAGATAAATTGGCTAAATGTGGAGCGCCTTGAATAATCATACATTGTGACAGCCTTAGTCTGTTAAGAAGGAAGTCAAATGTCATAAGAAAAACCTCAGATCATCATTTAGACATAAGAAAGTATGTTTCCTTTATTTTAGTACGCTTCCAGTGTGTTTCTGTTTCTCCTCTTCTAACACTTCCATATTTTCAGTTGATATTTTAGCACCTGAAACTACCATTCAGAAACCTGTGCTGTCAGTTAAAAATAGTGGGAGTTTTGGTGCCCCTCGTATTTATGTGTTGTGAACCAGATAAAAGGGGGATAAACCAGGGCTGGAAGACTTGGGGCAGGACTAGAACAAAAGTATTAGCTACAAGCCATGGGGACGTGGCCACTTGGTCAGGCAGATCAGAGGAAACATTTTTTTCATAAAGATGACAACTGAACAGAAGTTAGGGCAGAGAAATGGGCTAGCTTCGTCTGTTCGGACTGCTGTGACAGAACACCATCGATAGGATGGTTTGTTAAGTACCAGACTTTCCTTTCGCACAGTTTTGGAGCCTGGGGAGCCCACCACTATAAAGGCTTCAGCAGGTTTGGGGGCTGGTGAGTGGCCACTTCTTAGTTCATAGTAAGTCATTTTTACTCTGTGTCCTAAAACAGAGGAGGGGTCAAGAAGCTCCCCGGGGCCTCTTTTCTAAGTGTTCTCAAGGCATCTTTGGAAAAAGAAGGGACATTGCAGGGCATTGAATGAGCCCCATTTCCCCCACCCCCATTTACAAGCAGCTGCCTGGGTCACAAGTCCGAGAGTGCCATGAACCGGGACTTCTTGAATGTGGGGCAGCTGAGAAGCAGTGAGGTGTGTATTTAAATACAGGGAAAGCTTCTGGGAGGAGACTCATGTTGGGGACTTGAAGAAGACGTGAAGAGGAGAAAGAGGAGAGACATGTAGAGATTTGGAAGAGACACTTGGAATAGACATGAGTGAGAGACACATGGGGAGGCAGCTCCTGGTTCTTGGCAGAGACAATGGCCACTGTTTTCTTGATGTTCTGTTTTGCATTTTATCTGTCTCCATCTGTCCCGGCTTCCTGGGACCTCTCTCTCTCTCTCTCTCTCTCTCTCTCTCTCTCTCTCTCTCTCTCTCTCTTCAAAGGTTTATTTATTTATGCATGCCAACAGCTCCGGTGTAGGACAGAGGTGCAGGGGGGTGAGAGGATTCACCAGAGACAGTGTGAGAAGCAGAACAGGCAGACTGACTGAAACACACTGCTGAGGGGAGCAGTGGGCGACTGGAGAGATCTGCTGCACCATGTGGGTCAGCTCCCTGCCGGGGGATAGAACTTGAGCTGCAGTGGCTGCTGATAGCTTCATAGTGCTAAAAATTAGCCTCTTGCACCACCAGGGAGGCCCCCGTACCCCCTCTTATAATTCCTTGCCAGAAGGGAGCTGACATGGCATGCTTCCAGGCTCAGGGACCCTGAGTTGGCTCAAACATGTATGGGTGGGCATTTGCCCACAGGGAATGGTTAATGGTGCTGTTTTATTGGGATGTTCTTTCTTCTCTTTTCTCTCTGTATATACCAATTATTTTTAAAAATGTATTCCCCTCAGAGTCTGCCTTCTTTGCAGACATTTGGGCACATGGGTGACAGGTCCCTGCTATAGCACGCACCCCTTAATAGTTTGGGGCCCCTGGGTACATCTCAATTGTGCACTAATAAGGACCTTGTTGTCTAAGCACCCCCATCCAGGCCATACCTTAAAATGGCATCACATTGGGAATTAGGTTTCAACATTTGAATTTGGGAGAAACACAAACATTCAACATACAACATGAGTAAAGGAAATAATCATAACACACTATACCTTTTAACTATTTAAAATTGAGGCAAACTCTACCTCAGTCATAAATCCTGTCTTATTTTCCCTCTTGAAGTACGAGTCAGTAATTTACTTTTCAAGCTAATCTAGGGCTCAGGTTCTCATGAGGAACATTTTCCTGAGAACTATAAGACCTGGACTATAACAATCATCGAGCATGAGACACAAACTATTCTTAATGTCACTAGTTTCCAAACCTGCTTTATACTCTCTTAGGGCAAAAACAAACAAACAAGCAAACAAACAAACAAACATACACAAAAAAATAACATAGTCTCAAATCAGCCCAACTTCCTGTATCAGCATCTCCATGGGGAGAGATCAGGGAATCTGTACTTTTAAATAAAGTCCCACAAATAATGTCTCAGATCTGTGGACTGAATGGAAGTGATGGGCATGTCCTCTTTCACAGAGAGTAACTGGGGTCGAAAGGAGCTAAGGTATTTTTCTCATAGTCTCACATTTGATGAACTAGACATCATCAGCCTCAATACCCACAGTGCCAGTGTGACAGTGTGGTCTCTTGGTAAACCTGCACACGTCTTCTGTCCAGTGAAAGTTTTATGCACAAACAATTTTGCCCACAGACAATTTTGAGTCTGGCATTAGAACAGCATAACCTAAGATGTGTTCCTCAAAGAGGCAAAGCGTTATGCCTGTGTAGTTAGGTGCTTCCATTTGCTCCAAAGTGTGTATGAGCAATTTCCTACCTCCGTCGTGGGGAATGTAAAAACACCTGATCCAAAAACCCTGGCCTCTTGTGCCCTCCCTACCTCTTTTTACAACTTGGTCTATTGTATTTGAAATGTTAGACATTCAGGACTTTCGTTAGGCCCACAATACATTCTCTAAAATCATTCCAGAGAATGGGGATTTGATTAGGTGATGCTTTTGAAATGTCAGAGGTTTTTCCACTTCCTCTAAAAGGAATCATGAACATTATCAGATGTGCCAGAGAACAAAGCAGACCTTTGGAAGTCCTTGCAAGTTACCTCAGTTATTCAATTTTTCACCTTCCAATTTTCACCTTTGTATTAAACAGTAGAGTAATGCAGATAAATGCATCAGGTAGTACATATTTTGGTAGTCAAACCTACGTTCTAATTACATGTGATTTATTTAGTACTTTCACCCCTTCTCAGATCCACAACCTTCCCCAATTTTGTATGTTTGAAGACTTCTTACCCACTTTACTTTTCCATTTGAGGACTGATTGACAATGCCAATGTTCTTTGGGGGGGGGGGTTGATTTAATTTATTCAACTAATATTTATTCTTCCCTTATGTGATAGATAGACACTAAGATAACCCCATGATCTTCACATCCTAGTGTTAATGCCCTTATGTGATTTCCTTTGATTGTGGGCAAAACCTGTGACTTGCTTCTAAACAGTAGAATATGGCAAGGTGATGGGTTGTATGTGATTGTGTATGGAATTATGTGATTATGCCTCATAAAAAGGTAGTATCCAGTTTGCTCAACAGTTTACCCTCACTGTAAGCAAGTGGCCATTTGGGTGAAACTTACTTATCAAGGAACTGTGGGAAGTTTATAGTGTTGAAAATGGCTTCCTGTGAATGGCAAGTAAATAACTGGTACCCTCTTGTTGATTTCTGCCAAAAACATGTGTTTTTGGCATAATGGAGATGCATTCATTACCTATATATAAATATATATAAATATATAAATATTTATTTTCTGTTGATCAATCATGAAAAACTACATATAGAAGCTAAAAGTAATGTTTCCTCTAAGAGAGATAATTGTTCTTTTTATCATATGTAACATGGAATCTATTTACATGGAACACTGCTCTAAAGATTATTCTGGAATTTAATACTGATCAGACATACATCAAAATCTGTTTTTTAAAAAAAAAATTGAGCTAGAGTCCCAAAATACATGAGGTTAAGAATGAATTTGCAATAGAGTATAAGTGAATGCAGATAGTTAAAATTAAGTAATTAGAGGTATATAATTATCTTTAACTATAAGATGCATTCTTTATATTCAGGGAAATGATTATATATTTTTTGAAATAAAATATTTGTAAGAGATATTTTTTTTTTAATAGAGGCATGTTTTTATTTATTTATTTATTTGTTTGTTTGTTTTGTTTGTTTGTTTATACATGCACTGGGTACAGTCAGAAGCGCGGGACGGTGAGAGAATTCACCAGAGCCAGAGCTGGGAGCAGAGCAGGCAGAAGGACCAAAGTACACTGCTGAGGGGAGCAGCGGGCGGCAGGAGAGGTCTGCGCGCCATGTGGGACCCTCCTCTGGTGGCCGAGGAGCAGCCGGGGATCGAACCGGTGCCGCAGAGGCCGCGGGCAGCTTCTCAACCCAGCGCCCAGCGCTCAACCGCTGCGCCACCGGGGAGGCCCTGTAAAGAGATAAATTTGTTGAAATAAACTTCTGATAAAAATAAGAAATGTACTTTAATAACAAAAGTCATTACATAACTAGTCCACAGATAAAATCATAATCACTAGTAAAAAGCTGAGTATTGTTCCCTTAAATTAAGGAATAAGACAAACATGCCTACATTTTGCTACTTCGATTCAATATATTCTCAGAAGTTCTAACTAGAAAATTGGGCAAGACAAAAATATGAAGCTTCCAAATCAGAAAGGAAAAAAATATTTTTTCTCTGTTTGTACCTGACATTATCTTTTATACAAAAAATCCTAGAGAGTCTACAAAACAGACTATTAGTACTAATAAATTCAGTAAAGTTATTGGAAATTAATTCAGTAAAGTTATTGGAAGAAAACCATTGTAAACACAATTGCATTTTTTTTTACTTTTATAATAAACTAAGATACTAAGAATACAATCCTTTTTATTATAACATCAAAAAACTAGTATAATAATTGGGCATAAATTTAACCAAGGAGATGAAAGATCTATACACCAAAAACTAAAAAACTTGATGAAATTGAATACGTAGAAAGATACCCTATGTAATATAAAGATTCAATGCAATTCCTATCAAACTTCTAGTGACTTTTTCACAGGAATAAAAAAAAAAGTCCTAAAATTCATTTGGAACCACAAATACCTAACAGTCAAAAAGGAATATTGGTCTAGAGGGGAAAAAAGGAGGTGTTCAGATGGTACAGGTTTAGTTCTGCCACATGAATAAGTTCTGGAGTGCTATATACAATCGTGCCTATAACTAACCATACTGTATTGTATGTATACTTGAAATTTGATGTCAAATTTGCTAAGATGCATTTAATCACATAAATGCACACTAGAGAATATTAAAGTAGGTGTGAGAATATTTTGGGAAATGATGGCTCAGTCTCTGCCCTTGCTGCTGGTACAAACTTTATGAAAAAGTAATATGAATTTACCTTAAAAAACTACAAGTGGAGGGCCGCCCCGGTGGCACAGCGGTTGAGCGCTGGGTTGTGAAGCTGCCCATAGCCTCTGCAGCGCGAGTTCCACCCCCGGCCACCGCAGGAGGGTCCCACATGGCGTGCAGACCTCTCCTGCCGCCCGCTGCTCCCCTCAGCAGTGTACTTCGGTCCTTCTGCCTGCTCTGCTCCCGGCTCTGGCTCTGGTGAATTCTCTCACCCTCCTGCACTTCTGACTGTACCCAGTACTTGTATAAATAAATAAATAAATCTTTAAAAAAAAACAAAACTATAAGTGGAAATGACATATAACCCAGCAATCCCACCATTGGGCACCTATCACAAAGAATGTGAAATCAGCAACTCGAAAAACTTCCTATTCCACAACTTTCATGGCAGCACTATTTACAATAACTAGGTCATGGAAGTATCCCAAATGCCATCAGTAAAAGACTGAATCATACTGGATCAAAAAGATGTATTATATCCATACTATGGAATATCATTTAGCATAAGGAATGAAATGATGGCATCTAAAGAAAAATGGAAGGAGTTTCAAGGAAATGTGTGTAGTAAAGCAAGTCAGAATGACAAAGGCAAATATTGGACCTTTACATAGTGGATGATCTGGCAAGGTGAAATACCTATTAAAACTATTGGGCATAATAAACCGAGGTTTCTGAGATTAAGGAGGGAGGCAGGAGAGTGAGTGAAGGAGATATAAGCGGTGAGTGGGGGACAGAACTGCGTGTCAGTGTGGATTTTACATTTGATTATATTTACTTTTCCCACTAGATTCAATGGAAAAAAGTTATCTTGAAAATATTTTGATTTCTGAGGTACACATACCAGAAAGTCCATTTCTTTTGCTCTTGCTTTACCTTAACTTAGTTCAACTTACTCCACTAAGCAGTGATGATTTCATAGAGATGAATCCTGTTGATGTATAATTACATACACCTTTGTAATAAACTATAGTCATATTAAGAATTAATAAATGCCATTTATTTGATGGACATAAGCTTTCAAAACAAGGGTTTTGTGAAGGCAATTACTGTCATGTTTTTAAGGTGTGATTAAGCCACTTGCAAGAACATGCTCCCAGGAAGAAAAGAACCAGAACAAGGAGAGTGAATAACTGGGTGACGTCATCCACATATATCCACTCCGCTGTGACCTTATAGCAAATGTCTTTTCTGCCACTAAGAGCCCGGGCATGACTCTACATACACAAAATGAAATCCCTGGTCAATTATGACATACACCTCCCAAGATACTTAAGTTACAGTAACTTGCAAAGAGTCCAGTTGATTCATTTCGCTATTAATGTTAAATGTGTTCTTGCCCGGATTTTCTCTCCTCTTAAGGGTCAAACGTGGTAGAAGTTGAGATTTGTCTGAACTGCTTTTTAAAAAACTTTCATCAAGTGTTACCTCAGCAGGCAACAGATGGAGGAAAAGCCGGTTGATGTCAGCTCAGTAGCGGTGTGCCCAGCACACGATATGAAGCACAGATGCTTATCAGGAATGGCCTTGAAGCTGGAAAATGAAAACTTGAAGGAAAGCTATTGAGTTCCAAAACCTCTCCAATGCCATATTGTAAACAGGCAGGACAGCCTCCAAGGGGCAGCATTAATACCTGATTCTCTTCCGATCTTAGAGTAATAGCGGATGCACAAGAAGTGCTTTTGTTCAGCACTAAAACCTCAAATCAGAGATGTCTTTTTTTTCCATCTCTGAACAATATTTCCAATTAATGTGTTTTTGTGAGAAATCTCTTCTCTTTTCTTTTTCCCCAGCGTCTCTTTTGAGTTTTACATTCAACATTTTATTGCATTTTCCATGCCTTCTATAATGAGAATCCAAACTGTGTCCACAATCCCTCACTCCCTTTAGAAACGTAGAGTCAAAAACACTGGTGTCCAAGGCATCTTATGTCATAATTACCCTACAGAGAACCATTTTTTCCTGAATGGTTTTTTTCAAAATGTGTTTGCTTTTATTGATGAGGTGACATTTTGTATTCCCACTTCTATAAAGATTGTTTCTTACTCAGCAAAGAGGGGCGTTGGAGTGGATTTTCATTTGACACCAACGGTGTGGATGAAATGATCTCATAATGCAGTTTCTGTTTTCTGTATGTAACAGGCCAAGTGTCATAGTTTTTAAAAAAGATTTATTTTTATTTATGCATGTAAGAACTGGGGTGTAGGCCAGAGGTGAGGGGATAGGGGTTGAGAGGATTAGTCAGAGACAGAGTAGATCGCAGAACATGCAGATTAACTGAAATACACTGCTGAGGGGAGCAGCAGGCAAGATAGGAGAAGTCTGCTGCGCAGTGTGGGTTAGCTCCCTGCCTGGGGATCAAACTCATGTTGCAGTGGCTGCAGATAGCTTGATAGTGCTATGTCTTTAACCACTGCACCATCAGAAAGGCCCCAAGTGTCACACTTGCAGGTCCTTGGGAGGATACCAGGGGAGTCCACAGTGGAATGTTGCCTCCAGTTCCCTCCCCCAGCTCCAAAATGTTCTGTGGAGAACCTGGAGCATGTTTGTCTGCACCTCAGATGGCAAATCTCCATTCTTTCAGTCAAAACCTTCTTGAAAAAACTACCCCTCATTTCACTCTTTGCACAAAAATTTGTCATCACTGACATGTGCCGCCCTTCCCAGGACAGACTAAGGCAAAGGACAACATGATGTGGAAGCAGGCATGGGACTCTTTGGGCAGGGAGTTCCACATACTTGAGTATCCAGAGGGCGCCAAGTGAGCTCCAATGGGGATAATTTCTTTGGCCCCACACAGCTCTCTTTTTACATGGAGGGACACAGCCAGAAGAGGGCCATTACAGGGACTTCTACAGCACAGTCACCCAGGTGCTTAAGTCTACGGCGGTTGCTATGTATAAATTTTATCACTTTGTTAGAGGAATAAAGAAAGGAACACAAGGAAAAGGAAAAGCAATTATGGTAATTCACACACTTGGGCAAAGACAAATGCCAATATGTACTTTTTGATCAATACCATCCTTCCATTTATATTATTTCTATGTTTAGGGAACTGCCCTCTCTCCTTGAGTTTGGGTAGAATCTATAATTTTCTTCTAATTAGTAGAATGCTGCAAGGATGATGACATGCTTACATAAGATTAATATCCTAGAGGGCTTCTTAGTTTTGGAGAAGCAACTTTCTATGGTGTGTACTGCCTATGGAGAAGATCACATGGCAAGGAACTAGGTGAATGCCTATGACAGCCTCAGTCCTACAGCCACAAGGAACTACATTTTGTCAATTACCATATGAGCTTGGAAGATGACCTTGAGCTCCATAAAAAGATTATAGACTGGCTAGAGTCTTGTCTGCAACTTTGTAAGATCCTGAGCATAGAACCAATTTACGCTGAATCCAGACTCCTAAAACTGATAAAATAAATATATGTAGTTCAAAGTTACTAGGATTGTAATAACTTGTTATATGACATAAGGAAATATATACACAAGTTCCTTGGAGCTAAGGTACTTGTTTCTTTTTGTCTTGTATTTCTTATTCTTGGTCTTTGAATAGACCTTTGCAAGGAAGCTTGGCATTAGATAGCATTCTTTGGGAATACCAAATTCCTAGTAATATTTGGATAAAGTCATTTTGTTAAAGTTATATATTTGATGTACTGGAAAAAGGTGATCAAGTTCAAAGACACTTCTGATTTTTTGAAGAGCTCCTTCATGTCTTGTTGCCTTTTCTTTCCTTCCTTCCCCTTTCCTTTCAAATGCTTACTCACTCCCCTGATATATTCCTGATTCACCGTAACCTACACACTTGCAGAAATATTTTCTTTTCCTTTTTTGATACACCACTTTCTTTGATTTCATTTTTTCTTAATATTTTATTTAACAATTGTATGTAAAATTGCTATTTCACATTTTATATTTGAATTAAATTCTGCTAGGGAGGGACAATGGCAGAGATAATCATTTATGTCTTTGTAGTCTATCCTCGAATCTAAAATTCCCTAGCTCTATGCCTTGGGTAAAATAGACGCTCTTTATCCACTTGCTTGTATAAATCAAAGTGATGATGTTTAATTGCATAGTTTTCATTCCACATATTGTTCAGCAATATAATGAACTCACTTTTTTTTTAATCTAGCAAAATGTGTCAGATGATACATATCTTGTTAAGTCTCAAGTGATCCTTTCCATCCTGAAACCGACAGCATCATATTGATGGAACTGGGACTTTGATTCAGTAATCCTCATTTGCTTGGAAATTTGGGTGCTATTACAGATAGCAGCCTTAGAGTGCAGATGAAATGAATTACGTACTTTGAACTATACTGTATGTATGAAAAATACTTCTAGGTATTTTTAGAAGGACAGATAAAGGCTAAAACCAACTGGGAAAGTTTAATTGGTAGCTCATATTTCTGCTCCAGTTCTCTTTGTCTGGCAAGAGCCAAATGGAGCCTCTTGTGGGTTCTTTTCATTCTTGGTTGAAGCCCTGAATGCCAACTGACTGCCCCCACTGGCAAGGTAAAAGGAAGAATTGAGACAATCATCAGGGTAATTCAGGAAGTGTGTGCTAATAAAGAAAACAGGTGCTTGGGGCTTGGTAGGCCCTGAGTGGAATGAAGACTCTGAATAAATGGCTGTTACACAGCTTTCTGTTGCATGACTCCAGGCAGCTTGAAATCTCTGCCCTTTTGCTGTCCCTGCAAATAAAGCTTCTCTCTTTATGAAAGGTGTCCAGATTGTCTGATAGCGCAACCTAGTTATACAGAGATTGTAAACCTAAGTCATAATAGCAACATTTCTCATTTCATTTCTCAATCATTCATTTCAAATAATACTGATAATCTAAGTTCTGAACAATTACACAGGGAATGGTTTTGGGAGGCAAATGTCTTTCCAGTGGGGAAAAATTAGCCGAGGTGCTGTGTGTAGAGGAAATAGTGTTGCAATCAATTTGACTTGAAGTTTTAAAGGCCTTCTTTCTTTGGATTAAGTGTTCCATTAATGCTTTGGGAAAAGTGTGTCTTACTCTAGTTTTCTGTGCAGAGTAGAAGAAAGGGTGACTCCAGACACCACTCCACTGCCTCCTCTTATATAGCAGATGTGTTTCCTCTTTGTAATGTTGATTCCAACATCTACCCTGAGGTTAATGGAGGTGGTTTAACCAAATTTTCTCTGCAGAAGTTCCTTAGAAGTTATGCCCATATGATATCCCAATTTGGTTTTGACAAATAATTCCTTAAGTCTGCTAAAATAAGACCTTGTAATGGTAGAACTCATGGAGTTCACTTACAGAGCCACAAATGGAAAGGCTTCCTGACTTAAATAGTTACAGGATGTAGGAGAGAGGGAGAAGTTGACCCAGATCATTTACAATCAGCATTTATTCTAACAGAATTTCAGATGAACTCCATATCAAGACTGGCATGAAATAACAATGGATAAATCATATAGACCTATCTCAGAATCATTGTGAATCTCTCTATTTTCCTTGATTTTGAATGGAATGCTGATTAAATTTTAAACCATGGTACAGATTTTTTATTTTTTTTTTTCCCTTCAGTTTTTCAGTTTGCCTTTAACGTAAGAATGCACTCACTTTGGTGATCTAACTTCCATGAAGACTTCTTCCTAAACTATGTTTCAGGATACTTTACTAATTCCTTGAAAAAAAAAATTGTCACTTCATTGCAATTTAAAGAAATTCAAAACAGGGCCTCTCCAGTGGTGCAGCAGGTTGAGCGTAGCACTGTGAAGCTGTCTGCAGCCTCTGCAGTGAGGGTTCAATATCCGGTTGGCTAGGGAGATTCCCACATGGCACAGCAGTCCTCTCCTGTCTCATCTGCTGCTCCCCTCAACAGTATATTTCAGTTGTCTGCCTGTTCTGCTCCCTGCTCTGTCCTCTGGTGGATTCTCTCACCTTCCCGCACCTCTGGCCTGTACCCCAGTGCTTGTATAAATAAATATTTTTTAAAGAATCTAACCTATTTAAAAAAAAGTAAGAAAATCAAAACAATATCCACCCCTTAACTCTCAGAATTCTATTTCTTGCATGCTAGAGAAGAAATTGGGTTCCACTTGCCTATGATGAAACTGATACTACAAGCATCCACTAATACCAGAAGTTTAATAGCATTATCTTTTTGAAAATATAGCAAATGATCATTCTGAAATATGTTTTTTTATTCTTCAAGTTAAATTTTCCCTCAAAAAAACCACTCATCCCATTTTATTTTACCTGTTAAAAAAGGATTGTTATTTACTTCCAGAAGTACATAAAGCAATCTCTGAATTAAAGGAGACAAACAATAGCGATTGAATTTAGAGGTTGCAGGGGCAGACTGTTTTGTGAAGAACCATTGATAATCATTTATTGATTGTTTGGTCAATTGGTTGATGAAGTCAATTGGTTGATGGAGATCACCAAAGTGAGTGCATTCTTACGTAAAAGGCAAACTGAAAAACTGAAGGAAAAAAAAATAAAAAAATTGTACCATGGTTTAAAATTTAATCAGCATTCCATTCAAAATAAATAAATTCATTCTTTGAATGAATTTATTCAGCAAATATGTCCCAAGCATAGTGTCCAGCCCTGAGGATATATAGTGCACATTATTATATGGGGCGAGTCCAGCCTTTACAAACTTCTTGTCCAGTGAATAAAAAGTCATTTATCAAATAATCATGCATTTTTTAAAAATGAGTACATAGTAAGGAACTCAGATAAATTTTAAAATGTAATGTAACGTCACTCTTATACAAGGTATGTACAAAAAAATCTTGGTTTTTCTCCTAAGGAAAGGATTCTTGGCAATATTAATACATGGTAAAAAATATGGAAGAGAGTGATGAAGCACCATGATTGCTGCAAGAGTGATGTGTACAAATAGGTTCTATGAGAAAGTAACTGTGGTTGAGAGTGAGGAGAGTGTTGGGAAGGCTATGCAGAACATAGATGCAGTGTTCTGCAGGCTAAGTTCAGGATTTTGACTTTGTGTGCAATGAAAAGTCATAGGGCAATTTTCAGAAGATGTTACAGAATTGGATCTAAGTTTTGATCTAATTTGAAATGAAAACTTTAATAGCTATTATAAAATCTATTTCTGAGTTCTGACCACTTATTAACTAATAACAATATTTTTATATCCAGGCAGTATGTAAACTTTATGAAGAGTTCCAAAAGAACTGCAACAAAATATAAATTCCCCACTGTTTAAAGATTTATTTATTTATTTATACAAGGACTGGGACCCTCCTCAGGTGGCCGGGGAGCAGCAGGGTATCGAACCAGCACTGCAAAGGCTGCGGGCAGCTTCGCAACCCAGCACTCAACAGCTGTGCCACCAGGGAGGCCCTCTTTTAGATACATTTTTTGTCAGTAAATATCCAGAATTTTGTACAGGGTATTCAGCTAAAAATACTTTTTTTCAATTTAAATGATAATAACATCTGACAGACTGAATATATTCAAAAATTTCTAGCCTTGAATTGAGTTAATAAACCTAATGTTTATCAGTAATGTCAGCATATTTAAAAAAATAATTCTTTCACTGGAAGAACAAAATACAATGGGATATTCAATATCATTGTATAAGTTGACAGTGATTGTGGCAAATAAGGAAACACTAATGATCTCTGTTTCCTGGTATTTGTGCTATTGGGTGATCCCCCATTCCCAAGTTTGGACAACAGCTATGATTTTCTTCTAATTAATATCACATGCCAAAAGTAATGTTATGCTCATTGTTATTTCTGTGATTTTATATGTTTAAGTTACATTAAGATTGTGATGTTCCTCTTACTGAAGTCACCCCTTCCCTCATTCATGGTAAAGAAGCAAGTGGCCATGCTCAGAAATTCCATGTTGCTAGAAACTGTGGGTCACCTCTAGAATCTGAGAGTGATCAACACCCATTAGTGGCCTCAGTCCTATCACTGCAAAACAATGAATTTTGCCTATCACATGAGTGAGCCTGCAAAGCAGAAACTTCCCTAGTTGAGAAAGTTCAACCCCGGTCAGTAAACCTTTATTATATCTTGTAAGACTCTAAGCATAGATCCTGTTTTGCTCTGTTTAGATCATGGTCCCATACAAACTGTGAGAAAATCAATGTGTGCTTTTTTAAGCTTTTGTATTTGTGGCAATATGATTATGCAGAAAAAGTACTAATACAATGATGATGCCAAATATGTAGCAGAAGGCATCACACTCAACAGATCAAGCAGTAGGTCAGTGATGCTCAGAGGACTCAGTTCACCATAGGAGACTTGCTTGAGGATTATCTGTGCATTTGTCTGAAAAAAATTGATGTCTGAAAGTCAATTGTATGACTGTAGAACAGTGTCCTGCTCCCCTGGGCAAATTCCATTTTTCCTTGTCTTCGCTTTCTCATCTTTAGAGGACTTACCCTTCTCAGATGAAGGATTATTGTAAGATTAAACTGAGATAACTTTATTCAATAATTATTATGCTTGTACTTATATGGTATTTTCACATTAATATATAGAAGCCAATGCCAACTTTAAAATACTAGCTATTTAAGTGGAAGTATTAATATGATATTAATCCTCCACTCTCTGTGATCTACCATTAATTATACTCCAACTTGGAAAAATTCTTCACTTGGGATTCTTGATTTTTCTCTGTCTGTTTGAGTTCAGAGGAGACTGGCTATTCACATCTCAGCAACACCCACCATGTGGTCCTTCATTTCAGCAGGACAGGCACATTTTTATAGGTTTAAGCTACCAGAATTCATGTGTGGAGTTGCCGGCTTATCCATAGACTCTGTCCTTGGATGTAGTGATATTTTCTTTTGTGAAAATTCAGTGCTTTGCCATTAATATTCTCCTTTGCATTTTCAAGCTTGTCACAAAAAAAAATGAATTTATTTTAAAGCCTTTACCATTTGTGCAAATGCTATTGTCACTGAAGGGTAAAGACATAGACAGAATTTAAATGCATAATATCACAAATGTTTTTAAAACTCTTGTATTAAGGCAGTGCACAATACAATCAACATAATATTGTTTTTAGTCCACTGATCCCCAAAAGCATTAAGTGCAAAAGCAGATCATGGGGAGAAGGATTCTCAATATGTTAAGAAAAAAAAATGCCATCAACTGAGTACAGAATGTGGTTCAGCTGCTCCTGTAAAGTTAATAATAATTTTAAAAAGAAGGTCTCAATTATAAGACCTTTTTATTGTTGTTGTATGTGTTCCCTATTGGCTGATTTTTCAACTTATACAGTAGCCTTGATATCTAGGAGAACCATCTGTGATGTCCCATATTGGCTATTTTCTGTTTGTGTTAGTGACCAACTCTCATGGGAAGGACTTAGCATCACAGACAATAGTTCAACCTGTGACTATCATCATTGCATTATAGAAAGGGGAATTGGAAAACACTCTATTTAAATTAAGAGATATCTCAAAATTGTGGTCCTTAGAAAATTCTTTATTTTAGATTTCACATTCACTGAATGCAAAATGTATCTGCGTAACTAGTCAGGATTAGAGGTGCTTGTCATTACACTAACTCCAGTTTAAGCATCATAGCTACATTTTCAAGACTTTCCTGTCCCTATAAATGGGAGTGATCATAAAAGAAATAAATATTTAATGTAAATATCTTATTTCTTAAAGGTCAAAGTTTTCATGATACCGCATAGTTGGACACAAAGGAAAATGCAATCTTGGCTTACATTTATTGGGTACTTACTGTGTCAGCCTCTATTCAGCCTCTATTCTTACTGTGTCAGCCTCTTTATTGGGTACTTACTGTGTCAGCCTCTATTGTTTCTTCATAGGCTGTGCAGTTCATTCCTTACTACTAGCCCTTTGGCATGTACCATTATTATCTCCATTTACATATGAAGAATAGGACACAATGAGAGTTTTAGGAATTTAGCCAGGGGCAAGAGAGTTGGGATGCAAATGGAGGTAGCAAAGGAGATGAGAGTAGAGGTAAAATTGCAATAACAATTAACCATAAATCTTAAATATAGTGACAGTAGGATAGGTTTGTGACCAGCAAGATGTCAAACTGAGACCCTGTTCTCCTGCCCAGTGACTATTTCAGCTACTTGCCTCTTCTCAGTGAGTCATTGTGTTCAAAACAAAACAATTAAAAACCCAGGATATCATGTGCATACCTCAAGTTTGTTCCTTGCATTTTATTTATTTATTTTTTTGTTAAATAATAAATTTTATTTTTATATTCCCCCATAAAACTGCACATGCCCCATTCTGACCCCAATCCCTCCCCTCCCGGCCCCCACCCCCCAAAAAGTGTCTCTGGTTCATAGTTTTTTGTTGATTTTGATTTTCACTTTCTTATAGTTATTCATTTTCCTGATCCCTTATTTAAGTTTTCTAGATTCCTGCTATGAGTGAGATCATCTGGTATTTTTCTTTTTCTTTTTGGCTTATTTCGCTGAGCATGATCCCTTCCAGCGCCATCCATGTTGCTGCAAATTGCATGAAAAAAGATGTTCCTTGCATTTTAGAAGACCCAGGGGAGAATGTACACTCAGTGACATTCACTTCCTAAAGCCCTCCCAGGAATGTCCTGTGTCTTTCCTACCTTCATTCTTCATGGTGTTAGAGATGGAAGAGGGAGAAGTTTCTTGAAAAGGCTAAGCCCAAAAGGCAAAAAGAGATACAGCTGTTTACACTCATGTATATGAACTTTTGTTTGTTTACAAAATTATTAAAAGGCTTTGATAATATATTAGACTTCAAAGTTTGAAAATATCACATGTTAGAATTTGGATAACTGGCATTAGAAACACAATTATACAGATTATTTTTGCCTCTTTGGCTTTGTTTAAAATGTATGTTATGTAATCACTTTAAATTGAACTAATGCTTTTTTAATTAGCCATGTGGGTAGAAGGGATAAAAAAAAATAGGAACATGATTTCTGAGATTAATTGAAGCTGTCTTCCTAGCAATAGAAATTGGTGGGCCAGTTTAAACAGAAAACCCTGTTCTATAAGTGGTTTTGTGTGAGAAATATTGATTACGAATACCATGTTATTAAGTGACAACACTTCATTAAGTTTGAGATTGAGGTACGATTCCATTTTCGCTCTTAAGTGACTCAAATATCTCATGAGCAGGCATTTTCATTTTATCTTGATGGAGTTCAGACCACGCTGCCCCCAAATGTGCTACCATGGCATATTGATTACTTTGAACTAGAGTTACTTAAAAAATAACCAGTGTAAAAAGAACACTGAAACATTCCTTTGTCCTTGAAAGTGGGAAATGTATTCCCCATGTGAAAAAAAAAATACCTTCTACCCCATAATGGGAAGAATAGGAGGTATCCTTATCACCAGAGTTGGGGTTTTTTTTTTCCCCTTTTTTTTAATAGGTATCCTGGACCTCTCTTGTCTCAAAGACTCAGGGCATATGACAATCACAATTTTAATAAACCTGTATGATCTTGTCATCTTTCAACTTATCTGAATTTTCTTGGCATCAATTTTGGTTTTCAAATAGGGTCACTTCTTGCAATATATATTTATGGATTTATTCCTTGTAATTTCAAGCAAGTCTTGCTTTTATAAGTCCATGATTTCACTCAGGCCTCTTCAGAGGAACTTTTATCATACCAGCCAGCCAGCCAGTCTCGAAGTGTTATCCACAGGAACAGAGGGTAAGTGGCTGAAAGGATTTGAGGACTGAGCAAAGGAAAATCTCTGACCACAAGGTGGCAGTAGCTCACACAAATTATTCAGGTGACCCTGGGACAGGTTTACCAGTGGGGAAATCCCTCACAGTGTGAGACCCGCTAGAGGTTTTAGAAAGGCAGGGACACCCTCCTAAAGGGAAAAGGACATTGAACTCCCAGGGTGAGATGGATTGAGAAGAGAATTAATGTCCAAATCATACTTGTTAGCTATGTGGGAAGCCTGTGGATCAGAGCTCCAAAAGGCAATAACAGAGTATTGATAGCACCGGGGCTTATCTGTGACTGGACAAAATCGGGCAGATTCTTCAGAGTATGCAAAACAAGCAGGCTCTAAATGCCCAAAACTGCTTATTTGACTTTTTTAAAACAACTGGATGTACAGCGTGTGATGGGACCAAGTGAACTATGGTAGAGGACTGTAAGTACCTTGGTGGTGGTGTGGTGTGGTGACATGTACCTGATGGGGTGTTACTACCTATCAGAATCACAGACAATGTTGTAAGTCAGTGTTCATTCAATTAAAAAAAATAAATTAATCAACTGGACATGTAAAAATGCAAGTTTCCTATCAGTAAGTTTTTGAGGTATTGGGTCTCAGGCTGCTGTGAAGAAATAACCTGTGGGCCAATATATGGATTCCAACCCTGGCTGGAGATTCTGAGGGAGATTTCATGTGAGAGATTCTGTGTTATGAGAAAAAATAAGGTAGGTTTAGACTCAAGAGAAATCAGGATTTGAGGTCTTTATCTTCTGTATCTCTGTAAA
This sequence comes from Talpa europaea, assembly GCF_964194135.1. NCBI lineage: Eukaryota > Metazoa > Chordata > Mammalia > Eulipotyphla > Talpidae > Talpa > Talpa europaea. The sequence continues at coordinate 16,197,789 of NC_140077.1, forward strand.
TTCTATTACCTTTAAGAATCTCAGTTATCTCATGTGAAACACAGGGGATCATAATAGCCAACTGATGTGACTGGGGTGAGGATTAAATGAGATAACATATACTAAACACCAGGTACATAGGGTTGGTCAATACATATTCATTGTATTTATGATCTTCCCCATACTTTAGGGTATGTCTTAACTTGAGTTCTCTTGAATAACAACTTCATCCAAGATTTAGCATGCCGCTAATTTATCAATATTTGGAAAGTGATCTCAGTGGGCAGGAATAGGTGGACAGGTGAGAGGGAATCAGGGAAAGAGGGAAAAGTTCATGTCCAGGTGTGTTCAAGCACGTGTTTCACAGCAGCCAGGTGTGGTTCCAGGAAGATATTGAATGTGGCTTAGGCTACCACCAGAGAATCAGAACAGAGGGGGACTTATCTGTGGACACTTTCCTCTCTCCTGTGTGTCTGGGATGGTATATCCTTCTTACTTCTAGTTCACATGTGTGTGAGCACTTGGTTATCAGGAGCTATTCAATAACCCAGTCATTGCAAATCCTGAGAGGCAACAGTCAGGACGCCAGAGCAGTAGTGTTGCTGGGATGTTGTGGGCTTACATCTGTGTGGAGCTGCTTTCTGGAGCAATGGCTGGGATACAATATGGGCAAAGAGGATAGTGAGTGGGGAGTATATGGTGTGTTCAATGGAGAATGCCTAGTAGAACAATAGAGAGATGGCTATCCAAGTGGGGGACATCTATCATGGATGGAAATGGTTATTTTTTAAATTTAATTTTATATATTTTACATCATTTTTTCATTTTTGCACAATGTATGCATTTTCATCTTGGTTATATTCCCCATACAATTCCCACACCCCTTATTTTGACCCTAATCCCTCCTCCCCACCCCCGTAGTGTGTCTCTGGTTTATTGTTCTTTGTTGTTCATTGACTTTTACTTTATTATAATTAGTCTTTTTCTGGTCCAAACCATGGTAATGGTTACTGACTTTCCAGCTCAAAAGCATAACATTTTTGTGAGATACATGCTATATAATACCCCTTGGTAATTTTTGAGCAGGGCTGATTTTTGATATTTAGGTTGCCTATTTTTTTGGTAAGAGGATGAAGTTATAAAACATGGTTCCCCCATGTATTATAGAGTGTTTGGTTGCAATGGACTGAGCCTTTCTTATTTAATGCTTGAATGATTATTTAGAAAGATACACAGGTACAATAACCCAGGGCACACCTTGATATAAGAATAGTTAATTTGGACCAATCCCATTGGAGTCACTGGTCTAGAAGGCAGGAAAATGGGACATTTAATATGTGTGGGATGTTCATGACTATTCCATTTAATATACATATGCCCAGGAATAAGCATGAACTGGAAGATGGGAACTTTCTGTTTCTTTAGTGGTTCTCTCTCATGGCAAGAATATCACATGAAATCCTGGGAGATTATAGTGTTAAAAGAAGTATATTTTTCACACAAAATTTGTTCCAAAAGCAAGACAGTCACTTCATCTGCTACTCAATGAAGAAACCATGCCATGATTTTCTCCAAAGCTAGAAGGAAAATACGGTATTTCAATCTTTATAGTAGCATTTTCTTGAAAGATTTTCACAGGCAGTGATGACTATCTTCAATTCTTGTCTTAAGCGTCACTGTAGAATCTAAATTCTGAGTCAAATGTGATGGGACTGAAAAGCCAGAAGGAGGGTGACCAGGCACACCAATGCACTGAAATATATCAGTTCCCTCCTTTTAAAAATCATTTTCCCTTACTATATTGTTCTTTCCCTTTATGATATTTTCTCATAACTTCAATTTGCACAGTTTTGACATATCAGGACCTGTCAAAGATCAAATTCTGCTTCAAAGCATCCAATAATCATTCCTCCTTCTGCTAATGACTAGTTTTCTGACTTTCTATAGCAATGATGTTGGTGATTGTGGTTTTGTGTTTGTGTGAGTGTGTGTGTGTGTGTGTTCAGCTTGACTCCTGAAATTCTATTTGATCCAGCCTATGATATTTTTAGGTTCTGATACCTCAAATATTCATGACCCATCTTCACATTTATTGTTGGGGATAGCATTGTCATAGCATTTCATTATCTATGGGGACAGGACAGGCTCCTAGAATCTACATATCATTTTGGCAGCAGCAAACATAGGCTATGAGTGAGACCATTTACACCAAAGGGGACTCTGACCCTGGTTGATTATCTGAAAATTGATCTTTTTTACCACAAGGTATTTGGTATGAAAAAAAAAAAAAAAACAAAGAATGTTTATCATGTCACTAGCCAAGTCAGCTAACAGTCTGTATGTCACTCAGATAAAAATGCAACTGGATTGAAACATCTTTTTTTTTAAAGATATTTTTTATTATTTATTTATATAAGCACTGGGTACAGTCAGAAGCACAGGAAGGTGAGAGAATTCACTAGAGCCAGAGCAGAGAGCAAAGCAGAGCAGGCAGACTGATGAAGTACACTGCTGAGTGGAGCAGCGGGCAGCAGGAGAGGTCTGCGCCATGTGGGACCCTCGCCCTGTGGCTGGGATTGAACTGGCGTTGCAGAGGCTGCGGGCAGCTTTGCAACCCAGCACTCAACTCCTGCGCCACTGGGGAGGCCCCTGGATTGAAGCATCTTTGGTGAGAATTTTATATCCAGGGCTTCTTGCATTTGGCTTCTCCATTTCTTATTGAATGTTTCCAATTGTTCTCAACATAAGTGACCCAAGCTTTTTGTTCTTATTGAATGTTTCCAATTGTTCTCAACATAAGTGACCCAAGCTTTTTGTTCTCTGACATGTTTATAACTCTTGATATGTATGAAATAAGCAACAAAAGTCATTATAAACTTTCTTGGGGACCAATGCAGCCAGGGTAAGTTAGAAGTTGTGGGTATCACAATTGAAGTTCCTTCTTATATTCAAGAATATCTTAAGATGATACAGACTAGGCCTTAGCTTCAATCAAGGGCAAAAAGAAAATAGAATGTAGTTGTATGACCCTTGAAATCTAATTGAATTCCTGCCAGTTGGGACAATATTTGGTTGAATTTAATAAAAATACATTTTTTCTATTAGAATAAAGCATCTTCTCGTTAGAACAATTTTTCTAAAGGGTGAGAGAGTATTATTCATTATTATTATTACATATTGGCCAATTTCATGAGGAATTTGAGTATATTTAAAATGCTCCATGTATAAAAGAAAAAGATAAATGATTGTCCATTGTGTAGAAGAGAGATAAAATTTATCAAAATTTAATTTTAACCTGTTTTTTCTTATTAGACATGACTGAGCATGTTTTTTACAGAATATAAAATATGTCCTATGATTAAGTTGAATGGTTTCAGAATCTATATAAATGTTTTCAGTCTACGATTGCTTCAGGACATAGATCATTCTCTAGGAGAAGTGATCTCATTATGCTCCCAGATGCCAGAATATGTTCAGGCATTTAAAAAATATATATATTCATTAAATTTCACATCCCTATCCAACATGTACTATATCACTTGGGCTGTATCAAGATGTATTCAATGTTATTGTAAAGTAAAATGATGAAAAATTTGAATCATTGGGCTAAATTCAAAATACATTCATCCAACTGTCATTTTATACTTAAACAATTAGTAAATATGCACAATGAGTAAAGAAAAACCTATTTGTTGAATAAGTTACAGAGGGTAGTAAACCAAAAACCTTAGTGAAAAAGAAGAGTAATTACAAATAGTTATACTACACAACATATATTAAATGTCATCACGAAACTAGCGTCTGATTTGTGATTCATGATTTCTGAATTACATATGGGAGAAATTCACTGTATGCATCCAATTAGCAGAAGGGATCCAGAAAGGTTCCGGACAATCCTTATGGAAAGAGAAGTTTAAGGGGCACTGGACAAAGAGGAAAAGAACTATAGATGATTGGTACATTGAAGGGTGAGTCATGAAAAATCTTGGTAATGTTTATGAAAAATGTAGAGTTGATAAAGGAAAATTCCAAATAGGGCTGAAAAGGAAGAATATGAGATAAGCACGTTGGATATCTTGAATGCCAAGCTAACGAGTTTTGATCATTTCCTTTGTCAAACAGATGGGTCCTAAATTGATTTTCAGAAGAATCAGCGATTAATCTGCTGACCTGTAAGTCTGCTCTGGCCCCTGAGATTGCATAATACAGTTCAGCTCTTTATTCAATTATGTCTTAAAGACAAATGAAATTTTCCTTGCATCTGAAATTGCATTTGAGAGCAGCAATATACCCCCAAAGAGTGAAAAGATATGCTACTCTGACTGGCCATACACTGGTTATTTGTTTTCTGCATAAATTAGCTGAAATAGAAATATTCTCTTATTATTTGATACAATGAATCACTAAAGAGCAAAGTCTACTTTCTTCCCTCCTCTGTCAGACTTCATCTGAGAGGAGCATGGGAGTGAAGCTGGGGGACTGTTGTAGTTTTAGATCTTTCTTTTTTTTTCTCTTATATTTTTTTCTTTTTAAAGATTTATTCATTTATTAATACAAGCACCAGGTACAGTCAGAAGCATGGGAGGGTGAGAGAATTCACCAGAGCCAGAGCGGGGAACAGAACAGGCAGACTGATGAAATACACTGCTGAGGGGAGCAGCGGGCACAGCAGAAGAGGTCTGTCATGCCATGTGGGACCCTTGCCAGTAGCCGGTGATCGAACCGGTGCTGCAGAGGCTGTGGACAGCTTCTCAGCCCAGCGCTCAACTGCTGCACCACCAGAGGAGGCCCGGTTTTAGATCTTTAGTCTCACAAGAGTCATAGACCAGAGCTGAGAAGATGGTTGTTCCACGGGCAGCACAGACATGTCTGCCTGATAGATGCCCAAACAGAGATCTTTGATGCTTGAGACGAGTAAAAAATTCTCACTGCCACTAGCAAGGCTATGTGGCATCATTAATAAGCCACTCTACTTGATTGTCTGGATCCTAGTAAAGAGCTATAGGTGGAGAGAAGCAAAGTACATTAGAAGCATCACTAAAAAAAATCAACATATCCAAGTTTGCATACTGACAGCTGATGAAACTGGAAAGGTTTTCATAGTTTTGGCAAAAAAAAATGAGAAAACAGAACCATGAATGTCACCCTGTGCAGGGAACCTGCCAGCCAAATGCAGTGTATGGAACTTTGTGCTGGGGGGATATTCAACAATAAATGTCTAATGGTGATGATGAGAATCAGGATGGTTTAAAATGTATGAAATCAAGATATGTGTTTTTATTATAGGATTTTTTTTTTTTTGATCTGGACAGTCTCAGCTAATGCCTTTAGGTCCACATGGAAAAGTAAACTGTGCTATTCATTCTGGACATCAGTCTTTGACTTGTGAAGTGAAAAATTTGGATGAGGGTCAGAACACTGCAGTCAAGAGCCCACTCTGGTGTGTTGTCTTTGTAAAGTTGCATTAAACACAGCCATGTCTGTTTGTTTATGTGGTATCCTTGGCCCCTCTAGGAAGACCATAGTGGAGTGAGGTACTTGTTGAAGAGACTGAGCTGTCCACAAAGCCAACATATTTACTACTTGGCCCTTGTCCAACAAGTTGGCCTCCACCTGGAATGAATCATAACTCAAAGCACTTAAAACAACCCATAAGTCTAGGCATTAATTCTGATATTCAGGTTGTGGTCTATTATGAATAGATGCCTGGGTGTCTTCCTAACATGATACCTTTGTATCCTGACTGCCACTATGCTGAGGGGTCCCCTCTGCATGTCTCTGTTACTTGGCAAGTTCCTTAAAAGCTGCAGCCTCATCTTCTAAAACAAAACAATGTCTGAATAACCATTTTGCTTTTCTCACTGGTACAGCACAATTATTTCTGCATTAAACTTGATTAGTTCAGGCTTTATTACCTCAATATTTATTATAATTCAGGCAGACTGGGCTCAAAATACCTTTATTGCTTTTTTTTTTCCCCCTTTAAGACTTTGTTGAAAGTGTATATAAAGAATATTTGTAAGGAAATATTTTACCTTATAAATTGAACCCTCTTGAACCATAAATTAAGTCATTGATTGCAATGTTCCTCCATTTTTATGTTTGTTGTCATAACAGATGCCCCCAAATGCCCATGAAAACCTTAGTTTGTCACATGCTTTAGAGATATAATAGCCTATGGTTGAGTTCAAAAGACCAAGGCCCCAGTTCTAGGTCTGAAACTTTGTCAAGTTCTTTAACCTTATTTGTCTCAAAGACCCCAAACTCACTGACATTCCTGCTATCAAATGGTAGGACACATTAAGTCTGCCTGTGACTTCAGTCAATAGAGTTGGAGCTGAGTAACACCCAATGCTTGCTCATAACGATGTGGTGGCTTCTCCTTTGCACTTGCACTTGTTGACCTGAGCAATCAAGTAAGATGTCTGCCCACACTGAGGTCAAGGTTGACGTGCTATGTGGGAGCCAAGCTCCTTAGCAGTCTTTGCTTTCAGTTCATCTTGGAGCCCCTCCATGAGAGTGAAGGAAACTCCAGATCATTCCATCTTTTAATCTCAAGTAATTGTAGACTTCGAGTTTTCACAAAAGTGACCCCAGACATGGTGGAGCCAAGAAAAGCCATCTCCATAAATAATAAAATAAAATATGAAATGATTATAATTTTTGAAAAAGTCTTAACTATCATCATCATCTGAAACATCATATATTGATATTGTATAGCATACAAAGCTCAAGAGTTAAGCATCTAGTCTGACTCGGCATTTGCTTATTGAGTGACTTGGGATAAGACACTTAATCTTAATTCAATTTTCAGACCTATACAGTAGAAATGATAATTGTATGTGTCACATATTTTTTTCTTAAGGATTAAATGGTGTAATTCCTGTGAAGTACTTAGAACAGTGTCTGGCACATCTATCAACTGCACAATAAGTGCTCATTATTATCATTATTTGTGAATTATTTTAAGAAGGAACCATCAGGCTTATCTTTCTGTTTTTTTTTTTTTTTAATTGTGGTATGGTAACATTGGTTTTCAATGCTGTTTGTGTCTTAGAGGTATAGACTCACCCCTTCACGTTTTGTTTCATGCTATACCCACCGATAAAGCACCCACAGTTGCTACACCCACATCCACTGTGCTGCCTCCTGACTTTGTTCTCGCCCTTCCGCCTCCCCCTCTGAGAGCCTCAGTTCTACAGTCACATTTCTAGGGTTTGTTATTATTAGTTTGGCTTTATCTGACCCTTTGTTTTATTTCTCTCTATCCACATGTAAGTTAATTCATCCAGTGTTTGCCTTTCTCCTTCTGATTAATTTCGCTTAGCATAATCCCCTCCAGTTCCAAATGGCATAAGTTTCTCTTTTTAAACAGTTGAGTAACATTTCTTTGTGTATTTAGTCCACATCTTCCTGACACACTCATCTGTTTTTGGGCACTCAGGGTGTTTCCAAGCTTGTCTAATGTAGATAGTGCTGCAGTGAAACTTGGGGTGCATATTTCCCTTCAAATTGCTGCTTTTGTGTTCTTTGGGTAGATGCCTTGCAGTGGAATTGCTGGGTTATGTGGTAGGCGCGAAGGAGGGCACTTCATCTGATGCCATCTTCTCCCAAATCTGGTGATAGTTCTAATCCACTAAATGTGGGAATAGTTTTACAACAATAATAAACAATAAAACTCTGTCATATTCAAAATGGAAACAAAAGGCATACATGGCACAGCTGTATTAGGAAGACTAGGCTGAAATCATGTTACTAAACTACCTAATCTAAAATAAGTGTTAAGCTGCAGCTTTAATACATAGTTCCTGAAAATGATTTTTTAAGTTTGATTATTTTTTTCACTGTGACTGTCTCTAACTTCTGCTTGCCCTGGCTCTAAGGCACCCATATACCTAGCCTCTTCGCCACCGAAACAGAAACACAGGATGATAACATATCAGTCTTTGATATTCCATAAAACAGACCCTTAGTGATACTTATGCATGCTATTCAAGAAACTAAAATCCAGATTAGAAGTTAATATGCATTTAGTTGTTTATTCAAATATTTATTAAATGCCTACTATCTACCAGATCCTCTGATATGGTCTATAATAACCGGCCATGGGGAAAAGTCTGTTTTGCTGTTAGTGCCAAAAAATAGGTGCTGCATTTTCTGATTTCATCACGCTGTCCTTTCGAGCAAGGAATTTGAGATCCCGTCTGATCTCCTCTGATCAGACAGACACTCGCATACATGAGATATTGAATAATCACTAAATCTCAGGATTTCCTTGCATGTCTCACATGAAGGAGTTATAGCCAAGAGTTTCCTGCAAGCTTATCCTCCTCTGTAGGCTTGTCAGTAAACAAGGAGTTGTAGGATTCATGTGGTGGAGACTGTGAGTGAACAGTGTGAGATTTAAATGTGTGGTGAATTGAAGTGTCATTTTTTATCCAAAGCAATTCCATTTAAAACCACAGCATTGGAGGAGGGGGCCAGTATGATGAAAGAGACTGTATATGGAGTCCATGCTGTGTAGACAACTCACTTAAATCTGCAAACAAGTACTCTGGCAAACAATGCTTTGCTTCAGGGTCCTGAAGCAATACAATGTGCTATTTGTTCCGTTTGGAGACATTCATATTGGCTTCTTTAAATTAGGCAGTAATTCTTCGATTATGTGGCTTCATCCTAATTGTCATGATGTTTTGTAGAACCCTTAATGGGATGGGAGTGCAGAGATGTACAGGAGGATCCATACACAGTCTCATTCAACTTCTGCAGACAGGATGTTGGGTTGGAGGAATGATGGTGATTTAGCATTGATTAAGAGCTGAGCATCATTATAGGCACTCCAGGTACATTTTCTCATTTATTCCCTATGATGACCTTGCCAAGGAAATATTTATCTTTATTATCCAGAAAGGGAAAGTGAGGCATAAGTTAAATAACTTGCTTAATGGGAAACAATTTGTGACCTTTTAAGGTACAAGGATGTAGATGTCTCTCAGGGGAACTGTTTAAATCTCTAAATTGAGTGGTGTAATAATGGGTAGAAATCTATCATCTTGTTTTAGAGTTAACTATACCTGCTTTTAAACACTTTAAAATAAATTTTAGAAGAGTGCATGCTCAATTCTATTATTTGGAAAATAGTAGACAATAAAGAGTCCCATGAACACTACTATTAATTCTACTACCTAAAAATAACTTTTGTTAAGATTCTATAGGACCATGACATTCTTTCTAGTTTTATAGCTGTGCTTTTTGAGTTAAATCTCTCTTAAACTAGAGATATGCACACCTTTGTAAAATGCAGACATTTATAAAGAAAAGAGTTAAAGTCAACAGTTCCACATCCAAATATGTTAACATTTGGGGGAATTTTTAGCTCATTTTTTTTTGAATTGTGGAGAAAAATAGAGGAGAATGAACATATGTAAGGGCCATTTTAGTATATACCCTTCACAAGGTTAAATTTCTTAATGCTGTACTAGCTTTTTTTTTTTTTCTCTTCAGAATTTCTATTTGAAATCTGTTTATTCTGATGGCTACATGAAGATTTATGGGTTGCTTTATTTTCCTGCATCTCTTCTAGTTCAAATCTTACTAAGAACAAAGAAAACAGATCTGCTCTTGTCTTCAGCAGTGATGCTGTCATGACATTTTGCAGTTTGGAGGCATTTCTAGTACAATCTGCCTTCAAATGTCATTGTCCTGTGTTTCTCAATTACAGTAACTATCAGTACATGTTATTTCACTGACTTAAACTATTGCTTCAGCTTAGTCCAAACGATGCAGCAGTTACGTCCATGTACATCCTAGAAAGACCAGTCAATACTTAAGTTCTGAGTTATTCCTAAGTCTTCATCTTGAGTTTTCTCTCAATATATTCCTTGGTAATTCACAGATACTGGAAGAGTGGCAGGTACTTGAAGTTATATTGCCTCCTTAAATAAGGTATGCTTTTGAATATTAGACCTTTGAGAAGAGAAGTCCATTTGCTCCTATATCAGCAAAGTGTTTAAACTTTTCACTAAACAATATTAAAGGGCAGAAAATTGACAGCGTAATATCATTGCCTCTGCCTGAGAATATTGCACATCTTCAATTACATTTGATAAAATATTCAAGGTCCTGACTTGTGGTTACTTCTATAGGGTAGACTCTGTCAGGTGGAGAGAGCAGAGATTGATGAGAGAAGTGTTTTGTTGTTGTTGTTTTTGTTCTTGTTGTTCTTGTGAAGAAATTACATTCATCTAGAATATCCTTGTAATAGCAAAGCAATTCTACCAATGTGCCATTCTCATCGCTCACCTTATTTTTGGTCTCTGTGCTGGCTACTTTTGTTTCTATAGCACCTCCTAACATCGGGTTTATTTCTTAGTACTCACTTTTTACCAGTACCATTGCAGGCATTTTGTGAGCAACTATGTAATTTTGCTTTCAAATACCCAAGCGCATTGCTTTTGGCAGGGTTCAGGTGAATGCGCCCTATGCACTGCCAATTGCTTTTGGGGACAGAGTTCTCACCATAGGAGAGTATATATTAAAGTCCTGTCTATAGAGGTCTTCCTTTGACTCCAAATTTGAATCAGTAAGTCACTGCATAATTGTTTGAGAAAGTATAAAACAGGTCAGGGATTGTCTTCCAGTGCTTCATTGCACAGGAACCATGTAGCGAGAAGGTCTATGGAAGTTTCTGTCTGTTTAGGGCAGAAAAAGAAAAATTAGAGCTATTATTACTGGAAACATTACTATTACTAATATCAGTAATAGTACTATTAATACAATTGGTAAAAGTAGGAGTTATATTGGTTTCTCCTCATATGAAAACCTTTCACACAATGAAACGTGTTGACATGCATTTGTATTACTCTCTATAAGAAAGTGTTCTTTGTTCAGCATCCAAGAAGCGAGTTTATGTCTGCTTTATAAATCTAATTAAAGAGATTGAGGTTTTAGGAGCTATCTTGATAGTTTGCTATAAGTACCCTGTCTAATTTCAGGAGAGCAGAAGGTAAGGATGACTAAAGCTGCAATTGAAGATAAAATATTAGTTGGGGCAACTCTTTTACTTTGAATTTGCTCATTCTGGCTTAGCACAAAAACACTTCCTTCTGAGGAAAAAGTGAATGTTCTTTAAATATGTAGAATTCTTTTATTTTTTTTTATTTCTTGAACTCTTCTATTGTGTTGGATGTCAAATGCACCTAATTAGTATAAGGTGATATGTAAATCTTAGTTTTTTAAGACAAGAGGGGAAAACTCTTATTTGCATGAAATGTTGAGTTACAAATTTTAAAGTGCAGTTAAAAAATAAATCAAACTACAAAATTTATTTGTAGAATTTCAGATAGAAGGTAGGCATTTTAATATTGTAATGCATCTGTATGATGTAAAAAAATTATTTTTGAATACAAGTTAGGAAATATGGAATCATTAAATATTTCTGTGATATTTTTGTGATTTGGACAAATTATTTAAAATTGCCTATTTTGACTTGTTTCATTTCTTCAAAATACTGTATTTTGAAAATGTGATTTCTGTTTCCTCAAGAAGATTTGGGAATATGGAAATATATATATGTATATACACACACATATAAGACAGATCAATATATATGTTTTATATATACATGATTGATTTTTCTCTTACCATCATAAAATGCCATGAGAAACCACTAAAAATGATTCAAAATACTTATATTTCTAATCAAGAATATTTACCATATAATAGGGCTATATATATATTCAGCTATTTATGGAGGTATGGGGATATCTTTAGTTTCTGATATATGTTAGTCTTTCCAATACTTTTCTGTTTCTTTCTGGCAGGCCATCTTTAAATACTAGATCTCTTAACTGAATTTTGAACTGAGAGAGAACATTCTCTCCATACTCTGTCCTGAGTTCACTTATTACCTTTCTACCCTGGCTCTACAGCAGCCCCTGCACCCGAACAACTCGCAAACATACAGGAGGATTTGCAACAACATTGAATGCTGAATATCAGCTTTACAAGTGCCAAGTTTCAGATGTTTTGCAAATTCCATCCAGAATGAAAAAAAAAAAAAGTAAAAACCTTAGCAATCACTATGATTCCTTAGGGGTGAACATGACAGCTGTTTTAACATCTGGGAAGTCATGTCTCTCTTCAGCTCAGCAAAAGAGCCATAGACTGCTGAACAGATCAGAAAGAAAGTGTGCATGAACAAACTGTCTTAGGACTTCTACAAGACAAATTGATCTAACAGCTTTGCTCCTCTGAATAGTTTGTAACCATAAGATGTCAGCAGGCTGGGTATGAGACCTGGGCATACTTGCAGCTTTCCATTATTCTAAAGTCCTCACCCAGGTTCAGGTTAGGATTGATTTAAAGGAAATGAAATCTCCTAGTTGATAATTAGTATTACTAATCTGAACAAAGAAGTCATACAATCAATTGGATTTGGTGAAAGTTGACTGAACTACTACATGGGAAGGGAGAAAAAAAAAGACTTATAGAAGATTTATAGAAATTGTTATTGACTAGAATATACATACTAGAATAGCAATGCATTGTTATTGACTAGAATATACATATAGTTATATATGTGAATATATATATGAATGTATACACATACATACATATAAGTATTTAACCATTCATAAGAGCAGTACAAACCATTTTTCACATTTCTATCACTAGATCATGGTACATTTTTAATAAATGCCTAAATGTAGCTCCAAGGGCATGATTCATTTATTCATACCTTACACACACTTACTGATATTCTGTTATATCAGTCATCTACTCTACAACTGTGTATCAACTCTGGGTCAAGTGCTAAATTGTTGTATTACCTTTCCTCCCCTTGTGGAAGCTGAGGGGGACAATTTTAGCCAGAGAATTCTAGGCAAAGTGAATAGTATGTGGAAATGTCCTTAAGCAGAAGGACCACGATGAAAGAAAGAAGAATGGTTGGAGCTGAAGTGTAAAGACAAGATCATGCCAAGATTTTGCAGGTCATTTTACATTAGATACTACATTAGATGTTGCCCTAACCACAGTAAGAAGGATTAGAAGTTTTAAATAGGAATGAGGAAGAAGTAGGATTAGATTTTAATTTTTCTCAGATTATTTTGGCAACTGAATGGAGATCTGGAAGGGTGTCTTGTGGGATGAAGTGGAGAAGGGGCTTCAGGCATGTAAATTGGGAAGCTATTGTGGTCAAGAAAGGAGGTGATGGCAGTGACATGACCAGGTGTGGTGATGGGGAGGAGCGAACAGGTTGGAAATTAGGTTCTAAAGAAGCAGAATATTTGGCACTTGGCTTCCACATGGGTCATTGTATATAAGAAACAATCTAAATTATTACATTTCTCAATCTGAAATAATTTTAAGACAGGAAGTTGATAGAATTGACTATAAAGTATTAAACTGAGTTCTCTGGTACCTGCTTTCACACTCCTGCCCCACAGTTATGAAATATCATGTAATTATTTTATGGCCATTTGTGAAGCTGGACTGAAAGCTGATGATGATAAAGAATACCCTTAAATAAATAATTAATATAATTATATAGTAGACTCTTCTTTATATAGTAGAAATCAGCAAAAGATGTCCCATGAGCCAAATTTTGCTCATGACCTGTGTTTATAAATGAAGTTTTATTAGAACACAGATATTCACCTTTACCTGTGGTCTATGGCAGCTTTTGAATAGTAACAGGAGTGTTGGGTGGTTATTATAGAGATTGTGTGGTCCACAGAGTCTACAATATCTATTGTTTGGTAATATATAGAATGAAAATGCTGCTTATTTCTCTACCAGTACATGAACTGATCTTACAATATTTGTTTCCTTAGTTGATTGAAGCACACATTCCTGGAAATTTTATACCATAAAAAGGGAATTGCACTGTGGGGTTATGAATATTTTTACCTCTATAAAAATTCTAATTGCAGTAGAAGATTTAAAAAGATGTGTTTATCACCAGGAGATTGCTACTACAAAGGAAAACGGAATTACATTAGTTAGATCAATTTTTTAAAATAGAGTTCCCTTCAAATATCTCAAGAGGTAGAGAATAGGTATAGAATTTTATGTTACTTTAGGATGTCAAATACTGTAAGGAGATACATTTATCTCACATTTCAGAATTTCAAAGATCGTGTGAAATATGGTAAGTTGAAATGTTAAAATATATAAATTAACTTGAATATTTGCAGGTGTTCTGCTTGCAGAATAGTGACTATAGTTAAATAAAGGTACAGAGACCTCTTTCCACACCCACCTAGCTAAGATGGGATTTTTATATTTTCTATATAACTGTTTATATATTCTCTATATAATTGCTAACATCTTTCTGACACCACATAGATATCACAGAGCAGAACAAAAAAAGAGGGGCTTAAAAAAATTCCCTAAAGGCCTTATCTTGATTGCTTGTTAGAAAACCATTAGCCAATGTCAAATCAATTTTACTGGATTCCTACAAAAATAAAGTTTAGATTTGAATTAACTTTTCACCAAATGGTTTTCACAATGCATGAAATTATCTCAGTGTTGCAAATCACCAGTTGAAATTATACACTTGTCAAAATTTTCCTAATTAGTCATTACTCATGGCAATTGACTCTTTTTTTTCTTTGCACAACTGGAGCTATTTGCATTGAAATAGGAGGCTGCTGCTCACCAATTGTTACTGGAAACTGGCCTTGTGAAAAGGCTCCTCTTACAGCTGAGGAATTCTTTGTGGAATGGGCTCAATGCATCCAGCAGTGATAGATGCATCCCCACAGCCAGTAAACAGCAGGGCAGCATCATTAGAAGCGAACAAGTAGAAGTTATCATTAGATGATAACACACATCCTAAAGGCCATATATCAATAACCCCATGAATAATTAAAAGGTATTGCCTTCTCAAAGGTGAGTGGGTACGATGACTATTGTATCTTCACTGGTGTTCTCTTTCTATATACTTGGTGACCTAATGCAAAACTGTCCATTTTTTTAACATTATGAATGCTTACTAAATATTTATTGAAATATGATTCACATATACGGGTATATATATATATGCACATGTATAGTATATACATATATGTATGTATGTACTAATATATGTTTTCAAAAATATGGAGCCAATCAAAACCAACATATTTATTTCAAAGTACTGAATGGAAATGGTAAAGAAGTAGACATATGCCTTTTTAGTATATTCTTCAATGGAGGCAGATAGATTCCTTTCTCAAATTTCAAGATTAATTTTCTCCCATTTCACCAAATCTTAGTATTCCTATGTTCTCACCACGTATATTCTATCACATATATTCTGACTATAGCATAAAGATTTGCTTTAGTGCTGATGATTTTTGTAACATATATGCATAAAACCTTAGTCAAAGGAAATTATTATATGGTTTAAATATTAAATATTACAGAAAACACATTAGAAACTAAATGCTTCAGTTCTTCTTGTCTGATCCACAATTTAAAAATTTACTGAGCTATTTTATTTTCAATGCTCTTGATTATTTAATTAGGAAGGCATCAGAGGATTTCTATAATTCTTTCTAGGAGAATTCTTTCCAGTGAGCTATTCTGTTTAACAATCCAAAGAGAAATGTGATTTTCAAAAATAATGCTTTCCCTCCATAGTCAGAAGGCATGATCATTTAAGGAGTAGGGCTAATTTTATTTCCTTTTCTGTTTTATAGACTACATTTACAACATTCAGCCTCAGGGTAATTACAGTTATGCCAACCTTAAAAACAATTTCAACATGACTTTTGAGGACAATTTCTACCCACTTTCATTATTAAAACTGAAAAGTATTCTTCCTATTTTAAATTGGTCTTGGAGAAATAAAACATGTTTCTATGCTGAGTTTTGTGACACAATTTGTGGAATGTTGGCATTTTGGACTGGGAAGCAAGTATTTCTTGTCCTTAATTATGTTAAAGTCATCTCTGTGTAACTCTGTTCCCAGATCCACAATGATTAGAATAGTGAAGTGACTTACATTTTAGCTAAAGATTTTAAGTCATTAAAGTCCCCTTTTCCCCAAACAAACACAGCATTTCTGGTTTTAGAGATGAACAATAATTAAATTAAAACATTTTATGGAATGCCTCTGGGCGCTAAACATCAGGCTTTGATACCAGGGGTGATGCAAAGATAAAGGAAAGGTAGTTTCTGCCATCCAGGAGATTGGTATCAGGTTGGAAAATAGCCAAGACACGAATCTGAAATAAGGCTTGTCCTGATCAGTTCGTTACTAGCGGTGCAAACATGCATTTGTATATTGGACTGTATTTCAGAGCATAATGCTCCCTATGTAAATGTGTGATCCTGGTCTCACAAAGAATTTTAAAAAGTGAAGCCAGTTTCTTTCTTTTGTCAAGATCTTCCAGGAAAAATAGGAAAGGTACCATGGAAAATAGGACTTCATTTTTCACGAAAGGTGCTAAATGTGTTTCAAAAACCTCTTTCCATCAGCCAGCATGAGAGGTCTTAACCTCCAAATGATACAGATTGTCAAGGGTCTGTTTAGTTCACTGGCTCCCAGAAACTTCCTGATATTCTCTTTCCCTGACCAGGTTGGGTATGATCTCACATCCCTTATAGGATATTAAAACCCTTATAGGAAGGCATATCAGAATAACATCAACATTTAATCTATGTTAAGCAATTCTATGCATGTGTTTGTGTTTCAATGTTAATTTGAAATAGATAGACAATGCCTGTCTGTCTATCATCTGTCTGTATCATTCTTATAAGGTAAACATAGCACTCCCATTTTACTGAAGAATGAGAATAAAGATGTTCTATAATTGCCTAAATTCCTAGAATAAAAAGTGGCAGTGGGCAGTTATAACCATTATCATATACTTATATACTCTGCATGCATATAACAGAATTAAGAAAATAGTCTCTTCGGTGGTTTCCTTACAATGCACATTCTATATTTCTTAACTCCTAGCAATGCCATTTGTGGAATTCTGTGATTAGGAAGGGCTTGCCTTTATTAAAGAAAAGTTATTGTGACACTGACTAAGAAAGTAAGCAAGACTGTTGGAGACTACAGCAGTAGAAAAGAGAGATCACTGAAGATAACTGGGGACTTAGACCAAGGAGTAGGATAAGGGGTCATGGGTGGAAAATTACTAAGACATCAAAGGGAGGGGGCTTCTGACTAACTGACCTAATAGGGTCCTTGCTAAAATAACTTAGACATCAGTATCTGGGGGAAAGGGACTTGATCACATTGGAAGGCTGTGGTGGAGTCTCTCTAAAATGACTTAGTAGGATTCATGCTAAGACTGAGCTCTATAGGCTGACTGCAGAGGGCTCAGAGGGGCCTGACTGAAGTCTGGTCCAGGAACGAGTCTCTGTGAGTCCTTCCTCTACTACATGAAAGAAGTACTCTTCTTCCCTTGAGTAATAGAAGCCCATTTCTTGTCCAGCCACCTATTCATTAAGGACCAGCTGCATTGTCTGTAAGTCTCAGCAGTAGAGACCGTGCTAAATGGTGTGGAGCTAATACTTCACTAGGCGTTGACTGAGCAAGATGTCTTTGAAAACAGAGATGACTGATTGGAGTAGAAACTTGGCTTCTGAGTCTTTGAGCCATTGAACAATTTCTAGATATTTCACTAAAAGCATCTTTTCATGGTAGAATATGGACAGTGGTGACGGTCCAATTTCCTACTTTGTGGATTGAATGTTGGTGATGGCATAGACTGGTGTCCAGACCATGGTTAATTTCTGGACCAAGGCATGGGGTACAAGGTGTTCCAGTGACCTACTGAGTGGCCCAAACAGCAGCAGGTAATAAGGATGTCTTTACTTGATGTGTTATGGTGGCAAGTTCTTTGAAGCTTGCATCAAATTGTCCAGCTTTAACTTAAAGGATTATTTAGATCTTGGGGGACAAATCAGCAACTAGATAAATGCTAATATTAGTGAGAATATAGGCTGTCTTTACATTCATAGTGAGGCCAAGTCAGGAGGGTAAGAGAAAAACTGGATGTATTATTTTGAAGGGTTATGACCAGATATTAAAGGAAACTAGAAGAATTCAGAGTTTGGTCACAACTGAGAAAACGTGCAAGATAGCAGTCTTGCTAAGACTGAGCTTCAGTTTTTGCAATCTGTTAAGTGGGGTTAGTAATTACAGAGATTTCATGGGAATGGTGTAAGGATTTAGCAAGGTAATATATATCTGTATATATAATTTAGAACCCTACTTCACATATAGTAACTATTCCATCACTCTTAACCATCATCATCAAAATCCTCATCATGACCTACAAACAATATGTTAGTGCTCCAGGGAAGATGTTTCCCAGATGGATGCCAGTCTGGAAACTGTTCCTAGACCAATGATAATAAGCAATAAAATTGAAAATAACCATTGAAATAATTATATAGCAATTTTCCAGAATCATTTTATGCCTAATAAAACAAAATACTCATGGTTAGGATCAGGGATATATTTTTAATTTCATTCATATTGCTCTATTGAAAAATATCCATTGGTAGTAGAACTGAAGGGGGGAAAGGAACATTTTTTTCTTTATCATATATGGTTTGAGAAATGCTGGTCTCTCTGTAGGAACTATCAGCCTACTAATATTCTAATTGGCAGAAAATGTGGAAGCTTTGGTGTAAAAGCTATAGCACTGCTAAAATTTAACCTTTCCTTGTCCACCATAGGTTTTATAGCGTTTATTTTTATTTTTATGCATAATGTCTTTCTATAGGGAGGGTAGACCATAAATAGCATGTGTGTGTGTATGTGTGTCTGTATGAGTGTGTGTGTGTGGTGGTCATGGCCTATTTAGTGAGATATGCCAGGTACATTTGTATCTTTCAGTTGTCTACCTGATATGTTGTAGAGTACCTTGAAAACTCAGATTCACTTGGTAAAGTACATTTGTGGTAAAGAAATGATAACTTCCTGCCTCAAGAACATGAGTTACTATAATTGAGAAATGACAAACTCTACCTCCACAATCATTGAAAATGAAATTCTGTGTCAATCCACTGCTGTTTCTTCTCAGCAGCGCTGAGTGGGCTTGCAATTTTTCATCTTTTCTTAATCAACTGGTAGTTACAGCATTCTGTATGCACAGTCTTAATAACTTGTTCATAGGTGTAAGTAATCAGAACTGCATATTGATTAGATCCTAATTATAATAAAGCAAGATTTTTAAGAAATCTAAAGGGAGGGTACTCTGATTTATACCAATTAAAGATTTTATTGAACTTAGGGATTTAAAATATCCCACCATGCTTCTTTTCTCCTGAGTGATTGATGTTACTTGTAATTTAGAAGAGAAACAAAGGAAATGTGCTTTTTCAATGTGGCATGAACTATAATTTTACTTGCACTAAATTATCTCCTTTCAAGAAAGGCTTTTTATTTTTTTTTCTTTTTACTATAAGCTGTGATTTTTTTCCTACGTGGCATTTCAATATCTTTACAGTTTGCATTTTCATAACAGATCTTTTCTGACACAAACTTAAAAACACCCTTTGATCTTAGCTTCATAATTATCCACTGAAGCTTCTTAGCCCCCTTTTCACAGACCAGCAGTTTCTAACAGGAAACAGTAAAGAGTGATATATTTAGCAGAAAGATTCAAAATCCTTGATGAATTTAGTGTGATCTTAGGCATTTAACAAAGCTTTTGTGTTTGACTGTCCTTTTATGCCATATGGGACTATGTGGGCCTATTGAAGTCACTGGTGGCTTTGTGTGAAGATCAGATGAGATAATGGATATAAAATCAGTTTAGACATGCATTGCATGTATTCAAAATGTAGAATATTAATATTATTTCATCGAACAGACTCTGTAAAGGCTCTTTTGATTTTTTGTGAGGAATATTGAAATCAGCGCTCAGCAAGCAAAGCAAATTTTGATGATCTTATGACATATAAGTAATGTATTAGCAGGAGATGCTATTCAAAGGTTGGACATTTGCTTTCATTACTCTTTTGTAACCTTAAAAATTGTGTTCTGCTATGCTTCCATCCTCCTTCAGGGCTGTAATCTAGGACTTCTTTTAGAATCAATGCTTCCCATGCCCCACTTTACCAGGCATTAAGGGTTTTCAAGTAAACTGTTGAAATTATCTTACTTGTCTTAAAAGCACCACTCTGGATCTGTGTCAGTATATAGGTTATCAAGAATAGAAATTGGGGGATCTATCAGTGGTGGCTTGGATGAACCTACTAGTGTTAGAAGTATAGGAAATGGTATCAACTAGATGTATTTTGATGTAGAGTTACTAGGATTTTAAGATAGGTCAGATAAACTGTCATGAATGACTCCAAAGTTTATAGCAACTCAGTAGATGGAGTTACTATTTATTATCTGAAAATGAGAAGACTACAAGAGCAATCTGCTTTAGAAGGAAACTCAAGAACCCTGTTTGGTACATCTAGAGTAGAACTTTCAAGTGGAAATATCAAGAAGACAGCCCTAAATATGGGTTTAAGGAGTAGGTCATTATTATAAAAATAATAAAATTTATTTGCAGCAGATAGGCCTCCTCAATGATAAACTAAGCGGCACCTTCATTTGATCCCTCTATGATTTAAAAACCTCAAAGATTTCCCATGAAGTGATTCAAGACCACCACTTTAACATAGCATCTCTTAGTACTTTTCAGTCAACTATTTAAATAATTTTAGTTACTTCAAATATAAAGAAATTATTACTAGCACTTTTATCTGCCAGCTGAATTTTTAAACTTTTTTTTTAAAGATTTATATTTATTTCTACAAGCACTGGGTACAGTCAGAAGTGCGGGAGGGTGAGAGAATTCACCAGAGCCAAAGCAGGGAGCAAAATAGGCAGACTGACGAAATACACCTTTGAGGGGAGCAGTGGGCACGGCAGGAGAGGTCTTTCGCTCCATGTGGGACCCTCATCGGCAGCTGGGGATTGAACCAGCACTGCAGAGGCTGTGGGCAGCTTCGCACCCAGCGCTCAACTGCTGCACCACCAAGGGAAGACCCTGCCAACTGATTTTAACAAATCTTTTATTTTGGCACTTTAAATTTAGCTTGAACTTTTGTTCTTATTTTTACTCTTAGTCTTTACAAAACTGTCATTGGTTCATGCCTTTATATGTTTTCCCAATATTATTTTCTTTTTTACAATGAGATAGACACTATTTTGGATTTTTTGTTTATTTTTCTCATAAATATTTTTATCACTTAGGAACTATATATGTGCAACTATAAACAGCTTATACAAATATTTAAATCATTACTACATAAACTATATTGTATCATAATATATTCTGCATGTTGCTGCATTTTATATGAATAGTAGCACACTATATTTTCAATGTGCAACATTATTTAGCATCACTTTTTGAAATTTTGAACTAGGTAACGATATAGCATTAGATACAGCTCCAGGTCATTTGCACTGATGCTTAGGGTGCCTCATAGTATAACCTAACCACAGTATGTTTATCCATTCTTGGACTGGTTCTAACTTGTGAAAAATATTCTATTATACATCTCCCTGAATAGTTCTTGAAGCTTTTTTTTAATTGTTTTTTAAGATTTATTTTTATTTATACAAGAGCTGGGGTACAGGCCAGATGTGCGGGAGAGAGGATTCACCAGATACAGAGTGGGAAACGGAACAGGCAGACTGACCCGAAATACACTGCTGAGGGGAGCAGCGAGCGAGACAGGAGAGGTCTGCCACGCCATGTGGGATTCTCCCTGGCCAGTGGGGAATTGAACAGGTGCTGTGGAGGCTGCAGACAGCTTCACAGTGTAGCGCTCAAACCGCTGTGCCACTGGGGAGGCCCGAAACTTTTTTTTTTTTTTAATTAAAAAAGGTTGTTTTTCCTTGAAGTTTTTCAGAAGCACGTATATAAGAGAGGAATTACTTGGTAGAAGAAGGAAATACATCTTCTGATCTAAAAGATATTGCCAGAATGCTTTTATGATAATAGTTATAACAATTAACACTCTCCCAGTAGGATATGAGAATTTCAGTTCCTCTGTATTTTTGCCAATGTGTGGCACTTTCAAATTTAAGTAAAATGGAAAATCTTATAGTCATGATGTAATATATTTTTGTTTATATTTTCATTTCTCAGATTTCAAGTGAAATAGAACCTATGTTCATTATTATGGGCTATTTCATAATTAATCAAAATTAATTTATACATATTAATTTTGATTTGTATGTTTGAGGGAAAAAGCAAGATTTCAATATTATGAACACAAAGCATTGTCAGTTTTTTGCATTATTAATGTATTTTGTTAATTTTTTGCATTTAAATATTTAATATATATGGAAATTATTTGTGTGTGCCATTAATGTTAGAGTCTTAATGGTAACTATTTCAGCATTATTTACTAATGCCACATGTAATTGATACATAATTTAACATCTGTCAGTAACATAATCAAGTTTTCATCTCTCTATGAATATTATTTTCTGCTATTATAATTATGGTCAATTTGGCTACCTCTGTGCTAGCCCCATTCTATCTTAACTACAATGTTATAAATTTTAATGTTTAATAGGGTAAATTTTCTTCTTCCACACTTGTTATTCAAAATTATCTATTATTGATAGTGTGTGTGAGATATTTAGGTAGAGAGTGAGAAGGAAGATAGATAGACTCATCAAATTTCATGAAATATCCCATTTTAATTTAACTTGCTTTTAATTCAATAGTTTAGGTAGGGAAGAACAATGGTTAAATTATTTCATCTTCCCATTTGTAATTCTATAATTGTACTATATCTTTGCATTTATTTATTCATGCCTTTTTATGTCCTCCAATAATAATTTATAATTTTCTTATAGGCCTGAATATGTTTTCTTAAGTTTATTCCTGAGTACATTACTTTTATTGTTTTTGGTGTTGTTGTAAATGTGATTTTTTTTTCTTACTGGAAGTCATATCTGTATCCCTAGGCAGAAGGCCATTTATAACCACACTTCCAAAAATCTTTTTTACATTGTATTAGATATTTACAAATACATTATAAAATCTATGGCTGCCATGTATATTGTGGTCTTCAATAAATGTTGGATGGTGGGAGGAATGATTGAATGACTGTATTTCAGGTTCCCAAACTATAGATCTTTAGAAGTCCTTTATGATCCATTTCTTTCTGCTGTTACCTAATTTATCACATCAATTTGGTGAAATATTAAAGTTATCAGAGGCCATGATGGGCTATAGATTCTTTGCCTCTACAGCATGAGCTGAACTGTCTAAACTTAAGTGTAGTATATGGTTTTCTTCTGCAACACAGGATTTACTGGTTGAACTTGATTCTGGTCTCCAGTTCTCCAGCATTATTCCTCATGATGACTTATCCTTTCCTGAGATGAAAATGTTAGAGGTGGTCACACTGTCAATCAGGACAAGCTGTGAGATGGAAATGATCTGAACTTGAACATGTAATCACTAAATCTTTAAATGTTTCTCCTAATCTTTTCCACAAGTGGATTGTTTCCAGATTTATTCTGCATTGATTCTGTTGCAAGTAACCCCTGGGGAGGTCTGTGCCTGTCAGGTGAAGCTTTTTGAATCATGAATTTGCCTACTAGAGAAAGGATAACATTAACAAACAGAAGAAAAACACAACAGGGAAGAGAGATTTGGATTTGCAATTTAAATAAAATTGCAAAAGGAGGCATTGATTTATTCTGAATGTCCTTTCAAGGTTAGACAAGACCTTCTCAAGTTTGAGGACTTTTGATTTTCATGGAGGCTTTGCATTATGAATAAAATATTCTTTGGAGTACTAGCAATAATGCACTCAGTTTGTTAAAAAAAAAAAATATATATATATATATACTACTTACCAAGATCTCACTTATGGCACTTTTTAAAAAAGAGCCTTTTTTTTTTTTTTTTTCCCTTGCAAAGTTTCCTGTCCCATGAAGGTCAAGTTGCTACTCACTGATTTGTAGTCTGTGTCACTTGGTCAGAGAATCAGAGAGTTTTTCACTGATCCTATCCCTGAAGATTTTGGTTTGTATATTCCTCATTTATTCTTCCATTTCACTGCAAGAGATAATTAAAAGTGTTTTGATGCAGATAAGAAAGGCATAGTAGAGAAATTACCACCCCCAATGTGAATGTTCTCTTTTCTAAGCAAGATGGATGGGGAAAATATTGAGGTAGTTGTAATGCATGAGTCTGAGGCTGAGGATATCTCTATTTTCTTTAAATAACTCAATATACCTACCTTAGGGAGCAGAGTCAACTTCTCGTGGTAAGATGAATTATTTTCAACAGTGTTAGGAATCTCACTATCATTCATATAATAATGAATTAAAGTAATATTGGACAGATTCATTCAAAAAATCTGCAGGCTATTTCACATAAAACTATTTTTTGAATAGATATATCATC
The DNA here is from genome assembly GCF_964194135.1 of Talpa europaea. NCBI lineage: Eukaryota > Metazoa > Chordata > Mammalia > Eulipotyphla > Talpidae > Talpa > Talpa europaea. The sequence continues at coordinate 16,222,160 of NC_140077.1, forward strand.
ATTTTATTTATTTATTTATTTTAAAAGATTTATTTATTTTATGCATACAAGAACTGGGGTACAGGCCAGAAGTGTGGGGGATGAGAGGATTCACCAGAGACAGATTGGAGAAAAGAACAGGCAGATTGACTGAAATACACTGCTGAAGGTGTTAGGGGTGTAGGGTAAAGAAAATATCAGGCTTTTCTGCCCTTCCGCCATCAGGATAGATGATGGATCCTTGTCCTGAATGCATGCCTGATGGCGGACACCTGGAATAGGGTGTGGGCATAGGTAGATGGGATTCAGCTGAGCTAAGACTGTGCTTTTAAGGGCAGCGTCACGGGGGGACGCCAGCAGCCCCAGCCAGCCAGCAGCAGAACCTGAAGGAGAAGCCGAAGCAGAAGCAGAGGACGCCAGCACCCCTGCCTGCCATATGCCTGGTGAACCCCAAATAAAAGACCTGCAAAACCACTGAGGACTGACTCCTCTTTACCCGGTCTGCATGGGATCAGAAAACCTGCACTGTGCCCAGTCCTGCCTTTACAGAGGGAAAGGATGTCCTGAGATAATCTCATACAGGCTTTGTGGACTCCACCCCCACTCCAGACTAAAGCCATCAGGACATTGGGAAAGACAAATCCCATCACCACCAAGGGGAGGGTGGCTGGGACCTGAGGGTGGAGTTGGGCAGCCAGGTTGGATATAAAAACCAAAACAAGTGGGCCTTGCTCTCTCTCTGGCTCGCGATCGCTCGCCTCCTGGCTTCACCGCTCCTGGCTGGCGGCCAACTCTGAGAACGCCATTTTGGGATTCCTGATCGGCGGATCGGGTAGGACTCATTTAAAACTTTGTCTCCCACTTTTCTCCCAGAGCTGTACATTTCCTCATTTCCTTCCCTTGTAAATAAACCTTTTATTAACCTTTCACATGTGCCTGCAGTAGAGCATTGATAAGTCCTGTTAAGCGCGCGGGTGAGGACCCACAGTCAGGCACCCCGTTTTGTATCGGGGTTGCTCTACAACAAGGGGAGCAACAGGCGAGTCAGAAGAGGTCTGCTATGCCATGTGGGTAGCTCCCTAGCTGGGCATTGAACTTTTGCTGCAGAGGCTGCAGATAGCTCCATTGTGTCTTAACCCCTTGCCCCACCAAGGAGGCCCCTATATCATCGTTTTACAAATGAGACAACTAAGACATAAAATTTTCCTCCTAAGGTGTCATAGCTAAGAAATATGTGTAGCTGGTGATTTGGGTATTAAACTGATACCCTTCTGACTTGCAAGCCCATATGGTTATCCATTTACTACATTGTCTTTCCTCATTCAAATAGCATTAAGACTACATAGAAAGGGAACATAAAGAATGTGACCATTTGATAAAGGGATGACACGACATTATCTAAGTAATGTTTTCTTTAAAATAATGAGAACAATTTGGTCTCATTATATATATATTTTTTTTGTCAACACTGAAATTTAATTTCAGATTGAGTATAAGATAAAATACACATAGATGCTATCATGGCCAGATTGGAATTTTCAATTGATAGTATTCTAAGGCCCACTGATAAAGGATATTCTTTATTAATCATTCCCAATTTTTTGAACCAGTGAGCCTTCTTTAGGATCCACCCACATTTCGCATCCCTCCCTCTCTTTTTTCCCTCCTCCCCCCTTCCTTCTAGTCCCCTAACTTCCTCCTTCCCTTCACTATGTTTCTGTAGATATAACTTCCAAATGATGATTGTTAAAGGTTATAAAGTCTATTCCATAAGGATATGTGATTCCACTCTTGATCTGCTAGAGGTAAATTCTTCTTTTTGAAAGACAGTCAGAATTGTGTCTGAAATTCATAATTTATTGCATTCTTGCTTGTCTCTTTATATGTCTACTATGTATAAAGCCTTTCATGTTTACTATTTGCAGAGCTTTTAATTTACTGATCTGGCTGAGCTAAGTGTTTCCATCATCTTGGCTCCTCCAGAGGGCTGAAAATAAAGTGCAGAGCCTAGAACAGTCATGCAAGATGAGATTAGTGTCTGGAGTGGAGGAACCATCTGCTAAGATCTTCCTCTTTCTCTCTCTGACTTCCCTCCTTGTAATCTTGTTTACTGCAGTTGATAAGGCTGTTGTAGACAGAGAAAATTGATTTAATGAAATGGTCTAAACATTCTTCCTTATGGTAGGATGATTGCACTTGTAACACGGGCAGAAAGTCACCCTTAAATAGCTATGCTATTGGTAAAAAGATTCAGTAAAGGGAAGGAAAATTCAATTTTTCAACTGAATGTTGGAAAAGATACTGCTGGTCTTAATTCATGTTTAGAAGCATTTTCAAGTGTCCTTTTATATTAAGTATATGATTAAAAACAAAGGGTAAGATATTTTCAAAAGCCTCAATAATTAAAAAAAAAAACAAGATCATTGTCTTCTGAAAATTGCTTGTCAGAATATTTAAAAAATGAGAACTGTGAAACTGATTAACAGTGCCAAAGATAAAACAACAACAACAGCCACATGATATAAAGGAGCATTGGCAATTCTCCTAATGCTCTTTTCAACATTTCATTTTAAAAATAGCTTGTCTGATTGAAAATGAATTCTGAAAGTTCTATTTCTGTAACTATTGATTACTCTTTCCCAAAAGTCTTTCATTCTCTCCCAAATGTTCTGATTTCTCTTGGGTTATAATCATATGGTCTCAGGACCTAGGGTAAGGGTGTCACCATCTTTGAACAGAGGAAAACAGAGGGAACTAGCCTGCCTCCCTTCCTCTTCATGTCTTTTGGAAGAAAGTTTCCTTGACCAGGTCCATTATTGACTTTCTATGGCTATAGTCTGTTAGTTCCTAATTCAAAAATAAAATAATTTCTGTGATCATTATCAGTAACTTGCTTTATCTGCAAGAGCTTCCTGATATTTACTCTGATATTTTCCTTTGTATTCTCATAGTCTCCTTATTTTATTTTCTTACAGAGTATTTAACAGAAGTAATATATGCTATAACTCCTGAATACTATGTTCAGTTGACAAAAACATTATGAAAGTCTGAAGTATTTAGGTGACATTAGTTTTATCAAGATTATTCCCTTTCCAATTTCTGAAACATCATCAGCTGTTTATTCTTTGCAGCATTTAGTGTATAGTGTTTAAACAATTCTCTTTTATGTATGGCAAACCATTCTTTAGAACACCAGTGAAATTTTTGGGCCTCCCTGGTGGCCTATGAGTTAAGTCTCTGAGTTCAGTCCCCAGCCAGGTAGCTAACCCACATGGCACAGCAGAACTCTCCTGTCTTACCCGCAGCTCCCCTCAGCAGAGTATTTTTTTTTTAAGATTTATTTATTTTTATACAAGAACCGGGGTACAGGCCACATGCATGGGAGGGTGAGAGGATTCACCGGAGACAGAGCAGGGAACAGAACAGGCAGACTGATGAAGGTCACTGCTGAGGGGAGCTGTGGGCAAGACAGGAGAGGTCTGCTGTGCCATGGGGAATTCTTACCAGCTGGCAGGGATTGAACCCTCGTGGCAGAGGCTGTGGGACAGCTTCACAGTGCGGCTCTCAACCACCTGAGCCACCAGGGAAGCCCTCAGCAGTGTATTTCAGTGAATCTGCCTCTTCTGCTCCCCACTCTGTCTCTGGTGAATCCTCTCATCCCCCTAGCACCTCTGCCCTACACCTCAGTACATCTACATGCAGAAAAAACAAAACAAAACAAAACACCAGTGAATTTTTAAGCACATGAAAATACACAAAGGCCACAAAGCAAATATATTCATTTGTATTACAGCTGTGCTAATCTTTAATATGCTGCTTACAACAGAAATAATAACTCAAATTAATTCTTCTACAGTTATTGGCATAGAACATTAAGGTGTTCAATTATTTACAGTTATGTAGACTATGTAGGTGATCGGCAAGTGTGTATTTTTAATTATTAAGTAAAAGACTTATTAAATTTCAAAGAAGTGGCTAGCTTGACATGGGTCATGCAGTCCATTTCAGCCTCATTACCTGGGCTATTAGATTGCAAAAAAATATATATATATTTGCATATCTATTATCTAATTGCTAAAGAAACCTGATAAATTTAAATTTCTGGCACACTGAAAAAAATAAGATAAATTGAGAAGTAACTGGATGATTGATTCATCAACTGTAAAGGAAAAAAAAATAAAACATAAATGTGTCAAATCTAGTTATAGAGAATTGATGTTTTATGTAACTTCTTTTGAAGTAGAGATTAAATTTCCTTAAAAGGTTATATTAAGAAGGAGATGGGATGGAACCGTGAACTAACACACCATTACTCTAATAAATCTGTGGGAAAATACATTTTGAAAACTTTTCTGAAGTGTGGTATTAAATTGATTTATTCAGTCCTAAGCAGTAATTATGGAATGTGCTTATCTACAAACCCTCTGCTTCTATTGATCCTCATGTCTTCTGATGAAAAGCTCATAATTCATTACATTCTTGAAGTTTAGAATTGTTAGAATTATTTATGATCCATCCTCCTAGGTATTGGTGGCTAAGGATTCACAGTGATAATTTTATATGCAGCACCTAGGCTGTTTTCCTGAGCCACATGGGTACCTGATGGATCCAGTCAGCATGTACATCCCTTAGGGATATGACCCCCATCATCACAGGTGCAAACTAAGGAATCTGAAAGGGTGCTAGACTTTTATGATCTACTTTTCTTTTGGGGTGCTTTATCAGTCCAAGGGGGATAGACCTCATTGTAAATACATAAATATGTGAGATGTTCTGAATTTATATACCTTTGCAAATACAGTTCTATAGGTTTCTGTTCCTATATGGTCCAGACAGGTACATCTCTAAGCATAGTGTTTATAACAGTGTTCCAGCATTTACTCAAATGCTTATCTTCGGTGGTGGTATCCTGCACCTTAAATCTAGACCACAGTTCTTCATCTGAAATTAAAATTGCACTTGCAGTCTCCCTGAAACCTGTTTTCACCATTGTTATTTCTATTGATGGCATCTTAGTGTCTTCAATTGCCAAGTGCTAAACTATCACATTTTCTTTAACTCTGTTCTCTCAACTCCTCTGTCAACTATTCTCAATGTCCTGTCAAGTCTGACTCTACATGCATCCCCCGCCTGTTCTTTCTTATCCCCACGGTTGGTCACACTCAGCTTCAAGACTTCATCACATCTCATTTGAATAAGAGTAATTTTCTCCTAAATGATTTTCCTGTTTCAGTCTCTTCTTCAACCAATCCTTCCGGCTGCCAGATTAATCTTCCTGAAGCCCAATACTAATTATGCCATTCACTAGCTCAAAAAAATTTAATGACTACCCTCTGAATCATAAATTAAACTTTTCCCACTATCTGTCATGATTCTGGACAATTTGGACACACCAAACTCACTTTCCAACTACTGTTCTGCAACTTGGGTTCTATGGTCTTATGAACCAGACCAGCATTTTCTATAGATTGCATTTAAGGGATGTTATTTGGTGGAGGTGGGAGAGAGGGCTTTTGACATCCCTTTAATCTATAAGATCATAATATATAAAATTCATATAAAAATTAAAAATATAAAAATGTCATGTAGAATAATTATATCACCTTTATTTTATAATATGAAGATCTTTACAAATTTGGAATAATTATTTTTTTAAGATTTTATTTATTTATTTATACAAGCACTGGGTACAGTCAGAAGCATGGGAGGGTGAGAGAATTCACCAGAGCCAGAGCAGGGAGCAGAACAGGCAGACTGATGAGTTACACTGCTGAGGGGAGCAGCGGGCAGCAGGAGTGGTCTGTGAGCCATGTGGGACCCTCGCCCGGAGGCCAGGGATCGAACCAGTGCTGCAGAGGCTGCAGGCAGCTTTGCAACCCAGAGCTCAACCTCTGCCACTGGGGAGGCCCTGGAATAATTATTTTTAAATTGAACTAAATAAACAACTAGAAATAACGTACTCCTTTTTCTCATTTTTCAAAAATCTTTAGGGAATTCCCATAATGGTCTGGAAACCACAGATCTAGTTTATCTCCCAAACACATACAGTGACTTTTCACCTTAGGTGATGGCCTCTACATGTTGGAAGATTTTTGAGGGTAGAGACCATTTCTCATTCTTCTCTGGAATGCACAAAGCCATGTACTTGAGATGCTGGATAATTTTCTAATCATGGCATATGGCTCACACCTGATACAATCTTAAGTAGTTAACATATTGAGTGTGAGTGAACACACACACTAGCTCATCTTCCCTCAGGGTGTCCTACTATGAGTAATCCTCTAGTTATTCAGTGTTGAATAAATTTGGATTAAAATTTGGAATCTTACTGGCTGTGAGTGAGAAACCAGGACTCAGGGAACAACAAATTCCTGTCCCAAATGCCTATTATATGCCTCGAACAACATAATTTTAAACCATTTGAAGATCTGCATATATATATATATATATATATATATATATACAGAGAGAGAGAAAACATATATTAAATATATATATAGATAGAAAGATAGATAGATATCAATGATAATATTTGAAATTAGTTCTATGCCAGAAAATCAGAATTGTTGTAGAACAAGGATCAACAAACTTTTTCTATACAGGGTCAGACTGCAGATATTTGAGCCTTCACTGGCCATGCATTCTTTGTTACAACTATTCACTTTGGCCGTTGTAAGGCACAAGCAATCATGGGCTCTATGTAAATGCTTGAGCAAAGCTGTGATCCAATAAAACTTTATTTCATACATTGAAATTTGAATTTCACATATTTTTTCAACCTGTGAAATATTCTTCTTTTGAATGTTATTCAACCATCTAAAATGTAAAATTCATGTTTATGGATCATACAGAAGTATTATCAGGCCAGATTTGGCTCATGGGTCATGGTTTCCTAATGCCAGTAATAGATATAGTTCTGGCTCACTGATGTCAAGATAAAGAGCTTAAATAAGATTTCTGTTTGTTTCAGTATAATCAACTTTAAATAAGGGGATTATCCTTATTCTTGGATAGCAAGTTCTAATTGGATGTTTCTCTAACTGAAGCTATTTCTGAAGTTTAAGAGTTTCGTAAGTACAAGAACTCAATTCAGGAACCATTTACAGGATTGAGAGAGGGAAAGGATTGATTTTCTCCTTGTGAATCAGAATTTATTTTTTGTGGACTAGGGAGTTAGGTTCAGATGGAGATTTTGGAAGTCTAACTTATTTAGACTATAGAGGAAAACTTTGCCTTTAAATTATTCTTTGGATTTCTTTGATTCTTTGTTTTATATTCAGATTCTCAAAGGGTTTGGTAGTCCATCTCCAAAAGGAATATACTCTATGTAGAGTTTAAATATTTACTTTAGACAGAAAAGACCTGGGCAGGAATCTATTATGTTTTCTCAGGAAAAGTTGGCAGAATTTTTCATTCTAGTTTTTTAAAGGTACTTTTTCAGGAAGAATCTTGTCTTTTTATATATTCTTCTCCTGACAGTGTTTTCCTTGGGGTTTTCTGTTCCATCTTTGGTGAACACATCCAATTCAGCCTTGAAATATTAATTGTAGTCTCTAGTGAAGGGATAAATTCACATGCCTTAAGGATATCTCTAAAAATACATGAACAAAATATGAACCTCATTCCATTCCTATAGGTTTCAGATCTCATTGCGTTAAAATTCTTAAAAGTGAGAGTAACCATTCTCTTTAGATTATGGTTTAGGTTTTAACAATTTTCTGTTAATAAATGTTTAAATCCTTAGGCTATTTAAAAACTTTCCTGAGTTCTCTCATATGGCAAAGTGCACGTATTTAATAAAACAAGCATGGGTTGCCTAAGAGCAGGAAGCCTCCTTGTCCCCATTTTCTAAAGTATCACTTGCCCACAATATGTAATCACTTGCCCTGTTATCACAATTCTGCTTTAAATCTTTCATTTTGTCTACAGCTAAGCATATGGAGCAGACATTCTTAGAATTTCATTTCTTAAACAACCACTTTTTTTTTTAAGATTTATTTATGCATATAAGAACTGGGGTGCAGGACAGAGGTGTGGGGTGTGAAAGGATTCACCAGAGACAGAGTGGGGAGCAGAAGAGGTAGATTTACTGAAATCCACTGCTAAGGGGAGCAGCTGGTAAGATAGGAGAGGTCTGCTGAGCATTGTGGATCAGCTCCCTGGCTGGGCTCTAACTCCTGCTGCAGTGGCTGCAAATAGCTTCATAGTGCTGTGACTTAACCCATTGTGCCACCAGGGAGGCCCTCAATAACCAGCTTCTTCAAGCACCTACTGATAAAGATTCAAATGACCAAACTGGGGAACATCTCTTTATGGGAGCTCTATAAGTTCTATTACACAGTTTCTACTATTAAGATCCTATATTTGAATAGGAATATATCCTTTAAGACCTATTTTAGGAGGTATATAGTATGGAACATAGACAGTCATTAACCATTTGGCACAGGCAATTATTTCACAGACTCTGAAAAAAGCAACAAATAAATACGAGGAAAGTTTTGCTTTTAAAGACCATATAATTCAGTCATCAGAGAGGAAAGGCAAGAAGTTGTGCTTTGATCTAAAATTGTCAGTTTGGATTCCATGTTCAGACAGTTAATAATTCTGTAATCATGGGGAGATTACTTAACTTTTCAACATCTCAGCCTCTTCATCTGTAGATTGATGGAAATGACAACTTTTATAGTGTACTCTGAGGAATAAATAAGATGATAGCTGAAAGGTGCTAGGTGTAGCATTCATCACAGGTTAAATCCTGAAAGATTAACTTTATTTTTTATAATTTCTGTTGTTATTATTGTGGTTAGGAAGGAACACATTATAGGAGAAGAGCCAGCCTTGGTTTGCAGCTTTGGAAAATAAAGTATTGGGAAGCTTTTTGGAAGAGGTGCCACATAAGATGGTCTCTAACTTATGGGGCCTCAAGTCACTTAGTCAGGTTCTTCACTTGTTAAGATGGGTTTCAGGAGCCCCATGTGATCATACATTGTACATGTATGAGAGGAATGTCATCTCTCTCTCCCTCCATCCTCACACAAGGTAATGGGCATGGCCTGTATCTGTACAGGTGTGCCTGTCTTTCTGCTAAAAGTGTTTTCCTAGGCTTCCCATGCAATGTTTAGAATGCAAGATTGAAGTGAAAATGTCATAATATATTGGCATGGGCAATATATTGGAAATTTAGCCTGCAGTGTATTGGAAATGAAACCTTTTAGTCTATTTTCAAGTTTGAGTACTTTTCAGAAACTCTAGGATCTCATGAATATTAGAGAGGCAAGGTATAGTTTCTGATGTCAGATAGAATGCAGATTATAACAGTGTACAGCTTGTCCAAAAGAACATTCTAGAAATCAGATGTACACAATGCCTTTTTCCATTCAGGGCACAGTTTTGCACAAGACACAAGGTTCTCTGGTACCCAGGGATGACAGGGATCTGCAGGGTAACTGAGCATCTTTGATTTCTCATTCATATTGGCAAATGTTATTTTTGTCTTGTGAAAATGACAGAAGGATACTACCCACTGAGAGAGGTGAGATGAGTCTAAATGAAACCTATAATTCATATGATTTTAACCACTGCAAATGAAAGAATCTGATTTGCTAGGAAATCTAATAATAGGCCAGAGGATGGAGGCAAAATAGCAATCAGGGATTAGTCAAACCTTTTTGTCATTTATGGAGAAAAATCTGTGTTTCTTTTATTTCTGTTCAGAGCCATGCAGAGAAGTTAGCATTCCCACTCCATCTGTAATGCCCACCACAATTTCTCAGACACACATTTGCACAGATATGGTTGTTATTTCTAAAGGCTCATTGTGTTAATTGTGACAGAGTTGCCTCCTAGTCTCCACTTTGTCTTTGATTCAAATTTTCTTTCTTAAACTTTGCTGCTACACTCTTTTGTTTTCTGAAAGACAATGACCTCATCTATAATACACAGATGGGCAATACCCCTTTCAAACTAACATCCTATGTTTCTCTTTTATAACTTTCAAAGCAGCAGTCCGCACTGACTTCATGTTTGTACTAGAAACCAGCTGATGCCAAAAAAGATTGAAAAATAATTTTATGCCCTAAATTTAAATATTTTATTTATATATTTAAGATTTATTTATTTATTTATACATACAAGCACTGGGTACAGTCAGAAGCATGGGAGGATGAGAGAATTCACCAGAGCCAGAGGGGAGAACAGAGCAGGCAGAATGACGAAATACACTGCTGAGGGGAGCAGCGGGCGGCAGGAGAGGTCTGGACCCTCTTCCCGTGACCGGGGAGCAGCCGGGGATCGAACCGGTGCTGCAGAGGCTGCAGGCAGCTTTGCAACCCAGCGCTCAACCGCTGCGCCATTGGGGAGGCCCTAAATTTAAATATTTTAAATAATAGAACAGTTAGTAAATTTTCAAAGTAATAACTGTCAATATTGGTTTACTGTAAGGTAGTGGAACCTATTTTTGGAGGACTAATTCTAAGTAATTAATTTTGATATAAAAATAATATATTATTTTCATTGCTAATAATTTATAAATGGAATGTGTAAATTTCCATGATTTCTGCATTTCCATATATCTTGGAAAAGCCCTTAGAAAATTAGATAAATATTTGTTATTGTTTTAACTCACAGCTATCTTTTACTGTTTGGTAAACTCGATTTTTTTTAGTTAGACCATTTATTGTCACTCTGTTATTCATCTCCCTCTACCCTTTTTAAAGAAATTATACCATTGAATTTTGATTTCTTCAAATTTCTATGGCAGTTCTCCTGGCTATTCCACAAATGAGTTTGCATTCTCTAAAACAAAAGCAATCTCTTCAAAATTTATTATTTTTGCTGTAAAAACTGCAAGAAATATTTTTATTTTTATTTTTATGTTTGCTAGGATCTTAAAAATGGTTGACATCAGAAATAATAAAAACTATGATCATTGGTTTTCTCAGGTAAAAATTTCCCCCACATTTTCCACTGTTAGTGTCTCTAATGAAAAGAAGTTTATAAAAAAAGACAAAATAGTTTTAGGCTGCAAGAATTGTTGAAAATACAATGTTAAGGGAGGAACACAATATTGAGCTACTGGCATGTGGCACGTGATTTCTTAGATGGACAGTGTTATACTGTTATCCCGTGAGTGATTATATTTGTGTTTTTTTTTTTTTTATTTTGTGGGAGGCATTATTACCTTTGTTTTAGAGCAAAAAAAAAAAAATAAGATAGTAGAATTTTAGACATTGTTCCCAAGGTGAAGTCATTACCTTGATGGCAGCTGGAATCATGGAGAATTATAATTATAAAGCTGTTGTAGGGGCCCCCAAAGCACAAAGATGTGCCATCTCTCAACATCTTTGCTTTCAAATATAGGAAAGCAAGCATGTCTTACATTTTATTTTTCAAAGATTTACTTTTTATTTATACAATAGCTGGGGTACAGGCCAGAGGTGTGGGAGGGTGAGAGGATTCACCAGATATACAGTGGGGAGCAGAACAGGCAGATGGACCAAAAGCACTGCTGAGGGGAGCAGCAGGCAAGAGAGGAGAAGTCTGTCGCACCGAGTGGGTATCTCCCTGGCTGGCTGGGAATCAAACCCACATTGCAGAGTCTGTGGACATCTTCACAGCACTGCACTCAACCTGCTGTGCCACTGGGGAGGCCCTGTTTACATTTTAAAGACATATCTACGGGGAGTAGAAATCACACTTTGGCAATCTAAAAATTACCTTTGCCTCTCCTTTCCTATCATGGGTGATTAATTTATGGGACAAAGACAGGGCAACTGATGAACTAAAACATCACAAGGAACAGGAAGCTCAGTTGATGCCCCTGGTGTGGTTTTAATTCAATGGTAGGGATGAAGGCAAACTTTTAATGCTTCTTTGATGTACATTTGTCACCTGATTACTAAACTGCAAGCAAACATTCTCTCCTGCTCTTTACCTTCTTACAGGATTATTTTGCTAATCCAATTTAGCTTGACCCCAGGTAGAACTCTGTCTTCCTCCAGATTATGATATGATCATTCACTAGCTGCTAGTGAGCTATTAAAACTCTGCCTCTCTCCCTAGCACCATAAATTTGATTAACTTTTACTTTGTATAATTGTTTAAACAAACACCACTGTTGTCTTTTAAATACAGACATAAAATTGTTTTTGTTTGATTAATTGCTTTCTAAAACTCTTTCCCTTTCTGCCTCTAGAAGCAAGAAAAATAATTGTTACACTTGAGTCTATATAGACTCAAAGTGTTTTCGAAAATACATAGGGCATTTTATTGCTGATAATATGATGAAAAGACAGTAGAGAAAGTCGTTTGAGACTTCTAAAGAGGGTACTTATAAGGTTGTTTCTAGGCAAGCCACGATTGAAGATCTGATTGACAGAGCTTTTGTTGACTTTAAGATTATACCCTGGAATGATCTGAGGCACTCTTATTACCTGTCCTAAAATTGAGTTACATCATTTTCAACTTTACCCAAAAGGCCTAGGAAACTTATTTTATTTCAGTATAATATGGAAGATGACTCAATCACTGAGCTACATTTTTACATCCTGTATTTTGGAGATTCATTTTCATCATAATCTTGATCATGGTGTAGCTTGTTCCTCAAAGCATTTGTTTCATACATGCATGGTGAAGTGGACATACAAGGGTATCTGTGCCATTGGATCTGACATTGCTAAAGCTAGAAGGTAGTAGCCACGTGCATTATGCTGATGTTGAACGGGAGTCAGTATTACAAAGACCTAGAAGAGACTTCTTGAACGAATTTCAGTGGGACTGTTTGTATTCAGTGAGGTTCTTAAAATTTTTGTGCAAGACTCAGTTCAAGACTTTAGTTATCTATGAAATGAAAACCATCATGAATGTTTGAATGTTTGTGTTGGGGAATTTATTTAGTTCTCTTTTTCATCCAGGATCTGCTTTCCAACTGCATGCTCCTTACCTTCTTCTGTATTATCAGATGTCTTCATGTCCTCACTTATCTGGCTTAGCTCTTGGCTTATTCCCCTCACACCATCCTGAATTAGATAATTAGTTACACAAATCTAGATTATTACAGACTAATCTGGGAACCCCTGTGTTCTATGGAGAGGTTGAGCACACATTTGCAACCTTATCTCAGTCACTGACCAAGATAGACATTGGCCCTGATTCAGTTAAGTGATAAAATGATAAAATGTTCCAAGAAAAGATTAACCACACATTCAGAACCAAAAGTGCACACAAAGAGTCATCATGTATTTTTATTTTACTATATATAGTGGTCTCACAATAATGCAGACATTGTCAACTCTAGCTAAATAAAATTAGAGAATAACTGTAATTTTGTTGCTAATCTGAATAGAGGGTATTGGCTAATGAAAAGTATGGGGTCATCAGACATCTGTATGGCCTCCTTTTGTTTTTAAATATTTATTTATTTATGCCTACAAGAGCAGGGGTATAGGCCAGAGATGTAGGGGGGTGAGCGGATTCACCAGAGATGGAGCGGGGAACAGAACAGGCAGACTAACTGAAATACGCTGCTGAGGGCAGCAACGGGCGAGACAAGAGAGGTCGGCTGTGCCATGTGGGTTTCTCTCTTGCTGGCTGGGGATTGAATTCGTGCTGCCGAGGCTGCGGATAGCTTCATAATGTGGTGCTTAACCCCTTGCACCAACAGGGAGGCCTTGTATGGCCTCCTTTTAGGGAGGAGAATGATTTTTTTTTTTTAACAAAAGGGAAACTTTCCCTGAGCTTATTCTTAAATGAAAAAAAAAAAAAAAAAGGTTACCCAAACACTAAAGGAAATGATTTTATTAGAGTGTGATAATTTTATTACAGTCATACTGTCAAAAAATCAGTAAAGAGCAAGCAAACATTTTATATTTTATACACAGAACTTCCTGGAATTCAAAAAAAAATATTCTATGAAGCAAAAAAACTACCAATATATACATACATATCTACACACCTACATGTACATATCTAGGTAATTTCTTCAGCTGTGTCTGTATCTGTATGTCTATATTTAATACTCTTAAAACCCATCTTTTAAATAAGGAAAGTAGGACTCAGAGTAGTTAAATAACATACCTTGATTTTCATACTTTAAAAGGTAGAGAGTTTTACTGATATTTTAAAATTAATATGAGAACTCAAGTCTATAAAACTCCAGAAGTCATTTTCCATTGTGTCGTATCTTCCTAAGACAAAAGTTCTGATGGAGAGTGTGTCAGAATTTTCCAGGTAATTAAGGTCTTTGATGAAAAGGACAGTATAACAACTCACTTCCAAAAACAATAAAAAAACCATTTGCAATGAGTCAAACAGAGGGTGGCCAACAGCACTCGTTTGCTTACAAGACAAGTAAGGTCTGAAATGGCAAAGTGGGGAAGGATGTTGGATCCTCTGGACAAGTGAGTAAATTCATGTGCTTAAGCTATTTTGTCAAAATTGAAATGCAGCAAGTGTTTTGCTATTCCTGAAAATTAAATAGTCTTAACTGCTATCCTTTCGCTTTATTTAATTTCATGTTATTAAAATAATAATAATAATAATAATTTGAAGATGAAGACGTAAGCTGATCAAGCATGATTTGAAATTATTAAATTTTGGGCACAGAAGCAATCTTTAATATACCCCAGGAACAGATGGTAATAATAAAATCAGTCTTCTGAATTGTTGCTTATAATTTCATATCAGAAATCATTACTGTTCTGAGGGCAATAGGAAAGATATTTTGAAAGTTTTGCAGATTAGACCTAAAGTCAGTGGGGTGATTTTGACTTCATTGTTCCACCTCACCGACAATAATGGGCCATCTAAATTAAACCAGCACGTTTGTTCTCTCATGGAAATGACCTGGTCTCAGCACAGAGATAAACAAGTGGCCACACAACACCTCCAAAAGGTTTGAATAAAAATCATGTATTTTTACTGAAGATTTTCTTAAGGGGACATCAAAGGAAAATTCCACAACAAAACACAAAGCAAAATTCCCTGCAAATCCTCTCTAACACCTCTGAGGTTATATCCACAAGGAAAAAGTTGCCCCTAAGGCACAACTCTGCTCAGTCCCAGATCAGCACTGCCAGGTCCTGCTTATCACACTCCTTAGAGATGGCAAGTCCTTTAATCCTTTCAGCATAGCATAAAAATAACACCAGCTCTCTATGGGTGAGGCACTAGAAGATCTTCCTCATTTCAATAACTTCTAAATCTCTGGTTGGTCTAATCTAGTCTAATGGGACTAGATTACTTAACCATACAATCTTTCCCTTATTTTTTTTATATTCTACCCCTTCATTGCCCACCACACTCATCTCACGTGATTAACTTGACATGTGTCTATAACCAAGAATACTAATACTGTCCCGAGGCGATGTAGTTCTGTTAAAGATGTCCTCGGCAAGGGGAAATTCTGAGCATGACTATTCTGAGAAATAGAAGTTGAAGGTTGTGTCCAAGCATGTGAACAATAGGTACAAAATCTTAGGTATCTGTGTGTGGAACCAAAGCCACTGGATTCTGGAACACAAAAGTAGTACACTGTAAGCAGTCCTGCTCATAAATAGCAGGGGCCCTCTCCCTACCCAGGCACCAAATAGCAGGTGATACTTTTCTTTCTTTTAAAATCTTCACCCAGTCAGGACTTCACCCAGCTAGGACTTTAGAAAAAAGTATAAATACTTATGAGAGAATTAACATGAAATATCATCACCACTGTGTCCATTCCTCTTCCCTGCTCTGTTCTCCAAAATTTTGTTTGTTTGTTAGGGTGGGTGTTAGCATAGTCTGCTTTTTTTGTATTAATGGAGAGAAAATAAGCTGTAAATATGCAGGATGCTGAACTAAAGAGAGACTTGAGAGACTCCCAGATGGTTTCATTGAAAAATAGGCGAACTAAAAGTTGCAGAAGTGAAATGGTTTATCCAGTGTCCACAAGGGGGCAGAGACTGTGTCCCTCTCTCTACATGCCATGGCTGCCTAGAATAGGCCTGGTATGGTTAATTTAATGGATTGACTGATGACTGAATCTGTCAATGGCATAGCTGTGCAGTACTCACAATCCCCAATTCTCATCCAGACTCCAGGCAAACTGACTTTCTGACAACATGCATTAGTTTGCTTTTACTACAGACTTGGATAAAATGCAATGACTCAAGGTGGATTTTTGTGCCTGGTTTCTTTTGCTCAGTAAAATGATTTTTGAGATCATTCATGTTGTTTTAGATCATTAGTTTGTTCCTTATTACTGCTAAAGAATAGTCTACTGGATGGTCATACCATAGTTTGTTTATTCATTTTCCCCAGCTAAATATTTGTTTCCAGGTTTTAACTGGATTATGAATAATGCTGCTTAGTATGTAAGTCTTTTGTAGCCAAATGTTTTCACTTTTGTTTCCTTAGTTCTTTGACCCTTTCTCCCTATCCACTTCCTCTTAACCTCAGGGACCTCACTTTGTTAGGGTTTGCTAGTTTTTATAAGTATTTTGCTTTGTTGTGTTGTCCGCTGCATAATGCTTTTGCCATTCAGGCTTGCTTTACTACACATTACTCCTTCAAATTCCTTCCATTTTTGCTGCAAATGGCAACATTTACTCTCTCCTTATGGCTGAATAATTTTCCATAATATGGATACATCACTTTGTTCCAATACAGTCCTCTATCAGTGGGCACTTAGATTGTCTCCACATCCCAGCTAATGTAAGTAAAGCTTCAATAAACACTATAGAGGATATAATTTTTTTGACTTGATGACTTCATGTACTTTGGATAGATGCCCAGGGTAAGATTGCTTAGTCATATGGTGTTTACATTTTTAGTTTCTTAATGTAAATTCAGATCACTTTTCAAAATGGCTATACCCGTTTACATTCCCATAGACTGTACAGATTTAAAACATTTCCTTCATGAAGGAAAGTTGTGTTAGAAAGTTTTCTATTGGGGAACATAGAACTCATAGCCTCCATAGTAGAACTGGAGAAAAGACACACACTATAGATTAAGTAACAGTTGAAGAGTTATCATCAGGTCATGCACATTTAATTACCAAGGGGATGACAATGATGCTTTTTGAGTTGAATTCAGCAAAGGAGATGTCAGCACATAGATCAGATTTCCATAATCACACATTCAGATTTCATGGGCAAAGTGACACAAAGTGACAAGTGGCCCGAAAGAAAGTTTATATTTGGGATGGTTGACAGTAATGTGAAGTTTTTATTTAGATTTCAGGTCCAAGGATATAAAAGAAGGACTCGCTCTAAATATAAGAGAAATACAATTTGCATTTTTTGTTGTCCATTAATGCTTATGTTTTCTGTGATGCACACAGTGAATTTTTTAAACCACAAAAACATTTTGTGAAAGTTAGTGAAATTACTTAATATTTTAAATAAGTTATCTTAACTGATCACACAAAATCATATTTAGTTGCAAAACAATGAAAACACATAAGGGTTTTAGGGTACCCTCATTGAACCATTTGAATTTTAAAGTAACCCCTTCTATCCAGACATCTTTTATTGCAGATGGTAAGTGATTACCACAATAATAACTACTACACAGAGAAGCAATGCAAATATTGGTAAATTTTCCTCTTTTTTAATAAAAATAATACAAATAAATTAGTTCTGAAATGTTTACCCCAGTGAATTACCTTGTGCAATCCGGGTTGAAGATTATAGGTAGAGAGATCAAATGGGAGCCACTGGCCCCATGTATAACTGAAAAATCATTTGCTTCAGTAAATTGGTGTATGCCATCTATACCACTATAAGATTTAATTATCCCCCATGATAGTGAAGAAACTTGACATTGACTTGGCATTCCTTAGACCTCACAGAAACCAGTGGATCATAGGATGACATTATTACATGTGAAACATTTTTTTTTAAAGAGAATAAGTCATTGTAATTGAAACATCTTACAATATTTGATTTGTTTTTGCCCTATAACCAAATGTTTCAATTAAACCCATTTGTGTTAGTATGGCTGAGATAATTTGCAAAGCTTTGTCTAAATTACCGCAGGCTTCAGCCTGGAATCTCAAACTCAGACTTCAGCAGACAGAGGCCAGTCCGACAGCTGTGGACAGAATGTAGCAGGGATCTTTATCATCCCCATAGGGGAGTACTCATTAGTGACTATAAGCACTTTTTTCTTTATATTTGAAACAGAAATTCTTCCACAGAGAGATAATCAACATCTACAGCCAGCAAACAGAATCCCAAAGCAGTTTTTTCTATTTAAAGAGGTGTCTGCTTTCACACATGGTAATGGAAGATGAAAATACTCTTCCGCTTGCATTTTGGATCTGTTCAAAATATTGAAATGTTCCATAAGCAGAGATGAATTTGAAGGTCAGTTCTCTGAGACCCTTGTCTATGCTTCCTCTAAAGAATGGATGAGAACTAAGTTCTGAAATGCTTGTCCAAGTGTTCTGAAATATGGAATTTTTACTCACTAAGTTTGTTCTACAACTAACTTAAGTTTATTCTACAACAAACTTAAGTTGTAGTATACCATGGAATCCTAAATTGTATCTAAACTGTGAAGGAATAATCCATCTCTCCTGTAAGCAGTCCTAATTTGGGAAAGTAGTACATCAATGCCAGGAAAGGACCGTAATGGACCTAATCTGAGCTCATCTTCATCTAGAACCATGAGAACAGACTAAGAATTCAGACTGTAAAATACAATTTATGCCCCGTAGGTGACAATCTTTAGCCAAGAGCAGTGATGGAGATGTGACCTGGTTCAAGGTCACACAACTAGTTTTGGGGATAGAGTCAAGATTAGGATTGCAATCTTAAAGATTTCCATCTTCTTCTGTCAATATATATCACATTTGGAATTCGTATCTATCATAGTGACTCTGTAGGTTAAAAAAGTAGAAATTTTACCTATCTATTCCCCAAATTTGTTGCAAATAATTTAAATATAAAAGAACTTGAGTGTGAATTAATTGTTGCTATTATAGTAGAAATTTAAAAAGGTCTTAAAGTGTATATGTGTTTTTTTCCTATGGACCATACATTTTATGAGGTCCGGGTCTGAGTTTTTCCTTATGTGTCATTCTCCAAGAAATTGCAAATTTTCCTCTGTGCATGCACCTGTCAATTGCCTTTCAGTATGGAAGGACATTAGTTGGTGAAGTAGTATCTACTACCATACCCTATACTTCTGCCCAAAAGAAATTGTACACTATAAGAAATTATAGTGTTCAGCATAGAATATCTAAGTGGTGGAGCTGAAATCTTTTGAAAGGATACTTTGGAAATTGTTCCTCTCTTTTTTTTTTTAAATTCTTTTCATCTCTTGCTGTGAGATGTCACATAGGATTTTGGAAGTTTAACTCACTTTGGTTCTTGAAGTTGGGGAAGGGTTTGAGGACCTAATCTTTAACTCCAGTATCACAAAACCCAAAAAGCAAAGATCAATTTTGTATTTGAATTTGATAAGGTTACTTTGTCTGAGTCAGAACCTTTCATCTTTCCTAAGTAACAATTCTGTGGGACAATAGTTCTTAAAGGTTTAGAGCTAAGTAATTAGCAATAATCCTAGGTTAACTTTGTCCTTATTTTTAAAAGTTGAACAGACTCCAACCTGGCTTCTGTCCTAGTAAATAATAATTTTGCTCTGCTCTGGATAGCTGACCAAATTCTACCCAATTTCAGAGAGTATTTAATAATTACCATCACCCCCAGGACTGGCCACTTGAAAGAAGAGAAATATGGGTAGAAGGTTGTTGGATCACCATTTTCAACTGGCCAAACAATATAAGTGTCTTGTTCCTTAATGTGGAAAGATAACAAAATCTAAGCTATGGAAAAGTTGTGATTGAAATTAAAATAAATTTATGTAATAGAAGGCATACATTGTTGCTTTTTTTTTGATGGTTTCTGTGCCACCATTAGTAGAGTCATAAAATGTAAATACTTAGCTATTTAAATAAATTTTCTCTCCAAAAATAAACAAAGCTTCATAAGTGAAATTTGTCAAATATGGTAGGAAAAGCTATTAGCTTAGGTTATGCTAAAAATCCAAATGAGAATATTTTCAAAGGTATTGCTAATCTCTATTTTGGTGGTATACTTCAAGTAAATATACACTTCAGTTTTTTTCCTAACCCCATTTGAAATAGCCTTAACATTAAAACTAATCTTGTTATATTCATCAAATTCAAGCTATATTACCGTTCTACAGATCTTGTTACCCCGACCAAAAACTAACACTTAAAAAACAAAATGTTCTCCAAAAGTAAAAACAAAGTTGACTTGATAAAGAGCCCTTGTTTCCTCAAAGTCAAGAATGTCGCTGGGATAGGTATGTGCAGTCCTCCGTACAAATCAAGTGGGTTATTTGTGTGTGGGTGTATGTGGGAACAACCTTATGCAGATTTGGTTTAGAAAAAGCATTATTGGTTCTTAGTTTATAGTTCTATGAAGGGAAACTCAAATACTGAAATTTTTAGAATATTTCCCAACCTTGTAAGGAAATCTAAGCAATTTTGGCTAAGTACAATATGAGTTATGGGCTAAAAAAAAAAAAAAAAATTGAGGAAGGGATACTCTGCCGCCCCAGACTTTTCTGATTTTTCATGTTTATAAGTCATTGTTTCCTTTGTGAAGTGACAATGGCGTTTAAAACAAAGAAACAAAGTTCTAGGAACATAGTGGATGGAAGAATCTAATTCCCATCTATGTCTATCTTTCACCCAATGTCATCTCACCTGATACTCTGTATTATATTGGAAGTTAGTGATACCGCCATTATATAGACAGAAAACTAAGGTCTCTGAAAAGTTAGGGACATTTATTGAATGAATGTTGTAGCCGAGAGCAAAGAATATAAATATCCTAATATGAAAAATCCTTTCAGTCTGATGTAATCAAATACCAACCCTACTAATTCCAATTAGACCACAGTTCTAATTGATTTGTTGTCAGTCAAACTCAATCAAGAAATTTGTTGGGAGCCTTCCATTGTCTTGTAAAATAGTAGAGACTAGAAATGAAATAACTGTCTTCTGTGACCATGGAGTTTATTTGGGGTGAATGGCAAAAAGACCAACCATTGCAAAATAAGGAAATGCAAAGCATTAAACAAATAAAGCCAATGGAGCACTGAGGGACTAAATTTACGATCACCTGTATTCCAGTTTGCTGGAATGATTCTGCTTTACTTCCATTGTTTTTGGGTAATTATAGATGAAATCCAATTTAACCCTGAAAAGCACCCTACTGAGATTATTAATTATATGGCAACCTTCACTAGGAGATGAGAGAAAACTTTTTGGATGAATCTTCCCTAAATTAATCATTTTCCATGTAGTTTTCCAATTAATATCTCAAACCTGTGTCTAACCTGTCTAAAAATATATAATCTGGATTGTTACCAAATGATCTTTGTAAAACCCAAATGTAGCAAGGTCATGCCTCAGCTTAAAGAAACAAAACAAAACAAAACAAAAATAAACTTCTGTGATCGCTCATTTTCTCTAGATATCCGATTCCAAACTCTCTAACATCAAATATGAAGGTCTCCATGGCTTGATCTCTATCACATCACATCCATTAAAAACTAACATAAAATATTCTGTGCCTATAGTTCTTCAGCCATAGTAAACTGCTTAGCAGTCTCAAATGTTCCATGATGTGCCTTGCCTCTGTGCCTTTGCACATGCTGTTCCCTGTGACTGGGATGCCCTTCACCCTGTATTAAAGTGCCCATTGAGTCCTTACTCTGTTTTTTCTAAGAAAACTTCCCTGAGTCTCACAAGCTGAAATTTCCCTTTGCATTCAACCACTGTGCAATATCTAGATTGGTGTTCCCCAAACCAAATGCTTTTCTTTTATGTCTGCCTCTGAATTAATTGCCGATTATTTGAGTGTTATAATCCTGCATTATCTGTGCCTCACCATACTTGTGCTAATTCAGTAAATACTTGAATTCATTAAAAATTAGCTGGGCAGAAAAACAGATGGGAAAAAGAATAAAAATATTTTTGTATGTTATATATACATATACAACATAAAATAATATAAGAAACAATACTATATATATGATATATATGATATACATCACATAAATGATACATAGATTAAGCATATTTATTATGGAAAATTTTTTTAATATGTATTCATTTTCTAATTAAGATGTATAGAATCTGAGTTTATATAAAATTCCCTGATGTTAAATCCTGTTGTGACAGGTAATCCCAAAACAACATAGGGCAGAAAGCCATCTGGTAGGGAAACAATGTTTTTAAACAAAGAAATAATCTTATTTAGATGATGAGGAGGTTGTGAATGCTTCAGGAATCCATCAGTCATTATGGTCTAGGTTACAGACAACTATATCCAGTAGTTAGTCTGAGATAGGCTGGGAGCTTATCTTTTCATTATGAAGGTCAAGAAAAATAATGTGACCTTATGATATGAGGGAAAGTGCACTTGAGGTAGATGGTCCTCTTTCCAGTTGGAGTTCCTACCTCAGCAGATCCATGTCACACAGTGAAGTGATCATATGCTTGCACTGTGTTCTGTGGTAATTCTAGTGTAAAAATGGGAGCATTTCAAGTACATGGTGCCTAATGCAGCAGTCAGCTTTTTCACTTACACACAGATCTACCAGGACACATTTTATGCTTGACTTTAATTCAGAAGACTGTCATGTGCTGGCGCCATCTTGTGAACTGAAGCAATCATGGCTGTTAATCTCCATAACTGGGTTGCACAATGACCCTTAACTCTGACTTCCCAAAAATGCATATTGTGATCTCCAAACCCTTGGGTACACTTGCCTTTTCAGTCTTATTTTTCTGTCCCTCCAATATGTTCAAGCCATACTGGTTTCCATTCACTCTGTGAACATACTTTGCTTGACCCTCTCTTAGGTGATCTTAGATTTGGAGCATCTATCCTCTAGATTTTTCAATTGTCTAAAGTCTTCTCAGTATTCAAATTTCAGCTACTTTGTCACTTCCTCTATATCCAAAATTAGATCTATTAAGCAATACCCTCTCACACACACATAGCAGATCTTTTTTATCATATTTCCCAGTTTTTCCCTGTAACATTTACATTACTTAATTTTTAATTTTCTTATTCACAGTATATTTCTATTTGCAAGAATTTAAAGTCAATTAGAACAGAGACCTGTTTTTCTTAATTATTATCTTACCCCAGTACTCAATAGTTGCTAGCATAGAGAGCATGATCAAAGTTCAAATGATAATTTATCTATTAAATTAAAAATAACATCAGCATCACAAGTGGACTTAGTTAGAAATTTCTGCCACCATCTTGTCTTTCCCACTAAAGTTACCTATGGAGTTTACTTTTCTTGGTACCTAGATAAATCTCAGGTTTGACTTTTGGCTTTTCCAAGAATTTTTAAGCAATAAAAAGTTTTTTTTTTTTTCACACTCAAACATTAATGATGTAACATAATCACTCTAAAGTCAATCAAACTTTGTGTTTCTTCTCCGAATGATCCAGTCTGCTTCAAGATAGGAATATTATAGTAGAAAAAGAGCTCTTGATTGGCTTCTTTCCTCTTCTAACCCACCACCTCTCCCATTAGTTGGCTGCTGATTCATACCCTTTCGACTTGGGAAAGAAGGGGTTAGGAGGAAGAGGGCAACATAGTACATGTTTACTATAGGCACAACCTGGTGTCAGTGTCCTATAGGGGCACCAGTGAGTTGAACAAAGACGTCTTCTTCAGGGGTATTTTTGCATGTCCATTAAATATCTTCTAGTCTGCAACAATTGTCTTGTTCTAGTATGTGCCTGTCTTTGGCAGGTCCCTTATTACTTTCCATCCACTTGCTATATTAGGACCTCATTATCCTTTTCTATGATCTACCTATGCAAAACTTTATAAAAAAACCTCAGTCCATTTTACTTTCTGGGGATCCACATCAAATTCCCAGAAAATATGTAGGGATTTTTTTTTTCTTTTAAAAAAACGTGGAGATAAAAGGAGCTTGACCCTCAATGCAGCTCACCATGTTCCCTGGTTCAGACAGGGGCACCTGTGGCCATAGATTCTCAGCTTTAAACATTCAAGTGTAATTTAAATACTAGTCACCATTGCTCTCAATCTCAGATTAGTCTCACTGAATCATCCCTGAAATGCTTCTCTTTGGATTTGAATTGAGAAGGAAGTCTGTCTCTTCCTTTACCCTTGATTTGGTATCTAAATAACACAGGGAGTACTCATTTCAAATAAATACCCCATCTCTTTGTTCTGTCAGTCTTGTCTAGGTTCACCCTTTCAGATTTCTTAGGAGTTCATCAGGAATCAGACCACTGATCCCCAATTCCCAAGAAAATGTAGCTAGTTTTCCAAAGAGTACCTTTGAAGCCTGCTTTACATGGCCTAGTAAAAATGTAGTCTGTACTGGGCTAGGTATGAGGTGAATGAAAAGTCTGTGAATATTTTTCTCTATGGAGAGAGTGAATACACAGAAAATCAACAGCTTTATTCAAAAGCCTCACCTTTTCCTTCTAGCCTTCTTACATGAAGTCATGTTATATTCTTATGGTGAATGATAGATTTAGGCAGTTAGGACAGTTTATTATTTCTTTGCATGTCCAGATTAGCAGGACTTGAACCTTATTTCTTGACATGGGCATGTTTTACATTTATTGTGTTAGTGTTGGCCTTTGGGGCACCAACCAAGATGAGGGAAATTTTGAGTTCCTGTTGCATTAACAAGTATATTATTTGCAAAAAAAGAAGTCAGTAGTCCTTTCACCTATACAGTAACATTACTGCTCTTCCTGTTTGTATATTTGTTCCTGATTGTGTATTTGTAACATTGACTGGTGATTCAAGACTCTTTCTGTGGAAATGAGCAGTGATAATCAGAAGTGGAGTCTATTATTGTAGGAAAGAAATGAACCATTGTTAATTACTACAGATCATATAAAGGCAGAGATTCAGGAAACATATATATTTAAACAAGATCTTGCAAATAACAACACAAAACAGGAAGGAAACTGCTGAATGTTTTATATTCTTTGATCAAAGGAATTGTATACACAGTAGAACTGAAGTTTGGCCAAATCAAATGCAAGTTGTCAGCAAAAAAGGAACTTCATTGTGGTTTTGATTTGCATTTCCCTGATGTTAAGTGATGATGAGCATTTTTCATGTGCCTCTTGGCCATCCACATGACTCCTTTGGAGAAATCTGTTTAGATTTTCTGCCAATTTTTAATTTTTTTTGGTTGTTGTTGTTGAGTTGTTTGTGTTATTTGCAGATCATGAGTATTAACTCCTTGTCAGTTGTCAAATATATATGTATAGATGAGCAAATGTTTTCTCCTATTCAGTGGTTGTCTTTTTATTTCAATGATAGTTTCTTTCACTGTGCAGAATCTTTTTAGCTTTATGTAGTTCTACCCCTGTATAAATGGCCCATATCAAATGTATTGGTGAGGATGTTGAGAAAAAGGAACATTTGCACACTGTTGGTAAGATGTAGACTAGTTTAGCACCTATGAAAACAGTGTGGAGATTTCTCAAAACCTTAGAAATAGTTCTACCTTAAAATCCAGTAATTCTCAAAACATTAGAAATTGTTCTACCATGAAATCCAGTAATTCTACACAAAAATATTGCAAAACACTAATTCAAAAAGATATATGCACTCCTATTTTCATTGTGGCACCATTTACAATAGAAAAGCTATGAAAACAAGTAGTGTCCAGAGGCAGATGAGTGGACTAAGAAGATGTGCATATATACACTATGGAATACTACTCAACTTGCCGTTTGTGACAAAATGGAGGGTATTATCCTAAGCTAAATAAATCGGAAGGAGAGAGAAAAATATCATATGGTTTCACTAATATGTGGAACCTAGAGAAACAACCAAAGCAAAAACAAACCCTAGAAATCTGACTATAAAATGCAGGCTATCAGAGGGGGAGGGGAAGGTAAACAGCAAAGAGGGAAGGGGCCCAATGGACTTTGGTGAGGATTCTGGGTATCTTACTGGGGAGTGTGGTGCAGTGACATTCATTTAAGACCTGTGATCCTATACCTCTGAATTATAAATAGTGATGTAAACCAATGTTACCAATTTAAAAAAAAAAACACACAATCCTCATATTTACTGTCCTATACCTGGTTTTATGGATACAAATTTAAAATCAACAATAGTAACTTAGCACTCAAGTGCTTGGAAAATTTTGACTTAGTTTGAGTTCATGTCACTTTCCATCTGTGCCTCTGTTTGGTCACTCATTTTTTTTTTAGTTCTATGAGACATCATCTTATATATAATCCACATAGATTTGTCTCATTTCCAAAGTTATTCTCCAATCAAAGTGACAAGGAATAAGTCTTTGTAATTTTCTGTAATTGAATTCATAGCTATTCAATAGTCACTATTGATTGATGATGACCTTTTTGTTTGTTTTGTTTATTCATTAGGTCCCTATTATGGTAAAAATATTAGAGGGATCTTATACTAAATTGGGAGAGTTAATTCACAATCACCCAGGAGTCAATTAAAAAAAAAAAAAAACTACTGCCCAATAATGTGGAGATTTGATCATCTACAAAGAATATAATAGGAATGGATTAAACCACATCAATATGTTTAAATCTGAGATCTTAATTAAAATTTATTTTCATTAAAGGATAGTAGGAACAAGTTCATTATTTGAAAAGTGCTAAGTAATGGGAGTCAAATATTTATCCTGCTTTTCCTGTACCAATGTATCTTTGGATAAAGAAATAGTAGATAAGGTGAAATAATGAATAATAAGGATTGTTAATGATTAAACACTTCTATTGAATTATGAGTCTAGGCTTTCAATATCAAGGACTACCTACATCAAAAGATGAATAGACAATCAGATATCTCCTGTCTCTTGATGGAAAAACACAATTTATTAAAAAAAAAAAAAAACTGAGAAAATCCACCTGAATCTGATTATGCTTCCAGATCCAATTCCCAATTTATAGGAAATACAGAGAACAGTGAAACATGTTTCACTACACTATAGGAGTACTGTCAACAAAATCAAAATTTTGATTGTATAATACTCAGCAGAAAAAAGGCACAATCACATGTTTGGTGATGCATGGGGACTAGAAATCTGATGGTGAACATGACATAGTATATACAGAAGCTGAGTTATAGGACTGTACACCTGAAGCCTCTATCATATTGGAAACCAATGTTACTTCCATTAAAAAATGACCTAGTTATTTGACTAATAAATTGTAGGAGAAATACAGAGGAAAGAGAGTGAAAGAGGGAACATATAGCAGTAAAAGAGACTGAAAGCATATCAACCCATCCTGATGTCTGTGTATTATTTGAATAATGGTTTCAATAAACAGTAAAAATAAGTAATGCTTCACAGGTTGAGTCTCAGTGATGAAAACCTGAAACTTAGTCATGTTATAATGCATTGTTTCTTCAATAAAAAAAGCAAAATTTCATTAAAAATGTGAATACTAGAGGTAAACTTGATAATATCAAGAAATAATTGTTAAATGACTTTTGGTTTGGCAACAGTGGTGTTGAATATCTTTAAAAGGTACTTGTCTTTTGGGGGATGCATCTAAATTTTTGAGTGAAATTACATGGAAAGTGAGAGTTTCCTCAAAATAATATGGGGTAAGAAATGGTAGTTGGGCATAAATTTAACATGACTCAAACTCACCACCAGAGAATTGTAGACACAGGCTAAAGTATACAAAAGTGTTCATAGATAATATTCTGTCTGGTTTTGTCTTCACTTCACACTCTTCATAAAAAAAAAAAAAAAGAAAAGAAAAAGAAAAATGGAAGGATAGTAGAATAATATAGATTTTCCATCATAAACCTATGTTAAACCCCAGATACACAAAGTTGTCCCCTGCATTGTTCACATTTGTTTTTGTTTTGATTTTTATAGAAAATATGCCCCACAGAGTAGCAATTTAGGGATTTTTAACTTTGTATGGGGGCTCAAGCATGATTCAGGAGATTCATAACTACCTGAAACTATATACAAAAATAATTTTGGTTGCATATGTTTTACATTTTGGAGATTACAGGACACTATAAAACAAAAGACTGTAAGAACAAACAAGAGATTACTTTTTAAAAGAGAAACATTGAAGAGTTTATTGTAAAAATAACTTATTAAATCAATGAGAATAGTTGGCCATTTTGTCACATTGGGACATTCCAAAGTATCATTTGAGGCAAATCTGCTGCTGTTAAAGCAAATACAGTGGCATGTCTTGTTTTGTTGAGATTTTCATTTTCTGAATCTGCTTTGTCCAAAATTCTTACACTCGAAACCATCTCCTCTGTAGACCATGTCTGTTTTACTCATTTCAGGCAACCTCCTTTGCTCACCATAGCCTACTCCCATTTTCCTTGGTCAATGCTGAACTATAAGCACACTTAAGAGCCATGTTTAGATTTTTCTATGGGCTGCTTTTTGTATGTTCTCTCTGCAAGTGTGGGGTAAGCTTGTGCTCCCAGAGACCATGTTTTTGCCCTCTATGTATTCTTCTAGCTGTGGTAAGTAAGCCTTGCTCTTGATTCAATTTACCTTTGATCTAGAGGAAAAGTGCCTGAATTAGTTATTGTAGAGGAGACTGAGTAAATACCACGTTTGAAACAATTCTTTGTAGAATTATTTTTCATCCTCTGTGTTTACTTATCTACTTTTGTTGTAGCTCAACTTGAAAAATCAGATTCACCTGGAAATATTCAGATTCATATCTGTAGGAAAAATTCTGTTTTCAATGGTTTATTGAATTCTAATAATGGGATATTGCAAAGCCCTTAGAAATAAATTCTAAGGTAAAATTACGGAAAGACCTTTCTCCTTTATGTAAGTATTCTCGTAAGGTCATTTCGAGTACGATTTTTTTTTTTCCTTTTCACAGCTTTACTTACAACATTTTATTTTAAATATATATTTTTGTGTGCATGTGTACATATATTCACAGCTTTACCAGGTTATCACTACCTCTTATTTTCACATTTAAAACTGATTTTAGGAAAATATATAGGAAGATGCTCATGAGTATTCCCATCAGCAGGGTTCCCCATTTTTCTGCAATGTAACAGCTTTGGAACACAAAGCCATTTGAAATAGGCATCCTTGATACAAATTGCAGATTACTTTCTCACTACTCCTGGCTGTGTACTCCCAAATCAATAGAAATTCATGGGATCTGAAAATTAAATCTTGCAGTGCATTTTTTTTCATTCTGACTTTATTGATAAGGTTATAATCCTTCTGCACCATTTTAGCAAGTTCAGGTGGAAAAGTATTAACATTGACATTTGAAAATGAATGTGTTAAGTAAGGGAGGTGGAAGAGATGTTAGAACACCACAGCCCAATTACCTAGGTCCTCCTTAAATTTCACAGACTGCACTAAGCACATAAGAGATATTTTGCGGAAAAGCCTATGTAAATGCCCATTTGTTTCATTTGCATTACCCAAATGTAAGGGAATAGACTCATCAAAAAAATGAAGAAAAAGAAGACCTTAGTTGTTTTCAATTAAATAGTTGCTAATCTTGATCATCAAGACCCAGAGCCCCGAGGGATAAAGTTAAGTGAAATAAATAATAAGGAAAGATAAATGCTGGGTGTTTCACAAATATGTGGAATATAGGGTAACTAAGAGTCAGATAAAGACAGGACCAAAAACTAACCCTTGAAAGCTGACTAAAGAACTGAAACAGGGCCTCCCTGGTGGCACAAGGGGTTAAGCACTGCACTATGAAGCAATCAGCAGCCTCTGCGGCACGAGTTCCGTCCCTGGCCAGGGAGCAACCCACATGGCGCAGAAGACCTCTCCTGTCTCTCCCGCTGCTCCCCTCAGCAGTGTATTTCAGCCAGTCTGCCTGTTCTGTTCCCCATTCTGTTTCTAGTGAATCCTCTCACCCCTACATCCCTGGCCTGTATCCCAGCTCTTGTATGCATAAATAAATAAATCTTAAAAAAAATGATAAAGAACTGAAACATGCAGAGGGGGCACAGAATGGGGAAGGGGTGAAAATAAAGGGGGAAGTTAGCACAGTGGACTATGGTGGTGAACTATGGGTGATTTGGTGGTGGCTGCACTATGGTGGTAATACAGGATCCAAGTATTACCTCAATTAAAAATAAAATATAAATAAGTAAAAAAGCAAGGGAAAAAAAAACCCCAAAAGACCCCGAGTTCTTTTACAAAATCCAAGGTCATTTTATAACTAAAGGGACCACAGACTAATTTCTGAAGGGCCAACATAGTGTTAACCTACCCAAAATACATTCTGATTTTAAATATAGTCTTTAGATGCCATAGGTTCTTGACTGGAATAATAAAGGTATAGTAAGAAGCAAGGTGTTTCAGTAGCTCTTTTTCTTAGTAAATCACTACTGCTACCTTCCTGTTGCTTTCATCCACTAACCTTCCAATTTTAGCACCAAGCTCAGTTTTTCTTCTATGAATGTTTAAGTGTGCAAATCATATTCACAAGACTGTACAACTACCTACTCTGACTAATTATAGAATATTTGGCCTTTTGTATCTGACCTATTCAATTAGCATGGCGTTTTAAGATTCAGTAATACTGTACTATGATTCAGTAGTGCTTTATTATTTTATTACGTATGGAGATATAGTTTTGTATGGAGATACAGTTTTTAATGCATAACTTATTGATGGACATTTGGATTGCTTGAGTTTTTTGGTTATTATGAGTAATGCTGCTATGAATGTCTGTGTAATAATTTTTACATGAGTATCTTTTCAGTTCTCTTAGGTATATACCTAGAAATGGAATCACTGAGTCATAGGGTATATTTTCTTATATGAGGAACACCCAAATTGTTTTCCACAGCTATGGAACTTTCTCTGTGGGCACCAGCAATGCATAACAGTTGTAATTTTATCACATCTTTGTCAATACTTGTTATTTTCATGCATATTTTTTCTTTCTGTATTATCATTTTCATGGTACCTTGTAGTTCTGACTTACATTTCTCCAATGGCTAATGATAGTGAGGATCTTTTCATGTGCTTATTGAGCCTTTGGCAATCCTGTTTGGAGAATGTCCATTCAACTAACTGCACCAGTCTACTCACACCTCGATGTTCTTATAAACAGATGACAGAAACTTATGTGTTGATATAGTATAGTACTGTAAATGTATTTTCCTTATGACTTTCATAATAATGTTTTTGTCCCTCTAGCTTAGTTTATTCTAAGAACACAGCATATAATGCATATGACATGCAAAGTGTGTGTTAACCGTTTATGCTACACTAAATTACTGGGGAACAGCAGGCTGTTAGTACTTAGGTTTTTGGGTAATCAAAAGTTATATGATTTTCTACTCTCCAGGGGTGGGGAGAGGTCACTATTCATGATATCCATGTTGTTTCAAGAGCCAACTATAAAAACTGTACAAGTTTGAAGACCCTCTAATGTACACGAATGGCTTGGGAGTGGAAAAGTAAATGAGTTACATCATGTCTCCCCTCTGAAGGGGTATGTTCCATTGGGCAGCCTGACTTACTGACTGAAAAACCTCACCTTACCATAGGCAAAGACTGTGTACTGAGTCTGAAAGCCCCACTTTTTTACATCAGTTTGCATTTCTTTTCATCCCTCCACTCAAGCTGCCTCATTTGAACCCTCAGCAACGGCACTCATTTCATGAGACCCTGTGAGCTGAGGAGATAAATCTGGATTTCTCCAAGCTGGGAGCTGCCTCCTTTCTATGAGAACATGCTCTGAGACATTGTATAGACAGAAAGCATTAGCATCTGATCTGCTTTATCCTGCAGTCGCAGGAAGCTCGGTGCCTTATGGTGGAAACGTAGTCTGCAGTGTTTGCAAGGAGATAGGGAGCTTCTCCCTTCTCAGCTTGCCTTGGGCCCCGTGTGCAAGCTTTGTTTACAGCCATGTTGACTGCAACAAATACCCAGAGTAAGACTGCACCTCTTGACTGATGCCCAGCCCCCATCCCCAAGATTTCAATTACTCCGTGCCTTTTAATGGTCCTCTTAAAGACTTTTCTGTTGCAACAGAACTAGCAATGGACTGCATTGCTAGTTTCAAACTGTCTTTGGAAGATTCAAATTTTATGCGTAATATTATGTAGATTTGGTCTTTTCTAGCGGCATGGTTCTGTGACAGGCTAAAAAAAGAAAACAAAAATAGCTGCTATTCCTGTTTGCCTCTGACTTGAGCAAGATTCTTACATTAGCTAACTGCAAGACAGCAGAGGAACTCCGAGCAGGATTTAACTCTGGTTTAAGCTCCCTGTGGTCACTCAGAAGCAGAGGAGGCTTAGATATAGTCTCTGTTAAATGGGGTGGCTAGATTTAATCTTAAAGCAAAACCCTTGGAGGATGAGCTATGCAGTACTATAGCTGCCTTCCTCACGAAAATTGAAATGCATGGTCACCTCAGCTGGAGGCAGAGACGCATTATCAGGAATGTTTCTCCTTCAGGCCCTGTGATTGACACTGTCTAGCTTGTGCATGGTGTCCTCAGCTCCCCCCTCTCTCACACAAGCACTGTACTTGTTTCCCTAGACTAAGACTAAGTGGAAATCTTGTGGCTAGACACTGGCACTTAACATCATTTTATTAACAGCTGAGAAAAAGTATTAACAGAAAAAGACTACCAGAACTGAAACATCGGCTGATCTTACCATCAGCATCTTTCAAGTCAAGAGGGGCCAGAGTGGAGTTCTTCCATTTCATGAGTCTGCCGCTGCAGGTTCCTGGATTCTTTCCGGCCGAGTGTCCAAGAATTCAATGCAGCTTATACTTCCTACCCAGAGATGGCATTGAATTCACAGGTTCAGGGTTCAGTCTGTCAAGACCACTTTCTGTTTCAGACCCCTGTCACCTGCCCAGGTTGTCACCTATGCTTCTAACCAACTGGTTATAAATCAAATGTTTCCATGTTCTCTGCCTCAGTTCCTATTAATTTGCTGGAAAGACACAGAGGAGTCAGAAAACCCATTTACTTCCCAGATCACCTGTGTATTACACAGGATACTAAAGGGCGTGAATCAATAGCCAGGTGAAGGGAAACTCAGTGACATCTTGAATACAGGTGCTTCCTGTCCACATGGAATTTGGGTTCTGGCAAGGTGGTGCATGGAAGTTCTTTGGATCCCTAACCAGGAGGGTCTGGTTCTCCTCCTACTTGGAGGTTTTAATGGAAGCTTTATTATTAGGCACGATTGATCAAATCACTGGCCATTAGCAATTAAGCTTGACCTATAGCCCCTCCCCACTTCCTAGAGGTCTGGGGGTAGGCCTGGAAGTTCATCTCCTCAGTCTTGTAGATTACCCTGGCAACCAGCCCCCTTCATCTGGTATTTTCCAAAGTTTCTCTTCATTAACGTAACAGGAGATGACTTTAATATCCTCACACACTTGGGAATTTCCAAGGCTGTCCTCCAAGAACTATAGATAAAGATTGAATATGTATGAGAAATGTATCTTGGTCATCTGAATGACCAAATATGCACACATACACACAGACACACACACAGACACATGCACATGCACTTATATATGTCTATATATAGATCCTATAAATCAGTGTTGTACTCCTGTTACCTTATCAAATGGGAAACATACAAATTGAGATTTAATAAAACTTCAATGAATGTTCTTAAAAGTTTTCATTTCATAGAATTTTCATTTCAAATTTCATTTGAAATTTTACATTTCAAAATATTTCCTAAAACAAATTTAACACCTGTGAAAATCAAACATCTAAACTCGAGGAGCACTTTTCTGACAGTAAGGTCAGACCAGATCCCCTCCCACCTCCATCCTGTGGTGGGCTCCAAATGGTTAGTACAATGTCTCTGACATCATCCTAGATTCTTTATTTTCTCAGTTTATGAAATAGCTGCATGAGGGGCTCTGGCATCTTATTTCTCAACATAGTAGAGGAGTTTCCTCAAACAGATTGGAGACCAGGTTCAAATCCATCCAGATCCCTTATTGTTTCCCAGGCTGAATATAGACTGGGATGTTCTCTTTTCAGACAAGACCCACTTTAGCCATCCTGCTCCTTCTCCTGCACAAAGAGACCAATCACAGAGACACAGCGCTAGGAAAACTTCTCCCCTTCAACAGGAGCCACAGGAAGAACTACCTGCGTACCCAGCACAGGGAGTCAGTCCCTCACCAGTCATTGCTGCCTGCAGTGTCCCCCTGCCCAAGTGCCTCGGGACTCCTACCCACAAGTTGATATCTGGAGCTTTACTCCAAGTTATACATGGGTTGACAGCCAGTCCTCATTTTCAGCCTACAGAATGCACGGTATAGAACGCTGCTACAGAAATTCCATCTTTATGTTTTTGTATACTTCCCCTAAGTCATGAAAATAGCAGCATATTAAACAACAGGATTTGTTGATTAAAAAGATACTTTTTCCTACCTTTTTCAATGACAGTTCTTTCTACCCTGGTGTCAGATTCAACTCACTGAGTCATCCCAAATTGTATTATCTGCACAACAAAGGCATTGCTTCATGTAAAATTATTTAAGGCTTCAATTTTCAAAACTCTTAACAAGGACACTGCAAGACACCAAGCAAACACGTGACCATCAAGTCACTCCTTTTAACTGACAAGAATTTTGGAATGCAGGAGGGTTGGGGGGCTTTAATATTGCAGCTCCCAGAGACAGCTTCTATTGTTTCCTTTTCTGTATGTAGCCTGCTGCTGCCAACAAACCTATTTTTAGAATTTTAGGTGGAATCCAAAGGCAAGTTTGCTCAGTATTTCAGGCTGACTTTCCCATCACGACTACAAGGAAAGGGGTCTAAAATGGCTATTGTCATTTCATTTTACATTGGTCAAGGATTAAATGCATCAAATAACATAATCCTGTCACAATAAGACTTGTGATTTGTTTGTGTTAGAATTCAAAAGCCCAAATATCATATAAGATGTATTTCAACTTAATGGGCACTTGGCTTAATTTTTTTTTTTAATTTTTCTGGTTATAGTTCCCATGAGAATCAAGGATACATCAATACCAACATTCAGCATTGCCCACCTTTTTTCTCTATGGAATTAAAAGATCTTCAAAGCTGTGACACAGGTGGTCTGTGGCACTTTGTGCTGGGGATGGGCATTGGAACCCACTGGAAGTTCACTGGGATGGGCTATGCTATCCCCAGCTGGGTCAGCTTTGGAAGCCAGTGATGGGTGTAAATCATGTAATCTTCTGATGGGGTTGGCTGGTCAAAACTTTTTGGGCAACACTGTCTCTTTTCCTATGGCAAATGTAAAATACACAATAAGAAGCTTCATGAGATAACAGACATCTTATAGCTAGGGATAATGGTTCTAGGCAAAGGAAGGAAGTAAATGTTTGGCTCCAGAAAGGAAATGCATGTAAATGTCGATAATTGAGGGTTATGGCTAACTAACTCAACATGAAAGTTTATAAACTTATAAGCTGACAGTTGGTTTGAGGATTTGTGAAAAATGCTACTGTTTTGTATTTATGCATTGCCAATTGAATCCCCTGATCTGATTTTAAGTAATTATTTTTCAGTGATACACATGGTTTATTTTCCATAGCCTTTTCAGAATTCGCTATGGGTTCATCAGAGATCAGTTCAGAGTTATTCATCATTCTCCCAATAAATATCTGTTCAATATCCATAATATATAACACTCTACTAGGAGGTATGGCAGCACAAATAAAAATACAGCATGATTTCAGTACTAAAGGGTATAAGTTCTGGTAGGATTTTAATTAAATGCAATATAATTGCATTTGTAATAAAATTTGTTGTAATTCAAGATCAAGTATCAGTCTGAAATTTTGACTCTACAACCTATTAACTGTAGGACCCTGGGGAAGTTAGTTAATATGTATAAGTGTTGATGATTTTGTTGAATTATAAAAAGGGTATGATAATATCCATTCCATAAAATAAGTTATGCATGAGAATCGCATATCTTAATATATAGAAATTGTTGTATAGTAAAATTCTATATAGTAAAATTATATCTTACTATATAGAAATTGTTGCAAAAGATTGACATTGGGCCTCCCCGGTGGCACAGCAGTTGAGTGCTGGGTTGCAAAGCTGCCCGCAGCCTCTGAAGCGCTGGTTTGATCCCCGGCCGCCGGGCAAGGGTCCCACATGGCAAGCGGACCTCTCCTGCCACATGCTGCTCCCCTCAGAAGTGTACTTCGGTCCTTCTGCCTGCTCTGCTCCCCGCTCTGGCTTTGGTGAATACTCTCACCCTCCTGCACTTCTGACTGTACCTAGTGCTTCTATAAATAAATAAATAAATCTTTAATAAACATGAAATTAATAATCATCTAATATTATAAACATATGCGTGTCTGGATACATAATTTGTCCTTTTCTCATTTAATTAAAAAAATGCCTATTGGCTGAACCATGAATCTGAAAGAATAAGAGTTTCTTGAGAACAGAGATGCTACTTTTATTATAGTTAGATCTTTAAACAGTCTGCCTTCAGAATAGGTAGCTCTTAAAGGATTATTGATTTTGCACATGATTAATGGATTAAATGAAGGATTGTTTCAAGATGGCTTGGAAATTGTTTCATTTTAAAAGAAGCTGAAGATTGTAAAAACTGAAAGACAGTGGTTAGTAAGTTCAGTGCCTTTGAACCTAAACCATATTATAAGTCTACTTACTTGCTATGTGACCTGTGTCAAACACCCCAAAAATCTTTTAACATCCATTGCTTCAACTGTAAAATGGGATTAATATTATTTTTTTCAAAGTTGTTTGTAAAAGTGAATATTTTAACATTGTGCAGAACATAGCCTGAGCATGCAATATTTAGTTATTCTAACTTTGGATCTGGGTGTGATTCATTATCATATTGAGGAGTAATCACACACACAAGCATGAATAGCATCCAAGCTGGCTATCACGGAACTGGAAAACTTGAAAGGGCAGTTGAGCAAATTGACATGCAAGAGTGGCCAATGAGCTATTATTGCTGAGTATCCAAGCTCAGCTGCCCACCAAAGCTCAGCTGCCTACCACTTGTAAGACAAACAGGAGAAAAGAGAGCTGGGGTTAAGAATGTGAGGTTTATTCAGAAAACCAGTATGTTGCTCATGCTGTACAAAAATCATCTCCTCCCTTAGGAAAGGGCTTTTATAAGGGTACCTTGAGAATAAAAGCTGAGTTCCCTCTGTCGCCTCTCTGGGAACTTTCAGGTGGAATGAATGATCTGGGTCCAATCTCCATGACATTTGCCACCAAAGAAATTCAGGTGGAGTGGGTAAAATTCAGGAGGTTTGCTTAAGTCATTTTGGGGAATTAATATGTTAATCATCTAAGGGACAGGACTGAGTATTCTAAAAGTCTAAAGATCAAGATAATGGCTCACTGAAGCAGACACCATTTTCCCTGCTGTATTTTGTCTTTGCTTTCATCATGCTAGCTACTATTTCCTTCCCCTGAGGCTTTCAAGAATAGTGTGAATGCCGATGTTTCTGGCTTGATGGGTGCACTTACTTTCTTTCAGAGAGACAACACAACATGCATTAGTGTTTATTGGTCATTCATTTTGCACTAGGCATGATGCTAAGCCCTTTGTGTGAGATAGTTATTTCAACCTTATGGTTGCCGAGGTAGTTACCCTTATCCTACCAGGTTTTAAGAATTTAGCTCTCAGCTTCAAGTCTTGCAATTAAGTCTGATAACTAAGACTTGAACCTAGATTGAATCTGTCCCTAGGACCTGTCCTTCTGATGTCTACACTATATTCCACTTACCAAAATGGGAGCATCAATCCTGAATTTTTTTCCTCAAGGTTTTTTACCCTTTAATCTATCCTATGTATAATCTAGAAAATTCAGAAAAAAATTATAGCCAGGTTCGAAGAGGTAAACATTTTTGAGTTTCTTTATTAAAATTGGAAACATTTGGTTTAAAGAATGATAAGCATAGTTTAAGGATTATTAAGAGATCACAATTGACAAATCTGAGTGTGTCCCTTAGCTCTGTGTATTATGTTTGATGCATGGTGACCTAATAAAGGAAGTTTTCTTCTAATTCTTATGAAGATCCAGCATATGTTTCTGCTCCCCCTCAGGCTTGCACTTACAAGTAGCCTTTGGCCTAAATTTTTTATGTGCATGGTTAAGGAGGACAAAAGAAAGCTCTGGAGTTGCCAGAGGTCTGCTGAGCACTGTTGTTGCACTCTCTGCTGGGCTCCATGAGCCAGCTCCCTGCTGGGCTCAATTGGTGCTGGCCTCTTGCTGAGAACTATTGTTGCTGGCTCCTTGCTAGGCTCTGTAGGTACTGGTCCCCTGTGGAAAGCTATAGGTGCTGCCTCCCTACTAAGCCATCAATGGTCAATGTACAGGCTCCCTGCTGGTCCCAATAGGTTCCAACTCCCTGCTGGGTTTTGTAGGTTCAGCAATACCCTGTTGGGCTTATATTTACCAACTATCTGATGAGCACTTTAATTCTGGTTCCCTGGGGGGTTTGGTAGGTTCTGGCTCCCTGCTGAGAGCTATAGGTACTGGCTCAGTGCTGGGATCTATAGATGCCAGACCCCTGCGGAGAGTTATAGGTGCTGGCTCCCTGCTGGGCTCTCTATTGCTGGCTCCCTTGACTAAAGTCTTGTAAAGCTAAAAGTAATATTGATAAGTTAGTGCATAGGTTTAAGCAGAAGCTGAGTTAGTCAAAGCATAATCATCCTGAGGGTGCAGTGAGAAGTCTGTTCAATGGAGTAGAGTAGTGGGAATAAAAATTGAAAGTAGATGGTCTTGAATGTTCAGAGAACAGTTTGACTTGTAATCAGTGGAGAATCACTGATTGCTTTCTGAAAATAAAAATAATCTGAACAGTGTATGTATTAGCAAATTTACTAAGGCAAAAATGTGATGGGTGAATTGAAGAAGGAGGAACAGAAAACAACTACAAGAATGTAGGAGAGAATTTATGAGGATACCAGAGATGGATAGAGTAGAATATTTGTGGATAAAATAGAAAGATTTGTCAAGTTATGATGGAAGACGGTGGGAGAAGGATGGAATTAGGAGAAACCAGAGGAAAACCTGATTGTAGCTGGTTGAGAAGATCAGAGCTGCTTACTTTCATTGTATCATATATCATTGCTTCATAGTTTGCTGTGCTGTGGTATATAAATATATTTGACTTAGCTTCATTGTACATGTGGGCGATTATAAGAATGAAATCCATGCAAACAACCTGGTAACACACTAGTCCCCTAGAGAATATATTATTTTAGAAATGAAGAGTTTGGATAGACTGGACACCAAGTGCCCTACTAAATTGGTGTGTCCCAGATTTCAATGGCACGAGCAGATGTAGAACAAAGGTTCTGGCATTCATATATTGTTATTTTGCAAGAACTTTGGCAATGAGTTTTGCTTTGCTAAGAATGTTAATTCTTGAAAGGAATAATTATACCAAATTAGTTATCTTTCATTTTATCAACAGAGAAAACAGGGAGAAAAGAGCTACTGTTATTCCCACACATTAGGTTGAACCATGAGAAAGTTACTGTTGTATAAATCAAAATTGTTCAACTATCACACAACCTCTCCATGACTAGTAAGACTGACAGAGTGGAAAGGACATTGAGTAAAGCACAGAGAGCATCTGAGTTCTGATTCTCCCATTAGCTAGAAGTATAGTCTCCATTAGCTATCATCTAGTTCACTTTTAAAGTTTGGAACTACAGATTTGTGCAGCTAGGAAATATCTATTAAAATGGCTTATTTTATCAGAAAAGAAAGATTTTATTAATAGTAATATTATCATTCATTCAGTATCAGCTATAGAAATTATAGATTGTACTGGGAAGGAAATACATTCTGAAACCAGAATACCTGGCTTTGGGTCCTGGCTCCATCTAGCTACATCTGTCAATTGGGCAATTATTCTCTCTGCCTCACAGTTTCTTCATTAGCAAAATGAGGATAAATATTGTGAAAATTAAAAGTTAATATACATATAAAGCTTATTGAATAACACTTGGTAATGTAGTAAGCATTTTATCCATGGTTGCTATTATCATTGCGATTATAAGGAAGTTCTTTGCTGGAAGATTCTCACTGCCTTCAGTTTTCATTAAGCCCTAATGGACTAGTGCTAAACTGTCAGTGGTCAACTTTGAAACCATGTACAAATCCCTGGGGATGGGAATCAATAGTGACAGTAGCTAATTGTGGTGCTTGAGCATGGGGAATCTTAATTGAAATAAATCAATGGTATCAAGGAATGGGATAAAGGCCCGATTGGAGAGGTTTAAAATGGAAAATAACAAGGCCTAAATGACACTTTAAAACTTTCGATCGCGTCCTCAGTTGGTAGGAATGGAGTGTCTTATTACAGAAAAGTAACCAAGCAACTACTGTACAGAAAGGCAGCCATGTTTCAGGAGTTGCTGAATGTGTTGAAAGCACTTAACTAGCATTAAGCCCAATTAGGGCAACAATATACTCTCTAGCCACTTTAGCCAAAGGGAAGTAAAAAAAAAAAAAGCTATTGAAATCTGAGAATAGGAGAGTAAAGGGAGAAATCAGCTTCAAGGTCAACTGCTGGTAATGAAGAAATTCAGTTTTGCTTCTCAATACTTTGCCTTTTATTTGTTGCCTGCCCTTTTTCTCTGCCCTTAGCTCAGAGTAACTTCCAGCTCTCCCAGCCACAAATGATCTCCAGATTGCTGCAAAATAGAAATTGCTCATGATTCTTGGTTCACAGAGGACCACAGGGACAACATTAAATATAAGTTTCTCTCCACACAGAAAGTTTGTGGAAAAATCTTTGAGCAGTTTGTCTCAGAAGTAAACAACCACTTTTCCCCTAAATTTTGAGTATCAGTATTTGCTTACTCAGATGACTTGTCATTTGGGTTTCTGCTGCTGGTTGTAGCATCAAGGTTACCAATCAATAAACTCATTAGGACTTACAAGCATCTTTGATTAATATTCCTTGTCTAATTCCCTGAGAAATGTACTGTATCTTCTAGCTTAATGAAGACAAGGCTGAGTTATTTAGGTGTTTGTTAGTCAGGCTGATTTGCATATAATTAACTAGATTCTCTGTGTTTATAACAAGCTGTAAAAACTTTGCACCAATGAGTATACTTTTATTGAGTTCTATTTGGTTAGCCAGATGCCTTTGTTCCACTGGGAAGTCTTGGGTTGATGTAGATAACTTTTCTGGCTATCAATTAAAACCAGACATAGCCATGCAAAATTTGGTTGAAGTCTTCTCTAAGAGCAATTTCATATATCTCCTTTACAAATTAATACATTTTAAAGAGTAGATTTAAGTTGACAACAAAATTGAGTAGAAAGTATATAGTTGCCTTACAAGTCCTATTCCCGCTTAAGCACAACCGCTCCTATTATTAACAGTCCACATCAGCATGGAATTCACTTCTCTCTTCATTAATCCTACACAGTCCTGATACTCAGAGATTCTACCTTTAGCCCTATCCATTCAGCTAATGAGATTCCTATCAAAGGCATCCTTCAGTTTGGTTTTGAGCTCCAGTATTTCCTTTTTATTATCTCCTAGATTAAATATTACTCTGTTTACAATATCCATCTATTCGTGCATGTTACCAACTTTTTACATCAAACACCTTAGTATACTAAAGCTATTTTAAATTCCTGGCCTCATAAACTCAACATTTCCACTACCTGACTTTGGTTTTGATTTTTTTTAAGCCTTTTCAAATTGATATTCTTGCCTTTTAGTATATCATGTACAGTTTTGTTAAAAAGTGAATATCACAGGGCCTCCCCGGTGGTGCAGCGGTTGAGCGCTGGGTTGCGAAGCTGCCTGCAGCCTCTGCTGTGGCAGTTCGATCCCCTGCTGCTCCCCGGCCACCGGAGGAGGGTCCCACATGGCGCGCAGACCTCTCCTGCCACCCGCTGCTCCCCTCAGCAGTGTACTTCGGTCCTTCTGCCTGTTCTGCTCCCCACTCTGGCTCTGGCGAATTCTCTCACCCTCCAGTGCTTCTGACTGTACCCAGTGCTTGTATGTATGTATGTATAAATCAATCAATCAATAAATAAATCTTTAAAAAAAAAGTGAATATCACATACTGGGAAAAGGAACTGAAATAAACAGGCCTTTAGTAACAGTGCCAAGTTGTGGGGCTAAGTGATGCCTTCTGTAGTCCTGTGGTTGTGTCTCAGCCCTGGTGAACTTGTCCTCCTGGACTGTGAACTTCATCAGTGCCTTTTAGACCCTACCCCCCCAGTTTATGGAGCAGCAGTTTATCCTGTGACCTCTTCTCTCTGATGGATCTAAGAGGAGTAATTGATTTTCACTTTATCTACATTTGAGTTGCTAGAACAGCATGGTAAGTTCCAAGGCCCTTACATAATGAACTGTAACCTTCTCCTCCTTTTTTTTTATCATATATATTAGTGGGCAGAGGATAGGACAGCCAATCATAAGTACACACATGAAG
This sequence comes from Talpa europaea, assembly GCF_964194135.1. Classification (NCBI taxonomy): domain Eukaryota; kingdom Metazoa; phylum Chordata; class Mammalia; order Eulipotyphla; family Talpidae; genus Talpa; species Talpa europaea. The sequence goes on from NC_140077.1 coordinate 16,264,604, forward strand.
AAATGATAAATTCCAGTGAATATGCGTAACGGCAGGTAGCAGCACTTATTAGGCAGCGAATCAGCAAAATATTAGCAGGTTTTATCTTTTGGTTATTTCCAATTACTGTTTAAGTGAGGTATGTTATTTAAATCAACATTCTCTTATACCTTGTATGGTCTTTCTAAGAAAATGAAATGTCTGGATTAGAATATAAGCAACAAAAGGACACAGATTTTGTATGTTTGTACCTGACATGTACACACAAGGACTGAGTGATGAAGAGAAGAATATGGTAAAGGAGCATTTATGCATTGTCAAGTGTAAATCATTGATAAATGTGAGGTAGATGTTTTCAAGTGCTCCCATCAAAATTTTGCAGAGGTCTAATGGTGAATCAAGAGGGTGGGGGCCATCTCCAAGAATCGGATCCCTCCCTGCAGCACAAAGTGATTTTAACCTCAACTGTTATCTCAAAAACAAGTTTAAATAATGCACAATCAATCTAACTTTGTTCTACTAGAAAACAAAAGTTTATAATTCTCAAGTAAATTGGATGCTGCCAAAGGTGTGTTCTATTTTTTCTGTGACCTCAAGGAATCTCTGCACAACTTGCAAGTATCACAGGGGCCTGTGTTTTCTCTTTAAAGAGTACAGAGGAAGGTATTGTTGTTAGAAATTCATATCACAGAAGGATGGGATCAGATTAAAAACCTGAGTATTCACTAAGAATGATGAATATTTATTAACCTGCCAAGCACACTGGTCACATGGCTGTTTTATCAAATAATATCTTATGTAATCTAAAGAACTGACAAAATTTAGTAAAAGCTTTCCACATAGTCTGCCTAAGATGAACAGTATTTCTTAACATTTTGTGGTTCTTAGATTCCTTCAAGACTGCAAGGAAAGCTATGATCCCTCGCCAAAAAGTAAAAAATAATAGATATAAGCAGATACACTCAACATTTTTCACTCAATTTTCATGAATCCTCTGTGGGCCTGTACTGTAGACTGAGAACTCCTATTATGTGGATTATAAAATGGATTAATAGTAAAGATATCATACAATAGATGATCTAAAATGAAAGTGTGGTATTGGGTTCCACTTCCTTTTCCCACTTCATCTTTATTTTGAGAGAGAATATAGGTGTTGCTGTCTAAATAGTATGGGTTATTTTTCTTAATACAAGCTCATAGTAAATATTGCCAATGGTACAAAATATTACATGGCCACAGTTTTATCATTTCTTTTTGTATCTGTTAAGAGGTATGCTATTCTTGCATCACTGTGCTATATATAATATACACCTATGCACATGCAAACAAGCTAAAAATACAAAATAATATCCAAAAGGCGCTTGTACTATTTTGCAGGCTGCTCTATGCCTTCCTTTTTTTTTTCTCCCAGTGACAGTATATCACCAAAATACTCATTTATTTTTAATACTGCAGAGTATTCCGTTCATGTACCATTGCTGTCTTCTCTATCGATATACATTAATGTTGTATACACAATTGTTGTGTGGTCCATAAACATTCTTGTGCATGTCTTTGTGTATGTGGGAATTACTCTATTTTAATCACAATGGAAAAGCAAGCGGCCACTGACTGACTGGCATTTGCTCACAACTCCCCACATTCATAAGAATGCTGTGGGGAAATTAATTCATTACATGCATGCCACCTCAGGATACCAATCATCCTTTCTATTTTTGCTTCTGTGTCTCTCATTGTAGCTTGATTCTGTAAGTGAACAGGAATGAGATTGAACTTTAATTATGTTTCAAAATCTCGTTTGCCTGAATTATAGAAGGACAGAAAAGCTTCCAAGGCTCTGTCCCAGCCTAACTGCACGCCCTTCCCTCTGCAGCAGCCCGGCAAGCTGGTCTCCTCCTCACTGACTATTGTCTGTGGCAGGAGTTGACAACATCTCACACCGGGGGTCTCTAGGGTGTGAGAGAGGGGCATGCTCCCTTTTTGGATTTCAGAGACATGGATTTTCTTATGAAAAGAAAATCAAGAAACTAAAAGGGCAAAAAACAGAGAGCTACCAGATTTCTCTAACTGATCCAGTTAAGGAAGGTACTGTAGCTAGCCTTCAAGGCCACCAAATTGCTGGGTGATAAGAGATGGTTCCTGTTCTGGAAGGGAGCAGGCATTTGTAACACTTTCAAGCTGAAGTCATCAGTGGTGTCCATCTCCATGATCCTTTGTTACTCAGGGGGTCTCTCCTGACAGTGTTGTACATGGTAGAGAGGAGTTAATTTTTGTTTGAATTGTAATCATTGGCTTTTCTTTGCAGATGCAGAGTTCTGATGTTTATCTTAGCCTATGATCAGTTCCTTGAATGTGTTCGTGGGCATTAGTTTACTTCTTTTTTTTATTTTATATATTTTTTACATCATTCTTCCTTTTTGTACAATGTCTGCATTTTTATCTTGGTTATAGTCCCCATAAAATTCCCACCCCCCCTTATTTTAACCCTAATCCCTCCTCCCATCCCCCCCCCCTTGTAGTGTGTCTCTGGTTTATAGCTGGTTGTTGATTTTGATTTTTACATTATTATATTAGTCTTTTTCCTGGTCCCTTATTTATGTTTTCTAAAGTCCTGCTATGAGTGAGACCATCCGGTATTTTTCTTTTTCTTTCTGGCTTATTTCGCTGAACATGATCCCTTCCAGCTCCATCCAGGTTGCTGCAAATTGCATGAGTATTTTTTTTGATTCCTGAGTAATATTACATTGTGTATATATATCACATCTTCATGATCCATTCATCTATTTTTGGGCATTTGGGTTGTTTCCATACCTTAGCTATTGTAAATACTGCTGCTATAAACATAGGGGTGCAGGTGCCCTTTTGAATTAATGATTCTGTGTCCTATGGGTATATACCTAGGAGTGGAATTGCTGGATCATATGGAAGCTCTATGTTTAGTAGGTCAAGTAATCTTCACACAACTCTCCATAGTGGTTGGACCAGTTTACACTCCCAACAACAGTGCAGGAGAGTTCCTTTTTCTCTACATCCTCCCCAACACTTAGTTTACTTCTGGTGCTTCACCCACTGTTTAATATGCCTCCATAGATGCTTCCAGACTGCACAATGTTTAGAAAACTCATGATTCTCAGCATGCCTAGACATGGCTTCATACTCATTAGGTCTGTGTTGTTCAGGGGGGCTTTGCCCACTCTCCTGGCAGTTCTGTGGTCGCACATCTGATTGAGGGATCAGCACAAAAGTCAGTCTGGAAACAAAGAAGGGAACTCAGAGATCATGCATGGTCAGGAAAGAACATGACTAGTGTAGGGGGGAGAGGAGGGATTAGGATCAAAACAAGGGGGGTGGGAATTGTATGGGGACTACAACCAAGATGAAAATGCATATATTGTGCAAAAATGAAAAATGATATAAAAATATTAAAAATAAAATAAATAAATTAAAAAAATCTAAACCTCAGATTCCAGCGAATTGATTTGGATCAAGAGGACTGTAGGTGTTTAAGGGGGAAAGAAAGTAAAAGAGAACAGAGTCAAGACCAATAAAACACCTTGTAACTCATTCAAGAAATATCACTGATGTGCCTACTGTGTATTGAAAATCATCCTAGTAATTGGAGATAATATGAATGAGGGGAAAAGCATTCACAAAATCCCCTGTTTTCATGCAGCTTATTGGAAACTAGGCATGACTTTACATAACTGTAAAGAAGGAAGGATCAACTTCCTTTGTATGATCGAACTCAGATTTGCATAAGGAAATGATTCACAACTTTCAAATTGTATAGAGCAATCTTTCATAAAGGATCTTTGGTGGACAATAATTCTCTAGGTTTTAAAAATTCTGTGTGCAAGTATCTTTAATAAATACTAGCAAAAGTTAAACATTTTTTTTAACTCTGGAATTATTGTATCTTTTTACCCAGGTTGTGTTGCCATGTACCTTTATAAGAGAGCTATGCAGTTTTCAGTGTTTCCCAAACCTACATCATCATTGAACCCTTGAGTTCATTTTGGAACTAACTTGAGAGAGCACATTTTGACAAACACTGATGTAGGAAATGAGTTAGCAATATAAAAAAGTAACTGATGTCACTGATGCCTGTGATGGTTCTATTGGCTCCTTCTGTTCCTCCACTGCCTGTACTTACTTCCTGTAATGATGTCAATTTTGTGTGGAGACAACTTCAGCTGCTCAACTTCCCTGCCTTCATCTGGCACGAGAGCTATCGGGCCACATGGCGAAAGTCTGTGAGTTCTTCTCTGCAACATATGGACAAGTCAGAGTTAGATGCTAGTGGGGAAAAAAGGCATGTGCCTTCCTTTGAGCTGGAGTGGCTGATGACTTCATACAGGGAGGAAATGTTACCATCTGTACATAAAATCAGCTGTCACCCCAAATGTGAAAATGTGTGAAGTGGTGATCCCAGATTGCCACTCTGTTTTGACAGGTGGAGGAGTGAAAGGTTTTTCTCTAAATCTGCATTATGAGACATCTTTTCTAGTACAAGTCAATCCCATGCCATTGCTTTCCCTCTATTCATCCAAACTTAATATGTATGCTCACTCAATGTTCACTCAAAGTGTTAATTTTGCCAAAATCTGATAATTACCCAGTATCCATTACATATTCTCATTCTTTAGAAGAACTTTCTAAATGGATGCCAAATATATATTTTCAAATTAAAAATCAGTTTTCTGAATCATATTTGTTAGGTTGTTGAGGAAAAGAGGAAGAATAATATGTTCTGACTATGCTACTATTTTCTACTTTTATAAAAATGGTTGTTTTGTAATTGTTAGTAACGTGTACTTTTCCTACTGTCTTCATAATTCCAGGAATAATTCATTCAACAAATGTCCCTGATTATATAAGATATAGAGCACTTGTCTTATCTACTCATAGTAAAAAAAAAAAAAAAAAAAAAAAAACAGAGATACCCTTCGATAAAAAATGCAAAGCACTGAAAAATAGCTGAATGAATCATATCTGATATGAGAGGGACAGAGTGGTGTCCCTAAAGCTACTTAATTGGCTATTTAATTGATTTGGAAATATTGAAGAAGTAAGCTCATGATGGCAGGTTCAATAACTACATTAAGTTTGTACATTTCTCAATTAAATTTTGACGGAACATGGTTAACCTCATTGTTCAATAGATTGAAAGTAAAATAAGGTGTTGATTAGCCTTGGTATCTGTGCGATTCATCTGGGTATTTTGACAATCCATATCCAGTCTGGCACTAATTAATGTATGAATCATAGGAATTGGGGTTCAGTGGCTAAATGTCCTAATTGTCACAAAAATTTTTCTACTTAGGATGACAAGAGGCAGAAACATTGGCAAATCACTTGTACAATGATGACCATCATGGTGAATTGAAAGCTAAAGATGAAAATGTGTGTAAAGGGAGTTAACTGGAACAGACTCCCTCAATACCCTGTCCTTCTTCCTAGAAACAGATGAAAAATGGCAAATGGGAATTTGCATGGACATAAACAACTGAAAATAGCTGACATGCCTTTTGGAATGCCGCTTAGCAGAACAGCAAAAGTTTCTGAACTGCTATTTCAGACAAATCTAGGTTCAAACCTCAATTCTAGTATCATTTACTAAAAATAGTTTGGTGACCTTAGCAGATCTCAGGATCATCATCTATAGATGCATATTTTATTGGCAGATAGATACATGAAACAGAAAAGTCTAGTGAGAACCAATGAGTAAATGCTTAATAATTTTCCCTTCCATCCCTTATATCACATTTATACCTAAAGAACATGCCTATGCTATACCTCTAATTTTCTTCTTGCTTGTCAGAATCCTACTTTCCTGTGACCCAGATTTAACTTGATTCCATGTACTGTGCATTCTGTGTGTATATGCATATATATTTATATATGTATGGCTATCTGTGTATGTATGTGTATATATAGGTTAATATTACCTAGAAATGCATAGGAAATGAATCATTTTGCTTTTTTTTAGAATACCCTACTCGAGAATAGTTTTATAAAAATTGTGAGACAATAGACATCTTGTCTAGTGGTGGAAAAAGGAAAAATCCAGGGATATCTTAGGAAAATAAACAGTGCATTCATTGTCTTGTGCTTCTTCTATAGTTCTATCTCAGTGACTCCTTTCTACCATCAGCCTGATGGCTATGACGATTGCTGCTATCTTTATCTATTCTTTCCCTGCAGACACATCTGCAAGCCTGAGTTACCCAGAGGGCACAGGGTGGTTAAGACGCCCCTCTCCCCAGGCTTCAAATGTCTTCATCAGGGCGTTAATGTCTATTTCTTTAATTTACAAATAAAAACCCTTTTATACTTATTCCATATTATTTCTTCTCTGAGAACATCTTTTCTTACAAGTAATATTTCCTTCAGCCCATGAGGGCACAGATGTCTAGAAGAGTAAGTAACTTCCTTTGTCCACCAAGTGGCAAAGAGCATTGTGAAAGTTGAGCCTCCTGATTCACAGGTGTTCCTTTCACCACTATGTCTTTCCTTCTAAAATGTAAAGTGCAATTCAAAACTTGAATGGAATTCGAAATAGGAGACTATGGAGTGGAAGAGCATGCTAACATTCTTTTATCTGGACTTTTTGATCTCTATTGATTAAACAAATCTAGTTGAGTTGGTGGACAGACTGATTAAAATGTAATTAAACTTTCTCCTTGGAAAAATCCCACCTTTGAGACTAATATGTCACCGCAGCCAAGCAATCATCACCCTTTTCAATCCCATCAGTTTGACTATTCTAGAGTGATGGTTATTTTTCTTACTGAGATTTTGGTAATTGGCAGGCTGGCTTATCAAAGGACATTTGGCCTTACATTAGATGTGAAATTGCAAACTTTTGTTCCTTCATTATATCAACTTTAGGGGTAAGAGGAAAAATATTATTATCTAATTCAAATATCTCACTTTACAGGGGAACTTAGTCCAGAAAGTAAATTGAGCTGTTTGGAAAAGCCAACAGTTAGTGGCTCTTTTTTTTTTTTTTTAGATTTATTTATTTATTTATACAAGCACTAGGTACAGTCAGAAGCGCGGGAGGGTGAGAGAATTCACCAGAGCCAGAGCGGGGAGCAGAGCAGGCAGAAGGACCGAAGTACACTGCTGAGGGGAGCAGCAGGCGCGGCAGGAGAGATCTGCACGCCATGTGGGACCCTCACTGGGGGCCGGGGATCGAACCAGCACTGCAGAGGCTACGGGCAGCTTTGCAGCCCAGCGCTCAACTGCTGTGCCACCAGGGGAGGCCCAGGGCTCTTTTTTTTTATAAGCATCTACATGGTTTAGTTCCTGTGACCTTTAGTTTAATATTTTTTGTCTTTTTGCTCTATCTCTCCATTAGCTGAAACCAATGACTACATAACACTACATAGTTCATCACAACTTACCAATGTTTAATGTCATATTCTTATGAGGCACTAAGTTCCATAAAGTATGCTGTTTCTGCCTATAATAGTATTTCAAATTGTTGATGTCTGAATTAGCTCTTAAGGGGAGTCATGTATTTTTCTTTTCTTTTTTTAGCTTTATTGAGATATGTTCAACATATACAAAATTTGTACATATAAACAAAATTTGCACATATGTACTTAATACCCCACATTTGCTGACATACCTTTGATGAGTTTCTACATATACATCTACTTGTGATGCCATTGTCAAAGTAATAAGCACTCCATCACCTCCAAAAGATTTCCTTTGTCCTTTTGCTGTGTGTGCGTGTGAGTGTGTCTGTGTGTGAGTGTGTTTGTCTATGTGTGTATGTGTGTGTATGGTGGTAGCTGAATGGATGCATATGTGGTCAGAACAACTAATATAATTCTACTCATTTATTCTAAGTATGTAGCTAGCATGTCTTTAAGGGAGATCTGTGTATAGCAAAAGAGCCCATAGTTAACAATACTGTATTGTATACTAAAATTTTTGATAAAGAGTAAATCATAGATGTTCATTATAAAAATAAATGAATAGAGAAAATAAATAGATGTCTATGACACAGTTTGGGTGATGGTCTCATGAGTATATACTTGTCTCCAGACTCATCAAGTTGTATGTACTAAATATGTACAGATTTTTGTGATCAATTATACTTCAATAGTTTTTTTTAAAGACAGATGACAGATCTTTTAGTCTTTTTTTTTAATTAATTAATTTATTTATTTATACAAGCACTGGGTACAGTCAGAAGCGCGGGAGGGTGAGAGAATTCACCAGAGCCAGAGCGGGGAATGGAACAGACAGACTGACAAAATACACTGCTGAGGGAAGCAGTGGGAGTGACAGGAAAGGTCTGTTGCACCAGTGGGACCCTCGCCGGCAGCCAGGGATTGAACTGTCGCTGCACAGGCTGTGGGCAGCTTTGCAGCCCAGCTCTCAACTGCTGTGCCACCAGGGGAGGCCCAGATCTTTGAGTCTTTTAAAAATATTCTTTCTCAGTTCTACTTTAGAACCAATGGATAAAAATTCCAGACATGAACTATAAAAACAAGAAGAAACAAATGAACAAAACACCTGAGGTATTCTGTTATACTACATGTACAAACTGCCCCACTATGCTACCTCAGGGCCAATAAAATATAAAACCTTAATGGTTTTAGAGGAGATTCCTCTGGAATTATTAATCTGGTACTGGGGAAACCTGTAATGAGTACTGCCCTTCTACCAGAGGTACTGGGGACCCTGCCATATAAACCATGCTTCCTGTTCTTTCCCTTCCCCAGATGTTCCCCACCCCATTCTTCAAGATGAGGAGTCTATGGAGCTAATGGGGTATGTCCACCAATGGCCCATGCATGTATGCTCTCGTTCCAGACCATGTTCTTGGTTCTCCTTCAAAAAACTTTTCTGCTCAGTCTTAACGTAGCCTATATCAGGGCTTTTGAGCTCCTCTTTCCAAAGTCCAGCCTGTGGTCAGCAGACGCACCTTTAGTGAGCATACTAGAGGCCCAAGGATGGTGGGGGTGGCGTCTAGAGTGTAGATAGTATCCACATACCCATGAGACAGGCCAGAGGGAGAGGAAAGGTTGAAAGTCATTCATTGACAATCTTATTCCACAAATAGCTGCTTATTGAGAGTTACCTGATATCACAGAGAATGGTAAGTCTATAAAAGCTCAGCATTTCTCAGGTATCATGTCTTTATTTCAATGTTATGTTAAATGAGAAACTAGTAGGAGAGAACTTTATAGTCAACAAATATGGAATCTACAATCCCTCATTATTCTCTGATGTTTTTCTATTTTTTGGTATTTTTCTTCTGCTCTTAAATAATTATATGGATTATAGATTTAAGCATTAATATAATACTTTTAGTATTTTACACAGCAATGAACATGAAGATATGGGTAAAGTTCATATATTTCTAGAAATATAAAATGCACAATTTGGCAAAAATATTTAATAAAAATGTGAAGAACCCAATTACAACAGCAAAAATTTTAGTCAGTAATGAAAACTCTAACTCATTTCTATCAAAAAACCCAAATCTGTTTTAAAGGTAAGTTCTGCTAATTTTTCATGAAATGGGATATTTTCATGAAATGGAATATCCCAATCTTACAAAAAGAAGTTGTAAAAAGTAAAATAAAATCAAAGAAAGGAGTTTTTAAATTTCCTTTAATGAAGTTAATTAATGTGATTCCCAAACAAGTTGAAGTGCAAGAAGAGAGATCACAGGTTAATTTCACTTTTAAATATAGATGTAAAAAATATAAATGAAATAAACCTAACAAAAGCAGATACCATGTTAAAATAATACATCATAAGCTAGTGTTTTTTTTTTCTAGAAATGTAACCATGTTTTAACACTAGAAAAATAGAACTATATTTAATAATATACTACACAGGAATGATGTACATAGATATCTTATAATATGTCTATATGATTTTATGATAAGGATAAACAATTTTGAATAAAATATTTCCTTAATATTTATAAGGGCAAAATTATAAATTTGGCCAGTACAAATATATTGCTGAGAAATTGTGTGTCTATTATAAAGACAAAACAGTCCATGTCTAGGATATATATTTACATTATTTCATGAAGACCAAGAAATTTATTTCAAGATTTATTATGTCCAAAAATAACCTATACAAATTCATAAAGAGATATATACAAATTTTTTACAACATTTTTTTTCACATTGTAGCAATCAATAGTTGGAAGCAACCTATATGCCCATTCCCAGAGGAATGATTAAATAAAATATGGTACATGCACAAAATAAAATACGATACAAAGTCAGAAGCAAAGAGCCAGATTTATTGCAATTAGGCTACATCTCACAAATATGCTAATAAGAAAAAGGAGCAAGAATAAGATTTATAGTACCATTTATGCAAATTAAAAACACACATTAAGCGACACTATATATTTTTCTAGGATACACATATATCTAAGTAGGTACACAGAAGAGAAATTAGAAAGATATATATTGAAAACACTAGTGTAAGTACCTTTCAGAAGGAGGCGAATAACACTAGGTATGAGAAATGAAGGGGGAAATAATAGCAATGAAATAAAAGATAGGCCCTACTTGGGTGAGGGGTAAACATGGACGTGAATAATTTAATTTCATTGAATTCCGTGCTCCTATGAGACAAATAAAATTATAAGCTATAAGTAAAATTTACTATGTGATATATGTATTTAAAAAAATGTTTGTATTTTTATGTTTCCTGTAAGGCTTTCTTAAATTGCAAATTCTTCCAGTACATTTGAGACAGCTTTCAAATTATATACCTTTTTTCCCCATGAACGTATCTGTAATATAAAGTGACTTTCACCTGTCGTGCTCCAAAAAGTGGTTACTTTGCAGGGAATCATAGCTTTGCCATCTTTCCTTTGCTGGAAGAAGCAAGATTGAAGAGTTTGCATATTTCTTTTGTTGGTTCAGATAGTAAAGATGAAAGGAAATCTGTGGATTTTAGACAGCCTTTGAGATGACAGACTGCCACCTGAATCTGAATCAGTTGCTCCAAGGGTCAGGCTGAGAAAGTGAGCTAGTCTGTGAATATTCTCCCTTGATGTTGCATTGACTTGAATGAGGTTCCAGTTCTAATGGAGGCCCAAACACCTTTTGCTGAATGTTCCAACAAATATAGGTAAATCAAGGAGTAAAAACACACTGGAGATTTTTCAAGGGCACATTGTGTTTCATTTTACCAGTAAAGGAAACTGAGGCACAGGAAGATTTAATAACATATTCCAGGGAACACTATGAATTAGGTGACGCTCAAGTCAGAAGCAGAATCACATTTTCTGATTTCTAGTCAGCACTGTTCCACTCTGCTCCTGCTTCTGTGAGTATTCAAGTACATATGATTTGAGATGCAATAACAAAAAACATCATCAATATTTAAGATTCTTCATATAAGACATTCCACAGAGTTTGGAAGTTTATGGGAAGATGCAAAGTAGCAATTTGTGTGGAGGGAGAGGCATTTTAAATGACTAAATTTTTAATTAACTGCTAATTTTTTTCTTCCCACCGTGTGCACAGTAAACTTTATCTGTTTGCTGTCTGAAGCTCTGTGTTTGCAAATTAGGAGCTCCTGCTTCTTTCCATTTTAATTAAAATTTGTGAGCTTGACATAATCAACTTCCTTCCTTTTTTAGTTGTTTAATGAACATTAATGAAACAAAATTAAAGTGCTATTTAACATTCAACCAATTTATTAATGGTTAGGCATGATAACTTTGTTTTCAGGGACTAGAGTTGAACTTGAATAATTTAGAGAAATTAACTTTCCCAACAACATTTAATAAAATCACAGTAGGGCACAGGCCATGCAAAATCGGGTAATGCCCTATTGGTGCTATTGTTTCCAGTGAGAAGACATCCTGAAATCAGAGACTCCATCAGAATTTTAATCAACAATTCCTTTCACTTGATTAAATTCTGACATTTCTGATGAGGGGAGAATGGCATTTTCTTATGATGGGGCTTCTGTCACTTTGCTCATGTTTTCTCTCTTTGCACATGTACTTTCCAACTGTCTTGTGCATCCTCTGCTTATACAATCAGTGTCTTCCTAAGAGCTGATCCTGCCCTATATCTTATATGGTTTGGACTATATATTTACTGTGGTCAGGAGTTATTTCTTTTAAAGTCTAGAGAGGCAATACGATTATTTTATAATAGGAATTCCAACTTTGTCAAGAAAAAAAAAAAACTCCATTTGAACCCTAAATCCACCCATTACCAGCTGTATTAACTTGGTGCATCTGCTGTATCCTCATTTTCTTATTTTTTTATCTTTAATCCTTAAGTTTATTTTATCAGTATTAGCCTCATGGAGTTTATCAGGAAAAATGTGGGGCTGGGTTTTATACTAGCCCTTGGTTCATAAGAATGAACAATATGAACATGTTTGTGCTCTCATGGAATTTACCATCTAGCAGGGGAGAAAGACTTTGAACATTAAATCACATATGATGAGTATTTATTAAAATTTGTACCAGGCTTTGTTAAGTACTTGTAATTCGGGAAATCATGTGAGTCTATCTTAAGGAAAAAAGTAATATTAGAACTTAACATGATAGTGTTATTGTCACATTGCACATGTTTTCTCTGTTTTTACATGTACTTTCCAACTGCCGTGTGTGTGTGTGTGTGTGTGTGTGTGTGTGTGTGTTGGGGGGGGCTGATGTATTCTAGGAGGAGGATGAAGCATATGCAAGTATGCAAAGATTGTGAAAGGAAAGGAGTTAGGTTTTCACAAGCATCTGGGAAAGGCCAGCGCAGAGATAGAGGGAAGCTGATAGATGCAGGAAAAGGATAGCTCATGCAGAAACTTGCAAGCTGAATTAGGAGAGTTAGTCTTTGCCCAAGTGGTTTCCATTAGGGTTTTTAAAAATACAGAAGCGTGCATTAGTGTTGTTTTGCTGTTATAACAAATTACCAAAAACTGAATGTTTTAACACAACATGTATTTATTTATTTATTTGTTTGTTTGTTTGTTTGTTTGTTTATTTGTTTATTTATTTATTTTCATCTTGAAGTTACCTAGGTCAGAAATACAACATAGATCTCATTGTGTAAATAGAAATTTACTCTTTGGTTAAAAACCACAATTTCGATGGGTTATGTTGCTTTCTAGAGTCTCTAGAGAATCATCCACTCCTTTGCCTTTTCCAATTTCTACAGTCTGTGCACTTTCTTTGGCTCATAGACCCAAATACCTCCTTCCAAAGTCACAAGCAACAGATGAAGTCCTGAGGTTTCACCTCAACCCTGACCTTCTACACTTACCTGGATTATCAAAGATAATTCCCCTCTCAAAAATCATCTGCTTAGAAATGTAATGGCCTTAATCATATCTGCAACCTTAATCACATTTCCCATGTGACATAATGTGTTCATAGAGTCTAGAGATTATGATATGAAAACTTTAAGGAGTTATTTATTCTGCCTACCACAGGAAGAAGATAAATTAAGGGTGTGTCTCAGAGATACACCAGGGAAACTCAGGGATGTAAATATACCTAAGGGTCACTCTAGGGAAAAGCAAATCCATAGATATTTGCAGCCTGAGAACAGACCTCTGAAGGAGATGGTGCTAGCTAGAGGAAGAGAAAGTAAATCAGGGCAAAGTACAATGCATTACTACTTTATGTAATACTAAGAAAGAATATGCTGGTAATTAAACTATAGTTGTTCATAAATTATAAGATGTTTCCTGGTTCCAAGGATGATAAAGTGTGAAAAATGTGCATTTTTCAATCAATGAAATCAGCAATGAAATTAAAATTTTGTTGGGCACTTAATGTTACTATCATCACCATTCTCTTTAATTTCTTTACATATACCAATATATAGAATATATTGTCAATTTGTCTATGCCCATGCATCAACTTCCTTTATTCTTCTTACTCTTCTGGTTAAAAAATAATTTGTATTAGGTTTATCCATTGATGTGAACATGACAACTCGAAGGTCATATGCTGTACTGTCATCTCTCCTAGATTTTTAAACTTCCCTTTAACTGGGGAGACATTGCAAGTCAATCAGAAACATTCCTACAGAGCTTTAGGAAGACTTGGGATCTTTCCATAGGTGAGGTGACAACATAATTCATTGTTGAAGTTAGTAATCTTTGGAGAGTCAAAGTGAGAGCTATTAATAAATACACTTGAATAGAAAGTTTAAAATGGGAACATCTTAGGCAAAATGGAAAATATTGTTTCTCTACTCATAAATGGTCCATAATTTACTACCCTGCTCCTTCAGCATCAATGTCCCCCTGCTGACTACAGTGACTCAGGAGCTGTCACCAGCCATAGCCTGGTATTAACAGCCTGATATAGGATGTGTCAGATGAACCTGGAAGACAGAAGTCAAAAGACCATGAGCCATGGAACAGACACCCTTTTCCAGGATGACACTATGCAATGAATAAAGACTGAAAATGCAAATATTCATAACTTATAAAATGTCTAAATATTTTATTTCCAATAAGAGATTTATGCAAACTTTAAGGGACTATATGAATACTCTAAAAATATGTACCATACATTGAACTGAGATGAGAAAAATGATTCCATTCAGCAGTTAGATGCTTTCTCTATATAACTCAGATGATCTTCACAAGTAAAAACTTATGTAAAAAATACTAAGTATCTCAATATCTTGAGTTCTTTTATTCAGATTCAAAACCACAATGAATATGCATTCTATATAAAAGGTTAATAAGAATTAGTACCATGGCATTCCTTGTTCATTTAAAAACTATTAAATAATAAATAATCAGGCTGATACCCCCTCTCTTGTGACTCTTCAGTGAAAAATGAAGACTACATGGTCTAGAAAACAGTTTTTTTTTTTTTCCAGAACACAATTGCTTTGTTTGTTTTGAAGAGAAAAACCAAGCATATATAGTTCTTTCATAAATATCAAGGCTTATGTTTTAATCATGTGGTATAACCTAAAGAAGGAAGTTGGGAACAAGAAAAGGATGAGAGATTAGAAAGAAGAGAAAGGCAATGAAAGTAAGAAGAGCAAAAAACTGCCACCCTCAAAATATGACTTTTAGTCTTTTTGTGAATAGTTTATCTCATGGGAGGTACTCTGAAGACTGTGTGGAAGTTGCTTTTGATATTTATATAGAAATTTTTCTCTGTAAGATGTCTTCCAGGAAGACCGAATATCCGTATCTATTTTCTAGGTAGACTTTAGGACCTTTTGTTTGCAACACTTTTCCCAGTAAATATCCTTACTGAATTTCCCCTTATCTTCCCCAGCTTCCTTTGTCTTAGATGATCTATTGATATTTAGGATGTCAAAAATAGAAATATATAGCATATGTAATATGTAAGCATAAATACCATATATTTTTATGTAAAATCATTTCAAATAGTTTTTCCATGGAAGCCATTAAAAAGTTTTCCTTCTATTTGAACTCTAATGTTTAAAATTTTATACATAAATAGATGTTTGTTAATTCAGTTATTAATACCTGTTCAAAATAATATGCTCTAAAAACCCTCTTTACACATTTCGTATAAGAGTTTTATTTGAATCTGTCAAATCATCTTTGCAGACCCTATTCTCATTGTTATTGCAGTTACTTTTCAGTTCATCAGATATGGTTATTTAGAGGATACCATTGTTATTTTTTTTAAATCATAAATGTGGTG
The DNA here is from genome assembly GCF_964194135.1 of Talpa europaea. Lineage (NCBI taxonomy): Eukaryota > Metazoa > Chordata > Mammalia > Eulipotyphla > Talpidae > Talpa > Talpa europaea. The sequence continues at coordinate 16,280,244 of NC_140077.1, forward strand.
CTTTTTAAATTTACATATGAGACTTCTCCTAAACTGTTTTACTCTGACACATGGTGCTAAATATTAGAAGTTAGGCTGATTTATCTTTTTTTTTAAATCCCCCTGAAATTAAGTAAATTTGGCTGAATGACATGACTACTTACTAAGTTTTTTATAAAGTAGTCTTGGCAGGTTTATTTATTTAAAAGTGTCCAACAGTTACAATTGAAAATAATGATCAATAATGTATCTTATATTTATTTGCCTCCCATTAAAATTGTTTCTGTCACAGGAGTTTTTGGTATCAAAACTAAGAGAGCCTGAGCTCTCTTCCATCTAATAGGCATTCCCAAGCAATCCTTTAATGTACAAAATAAATTAAAAAATCTCGGGCCTCCCCGGTGGCGCAGCGGTTGAGCGCTGGGTTGCGAAGCTGCCCGCGGCCTCTGCGGCACCGGTTCGATCCCCGGCTGCTCCCAGGCCACCGGAGGAGGATCCCACATGGTACGCAGACCTCTCCTGCCACCCGCTGCTCCCCTCAGCAGTGTACTTCGGTCCTTCTGCCTGCTCTGCTCCCCACTCTGGCTCTGGTGAATTCTCTCACCCTCCCGCGCTTCTGACTGTACCCAGTGCATGTATGAACAGAACAAACAAATAAAATAAATAATAAATAAATAAAAAAACATGCCTCTATAAAAAAAAAAAATCTTTAAAAAAAAAAACAAAACAAAACAAAACAAAACAAAATCTCATGCTATTGAGGTGATCAGATTGTCTCTCTTTTTTATTTTTTTTTAACTGAGGGGTAAGTAGGTAAGTAGGGTTTTTACTAAGTTTCTAGCATTTTTTTTTTTTAGTGGAAAATGCCCCAAATCCAACATACTTAAAAAACTTCTCATGTCAGGGTTTCTGAACTGTATATACTCTTTCAAAAATGGAATTATTACTAAAAATCACACCTTTGTGTATCAGGCTGACTAGGCTACACAGACCCAAATCGTTGTCTGATCTTTCTCCTTCCACTGTGTTGCTGAATAAAGCATAATGACTTCATGGAAGCTTTACAACAGCAAATAAAAGTCTACCCATTTTGGTGAAAATGAAATGAAGTGGGGCAACTGGCCAGAGAGAAAGTGAGATGAGAAGGCTCTGCTTCCTGAGGTGGCAGGGCCCTGTCACCTGCTCTGCAGCAGTGAGAGATAAATCTGTCAGCAAGATTTTATTTCCTCATCTCTAAGTCCATAAACTCCCTTCTCAAATGTTTTTCTTCTCTTTCACAGTGCTGCAAATCAATATTTGCTTTTGTTGGAGAAATGTATATGGTAGATGTGACTTCATTCCCAAAGTCAAGTAGGCAAGAGAATGCAGGGGGGGGGGTCCACAACACAGGTGGGGTCCTGCCTCACACTTCCCTGGCAGCTCCCCTTGTCACTGGGAAGATCCAGCAAGTTCCAATCTCCAGTCTGCCGTACTTGTTGCTGGCAGCCATATTGTTCAAATCACCATGTTTCCTGGAAGAGTGTTGCTTCTAGGATTCCACACCACATGCCAGAGTGTGATTCTTTATCAAACTAAGGTGAGCCAGGGGGATTGCCTCCCTAAGTTTGCCAGCTTCATGCTTCATATGTTTCCCCAGCACACTAGAGTCATGTCACCAATTGGAGAGCTTGTTTCCACTGCCCTTGAAAGCCAGACACCTTGCTCCTAACTTGACCTGGGGAAATTCTCTCCCTTCTTCCGAGGGGCTCTTGTTTGTCCTCTCCAGTCAACCAAGAAGGCTTTCTTCCTTGAATTAAGCATTTACTAAGGAGTGGAAGAAAATATTTCATGTTAAAGTTTTGCTTTGCAACTCTAAAATTCCACAAATAGGGGATACTAAGACCTGTATGGACAGGTCTTACAGGACAGAAGGGCAGAAGTTAGGGAAAAAGTGAAAAGTGAAATATACCCCAAAAAAACCAAGCTATCATCTTGAAAATTATGTTTCTGCAACTAAGCAGATAATTCAAGAAATGTGGGGTCAGATGAATACTAGCAAAGCATAACTGATTTTTAAGAGGAGGGATGGCACCATTTTGTTGTAATAAAGGGGATTTAATTATTGGCATACGAGGAGGAGATTTGTATGTTTGCATATATCATCTCATTTCTCTCACGTGGACCACCTCTCCATTCTGTGAACTCCTCAAATCCTAAAATGTGTGCATCCTTCATTTAGCTCTTTCCAACGTGCACCTGACAGTCATCCTCTAGTGATATGAGAGCTCCTTGAAGTTAGGGTCCATCTCCTGCACATCCAGAATGTTCTCAGTGTTGAGTATAGTAGCAGACACAAATTCACTGGAATTGAGGTATATGTGCATTTAGCTTATACAAATGCAGCTGGATAGGCTCAGGAAAATAATAATAATAACCATCACTAGATTGAAGCTACTTATCCTGCCATTTCACTCCCTGGACTTGGGGATGCACATGCTCTTAATTCCTTGGAGAACTCAGCATTCTGTTTCTTGAATGTGGATCTAATGATTGAATAAACTTTGTCTCTACACATCCCTAAGTGCAAAAGCAGCACAGCAGTCTGCTTCAATGTAAGAAGTAAACTTGTCTTGAACTTTGAGAGAGATTATACAATGCTGCCCTTTGGGGAAGCTTCTGGAATACACACTGAGAATGCTGATTATCAGTTATTTTTTATTATGCTGTGATTGTTCAAGATGGTTGGTGTGTGGTAGGAAGTTTGTATTGACTCTTAGCCTCCTTTCTACCTATTTTATCTTCAGAGAGGGTGAAAGATTTGAGATCATCAGACTCCCTGGCAGATAGGGTAGATATGAATCAGGTTCTGTCATTAAAAATCCTGGTGTAAATCCAGAATGTAGAGGCCAGTAGGAGACATCCTCATTCACCAGTGAAGCCCCTGGCCTGGCATAACTGGATACCTATTTCCAGTGCTGAATATGGAGGTTGGGTGGTGAGCCTCTTATTCCACAGAAGCAGCAATTTGCTCAACTCAGTATTGAGCAAATGTTCATGAATTTAATAAGGCACAGGTAACTCTCTGACTGGTGTTACTCTTACCTCCCTGCTGTTTGGTAAGCACTTAATTCTGCTTTTCAAGTGGTAGGAGTTTTTCAAGAAATTATCTATTTCCCCTCACCAGGGCAGTGTTGATAAAGAAACAGTTATTAAAGAAACAGTTGATAAAGAAACAGTTATTTAACAGTTATTAAAGTATACGTGTGTGAATATTCTAAATATCCTTGTGTGCATTTCAATGATTGTATTACTGATAACATCATAGAATGTCAGAGGGCTAAGGAACAAAGAGAGCAAATGTTCTCCCTCCCCTTTCAAAGACAGATGAGAAAACTGAAATCCAAAAACATTTAGGCTCCTCCAGATTCAAACCACAGTGAATTAGTCAAGAGTCCCAGCCAGGTATGTTAACTACGTGTTTAAGGACATTTCTACTGAATGACACTGCTTCCAAAGACTCAAGAAGACACTATCAATTTAATTGAAAGTATTACTGGTCTTTTGTTCTGTTCTTTCTGTCAATCTCATCTCCCCCACATTTTTTTTCTTTCTCTCCTACTCATTGATCCAGAGTCTGGTTAGTTGAAACTCAAATTGAATGTTTATACTTAGAATGTGAAAAATATTTTCAGATGTTTAATTTTTCAGATGTTTAAATGTGAGTATAACCATGTAGCTAATATGCCATTAGGAATATGCTTTAAACTTGAAGATGATTTTTAACCCAGTAATATTATTTAGATGATGCCTTTGGCAAAGTACCAGTCACTTGGGGAATTGTATCTAGGTTATAACACTTGATTGACTTTCAGATTTGGGATTTTTTTTTTTTTTTTGCCTTTCTGGGCATTGGTTCAATCATCTGTAAAGTTGAGTTAATACAAGTGCTATTAAGTAGGATTTTCCTGAGTGTTAAGATGATTATCCTCATGCATATCAGGTTTTTGTTTTTTTTTTTCCCATCTGCATGGAACCCCATATTGATCTAGTGGAATCTAGGATTGTGAATTTGGGGACTATGAATATGGCACTCTTGGCACATATATTGGTTTTCTCATGATTAGGAGAAGCAGCTGAGAGACCTCTCTAAGCAACCATGTAAAGTATTAGAATTTGGGAAAGGGAGGGATGATGGGGTAGATTCTAGTGTTGGCTATAGCCAATGGAAGGATCTATAGGGAACACATTGTGGACCCCCAAACATGGCCAGGAGATGCTTTTGGAGACTTTCCCACCATGTTTGGGATAACTGGTGATATCTGGAGAAATATTTGCTCAAGCAACTTTAAACCTTGATAGCCATGTGTTTGGTATATAATGTGCACTGAATAACTGGAATATCATCTGTATATAAATACACACTTACACACTATTGCATTAATATAAAGCAGATCGTGTTTCTTCCCATGAGGTAAATATTCTTTGCACAACCAGTCTCTTTAGTTAGCAGAGCTTCAGTCATGGCTAGATGAAGAGGCACTATTATCCTGAGATGATTAAAGACCCACAGGAGATCATTTGCATCACTCACAGAAAGACAAAGTTAGGGGCTATATATTTTCTAAAAGATCCAGACACAGACATTGATTTTGTGGTGGACCACCAGAGTCCACACTGTCCTAGGGAAGCAAAATTTAGTGCCATTTAAAAAAAGTTAATTAAACTCACTGATGTATGACCAGTTTAAAAAAAAAAAGTGAGCATGTCAGAATGCTGGTATTGTAAGAAGGCACTCAGAGAGCAGATGTTGTGACTGAACAGGGGCCTTCAGAATGGTGCCACCCCTGCCTCACCTCTCCAGAGAAACCCAGAAAAAAGAATATAGCCAGAGGATAGCTATTGAGAAGTGTCATGGTATAATGTAATAGGAGCACCACCAGATAAGGAAGGCACCAAGGGATTTTCTCCCTCCCCATTCATTTACTTAGAATCCTGTACAGGGCACCTGAAATGTACCACCTGAAAGGGACCAGCTCTGAGAGATAAAACCCTTCTTGAGAAAAGCAAGGCTCCTAATTTCTGGAAGTTGATATTCTGTAAGTCCTGGTTCTACTTGCTGATCAGTTTACTCACTTGTATTAGTTTTCCTCTCTGGGACTCAATTTACTCAATTTATCTGTCTGTGGATAATCTGTGAGTCTATCATTGACACAACCTTGGGAAACCAGGCATGTAAGACGATGTATAGGTTTGGAAGAAGGTAATAAAGAGGTAGTAAGTTTGATTTGAGAAAATCCTGTGTAGGTTCTACAAAGCTTTGGCGATTCCTACCTTGGAACTAGGCATGGAGACAGTTTTAACACAGAGAGAAGCCAATTCTATAGGCACAAAGCATCATCAGTGCCCTTCCAGAAGGAGAGCTCACAAAGGGGAGTGAGAGGGGCATCTGCAGGGAGCTCTGGGCTAGCAGCTCACCTGGCCTGCGTGCAGTCCTCATGACAATGCTGTGGGGCTGGAGGATCTTATTGCCTTGGTAAAAGTGAGGAAATCAAAAGGAAGCAGGATTAAAATGTCAACAATTACAGCCTTAGTGCTCTGTGAAGCTGTAACTCTGAGGCTGTTTCCCTCCCTCCATCCCTGGGCTCTCCTAGAGAATATGAAGAACAGGGAAGCAGGAAAGGAGGAAACAGAGCTGCCTGCTGGGGGAGCTTGTGGAGTGTTGTGGAAGAGGCAGAATTTAGGCTGGTTCAGAATCTCTCGTGATTGGGAAGAGCAGCATTGATTACTATAGTTCAAAATGCAATATAAACCATTTGAAAATTGAAGACTATAGAAAGAGTGTTAAGATTGGTGCTTTTAATGTTGTGAAGAGATGGCAACTAAGAGTAGAAATGTAGTCTGGACAACGTTGTTCAGGACCTGGAATACCAGGACAGGGGTCTGAACCAATAGTCAAATGGCAGAGGGTCCAGGATTGAAGGCTTCTGAGCAAAGCAGTGATATATTCAGAGCTGTATTTCAGATAGACTGATTTCCCAACCCTTAGGGATCGGCTAATGTTCCCAACTGATACCACCAAAGCACCTTGATATATGGGGATAGGAAGTGTTAAGTGTTGTCCTTTGGATTTTCTAGGCCAGTCCTATTGGATTTGCTCCCCCCTACCCACCCCTATCTCCTAACATAGGTTTATCCTCATTGACCTATGATGTCCTGAGAGTTTAGGCATCTCCATTCTCTTTTGTCAAGGTCATTGCACAGGATTCTGCATGTTAATAAGCTCTGATAAACTTTCTTCACCGTTACTGCATTGCTTGCTGTTCATTCCTTGAAAAGTATGTGCCAGGGATCAGAGTACTCCAAACAGACACAGTAAGAAAATACTCTAAATTCCTTGCGTTTTGCCTTCCTTCCTACCTTTAAACCCATCCAGACAAAACACAAGCTCTTTTTTTTTTTTTAAGATTAAATAATTTATTTATTTATTTATTTATTTATACAAGCACCAGGTACAGTCAGAAGTGGGAGGGTGAGAGAATTCACCAGAGCCAGAGCGGGAAACAGAAAAGGCAGACTGAGGAAATACACTGCTGAGGGAAGCAGCGGGTACGGCAGGAATCGAACCGGCACTGCAGAGGCTGTGGGCGGATTTGCAGCCCAGCGCTCAACTGCTGCACCACCAAGGAAGGCCCACAAGCTCTTTTATATGAGGGGAAAATTCTCTTTGGACCTGAGCAAATGTCTCCAAGAGCAAATGTGGGGATATTGCTTTACCATTTACCCATTTACATTTTCATATGGCGATCTTAGAAAGTTAGAGAAAAAAATAGTAACTGCTCCTCATTTTCACAGCTTGATGGAATTGTTTGATCACAACAATGCCCAAGTGCCCAAATACCCAAAAATATCCAAATGGGTGCTGGAAACAATATTTTTGATCCCCAAAAGGGGAAAAAAAAACTTCCTACAGTGAACATCTGTCTGCAAGCAGTGGCCTATTAAACTTTACAGCAGGTCTTAGAATTGGTCCCTCCCCAAATGTTGAGTGATCTTACCTGCTGATATCAGACCATAGCTTTCTTTGCTCTCCTGATCCTGAAGCCTGTGTTATGTTCCTCTTTACTTTTTTTAATAAATATTAAAAGGAATTGGCTTATATTTCTACTATGATACTTATAAGACTATATGTGTTCCTTCAAAAAAAAAAAACGAAAAAAACAAAAACAAACAAACAAAAAAATGTGAACATAAAAATAATGGAATCACTTTCTCACTTACAGGACCAAAATGGAAATGGTTTCTAATTGTTTTATGATAGTGGAACACCAAATTCACTGTTATATCATTACATATATTTTATGGAGAGGCTGAATAAGAGCCACAGGTGGTTCTCTTTCTATTATACCTCAGACAGTAACCATAAGGTGGATTATGCTTGATTTTTTCCTTTAAGACATTCCCTGGCAAATCTGGAGATATGAGATTTATCATAAATGTTAGCAACCCAGGCTATCACAAGAATGCAAGCTATATAAAATGTTTACTGTAAAACATTTTGCCTCTCAACATTTAAAAAATAACTTAGCATAACTTCAACCAGTTGTTGCTTTTACTAGAACATTCAACCTAAAAAGTCTGTATGTTAAGACTATCCAAAGCTCAAATGGGTAGAGTTAATTCTCTATTAAAGTGTAAATCTAAGATTTAGTCTATCTCTTGACAATTATTTTTTATTAAAATTCTGTTAGAATGCAGGATCCCTGTATGGGTTACCTATTATCAAATAAATAGCCCAGAGTAGGTCATTTTGGGGTCAGGAAAGATAGATACAAATTATGGGTGCCAAACAGAAAGAGAATATATAGCCCCTTAACAAAAATCTCCGTTGGCCATCCTCCTATACTGTAAAACCCACATTGTGATTAATGTCACCCTAAAGTAAAATATATCATTCACCAGTAAAATCTGAAATATCATGCATTTTAGAAAGACTGAGAGTATTCCAAATGAGAGGGTTCTATCCTGATTAGATTACATACACACACGAAAGAGAATGGTCCTAAGAGTCTGTCCACATGCAAAGTCATTCATTCCTCTTTCCTGTTACCTGTAAACCCAAATGGCAATGACTGCCAAAAATTTTATATCAAGTCACTTTTATTATGCCCATAATATCACCCTCCTGTGTTTGCTGGCAGCTCATCTTCATTTTATTTCCATTGATTATTTAATCATTCATGGAAGCCCCTCTTCCCTGTGGTACTCTGCTCTTCTATAGAACCCAATCTTAGACAGATCCACTTTTACAGCACATCATGTGGAGCTACGCACATCCTTCCACTCTCAAGACAGCAGTCAGTATAAGAGAACAGGGTGTTTCACCAGCTTATCTTCCCTCCTGATTCTTGCTCTCAGAAGGTCACTGAACTGAAAGAGATCACATGCTTTTGTTTGCCTTTATCCTGATTTTTCTCAGATAATTTTCAACATTAAAATCAGATCTCACTAATATGCAGAGTCTGAGATCAATCAGTGAACAACCCCTTGTTGGCAGGAAGCATGAAAGTTCAGGAGTTGGCAGGAAAATCCAAGGACACTCACCTGCGTTAAAGTGTGTGCTTCACATTGCGTTTTTGCTACAATCTTGACTGTCATACTCCCAGATTTATTTTAGGACTAGGTTTGTTCTCTGTGAGACCAAACTAATTTTCACATGCACTGTTACTCAGAAGCACCCACTTCCACCTCCACTTCCTTGCTTTTCTTCCTTTCCCTCTCTTCTTGCTTTCTCCTCCTCCTATTTCCTGCCTCTCTGGGGTTTTAGCAGAAAACATAGAAGCCAAAATCTAGGTAGGGCACATGCTAAAAATGTTACTATGCAGCTGGAATAGAGAACAATGGTTAAATCTCTTGGCTCCTGGAATAACATTTATATTGATTATTGATATATTTAAAAAACATACAATTCATAAAATTGTTTGGTAATACATACACAGAGATTTTCTTATCTGTATATAAGGGAGAAATTTGCATCTCTGTCCCTAAAGTGTGGCCCCCTAAGCCGTCACTGTCCTGTTTTAAAAATGTTAATGGAGATGGGGAAAACTTTTATTGACTACTTTTTCATACTGAGCATTGTAAGCAGTTATGCAGAGCTCTCCATCTGTACTGATGCCTAAGGCACAATCCTAGAATTTTGAAATTGTTGATCAGATTAGATGGAAATGTCACATACTGCAATAGCGTGTTAGTGGCAGATAAAACCTCATTACACAGAAAGTCTAGCACTGAATGCTTAATATAACAAGGTGTGTTCTGTGTTGTGATTGGGAATAATTAAAAATGAAGAGTATCTATGATGAATGGTCTACATTTTTTTTTAGTTTTAAAATACCAAACTCTATAGCAATCATTTACAATGTTGATATGAGACAAGCCTTTTGGAATCTTTATCTAGATATGTATATATGAGAAAGAGTGGAGAGCTAAGAGACAAGTAGAGAGAGAGCCAGACAGAGAAGTAAAAATAGGGGGAGAGGAGGTAGTACTGTAATAATGGTAACAACAGCTACAAAAATAATGCATATTGCCTATTGAATATTGATGATATGTCAGGTAAGGCAGAACAGAGATTGAAGTAAGGTCAGCAAAATTTAAAAATTTCAGAAGTTACCCCAGAGAACCAAATAATCAAGATAAACATTAACTAAAAACAATATTTAAAAAAAATAAAAATTCATGTAAAATACCCCTTTAAAATTTTTTATCAAAGTATTAAAGACAAATTTGGTAAGATAAAAACTATTTGCCTGCATTGTCTGGTTTAACACCTAAACACCCATATAAAATTATATTGTTATATGTATTGTACTGAAAAGAAATGAGGCTTAAAGTAGTGAGGAGACTTGCCTGACAGTTTGCTCCCCACAGCTTAGGAAGAGTGATTACCAGACAGATGTTCAGAGGCAATCATAGGCATATGGCCTCCCACCATCCCTTGGGCTCTGGGACCCATGTAAGGATCCAGGTAGGACCAGATGTCAATTGCGAAGAGAAGGCTGGTTCCAGGTGATGAAGTTATGTAGCTGCATGATGAGGCTAAGACTGCCTTGTGATAACATGGCGGATCAGAGGTCTCCATGTCCTGTTATTGAACCCTGAAATAGGCGTGTTGTGGCACTGGCCCCGCCCTGTCATAACTGGGAGCAGAAGTCCCTGCAGTGTCTGCAGCTCTCTGCTCCTGACTCTTGGTGAGAAGCTCAAGTTTCTTCCTTATATGATGTGACTCTGTAGATCTGGTATGATCACTGCCTCAGAACTATAATCAAGATCGATTGCCTAACCTACCAGTTTCCATGGCGTGGATTTCAATTCTCAAATGACCCTGCTCTGTAGGAGACCAGCTCCCTCCTGGGAGGCCACTTGTCAGGCAATCCATCATTCCTGAGTTACCCTGTACCAGTAATCATTAAAAATATTTGTCCAAGGCCACATATCCAATGCATTTGGCAAGTCAGTATTTAAATACAGATCTTTCTGATTCCAGGAATCAAAGGTGGATTTACTATGTAATATTGATATCACATATTTATTCATTCTCTCAGAACATGCTGATTGAAGATTTGTTCATTTCTAGATCATTTTCTAAGTTCTGTGGATACAATAATCAGGTTTGAGAAGCAAACACATGTTTATCAATGCTAGATCAAATGCACACATTTTCATTTAAGCAGATATGAGACATGCCTGAGAGAACAGGACTGGCAATGTCTGAGAGTAACCTAGAAGAGCAAAGAGGCTTCCGCTGAAAGAGTTGGACTTGTGCTACAAAATGCCCCAAAGTGAGGGATGTTTGAAACTTCTTACTCGCCAAGTAACACTTCATGAATCAGCAGAGTTGAAATTAAGAGATCTGCAGTGGTGGATGGTTTCTGAAGAATATGCAAAAGACCCCAGAGAAGAAAGAGTTAGCTTTACATATATGCCTGGTTCAGAGGAAACATGAAAAATTGCATTAATACTAATCAGTAGGACCAGCCCTCCAACTTTTGGCTTTCCTTCTAGAAGTGAAGGTAGAAACAGGGAGGGGATTTCTATAAAGAAAGAAGACAATGCCAAGCCAGCATTTCTCATTGCAGGTTTCCTCTTTGGGGTAGTTCTATTTATAGAGGGCAGAGACGTCAATTTAAGTGCATTTCAAAGTTTTGACCACCATTTAGCATTGAATATTTTCATTTCTACAATGATATTTTTCTGGCAGTAGAGAAAGATTATCTTCTTTGATTCTGATTGATTAAACTATGCAGCTTGCTCCATATTCCAGTTTGGAGTTGAGTTACAACCAGTTTCACAGAGGGCTAACGGGAGGAGAAGGGGAATGTAACATTTTCTTACATCTGGTGTCTCATTTTATCCATCCATGAGATTACATGAGCACATGTACAGGCTCATTTTTTAAAAATATAATTAAGATCATGTGATGGCCCCTGTTCTCCAACATAGTACACACATACTTCCAACTCAAATCAGTACACAACTATCTGTCATGCCAGCACTGTTTCATCCTCATTTACAGTCTAGCTTCTCTCTTCCAGAATATCACTAGGGTCCTGGTAAATGGATACAGCCACAAATAACTCTTGCTGAGTTAGTTAACAACAACAACAACAACAAAAAAAAAATACAAAACACGTTATATGGAAAGTAGAACGTTCTGACCAATGAGACTTTTATAATTACATAATTAACTCAAGGTTACAAATAAAGTCATTGGGAGAGAAAGAATTCAAATTAGAAAAAAAAAAAGAAACAGATAAACCAAACCACAACAAACCCTAGAAAGCTAACTATAAAATTGAGGCTATCAGAGGGGATGAGTTAGGTGGGCATCAAAGGGTGGAGGGGCCAATGGACTATGGTAGATAACATACATCTGAAGTGAGAACCTATACCTCTGAATCATATAAAACAATGTAACCTCAATAAAAAATATAGCATACAAACAATAGCATCGTCTTGTTCCATAACCTTTAATTTTTTCTAATGCTAAGTTTTGGCAAGCTGCATCTGGTTAAATTTAAGAAGCATAGAGGACTATAACTGACTGGGGTGGGGCGTAGAAATGCAATTAATGGAAAGTTGGCCCAGAAGTAAAAGATGACTTGGACCCTGTAAAAACCCTGCCATTTCTAGCCATCTGACAATGACTAGTCTCTTAGACTCTTGGGGTCTCTCAAATCTTAGGTGTGATTAGAGAAAACAATATTTAACATGTATAGAGTTATTCTGAGAGTCCAATGAAATAATTTATGTCAAAGCAAGCAATCTATAAGCTGTAAAATGATGTACTTAAATGTATAGTGATATGATAAAATGTATAGCTAAAGATGATTGTCTTTGATTAGAACAAATGAGAACTTGCACAACTGGGTGTGCCCTTCTGAGGATTTTAGGTCTAGATCTTTGCTGGTGTCTTCTGTTCAAGTAACTTCAGAAGTGAGCGCAGTGCCAGGCAGCAGTGAATTACTGTACTTGACTTAGAATTAAGGCTTTCAAGGTATGTCAGGGTCAGAACTTGACTCTGCATCTACCCCTCTCTACCAGTTGCTTCCTCTCTCTAAATCTCACATTTTTACTTCTGAAACTGTGTTAATAGTATCTACTTTATAAGTTTATTCTCAGCATTAAAGAAGAAGCACTTGACTGGTATATATTAAAGGCTCAGAAATTGTAGTGGCTACTGCTATTCTACTCCTCTCCATTTCTTCTCCAGTTGGGTGTGACTGGGGACAAGAATCCTGCTTCAGTACACTAGGAGCCTGATCCCAGCTCTGCAAGGACCATGGTTAATGAGCTATCGTCAACAAATGGTTGCTTCTGGGGTAATAGAATGACAGTGGCACACTGCCTTATGTGGGGGCAGGACCTTTCTGATCTATGAGGCTTTTACAATGTTGTTATTGCTTCTGATGATCCAATAGAGCCTTTCTTGGAATTTATAGAAAGAAACACTATGACCCGTAATCCTTAAAACAGGAGGAAAAGAAACTGACACAGGATTTTGCAGGGTTTGTTTGAGTATATCCAAGATCCTTTTACTTGGCTTTAACCTTGAACTTCATGTTAAGCATGAGCATCTAATAATTTTTCCTGTTTACCTGCTTCTAACAGGCTGTGTATGACTTTGAGAAGGAATTAGCATAAAACACAGAAAAGGAAAATTATGCTTGACTTAACATCATTATGACCCCTTCCCCCATCCAACCTCTACATCGCAACCAGAGGAACATTTTACAAGTGTAAGATTATGTTTCCCAGCCCTTATATTATGGACTTAGTTCAGTCCCCGCAAACTTCATATGATGAAACATTAATGAATTTGAAGAGAGTCTTTAAGAAAGCTATACTAGGGCCTTCCTAGTGGCCTAGGAGTTAAGTCTCAGTGCTATCACCTCTACCACTTGAGTTTGATCCCCAGGCAGGGAGCTAACCCACAAATGGAATAGCAGACCTCTCCTGTCTCATCCACGGCCCCTCTCAGTGGTGTGTTTCAGTAAATCCAGCTATTCTGATCCCCACTTTGTCCATGGTGAATCCTCACCCCTCTCACCCCCGTTCTATGCATGATGAAAAAAAAAAAGGTTATGTTAAATCAAGTCCTAACGGGAGGGTTTTAATACAACAGAACTGGTATAAAAGGAAAAGGAGCCACCAGATGTGGACACACAAGGAAAGTCATGTGAGGACACAGCAAGAAGGTGGCTGCTGGAAGGGAGATCTCAGCAGAAACCAACCCTGGCACCCTTATCTTGGGCATCTCAAAAATTGTGAGAAAATATATTTCTTTTGTTTAAGCCACCAAGGTCTTCGATATGCTATTATAACAGAATTAGCAGTTCAATATGCTTTGCTTCAAACTTTCCAGTCACTCCTTACTTAATTCAGAATATAATTCAGTTTCTTAATGTGATTACTGACACCCTGTATCTGGAAGTATCCGTCTGTCTAAATGTATCTTCAGCCATTCTCACCACTACACCCCATCCACAGTAACTTATAATCCTTTGATATTCTAAGCAGGTAGGGAAAAAAAAATAGTCATCAAGGTCCTCATTCTTGAAGTGTGTTGAGAACTCTTTTTCCCTGGTAGTTTTCAAGACTGGCTCCTTCCATCTCTTCTTTCCAGTCTCAGTTCAATGTCCTCTCATCAGAAATGTTGTACCTGATCATTCTATCTAAAGCGTCTCCCCTCATCCCCACCCACAGTAATTAATACCAGATGATTATTTTTTTTTTACTTATCAGCATTTATGAGTATCCAGCTTTATCTTATTAACTGTCTATTTGTTAATTATTCATCTCTTCTCTCTAAAATGGGGTTCCTTGAGCACAGGGCTGTCTATCTTATTGTGTGTTCTCTCTCTATGTCCAGCAAAGTGCCTCACACCTGCACTGTGCAGTGTGTGTATACTGAACGTTGAGTGAGTAAATGTTTCCATTCTTTTCCGTCCTCCAGTCTCCATTCTCCTTTATATAGACATTATTGCCTATCCCATAGCTCATGCCCTAGGTTGCAAGTTTAGCTATATGTTCCTATTCACTCAAAGCTTTTACAAAATTATGACAGTTCTTCTCACAGAGACAATTGTATTTCCTCAGGAATTAGACTTTCTATTTTGGAAGTTTATTCAAAAGAAAAAATACTGAAGGATATGACCATTCTACTATATTTCAAATTGAGATCAAAATCAATAACTTTTAGCTCTATTCAAGCCAAAGAACTTATAGACTGCAGACTATTTTGGTGCTAGACAAAAAAGGGAAGAATTGTTGTTTATAAAAGGAAAATTATATATTTTTTAATAAAGTGATCTTATAAGAGTTAAGACATCAGCTGGTTGTGAAGGAATTGTATTGCACTGAGGCTTCAATAGAAGACGGTGATTTTCCTCTTCCCCAAAAGTATGAGCGGCAAATAATGTGGGAATGTAGTGACCCTAGAAATCTAGGAAAGGCTCCACAGCCCAATGACTTTGAAATCCAAGCTTGATTGGTATAAACCACTAAACCCCTGCTGATGTAATTCACAGGTTGACAAGGGGAAAGTGATGTGCCAGATTGAATTCTAAATGCGGGCTTTCTTGTTTTAAGGTGCCCCCAATCTCTTATCAAACCTCTTATCTACCTCTGTTCCTGCAAGTTGTGCAAACTAAAACCTGCTGATTGTAATGCCAAAATGATATTATTTTTATAGCAAGCGTTTACATAGAAAATACTCTCCAGCTTTCACAGAGGAAGACCTGAAGTTCATCTCTTTCTTTACTTCATTACCCTGTGCCTAAGCTCAGTTTCAATATCAAACACAGGGGACTGATCTGAATCTAATAGAATAGACATTGGTCACAGAGATGAATTAGCTAAGCCCTGATGAGCAAACATGGTTTCTCAACCGATATGCTAATAGCTTCTTCCTCCTGACTTATTAAATTATATCTTTTTTTTTCCAACAACACTCAGTTTCTAATTTTAGGACTTTGCAGAAGATTGCATTACATTATATTATAGAATTAGCATTCCTTTTGGAACCTTTTGGAGCTGGTTGGAACAGGTTGGGTCTGGTAGTCACCAGTTTAAAATGTTCAGATCATTTTCAATCCATTTGGAGTCAGTGCATGCCAGTTTGGGCTGACTGGAACCAGTTCAAGCCAGTTTGTGGTGGTTGGACCTAGTTGGAGCTGGTTCTAGCCAGTACAAGTCATTTGTATCTGCCATCAGCCATTTGTAGCTGTTTGTGGGTTGTAGCTGATTCTAGTTACAATGATCTGCTTGTAACTGGTTGATCTGGCTTGAGCTGGTTGGAATCATTTGAAGCCTGTTGAATCTGAATGAAGCCTATTGAATCTGGCTAGAACTGGGTTAATCCAGTTGGAACCAGCTGGAGCTGGTTGCATCCGTTTGGAGATAGTTCAAGTGTTTCATACTGAATTGAGCCTGTGGGAGATAGGCTCAATAGATAGATTGAATCTCCTTTGACCAGGATAGAACTCATTAGAACCAGTTTGAGCTGGTTAGAGTAATCGCATCTGGTTAGATATGGGTAGTGCTTGCTAGAAACAGTTGTATCTGGTTGGATTTGATTCAAACCAGTTATACCAAGTTTTAACCGGACTGCACTGGTTGGATTTGGTTCAATCTGTCTGTAGCTAGTTGGAGCCATTTGCAAACAGCTGGGCTATATTTGGAACTGATTAAATACATATCAAGCTGAATTGAGCTAGTTGAAGCCAGTTGAAGCTCGATAGATAGGGTGGAGCAGGTTGCAGACATTTGGAACCATGTTTTTCTATTATGATCTGGTTGAAACTGGTTTCAGCATGCTAGAACTGGCTGGAACTATCTGAAACCAATGTAATCAGGGTGATCAGATGAAAAGGTAAAATTCAGAAAGAACACGCTAAATGTGGTTTTTCAGCTAACTGAATACAATTGGAAATGGTTTGATATAGTTGGACTGGTTTCATCCACTTGGAGTCAGTTTGATTCTGCTTGAAATGACTGAAACTGGTTTGATTTGCTGGAGCCAGCTGGAAGCAGATTAAACTGCCTGACTTGGATTGAACCAGCTGGAACCTGTTGGATCTGGCATAAAACAACTGAAACCAGTTTCAACTGGCTAGAACTGGATTATTCTGGTCTGGACAAGCTGAAAGTGGTTTTGAAGTGGTCTAAAATGTTTGGCTGTGGCTGGAAAAAGTTTGTTCCTGTTTGAACCATTTGGAACTTTTTGAATCAGTTGGAATCAGTTTTGAACCAGCCTAAACTAGTTGGTTATGGCTGGAACTGACTGGAACTGCTTTTAACTATCTGAAACCAGTTGAACTGATGGGAACCAGTGTGATCTAGTTATAACCTGCTAGAACCAGTTTGAACCCACTGCAAGCTGCTTGACCCAGCAGAAGTTGGTTTAATCCAGTTTCAACCAGTTGGAACCAGTTTGATCCAATTCAGACAATCTGGAACTCATTCAGTTTCAACTGGCTGGAAGTGGATTGAGCTAGCTGGAAAGGTCTGATCCAGTTTCAACCAGCTGGCGATGCTTTCGTCTGGTTTGTATAGGCTGAAACCAATTTGATCCAGCTGGAACTTGTTTTTTTACTGTTAACTGGTAAAATTTACCTTAATATAAATTGAACCAGATGGTACTGGAATGAACTTCATATTTTGTGTGTGTGTGAACCATTTTGATCTAGTTTAAACCAGCAGAAAATGGTTTGATTGAGTTTGAACTGGTTGAAATGCTTGTGAACAGGCAAGATTCTGTTTGATAGGTTTGAACCAGTTTGATTCAGTTCTAAGCAGGTGGAGTCAGTTTCATCCAGTTTTTGATAGTTTGATCTGGTCCCCCCAGCTTTAAACTATTTAATCTAGATTGAACTGGTTGAACTGGTTTGAACCAGGTTGAAATGGGTTAAGCTGGCTAGAACTGGTTCAGACTGGTTTATAATGTCTAGATCAATTTGTATGTGTTTGAACCAATTTGAACTAACTGGAACTGGTTTGAACTGTCTAGACCATGTTTGATCTGATTTGAAATGGCTGGAACCACTTTGAACCAGCAAAAATTGGTTGAATACAGTTTAACTAAGTCTGCTCTGGCTGGAACCAGTTGGAACTTGTTTTAGTCATCTGTAACCATTGCAGCATTTTGAGGCTGTTTGAAACAGTTTGAGTCTGTTGGAGCTGGTTGGCAGTAGTTGAAGATGGTTGGATCCATTTTGGTGTATTTTTAAGTCTTTTGGCTACAACTAGATCTAGGTGAATCCAGGGGGCTAAAGCTATATGGGCTACAACTATTTGGATGGTTTTGTGTTTTTTTTTTTAATAATAAATTTTATTTTTATATTCCCCATATATTTGCAAACCCCCCATTCTGACCCCAATCCCTCCCCTCCCGCCCCCCACTCCCCAAAAAATGTCTCTGGTTCATAGTTTTTTGTTGATTTTGATTTTCACTTTCTTATAGTTATTCATTTTCCTGGTCCTTTATTTAAGTTCTCTAGATTCCTGCTATGAGTGAGACCATCCGATATTTTTCTTTTTCTTTCTGGCTTATTTCGCTGAGCACGATCCCTTCCAGCGCCATCCATGTTGCTGCAAATTGCATGTGTTTATCTTTTTTGAATGCTGAGTAATATTCCATGGTATATATGTACCACATCTTCTTGATCTAGTCATCTATTTTTGGTCATTTGGGCTGTTTCAAAAGCTTAGCTGTTGTAAATAGAGCTGGTTTTGAACTGGCTCCAACTAGTTCCAACTGCTCCAACCAGCTGAAGTTATCTTTTCACACTTGCACATAGTAGAGAAGACTTTAACTCATAGGATACTTAGCACACACAAATATTTTATCTTTTCATTGAATAGCCTTAATATATACCACTTTCTGTTCATTTAAATGCTACCATCATTCCATCCTATTCCACCTTCACATTTTTCTACACATGTAGAAGCTTGTTCCTACTTCACATTAAATTTGATTTGATGAAAGGGGTGCTGATTGTATTTTCTTTGCCAAAACACACAAAAATAAAGCTACTGCCTTAGTAATGTCTCTCACCTTTAACAGGGAATAATAGCAGTGTCATCTCATAAGTACAAAAAAGCTGGTGAAACAATGGGCAGCTGATAAATGTGTATAGAGAAAAAAAAATCTTTACATTTGTAACAGATTGAGATGAAATATATTTTCTCACTCTGGCAATGATTTCTGTTGAGAAGATCACAGTGTATCTCTATCTTTTTTCCTATCTTTTCCCCTAAAGAAACAATTCTCTAGGAATGGGAAGGGTATTTTTTTCTTATTAAACAGAAAATCATTGCTGTTTTGCAGTAATGCTAAAAAAAAAAACTAATAATAGAATGTATTCCATTTGTAAATATGTAATCCTCTTGGCATACTTATAAGACAAACCAACAGTGGTATTTTGCCTGCATTTATTTTCACTTACAGGAATTTTCCCTATAGTGAGTTGATGATAACTTTCAATCCAACTTTTTAAAATAGATGGCAAGACTTTTAAAAGACTTGAATGTTCTTTGTTTGTAAGGAAGTAGAGGTTCTAATAGATGAAAATCATGTTATGGTTTGGCCATTTAAATATATGGGGTATAAGATGAATGCCTGAATCCTTACTACCTATATGCTTCATAATCACTTGTTTATCTTTTTTCCTCTACAAATAACAAGGTTGTTTTATTTTTTCATTGTGTTCACTTCCCTCCAGTTCTTAAATAAGAAAGGCAAAACTCTGCAGCCGCTTGTTTCCATAATCATTTTTTTTGATATGCTCTCTAAAGTAAGTTGACATAATATTGTCACCATGTGATCGGACCAGATTTCAATCCTATTAGATATTTGTGTACTTCTCCTGAGTGTACTATAACGTTCTGTAATTTGATATAAAGTAATATTTGTCAGTCTAGTAAAAAAAAAAGAAAAAGAACTAACTCTACACCAGTGTGTTATTTTTCTAAAATAATTTAGCACATTGTATTTCAAAACAATTCTTAATTTACTATATTTTTGTTCCACATGTATTTTATGTTTTAGTCTAATAAAAGACTGTAGTGTTTAAAACCTCTAAGTATAATATTTATTCTTTTTTTCATTCAAACATTCTTGTTTACTACATAGCTTAATCTTAGTAGCTTGTCCTGTATTTACAGACAGCATTCACCCCAGGCACTGATTCTAGAATGAAGTAGTGGTTCTGATCCTCTTATATTTCAGAATTACAATCTTGCTCTAGAAGAATTTGTATATATTTGTTCTGATGATGATCTGTGGGCTTATCAGAAAAGATACAACTTTCATTTTTGCAATTTCTCAAAAAATATAAAAAAATATTTAATACTTACTGACAATGGGTATTCTGCTAAGTGTGTGTTATTCAGGGACCTAACCAGAAAAAGATATAAAAAAGACTTAAGAGGAATTACCAGAGAATTTCGACCACAAGGGATGGTAAAGAACTCCATTGTTAGAAAGAGGGGGAAGCTACTACTGCTCAAATTAGAAAGAATTAGAGGTGGAGAGTTTAGGAGAACTTGGAAAAACTGTAGCCATGTAAAAGTATATTCAGTACCAACTTGGCTTTTGGTAGATGGCTGCAACAATCTGAGTTAATACAGTGGCCATATCTTATGTATAGATAGTATGAGCCATGTTTTCCCAGTGAGGCAATTGATTTTGGTGACTTGTATATAGTAACACAGCTTGTGAACAGCAGAGGTAAGATTTGAATTCAGAATCTTTCTCTACAACTATTCTGAATTACCACAGCATGCTACCTGAAGACTAGATTTCTCATTGCTTTTATGGACAGAAACCAAGACACAAAACATAGTTCTCTTCCCAGGACTTTTCTTCCCTTTCCTCAGCTCCCACTTTTATACCTTCCTGTAGTTTGAATTAGTCATTTACCATGTAGTATAAATGACGGTTGAAGGACTTTTCTCATGAATAAACAACTACATTTTCTGAATCAGTAACTATTTAAGAAAATTATGTCTTATTCTAACTTTTATTTATTTATTTTTTAAAGATTTATTTATTTATTTATACAAGCACTGGGTACAGTCAGAAGCGTGGGAGGGTGAGAGAATTCACCAGAGCCAGAGCGGGGAGCAGCGGGCGGCAGGAGAGGTCTGCGCGCCATGTGGGACCCTCCTCTGGTGGCCGGGGAGCAGCCGGGGATCGAACCGGCGCTGCAGAGGCTGCGGGCAGCTTTGCAACCCATCGCTCAACCGCTGCGCCACCGGGGAGGCCCCATTCTAACTTTTTAAGCCATCATTCCAAATGTGTAAACATAATTATGTGGAGGTTTCTAGTCTCTTGTTTAGTGATAAAGAAGGAAAAAAATATTGTGAGAAGTAATAATGGTATAAAGAGCACTACAATTTTAAACATTCTTAAGAAAGGTTTACAAAATTTTAACTTCTTCTATACTGAAACATCATATTTAGGTCATGTTACTGCTATTTTGAAAGAAAGAAATACCTTTATATCTCAGAATATCTTACTAGAATTCATTTATCAAATCTGCCCTGCAGCAATCAGGACTTCTGTTGCAGAAATCTAAGAATTACTAATTTAGTGAAGAGGATTTTGTCAGCTCATGAAATTAGGAAAAACCCTGGGAATAAAACATTATGAAGATGTTTCATAGGGATGCTGGCCTATAGAACTGTAGTCTGGAAGCCATTTCAGGAAAGATCTGGCTCTTTGACTTCACCCACATTTCATCTCAACAATTTTGTCCAATCCCCACTGTGTGGGTGTCATTCCCTTTCAGATAGAGAAAGCATTTTCTTTATATGTCAGGGTGGATGACCATTGTTAGCAATTCCTGAAGGAGGGGTTTCTTTTCCTTGGGGTTTCCATATATCTCTCCAGAGGATGAATTCTTCTAGATTTGAATGACTAATCCCTATCACCATTAGGATCAGTGCTATGATCCTATAGGCCTGACAACCTGCCAGTCTATCTGATCAAAAGTACAGAACAGACAGGAAAACATGTTGGGAAAGGGAAATACAAAAGATTTGTTACCGAGGTCCAGTAAAATCAGAAAGTTACCTGCTGACAGATAGTTAGCATTCTTCCTTCATTGTCTTCTCAACTCTCCAAGATATAACGATACTTTAATTTGCTAGTTTGTTTTGAAAGCTATATATTTCATTTTAAGCTTTTTTAATTAAAAGTCTTATTTAAGAATACATTAGTATATCTTACATCTTAATGACGAAGATAAAAATATTTAGCCACAGATGTTCCATGAGGCATTCACAACTTGCCTTTGCTATATGATT
Source organism: Talpa europaea (assembly GCF_964194135.1). NCBI lineage: Eukaryota > Metazoa > Chordata > Mammalia > Eulipotyphla > Talpidae > Talpa > Talpa europaea. The sequence goes on from NC_140077.1 coordinate 16,302,072, forward strand.
CACATTATTTTTCCTCTCAAATGAAGGAAGGTGGTTGATGGTGATAAACTTCTTAATCAAGTGTTTACAACTCACTATCATATATTTCTGGAATATTGGCATTTCATTCTGTACTCAGTCAATACTCTGTCAATACAATAAAGCCTATTTACAGTATAACCACCATCAATCTTTAAAAATCTATTACAATTTTTCAATTTCTACTTTAATATTATGTCAGTTTATCTAGCACCTTATCCTCCATTTTCCCCAGAACTTTAAAAAATAGTAGGAGGGTTGCATGCATTCATGTTATTTTTTTTTTCCAGAATTCTGAACTGTTTAAGACAAAATAGTGGGTAAAACTCAGAATATTTATTCTGTTGACCTATAATTCTATTAGGTATTTATAAATCTTGCTGTGGTAGTAATTAAATGTTTTATTCAACTAAATGGCAAATAACATGATGAAAGTAACTTCCATTTAAAAAAAAATTACATATGGTACATGGGAGAGTGAGATATCAGAAACTGTTATTATGGACCAGAATATAGTTATTTATATTGTATAGACAATATCAAATAATACTTCCTTTCTATTTCTCCAAACATGTTGGATGTACCTTCCTTTTACGTTTTAGTACAACTAAACATTTAGAGACTGATTGAGCATCTTTTTATATTCAATCGCTTTACCTTATGTTGTTCCAGAATCATCTAGAATACTTCTCTCTAAACCTAAGGGTAGGAGTAAGATACAGGTGATAAGCATATATAGAAAAATAAATGTAGTAAGTGCATGATTATGTTAGATATTATGTCGTTCTTTGAATATATATAATTATACACAAAACCATAGTCCAAGTGTTCTTATATATCATGTCATTTTCTCTCCATAACAATTGAGTGAGAAAGGAATTACAATGCTCATATATGACATTGACTATCAAATAAGTGGCAAATTGAGGCTTAATGTGGTTAAGAATTACTTATGGACACAAAATTCAGAAACAAGAAATTTAAATCAAAGACAGAATTATCTATCTCCTGTCAATAAGTTATTTTCTTACTGCTTAAGCTTTAATGAGATTCTATGAATAAGAATATAGGAGCCTTAAGCTGCTCGTCTCTATTCATGCCTGAACTTTGTCTCCCAGAAAACTCCAGACCTCAGCGCTCCACAGGATGACCAAGGGTGAGGAGAGGTGAAAGCACTCACATATTTGGAAACACTGCACACGCCATGTTTAAAATCAGTTGGTTTATGTTTTGCACAGTGTGGGACAGAGGCTAAGCTGACTCTCATGAACTCTGCCTTCTGGTACTGTCACGTACAAAAGATACTGGAGGCTCAGTTCCACTGCAATGAAGTGAATAGGGAAGAACATTAAGGTTGTCCATATCTGAGCTATTGTGAATAATGCTGCAATGAAAACAAGAGTACAGATAACTCTTTGAGATCCTGATTTCAATTTTGTTGAATATATACTCCCAAGTAGGTTAACTGGATCATGTGGTGGTATTTATTTGTGTTGAGGACTCCCCCTACTGTTCTCATAATACTTCTTCAGTTTACATTCCAATCAATGTGCTGATTTCTCTATAAGCTTCCCAACCCCCCTTATCTTTTATTTGTTGGTTTGTTCATTATGATAATAGCTGTCTTAACAAGTGTGAGGTAATGTTTTATTGTGATTTTGATTTGCATTTCCCTGATGATTGGTGATATTGAACACATTTTCATACATCTGTTGTCCATTTGTATGTCTTCTTTGAAGAAATGTCCTGAAGTCCTTTACTCATTGTAAAATCATATTCTTTGTTTTTTCACCTCCGAGTTGGCTGGGTTCCAATACACCTTATTTGGTTTTTACACCTTATTTGAATATTTGGTTTGCAAAGATTTTGTTCCATTTTATAGGCTGCCTTCTAACTCCATTGACTATTTCTTTTTGCTGTAAAGGGGTTTTCAATTTTGATATAATCACACTTGTCAATTTTTGCTTTTGTTGCCTGTGGTTGTTGACTTTTTTCATAAGTATTACTTTCTAAGTAGCATATTGATCATATATTTTATATTGCACCTGCCTCTCCCCTTTTGTTCCTTTTGGCCTTTCTACACTATTTCATCCACTGCATTTATCATCAAGTTGTGCACTATATACACTATTTTAGTGGCTCACATGTTTAGTTTATATTTCCAAATATAGAAAGCAACCCCTATGTGGGTGAGCATTTTTATCTATTTACACATTCATTTTGTTAGTTTTAAAAGGTAAACACATAAGCCTCCCTCAAGTGCATTTGTTTATTTTTACAACAAACATCTGTTTTAGACTAAACACAGTTCTGGAATACTTTTATTTTGACTGAGACTTATGGAAAATTCCTTTGGGTATTTTTTCCCCAGCAATGTGCAGGTGTATTTGTAGGGTATGTAAAGGATGCCAGATGGAAGTAAAAGTCATGGATGGGTGTGTAGGGAGGGTGTGTGAGCTACAGCGTGATGCAATCCTACAGCCTTTGAAATTCTTTGTTTTATGATATTGTTGTTTCTATAAACTGCATAACCTAGTTTAGTGACTCTTAATTTACTGGTCATTGAAAGCTGTGAGCTTTGCTTTGTTTCTACAACTTGTTAAATTTAAATATTGAATAGAATACTCATAAGCAGTGCATTAAAAAGAAGGTTGTTCATGCAAAATCATGTATAATAAGAGTGACAGTAAATTAGTGTCATGGATGTTATACCTTGTTTTATTAATCCTTCCAGGATTTTGTAAATTGGATTTATATTTATCCATTTTATCAGTTTGCCTTTTTCATTACTCTCATCTTGAACAATCAAAATAAGATGTTTGTTATATGTCTCTGCTGTGCTTGCACTTCTGTTCAGGCAATAAATAAAGATACCCATATATTGAATCAGATTAAAAGAGCAACTCCACCCAACACGAGTGCTTAGTGTTTTAACTGACCTCTCATGGTCTTTATCATTCCTAAGGAAGTTTGGGAAAAACTCAATTGTTTGATTAGGAGCAGGGCTATAAAATAGAGTGGGTCTAAGATGAATAATTGCAGAGGAGCCACACCAAGTCCTAAATGCATTCACCTGCTTCCAGTCTTATTCACACATTGATACTACTTATGCACAACTCCAGAGCTTCTTTATTTTACCTAATTCTTATTCCAGTAGAGGTTGTAGTGATGCACTGATTCAAAGTCTGAATTGGTAAGACCAACTTCACCCAGGCTCAGCCTGACAGCATCCTGCCTCATCCTTCTGCCTCCTCAATTCTCTCCCTTGATATGTGCTGACAGGTGGCCCTGGGATACCACTGCACTTTGTGAGCACATTTGTGAAACCCAGGAAATTGTGGGAATTCATGTAATGACCAATGGGTGATGAACCATGATGGATAAATTCTCCCCTTATCCTAAATATAGATAATGTGGTATTCGGAGGACAATTGAATACAATACACTTCATGGAATCTCTATACCTCATCCTCAGATTCCTTCCTTTCTTTCTATCTTCATTTACTTTCCATTAATCCTGCTCTTTGGGATAGCACTCTTGAATAATGCCATAGAAACTGCTTTGTGGGGGACTAAGACAATTGGTATTAGGGGAGACTTTGGAAAGGAGATGATCACTTGTAGCCAGATTACTATCTGATCTGATGACAATAAGGATTTCAGTGATCATAATAAGTGGGGTGGCCATTCTCACCCAGGCTTTCACTTGTGAATAATCTGAATAAAGAGCAAGTGGAAGGTCAGATACAAGCTATGCTGCAGTTGGAGGACTTTCATGATGTTGGAGGCAAAAAGAATCATAAAGAATGAGATTTTCTTTTTCTTTACTGGGAAATTTAAAATAAGAACACAAAAGGTGGAAGACAGTCAACTGCTAACTCTAAAGCCAGCTGCCTTTGGGGCAGATGTTAAGGAGATTTTAATCTTTTTAAGCCACAACACAGACTGTACTGAAAATCAGGTCCCTTGTAAGGATGATCCCTCCATCTGGCATAATTACTCCAGAAGACCACATGGTGGCGGGGAATTAAGTGATATTCCTTCCACCCAGGAAGGGAAAGACTTGATACTTCTCTCTATTCCCCTTCCCTACCAGCAGTCTTCTACTGCCACCATTTAAGAACTAACAAAGTTCCTGATCTGTTGTCATGGTAGCCTACACAATATTGTTTCAGAACAGGAACTCTTTTTACAGCAAAGCAATCATAAAAATAATTGCCTGAGAATAGACACATCGGTCTTATTATAAACCCCATTATCCAGATAGAACAGTAGAATGTAGTGTTTAGTGAGGTGTTTTAGCACTAAGCACTGAAATGAAGTTGGCTGTCCCCACAGCCTTCTGAACAGTGAGGACATGTGAGTGTGGGAACCAAGGAGTAGAACTAAGCTGGGCTCTTCTCTTCTCTGCACCCATGTGCTGCTCATGGCATTTGTGCTCTCTGTCCTCCTGACTTTGCCAAGTTAGTGGTCATAGATTTGGAGAGAAAGCATGCTTCTCTTAAAGACATTATGGTAACTTAATTTTGAAACATCTCCTCTTTTTTTGGTTACTTTGGGCTTCTTTTGCCAGTGGATTAGGCATACAAAAGATTTACCATACTGCTTGGAATAGCAGACATCTGATAAGCTACACTTGGTTTTATATAGTAGATATGGGAAGAGAATATTTGAACCTATGGGGTTTACTGTGGCAGCTTATCCATCTGTGCTCACACTAACGGTGGATGAAAACTTGAAAATGTTTGGCTTTAATGGTGAACTTGATGTAAGATAACCACAGTTGATGTCTACCTGCAACTTAGGCAGTTTATAATGCAAGATTATCTCTGTTAAAATAAAAAGAACTTGAAATGATAAATAAAAGAAATAAATAGGGCCTTCCCAGTGGTGCAGCTGTTGAGCATCGGGCTACGAAGCTGCCCACAGCCTCTGCAGTGCCAGTTCGATCCCCGGCCACCTGTGAGGGTCCTACATGGTGCGACAGACTTCTCCAGCTGTGTCCACTGCTCCCCTCAGCAGTGTACCTCGGTCCTTCTGCCTGTTCTGCCTGCTTTGCTCCCTGCTCTGGCTCTGGTGAATTCTCTCACCCTCCCACACTTCTGACTGTACCCAGTGCTTGTATCAATAAATAAATAAATAATTTAATAAATGAATGAATGAATGAATAAAATCATTAAGGCCACAGATATAACAGTGATGACTGAGTCTAGGCCATGTAACCAGGTAAGTCATTACAGCATGGAAGTGCTCGCCAAGAGTGAGGGACACTTGAGAATTGAAGGTGAGCTTGGTATTTTCAAGCATAGAAGACTTGAGAGGCTGGGTATACCACAGAGGGATGAGATGACCTTTAGTGTTTCTTCCCGCCCTGAGTCTTGATGTCTCAGAAGTTTTAAAGATTACTTTATTTTCTGAATCTATTCGGAATCTGCCTGTTTAGTATCATCCGCCAAGTTCGTTTGGGTAATATTATTAATTTTTGTGATAAATATATGGCAAGGCATACTTAACCCCTCCCCTACATAAACCTTTTTTTATGATATATCAGGTGCACAGAAACTAAGAAAAACAAAGTTCTCAAGCAATGCCTAAGATGATAATTAGGTAATGATTAACTCTCAGGTTCAAAAATACATACACTTCACATACAGTGAGCTGGTAGATAAGCAAAACTTATTACAAGAAGTACAAATAAGGAGCTTTTTTTTTTTTTTTTCCTTTAGGCTGAAAGAGTCAAAAACCCCCTCGGTCAGTGAAGTTAAGCAACAAAGTCTGTAAGCTCATGAGATGTTGGGTCTCAATGAAGGAGGATTCCAGAATCAATTATTGCCTATACCAGGCTTTGCTGTATCACCACCTTGGAAAGTCACTAACCAAAGAGTAGAGGAAAATGAGTTGATTTCAGCCCTCAGGTCTGAACTGTAGTAGGTCTGACCTAGAGAGTCCTTAGCAGCCTCCCCTTCCATGCACTGTTCTGCTTCTGCATGATTTTGTTTTAATTGGGATGAAGTTTAGGTTTGCTGTGTGACCTTAGATGTAGCATTCAACTTTTTAGAATTGAGAACCCTCTACTATGCAGTAAAGGACATTTTTTTTTTTAGCTTTATTCAACTAATCTGGTTTTAATACCTGGGATAGATTATATTCAGGGGATTCCTTTGAGAACAAGATTAACTCTATGAAAGCAGTAAAGATGAGTTTCCAGTATACTAAAATAATCCTCAGTTTAGGGTCTTCTTTGAACCTACTTCCTTCCCTATACATTGAGAGTTGATACCTGAAATGAACTGTATCTTCTCAGATTAAAATTTGAAGAGACCATTTGGTATAAGCCAGGTTTTCAGGCTTACTGTGAAATGTATTTTTTTTTATTCTTGATATTCAGCCTTCATCAGTCACTCGTAGCTATTTCTTTATTCCAGGCAAATAAGGCATTCTTCTTAATGTCCCACCAAAATCTACCCTGATATATCCTAGCTTCATTTTCTCTGATTCTATCTTCAAAGGATCATTGTAAAAGATGCTTGTGAAATAGTCATTAGGAATTGGGAGAAATGCCTCATTAGGATGATAGTGCTAAAATAAGTCTATAAATAAAGTGATACTTCTGTCGTATGACTCTGACACACAGGTTCAAAGACCATCGACATTGCTAATGATGTTGCATAAGGCATCACAGCGAATGGCTGGTGTTAAAACTATGCCCGCAGTGAGACCTGGGGTATGAGATTGGGTTTTGCATGGAGGGCACAGACTTTCTCAAAATACTGCCAGTGGCTTGAGCCAGCTGTTGACTTGGTTTGGTATCTCAAGGTCTCAACATTCAGCAGAAAATGGGAGATTTTTTCTGTCTGGATTTGGGAAATTCAGTATAGGAGGCTACTGATGGAAAAAGTGAGATGAATACCAAACTCTCTGAGTGCCCTGAAGAAACGGTAGCTATGAGCATTTGCTGGTTCTATTAAACACAGCTCTGATTAGTTCGAAATTGCAATTATTTTTATAATAATACATTTAAAGCAACATGCAAGAAAAATGATGTTCTTTCTCCTCCCATTTGAAAACATTTTGTAGAGATTAGCAAAAGGCATTAGAGGAAAAACTGCCTCTTTTGCATCTAATCCTGCAAAGACAGGATGGCTGGGTATTTAGACAACTTCATCAAAGTAATTACAGCTCTCTGTAAAGAATTGGACCTATTTAGATATTCTCAGCCAATTATAGGGGGGCTACTACTTTTCTTGGTGATTGTATAAAAATAGAGGCAAAATTTCCACTTGAGAAATGCAGATGAGTTTTATATCTGGCAGTAATATTAATATCTACCTCTCATGGGCTGATTGTTAGAAAATCAAATGATATTACACATTTACACATACAAAGGATTTTCTTAACCATAAAATAAAATCTAATTATTCTATTACTTTTGTCCATACATTTGCTTCTTAAATGAGAAAAAAAAATAGTTGGTAAAAATAATTATTTCTCTTTCTGAAAACAACCAAGAGTCTGACAAGTTTTTGATTGTGTTAAACCACATTTAGGACCATATTGTAATTTATCCTTCCATATTTCCTGCAGGTGGGGTTGAAGTTTCTCTTAGTAAAATAATGTTGTTGAATGAGAAAACAGAATGTATAGAATTCTTCACGTATTTTGCATAAACCAAAGTATTTATTCTTTGATTAGCTTATTTTGCTTATCATAAGATTCCAGATGTATTTTCAACTAAAATAGTCAATTATCCTGTAGATCCTTTTGGATATTTTAATTCTATCTACAAAAGAATATGAAACCATCAATATATATTTTAACCTTAAATAAAAGCAATTGGACTTTAACGTTTCATAGTTAAAAAAAAATAGAATAGATATTTAATACAAGCAAACTAAGACCTTGTAGTATAGTTTGAGATTGGGAGTACAATACCTCCATTCCCTTCTTCTTTTTTTTTTTTTTTTTCAGGAGAGCTTTGGCTATTTGGGGTTTTTGGTGGCTCCATATAAATTTTGTCGATGTTTGTTCTATTTCTTTGAAGAATGTCATTGAAATTTTTATTGGAATAGCATTGAATCTGTAGATTGCTTTTGGTAAGATGGCCATTTTGATAATGTTAATTCTTTCAATCCATGAGCAGGGGATGTCTTTCCTTTTCTTCTGCACTGCTGGTGGGAGTGCAAGCTCATCCAACCACTATGGAAAGCTGTGTGGAGATTCCTCAACCTGCTAAAGATGGAGCTTCCATATGATCCAGCAATTCCACTCCCTGGTATTTACCCAAAGGACACAGAAATATTATTTCAAAAGGGCACCTGCACCCCTATGTTTATAGCAGCTCTATTTATAATAGCTAAGCTATGGAAACAACCTAAACCCCCAAAATAGATGACTGGATCAAGAAGATGGGGCACGTATATACAATGGAATATTACTCAGCAATCAAAAAATATAAACTTATGCAATTTGCAGCAACATGGATGGAGCTAGAAGGGATCATGCTCAGCAAAATAAGCCAGAAAGAAAAAGATAAATACCGGATGGTATCACTCATAGCAGGAATTTAGAAACCTAAATAAGGGACCAGGAAAAAAACTAATTATAATAAAGTAAAAATCAAAATCAACAAGCAACTATAAACCAGAGACACACTGTGGGGCAGGGGGAAGGAGTAGGATCAAAACGGGGGGGTGGGATTTATATGGGAACTATAACCGAGATGAAAATGCATACATTGTGCAAAAATGAAAAATGATATAAAAAATGTACAAAATAAAAAAATCATGGGAAAAAAGAAAAAAGAAAACTAGGACGTAGTCACTAATTCCTATATGTTGTTACTTTATCTTACCAACCATCAATTTCACCCTCTTTACATAAGAACTGTGAACTAAATTGTCTTCTAAATCATTTCTGCTTTGTATCTAAGACTTTAGTTGTCTATCAGGTCAACGGATCCAGTGTATCTCAATTTATCATTATTTTATCAAGAAGAAAAGCAAGACCCCCCAAGGACGACCTTGTCTACTTCAAGAGACAAAGCTTTGGTGGCAGAGTCAGAAATGATACCTAGATTCAGTTTAGTGCCGAACATAAAAAATGTCCTTGTTTGACTGTGACCCATCTCTCAAAGCGTTAATTAGTTGAGAACATATATCTCCTTGTTTACCAGGAGAAAGCTGGTAAAAATAGATGATCGGTCCTTAAAAACTGGGGCCAAGAGTTGATCACAGAAGCAAATAAAGTGGATCGTGATGCTAAGCTCACCTTCAGGCAAGGAGCACCATGTGATGGGGTCATCAACAGTTCCTAATGTCATCTCCCTGAAGCTCTTCCTCTCTTTGGGTCATACCCCTTTCGGCGCAATTTCTGTTCGAAATGTTTTATTATTTATCAAGAGCAACTTAATGTGGCTCCCATTGCTCTCTCAGCCTGGAGGCCCAAATCCCCCAAATTAGATCCCTGAAATGTTGCCATAAAGCTGAACCCATTTAATTTTGTCTGGTTCTATTCATTTGCATAATGAATACTGAGCTCATTTACAACTCTAGGAGAACACTCTATATTAGCTAGTGGCAAAATAAAACTCATTTTTATAGCCAGGGTTTTCTAAGTTGCATTCACCCAAAATAATGTGGGAAAATATTAAAATTGTGAATTGAATTAAAGATAAATGTCTTTACATAATTTCAAATACAAAAATTCAGAAATAAAAGGTACAATTTGTTATTTGATGTAATTTAGTAGTAAAATACAAAGGAGGTGATTCATAGAAGACGGCTAATTAATTAGGTGTTTCTCATCTGCACTCTTTGATGCCAGCTGAGCACTTGACCTCATAAACTAACCAGGACTTACAGAAGATGCCCAGTACAGTCAGATATACAGGGTGATGCTCCCACAAAAGCAAAGAGAAAAAGCAGATAACATTTAAATCCATATAAAATGTATTTAAAATACATTAAGGCATTGAAAAGTTTTAGAAGCAACATAACTTTGGGTTAAAGAACACAGATGCAAATGACCACCTACTAAGTGTATCTATTTACATATAATTCTAAAGAGGCAATTTTTTTTCATTTTTAATATGTAAAGATATATAAATTTCTTAATAATCCAAATAATAATTTGTTGGAAAGCAGATGTGAACAGAAAAACACAAGAAATTAAACTCCAGTGATAAAATTCAGAATAGAGCTATGTTAATCATGTGCCATGGCTTAACAATCATCACAAATTTAGAGACCAAAAAAATACATTTATTATATGTGTTTGTGTTTATTGTAGAATTTAGACAAAGGAATGAACTTAGAGTGAAGAGCTGAGTTTGGCTTATTTATTGTTCTGCATCTCTCCCTGCCTGGTTATGAGATGACATTTATTCATTTATTTATTTATATTTATTTTTATTATTTTTAATTTTATATATTTTACATCATTTTTCATTTTTGCAGAATGTCTGCATTTTCATCTTGGCTATAGTCCCCATACAATTCCCCCCTCTTGTTTTGATCCTACTCTGTCTCCCCCCCACTGTAGTGTGTCTCTGGTTTATAGTTGCTTGTGATTTTGATTTTTACTTTATTATAATTAGTCTTTTTCCTGGTTCCTTATTTAGGTTTTCTAAACTCCTGCTATGAGTGAAACCATCCGGTATTTTTCTTTTTCTTTCTGGCTTATTTCACTGAGCTTGATCCCTTCCAGCTCCATCCATGCTGCTTATGAGTTGGCTTTATCCCTCAGACCAGGGATTCTTTTAGGTGCTCTTTCCTGCGGGGGCCTGGAAACTACTCTCTGCTTCCTCTCCTCCCAACAGGGAGAGGAAGGAAAAAATTGCTTTGCTAGTTTTGGTTCCTGCAACCTGACCTCACCTTTATAAACAGTCCTTTAGTAAGTCTTCTACTGTACCTGATGTGGATGTGACATTTTCTTTTTTTTTTTTTTTATTTTTTTTTTTTTTTATTTTTTTATTTTATTTTTTTTTTTTTATAGAGGCATGCTTTATTTATTTGTTTGCTGGTTTGTTTGTTTGTTTTGTTTATACATGCACTGGGTACAGTCAGAAGCGCGGGAGGGTGAGAGAATTCACCAGAGCCAGAGCGGGGAGCAGAGCAGGCAGAAGGACCGAAGTACACTGCTGAGGGGAGCAGCGGGCGGCAGGAGAGGTCTGCACGCCATGTGGGACCCTCCTCTGGTGGCCGGGGAGCAGCCGGGGATCGAACCGGCGCCGCAGAGGCCGCGCGCAGTTTCGCAACCCAGCGCTCAACCGCTGCGCCACCGGGGAGGCCCGGATGTGACATTTTCAATGTGTGTGGATGTGACACCTTTTCAATGCCAAAATCTTAATCTTAACTAATATAGCCACTCAATTCAAAGAATTTAAAAGTATACTTTTTCACATATCACAGGTGACGTGCCCTCCCCCAACACTACACTCATCAAATACATTATAATTTTAAGGGATAAAACTGTTAAACTTGAAGGAAATATTTGTTGGGGGAAGCATGAAACTTGAGAAACCATAAAGAAACAAAAAAAATGCAAAATCTGTGATAGATTAGGTGATGTAATTTATTTTCTTGTCTTTTTTAATTTTTTTTGAATTTTATATATTTTTTACATCACTTTTCATTTTTGCACAATGTATGCATTTTCATCTTGGTTATAGTCCCCATACAATTCCCACCACCATTGTTTTGATCCTACTCCCTTCTTCCTCACCCCACCCCCCGCCACCACCCCCAGTAGTATGTCTCTGGTATATAGTTGCTTGTTGGTTTTGATTTCACTTTATTATAATTAGGTTTTTCCTGTTGTCTTATTTATATAAGACAAAATTCCTGCTATGAGTGAGACCATCCTGTATTTTCCTTTTTCTTTCTGACTTATTTTGCTCAGCATGATCCCGTCCAGCTCCATCCATGTTGCTGCAAATTGTATGCTTATCTTTATTTGTTTATCTCTATTGATTGCTGAGTAATATTCCATTACTTTGTTTATCCATTGTTTATCTTTATTGTTTGCTGAGCAATATTCCATTGTGTATATGTACCACATCTTGATCCAGTCATCTATTTTTGGGCATTTGGGTTGTTTCCATAGCTTAGCTGTTGCAAATAGTACTGCAATAAGCATAGGGGTTCAGGTGCCCTTTTGAAATATTTCTGTGTCCTTTGGGTAAATACCTAGGAGTGGAATTACTGGATCATATGGAAGCTCTATGTTTAGTAGGTCCAGAAATCTCCACACAGCTCTCCATAGTGGTTGGACCAGTTTGCACTCCCACCAGCAATGCAGGAGAGTTCCTTTTTCTCCACACCCTCACCAACATTTGTTGTTGCTCATTTTAATATGCGCCATTCTCACTGGTGTAAGATGGTATCTCACTGTAGTTTTGATTTGCATTTCCCTGATTACAAGTGATTTTGAACATTTTTTCGTATGCCTGTTGGCCATTTGCATTTCCTCTTTGGAGAAATTTCTTTTTAGCTCTTCTTCCCATTCTTTGACTGGGTTGTTTACTTTGTTTTTTTTTGTTGTTGTTGTTGTTGTTGTTTGTTTGTTTGTTTGTTTTTTGAGTCTCCTCAGCTCTTTGTAGATTTTTGTGATCAGTCCTTTATCATCAGTGTTGTATGCAAAAATTTTCTCCCAATCCTTGGGGAGTCTCTTTGTTTTGGTTACTATCTCTTTTGCTGTACAGAAGCTCTTTAATTTGATGTAGTCCCTGCTGTTTATCTTTGCCTTTGCTATCACTACTTTGGGTGATGTGTCTTTGAAGATGTTACTGAGGTGTATGTCATATAGTGTTTTACCTATATTTCCTTCTACATATTTTATGGTTTCAGGTATATGTCTACTTCTTTAATCCATAAGAAGACACAAAGAAATGGAAAGACATCCCCTGCTTATGCAGTGGAAGAATTAACATTATCAGAATGACCATCCTACTAAAAGCAATGTACAGATTCAATGTTATCCAATAAAAATTTCAAAGACATTCTTCAAAGAAATAGAACAAATATTGATGAAATTCATATGGAGCCACCAAAACCCCTGAATAGTCAAAGCTCTCCTGAAACAAAAGACTGGAATGGAGATATCACACTCCCAGACTTCAAACTATATGACAAAGCCATAATAATCAAAATTGTGTGATATTGGAACAATAACATACACACGGACTAGTGGACTAGTGGAACCCAATAGAAAATCCAGAAATAAACCCACAGATTTATGGTCAACTAATATTTGACAAAGGAGCAAAGAATATGCAGTGGAGCAAAGAAAGATTGTTCAATAAATGGTGCTGGGATAATTGGGTCACTACATGCAAAAGAATGAAGCTTGACTACTACCTCACACCATGCACAAAAACCAACTGAAAATGGATTAAAGAACTAGGATGTTTGTATGATTAAATTAATCAAGAGCCAAAGAAAATCTTGACATCACATGAAATACACAAAATATCTTTAATATGTAAAGATATATAAATTCTTTAATAATCCAAAAGTAAAATAGGCAGAGGATTTGAACAGAAAAACACACAGGAAATTAAATTCAATTGTCAAATAAGCATATAAAACAATGAATTGAAACAGTAATTGTAGCAGTAATATACCATTTTCTTTCTCACTAGGAAAATGGAAGAGATTGATTTAATTTGATGATGAAAAAAGTGCCATCGTAGGCAACTAGCGTTGAGTATAAATGTCTGTAACTGATGTTGTTTTGGGAGATGTTGATTTTGGAGTGTGGGATCCTTGGGTTCACTTGGAAAAGGTTTCAGGAGAGCTCCTCTTTCACCAGCACCGGCGAGTTCCCAGGTGAGTTTCTCCACAATGCAGAGACATTAGTTATATCCAAAAGGGCAGGTTTAATATAAAAGGGAGAGAAGAATAAAATACACTTGCATAGTTCAAGCAGGCAGAAAGGGCTGCCCTGAAAGGGACAGATTTGCTAAGAGAGACCTGCATGGTTGCAGGCAGGCAGCCTTGAGGGAGGCTGAGGGAGTTCAGTGAAGAAAAGTCCTGGCATGGTACAGGTCACAGGCAGGCAGCAAGGCTCCTGCCCTGCAGAGGGTTCAGAGAGTTGGTGAAAAGGAGCCCCTGGGCAGTCACAGGTGGACAGAAGGACTGCTGCCCTGAGGCTGTGCAGAGATTGCACTGATACAGTCTTCTTTTCTTTGGGAGGGACTCACTCTGTGGAGAAGTGGGTTTGTTTGTTGTTGACTTTGAATAAACTATGCAGAATTTGAAAGGGGCCAGCTTTCTACAGTGACCCTCAATGTCCACATCTTCACCTTCAGATCTGTGCTCCTGACACCCCTACAGCAGTCTGATACCTGCTTGGGTCTTGTGCTTTGTGATCTAGGCATTGATGTCTAAGGATCTAAGTTTCTATAGCTGGGCTCATGGCTGTGTTAATCCCTTCTACCCCTACACCCAGCTCTTGGCAGTGTGTGAGCCAGGTTTCTGGTCTTGTGGCACATCCTTTCCAGTTTTTCTATCCTTATCCTCCATCACAACCACCATCTTGAATAGTGAAATGACATTGCCTATAATATTAAAATCAAATGAAGCCATTTCTTTGCTTCTGCATTCCCACAATTAGTCATCCATCATAATGGAACAAAGCTATTAGTATCTAAGTATATGTATATGAGGATGTTCATTATTGTACTGTGATAGCAAATACTTAGGGGAAAACAAGTCAATCAGAGGGACAAATTTAAAAAGGTTATAGGTAGACATTTTATGAAATGGTATGCAGCTAATAAAAATAGGTTATGTCTGGGCCTCCCTGGTGGCGCAGCGGTTGAGTGCTGGGTTGCAAAGCTGCCCGCAGCCTCTGCAGCATCGGTTCGATCCCAGGCCACAGGTGAGGGTCCCACATGGCGCGCAGACCTCTTCTGCCACCCGCTGCTCCCCTCAGCAGTGTATTTGGTCATTCTGCCTGCTCTGCTCTCAGCTCTGGCTCTGGTGAATTCTCTCACCCTCCCGCACTTCTGACTATCCAGTGCTTGTATAAATAAATAAATAAATCTTAAAAAAAAAGTATATACTATAAAAAAATAGGTTATGTCTACTGTGGTCTAGTAGGAGGGCCATGATATTTTTAACAAGGATAAAACACACTGAAGAATATTTATTGTAAAATACTATTTTATCAAAACACAGAAGAATAAAGAAGGGGAAGATCACATATGCATTTACATATACGTCAAAACCATTATGGAAGTAAATCATAGGGTAAGTGGACAGCCCTTAAGGTCAGAATAGAATAGGAAAAGCCTTGGAGCAATGAGGAGGACTCCGGAGATAAGGGCAACAAATTCCAAAGGGGACTGACTAATCAAGCACCCCAGGACCAAGAGCAACAGGACATTCTGGAACAAGGATGATAAAGAAAAGCATGCTAAGAGAAGGGCTGGGACACAGAGACTTAATTCTGGCATAGAGACTTTGAGACTGTGAGTAAGACCAGGAGAACTAACCAATCACCAGAGACTGGTGGAGTTTAGAATAATTAGGGAAAATTCTCTATTCCCTGAGGCACGACTCCGCTTTGGCTCCCTCACCCCTCCCTGGCCTGGTTTCACCATCCTGGGGATCCCACTTTATTTCTGTTTTCTCCTTAATAAACTTTTCTTTCTCTAAGTAAATCTGCCTCTTCTCACTTGGTTGCCTGAGCGTCAGTGAAGTTTCTGCTCTGGCTTGTGAGACACCAACCTGTGGAGGTCTAGTGGCTGGGACTCAGCGCTGCCCCTGCAATGTGGGATCCATTCCTGGCTGGGAGACTAGACCTGAAAGCCTGAAATTACAGTACCAGAAGAGAGGCAGTAACCAATATTAATTATATCAATAGATTTGAAATGAAAAGTGGAGAGAGGAGCTATTGCATACTTTCATAGATAAAACCATAAGACAACATTTTCATTAAAAAACAAATACTTTGCCATAAGAATAATGAACAAAAACAGATACCTACATGAAGGTGATTTAATATTATATATGCATACTATATTAATGTGCATATATATAACTCTGAGTATAATCCGGATATCGGAAATTTGCACTGAGTGTTCCCACTCATATAGAACGAGCTACCTGTAAGACTGAGCTATTGTCACAGCTTCTACTGTGCATTGAGATCACTTACTGATTCAGAACCTTCAGATCATTGTATACTTAAGTATTAATTAACATATAATTATTTTTAGAATTAATTGACAGTTTTGGCAATAGAGCTGTCCAAGTTTAATTTAGAAAAAAAAGTCTGAGTTGGGAATTGTGCTTTCCCTGGGTCTGTTTCAAGGAATTGCTTTCTAAATTAAAAGAACATACTATATTCAATCTTTTGTCTCAATCTAATACAGTTTTGTAGCCACAGAGGAAGTTTAGTGAAATCTTTCTCTCATGCTATCAGAATTTTTAATATTTAACAAGCCCTCTCCTGTGGTTTTTCTATTCTAAATGAAGATTTCACTATTTTCCTGCTATTCTAAAATAAACACCATTGAAAAGAAAATAAACAAACAAAAAGTGACCTGTCAAACAAAACCTAGCCTCTAAAGGTGAAACCAGAGATAGCCAGTCTATTAGCAATATTGACTGGCTGATATTTGAAGGTCTACTAGCTTATCTGAATTTATTTTGCTAGGAATTCATGAATATTTTTCATACTTACAAGATTCCATCTGAATCTAGCCCTCTTCACTGTCTGGCAAGAACTCCCCAACTTCAATTGTACTACTTTTACTACTCAATCCTTGATCAAATTTCACCTCTTTCCCAACGATTAGAATGGAATTCTATATATTTTATTTAATTCTATCATTTATTTTTGATAATGGTGTACATGTTTTAGTGTCTTTCTGCATGATCAACTTGCCGTGACAATTGCTAGAGTGTTGAACAAATTAGCCCCCAAATAATTTTTTTTTTTTTTTTAAAGATTTATCCATTTATTGATACAAGCACTGGGTACAGTCAGAAGCGCGGGAGGGTGAGAGAATTCACCAGAGCCAGAGCGGGGAGCAGAGCAGGCAGAAGGACCGAAGTACACTGCTGAGGGGAGCAGCGGGCGGCAGGAGCGGTCTGCGCGCCATGTGGGACCCTCCTCCGGTGGCCGGGGAGCAGCCGGGGATCGAACCGGCGCCGCAGAGGCCGCGGGCAGCTTCGCAACCCAGCGCTCAACCGCTGCGCCACCGGGGAGGCCCCCAAATAATTTTTTATAAGAAAAATGTTGACTAGGAAAAGATATGCTATAATTTTATAACATATTTAAGTATTGCTTAAAATATTTTTAATCTGAATTTTGAGGGAACTGCAGATACAGTCCAAGTTTCATAGGGAAATTAGTTAATATGATTCAGAAAGTTAGAAAAGATAATACAGTTTGCTAACTCTGTCTATTTTATAATACTTTGGAGGCCAGAGAATGGTGGAATGAAGAGATTTATAAAACATTAGCCCTGCAGTTTTCCCGTATTTGATTTTCCAGATGGTACATTGCACACTGTGTGTATTCATACAATACAGAGAAGATTAATCAAAAGAGCAAAACACGTAACTGTCTTTTTAATCATAACTTTAATTCTCTTCTTTCTCCACCTCCAGAGATTTGGATAAAATATTTCCCCACATTGGCAGTATTTTTCCTTGGAATGCCCGTGTGGACCAATCATATTTCACTGCAGGTTAAATGTCTCTAAAATGGTTAGCGTATTTGAAAGGCTCACCTAAGAATTTGTGATATGTATTCAGAACCCCTGATAATTTTAGGCAAACACA
This sequence comes from Talpa europaea, assembly GCF_964194135.1. Classification (NCBI taxonomy): domain Eukaryota; kingdom Metazoa; phylum Chordata; class Mammalia; order Eulipotyphla; family Talpidae; genus Talpa; species Talpa europaea. The sequence continues at coordinate 16,319,885 of NC_140077.1, forward strand.
GGTCGAGAATCCAGATGGAAACATTTACTTACCTTAGACAAACAGAGCCTGAAAGACTTATAACAACATTCATTCCATATTATAGAACTTGCTTGTCTCTGCCTTGGACCATACCCACAAGCATCTCTCTACAAAATTTCCCTCCTCTCTCCCATAGTCCATATGCAGTTGTATTTTAAATTCCATCTCAAAACTAGTTTTCTTCAAGATGTCTTCCAAGATTGTTCTCTCTGATCATTCTTTGTCAAGATTTTCATTAAGTGCATGTTTAATCATTGCAACACATTTATTCCATCTTATGTATATTCTAACTTGTTAGTGTGTTATTTTGTCATCCTTAGATTGAATTGGGTTTTCTTTCTTCCACTGTAAGCTTCTTGATATCAACAGCTTTATCTTATCAGAGTTCCACTTAATGAGGGTTTAAGGAATGCTGATAGAGAATGGTTGGGATTGAGAATATAGGAGTTGAAAGCACATGGGGTTGGTAATGTAAGCATAAATCAGTTCGTGAAAGCCTCTATTCACGAACATGTCATTATTTTCAAGTCACGATTTATTGAGTATCAAATATATGCCAGAGACTGAAACTACTCAGTTTACCTATAGTATAGTATAAAATAATATATCTCATTTAATCTTTGCCCCACACTAATATAAAGGATTGCTATCCACATACTATAAATGCAGAAACTTAACCTTAGTAAATCAGTATAACTAGGAATAATTAGAGAAGGGAAATTTGAATTAACAAGCTAAAAAGTCGAAAATAAGCACAAAGGGAATGCATGGATGAAGTGGTTGGATCAGAAAAGTGACAGTTAATCAGGTCTCGATTATAAAACAGACTGAAATTTCTTTGTTTTTTCAATCAAAGAATCATAATTATGAAGTGTGGGAGGGTATAAAACTTGGAAAAAAGTTTGCCCAGGGGATTTTGGTAATTGCTCTCCTACCCAACTGAGGATCACTGCTTTCATGAGTATTGCTTGGCACCACCATGAGAGAAGACTTCAGAAGTATAAACTTCCAAGAAAGAGGATTTAGTGTGTTCTCTTCAGGGTCAGATTATGCTTATTTGCATTTCTAATTATCATCTTATAATTTGGAATGGATTGTTATTGAAGTATGTAAATTTCTAATCACTGAAGTTTAAAAATACAGGTTTTACACCCTCTCATCTGAGATGGGGTCTCTCTTAATTTTCCATCAGATGTAGGACATTCCTTAATGCCAGGATTTTCTACAGCTTCATTTGTAAGCAAACCCATTAGTTTATATTAACGGAAATCAGCTGATAGGGCTTGCTCGAGGAACATTCAGGAACAGACTCTCATGCACTCTTGTCATCAGGAATACAGTTTTATTTTCCACACTGGCTTCATTTATGTTGGCTTTGAGGCAGATGGGTCTTGAGTTCATGAATCTTAGTTGGTATGTAGACAAGAAAAGTCTTCACTTTCAATAACGTGCACGGAGTTTGTTTTCCTCCCTACCCCTAATCATTCTGATTGTGTAGGTCTGGGTTCTATTCCAGTTAAAATCAAAAAACAAGGGGACAGTAGCCTATAAAAATTCCCCGATTAGACAAAACCAGTTTTATCATATAAACAAGACTTAATTTAGCTTATTTTGCCATGTTGACCTGACCTAGATTATTTCTTGTTTATGCCTCTGGAAATCATAAACAACACTTAAACTGTCTCCCAAGGTTGATATTGAAAATTACGTTATAACCCATTGCTGTAAGGAAGAAGCAATCACTGCCTTTGCACTAAGTAAGCTACTTTGCTACAATATACCTCTAAGCTTCATTCTATGTTTTGATTGGTGTATTCCCATTTTACAAACTGTCTTTCTGAAGTATACAGAGTGAACTTTTACTACTGGTTGATGACCCACTGGATATGCTGCTGTCATTTCTGAATTTTTGACAAGCCTATCCCTGACCATCATCTGTGGGAAAGGGACCTTGCTTATATGGTCCTAAGCTTGTCATTCTCCCTGAGCAAGGGCTTTAGATCTTTAACGTGAATTAGAATTACCTGTAGTACTTGTTACAGGTTACAGAATCCCCCTCCCATTGTGACTGATTCAGTAAATCTGGTGCCCAAATCGTTTGTATTTTTAGCATCTCCCAGGTTATGATGATAATGCTGGTCACAGGGTGCCATTGGAGAACCACTGGCCAGACCACTTCTTAAAACAATTAAATAATAAACTCTGATAACTAGATCCAGGTATATGCACTTTTAAATGCGCACATGGATCATCGGAAGTCTTCTCAAAATAAAGATGCTGATTTGGTAGATTGCAGGGGTCGGTGGATATTCTGCATTTCTCATAAACTCTTCAGTGATTCTGAGGCTCCTGCTTAATGAATCTTGCTTTGAACAGCGAGCACCTGGAGTTGATCGTTTTACTTAATTTGGGGAAAGCCAGGTGTTGCTATGTCCAGAAACTTTGTGAATAGTGCTTGGCAATCAGGAACTGGAGGACATACCTCACCACTGTGAGAGAGCAGCAGTGGGGTGGGGTTCTTCTGGAATGGCGGTTTCTGCTGGTAGGTGGGTGATGGCTTTGTGAGCTTTCTTTTAACTTTTAGCTTCTAGGAATTGTCTTCAGCTCCTTTATATTAGTCTGCACTTAAGATAACTCAGCTTCACAGTCTTGTTATAGTTGAGAAATCAACTCAAGTGAAAATATTTGTTGTTGTTTTGCCAGTTCATCAAGAATAAGTCATGAAAACCTTCTATTCCTAGGCTGAAGTCATGGTGTGTTTTAAGAGGAAGCCACCAGCATTTTAATTGTCCTGCAGAACAACAGATACCTATCTACACAGCTGTTACCAGGAGAAGAGGTAAGAAACAAAAAGTTTTTACCTATAGGAGGGAAATTGAGCACATCCCTGTCCCCCCTAACTGATCTGCGGTATTTACCTTTGCCAGTGTGTCTTAATAAAAACTGCTCGCCTATCCTAAGTGAATAGATTCACTTGTAGGAAATATTTGCATGATACTCCGTAGGGCAAGTTTATTTTATTTTATTTTTTTTATATCATGTTCTCCCTCCAGGCGTAGGTCCCCGAGTCCTCCCATCACCATAGCGCCTGAGAACGGCCATCATAATCCCTTGTGCTCTTCCTTCCCCACTGTGGACCCCTCACCTTCCCACTCCCTTGCTATTTGCTTCAAATCTATGATCAGCTTGCAAGTTTTCTTTTCCCTGACCCGCTATTTGATTTTCCTGTGTTCCACCTACAAGTGGCACCATTTGATATTTTGTATAGGGCAAGCTGAAATCCTCAAGTGATATGGAGAGAGGAAATAGGACAAAAAAAAAAAAATCCAGTGATTGTTGATAATTAATTGTGAGCAGACAAGTGAAAATAGAATCTACTTTCAAAAAGTATGGTATCAAGTGTGAAAATGCCAGGAAAATGCAAGTAAAACTGTGCTTTAGGTCTCTGCTATAATCCACTCATAAAAACTGATTTGAACTTATGATGGGTTCTGTACATTATAAGAAAAAAATGGCTTCAACTATTTATTAGATATGCTCTCTGTTTATCAATATGTGATATATGTGAGTGAGATTCGTGTGAGACTACTTTGGGTATGTTTTAAACCATCAAGAAGGGCGGGAAGTGGAGAGCTTTCTATGGAAGCTGATGTTACTGGTGCCCATTTTCTTTGTTTCTGATGCACGTTTGGTAAGATTGAACTAGGTTTGTTAAGATCCTATTTTAAAACTTGGGAGGAACTTTCTCCAGCTATCCATTCAGCTATCTTTTCAAGGCATAATTTATAGTTAGCATTTGCACAGTAAGTCTCATAAAAATTACAAATTTTATCACCCCACATTAGAGTGACAGGTATGATGTGGATGACTAAGAACACGGTTAATTATCTGTCTCTTAAAACTTGTAAGGTCAGTGTATCAGCTGCTGAGAAGACCAGTTCTGGGTGAAAAACTGACAAGAATTTGAGAGGTTTTGTGAAAAGATCAGTGACCTTTGTTGTGGAAAGCAAAACAGGCTCTAATAATTCCAGTAGAGGGCAGCAATATCTATGTACCTATGCCCTTTTGGGAGAAACTAGCAGCAGATGGAATCAATGATAGTAGGAGCCATAACAATTACTACCTGATTGTTACACTGTGTCAGGTGTTTTACATATACTTCATGTTCAAACTAGCACATGTGATCTTATTGTCCTCAATGTACTGACAAGAAACTAGTCTTTAAGAATTTAAGTAACATTGGAATGAGTTGACCAAGATTGTATAACAGAAGTTAGAATTTTAAATGCGGGTCTAAGAGGTAGATTGGTACCCTGGAAAGCTATCAGTACTACAACTGACACCCAGAGTACTCAATTATGATGGCCTAATGTGAATTCCTCTATCTGTGTTCCCAAGACATTAATATTTCTGCAAGATGCTACCAGGTGGTTGCAGGGGTGAGGGGGGACTCTAGATAGGTTAGAATGGTATAAGATTTGTGAGAAATCTGGGTTACATAGTTCTTGGCAAGTCTGAAATGTGCACCTTTTTCCTTTCAAGGATGTATCTATGTCATTGTACTGGGATTGTAAACATAAAAAAAAAAATACATAATCTGTGTTCTTGCCTATGAATCTAGGATGAGTCTACCAAGACAGAGAATATAAACACAAAAGGAAACTTTATTATGTGTGTGTTTGAAATGACCATTCTGTGTCATCGGAACATACTTCTGTGTAGCTTGCCTGGGAAATCATCTACTTTGGAGGCAGATCAAAATCCATGTCACAGAATCTCTTAAATCTTTAGGAATTGAAAGACCCTAAGCCTGGCATTTTTTCCTACTAGTAAGATTTTTTTTTTTTTTTTGTAACTAAGATTCTTTCTCTTTGTGCACTCTACAGAATTTATTTGAACTATAAATGCCTGAAAAAATAGAATCATAGGACTTAGGTTCAACAAGTTATTTATTAAAGTCCAAAGAGGCCTGGAGAGCTCCTATATTTTCCAAATAAAGAAACAGGCCAACTAGGAGCTGTACATTCTCAAAGCAGATTGATGACAGAGTCAAGGCTTCACGCTTCCATTTCCATTGACACCATCCTTTGAGAATGTCCTCATGTCATTTTATATCTACATCCTAGAAGTTATAATACATCCTAGAAGCTACAATGCATTCTGTAACTTAGCTTCAGAGTTAATTAGAAGTTAAACAAAAAATCATCAAATGAACATTCAAAAGAAAAAAGATTTCAAGTGGGTATGGAAGGAAAAAACGGCCTGTGTTTCTGCTCTAGATAGTGTTTTGGGAATGAGGCTAAGCACTTAGAGTGAGTTAATATTTACCATGATGTGTAATTACAGGAATTTGAGCTGATGCTCTTGGGTGAAAATGGTCCCCATCTTTTTAGAAAGCAGTTTCTCCTCAGCCATGGGAAAGAAACAAACAAGCCCACTGAGAGATGTGACTGAATTATTAAATGCCTAGTCTGTTTATAAGGATTAATTGTGAGATATGAATCAATATTTTATTTTAGTTAGTGAAAAATATATGAGACAACCCCCTTTTTTACAAGTACCCAGGATAATTAAAAATGATGTATTCCTTCAATTGGCATCTTCTAATGGCTTATACCTGTAATCATTAGTTTGGTTTTGATCAAGGTGGAAACATTCTCTCAGACCCTCATGCCAGAATCCTTGCACCTCTAACCCTGCCTACACACAATGACTTTATTTATTTATTTATTTACAGTTGGAGAATGTTTATGGAGGACTCAAATGTCAGTGAGAACAGGTGCTGTGAGGTACATAGTAATGAGCGATTTATACTCCAACCCAACAAACAGAATTATGATTAAACACATGTAACCTAGTTGTCCTTTGGCCACATCACTGTGTGTGTATTTGAGGTATGTGTGTGTACACATACATTCAATGGATGTAGCCATTGACTCACAAAACAAAAAACCCTAAGTAGCTCTGTCTTCTACTTAATATTTTCAGACATATATATTTTCTTTGAAGTATCTCCAAACCCCTACAATTTTTGGATCCTCCCAAGAGCTATCTCATTTTGGAAGCAGGGTAAACAAATGGATGTGAATGTGAGTTTGAATTCTGCCCCACCTAACAGTTTTGTAACCTGGGGCAGGTTCCTTAACCTCACTTTCATTAAATGAAAAGTGGAAATATATGAAAATGGAAATATCAAAGCACCTACCCTTTCCCCCTAGATTTATTTTAAGTATGAATTAATACAGATGCACTTGCTGCCATAACTGATGGAACATAAACCCTCAATGGCTGTTTGGTATAATTTCACATGCAATTATATATATATACTTGTAATTGTATATATATATATATATATATATATATATCTGTTTCAATGACTTACAGATATATTTTCCCTACTTTAGCATCTTTGGAACTTAGTGTCAATTTGAATTCACATTCCATTTTAAATGCAATGAAAAATTATGTAAAATGCTTATTTACGTACCATGCACATGCATATATATTTAACATTTGTAATATGTATTCCCATGGGTGCACGGACACCCTAACATTCCTATTTTCTTCCTTCTGACACAATTGAATGTGGTGATCTGACATTCAGGTTTTGGCTCATATAATTATGTAAACGTTACAACTGGAGCTCAATCAGACAACTTGCCCTGCTAATGATGTTGCTGATACCTGCATTGGAGTAGCTCAAAGCTGAAACTAATGTGTCTGGGGAGACTATTAATTTACATTACTGCAAGAATGATTAGTGTTTATTATGCCAAAATCCCTTTAATTTCTGTGAATATGGGGTAATCTCTAGGATATACCTTATATTCCATGTATACTATTAATCTGAATTTATGGCAAATTTGCCAGGTACTCACACTTTATGGAGTTCAGTTGATGGACTCTTTCAGGTTTGGTTTGCAAACTACACTTCCTAAGAGGCAGGCTTATATCCCAGCTCAGACTGGAAGGAGAAGCTGAGTGATAGGCAAGGTGGAGTCCTTACAAATTGCCCCTTCTCTCAGGCAGGCTGATTTTTATTTTAGGGTGATTTTTTCCTAGGTTATCTGTTCCCTTTCTAAGTTCCTGATGCTTGCTGCTTTTGATGGGAATAAAAACCAAGCTAAAACAAAGTTGAATAATAAAAGTGAGGATTCATATCCTGGAATAGTCAAAAGGATTTGACTGAGAACTGCTCTGAAGCTTGCAAGGTAGAGCTTAGTTTGTATACATTGTTACAGAGTAGCATCCATATTCAAGAAGAAAAGCATCAATGAGCCATTGACTGTAAAATTTTTTTGTTAAAGGGTTTCCTGTGTTTGTTATTAGGTCTAGATCTTTCAATTTTCTAAGAAATCTTCATATCTAAGAAATGCCAATGCTGTCTTTGCACAGAGGAGGGTGATATTGTTGGGGTTTAATCATTTCCCTGATTTCTAAAGCATATGCGATGGAGACACAAAGGCTAGGTGCCCTTTGTTAAAATCTTTTGTTGAATTCTTGGTCTTTTTTGGAAGGTCAAGTTTGGCTTGTACACATCAGATTCTGGTGGTAGGGGATGTTCTTTATATGGTGTTCAGGGGAAGGGATGGTATTCCAGAAAAAGAACACATTTAGAGAATACAACTTCCCTCTGAAGTATAGGATCCTGGAGTATAGGATATTGTAGAAGCACAGGGAGGGATATTACAAATTAATAACAATGTTCCAGACAACTAATATTTACTTTGATCTTTGTTTGCCAAGCACTAAGTGGTCAATGTACATTCTGTAATTGAACTTCACAAATCTTTGTGTAAGGGTAGCATTATTAATTAGATAAAATTATGTAGAAATTGATGTGGAATGATTATTGCAAGCTCACCCAGCTAGCAAGTGGTAGAGCTAAGCTGTCCAGTAAGAGTGCTGCCCCATCTGCTCAGCCCACCTCAATCACCAGCCCTGAATGTGCCAAGCTGATTCCCAGTCCAGGGCACTTTATATTTGCTTTCTTCTTCCTACAAAGGTTTGCCCCCAGATATTCATATTTCTCTTTTTGGGGCATATAAAAGAATGTGTTATGTATTTATTTTTATTTTGTCTGTTCGTGCTGTCTGTTTTCTCCAGTATTCCTTGTGCCCAGACAGTGCCAGGCACCTAGAGCTACTAACAATGCTGCCCTGGATGGAGGAAAGGCACATGGAAGGCCCCTGAGGAATATTTAGTCTACACCCTTTCCCAACCCCCCGCTACTTTCCAGAATGCAGTCCTCACATACATAGCCGTTGGGTCTGCTTCCAGAGAAGCACAGCCAGAGTGGTAGATGGACAGCAGGACCTCAGACCACCGCTGCAACTGCTGCCATCCAGGCTGAGCACTGAGTGCCCTTCCCTGACAGACTATTACTGTCTTTTTTGGTAATTAAAGTGATGGAGTTGCCTGGAGCACAGGCCTTGTGTGCCCTGGCCTCTGGTCTGATGCATCTGCTTTTGTTTCTTACCCCAAGGAACAGTTTTATGGGGGAAAATCACTAGAGGGGACTCAGGCAGAGCTCTGTGGAGGGCCATGCTATTTTGTATTTCCAAGGGATGAGTTAGGAAGGGAAAAGGACGTGGCTGCCTTCTCTGTTTCAGGCAAGAACTGTGGGTTTAGACCTCCTATTGAGCCCTGGGATCTGGTGTGTGATAAACACACATGTGAAAGAAAAACAGAGATACAGTCTGTTTCACCAGGGATCAGTGTAGCTCAACAGGGTAGGTACAGCCCTGCAGGATGGAACATCAAACGGGAAGCAAAGTGCTCTTTTTTCACAAGACAAACCCTCAGGGGGGAATTTGCCTCTGGTAGGAATAGCTTGAGCTCTGCACATTCTTTTTTTTTTTTTTTTTTAAAGATTTATTTATGCATACAAGAGCTGGGGTACAGCCAGAGATGTGGGGGATGAGAGGATTCACCAGAGACAGAGTGGGGAACAGAACAGGCAGATCTACTGAAATGCACTGCTGAGGGGAGCAGCTGGCGAGACAGGAGAGGTCTGCTTCGCCATGTGGGTTGCTCCTTGGCTGGCTGGGGATCAAACTGATGCTGCAGAGGCTGCGGATTGCTTCATAGTGTGGTGATTAACCCCTTGCACCACCAGGGAGGCCCTTGAACTCTGTACATTTTTTTTTTTTTAAGATTTTTTTTTTTTTTAAATTTCTACAAGAGCTGGGGTACAGGCCACATGCGCGGGAGGGTGAGAGGCTTCACCAGAGACAGAGCGGGGAACAGAACAGGCAGACTGTGAAATACACTGCTGAGGGGAACAGACGGAGAGACAGGAGAGGTCTGCTGCGCCATGTGGGATTTTCACCGGCTGGCAGGGACCGAACCGGCGCTGCAGAGGCCGTGGGCAGCTTCACAGTGCAGCGCTCAACAGCCTGCACCTGTGTGAGCCACCAGGGAGGCCCTTGAGCTCTGTACATTCTTAACAGCCTCCTCCTTACTTCATGTTCTGCCCATCAGGCAGAAATCTCCAGGGAGACTGGATCCTTCCTGGCTTCCCAGAATCCTCTCTTTGCAGAGACCTGCCACAGGCACGCAGGGCAGGCACACATTAGCCATGGCGTATTTATGCTTCTAATCCTAATGAGTCCTTGCCAGCCTCTAGGATGTTTTGGCCCAGCTTCCCCTGCACCTCCTCTTTTCACCCTGTAGATGATCTTCCATTTTGAATTATTCTACACATTCCAATCCAGCAACAGAGAGAAAAGAGATCAGGACTTGGAGATCCCTACCAGGTTGCCCCTTCTTTGGTCCCTTGGGAAGGCAGGGAGGAGCGTTTTCAAGTTTTCCTGCATGTCCTGGGAGCCACACGGGAGTGCAGATTTTGTTGCTCTCCCTGTGCGACTCACTTGGCCAGGCTCACCTTCACAGCTGCCTCTTCCATCCAGGCCAGCTGCTCAGCCCTCATACTGGACAGGCCCCATTGTGCTTTCACACAGCAGGATGGTTTCCATGCCACTTGGTAACCTGCCTTCTCTTGCACCAAGCTCCCTCGGCAGGCTCTGACCATGCTGGCTCCTGCAGTCAATTTCCCAGGGTCCTTGTTGGCATCTGCCCTGCAGGCGCTGCTGAGTTGGGTTCCAGTGCGTCCAGCATGCATGGGTGGTGTAGTTGTGACTGCTCAGAGCCTCTGCCTGACAATGTGCTAAAATATTATGAATATTTAAAGGGGGACATCTTTGTAGTGTACCTTGTCTCTCCGCAGACTGGAATCTCTTATGAGGCTTCTGGGACAGGACTAGAGGCCTGGCTAGGAGGCCAAGCTGCATAGCAGTGCAGGGGGGGCTGGGGGGGCGTCAGACTCTGTGGTCCCTCTCAATGTTAAATAAGTTACGGTGCCTAAATAAAGGTTAGTACTATGTAGCCATTGCTTTTGAATTGAGTAGCTTCTATGCTTTTGTTCTCCGATTCTAGGATCATGGTTTTTCCTGTGAACCTCAGTGGCCTCATTTGTGAATTAGAGGGTAATAATACTACTGAATTCCAGAAGTAGGATCCAAAGTTACTAATATGTTTTAAAGAAATTATTGCAAGGATGCAGTACAAAATGATGTTAGTGTAGCTCACAGAATCAGAGGAAGAACTGAGCATGCTGAGAAGAGCAAGAACCAGAGCAGAGTCGGGTGTTTCTAACCAGATGCCTGATCTCTGACTATATAATGCAGCTCCTGTAAATGTTACATTTTGGGGAGAATTTGGTGGTGCTAGTTGGTGGTCTCAGGCTGGTCCTAGATTAAGGGAGGCAACCCAGCAAGAACCTGGAAAAGGGAAGAGGAAGATTCTCAAAAAAGCCATCTGGCAAAGACCAAATAAAGATGTCCACTGGACCTGAGTTGTGGGGCTACCCCCAAAGTTTAAGCTTATATCAATTGCTTAAGACATGATACAAACATGCCATAAAGGAATGCTTCATATGAAATAATGGTAATGATACTGTAACTAGGATAAATCAGTAGCATTAGTAGCATTGCTAATAATGACAACAATACGAGCAGAACATGGTCTTGAGGCATGTTTGGCCAGGCTGGGTGTGAAGTCAGTGGCAAAATCTGGTATTCATTTCATCAGAAAATGAGGGATGTGGCAGTTTCCTTGGTTGACTGTATTAAATGATAGGGGGTGCATAAGGCTGTTTCTGGCCTATGTTAAGTACTCAATTTTATGTTTGTAGATATGGCTGCATCTGTAGATCTACATCTATATTTATAAATCTTTATCTGTCATATATGGGATTACATCCCAGGACTTCAAAGGAATAAAAAAAAAATCCATTATTAAGATAAGTTTGAGGTGGTTTCTATCTTTAAGTTTGTGTTTTGTCCCCCTTCTATGCAAAATAGGTTTCCTTAGCATCCACATGCAGAGAGAACTGACATTTCATTCCACAAAAACATGCTCTCCTGGCATTCTCTGGGCAAGTATATTAATTATCTCTCCCTCAGTAATTTGGAAGGTAACTTTAATAATTTATAAACTCTATACAGATTATTTAAAGTAGATGTTAACAGTGGCACTGTATACATATAATCTTGATGGAAATAGAGGAAGAAGCTCATGGGACAGACCCCAGATGGTGACCAAAGCCTGCCACCTGCCCCTGAAGTGTACTACTTTCTGGGAAACCAAGGGCGAAGGTCGATGTCAGTATGAACTAATGGTCACTTTTCTAGAGACTTTCTAAGGTAATTGAATTAAGAAAGATTTCACTACAGAGGAGCAAACACCCGGCAGCCAGTTCCCATTGTGTGTGTCCTTTGGTGGTGTTTCCATAACACAAGGAGAGAAAAATTGGATGGAAATTGTCCCGACCCGCGGGGTTCAGAGGCACGGGAAGAGAAGGGCTGAGGATTGAAATGAGGGGCTTGACGACTTGACGCTAGCGTTTGCTTCTTTATTTTTCCTTTATCCTTTTATTTACTTTTACATATCTTTCTTTTCCCTGACTTTCTTACTTCGCTGCTTTCTCTCTGCTCCTCTCACAATAACCTCTCTCGCAATAATCCTCTCGCAAATGACCTCTCTCTCAATCACTCTCGACCTTCTCGTGGTTCTCTTCTTCTATCCTGGTAGCTCCTCCCATCGTACCTCCCAGTCTCATTTGATTAATAGGAAACACCTGTGGTTTCTCAGCAGGCGAAACGGTAAAGCGAAAACTAATTAATGGCACGTGTGTTGCGCAACACGGCGCATGCTCCAGGCGGCTCCGGACAGGAAATATTCTCCATTAACATTAAATCACCTAGAGGTATAGTTTGGATTGGACCCCATAGTCATGTTCTGGTACTTTTCCCCAAACACTTAGCTTTCCAGTTAATCTAATTTAGAAAATATATCTGATTGCTCCCCTCTCATTGCAAACTCAGAAGTACGTAAAAGTGGTCCCTCTCAATTGGTTAAACAAGTTATGGTGCATAAATACAGGCTAGTACTATGTAGCCATTACTTTTAAAGACTATTCCATGACATAGGGGAAATCTTTGCAATGTGCTGCTAAATGATAAAAGAGTATTCAAAAATATAATATGTAAAATAATATAAGCACAAATACTGTAAAAATATTAATATGTCTGATTGCTAAATTTTCTGAAAGTGTACACTGCTTTATAAATATAAAGAAAATCAATTAAGTGCTCTGTTCTGAGAGCAGTCTTCATTGACCCTTTTATCCTGCCCATAAATCCTGGTAAGGAGTGTCACTGGACCCCTGTGTCCCTGGAAGTCTAGGGCAACTCTCAACCCCTCTCCTCAGACATACTCTAGGATTTCGCTTTAGTCCATTGAGCAGAACTCTGTGATGAGGGTCAGAGTTATGCAGACAGCATTTCAGTGTATATGGTGGAGTCTTGCTAGTGCCACGATGAACTCACACTTAGCAACACCGTCATCTTCCCCAATGCATTTGTCCTTGCATTGTGTTCATACATGGTGAGTGCCCTATATGTGCACTCTGTGGAGGCGATAATGTCAGGCCTCCAATCTATCTTAGTGCCAGGGTCATGCCTATCATACTGTCACCAAGAGAAAAACAAAAGCAAGTAACAACAAAAAATATACAGTGTTAAAAATTGTCATCAGCAAGGCATTATGCTTACTGCTTTAGGGTCTGCAAAGGTGACTATAAACCATATATTTTCCTGCAAGGAGAGAATAAGGTGAGATAGATAAGGTGACCATGTGATGATAAAAACACAAACTATTATATAGGATGGAAGACATATGTCAAGTTGTAATAAACAAAGGCTTGAGAAGTTTAAAAGTGATAGAAATTCCCCCTCCCCCTGGGGATGATTCATATAGAACATCACTCAAGATGGCCCCAGAAGGAGATTGAATTCAGTAAGTGGTTAGTAAGGCACTCCAAGTAAAACAAAAAGGCACAAGTAATTGGAAAGCATGAATACTTTCCAAAAAGGAGATATCCTTGGGAACCATGGGAAATTGGATTTGACTATCTCATGAGGAGTAATGTAGATGATGTAGGATATTTAGGTCATGGTCCTATTGTAGAAAGCACTTACTGCCAGAGAAGTTATTCTCAATTTGGTAGGGACTAGAAAACCACAAGTGGCTGGATATTATTCAACTGTGTGGTGATTTGATTCATATAGAAAATGAAGTGGAAAGGAAACCAATTGGTGGCTATTCCAGTATGTTCAAGGCAGGCAGAGGGACTTTAGAGTGGTGATGTTGGAAATGGAAAGGAGAGGAAGACGGCATGGGCAGAATTTATGGGTTGAATTCTAGTCTTTGCAAGGTAAATATGGTTCACGGTAGCCTGTATTTAATAGCCTTACCTGTTGTATCAATAGTGTATTTTAATGTCCATCTACTCAGTTTATTTTTGCTGCCTAAATGCATGATTCTTCAAATAATTCTGGATCGTTCTCTATTCTGCATATCCTCCATACATCCAGAAGTCCCTTATCTTCCATTTCAAATGCCTCCTCTCATACTGACTCATCCCAGGCAGTTTCTCCCTTCTACTGTGTTTTTCATATGTCCAATATTTTACTGTGCATAGACATTTAATTGAATGTATATCTGTCTCTTCCACTAGACTATGAGCCTTAACTTCCAACCTAAAGATATCTGCAATCTCAAAGCATTTCTTCTAGTGCTTTTAATTCATTTCCCCAAATGCCAAACAGGATGAGGCCAAGGCCCTGCCATGATCCAAACTGATTCTATTTTAAGATACTTACGGAACACTGCCTGTGCTCAGCCCTGTGATGGATGCTGTGCAGGACTTAGGAGACAAACTCAAGTATATAATCCCTGCTCTCCATAAAGTCAGGGAATCAACATTAATTCTTGTAAAACAATTAAAGGATAGGACATGATGATACAATTAAGGGTTTAAGGGTGTGGTAAACACTTATAGGAAATGAAAGGCTTGGAGGGAGATTGATGATTGCTGAAGGCCCTGAGGCTAATTTCATGGAGGAGATGGGAAGAAGCAAAGTGAAAATAGGAAAGTGCTTCCTAACTCAACCCCTTCTCTGCCTTTTTCCCTTAAAATGTGCCTTTGGGCACTGGCAGGGACTGGTGGAAGATGGCTGTGCACAACACAGATTTAGGGAATCTAGCAGGAGAGGAAAGGAGTATGGACATTTCAAAGACACACAGGACAAAAGTTTTTAAGAGACCAATCAGCCTAATAAATGCATCTATAGCTATTTCATCTGGAGTTGGAAGAACATTCAACTGACTTACTCATTATCATTTTAGTTGGAATTCAGACAATAGTTGGTAAATCAGGAGGAAATTTATTTATTTATCATAGTTGTTAAAAAGTTCTATCTAAATCCTCTTTCCTCTGAGGAGTTCAAAGCAAAAAAATTTGAGAGACAAAATTAAGATATTTAAATAAGAAATTTTTCATTGTGTTCATTGAAGCAATGTTGATTTACAGCACTGCGTATGTTTCAAGGGGATAGTCTCGCTCCTCTACAAATGTATGTTATCACATCATCCCCACCATCAAAGCCCTAATAATGTTCCACGCTGCCCATTGGGACCCTACCTTCCCTGTCTGGAAGTATCCATTCTGCAGCCTGATTTCTAGAATTTCTTTTGTCTTTGTTTCTTTGCTTTGTTTTTTATATTCTATGTATGACTGAAATTAGTATTGTCTCTCCTTCTGACTTACTTTGTTTAGCATAATCCCATTTCCATTCATGTTGTCACAAATAGCAAGTGTTCCTTTTTCATAGCTGATTAGTATTCATCCTGTATATAGACCATATTCTAATCCACTATTAGTTGTTAGGCACTAAGATTGTTTTCATAACCTGGCTACTGTAAATAGTGCTTCAATGAACACAGGACTGCATAAATCCCTTTGAATGAATAGTGTCTGTGTACTCTTTGGGTAGCTATTTAGGAGATGCATTCTGGATTACATGGTAGATCTATTTTTTAATGATTTGAGAAAAGTTTATGTTGTTTTTCATAGAGACTGGACTAGTCTACATTCCCATCAATAGTGGACAAGGGTTCTTTTTTCTCCACACTTCCCCCTAAGCTGGTTATTTCTAGTCTTTTTCTTATGGAACATTCTTACAGGTGTGAGGTAGAGAATTACACTTTGCATTTGTGTTGCCCTGATAATAAGTGAGCAGTAGTTTTTCATGTGCAGTTTGCTGTATATTTTGCCTTTTTTGGAGAAGTGTCTATTTAGCTTTTCTGCTATTTTTTAGATTTGATTATTTTCTTTCTCATTGAGTTGGATGGAAGTTTTTTGTAGATCTTGGATATTAACCCCTTGTTGGATGTATGATGTGCAATTATTTTCTCCCATTGGGTAGGATGTCTTTTTGTTTCAATTGTGGTGATTTTAATCATAGCAGAAGAATTTCAATTTGATTTTATCCCATTGGTTTAATTTTGCTTTTTTCTCACTTGCTGTTGGGATAGCGTTTCCAAAGATATCCCTGAAATGTGTCATGGAATGTTTTGCCTGTGTTTTCTTCAATATATTTTACGTTTTCAAGTATTATATCCAAGTCTTTGCTCTAATTTGAATTTTGTGCATGGTATGAGATAGTGGTCTAATTTCATTCTTTTTCATATGACTGTCCAGTTTCTACAACACCATTTGTTGAATAGTTTTTCCTTTTTTCTGTTGTATGTTCTTTGTGCCTTTGTTGCACATATAAGTGTAACTACCTTTCTGGGCTCTTGAGTCTATTCCCCTTGATATGTTTGTACATTTTTTTTTTCCAGCACCATACTGCTTTGTTTGTTGTTGCTTGGTAGTATCATTTGAAGTCTGGAAGCATCATACCACCAATTGGTTTTTGGTCAGAAGGTCTTTGACCTTTTGGGGCCTTTTGTGGTTCCATATTAATTCTAGTAATGTTACTTCCTTGAAGAAAGCTATTGGAATTTTGATAGAAATTTCATTATAAAAAAGATAAATAACCATAGACTTGAACAACGATAAAATATTTATTTGGAATCACTGGGTTTTATTTCCAAATTATCATTCTATACTCAAAAACAATACATCGTTTGCAGGTTATAATAATGGGACCAAACCAGCTGTTCCCAGAATTGAGATGTGTTTCTTTCAGCATTAAAGCCCATAATGTTAACATGATGCATTCAATAAGAGGTTGCCAGTTTCTGAAACTCATATTTTTCTTCAATGAAAAGAATTAGGTGATTATACTGAGCTAGGAAATCCATGTAACTGAGAATACATTTTTGTGACAATGTAAAGGTAGAAGGTAAATTTAGTATTTATATCTTAAATATGGTGTTTAATGAACACCACCAAATTAACATATCTACATAAATGTACATGTAGGTTTGTATGCGTTCCCTCTTTAATATAGTACATTAATTTTCCTTGCATAATGGCATTTAAATAGGGAAAAATGATATCTGGTAACCATCAGGTCAATCTGTCACCACTCTCTTAGATAGTGATCTCTGTGATTGAAGAAATGTTTAATTTGTCAAGGTTAATATAAGATTGCAATTAATACAAATAGGATTTACAGCTCTGTGGGCTTTTCCCCACCTACCTCTATGCTTTTTGTCCACAAGGTGGCACTCTCTAGATATGTCTAAATTCAAACCTTTTTAATAAAGATGCATCAAAATAGAAATCTTCCCCAACCAGCCTCTATTGTTAGCAGTTTTCTCAAAAAGCCAAATGAATTCACTAATGACGTTTAGAAAAATAGCGTGGTTAAATGTGTCACATAGATCAATAACAAGGTGTCTGTTTATGTAGTAAAGATATAAAGTCTTTAATTCTGACTTAGACCATGTAAGTCTGATTTTTTGGTTGCCAGATCTAAACAGGAAAGCAGCTTGTCCCTACCAAATGGAATTAATTGATCATAATTTCATCTTAGGAATTCCTTAGGTGCATCTCAGAGGATGGTATTTATGAAACGAGGAGGGACTTGTGAACTATGGCTGTAGCAACCATATATCCAGAATTTTCCTATACAAATGTAATTTTAGTTTATTTTGATAACCCATATGGATATTCATATTTCTGGAGTCTACCTTTCAATTTCTGGATCTGCAGGCAGTTTACTTTAAAAACAAATCTTGATTTGCTTTCCTACCAAAGATGCATGGCATCTGTCAACAGCATAAAAACAGATGTCCAGCCCCTTTTTAAAGTTGATTGTTTACCTTAGTAGTGGTTCTGTTGTGGTCCAGGCATGTGACTCTGGCAGCTGGATCTTAGAGCAGCTTTTCCTATCTGCTTTGACTGCCTTTCTTACAGCTATCTAAGGAAAGAAGTGTGCTCTAACTTTTGACTTGAGAACTTCCTTTGCAATTGAACTTGAAAAAAAAAAAAATCAGAGTATCCCCCAAGAACAATCTCAGAGCTCTATGTTCTGGTTCTCCCAGTCAGAATTTTCTCAGGTCTCTGTTCTTAATTGGATAATGATGAAATAGACAGATTTTCAGCAGAGGACACTGTATATTTTCTAGATCATGTAACTTATGAGTGGACATTATTTGGGTAATGTCAGAGATCCTCTAGTCACTCCCCAATTCCCTTGTATAAAAGGAAATGGAAGTTCAGTGTGGATCAGTGATTTGCTGCAAGTTACACTGTCACTACTCACCACTAAGACAGGTTAGTATAATGGAAGACGTAATATAACAGGTTCGTTACAAATCTACCTTCATAATTTTTGCCTCTTTTTATGTATGGATAAATCAGCGACATATCCCATACTCTTTTAATGTGGGTGATGTGTCCTGCTTATGTTTCAAAACATTTGTCTCTGCACAAAGAACAGCTAATTAAAATGTCCAGGAGAAGCTCATGTCTGAAATAACTGAATTTAAATTAAAGGAGGAAGAACTTGTTGAAATTCTCAAATACAGAAGAATGTGGAATGGGTGATGATTACCAGGGACTAGCAGTGGAAAACTGATTAACTACAAAATGGACTAGACAGAGAAGCACCCTGTAAAATTTCCATACAATGAGTGTCCTCCCTGCTATTATTGTGGAAATAACAACTGGGAGGAGTTATGTGCTTGCAAAATTGAGTAGATGTAATAAAGTAGGAAAGAGCTTTGCTCAGGGAAGCATCTTTGATGCATGTGATATAGCGAAATGCATTATAGTCCCAGCATAAATAATCTGGGTATAAGTATACCTGATAGACATTTGCAGGCAGTAATGTAAGTAGAAAGTAAACAGAGGACTTGATTTGATTTAAAATGAGGGAATTTGATAAAATAGAGACTATGATGGAGAAGTCAAATTGGAGAGCAGGGTTACCAAACAGAAACAAATCAGCATGAAGAGATAGAGATGAGTGTAGAGATGAGTGAAATAATCAGCCAAACACTAAATATATTATATCCTGAGCTCCTGCTGCACATTAAGAAAAATGTACTGTGTGCCCTCAGGGGCAGTTCTACCAAGACATGACACTTTTTACCATAAATCTTATAATAATGTAGGAAAAAGATGTCCACACATCAAGCAGAATTTTAATACAAGTATTAACAAGAAGAGACAATTCAAGCAAAATATCCCAACATAATACATGTAGAATTGAGAGACAAATCACTAGATTGTATCTGAAGGTTCTCAACATAAAAGGGAAAAATTAAATCACTCAGATCCATTTATTGGGCAAGTCTTTACCCTATACCACTGTTTGAATTCTGATAATAAGAATTGAATTAACAGTCTTAGGTGAAATGATGAAGACATACAGATGATTTTATGTCTCTGATTTTTCCAAAGTGTAGGCTCAATCTTTGATCTCAGGGATTAAAATTATAACAGCTATACTTGCTATCTCAGAGAATAAGCTTTCTAAGTCCTTTGTTGAAATATTTGATTAAAACAAAGAAGACTGCTAAACTAGAAAACAATTCCTCCATTTGGTGAATTTAGTTTGAGCACCAAGATTTTTAAAATTAACTTTTGTATCCCAGAGAGAATCACTCACTAGTTTTTGTCTGTTTTTAAACAATTTGTCAATGGTTATTATTTACACTTGATCATTGTGACATTTGAAATATATAAAAACTATAATTCTCTGTGACTTGGGTTGAAATTTTATTCAAGGAAACTTTTAAAACCTTTATTTTAAAAGATTTCTAAAATATTTATTTTGAGTGCCTACTTCTATATATACCTATCTATCCAGAGAGATCTATTTGTATGGCCCTTTCTATATATATATATATATATTTATATATATATAATATTTTCATGTATAGAGATTTGTCTGTCTATCCATCAATCCTAGCTGACAAATTTGCAGTTATAACAAATTACTCAAAAGATAGAGACCCTCAAATTCAGAGAGAATGTGACTTGTCACCCAGCTAGAAAATGGCTCAGGTGACATGCATTCTCAAATCCACCTGATTTCCAAATCTTTGCTCTTCCCACCTAGTATCCCATCTCCTTAGAGAGAATCATAATCAGGAGGACATCACATTATAGGTGGTGTGAGCTTGCACACGTATGTGCACATATGTGAAAGCTTTCCCCTCTTGGACAATTCTTTAGCTTCAAGAGTTGGTTAAAATTGACATGCACATTAGAATTGAGTTATTTCTTTTTCTTTTCTGATCTCAACTTATACTACCTTATCCTACTACACCTATTACAGGAAAAAAAAAATCTTGATTTCAGGGTATGCAATTTGTAGCCATCAGTTCTTGGGTGTCTTTTGCTCTGCTTTGTTTTTGATGACTCATATTATAATGGCTCTTTAGTATCTGACTCAAAGCAGTTACTCAATAAATACCCTTGAAAGACTGATGCTGTTGATTTGAATTTATGCACGCATATACAGAGAGAAAGGGATGGAGGGAGGAAAGGGAAAATTTTAAAACTCACTTGCATTGATTTTCTTGCTTGTGACAGACAATTATATAATCAAAAAGTTACTAGGGCCCTTAGAGGTAAGGTCCAAGTCTTTAATCTCATCAAAGACTTAATAGTCAGTCTTCAAGAAGTTATGACATTCTGATTTTTTTTAAAGGTTTATTTATTTATACGAGAACTGGGGTACAGGCCAGAGGTGCAGGAGGGTGAGAGGATTTCCCAGAGACAGAGCTGGGAGCAGAACAGGCAGACAGACTGAAAACACTGCTGAGGGGAGCAGCGGGTGAGAAAGGAGAGGTCTGCCTCGCCATGTGGGTATCTCCCCAGCCGGCCAGGAATCGAACCTGCGCTGCAGAAGCTTGGAAAGCCCCACAGGGCTGCTCTCAGCCCACCAAGGAGGCCCGACATTCTGATTTTTAGCATAAGTATTTTAAGTTCACTCAGGTAATTTAGAAGATGCAGGTAAACATTACTTTCAATAACTGGAGCGTAGCTTTACACTGGTGCCTGCATCCCCGTGGTGGCTGTGTCTGAGGCAGTTGCAGCCACAAACATCAATCTGGGATTTACTTCTGGCAGGTACACTATGTGACTTAGAGTCTATCACACGATTTTCTCTACCCAGATTTCCTTCTCTATAAATTAAAAGGTTATTTTAAAGGTTAAATGATAATAAAACATGAAAATTACTTAGCAGAGTCCTGTTTATAGTAAACTTCAATTAATATCAGTTGTGTCAGTACCGTTGTTTCACAATTACTGCTTATTCATACTTTGACTTTGAGGATATGTATTTAATATTTATTTAAAACAAGCTGATGTCAAAAATGGTAATAGTTCTTGATCTATCTAACATGTGCTCATAATCAGCCATCCTTCCTTCCCTTTTTTATTGTCCCTCCTTCCTCCTCTTATTATTTACCATCCCTTATCCCACTTCTGGAATTCAATATTGTTACTGAGGGCAGGTCAGTGCACTCAGTGATATATTATCTGAGTTCAGTCCCCGGCCAGGGAGCTGACCCACATGATGACCCACCTGGCGCAGCAGACCTCTCCTGTCTCATCCACTGCTCCCCTCAGCAGTGTATTTCAGTAGATCTCCCTGTTCTGCTCCCCACTCTGTCTCTGGTGAATCCTCTCACCCCCAGCAGCTCTGGACTATACCCCAGTTATTCTAAGGAAAAAATAAATAATAAATAAAAGTATTAGGGAAAGAATAACCTTCTCTATCAAGTTGCTTTCAGTTGCAAGTAGCCAATAAATAAGTTGATTGAAAACTGATTAAAACAATAAAAGGAGTTTTATTGACACACAAGTAAATCAGAAGAAAGGTGAATCTCCTGTGATTCTTAACCCCTGTCCTTTTGCCGTATTCCAAAGATACTATTTCTCTCCATCATTCTAATTGTACTTTAAGCTGCTTGCTTCATCCTATGGTTGGTTTTTTTCATGCTCTCAAGATGGGTTTCCAGAGTTAGAAACTTTGTTATTTACATATTACGTGAAAGAGACAATATCTTTATACCAGGATGCTTAGAAAGTCTAAGCTTCACCCTGATTGGATCGGCATAGATTTCATGTGTCTGCCAGTACCCATCACTGTGACCAAGGAAATTAAATAGTCTGAATGTCTTAGATGGCATCCTGAGTTTCACCTGGAGCTGGAAAGAAAGATTGTCTCTTGTGGCCCACATAATAATTTCCCCAACAGATAGTAGGTCTGGTTGAAAGGTAAATAGGTAGTTATTTAGAAGGCTACACGAAATGTCTACTTTATTTCACATGATTGTGGTGATAGAAAATATGATATCTGAATATTCTCTGTACAGCTATAAATTATGGTTGCTATAAAAATGTCAGTAGTGGTTGTTAGCATCTCATTTTCCTTGGCAGGAGTATCTCATGAGGTTCTATCTCTTATCTTTAATGCAGAGCAAGAGTTCATTTTGCAAAATAGCCTCAAGACCTTTTCTGCTTCCCTTTGGTTTTCAGTAAGAGTTGTTGCTATCTTCATGATCTGGCCCCCAGCAGAGGTGTGTGAGAGATTCTGTGTACATACACCTGAGGGGGAAGACACATGTTCCTTTGGGCGTGGATTGATGTACCCTGAAACAGCTGTTGCCTCTCAGCTGCTGCATAGGTTAAAGGGAATAGCATATTTTTAGTAGAGGATCTAATAGTTATTTTAATAACAGAACCATAGCACACATGGGCTATTCTGCTATCTAAGACTCTTTAATTTTGTGCCTCACAAGAGGAAATACAGTTACTCCACATAAAATACTGGTCTCACCTGTACAGAACTTGCACCCTGTTTTCAGTATGTTGAGACCTTAAAACAATTTGACACATATGGTTGACTTTTTGGCCATCAAATGTGATTTGTTGGATGATAGCACTTTTAAATCTGAGTTTCAGTGCCATTAAATTAATACCTGTACCAAGTTTGTTTTTAATGTGCTCGTGTTTATACCACATTTTCCAAATGGAGTTGAAGAGTCTTGCCCAATAATATGGTGGCCATTCCAGATAAAAACAGAGTTGGTCAGAGTGCAGATCGAGTTTTTCAAATAAATGGCACTGAACAAATTGCAGTGAGGCTGGCCAATGTAAAGTTTATTTTTTCCTTTTTCCTTAATAAAAGAACATGGGGTTCA
The DNA here is from genome assembly GCF_964194135.1 of Talpa europaea. NCBI lineage: Eukaryota > Metazoa > Chordata > Mammalia > Eulipotyphla > Talpidae > Talpa > Talpa europaea. The sequence goes on from NC_140077.1 coordinate 16,342,928, forward strand.
TGTGCTGAGGCACAAATAGGAGGAAAAATGCACTAATCCAGGAAAAAGAAACAGGTCAGCATTAATCCTAGCTTTGCTTTATAGCGATAAATGTGTTTTTTTTTTTTTAATGACTCATTGCATACATGACAAGAAATGACATTCCTGGAAAATAACTAGCAATTGAGAACATATCGCTACCTTGCAGAAACCCAGACTCACAGTAACTCATACTGAAACACAGACAAACAGAGTGAGGATTAGTAAACTATAGCAATAACTCAGGGCATTGTGAAATGACTGAGGAAAGAGTCTTTGCTCTGCAAATTTTTGGACATCGAGCTTCTTCTCTAATCCTGCCTACTTTTGCAGGGAATCACAAGTGATGACTTGATGAATAAGAAGTCATGAATATGTCATGCTATTGTAGTTGATTAAGTATACAAGGCAGGGGAGGTGAAGGGTAGAGAAATAGTTTCAATTGGATGTTGGCAGTATCTATTTTTTTAATTTATTTATTCAAGCACTGATTATAGTCAGAAGTGTGGGAGGGTGAGAGGATTCACCAGAGCCAGAGCAGGGAACAGAACAGGCAGACTGACGAAACACACTGCTGAGGGCAGCAGCGGGTGCGGCAGGAGAGGTCTGCGTGCCATGTGGGACCCTTGCCTGATGGCCGGGGATCACACCAGCGTTGCAGAGGCTGTGGGCAGCTTCACAGCCCAGCGCTCAAATGCCGTGCCACCAGGGAGGCCCAGTATCTATTTCTTGATGGTAGATTTACAAAACCCCTCAAAGCATCACTTGGTTTCACAAGTTGCATTCTGTCACCTGATGCCATGACCAGTTCTGGCTCAGTGGTATGGGAGAAACAGTTCAGGGAGAAACTCAAGATACCACAAATAAAAGGCATGTCATATACAAGACTGTGAAGAAGAGCAAATGCTACAGAAACTCAGACAAGAAGGTTTAACACATTATTCTGTGTTGCTCTAGAAGGCACATTTAGAACCATGTGGAGAAGCAATAAGGCGGTTGATTTAGCACAATACAGAGAAAAATGTCCTACTATTGAAAACAGCCCCCAAGAGTGGGTCTAATCAGATCCTGGTCAGTAAATGTCTTCCAACAATGACCCCCTTCTGTGGAGATGTTGATGATCAAGTGGATTTGAACTAAATAATAAGGATGTAAAGGATCTAGGGAGAAACAAAGTTCTCACCCACATGTTGTAAATATATTCTGGGAGTATTTATTTGGAATTTTGGAAATGAAGTATTTTCTGGTGCATTTGAGAAACATATTTGACAGGGGGTATCTAAAAGCTACAGAAATTCCACAAAGGATCTCAAAATTCCTGAACTGCAGAATATATTTATTGACTTAAATCAATGTGAAAATAGTTATTCTCTAAAATGAGAAGTGTGTGTGGATTTTTTTTTTCTTTGTGAGAAGTTAAATTGAGAAAGGAGCCATAGATTGTAAGTCAGTAAAGGCAATTAACAAAACGTAGTTGGCATCATAGACAAATGAGATTGCACGTGATAAAGTTGTAGCACATACACTCTGCTTCCCATCTTCATGTTTTCCCACCACTAACCCTTGTACTCACTTGACCCTTCCTTTCTTCCCTCCCTCTTAACCTTAGAAACCTCACTTTATAGATGAGTATAGGAAATTTTTATAAGTGTTTTGTTATGTCCACTCTCCCACTATATAAATGCTGAATACTTTGTCATTCTCATTTATTTTACTATACACAGTTTCCTTCTGCTTCCTGTTTTGCTTTAAGTGGCGGTATTTCCTCTTCCCTTATGCCTGCATGGAATTCCTTAGCTTGGGATATGATTCCATCCTCCATCAGTGGGTTTTAGGCTGCTTGCATGTCTGAGGTATTGTAAATAGTTCTGCAAAACACTTTGTAGCGTACAGTGTTCTAGATAGATAGGTTCATGTTTTGTTGTTTGTTTTTTTTTGATAGATGCACAAGAGTGGGATTGCTGAGTCATATGCTACTTTCCATTTTTATTCTTTTTTTGTTAAAGATTTATTTATTTATATAAGCACTGGGTATAGTCAGAAGCGCGGGAGGGCGAGAGAATTCACCAGAGCCAGTCCAGGGAACAGAACAGGCAGAAGGACTGAAGTACACTGCAGAGCAGCGGGTGCAGCAGGAGAGGACTGTGGAGCCATGTGGGACACTTGCTGGCAGCTGCGATCGAACTGGGGCAGCAGAGGCTGCGGACAGCCTCACAGCCCAGAGCTCAACCACTGTGACACCAGGGGAGGCCCTCCATTTTTATTTTTTTAAGTAAATTCTGATTTCTTTCCCTGAAGACTACACCAGTTTCCATACCCACCGACACTGTCATCAGGTTCCTCTTTCTCCAGATCCTGCCCAGTCCTTGTTGTGGGTGGGGGTCTTTTCAATGTGTGCTGTTCTTGCAGGTGTGTGATTGTATATCACTGTGGTGAGCATTTCCCCATGTATCTATGGAAAATATCATCTGAAGCATATCTTCTGGACTTCCTCTTTGATGACTTGTTCGGCTCCGCTGCCCACTTATTAATTAGGCTCTTTGTTTCTCTATTGTCAATTTGTAAGTATTTAAAAATATGTAGCTAGTCTATTAACTAACTCTTTGTTGTTGTTGTTGTTTTGCATTCTTTGTATAGGTACTTGGTAGTAAAATTGCTAGGTGATACAGTAAATGTTTTTCATTTTTGAGAAAACTTCATACTATATTCCACAAGGGCTGCATTCCTACAACGCTGTACTAAAGGTTCAATTTTCTTCACATCCTAGCTGACACTTTTTTCCTGGCCTTTTTGATATGTTCCATTCTCTCAGGTGTGAGATATTTCATTGTGGTTTTGATTGCATTGCTCATTATTTCATGTGGATGTGAATTACTCTCTGGTAATTCAGACTAAGAAACTCTCTTAGTCTTTATCGAGATGGCTCTGGTGGCAATTAATTTTCTGTTTCTACTTGAGAATATCTTTATTTTGTCTTTGATTTTGAAAGATAATTTAAGTTTGCTGAGCCTGCCTTTTATCAGTAAAATTAGATTGCTGAGTTTCTAGTTAATTTTACATTTTTATAATTCAACTTTTCAGTCCAGACTTTCCATGTGATTCTAAGTATTCTTTATCACCCTATCTATTTGAATAAAATGTTGTCATCATAATTTACTTCTGCTTTTAAAGCATTATTCTCTGTAAGTATTGGAATATATTTAGAGTGTATGGCTTGAATTCTATGTTTTCTTTTATACCTGACATTGGGGCTCTCTCACTGGCAGATTTTGTTGCTTTTTTTATTGCTATTTTATGTATCACACTTCACTGTTTGCATTAATTACTTTTTCCACTGAAGACTAGATATGTTAGGTATAATAGCATCACAGCTGTATCCTTAGCCTTCCCAACTTTTGTGACTTCTTGTTTGCATGTATATTTGTTTAAAGGCTTCACTACACTATTTAAGTGATTTTTTTTTCCCAGTAATTTGAAGCCTCTGATGTTGTTTTTCAAAATGTAAAACTTTGGACATGTATAGTCTCCCTGAGCAACCTGGCAAAGTGTGCCTTTCTTGATGCCACACTCAGCTGTTAGCCTCTTCTAATTACTAAATGACTGATGTTATTTTTGAAACAATACCCCAAGGCATAAATTGTTCCACAGTCTTATATGTTTAAAATAAGATCCTTTGCAGGGCCAGAATCTTTTGTCTTTGAGGCATCTCTGACTGCCCCCCATGAAGAGTATTCTTAATTATCTCTTTGCCTGAATCTCTCTTTTATAGTTCTAACTTGATCATGGTTTTACCTTTTGGTATTGTCAAGAGCTCATTTATGGTCAACAATGCCCATAGGTGAGAACTTCCAACAATCCCATCCGTGCTAGTAAGTACCCTTAGAAAGGGCTATGAAATCCTGGGCCGACCTATGTGGCACTGCATCTGGGCTGAGGATGGAGATAAAGGTCTACTTTTGCTAGAGTGAACCCCCCTGCTCAATGAAGGCCTGAGTTCAATCCCTGGCCAGGGAGCTGACCCACATGATACAGCAGACCTCTCGTCTCACCTGCTACTCCCCTCAGCAGTGTATTTCAGCCAGTCTGCCTGTTCTGCTCCCCATTCTGTCTCTAGTGAATCCTATCCACCAGTGCACCTCCGGCCTGCACCCCAGTTCTTCTATGCAAAAATAAATTTTAAAAATATTTTTTAAAAAGGGCTCTGGGCAGGGAAGTAGCACCTGAATTTCTGAATGTGCCCTTTCTGGCATGGATGCACCCCCCTATAAATAGGCTGGACAGGGGTGTTTAGAGTCTAGTTTTCTTGGTCTCTTGTACTTGTTAGAACTTCTGCTATTTCAGTCTAGACTAACTAAAGGAAAAAAAGACAAGTCGTCTTTGTCACAATTTTTCAGAACAGTTCTGAATCTCAGCTGGAATGGAATAGGGTATTCCACTGGGGTCGAACTGTTGCTCTAGACTAAGTGCTGGTAGAAAATGGGATGACCCATCAAAAGTCTGAAATAATGCTTTCAGTCACACTGAGCTAGGGGCTGGAGGGGATCTGGATAGGGATGAGAGTGAGTCACGTTTTAAAGTTTAGATTTTTTCTTTTCTATTATTACCTTGATTTACAAAAATTGTCTTAAATAGATTCTTGTTTATTTGCTGTATATTTTTAGGATAATTTCCAAAGACTTTTGATGTTTAGGTTTGTCTGTCTGGAAAAAGAATTCACTGTGCTTGTCAGATGGCCTGAAGGCATCTATTGTTTTTTTGTTTTTTTGTTTGTTTGATTTTGGCTTTTTGCATAGAAGAACTGGAGTGTAGGCCAGAGGTGCGGAGGGTAAGAGGATTCACCAGACACAGAGTGGGGAGCAGAACTGGCAGATATACTGAAATACACTGCTGAGGAGAGCAGCAGGCAAGATAGGAGAGGTCTGCTGTGCCATGTGGGTCAGCTCTCTAGCCTGGAATCGAACTCGTGTTGCAGTGGCTGGGATAGCTTCTTAGTGCTGAGACTTAACCCTTTGCACCACCAGGAAGGCCCCCTATTTGGCAATTTTTGATGTCAGGTTATCTTTAGTGACAATTACTTTCCCATAGGTGTTTTGTTCATGCTGAGTTATAATAGTTTCTATGTAACTGATAGAATATCACTTCTGCTTGGAACTTTACAATCTTAATAAGCCAGACATATCAATAATTTTCATCATGTATCATGTATGTGGTATAAATAGGAAACTCAGAGAGAGTGTTGTTTTAATTTTACAACCCAAACTCTAGACAAATAAGAGATAGGAGAGTTTCCTATTCCCTTTTTGCTGGAAAGAGCTTAGTTATATGTGTGTTTGAGGGGGCATAATTTTTCCTAATTCTCCTGCCATGTAAGATCAAGATTTCAAAACTATATCAGTATGAGGAGTGGGTATAGAAAGCACTTGTCACTATCCACAACTAGCACCCCAAACTTAACTGCCATGGGGCTATAGTAAAGAATTATCGTTCTTTCTTAGAGAAGGATCTTTGCTTTGAGTCCAAAGATTTTCCCTGCCATTTACATTTCAGGTTTTAAGTATGGAATCTATTTTCTTTAAGCTTACATTTATCAATATCTGCCTATGAATTTAGGGATTAACAAATGAGCTGTGTTTCACAACAATGGAAATTTTATATTCATTCATAACCAGAAAATAGATGTGTTCATCATCCAAACATGTGTACTTGTGGTTTGTACAGTTGCTACATGAAGTCTATATTGTTTAAATGAGGTGTAAAAGAGGTGGCTCAGTGAATGTTCCCAAACAAAAGTGTCACTACATCTCTGGATATCTTCTTCACCCACATGCCACACCAATCATTATTGTTGCAATGGAAATGACCAATTGCAAACTTTCCCCATTTATGAAGGCCAAGCAAAGTTGAATTCACCTTAATTTTTGAGATGCAATAGAAATGACAAAAATTGAATTGACAAGTACGTGCTCTGGTGCCATTTTGATGGATAGTTTCCCCATTCCACAGAAACAATCAGTGTGCAGACTGTCCCAGCTGTCATATTTACTGGTACATTCCAGAACATGCAATAGTGTATGGTATAGAGTGAATGTTCAATAAGTAATTGTTGAGTGACTGCATGAAACTGTTAAACTGACTTAAACCAAGGAAAGAGTAGTGTTCTCTGCAGTCGAAAGCTAAAATTCAGTGTATTAATTTCCAGTCAGAGCCCTAGTCTCTGAGTTCCCTTCATAATGAAACCCCAGAGATAAGTCTAAATCTGCTGTTGATGTGTGGTGATGGCAAGGGTGGGTGTACTTTAGGCGACATTGACTATTTACTAGACCTCCCATAGCTCAACCTCTACTGAGATATATGTTCTTTCTAACAATACAAGTCCCCTTTGCATGAAAAATAATACACATCCTATTGTTCAAGTTTCAAGTAGTTAGATCATTATTTTCTAATTCCATAAGGAGAGAAGGTGAACTACTATCTACAGGGGGGTTAATTTGCTAATTACTGAGATAGGAAGAAGGCCAGCACTATAAGAAAGGTTCACTCGCACCCTCAAATTCTTGTCTCTCTCTTATAGCAATCTTGCTACAGGGCAAAGAGTAGGCAATTGATGTAAGAAAAAGAAAAATCTATCTTCTCCAGCATTCTCTCCATATATTGCTAGAAGGCCACATCAGGGCTTTGATAAATGAAACCCCCATGGAATATTACAAGTTTTTAATGATTATCTGTAGTCTAATTATTTGTGTGAATTTAATAAGCTGTTACATGGAAAGTGAGGTGAGGCTAGATCAGATTTCACCATCAATCTGCTAAGTTAAAATCAACGTTTTCAGACTATTATTCTTGAATTCAAAGAGTTTCTCATTCCCAATGTGTTTATCAAGTGTCTGCTCCTCAGGGCTGTATTTCTTCTTAGTTCCAGTGTGATTTAGGGATAGCTTCTTTTTGAAGACTTATTTTACTTATTTATGAACACAAGAGCTGGGGTATAGGCCAGCGATGAGGGGGATGAGAGGATTCACCAGTGACAGAGAGGGGAGCAGAACAGGCAGATCTACTGAAATACACTGCTGAGTGGAGCAGCGGGCAAGACCGGTCTGTTGCGTTATATGGATCAGCTTCCCGGCTGGGGAGTGTAGTGGCTGCTGATAGCTTCATTGAGACTTAAGACTTAACCCCCTGCACCACCAGGGAGGCCCCTATGGAACACTTTTATTTTTTTAATTTATTTATTTATGCATACAAGGTAGTTTGGTTAAAATTAAGCATAAAAATTATGCTTTAATATAGAAGTAATTAGGTGTTTCAAGTGTTTCAGGTTCAAGTGTTCACTGTGCTGTGAACTTCCTCCAAATAAAACTTGGAGGTGGGCATTATTTTTGCCCCATTATACACATGGAGAAATTGAGGCTCAGGGAGGTGAGATAATATGCCAAGTTCACACTGATTTTTAAGTGGTGTGAATGGTAAACTCAACCTGTCTGATTCCAGAAGCGTATAGAATGAGTTTCTCTCTTGGCTAATTAAAGACCAACTAACTGACCAACAAAATTCAGTGGGGGGAAAAGATCTGATGCTTTCCACAGACTCAATGTGATCAGTAAGACCTGCTCCAAAGAACCACCTCTGTCTGTGTTTCTGGGAGTTAGTACCCTCACCTGAGAGGCCTGGGTATGTGAGACAGTTCAGGGCTAGTCCTGCAGAGAACTAAAGCAATTATAAAACAACAAATGTTGTAAGAATACCATTTCTGACATTTTGGTCAAAAATATGTATTTAGGGCCTTCCCTGGTAGCGCAGTGGTTGAGTGCTGGGCTGAGAAGCTGCCTGCAGCCTCTGCAGCGCTGGTTCGATCCCAGGCCACCAGCGAGGGTCCCACATGACGTGACAGACCTCTCCTGCCACGCCTGCTGATCCCCTCAGCAGTGTACTTCGTCAGTCTGCCTGTTCTGTTCCCCGCTCTGCCTCTGGTGAATTCTCTCACCCTCTCACACTTCTGACTGTACCCAGTGCTTGTATAAATAAATAAATAAATAAATAAAGAAAGAAAGAAAGAAAGAAATAAAGAAATAAATAAATATTTTTAAAAAAAAGTGTATTCACGTAATTGAGGTAAAAGAATTCTGCAAAAGTCTAAAATTTTAAAAAATCAGTTTCTCAAAGATTAATGCTAAAGTTGGTCCCTGTTCTTTATCTATAGGCATGTTCAAATGTCTTCTCTGTAATTGGATGTCTTTATTGTCTTATTGATTTTTTATTGATCTGTTCATTTATTCAGCGAACATTATTGAATGCTGCCTATGTGTCCAGCAGATTGTGTTAATGTGATCACAGAGGGAAACATTTAGCATTGTGCCTGACATAAAGAATATGGGTCACTTATTGATAACCATAATTTTGATTTAGGATTTCAATTCAAGCCCACCAGAAGTATGATTTCAGCAGTGTGGGGTAGAGGTGGAATGATGTGTACATGGAAGGTTTTAGCTGAGGGATCTGAGGACACACTTAGTAGGCAGATTCTAGCCTCAAGATGAAGGCAGATTTGGTCCCTAGCTGTGTCACTTCAGTCTCTGCTTCCATTGTCACGTGGCCTTTCTTCTGTGTCTGTTTTCAACTTATACAGATTTATAGAAGTGCCATGGACGGCAGTCATGGTACCTATGATTCACTTGAATCCAGTACAGACTCATTTTCAGTTATCACATCTGAAAAGACTCTCTTCCAAAAAATACTGTCACATTTGCAGGTGCTAGCCATGGTTCTCTATGCAATTATGTTTGGGTTAGCTCTCTAGACAAAAATATTCTTGGTGTAAGTTGCAAAAGAAGAGGAAAAATTTTTAATTAGTTGAGGGACAAAATCATTCTCAGATTTCCTCAGGTCACTCTTTTGAGGAAATATTTGCTTTAATCATAAAAAGGAAAGGATGACAAGGATTTGCTGTAACTACACTATACTATTGGAGAAATAATGGAAAATACATGTTATGTGCAGTTTTGAGAGTGTTTTCTCCCCAAGTGCTGAGCATAGTGCTGATACTTAATAGCTGTTAAATGAGCAGGTAACGTCCTGTCTTTGGAATGTCTCAGCATGGTTAGAGGAAGTCATGGCAACTCTCTAGTTTAGTCATACTTTTCTATTCATTTAATTATAATCTATCTTGTGTCAACAAACACTTAAAATTGCGTAAAACTGCAGGTGGCCAGAAACTATAATAAATGTAAAATAAGAAAGAAATCAAGAAGATTTGGACAAATTTGGGGGACAGGATCCTAGAGAACAATGTGGCTTTTTCCACACCTTAATGTCCTATAAACAAGTTAAAATTTGTGTGTTTTAAAAGTACAGTGAGCTGATGTAAATGTAACATCATCTAGCTGTTTGAACTTCAGTGCAGCAGGACTGCTTTAAAGGAACATGGTATATTTTAAAAGGATGGTGGCTTCGATTTGCTTAGGCATTCTAGGCTCTAAATGCTTACCTGCAAAGATTGCTGGTCCTTAAAGAGAGTTATGCCCACCTCCTCAGGGTAGCAGAGGGCAACAGGACAGTGACTTTCTTATCTGATCTGCTCAGCTTCCATTCAGCTGCTAAATCCTCCTGTTCCTCTTGTAATAACCCAAGTCAGGAATAAACTTCCTTGGTAACCAAGAAGCAAGCAGCCACCACTCTTTCTCCTTTGATGTCAATATCTACCATATCTTTTCTGGAATAATTAGCATCGGTTGGTTGTGGATCCTTTCTTTCTTTCCACTAGATGTAGGGAAAATAAGAGGGAACATTGAAGTTTTATTTTTCTTTCCCTGTGATTTTTGAAAAGGTGATAATCATTGACATCCCCTTCTTTTTATGGGGGGGGAAACGGTGCCTGGAAGGATATTATTGGTCATTATGCTGGGACTTTAAGCAGCATAATGTAAACATATTGTTTATACCTGAATTAACAAACATGAATAAGCTTGGATTGTTCCAGGTAAACCAGAGCACATAGCCAGACTGTATATAAGGATCATCCGCTTATATGTATACAATCACAGCAAAGGATAAATCAGTAAATCTCATGGTGAGCAGGCAGGAGGGATGGGTTGGATACTATATTACACCTCAGAAATTTCTCTTCTGGGTTGACTAAATAGGAAGTTCTAATCAATAGGCATTATAGCTCTTTAAACAGTCTTCCATCAGTCCTTTTTCCCTGCTGAATTATGAAAAGATTGAGATTATATTTCTTAAACTACTTGTTCAGAGGCTATGCTGACCCACAATTAAATGTAGCACCTTACACTTTTGCAATCAAGTTCGCATTTTAAAAAGAAATGTAAGGATACTAATGTATTGCTATAAGAGGCTACACTGCATATGTTCAAAGGTGGACCACATTTGCTCTGCCTTGTAAGCAATTAAATATTTTCAGCTATTGCAAGCACATTATTTTCCTAGGGTATTTCCTAGGGTACTGAATGGACTCTGCCTGTAATATATGGCATGGGTGCTATAAGGCATCCCATCACCTTGCTAAAATAGTCATTAAAATATATCTGGCACTCAACTTTAATACTGACAGATCTGCCTAATAGAGCATCCTCTCAGCTATCTTGGCTGTGCTGCTGTGATTTCCTACTATTGGTGGTATCATCAAAGGGTTAATTTCATCAGCTTTTCTAGTTTGAAAGAATTCCAAACTTGTATTGAGTTCATGTTGTTGTTTTTCCTTTTCTGGTTAGGAAAATGAAAGTGTAGAGTTCATGAGCTCTTAGGAGCAAAGCCAAGAACAGCATTTAGATATACTGAGTTCTAGTTTAATCTCCTTATTGCTTTTGTGAATTTAAGGTGATTCCTATGAAAAATATTTTAATCACTTTATTCATGTATCTCACTTGCTTAAACAATTTTTGCAGGTTTATTTTTTGTCATTGAAAATAAATCCTTCTCATGTCTTGACTGAATGTACCAACTGCAGTCAAGTTCAGGGGAAGTTTTCATTTGGGTTTGCAGTTGGTTCACATAAATAGGATTTTTCTGCCAGGCTGGATATCACATGAGACAGAAAATTCAAGAATTTGGCATATACTGGGTTGTGATCATAAAATATATATCACCACCCTAAGTGGTACTTTCTATAGAAAGATCTAGAAAAAAAATTGACTCCTGCTTTTTTTGTAAATAACATATAATTGGTCACTCATTGGTTTGCAGGGACAGGTTTCACTCACTACAGGGGTATAGTTGAATAGTTGTGACAAAATATACTTGGGCTGCACAGCCAAAAATGCTTAAAGTTTGAGAGTTCAGAGTTTGCCAGTTACTCCTCTAAAACTGTGAACATCACTTCCCATAATTGAGATTCTGTTGGTTGGATTCCATTTCATTTTTCATGATTTACAAATAAAGCATTAGGTAATTATAGATTCATAAGGATTTTAGATAGACACCTTATTCATTGTCTTCCAGAACAATCAATGGGGTTTTTGTTTTTGTTGTATGTATGATTCTTTCTGTGCCCTTGAATATTCATTTTTTTCTGAAAACTGACAAGTAATTATAAATTGAAATGACATGTCTTATATAAACATGGATGGATGCATATCTCCTTTAAATGAAAGAACCTGAAGATACAAATGTGACTTTGATTTGTGAATTGACATTTGCAAGTCTTTAATGAATTATCTATGAGAAGAATATGGGAGAAATCAACATCTGCTTTGAAATTACTCTTGAGATTTTGTGCCTACTGTGGTACTTAGTGAAGATGCTGAGGTAATAGAATTTTTGTGAATAGTCATAGAATTAGCTCTGCAGTAAGTTGGCAAGTTAGATTATATTTTGAGAAATCTCTAAGCAAATCTAATAAACATCCTGGCAACATTTATAAAGTTGACTTAATTTTGTTAGGTACATTTCAATACTTGGTCCAAACATGTTCTCAACAAATAACAATATCAGAAAATTTACTCTTGGTTCTACCAAATTTTTCTAGGAATACCTATCAGCATTTTTTTTTTTAAGATTTATTTATTTATACAAGCACTGGGTACAGTCAGAAGCGCGGGAGGGTGAGAAAATTCACTGAGCCAGAGCGGGGAGCAGAACAGGCAGAAGGACCGAAGTACACTGCTGAGGGAAGCAGCGGGCGGTAGGAGAGGTCTGTGCGCCATGTGGGACCCTCCTCCTCTGGGGAGCAGCGGGGGATCGAACCAGCGCTGCAGAGGCTGCATGCAGCTTCGCAGCCCAGCGCTCAACCCGGGAGGCCCTACCTATCAGCATTTCAAGGGCACTTTTTGGTTGTCATTTACAGCATAGTAGTCATCATGTTACAAATAGTAGTACAGCATAGTAGTCATCACGTTACAAATTTCTGCAATGATTAATCACTGGCACTATGAAATAATCCTCCGTTCATCACATTTATGGTTAAATACTATAGTCACATGTTTTAATCTCTTCCACTAGAGTTTCACAAAAACTATGCGCCAAGTATATACTCTTCACCATTGTGGGCTTATACTTACTCAGTGTGTTTCTGGGTGAATCCTTGTACCACAAGCTGTGTTAATTCTGAAAACGAACTGTATGAAATAATTACATGCCAGTCCTCCTACAGTTTCAGTTAGGTTCCTAGAACAGAGCTAAGTACATAAAAATTGCTTAGAGATACTTACTGAAAGAATGAATGAACATTAGCATTTTGTACTAAATCAGAAAGAATAAATTTAATAGCTACAGACATCTAATCTTCATAAGTAAGACAAGTGACAATAAAGAGAACTACTGGATGGTTCAAAACTAACCCACTGTTGAAAAAAGACCACCTAAAAATTAACTACAGTGGGTGCCAAAGAAAGGATTGACTTCAATTTCATCTGGATATTTGTAAGTAAAAATTTATCTTTATTAAGTATATGTCAAGGTCTTACAGTGGTCAATAAGAATCCAAGCGATGAGGCTCCTCTGACAATGGAATCTATTTCTTCACTTTCCTTCATTTATTCTGCTCTGGACACATTTTTCTCTCTTCTCTGGTCATGCTGTATGTTTTTGTCTCTGAATCATTGTTGTTTTTTCTTTTTGTTTTCCTGAAACATTCTTCCTTAAGGAACCCAGGTGATCCACCTTCTAAATCCCTTTTGCCAGATTTTACTTTACTTATGATACTTTTTCTGAGTTTGTCCGACCTCCCCACTGAAAAATGAACATTGCTACCCACATTGTACACTATACCCTTTTTCTACTGCTTGTTTATTTTATAATCATATACCTACCTATCTATGTAATCTACCTACATACCTACCTGTCTTCATTTATGTATTTACTTTCTTTAGCCAATAATACTACAGATTCAGGAAGTGTCATTTTAATATATTATAAGGAGTAAAGTGACATTAACATGGGGTAGAAAATGGAAAATGTGTAGGAAAAATGCAAATATGTTTCTAACATTTGCAAAACTAGTGATTACAGAATATTTCAGTAATAGATGTGATCTAATCTGTTTCTTAGTAAAGGACTACTCTGAATAAATGAAAGTCTATGGATGCAAAGCCCATGTAGTCATCATTTCTAAATATTCTGTGATTCATCTCTATATAATATTTGCATAATGCTGTGTGCAAGTGACTAGTGCACTTTTTAAATCTGTCAAGATGTTAAGATACGATCTTTTCACATAATCCCAAAATTTCAATTGTTGGTGCTCATTAGAGTTCTGACTCAACCTTGCCTGGGGTTGAGATAGGTAAAAGCAAATAGATACAGCCTTTTGGCTTGTTCCTATCTCAATGCAGAAATCATTGCAAGCATCTATTCAATTTCATCAATTCAAGCACTAAGACTTGTACTGTATTCCTGTAAAATGATGTGAAAATTGTTAGCACTCAGAGCCAACTTTACCAATCCTAGAACCAACAACTCAGGTATACAAATAAAACATTTCGTCAGGTATACAAATAAAACATCTCGTCCATCTCGTCCATTTAGTCATATAGGTGCTTAGATTTTAAAAAATGCATTCTTACACTCAATATTTATGGGAGTTCTATGAATTTTGTTGTTTAAAACGAGCTGTCATTCCAAACACAATCATTACTTGTCAATGGTATGAACTACATGCAAGGAAACATCTACATCTTTACAACCAGGAATCACCTTATAATCTGCCTTCCAGAGGAGCCTCTTAAGCACAAGAGAAAATATGACACTCAGAGTGGAGGGAATATTGGACTTTATTGTTAAAAATTTAGCCATTTAGAAAGAGCTCTTGTTAATCTATATATTAAAGAATCATGGCATATTTCCAGTAAAATGTTTTGATAAAATGATAAGTTTTATCCTAGAAAGTAAAATACTCAAAATCCATGAAGAGGATATAATGTTTTTCTTTGTTTCATGGGAGTAAAACTTTAAGAATTTTTTTTTTTTTTATATAATTTGACTTTATATCTTTGAGACTCTGAGCCTATTCTGGAATGCTATTGATTATGGAGCTAGATCTCCTTTGCAGGGTTGTATATTTTTATAGCACTTGATTTCATATCAATCACTGTTTATTTGTATATATAAGGATACTTTATTTCTGAGCATGCCATGGGAAGTTTATCTTTCTTAGTTAACTGTTAGTTCTTTTGTATGTTCCTTAGGCACCCAGTGATTTTTTTTTTAGCTTGCTGTTAGAACCTTAGGTTGATGCCAAAACCCATGGCCATGTCTTCTCATGCTTTCCCTGTGCCTTGGCTCTAGCTCCATTGCTTTTATTTTATAAAGGTTGTTCTGCTGATGTTAATCGTTTCTCCAGAACCATGGAAAATAAATTGTCCATGGGCTCATCAAAATCTAGTAATGTTGAACAGGAAGAAGCATTCTGATCTCATCATTCCATTGAGTTTGTTACATTGTCATTGGGGAAGGAAAGACACATGGCACCCAATTATGAATACAACGTTTAGCCATAGGAAAATACTGCCAGAAGTTTGAAGAGAATACTTTTATTATCTGGGTGATCTTTCTACAAATCATCTCTACTTCTGCTTCTGGATAGAGTTCAGGAATAAACCAAAACAGTTTCAAATTCCCGTGTATAAAATGGATGACTGAGATACAGGAAAACAGCAGTTTAACTAACAGTGACTTCAGGAAAAGAAGCTCCATCTTAATGGTTTTCTCATACCTGATGAGTTCTAAGTGATGATAACCAAAATAAGCATTTTGAGCATGAAATGCTTCTGCAGGAATAAGGAAAAATCTGTGGAATCCTTGAAATGGCAGAGTAAAGTTCATTGCATTGTATCCCATGGAGGTGTTTTCTTTATTCCTCCAGAAAGTAGGAAACTATCAGAATTTTACTATAGTTGCAGTTAGAGCCCTTCTCATACTTTCGAGCCTTTGAATAGATTAGAACAACTGAGAAAACAAAGGCAATAATATGTTACTGATTTGAATTGTAGGCACTTTGGAAAACTGGATTTATGTGAAGTAGAAATGTGATTTTTTCCTTTGTTGGTGGTATGTGGGTGATTCTCCATTTATATCACTGTGGAATCATGGATATTTATTTTTATACTTTGGGTAGTAATTCAGTATCTCTTTATTGACTTTTGTTATTTACATTACTCTATTTTAATTTGTTTATTGCAGTAACACTAGTTTACATTGCTGTTTGTGTATTAAAGTACAGTATATCTTCCCTATAAGACACCACACTTCACCACTGTTTTTGGTCATAGGGAACTCTTTCAATGATTTTCTGTATTGCTTTGACATATTCCCGCCAAATGCTCTCTTTGTTTTGTTTTCTGATTATTATGATTGTTCTGATTATTATGATTGTTCTAGTCTGAGTATGTATGAATTTGACCTTCCTGTATCTTACAATGTGATATAACTTTGTAGGTTTGAATAGTTTAAACCATAGCAGATTCTTAAGCCTGTTCTTTTTCACCATAACACTTAGACCAAACAACCTTAAAGAAAATATGTTCTAGTTTGTCCAGTTTTCAAAGCACCTTAAATACAACAAGTTTCAGTTTGTCCAGATTTTTGAAATCTAAGCCACAAATATTGAAACATAAATTTTATCCCATTTTACACACACACACACACACACACACACATAAACACACCTAAATTCCTTGAACTTTGAAGGAATACTAGTAACAGCTTTATAGGAATGCAGAATTCCATCCTGATCTATAATACTGAGTAACAGAAAGGTCCAGTTTCCCCTGATTTATCATGCTAACATGTTCATACTCATGTGCCAGGGTTGAATGATGTATTTCAGCTTCCTCATCAAGCATGACATCTTCCTACCTTAGCAGGACAATGGGAAATTTTGAGTAACTAATTTGGAAATTAAGTTTTTTGAGGAGGTGAGTTTCAAAGACCCCATTCCTATCATTTACTCTGTTTCTGCAGCAGTTATCTCTATACCTTTTTCTTTTGTTTATCAACACCCTTGTACGGAGAAAAGGATGAATCCCTGCGTGGGTTGGTATATAGTGAAAACTGGAGGCAGGAAGAATAAAATGTATTCATACTAATGTACAGGGTTTGGAAGGGGAAACTTTGGTTTGAGGCTGGGAGCAATTCTGTTATATAATATAATGCAAAATATATTCTTTAAATATCATAAGTAACTTCTTAGATTAGTGGTGTTATCATCCCTGAGAAGATAAAGTTAGGATTACAGAATAACAACAAAAATGTCCAAGTAAAAAAATTGCTCATGAAAGCTGATATATCTGTTCTTTCCTTCCAACTACCCCCCTCCCCCAAGGTCAGTGTCTATCTTACTTAATCTCAAATGCTAATCAGATTTTTAAAATTCTTAAAAGACCACAAAGTGGTGAACCAACAAATAACTCTGACTCAGGTTTTACTGTAAAAGGCCAGATCAAACAAGTGAGTAGATTTAAAGGAAATGAAAGCATTAAGGAATCAATATAGTTGTGAGAGCTTCTAAAATCCAAAGAGTGAAATATTTTCTAATCCATTATAGCAATATGTGGCAAAAAAAATCTTGAGATTTATGTGCGTTTTTTCACTTGAATGTGTTGCCTGTCCCTTGAGATTATGTTCTAAAGAGATCATTTTTAAGTGTAATATTAACTGTAATTCTTGTATTTTTCCTTACAAACTGTTAGAAGTCATTGGCAAATGCATGAGTAAAGAAGGAAAGAATTAATGGTTTTTAACTGAGTGTAGAACACACAAACATACTTGATTTTAATTAACTTTATGTATGGCAGCTATGTATAAATTGTGTTTTATGGAACATCAAGCTTGAAAAATGACTTAAAATAAAAATTAAATGATTGGTAAGCCAATGGGTTTTGGAATCACAGTATTTCTATAGTGAGGAATACTAAGAACTTCCCCTTTGAAGATAGTGGAACATGGATCTCTTTGGGTTGAGAAATGTATGGCTAGGGACAAAGAATTTTACTAATATATCTTGAAGTGTAAATTTAAAGGGCCAGCATAGGTCCCAGAGTGGATAAGTAGAGAGGTGGCTTAAGGATCACAAGTTCTGTGTATTTGATTTTAATTTTGAAAGAACTTGCTGTATGTATTTAAGAAAAGCCCACATCAGATAATGAGAAACAAATAGTATGGTTATTATTTTTTTAATTATACATTTTTTAAAAGTTGTATTCATACAAGAACCGTGGTACAGGCCAAAAGTGCTGAAGGATGAGAGGATTCACCAGGCAGAGTGGGGAACAGAACAGGCAGATGACTGAAAACACTGCTGAGGAGAGCAGCAGGTAGGACAGGAGAGGTCTATTGTGCCATGTGGGTATCTCCCTGGCTGGCCAGGGATTGAACCCGCACTGGAGAGGCCGCAGACAGCATCACAGTGCTACACTCAACCCACTGAGCCACCGGAGAGGCCAAGTATTTAGTGAATGATATGAAGAAAGCTGGGTAAATACTAAAAAACAAAAAAAACAAACCCTTTTAATAGATAAATATCAACATACTCCATAATGATTTAGACAGAGCTTCCTTTTTTATTTTTATTTATTTTAATTTAAATTTTATTTTTATATTCCCCATACAATTACAACCCCTGTATTTTGACCGCAATCCCTACTTTCCCTGCCCCCCACCCCTCATAGAGTGTCTCTGGTTCATAGTAGTTTGTTGATTTTGATATTTTCTTTCTTATAGTTATTCTTTTTCCTGGTCCCTTATTTAAGTTTTCTAGATTCCTGCTATGAGTGAGACCATCCGGTATTTTTCTTTTTCTTTTTGGCTTATTTCGCTGAGCATGATCCCTTCCAGCGCCATCCATGTTGCTGCAAATTGCATGTGTTTATCTTTTTTGAATGCTGAGTAATATTCCATAGTGTATATGGACCACATCTTCTTGATCCAGTCATCTATTTTTGGGCATATGGGTCATTTCCAAAGCTTAGCTATTGTAAACAGTGCTGCTATAAACATAGGGGTGCAGGTGCTCTTTGGGATTGATGTTTCTGTGTCCTTTGGGAAAATACCTAGGAGTGGAATTGCTGGATCACATGGAAGCTCTATGTTTAGTAGGTAAAGAAATCTCCACACAGCTCTCCATAGTGGTTGGACCAGTTTGCACTCCCACCAATAGTGCAGGAGAGTTCCTTTTTCTACAGAACCTTGCCAACATTTGTTGTTGCTAGTTTTTTTTTTTTTTTTTTAATATGTGCCATTCTCACTGGTGTAAGATGGTATCTCATGGTAGTTTTGATTTGCATTTCCCTGATTACAAGTGATGTTGAACAATTTTTCATATGCCCGTTGGCCATTTGCATTTCCTCTTCTGAGAAGTTTCTTTTTAGCTTTTCTGCCCATTTTTTGACTGGATTATTTTCTTTGTTTTTGTTGAATCTCATCAGCTCTTTGCAGATTTCTGTGATCAGTCCTTTATCATTAGTGTTGGGTGCAAAAAATGTTCTCACAGTTGGTGGGGTTTCTCTTTGTTTTTGTTATTGTCTCTTTTGCTGTGCAGAAGCTCTTTAATTTGATGTAGTCCCAGCTGTTGATCTTTGCCTTCACTATCACTGCTTTGGGTGATGTGTCTGTAAAGATGTCTTTGATGTGCATATCATGTAGTGTTTCGCCTATGTTTCCTTCTATGTATTTTATGGTTTCATGTCTAATGTCTAGTTCTTTAATCCATTTTGAGTTGTTTATTTGTGAATGGTGTTAGGTAGTAGTCAAGCTTCATTTTTTGCATGTAGCAACCCAGTTTTCCCAGCACCATTAATTGAACAAACTTTCTTTGCTCCAGTGCATATTCTTTGCTCTTTTGTCAAAGATTAGTTGACCATAAATCTGTGGGTATATTTCTGGATTTTCTATTTGATTCCATTGGTCTGTGTGTCTGTTCTTGTTCCAATACCATGCAGTTTTGATGATTATGGCTTTGTAGTATAGTTTGAAGTCTGGGAGTATGATGCCTCCATTCCCTTCTTTTGTTTTTTTTTTTCAGGAGATCTTTGACTATTCAGGGTTTTTGGTGATTCCATATGAATTTCATCAATAATTGTTCTATTTCTTTGAAGAATGACATTGAAATTTTTCTTGGAATAGCATTGAATCTGTATATTGCTTTTAGTAGGATGGCCATTTTAATAATGTGTATTCTTCTAATCCATGAGCAAGGGATGTCTTTCCATTTCTTTATGTATTCTTCTATTTCTTTTAACAGTGTTTTATAGTTTTCTTTGGATAGGTCCTTTACCCCTTTTGTTAGCTTTATTACCAAGTATTTGATTTTTTTTAGTTTCGATAATAAATTATTTTTTTTTATTTCTTCTTCTTCAGATTTATTGTTTGTATATAGGAAGGCTACTGACTTTTGCGTGTTGATTTTGTATCCTGCCACTTTACTGAACTGATTGATTAGTTGGATTAGTTTTTCTGTAGTGTTTTGGGGTTCTCTATGTATATTATCATATCATCTGCAAATAGTGATAATTTGACTTCTTCTTTTCCTATTTGGATTCCCTGTATGTCTTTCTCTTGTATTATTGCTCTGGCTAGGACTTCCAGTATTATATTGAAAAGCAGTGGTGAGAGTGGACATCCTTGTCTTGTTCCGGATCTTAATGGAAATGCTTTCATCTTTTCACCATTGAGAATAATACTGGCTGTTGGCTTGTCATAGATGGCCTTCATGATGTTGAGGTATGTTCCTTGTATCCCAAGAATGTCAAGGGCTTTTATCATTAATGGGTGTTGCACTTTTAGACACAGCTTTCTTAATGCCCTCCATAAAGGGGAAATAAAGATGAACTACAACATCATTCATGTTTTTGAATAAACTTTTTTTTAAGATTTATTTATTTATACAAGCACTGGGTACTGTCAGAAGAGCGGGAGGGTGAGACAATTCACCAGAGCCAGAGCGTGGAACAGAACAGGCAGGCTGACAAAACACACTGCTGAGGGGAGCAACAGGAGAAGCAGGAGAGGTCTGTGTGCCATGTGGGACCCTCTCTGGCAGCCAGGGATATCAAACTGGCGCTGCAGAGGCTGTGGGCAGCTTCGCAGCCCAGTGCTCAACTGCTGCACCACCAGGGGAGGCCCTGAATAAACTTTTCAAGAACAATTTGAGATTTATAAAAAATTTAGGAAGTTAGTACAAAGATTACCCATAATCCCTTACCCAGTTTCCCCAATTATTAAAAACTGACATGAGTGTGCCATATCTGTTACACCTAATGAATACTGATACATACTTAGTATTTAGCATTCATAGGTTAGTTATATTTTGTGAAATTTTATTAGTGTTTTTTTACTGTCCAAGAATGCCTTTCCAGGGCCTCCCCGGTGGCGCAGCGGTTGAGCGCTGGGTTGCCAAGCTGCCCGCGGCCTCTGCGGTGCCGGTTCGATCCCCGGCTGCTCCCCGGCCACTGGAGGAGGGTCCCACATGGCGCGCAGACCTCTCCTGCCGCCCGCTGCTCCCCTCAGCAGTGTACTTCGGTCCTTCTGCCTGCTCTGCTCCCCGCTCTGGCTCTGGTGAATTCTCTCACCCTCCTGCGCTTCTGACTGTACCCAGTGCATGTATAAACAAAACAAACAAACAAACAAATAAATAAATAAAAACATGCCTCTATTAAAAAAAAAATACATTTAAAAAAAAAAAAAAAGAATGCCTTTCCACACTTAGTTGCCATACTCCCTTAGCCTCCTCTTGACTGTGACAGCTTCTCAAAAATGCTCCATGTTTTTAAGAACTATGACAGTTTTGAGTATTATTGGTCAGGTATTTTGTGAAATGATTTTGTTGGAATTTGTCTGATGTTATCATGTTATCTTCATGATTTGACTGTGGCTGTAGGTTTTTTTTTTTTTTTTTTGGAAAACCACAGAGTGCTATTTCATAAACTATCAAGGATTCACTCTGTTGACATGACTGATATTGGTTACCTGGGTGAGGAAGCATTTAATTTCTCCACTGTGTTCTCATTTTATTCTTTGGAAAGTCTTTGGAAAGATATTCTTTTTTTTTTAAAAAAAAATATTTTTATTTTATTTTATTTATTTATTTATACAAGCACTGGGTACAGTCAGAAGTGTGGGAGGGTGAGAGAATTCACCAGAGACAGAGCGGGGAGCAGAGCAGGCAGAAGGACCAAAGTACACTGCTGAGGGGAGCAGCGGTCGGCAGGAGAGGTCTGTGCGCCATGTGGGACCCTCCTCTGGTGGCCGGGGAGCAGCTGGGGATCGAACCAGTGCTGCAGAGGCTGCGGGCAGCCTCGCAACCCAGTGCTCAACCGCTGCACCACTAAGGAGGCCCTGGAAATATATTCTTATGTAGAACCCATGCTTGAAGTGTGAAGTGTTCTCTCCTGCTCCTTGAGGGTGGAATATCTACTTAAAATCTACATAACAGATTTTCCTCTATTCCCCCAGTTATTCAATCATGTATTTGTAACACTACACATTCAAGAATACTTGTTTTATACTTTGGGTAGTAATTCAAAAATACATTACTGACTTTGTTGTTCAAATTGCAACAATTGTGTTCATTGTGTGCTCTTGCGGTTGACACCTGTATTCCTTTGATGAATCCCCATCAAAGTGGGATTTTTTTTTCTTAGTATTTCCTCATTTTCTATTTCTATAAGAATCATCCAGTTCTTCAAGAGGCCTTATTTTCTTTTATTAGAACACTGCATTTGAAATCAAATTCTGGATGCTAGATGTGCTTTATTTTTAATACATGAGGGATGTAATAAAGAGCAAGCAGTGCAAAAAAAAAAAATCAAAAGAACCAAATTCCAAAGGAATATTAGCCATATCTAGGTAGAAGACTATTACTCCCCTGAGGTGACTGTCCTATATAAGTTAACCTGTGGAAGAACTAAGTATAGAGTTGATGTGATTCTTTCAAGGAAATTCAGTCCAGATGTTGGACATTGTATGAGACTAGGCATATGATTCCAGACCCTACATCATTAAAACAAGTGTAAGAATAATATGGAAAACGTCATGCTATATATTCAATAACATTGATAAAGATGTCATATTAGCAACTATTTTTCTTAGTATTGAAGACATATTTTATTTTAATCTATTACTGGCAACCTACTTTTCTGGCCCAACCACTAACTCACAAACAAGTATTGGCATATAAATCAAAGTGGAAAATTAGCAGTTCCCATGGTAAGTTCCATGCTTGCATTTCTAGCTTCAAACTGTGCATTTTTTATTATTTTCATCTAGAAAGACAACACTTCCTCAACCCTGTCACCAGCTCTTAACAAATTATGTGCAACATGGCTTTTACTCATTAAAAATGCATTCTTCAGTGGCATCTTGAGTGTCTTTACACTTTCCTATAAAATGAATATAACATATAAATGAATATAACAGAGCTGTTATTTATGTGCCCATCTATCCTTGTGCTCTGATATTCTCTTGACCAACCTTATTTTCTTAAACATATTTTGCAAAATTCTGGTTTTACAGAATGTTAATCCAGATCTTGTGGAGGAAAAAATGATTCCATGGTAACTAAATTTTGCAATGACTATATTTAGAAAATGTTAAATAGATTTTTGCAGTTACTGATCTCTTGAGTAGTTTATTTGCAAGTGTGCATTATGAATTGTCAAGAGGAATCTATAGTTTGAAGAGATTTGACTTGTTTTCCTGTAGAATTCCTTTTGAAATTTTAAATTTCCCCCTAAGCATTTTTTTGAGCATTTCAAACATGGGTCTTTATATAATGTTAGGTTTCTTATTTTGTAAAGAGATGATCTTTTTACCAGCAAAATCCCCTCATTGAAATTGATTCTCATATCAGTAGATAAACACATGTGTTTTTCTCACTATATAGTAACTTCTGTAAAGTGTTCAGTCCTTTTCCTATTGTGATACTCTAAGGATAATCATTTTCTTCTTAACTTTCTTACAATGATATCCAGCCTATTAAATTGCCTCCACCCCCACTCCAATCTCTTCTGCTTTCCAAAGTAAGCAGTGAGTTGATAAGGCATTAGTGAAGAATTTTCCATCTCTTGTTACTGGTGGTAGTGTGTTGTGTGGACTTGTTCTGTACATAAGAGTCAAAACCAATTTGGCAGGTAGACGTTGCCTTCAGGCTCCTGATAGGAAGGAGGGGAGAGAAGGCAACTTGAATTTTTCTCTATCGTTGCAGCATTTGTTAACAGTGACATCTGTAAGGATTACAGAGTCAGAGATGGTGGTTTTAGAGAACAAATGGATTTGAATTTCATATGGTTCCATGATCAAACAAATTGACTAATTTGGATGAAGCCTAAGTTCTCAATATGAACTTAGTTAGCCCTCCTAGAATTCCAATGTTCTGTCCACTTCAAAATGCATTCGGATAAAGAACCATTGTCAGTCTGTATATTTTATATTTTATAATTTTAATCTTTTTTGAAAGGCTTCAACAGAAATCACTTATGTGCGAGGAAAGCCCGTGGTGACAACACTGAATTTGGGGAAAATCATTTGTCCCTTTAACATGATTTATTCAGCAAGATAGCAGAGATGGACATTAATTAAAAAGTTCTAGTTTGTACTTGATATCATTGTCTAATTGCCCAAATTTTAAGTGTATTTTTGTCTCTTCCAATTGACACATTTAAAAATAAACTCACAAGGGCCTCCCCTGGTAGTGCAGCGGTTGAGCTCTGGGCTGTGAAGTTATCTGCAGCCTCTGCAGTGCCGGTTCGATCCCTGGCCCCGGCGAGAGTCCCACATGGCTTGCAGACCTCTCCTGCCATGCCCGCTGCTCCCCTCAGCAGTGTATTTTGTCAGTCTGTCTGTTCTGTTCCCCGCTCTGGTTCTGGTGAATTCTCTCACCCTCCCGTACTTCTGACTGTACCCCGGTTCTTATATAAATTTAAAAAAAAAAAATCTAAAAAAATAAACTCACAAAATATGCAGTAGGAGTATTGTTGTGATAAATTGTTACAGTTAAAACCTACTGTGTTTATCTTTTTTGATTGCCGAGTAATATTCCATTGTGTATATGTACCACATGCAGTTTGCAGCAACATGGATGGAGCTAGAAGGGATCATGCTCAGCGAAATAAGTCAGAAAGGAAAATAAAAATACTGGATGGTCTCACTCATAGCAGGAATTTAGAAAACCTAAATAAGGGACCAGGAAAAAGACTAATCAATACAAAGTAAAAATCAAAATCAACAAGCAACTATAAACCAGAGACACGCTACGGGGCTGGGGGGAGGGGCAGGGAAAAGAAGGACTAGAGTCAAAATAAGGGGGGAGGTGCAATTGTATGGGGAATATAACCAAAACGAAAATGCATACATTGTGCAAAGATGAAAAAAGATGTAAGAATTATATAAAATAAAATATTTAAATAAAAAAATAAATAAATGAAGATATTTTCTAGTAAAAATAAAAAAAAAAACACAACAAAACCTACTGTGCACTAACCATTTACTAAGTAAAAGGGACAAATTGAAATATTTTCCATATGTTGTTTCATTTAATCATCACAATAGTTCTGTAAAGTTAATGAGGAATATTACTTTCTCAGCACATGATGAGAAAGACAATTTATCTAATGACACATATGTTTTAAGGGACAAAACTATAATCTGAATATAAACTCATGGTTATAAAATTCAAAAATGAGTTTAAAAACATAAGCTTTAGGCCTCCCCGGTGGCGCACCATTTGAGCTCTGGGTTGTGAAGCTGCCCTCAGCCTCTGCAGTGCCGGTTCGATCCCCGGCCGCCAGGTGAGGGTCCCACATGGCACACAGAACTCTCCTGCTGCCCACTGCTCCCCTCAGCAGTGTACTTTGTCGTTCTACCTCTTCTGCACTCCGCTCTGGCTCTGGTAGATTCTCTCACCCTCCGCGCTTCTGACTGTACACCAGTGCTTGTATAAATAAATAAATCTTTAAAAACTAAAAAATAAATAAAAACACAAGCTTTGAATTAAAAGCCCCCCCAAAAAAAATTCTAGACTCTGTTCTACAATAATTGTTTTATCATGAGTAACCTCTGTCTAAACCTATTTCTCGTTATATAAATGAAGAATAAGTAAGGCACACATTTCATATGGTATTTGTAAACAGTGATGATGTTTATGCCCGTGCACAGTGAAACTAAGTACACAATCAGTAATTGTTACCTGTTACACTATTCTTGTGATTGTCAGGGCAGTTTCTCCAAATAAACTTGATTTTCCTCTGGTGAATTCTGTCAAAGCCTTATTTGTGAGAAAATATAGCCATGTGGTAAAAGTTTGCTGTGTTTCAAGCCACAGATAAGATTTCCTACAAGAATTTATTATTTTAAATCACTATTTTTCATTTATTTTTTAAAATGCATTTATTAATGGATACAAGAGCTGGGATGCAGGCCAGAGATCCAGGGGTGAGAGGATTCACCAGACAGAATGAGGAGCAGAACAGGCAGATTTACTGAAATACTGCAGAGGGGAGCAGTGGGTGACACAGGAGAGGTCTGCTGTGCCACGTAGTTTACCTACCTGGCCTAATCGAACTCCTGCTGCAGTGGCTGCCGATACGTTCATAGTGCTGTGTCTTAACCCCTTGTGCCACCAGGGAGGCCCTTAAATCAATCTTTAATTAATCTTTGTTTTCAAAAAGATAGCAGTTCACTGCGTCATAAATTTCACCATCATCAGCTACCATATTCATGATCAACAAAGACAGCAAAAAAAAAAAAAAAAAAAAGTAAGTGCACTAATCAGCAAAGAAATATCCCTGCCCTCTCTATTAACTGTAGAGATAGCCTCGTACTGGATTCTTAGTGCTCTACCTGGTTGCAATCACCCTCATCAGCCATAACACCAAATCAAGATTTTTACTGATGGAATGGAGTGTCTGATTTGTGAGAGAAGAGTGTTTATATTGACTTGTAATTCATAACTGATCCAAGGCAGATTTACCCCCTTAGAAGATCAGAGAACAATGAATTGCTAATAAATATTCCTGAATTTTAAAATTCTTTCTTTGTAGCTATTTTATGAGAAACAGCCTTCCATACTAAACAAGTGAGTAAATTCTATGTTTTTCTCACATACTTTTTTTAATCCATGTGCTTGGTTAAGGAAGTGAACTGATTTTTCTCTCTAAAATTCAGACTTAGTGATAATCTGCTTAAAAGCCCCACTTAAATTGCTGTGTTCTGCAGGCCACTTGCTGGTTTCACACATGAATCTTGCTTGGCAGAAACCAGTGCAGTAAAATACATTACTGTACATTTTAGTCATTGCCCATAATTCCTTCTATCCTTCAGTATTTTTCTTCAGCACCTACATTTGTCAGTTGCTGTCTGTTCTTCAATTACCTTCCTGTGACCCTCACACTCTCAAGGTCTGTGGTTCTGGTCTGAGTATATTATTATGTAACAAGGAATGGGATTTTGTTTTATAACTTGCTTCCATATAACAAAGTTGAGCCCTACAAAATAATGTAGAAAAAGAATAGACAGGTGATTTTGAAATACACTACTCTGACAGCCCTGTGTTCTTCTGGATAAATTTTTTTCATGATGCTGCTATTTTTTGTTGCTATATAATTGACTTGTAACATTTGTTTCCAGCGCACAGCATAATGACATATATCTATTAGGAGATGATCACCACAATGGGCCTAATTAACATGTTAGCACACAATTATGATTTTTTTTGTGTGTGAAAAATTTTAAGATCTACCCTTTTAGCCACTTTCAAATGTACAGTACATTTCATTATTACTATAGTCACCATACTATATATCTATCACATCTGCAGGGCTTACTTTATAACTAGACATTTGTACTTTATTTTTTATTAACTTGTTTTTGAAGTGGCATTGGTTTATAGCACTGCATATGAGTTAGGAGCAGAGGTCACACCTTTAGCTGTATGTGACCAGACCATGGGCACTATCAATGCACACATAATTCTCTCCCATCCCCCATTTAAACTCCTCCCCTTTTTGCTCCTTACCTCCCACCAATATCCTCTATTCTGCAGTTAGATTTCTAGGATTTTTCTTTCTTTTTTTAGTTTTGTCCCTTGGATAATTTGCTTCTTTATGTTCCATATCAGTAATATCAACTGATATTTCTCTTTCCTTCTGATTTATTTCATTTAGTGCAATGCCCTCCAGTTTCATCATGTTGTTGTAAATGGAAATAAAGAAGGGAGAACAGAAAGATTAGGGACTTGTTAGACTATGGCTACTCTTTTTAGATTATTTCACAGCATCAACAAGATTGCTCAAATCCCCTCTTTAGCCTTCTAAAAGTTAAAATAAAAAATCAAGCAGTGACACAAATGATAACAATATGAGTTTAAACAACATACTAGGCATTTAAGCAGTGTCTGGAGACATCAAAGCCATCTTAGCTCATGGCTGAATGGAGAGCAGTATTTAAGACTAGCATAGGATGTGATGTGTGGAGTGATGGGCTATCTAGTTGACAGCTCCTTCAAAGCAACCGTTGCCATTATGATTTATGGGGAGCTGTCTATAATAATGACAAATATATTTGTGAATTAAGATGGCTTGTGCTAACAAAATTCATGAATAAAAGTGAATATTATAAGTAAAAATATTCACTCTAAACACAATTTTGAGCTTACCAGAAAATAGAAAGTGTTGAAAGCCATAGCTTAGTATAATTGAATGGAGTAGAAACATGTTTGGCACATGTGGAACCAAACCTCTGAATCAAGAATGAACTCTGGCAGATAATGTCTTCTGCCTTAGAGGTTAACGAGTCTAGAGGGGAAAGCAAAGAAGTGTTTTTGACAAATACTAATGACTCAGGAAGAAACCTGGTACAATTATGGAGGAGAGAGGTAAGTTGTGTTGGTAAGATGTAAGACAAAGAAGGTAAGATGTAAAACAAAGAATTGCCACAAAAGTTCATGGAAATAATTGTGGAAGAAAGCTGTTTTCCACAATAAGTGTAAAGTCAAGTGTATATGTTTACACAGCTGAACAATCACAAAAACAAAAGATAAATTGATTGGTTATAACAGGCAGCTAAGGACTGTTGTTTCATTCCTATTCCTCAGATAGTCAATGACCCTTTGCTCTTTCCTTTTTCTCTGTGCTGAGAAGCATGGGAAGATAACATTGTCTAGCATATGTCCTCTGAAGGTTTGAAGGCATTTGTGAGTATTTACAACACAGTGGAACTTGGGGAGGCAGATATTACTTAAACCCTGGTTTAAGTAACTTTATAAAATGTTGGTATTACTTTTTTCTGGAGTCAGCAAATCTTTTAGGCTGTGTGGGCCATAGGGTCTCAGTTGCAATATGCAACTCTGCCATTATAGGACAAGCACTTTCATAGACTGTATGTAAACAAATGGGAATGGCCATGTTGCAATAAAACTTTACTTACAGAAACAGGTGGAGGGCCAGATTTGGCCTGTGGGTCTTTTATTGCTGATTGCTGCCTTTCAGCTACTAAAGAATTCTTAATAGAAATGAAGGCCATTCTGGGCCTCCATGGTGGCACAAGGGGTTAAGATGCAACCTGTGAAGGTATCCACAGCCTCTGCAGTATGAGTTTGATCCCCAGCCAGGGAGCTACCCACATGGCGCAGCAGACCTCTCCTGACTCACCCGTGGCTCCCCTCAGCAGTGTATTTCAGTCATTCTGCCTTTTCTGTTCCCCACTCTGTCTCTGCTGAAACCTCTCAGCCCCCAAAACTCTGGCCTGTACCCCAGTTCTAGTATGCATAAATAAATATTTTTTTAAAAAAAAGAAATGAAGGCCATTCAGGGAGATGTCTACTCCACCCAGTGTTAAAGGAACGTCATTCAGGGCATTCAGCTCATATCAAATAATCCACAAAAGGGACATTTGTAGTAATATGGTAGCTTTCAGTATGAAATTAAATTATAAAACTACTTATAAAAGAAAAAAATATGCTGCTTATATAATCGAGGGGAAGAGTAAACAGAATTCCAAGACCTGAACTTCAGTTTTTAGAGCTGCACTGAACAGAAATAAAACAAGTATTTAAATGGCTGTTTGCTATCATCTTCTAGGAACAAATTAAGCCATAAATCTGGCATTTTTCCTGTCAATACTGTTAAAACAGTATAAGCTTGTCTCCAAATTTGCTAAGAAATCTTAGGTCATACCTGAAATCTTGAAAGCTTGAAAACATTCAGGTAAATAAGTTCGCTTAACGTCTAAGGAAGCTGAAGTATGGGATACAAATGCAACTTTCCCTCCTAATTGCATCCTTAGATAAATGTTGCCATATTCAAAAACATCTTTCACCAAAGAATCAGCATTATGGCCACTGTAGAATGGAAAGGGAGAGCTTTGTAAATCAGCCTATATTGTTAGTCAAGTTAAAGCATTATGCAAATTCCTGGTGCAAGTAATAAGCTTATTGTAACAAGCTTGCCATTTTGAAGAAAAATGGTTAAGGCTTTGTTTCAGTGGAATCAAAATCAGAATTTTGTATGTGCCAGGAAATTGAATCCCATCTTCAGAAGCTGCTTAGATTTTAATTTAAAAAATAATGATTTATAAGGCAATGAATGTAATCAGGGGAGCACTGGAATCATCAGCTACTTGTGAAGAGGAGGAGCATCTAGATATGAGAATGAAAGTGAAGGCCAAACCCTGGTTGCATGAAGGATTTATAAAAACAGATTCTAAAAATTCCTGTAAAAATCAAATTTAAAAATTGTCTTCCTTACATATAGACAAAAATGTTCTTTAGCTTTAGAAGAGTTTCCTTTAACTTTAGGTCTGAACAATTAAACCATCTATAAAACCATGGATCTGCTATCTAGAAAAAATCTCAATGATTTATAAAGTTAATCTGAAGAGATTTTTTTTTTTTTATTTTGTCTGAAAATTTCCCACTGTGGAAACTGGAACAGCGACGATCCCCAAAGGGAAACATCTCAAGGAATGTAAAAATGAATTGTCCTCACATTAGGATTTGAAGAAAGGGAAACAGTACAACTTAATTTTTAGTTAGGACGGGTAGCCCTTCACTTTCACCTACTCACTTCCCTGGTCACTGAAGCCTGGCACGAAACCCGTTGCCAACTGTCTGAAGCACACACGCTACCCACACAGCCCCAGAGCAGCTGTGCAGACTTCTGAATTACGCACTGTGGCTTTAAAGTCCTTAGCTCCAGGCTCTCGACAGCATCCTTACAGAGGATGAAAAGGCACTTTTTTATAACTCACACTACTGTGTGTCTAATGTTTACTCTCTAGTCCCTACATGGGAGAAGGTGCATTTTCAGTGACATATAGCATACAATGTAAATGAGCTGTGGAGTAACAAATTAAAAAGCTTTTATAGAAACCACTAATTACTATTTATTGCTCCCCTGGTATTACCTAAAGCAGCTACAAATAAATGCAAGTCCCCCATGAGTGTGGGGATGTGCATTGTTGACTAACAACAGATGCAGCAAGCAGTGTGATTTATTATTAAGGCAAAGCCATCAAGGTAGAATTTTTTTTATTATTTAATGGTGCTTTTTTCTGTGCATCGTCTGCCAGGCAAACAATAAAAAGGAGCATTTTTTTCTTTTTTCAGTGATGGCATTTTTTCTGTCCTGCAGCTGTACTTCCTGTGTAAGGATTCTTCAACACTGTCATTTATTTTTCTTTTTTAGTACATAAGATCAGTATCCAAAAAAATGGTCAGAGAAGCCCACCAGATCATGCAGTGCTTTTTACATCATGAAGACATACTGCACTTTAGTTATATAACTAACAAACATTGCTCCTGATCTGCTGGCAAAGCGTTATGTGATTGTCTTGTAAAAGTCATAGGAAAAAAACATCCTTGACCTTAAGCAGATCACAATGTAATACATAATTCTTGGTTACACAGCATTAGTTCCTGTGACAAAATTCTCTAAATTTGATTAGGCCATCATTTATTGAGTAGCTGCTATGTGTCTGCTACTGCTTAGACTCTGGCATACTCAAATCAGTGTCCATGCCTTAGATGCTTATGATCTAGAAGGACAGAGAAAGCAATGCAAGGGACATCTCTAGATGGCAAAGAATAGTAAGTGATGTGATTCCCAACTGATATATAGTGGAGGCAGGAGGAGAGACATTAATTTCTAGTGGAGCTGATGGGAAACACCAGTGATAAAGTAGGGATGTGAGCTTGCTTGAAAGAAAGCAAATGCTTGGAATAAAAACTTTCCATGTAAAGTCATTTGATTTAAATATATATATTTAAAAAAAAACTGGCAGAAACATAGTTTATAGGAGCCTGGAAATCTACAATTGTTTGGACATCTGTTTGATGGGATAGTATAGATGTAAAATTAAAAGAAAGGGGATAATTATTATTTACATGATGCTTACAGTCTAGCTAGGGAATGAGATCATTATGCAGGATCAGATGTATTTGTAAATAGTTTGGTGTTGTAATAAGAACTTAGATTTTGGTGCATGACAATTGTACCTAGTCTAACTCTTGGAAACTGTGAATTTATAGAACACCAATATCAATAATTGCTTTACAAATTCTAAAATCTTAAAGACATGGCAATTTTCTGGCAAGTCATAAGAGAATCCATATGTACTACTTCTCCCAAATGTCAAACAGCTGACTTCCTAGCAACCTAGCAGGCTGCACTGGACAGAGCAGGCAGTACTGACTTTCGGGACTTGTTGACAGTATTTTGTCACTGTTATTCAATGATGCGCTGCCTCTTTGGAAAGCAAGATGGCATTATATTTCAGCATGTTGTGAGCCTTGTTTTTGCAGCTGACCATCAAAAAGTCTAGAAAGAATGTTGCTGTCATTTGTGAAGATTGAGTTTCAATGCAGGACCCCTCACCCTGGTTGTGAGCCCTGACTCTGCCTCCATCAGCAAGGTGGAAGAGGTTAGGAGGGGTCAGCAAACATATCCCCAGTGAAAACCACAGCAGCAGCAATGGCAGTAATGGCCAAGAATCCTACACTTGTGACCTAGTGCTATTCTTGACTTTAGTCACAGACATTTGGTAATTGTAGTGGTAGACTTGGATGCTGTGGTTTATTCCTGTTTAGGTGAGTCTAGACTCAATAGGAATGATCAGGAAATGCTACACAATTTGGGATTATAAAGGAAAGGATGACCCCAGTATATAAACAAAGCAAAAAATTTGCAGAGTGAATTTGCAGTCTTGATTGAATATGCAAAAGACAGATCCTTCTTGTGCACGCCAGGCTGGTATTCCAAGATACCTTCCTCCCTCAATATTCATAATTTATGATTTAAAAATCTCACTTTTACTTTTTCATATAAATCATATTAAGTAATTATGACACACCTGTTCACACTCACACAACTGACAAAAGAATGAGCCCTCTTTTTCATCTCTTAGATACTAAACATCGTTTCCCAAGACTCCTGATGTCCTAGACTCTTTAAATATTTGGATTCTTTTTTTCTTATTGCTACATTGTGGATTTTCTCAGTTTCCTAGGTTTTCATATATTTTGTATTTGAGCAAGGTTGGTATCTCAGCATTATGTAGTGTTTCTAAAATCAACAAGTATAATGACCACTGGCATTTACTCTAGTTGACCTCTTTGTTGACAATTGTTTTGGCCTCAGGAAGGAGTTGTGGCATGAGAAGTAGACTGTTCTCTCACACCTCTTACACAAAGCCCTAATTCTTAGAAATTTTGAGTTCATAGAAAACTGCCAGGAAGTTTCTATGCATTGTCACTTCTTTCTTAAACTTTAGATAGGACTTCCCAAATTGATGCATGGTGTCCAAAAGTGACTATAAAATGCCAGTGAGGTGGGCACACACTTTCAGTTACCCAGTTTATTATGTTGGGGAGTCTGAGGGATATTACTTCGACTTCATCCAAATGCCTTTCCCCAAATATAAAATGACTCAGATATTCATGTGATTGGAAATTCCAGTTTTAATTAGATTTGTACACTGCAGGTCTCTAAGACCTAACAAAAATCTTTTATTTATGCATGTTAAAAGATTCTGCATTTTCCCATTTTCCATGATGGTGTATGTATTTTAAACACTAGAGGATTAAGAAGCTTAAAAAAAAAAAAAAGATTCTCAAGGGCTGAACTTCATAGATAAATAAAAGTGTTAATCTGAGAGAAGGAAGTTTGAATTAGAAATTAGATAATTAGAAGTGAAGATATAATGGTACAAATAAGCAGAAAAGGATGGGGAATTTAGTTGTTCCAACAACGGGCAGAGTCTTAATTTTGCCATACTATCTCATTGATCAAAGCGGTGCCTACAAATTGTCATCCTTAGTACAACTGGTAGACAGTCTACAAGTAATGTGTACAATAGAAAAGCAAACCAGCACTTTACTTGATACAGTATAATGGGGCCAATGACCAATGAAGCATGACAGTAGAAACCACATTTTAATTAATCAATGAATGAATTGCATGCCCTTTGCATGACCCTAGTGTCTTTGTTCTTACTTTCATGGTTCTTTACATTCCAACTCTTGATCATTTTTCACATAGTTTGCATAATGAGTTTCACATTTGGTTACAACTTCACTTGCACAGACAGGCAATCCTTGCAGTAAAGCAACGTGGAAAACACTTTGATATGGCTCCTTTTGCATAAGGTCCTAGGAGCAAATTGGGGACTTTATTTTTTTTTTAAATGGAGGTAATAATATTTTAGCATCTATTACATACTTTCCGATATGGAATGTGTGGATATCCCACTCAATAGGAATGGAATATTCTTGATGGTGCATGGGTGCATGGGTGCCTTAGGGAAGGAGATTCTATGGGGACTCAATCTGAGGGGGTGAGGGATGAAAATATGGTCTAAAAATGTAAAAAATTATAAATGTTAAAATAAAAAAATGAAAAAAGAAACAAAAATAATAAATTAAATATAATAAAATAGAATCTTAAAACAAAAAGATTTTGAGTACTCCCTGGCTATACCAGAGAACTTTGTCTTCCATACAAATACAATTCTTCATCAATTTGGATAGATACTTTATTATTCTGTTTTCAATGATTTGAATCAAGTTACTGATATGTTGATCCAAAAATAAGTATTACAAAATTCAGCCCTACCTGTTTGATTCAATAGTGGTGAAAATACACTGTTCCTATTATTGTCTACTCTATTGTGTCTCACCCCAGGTGACTTGTCTTAAAAATACAAGCACAGGTGCATACTCTGTCTGGTTCCTTCCATCTGACAGTGAAACTGCAAGAGCAATATATAATATCTATGAAGTGTTTTTGCTATCTCCAGGTAAAAAATCTATACGTGAAAATCATCCTTATTATTATAAATAAAAAATATCAAAGATACTGGGGAGGTAATTCTAGAGCCCAGAGCATTTTCTAACCTGCCAGTATTCTTTCTGAGCCATAACTACGATGGAAGAGAAAACTCTCCTTTGAGCTGTAGAAGTGGGTGTAGGAAAAACTCCTTGAATGTGTGTTCATTGGACATTATATTATGACAGAAGTCAATTGATTCCCCCAACTGGCTGCATATAAGTGAACATTTACTTTGACAGTTCATTTAATATGCCCCATTCTGTCCAACCAGCATACACTATGGAATGAAATTAGGGAACAGGCAATTTAGGTCAGCAGGAATATATAATTACCATATATTTACCAAGTGTGTACTTGGGAGTGCTATTAAATTACTATGTAATTGAAAGAAAGTTGGTTCTTAAACTATTATTTCTCTCAGATAATGTAGAAGTTTGTTGTAATAAAGGAATCTCAGTGTTTCATAGAAGAGTTCAGTAGAGTAGGGTAACCTCGAGGTAAGTGAATGCAGGTTGTTTTCATTAACCATTCATTGGGTTTCAATTCCCACTTTATTTCTGTTTCTTATTTTATTTTTTTAAATATTTATTTATTTGCACATACAAAAACTGGGGTACAGGCCAGAGGTGTGGGGGGTAAGAGGATTCACCAGAGACAGAGTGGGGAGCAGAACAGGCAAATAACTGAAATACACTGCTGAGGGGAACAATGGGTGAGTCAGGAGAGGTCTGCTGTGCCATGTGGGTCACCTCCCTGGCCGGGGCTAGAACTGGTGCTGTAGTGGCTGCGGATAGCTTCATAGTGCTGCACTAAACCCCTTGTATTTCTGTTTCTTATTTTAGACAAAAGAAGACTTTGTTCTTTCTAGTGCTCAAATCCTTAGAGTTGGATAACATAATAGATAGTTATAATACTGATAAAATTAGTAAGTCCCCCTCCTCCATTTTGTCATAGTAGAAATAATGTAGTGCCTTTTGAAAAATTTATTCTGGAAAATGCCAGGTTTGTAGTTTACTTTGAACCCTGTTCCAGTTCAGAGATTCCAGCTAAACATAAAGCCAAGAGAACCATTTTTTTTTCAGAATTGTTCTATATTTAAATTAATAGATATTAGGGAGTGAAGTGGTATAATGTGACAAAAGGACATTCAGTAATAAAATAGTCATAATTCCTATTTTCACATTTGGTTACAACTATAAAGCAGGGATTATGAAGATCTTGTTAACTGTATCTCAAGGTGCTTATGAGTAAGGACAATGTATTTCAAATGGACATAGTTTGAGTCTAAATTTCAAGTCACCCTAGAAAATATTAAGGACCCAAATGGTTGCAGTAGGCATTTGCAATTCAAATAGCTTCTGTGCAGCAAACTGCATCCATTCAGAAAAACAAAACAAAACCATTCTACTCATGCAGTAAGCACCTATATTGCTGGGAAAGCTAATGTAGGTATTATTACATCATATCACTGTTATTTCTCCTGTGATTTTAGTGATGCTTCTCAGGGTGCAGTTAATACTTTAAAAATACTTAGCATGTAACCATTATTATCTGGACTTTTTGCTTACTCTTTTGCAATTCTGGCTGTTAAGTTCCCATAGGTAGTAAAATAGGTGTCAGCATTTATTGGACATTATTTCTTTTTATCTTTTCTAAATTCATTATTGAGCCTTCAGTACAGGGATGTAGCATGGTAAAATTTCCTGTAAGGGGTTGTTTTTTGCTTTGGATGAGTTCTAAGATTTACATTGCTCATTTTCTTATCAAAACGTAATGAAAATATTGGATATAAATATTGCCGCAGCATCTCTAGTTAGTAAGTGTTGACTTCAGCCACCTAAATGTGTGTGTGTGTGTGTGTGTGGTGTAAATGTACAGGTAGGAGAAATCATGGGGGATAATTTTATAGTTTTGTAAAGTGGAACTTCACAGTATCATGGAATTCTGCACATGAGGTGGGACTTATTTCCGAGGCATCGTCCATATTCATCCTGGGATGAAAATCAGTTTATCGGGTGCAAAGAAACTTTGATAGAGGGGAAAACAAATGCTTGGCAGATGATTGAAAATCTAAGACAGAGTATCTGTCTACATCACTATAAAATATGGAAAGTAATAATAAAAATTACTGGGCATTGTGGAACAAATATTAGGCTCAATAAAAATGGTTTGATTACTTTTCTGAACGAACAAGTTGCTCTGGGGCATGGCAGACTTTGCCTGAGTGGATGATGAGTGAGAAATATGCTTCCCTTCCTCCCCAGCTTAGACACAAATGGTACCTGCGCAGGACCCAGCTCTTCCCCAATCAGAATATAATTGCATTTAGGATAGTGACTAAAATGTTTGGGGAAAAGGCAAAGTATTACATTTTTTTTCTACAGTTAGAGACTAAAATTAGTACACAAGATAAATCCTAATGAGTGTTTCCTATACATTCTTTTAGATTTAATCTATATTTCGCTAGAATCTCCTCCTTCTCTCTTCTCTTCCCCATTCTTACTGGTCTGCATTTATTGCTTCAGAGGAGGAATGGTGACCAGAAAATGCATTGTCTTCCAGACTTGAGTTTCTGTAAACCAAACCCTGTGGGAGCACAGAACTTTTCGAACCTCAGTAAAATTATGGGGAGAAGCCGAATAAAAAGGATCTAAAAAATAGGTTTCCTGGGGCCTCCCCGGTGGCACAGCGGTTGAGCGCTGGGTTGCAAAGCTGCCCGCAGCCTCTGCAGCGCCGGTTCGATCCCTGGCTGCTCCCCGGCCACCTGGTGAGGGTCCCACATGGCGCGCAGACCTCTCCTGCCGCCCACTGCTCCCCTCAGCAGTGTACTTCGGTCCTTCTGCCTGCTCTGCTCCCCGCTCTGGCTCTGGTGAATTCTCTCACCCTCCCACGCTTCTGACTGTACCCAGTGCTTGTATAAATAAATAAATAAATCTTAAAAAAAAAATAGGTTTCCTTAGTTTATGAATCAAAAAGTAGTACTGAAAGGAAATAGGTTGATGTGTGAAGGAAAATTAGTCCCCCTTTCTCACTAGGTCTCTAGAGAGTCTGTCCAGTGATACAGCCTTCCAGGGATTTCTTGGGTACCCGGTAACACAGCAGCAGCAGAGATAATCCCATTAATCCCGCATTGGCAGAAAACATGAGAGCACTGGTAGATCTTAAGAAGCCACAAAGACTATATTTCCAATGAAGATACCGTCAGTCTGTGCAGATCAATGACTAGCAAATAAGTTCATTTGCCATAAAGCACCTTAGCATGATGTATCCCTCCCAGCAACTTGACATCAGTGGTCTGAAAAGACTATGGTTCAATTTCCCCATCGACCCCTCTTTCCCCAGTCCTAACAGAAGGAGGCTTGAGATGGAAACAATTCAGTTTTGTACAGCCCAATAAAATGCTTACTACCTACCGGAGATTGTAGAATGCTGACTAGGAATTCAGTGGACTCATGTCCCCAGTGATGCATCTTGTTAGACTGGTTTCCAGGAAGGGAAGTCTGAGCGAGACTTGTTTGCTGGCAGTCTATTAGGAAGGTCATCCTGGGAAACCAGAGTGAGGGAGACAGAAAAGTGAGTGAGAAAAGTAGGGGAAAACAATATAAAAGGGTGTTATTATGGTCACTGTCAGGGGCAATAAAGGCTTGATTCTTCTAGGCTTTCTGAGTAGTATGGCGAAAACCTCCAGAAGTATCCCAGGCCCCGGCCCCCCACTAGTTAAGGGTGACTTCTGGGAATTCTCTCTGGTACCTGCATTATATTCTCACTGGGTCTGACTGCAATCCTTTGGCTTTGGGACAGGCCCAGAAACAGAAAAGCTGGGGATGCTGTCAAAGGGGAAATATCCACCACTGCTCAATCAGAAATCAGACCAGGGCCAAGCCAAAAAAGGATAATGAGCATAAGAAATATCTGCTAAAGTGTCCAGTCTCTAAGAAATTCAGATCCACTGTTGCCCAGTATTGTGTCCATTTCTGACTGGTCTTTGAAGATGAGGGTCAAATAAAATGTCTATAGCAAGTTCAAATCTGGAAGAGTCCATGACATGTTACAGGCTGCACTGCGGCAAGTGGCCCTGAGACTGTGTGAGACTATTCCCTGCCCCGACACTGATTCTACATTCCGTACCTTTTGCTAGTCCTTCAGATTTTCTGTATTTCTTGTCACTAAGGACTTAGCCTTTGTTCCTAAGGGATCTGAAGACTGGGTTGCCTGGCCCTTGTTAGACTGTAGTTGCTGACACAAAGCCCCCAGAAAATCCTCTGAATTCCAGCTTCTCTCCCAATGCCCCACTCCCAATTGGTAGCAGTAACCCTAGTTCCTAGGATAATTAAAGATAAAATAACAATTAGTTTAAAATAATAGCATGAACTGCCCAAAGTGATCAGGGTGCTGTTATAATTTTAGGTGTAGGGGAAAGGTGGCTATTGTTCCCTGGGAGGAGCTTACCCTCCCCAAACTGGTAACAGCAGCCTGTAATCTAATAGTATGGGAAGCAAACCTTTGCAGGTGGCTCACTGGGAGTTATGGTGATGAAGATCAATCCTTCCACAACTTGGCTTCCACACTGTGGAGAGGCAGATTCTGGCTTTCAGAGACCCAAACCTGTATGTCAGCTATTCGTCTCTTACGCGTATTATATTCTGGAAAGCAGAAGTCATAACATGCAGATATTGTTCTCCACCTGTGCTGGAGCCTTTAATGGGCCACTGTGATGTTCTGTTACATTAATTCCAGGTGACATAGCAAATGGCAAGGTCACCGAATTATGTGGTAAGGTGACAATATTAATCCTTCTTGACAGCAAAGCTGGCCAGTTGAGCTGAGGTGAAGTTGTATAATAGTGTGTGTCAGTTGTCAGGCATTCTCTAAATACTATCATCATGCTGCTGTAAGCACTTCAAGAGAAGAAGGGAAATTTATATCCAGAGTAGCTTTCACATCTAATAAGGATGCATAACTGTTCCCTTCAGGGTGGAAGGAATCCAGTGACTTTACTTAACAGAAAGTGGTAAACTAATATCCTCAAGGGATCCACCATATTGAACTTTCAGAGTTGAATTGTGTCAATGGTATGTCTGGTGTTGAGTACTTCCAGGAGCTAAGCTGATTCTTATGGGTGTCCTTTTCTGTTGGGAACATGAATAAAACTCATCCAACATGGGAACCTATTTTTTCCACCTACTGCACAAGCAGAGGAGTGATGGTGTTTGGAGCCTGGCTCACGTCCATTGGACGAGTGATCATTTCCCTGTGACTGATGCCTCCTTTGTTGTGGCTCCTCTCTGATGTGATCACATTTACCCCTATACTCAGTACCCACAAGCCTAGATTCATGCATCTGCATTTACTCCAAACTTCTTGATTTGCTTTTGCAATTTTATTCTCTGGTCCTCTGACCACCTAACCAAAATATTTGCACTATTTCATGAGTTCATTTATATTCTCACTTCAGACCAGGTCTCTCTACGAAGCGAACAAACAAGTCCTCCTCAATTCTGCCCTTTTGAAGTACTCCGAAGACAGGCTGCAGAGTGGCAGAGTGACATTTTCAGCTCACCCAGATGAGACATCTGCAGAACAGATTGAATTTTTCTTCATGTCCATCTGGTTGAAGGGATGGCACAGGGTCATGGGTCAGCATAGTTCAAGGAGCATGCAGGGGTAGCTGCTCCACCTGGTTATGAAACTGTGGGATACCCTGGACCTGCTTGGGCATATTTCTGAGTCAGTCATTTCCACCATATCATAGATTGCTGTTGATTTGCGTGATGTCATCAAGAAAGAGTTCAAGCATGGTGTTCTACAGTGTACAAAAACGACTTAACATTCCTGTAGACTATTAGGACAGAAATCAGGAGAGTTCACTTAGCCCTCGGTTGAGACAGTGAAAGTATGTTGTTATATTTCTCATATATAAGCAAACTGAATTGTATCCTCATTATTGATGGGGATTGAAAAAGAACAATTTGTCATATAAATAGCTGCATACCAAGTTGAAAAGTCTGGGTTGACCTATTCCAGGAAATGATACTCATCTATCAGAAAAGTTTTGATTATAGATTTCACTTATGTTTATAGTAATCATTATTCACCCAAAACAATCCTTTGATTTTTGTAGGAGTCACATATCTTTAAATGTTTGAGGGTGGTGTTAATCTCTGCAAAATAATATGGGGTTCTATAATGCTGTGGATTTTTTTTTTTTTTTTTGGTCTGGATAGCAATAGGTTTAGAAGCTTACCCTTGGCCCTACCTGCCAAAGTAGTCATTAATCTAGGCATCATGGAGCCAATGTGAGGATCCTAGTAGCTGTTAAATAAATCAATTCTAATTGCATTCCTGTCAATATTGAATACTATATTAAAATGTGTTTGAAGGCACTAGAGATGAATCAAAGCCAGGAGAAATCTAAGGGATGATTCTTGCAAAAAGAGACATGTACTAGGCAAATTCCACACCTGACTTTCCCTTTGAGAACATTCCCCAGTTCCCCACAGTATGGGGGACAAGCAGATGGCAGCAGTTCTAATAGGCAGAGATGGGGAACTCATAAAAGCTGGAAAAAGGTGTGTGTGGAGGGTTATTTTTAAGAAGGTGAAAATGAGAAAGGAAAATTTCCCCATCTATTGCTGGTCAAAGACCAAATTACAGATGTAGGAGTTGAGACCTCAAAAAAACAAATCAAAACAGCAACTGGCAGGGTTTAGAGCTGAGTACAGATTTATCTAGATGCCTGGTGCTAAGGAAAGTCCTGCCAAGCTAGAGGGTTTAGTAAACACTTCAGGATTTTGGTAAAGCTCCAAAGACATAAGTCCTGGTATAAGGGCCAATCTAAAATAGGTTCTTCAAAAGTCATAAAACACCCTTCTCTGAGGTTGCTGGTCAGATGGTATCCACCAGCCATGGTGAGATACATACTCCTCAGTGGGTTACAGTCTTCCCGCCTGACCGGCATCCAGTGAAAAATTCTGAAGCAGAATAAAATAGAATAAATTCTGAAGCAGGAAAAAAAGGCCTTATTTATTTATTTATTTTAAAGAATTAGTTGATAAGGAACCAAGAAAGACAATAGATAAAAGTAATCACAACTGGGCCTCCCCTGTGGCGCAGGGGGTTGAGCACTGCACTGTGAAGCTGTTCGCAGCCTCTGCAGCACGGGTTCATTTCCTGACTAGCCAGGGAGAAACCCACATGGCATCACAGACCTCTCCTGACTTGCTTGCTGCTCCCCTCAGCAGTGTCTTTGGTCCATATGCCTGTTCTGCTCCCCGCTCTGTCTCTGGTGAATTCTCTCACCCTCCTGCACCTCTGATCTAGATCCCAGTTCTTGTATAAATAAATCTTTCAAAAAAAGTAATCACAATTTACTAAGATATTAGAGTCCAGAGAAATTTTAAATAATTAATAGCTGGTTAAAATAGAGGTAAAAATGGTTTAAAAAATGCAAGGAAACCTGGAATTCCAATAGTGAATTAGTCATGGAAAATACAAAAAGCTCCTGTATAACTGGACTCAGAAGAAAACAGGGTTAATGAATTCATGACAGGGAGGTAGGAAAACATTTAAGCTGGAGCACAGTGAAATGAAATGGAAAGAAGTAGCCATGAAAGAAGTATGCTGTGTGGCCAGACCTTCCTATGTGCACATAACAGGAGCACCACAAAGAAGTGAGAGGGGATGAGAAAGAACTGAAGAAATAATGACTGAGAATCCCCCCAAATGGAAAAAAGATATCACCCCACATATTCCAGACAATCAGTGAAACCTAAACAGGAGAAATAAAAATTATTCAGAAACAGCAATAGCCAAATTGCTGAAAATAAAAATTAAAGGAAAAAACCCTGAAAGTACAAAAAATAAACATTTTTAAAAGATTTATTGGGTCTCCCCTGTGGCGCAGCGGTTGAGCGCTGGGCTGCAAATCCACCTGCAGCCTCTTCAGAGCCGGTTCGATCCCCGGCCTCCGGCGAGGGTCCCACATGGTGCGGCAGACCTCTTCTGCCATGCCTGCTGCTCCCCTCAGCAGTGTATTTCATCAGTCTGCCTGTTCTGTTCCCTGCTCTGGTGAATTCTCTCACCCTCCCATGCTTCTGACTGTTCCCAGTGCTTGTATAAATAAATAAATAAATAAATCTTTTAAAAAAATAAATAAAAGAACTAGGTTGCAGACCAGAGGTATGTGGGGTGAGACAATTCACCAGAGAGAATGGGGAGCAGAACAGGCAGATCTTCTGAAACACACTGCTGTGGGGAGCAGTGCAAGAGTCAGGAGAGGTCTGCTGCACCATGTGGGTACAGGAAAGTGGGGGTGTCCACTTGGTAGGGGTAAGTTTTCCCACTCAGCTGTGGGCCATGGTGTCATGTCCTCTGTTGACCACAGCCCAGGGACCAGTTTCTGCTAGGCCAAAGCAGGGTCAAAGTGTGCCTCTGCCAACCTGGCATTTCCATTCTAATACTTCCCTGACTTTGCCCTGGCCTACCTGTCAAGGTTGTACATTATCTCCTTTGTTCCGCTAACGATTATATTCTGAGCCTAATTTTCATGCATTACTGACTTCATTGAAGGCTTTCTTTGAATTATGCCAAGAAGGTCTTCAGGCTTTTGCCATGCTCTGCTTGTTGGCAATTCTCAAGACTTGCAATTCTCAAGTCTTCTAAAGAATGTTAGACAATGCATTGTTTTAATTTGGAGAAATACTTATTTTTCATTAAAATTTATTATTTATGCTAAAAACAAGAAATTTAACAAAAGCTAGTCTCCTCCTAGTCTTTATAGCTATC
The DNA here is from genome assembly GCF_964194135.1 of Talpa europaea. Classification (NCBI taxonomy): domain Eukaryota; kingdom Metazoa; phylum Chordata; class Mammalia; order Eulipotyphla; family Talpidae; genus Talpa; species Talpa europaea. The sequence goes on from NC_140077.1 coordinate 16,386,487, forward strand.
ATTTTGCCATACCATAGGGTGCTAGATCTAATGCCTATGTTAATATTTCCGCTTCTAATTGTATCTCATTTCAGTCTGCCACAGGTGAGATCATTGGTGATGCCAATAAGGCATTGCACTTTAGAGTTTACCAAAAACTTGTTAATTGGTAGCAGTAATTAATATCTGAGCAGAGAGGATCCAATTTTAGAATCCCATTCTGTGGATATGTTTTCTATCAGGTTAGGCTTTCCCAGTTGTAGAACTTGAAAGAGTGAGGAGAGAAAGATAAAAATGCATACATTGTACAAAAATGAAAAATGATGTAAAATATATTTAAAAATCAGGTAAGTGAAAAAAATATAAATTCAGTATGGAGCAGAATGCAAGGTCTGAAATGACAGGTAGTTACCTCATCATCAAAAGTTAAAATAGATTAAATATACAAATGAACTGGCAAAAATAAAAAAAAAAAAAGAGTAATGAGAGAACGTAATAGCTGCGAGTAAAAAGAAGAAAAATTTAAAGGGTGGGGTTTAAGTTATTGCTGGGCAGTGGGGACTGGATTTCACTGGTATTTCTAAGAACACACTGAATGGGGCCTCCACTGGTGGTGCAGGTAGTTGAACGTGGCACTGTGAAGCTGTCCGCACCGGTTGGATCCCGGCCGGCCAGCGAGTATCCCACATGACGCGGCAGACCTCTCCTCTCTTGCCCGCTGCTCCCCTCAGCATTGTATTTCCTCAGTCTGCCTGTTATGTTCCCCGCTCTATCTCTGGTGAATCCTCTCACCCTCCCGCGCATCTGGCCTGTACCCCGGTTCTTAAATAAATAAATCTTAAAAAGAGTCACACTGAACTCCTCTCTTGAATACATTTCCAACTGGCATGGAACTTCTACCAGTTGAAAGCTGCTCTGGAAGTGTATATAGGGAAGTATGAACTCATCTGAACTTCAAAGCTTTGTAAAAATATTTGAAATGAGTCATTTCTGCCATTTTAAGAGAATATCCTATGTTGAAGAGGACAAATAGGTTTTTCAATATGCTTGGAATTATCTACCACAGTTAGGACTGCAGTCTAAACTGGAACATGAAGCCAAAATTATGCAGAATACAAACTAATCTGCCACATATAGGATTTAGTCTGTCTTAGCCTCTAGAAAACGGAGTTGGAAGTAAAGGTAATATGTTAATGGTGTGGCAGGAGGAGAAGGGAATAGGTGGGAAGGTATGATCCTACTATTTACAAATAAAGAATTGAAGTGGACCGCAGTTTTACAGTGGCATCTCAGCCACCTGAGATGACTTGGGAGAGGCTATAAACAAACTACCACCCAATCACCAAGGAATCTGCTTCAGAGAAGTAGAGGTTCCCCTTGCACCCCAAGTCTCTTCTAGCTCTTTGATCAACATTTGTCCACAGGACTTTTCCTTTCTTGCTTTCCTTTCCTTCTAACTTATAATGAGATGCAATTCACATACCTTATAATTCACTCATTTAAAATGTACACCTCAATGATTCAGTTGTTAACTATGGTCACCAGGCTTTGATATACCCCATTTTCAGATGTTCTAGCAGGCTTCTCAGGATATACATTACAAAAAATGGATTTCATATTTAATGACATGGCTCTTTTCTGAATCAGAATTGGGCAGAATATGAGTCTCTGTGGATATGGTTCATTCAGTTGTAATTACTAAAATTGCTTGCACCGTAGTGGACATAAAAAGCATGCCAGAATGGACTCACTTCAAGGGGTCAAACAAGTTGGGTATATTAGATAATGTGACTTTGGTGACTGAGATTCTTTAATGCCCATGTAAGGCCTGAGAGGCAGGCCAAACCAGATAAATAGATTGCTTCTGCTAGCATGTGCAGTAGTGGTAGTCAGCATATGCAATTGATATTCTGTCACTCACAAATTATGAGTTATTGTTAATTTAAAATAGGGTATCAATTCTATTTTATCCTCAGTGAAAAAAGATTCAGATAGACTAAGACCATTGATAACTTAAGTTTTCACCCTTTCCCTTATTACAGTTTTTGGCAAATAATCTATTTTAAGTATAGCTATCCCTGATATTCGGCTACAATTTTCATGGAATATCTTTTCCATCACTTCACTTTCAATTGATTTGTCCTTAAAGTTGAATCTAGTTGCTTATAGGTGATGTTGTTGGGATTGTTTTAATATTCATTCACCACTTTTTTTTTTTTTTGGTTGTGGAATTTAACCCATTTGCATTTAAAGTAATGGGTGATAAGTATGAGCTTATTATCTCCATGCTAATTTTATCTAGTTGTTTGTAATTTTTTTTGTTTCTTTTCTGGCTTGCTTTTTTTTGTGATTTTACTTTTTACCCCCCAGTGGTATGTTTTGATTCCTATCTATTGTATATGTACTATAAACTTTTGATTTGTAGTCACTATGAGATCAACATGAAAAAGCTGAAAATTTTAACAGACTGTTTAAACTTGATAATAATTTATCTTCATGTACATTGAAATGTACATTTTACACTCCCAGCCCCACACTGTATGTTTTTAATATCATAATTTGCAATTCCATTCTGTATTCATTGACAAATTATGTAGTTATTTTTAATTATGTTTTAACCCTAACATAGTTACATTAGATAATTATGAATTCCTTATCCACATCCTTATATTTGAAGGCCTCTTCATATTTTTTCTTGTTATGCCAATCTAATAGTGATGAATTATTTCCGGTTTTGCTTGTCTGAAAAACTATTCACCTCCTTCAATTGTGAACATTATCATTGCTGGGTAGAATATAATTAGTTTTTTTTTTTTTTCCCCCCAGAACTTGGAATACATCATGTCGTTTCCTTTGGCCTGTAAAGTTGCTGTTGGAAAATATGCTGATAATTTTATGGGGATTTCATTATATATTGCATGTGACAAACTGATTTTCTCTTATTCTTTTAAGCACATGCCTTGTCTCTAATCTGTGACAATTTGATTATAGCGTTAACTCACTGTGGGTTTTTTTAATTTAATCTTATTATTTTTGGGACTTCTGGGATCTAGACATTTCCTTTCCTGGATTAAGGACATTGTTAGTCATAATTTCTATGATTAAGCTTTCTGCCTCTTTGCTCCTCTCTCCTTCTGGGACCCATGCAATGTAAATTCTGCTCTGCTTGTTGATATCCCATAAGTTTATGAAATTATCCTCACATATTTCCATTATTTTTTTTTCAACCTCTTTGCACCTCTGATTGAGTGAATTCTGCTAGGTTGTTCTTGTTCAATCCTTCCTTCTGCTTGATCCATTATGCTATTGAACACTTATATTGAAGCTATCAGTTCACATATTGTATTCTTGAGCTTTGTAGTTTCTGTTTGATATATTTTCTGTCTTTATTGAAGTTCTCACTTAGCTCAGGCATTACTTTCCTAATCTTGGTGAGCATCTTTATGAAAATTATTTTGAACTTTCTATCAGGTAAATCATGTATTTCTGTTACATTAAGATCTGGTTTTAGAGCTTTTTTTTTATTTTAACATGTGACTCTGTTCCTTAATTTTCTTTGACACTCTGTGTATTTCTGTACTTTAGATATAACAGCCCCCCATAATTGTAGCCTTCAGAATAAACTCATAGGAAATAAACCTTGTCCATCATCATGACTGATTGTACACTTTACCACTTTTATTTTTAGCAGACTCCGGTATTTCAGGATATGCCCATACCTGTTAATGTCCCAAATAGGAGGAGCACGATCAACATTTTGATGCAGACTGATTTGAAACTGAACACTTGGGCAGCAGTTGGAGAACATAGTTAAACTCTTGGATCTAGGCAGAAACAAAGAAGTGGATATTTTTGCCTATTCCTTTTATTCTGGCCCCAGATGTGTAACTGCACAGGGCTTGACAAATGTTCATATGTCTGTAAGGACTTCTTTTTTAGCAAGTCTTGTGGTGCACATAAATACAAGACCTATTGGCACCTTAGAGTCAGGCGATCTGGGTATCCATCCTTCTAGTTGCAACTACAAATACTGGGGTGTCAGATGCATGTTTACCTTCTTTACAGGGAGACTATTGCCTTGGTTTTATTATTAGAGCTGGCAGGATGGTCTCATTTCTGAGGAGGATCACAATTAGCCCCTACTTTTTGTATTAAACTTGAAAGGTGACTCTCAGGATGCAGTTTATTATATGCAGGTAAACTACTTTCAGGGAAAAAAAAAAAAATGGGAGATGGACATCTTTGCTCCCTCTACATTGATCCAGTTAAGAATTATTTCCTTACTACAGTTCTGTGAGATTCATATGTGAAAGCTGATCAGAGAACCTGTTCCATATAAATGGTCCTTTTAGGGATACACTGGTGATTTGGAGTGGGCAGGAGGGAGAAGGTATAGGAGGTATCCATCAGCTTCTGTGGTCTAGGTGGAGCATCACTAAGTCACTAGTTGCATGCTAATTAGAAATCTGGTCATCCAGCAGCATTTTTTAATATGCAAATTTATAAATCTTTCAGGGAATGTTGGGCATCTGAATCTTTGTTTGTTCCCTTTATACTGAGCCTGAAGGAGGGATTTAAAGTTAAGATACTGTGTGTTTGCTGCATAAACTAAGGAACCATAAATAGAAGCTCTGGTGGCTAATAGAGCTAGGCAATCTGGGACATGTCCCTTGGAATGAAGCTTTAAAAGCTGAGGTGTAGATGTGTGTAATTTCCTTCCAGGGAGATAGTGGTGATTTGGGGTAGGTCGGAGTGTGAAGGCAGGGGAGGTGTGCCCTGGCTTCCTGGGTCTCTGGAGAGGACCGCTGATCTCTAGTGTGCTAAGGTAGAAGTGTAGCCCTTCAGCAGAAATCTTTATTTCTTAAATTGTTTTTTTTTTTGTTTTTGTTTTTTTTTTAGAGTAGATTCCCCCAAAGACATCAGTGAAACCAAGGCTGTGGAGTGTTTTGCCCATGGTTTCTTCTAAATATTTTATGATTTTGGGCCTTCCATCTGAGTTCTCTCTTCTCTACCTCTCTCCACTGCCTCATAAATTTACTCAAACACCAAGTGCTTGTTTTGGGAAAATGAAAAAGAGGATAATAGTTAACACCGTGTTTACCATGTAACAGAATTATGATTGCTTGGTAAATATTATAAGAGATAAGCAATTTAGGTATTTCCTATTTTTATCTGTCAGTAGCACCATTTTTTTTCTAAGATTATTTATTTATTTATTCATTATTTATTTATTTATTTATTTATTTATTTATTTGTACAAGCACTAGGTACAGTCAGAAGTGCGGGAGGGTGAGAGAATTCACCAGAGCCAGAGCGGGATGCAGAGCAGGCAGAAGGACCGAAGTACACTGCTGAGGGGAGCAGCGAGCGGCAAGGGAGGTCTGCGCGCCATGTGGGACCCTCCTCTGGTGGCTGGGGAGCAGCCGGGATCGAACGGGTGCCACAGAGGCTGCAGGCAGCTTCGTAACCCAGCGCTCAACCGCTGCACCATGGGGGAGGCCCGGTAGCACCATTTTTATAGTGAAATATCATGTATTACTTGCATCATACAGTATTTTTTTAGTTGAGGCCACAAAAATTTCTCACACAATTTAAAATTGCTTTTTGACTATCATATCCTACATCTACTTATTTTAGCATTTTATATACAAAAATATATTCATATAAATGATAATCAAGTGGCCACATGTGTTCTCTTTGCCAAACAGTTCAAATACCAGAACATTATGGAATCATCATGCTCCCTGCTCACTGCCTCCCTCTCTTCCCAACATGGATAAATACTATTTTGAGCATGCGTTCATCATTTTCCTAAGAATGGTTATAAAACAGACAAGCATTTCCACATGAAATCATCAGGTTTTGTCCTGAAAAAAATGTTGCTGGTCTCGGTTTTCTGCTGTGACTTCATCAAGTAAAATTGTTGATATAATTTATGCATATTGGTACATGTAACTATAGTGTATACATTCCCAAAGATGTATAAAAACATACCTAAAATTACTTATTATTCTTTTAGTGGACGTTTGGTTTGTTTCCAGATATCACACGTAAACAAGGCTGCTGCAAACATTTGTTTTTCATATCTTCTGGTGCACTGATACAAGAATTTCTCAAGTGTCATTGCCTAAGAGTGGAAATAATGATTCCTCTGACATGTGCCTTTTCAGCTTTTACAGCATAATGAAGTCCTTGTAATCATGTACATTTACCTGTACTAATTCTCATTACATCCTATCCTTATCAGCACTTGTTATTGAGTTCTACCTGACATTCATCTATCCATCATCGAAATATTATATGTATACACATTATCAATATTTATATACATCTAACTAGAGAGAGACTGAGTAATTAACAACGCCTTTGTTAATTTTTTTGGTGTACAAGGGAGAGAGATTCACTCTGAAAATACAAAGAATTGGAAGGGGAGAGGAAGAAGCATTTGAGGGCATAATGCTTATGCACTATGTCCCAGCCATACAGAAATATGAAAAATAGTTCAGTGTCAGGAAAAACTGAGCAATAGCCTCTAAAAATCTTCTCTTGGGATTTGGGTGAATACTGAGAATTGGAAGAGTTGGTATTCTTACTGTCTTTGCAGCTGCAGTAAATCATTACTCTCTTAGTGTGACTTTCCATTTTTCTAGCTTTCTAAGTGGTGGGGTCAAAACAAACAAGATACTCAGAAAAAACTGAATGGTTAAATTTTATATGAACCTTTCAGTTCAAATTGGAGAGGAAAAACATTTATCTACTTAGATTTTATTTGAATTGCCCATAAGTCTTTCTGAAAATTTGCTTCATAATTTTAGGCAAGTACAAATATAAGGTCAACCTGTTTTTGCACGTATATCAATCTTTTTTGCAATCCGGTGTGCCCCGCCTGCCCATCTCCACCCTCTGAGCATCAATGTTTTGGTTATTCTTCTTCCTGATATTCTGTCAATCAGAATTTACCTTTGTCAGATCCAAGTGTTATTGATTACTCTTGACGTGGGCTATTGGATGTTTCTGGCTTGAAAGATAAACTATCTTTTTTATCTGCATTTTTATATTATAACTGGAGAAAATGTCTTCAATGAAAGAACTTGGAGTTCATGGCACTGGCAGGTGTTAGCATCACTTCACTCTGTTTCCATAGATGAAAATCAGGTGTAGAATCTTCACCTTACATTTGGGGCTAGTCCTCTAGGTGTGGTTTTATTTTTAAGCAAAATTTAAAGAAGTATTACCTAGGGGTATATTTAGATAAAATGTGCATCGTGGTGAGATTGATTAAGATTTTATTTATAACCTGTTACCTGAGTCTGGATAACATTGCCAGAAAGTAGGAACTGGTAGAATGTGGGGCTTTTACTTTCTTAAACCAAGTTCAGGTGAAATTCCTACCTATCTATATTTTAGTTTCTTTTAGATTATTTTTACAGAAGTTCAATAGATATCATGCTTTATCCTTTTTGAAGAAAAATTACCTAAAATTTTATAAATGTGGTTTGGATGAAACTATCACACAATATGAGGCTTCTTGGTCTTTGTTTAGCAATGAATAGAAACTACCAATATCCAAGGTCTCTTTGAAATACCGATTCTTTTTTTTTTTTTTTTTGCTTTTATTGAAAAGGATCCCTATGTGAAAAATAATAGAAAAAGTGTGTAGATTAAAAGATTCTATGTAATCTGATTAGAGTAGAGGTTGGGAATTTTCAAGTAGAAAACTAGATTGTAAATGTTTCCCTTTCAGAAATAGCTGAATAGGTACTAAACCAATTTTTATCTAAACTGAATTTTAATCCACATACAAAATTCTCTGAATCACTGCACAGATTTTATGTTTCATTCTGCTAGCATTTATGGAACTCTGGGTTTTGCTTTATTGATCTTGCTATTCATGCCTTAAAGCTCAAACATTGTTCAGACCAAACCTATCACTGATGATGTTCAAATGAGTTGGATTGTGTTTTATAATACTAAAGTCTATTGCATCCAGCAGCTGCTCCCTCCCGCCAGCATGATACATAAATACATGCATAGGCAGACACTGTATCTTTATTAAGGTGTTTTCCTTTTTATAAATCATTTAGTTGCAGTCTTTATCCTCCACATCCTTTGAACACCTGCACTGTGTGAGCTGTACTTGGAGAATAAACTACCTAAAATTATTGTTAGTGATAACTTCAGTTTTTGACAGACTATTAGGTCAAAGGTGACATATATAGAATCAACTGCTTCTTCATAGGCTAATAGCCATGGCCAGATAAGTGACTGCCTGTGGGACCTCTGCCCTTAGAAAGCTAACATAGGGATGGATCCTGGCAGGGGTCGTGCAGGAATATTTGAAATGTCATTGTTGTTCTCTCTTTGGTGGTGCCACAGGGGTTAGAAACATCACTTATTGAAATTTTTGACTGCAACACAAAAGACCCAAAAAGACCTGTTCCAGAATCTTTAGGTCTCCTTTATTCACTTTGCTGCAGGTGGGAGATCAGGCCTGAGAATGGAATTAGTTGTATACGAAATTTTCTTTTACTGTCTTCTGCAGCACGCGCCTAGGCATTGGTGCTCCCTTCTAGTGGTGACTGTATTCACTGGTAATAACCACTCAGCAACGCATCCAAAATAATTTAGTTGCAAGAAACAAGTTATTTAAACCCTTGGATCTCTTAATATTCCCCAATCTTCCTTAAATATAATGACTTTGTAGTGAATAATTTTAGAATCAGACTTAATAAGATATATCAGTGACAAGCAATCAAGTCCAGCTGATTGATAATTTGTCCTGGAAATACTGTGATTTTCTTTTTTTAGATGACCAGTAGGACATCTGAGGTTATCTTTTCATTCTCTGAGAAAAACATTATCATAAAGTATTGCCCCAGGACTCTTGTATTACATCATTGGATACGGTTGTATTATCCCACGTGATTGCTAAAATCCCAGATTCCTATGCTGTATTCTAGACTTTCTGAGTCAGAATCTCAAAGATAGGGTGAAGAAACTTCTTTTTTAATGTCATTTAATCTGGATTCATCTCTCGTTTTACTGATTGACATTGGCAAAACAATTATCTGGAAATAATAAAAATTTTATTCTAAATATATGATGATGCTGCCTAGTAAATCATCTTTCGGATTTTCAAGTACTCTCTATTCTTCTGCTCCTGTTTGTGCAACATCAACCAGGACACTTCTGGTATGTTTGAAGCAGGTTGGAAATTGAATCTGGTATTGCAAGTCCACATTTTATCACATGCCAGCTCAGTAAATGAGCATGCCACATATATGAACTTACTTCTCAAATCTTAGCTGCCTCATCAGAAAATGTAGTGCTTATATTTTTTGAGGAATCTCCATTGTGCTTTCTATCAGTTTATACCTAACAATAGTATTTCAATATTCCCTTCTTTCCAGATCCTCTGCAACATTTGTTGTTCTTATAATAGACAATCTTATTGATTTGCATTTCCTTAAAATGAGATGATGGATATCTTTTCATGTGCCTGTTGGCCAATTGCATGTCTATTCAGATACTCTGCTCATATTTTAATCATATATATATATATATATATATATATATATATATAAACCCTGTGTTAGATGTATGATATTTAAATATCTTCTCTCTTTCAGAAGGATGCTTTTAAGTTTTGATGGTAGCTTCTCATTATGCAGAAACTTTTTAACTTGAACCCTTTTGTTCATTTTTTGCTTTTGTTTCCCTGCTGTTGGAGTTGAATTCCAAAATATATCTCTAAGATTGATGCCAAAAAGTATATCTTCTATGTATTTTATGGTTTGGAGTATTTAATTCATTTTTAATTAAATGTTGTATATGGTGTTAGACAATGGTCTAGTTTTATTAGTTTGCATATGATGGTCAGTTTTCCCAACACTATTTGTTGAAGAGACTTTTCTTGCTCTAATGTATGCTCTAGGCTCGTTTTCATAAATTGCTTGTACAGTTCTGGGCTCGCAATTCTGTTTCATTGATATGTGTCTGGTTTTATTCCAAATACGTGCTATTTTAGTTACTATTATTTTGTAGTATAGTTTGAATTTGGGAGTGTAATACTTTGATCTGTTACTTTTTTACCAGGGTTTTATATTTGAGATATTTTATAGTTTCACATTATTTCTAATGGCTCTTTATTGAAATCATTGGAATTTTCTACTTTTATCATTTGCAAATAGTGATAGTTTGGCTTCTTCCTTTCCATTGTAGTTGCTCTGGTTATGCCTTTCAATACTAGTATTGCTCCTGATCTTAGAGAAGAGAAACTTGTAAGCTTTTCATTGAGTGTAATGTTGGCTGTGAGCTTGCCATATACAACCTTCCTTATGTTAAGGTATATTCCTTTCATACATGCGTTTCATTGAAGATTTTTATCTTGAATCTTGTCAACTGTCTTTTCTACAGCTCCTGTTGATGTGTCATAGTTAGTGATTTGTGTATTTTGAAACAGTACATTTACAGTAATTGGTTTACAGTATTGCTGATACACAGGCTTAGAGATATTTAATAGTCAGGAAAATATATAGTCCAACTAAGTTTACTTAAAATATTTAGTTTTCCCTAAAGTGGAAAAACCTAATAAGCAACATTAAAATGGTACTTTGGAAAACTTTAATAAAGTATAGTCACATTCATAATGAAGGAAGCTTGCACATTTAATAAAGTATAGTCACATTCATAATGAAGGAAGTATTATCAAGGAGCTCTGAATGTCTCTATAGTGTCAACTATTGTTGTATAAGGTATAAAATGCAATGATTTTGCTAATTACTTATAATATGGTTAACAGATGGTGACATTTAAATTTGTGGTAGAAACAAGTGTGCAGGCTTGCATGGTTACCTGGCACTCTATATGAAACTTTTAAGGATATACATATGTCAGGGTGCTATGATTTTAAGAAAAGTAAGATGTATCATAATTATCCACTGATATAGATAACACTAATGAATTCTTTCTTTCTTAACTGGGAACCAGAAACTGTGTGTTAGGAATTGCTACTGCTCCTTGGATTATTTACTATTAATCTGTTTTTGTGCTGGCATTCTTGTTGCTCATGTAAAATGAATCTCACTTTAAAGTGGGCTTTGAGGGCTTCCCCTGGTGGCACAGTAGTTGAGTGCTGGGCTGTGAAGCTGCCCGCAGCCTCTGTAGCATCGGTTCAATCCCCGGCCACCTACAAGAGTCCCACATGGCACGCAGACCTCTCCTGCCTCCCGCTGCTCCCCTCAGCAGTGTGCTTCGGTCCTTCTGCCTGTTCTGCTCCCCGCTCTGTCTCAGGTGAATTCTTTTACCCTCCCACGCTTCTGACTGTACCCAATGCTTGTAAAAATAAAATCTTTAAAAATAAAGTGGGTTTTGACAATGTCCAATGGATATTATGTAGTTAAAATTGTTATAATAACTCTCTATATCTAAAGAAAGAAATCGAGGGGGTGATTATTCTAGTAGACATCTGTCTTCTTAAATATCTAAAAATATGCATGGTTTCTGGTTTCATTTCATTGATGTAACTAATTCCAACATACTGTAAAGATCTTTGAAAATTTATAACATTTGCTTTAGTGTCATTATTATTCATTTTATATTTATTTGACTAAAGAGCAATATGCAACCAATGGAAGAAGTAGGACAATTGTCTCCTACTTTTGATAGAAAGGTAACATACCTGTTACCCTCCTATTCCTGAAAGAGAACATACCTTTCTCTGTATGTTTAAGAAAGCTCATCTTGGCTGTTGCATAGGTGATCCACAAGGGAATCTGGTTTATTACAAGGTTGTACCTCTCACCTAATTCCCACACATTTGCTTTATGATATGCTTTCTAAAATAGGAAAACAAAGGGTAAATACCTCATGCAAGCATTAGCCTCATCTTGTGAGTTTTTGTGTATTGAACTGGTGAACATTATGGGGCATGTGCCAAGTAATGAAAAGTTTGTAATTCAATTGATTCAAAGTCATGTTGGTCTTCTACTAGTGCAGAAGGGAAGAGGAGTAACAGTGACAGACCTTTTACTCTTTGCCTGAGAAAAAATGTACATTGCACCTTATATAGTAAGATTTTTTTTGTTTGTTTTCTTGGGGTTGTTAAGTCCTATGAGTTTGCTTTCTTTTCTTCTGGGCCCCTTATTGATATATAGGAACTATTAATATATCTTTTACAGCTTTGGCTATGGCTAATTAAACCACACAAATGGTGTTACAACCAGGGATGAGCAACAGAGTCAAACCATTACCATCCATAGGCATAAGGGAGGAGACTGTATAACAGGAGCCTTTAGAAAATGTTGAACCATGAAAGAGCAGAGGAAATAAACATCACAGTCTCCTCTTGTCTGCCAGTTCCTCCCACTGTCCAGAATCCAGACCCAGCAGCAGAGTTCTAATATGAAAAGGGAACTAGGCAACAAAAGCCATACTTTGTTGTTTTTCTTTTTTTATTTTTGCATAAGAATTAATTTGAAATACATGAAACAAAAATAAAATGGGCAAAATCATATTTTTCTTTCCCCCAGGTAACTTGGTCAGCTGCTGATTTTTATAGACTCAGAAAGAATCAAGCAGAGACATGCTGGGAAAACCTGGCACATCTGGAGCGAGTACATCCATTCCAAATGCATCAATGACAAGCCTTTCAAAGTGATGACTTTTGGTAAGTGGAACCTTTACTTTATATTGTAGCTTTAATCAAGGGACTCTGAACTAATCCAGTTCTATGTTATTTCTGATTGAAATCCAGATGGGAGTGGTGCTTTCCTTTAAAGGCTGGTCAGGCTTTATTGGTGCTATGGAAAGTGGAGATCATCAAATGATATCTTACTTTATCTGCTTCTGACAAGTATGATCCTCTATTTCAGAGCATGTTATGATTTCTGTTCCTAGAAACAAAGGAAGAAAAATTATTAAGCCATTAAAAACCCTATTGAATATTCATAACAATATGCCCATGCATGGTTATTTAGAACAGGAAGTCACTACCAGATAAATAAGTTGAAAATAAATATTGTTTCTTCCTTTATCCTTAGTCAGTCACTTTTGAGGCAACTACTTGTAGTTAATCTTAATTATTGCTGAATTCTTGCTTTGGAGTCTCTACTAGCAGTAGTGTGCTGACTGCGGGGAGCTGTCCACATTAAAATTAGTATTTGAACAAATAAAATGGTTTACTTGTTATATTAATAATGGATTAATAGTGATGGAAAATCAGTTGGCTAAGTAAGTACCTGAAATTTTCTTAAACAGAAATGTCCTTGAGAAGCCAATTTTAAAAAGATAGATTGACAGACTTTCTAAATGTGATAAACATATGCCTAAGAGGTTATGATAGAGGGGGTTTATAATGTGAGGATGTGTCTAGGTATATATGTGTGAATGTGTGTGTGTGTATGTATGTATGTATTTGTGGGGGAGAACATAACGGTGCCCACTACAACATATTTAATTGGGAGTACACATGTCTTCTCAAAAATCTCTGCATCAGATTTATTCTTAAGCTTAACTTGACTGTAATTGGATGACTTGGGCATGAACTGAGTCTAAAAATGCTCAGAAAAGAATGACAATAATAGGTTATGTGATAAGACACTGTCTTAGTTACCATAATTCTCATCCTAAATTTCAACGTCTAGCTCAAGCTAACACCATAGCCCTGGGCCCAGATGTTTTCCAAGTTCTAGTTCAAATTCAAGCTCAAGCTCATCACCATGACACCAGTCCTAAATCCCCCCCCCCCCAGTTCTAGTTCACATTCTAGTTCAAGTTCGTTACCATGATGCCAGTTCCAATGATCCCCCCCCCCTTCTAGCTCAAGTTCAAGTTCATTACCAACTCAGGTTCAAGTTCACATTCATCACCAGGCTGCTGGTCCCAGATTTTTTTTTTCAAGTTCTAGTTCAAGGTCAAGTTCAAGTTCACGTTCATCACCAGGCTGTTGGTGCCAGATTTCCCCCCCCCCCCAAGTTCTAGTTCAAGCTCAAGTTTAAGTTCATTACCAGCTCAGGTTCAAGTCCAAATTCATTACCATGCGTTTGGTCCAAGATTCCCTCACACACCCCCCCCCCTCAAGTTCTAGTTCAAGTCCAAGCTCATTACCAGTTCAGTTCAGGTTCAAGTTCTAGTTCATCACCGTGCTGCTAGTCCCAGTTTTTTTTGTTTTTTTTCTCCCAAGTGCTACTTCAAGCTCAAGTTCATTACTATGATGCTGATTGCCGATTTTTTCCCAAGTTCTAGTTCAGGTTCAAGTTCATCACCATACTGCTGGTCCCAGCTTTTCCAAGTTCTAATTCAAGCTCAAGCTCAAATTCAACCTCATTACCATAATTCTGGCCCCAAATTGTGAGTTCTACCTCAAGTTCAAGCTCTAGTTCAAGTTTCTAGTTCTATATAGTGGGGGTAGGGTTTGGTGGGGTGGGACTTGGAGAGGGGGGAGGTGGCACTTATGAATGGGAGGAACCCAAGTTGGGAGATGGAGGTACTAAGGAAGCTAATTGTAGCTAAGGAGGATGAAATTGGGGCGGTTGTAATATTGAGGGCCTTAGGATGGGGGATGGAAGCTAGGGAGGTCAAGCAAAGGAGCATGGGGGGGGGTCGTCAGTGAATATTATGGTGAGGGAGCATGCAGAAGCGGAAATAGGGCGTAGGGGAGGGACCGAGGATGGGAAAGGTGGGAGGAGGCAATTATGATGGGAGGAACCAAGGTTATGGGGAGGGTTGGAAATGGGCTGCGGATAGTATGGGAGAAGGCTGGTGGGTGCTTTGGCGTAGGAGGGAGCATGGCGGATAGATGGAGATGCTGAGGATGGCAGTAGGAAGGGATGAATTTGGGTAGATGGGAGTTAGTGTGTATTGCAGGGAGGAGTGAGAGTCAGTTGGATAGATAAAGGGAAATTAGAAGGCGGGAGAATGTCAGGGAGGGCAGGATGGAGGAGGAGATGTGAGGAAAGGGGTAGGGATGATGGATAAGGAGGTAGGTGGGAATGGGAGAGTGAGTCAGGAGGGAGGGAAGAAGGAAGGAAGAATGAGGAAAGAGCAGAGAAACCATAATCTAATGATGTAAAGTTTTAATTTTAAAAGTGTTATAATCAGATTTTTAATGTAAAACCCAGAGTGACCATTTGGGAAAACCTGTACTCTTTACACAAACAGGATACTACAAAATATATCAAAACCCTGTAAAGTTACAGAATTTGAAGTAAGGAATACTTCATCTACAAAATGGTCTGGAATTACTGAACAAAATGGCTAAAGACTAATCTTTCATGTCAATGAAAGTAAAATTACTGCATCAAAAATATCCTGCTCTTCATTGTAAAGTCGAACATCTCCTTTCTATGATAAAGGTCAGTGGCCCATGCTTCTGTGAAACATAACACCCTTAATTGCATTTACTTTACCTGTTCTATTTTCAGGTAATACTACTGTTATCAATGGCTAAAGAAAAGAGCATGCCCACATTAATTCTGTAAGCCAGTGGCAGAGAGACATTCCAAGTGCCCAGAATTCTGTGAAGTATAAATGAATGTAAGCAGTAATGAAAACAATCTTCAAGAAATCACATTTGTGTTGAAATAGGAAAGATATATAAATAAAAATAAGACTTTAAGGGGCCTCCCCAGTGGTGCAGCGGTTGAGCGCTGGGTTGCGAAGCTGCCCGCAGCCACTGCAGCACCAGTTCGATCCATGTTCACCGGGCGAGGGGGCCACATGGCGCGCAGACCTCTCCTGTCACCAGCTGCTCCCCTCAGCAGTGTATTTTATCAGTCTGGCTGCTCTGTCTCTGGTGAATTATCTCACCTTCCCGCACCTCTGACTGTACCCAGTGCTTGTAAAAAATAAATAAATCTTTAAAAAAAAAAGACTTTAAATTTGTACAAATAATTTATATGCTTTTTGTCTTGTCTCCTTTAACTACCAGAGCTGCATTTCACATGCTAAATTGATTAGTGCTTATTACATGACAGTGTATCCATATTGCCCCAGTATCTTTCATCATTCAAAAGACTGTCTTTTTGAGGCACACTATTAGGGGTGTCCCCGAATGAGATTAGTTTGCCAGACCCTGCAAATAAGTGACACTGCTTAATAGGACAACGGCACCTGTTTCTAATTAACCTTGGCATGTTCTTTGTAGTTGGTGGGGTTGGGGGTAACCCATGCCATATTCCAGCAAACACTGTCATCTTAGCTGACACAACTGAGGTTGGATACAACAACAGAAGTGTCACTTTAAGCTGTCAGCTCAAGATTTTTTTTTTTTTCCAGGAAGCTAGAGAGGCTGGGTTTCATTGTCTAAGACACACAACTGAGCATGTTCTTGTCAGTGAAATGAAATGTTGTCACAAAGTAGTAGGTTCCTGCAGCTCCCTAAATGCCATAGCCCTGATCTTTCACTGATCTCACGGTGATATTGCTTTCTCTCATATAAGGCAATAGGTAGATATAATCACTCACGTTCTTTAATGTCACTACTTGGCATCCATTGCTGGGAAATGACCCATGATAGTGCCCTCCAAGGCAGAACTCTGAGCCATCCAAGTATCTAAATCCAAAAATGAAAAGGAAATATTTTTTTTATCTCAGAGTCACATGCACACTTATATCAATCTATGGTGGTTGGGCTGCCTGGGGTATGCTTTGGGGAAGTGTTTTAAGTTTGTGCCAGGCTCAGCAAAAAATCAAAATCTTTTACTCTCTCCTAGCTTTCTTTCAACCCTCTATTATCTTAAAATTAAACCATCCTGTTCCTAACCTTCCTCCCTTCAATATCTCATTCCAATCATCTTGATTCCAGCTTCATTTATTCCATATTCAACATAGACCTGGACTAATCAATTATTTCAACTACTTTCTTACTTTCCACTCCCTTTTCACTTTATCCTCCTGTTACTCCTGCCCACCCAATGTTCCAGTATCGATATATACTGTTATTTGTATGCCTTAACTGTAATAACCTATGCATTGCTTAAAAATGAAGTTAAATCTGTATAACAAGAAACATGCAAAAAGTTGCTATAATGTGTAAGACACCATCCTGCATTTGTAAAGATATAAATAAAATTGATACCTTTTCATTGCATGCCTACTTCATGTTCAAATGAGTTCTCTTTTAGTGTTTAGCAAGTGGTACTTATGAGTCAAATAGGGCATTCAATTCATATTCTAACCTAATCAAGATCTTCCAAAAGTTGGCATATTCCTACGTACACTTTCAAAGAGACTAGGTTTGAGTAGAATAACTTGAATTGGAAATTTTCCTAAATCATTTGGGTCCATATTCCTAAACTATTCTGATTCAAGTTAATCATGATAAAGGATTAACTTAAGTATGTTTTTCTACATAGTTCATTGATTTAGGTAGTTGTTAGATCTTTGTGTTTGGAGCTGAGTGTTTGAGAGAGAAGGTAAAAGAGAAAGAGAGAGATATATGTGTTGATCCAAGAGATTGTTATTTAATTATATGCTGTTGGTTTTGTCTGCTTTTTCAGTTAGAGGAAACATAATTATGCAATAGTTTCCCATTTATTATTGGCTAATTTAACATTATTTAAGTTACAATTTTATTTGATATTATACAAATATCCCAGAACTGAAATAACTCCAAGTTGTTTTTTTTTATATATATATATATCACTGTATTAATGGTATTGGATAAATCTTCTAATTTTATCACTGTTCATTTTATCTATTCATAGATTATTTTTTTTTTACCTTAGAGGTGAATTAATATTTCCACTGGCTGTTTCACAGTTGCATTTAAAGAGACATCCACATGCAGAAACATTTTAACCTGGGAAATAGAAATTAAGAATTTGTTAAGTTTTTGAAAGGATGCAATAGCATTCAAAAGGAGAATAATCTTAACAATGGTTAGTTAACTAGGAGCAGTTAAGTCAATGCTGTTAAAGCTAGATTTTAAGTTTTATAGATGATGAAAATAAAATAATGAAGTGGAGTGGTATTAAATTGATTGGGTCAGCCATAAATTGATTCTAGATTGCTGAGACACCTTGCAAATGAAACTTCAGAACACAATGAAAAACAAACAAACAAACAAACAAAAACTGACCAGAATCTTCTATAGAAACAATTCTGTCTATCCTTCCCAGTGATATTTTAGTCATAATATTCTTCTTGGGTCAGTTGAATTGAATCACCAGTTTATTGTCAAAAAGCTCAAGATTTCAAATTTAGGAGATTGGAAGATGACTGGTAGAATTTTCCTAAGTTTCAGCAGGTTTTAGTCATTATGTTCTTAAAATATCCAATAAACATGGTAACATTTTACTATTTCATCATTTCATTAAAGAGTTAAATATGGGAGTAAGTAAATATAAAATGTTTAGAGTTTTTATAAATAATCGATAGGAGAACAAAGAAACAGTGCTGCCTGCCAAAAATGGCTTAGATGGTTATTAACAACTGCTCAAATTTGTAGTTTCCACCATTTATTATATTTTACGTGTATGTAATTTTATAGCACCTTCTATCTACACATATCAAACGTTTCCACAACCACCATTTTCTCAACCTCTTAGTGTTTTATTATTTTTTTTTTTAAGTTGCACAAATGGAGAAACTGGGGGAGGTTAATTGGCTTTTCACTGCATTAAAAGGTGAGTCAGTGACAGAGCCAGAAATAGACACCAAGGCTTCATTTCTCCATCCTGCTGCACATCATGACAAAGAGCTTTCTGCTTATAAATACATTTAATGACATGGTTCCTGGAACTGCTAATTAGGGTAGTTTTAACAACCCACCTGGTTTCAGAGCTTGATAGAAGCTTCCAAAGTTGGGCATGTTTTGGTGAAAAGTTGGGGGGTGGTTGTATCAATCTTGTGAGATTTAGGAACTTTATGATGGACTTAGAGCAACTTAGAAAGATTCAAATGATAAAAATATGTGCATAGTTACCTCCACATACAATAGTAGTCACATACAAAAGACATACACATAAAAAATGGAGAACACAATCTATAAAAGCAAACAGAATCAGAATTGACCTTGTCTGTTTCAGTGCCATATGTGACATATATTTAAGTTTCTATCAGTGATGATCTTCTATGATCAATGAACTGATACACATGAGAGCAAAGTGGCTGCTGAAACAAGTAAGAAGTTAATGTGACCATAACTTTTGTTAAATGTGAGGAAATCAATGTTTTCTCAATTGTACCAGGTAGAGCATATTTACAGAACTGGTTTAATTTTAGCTGTCATTTTTTAAGAGAAAAAGCAATTGTTTATGCTATTAAGCTAGTACAGTAGAAGAGACCTTTGAAATTTTTTGATGAAACATGGGGAATATTTAACTTGGAGAAGATTCATGAGAGTATTAATATTTTATGGGGAATAACACAGAAAGGACATTGTACTCACCCCATATGGCACCAAAAAAACCTAGCAGATGCTATTAGGGTGCAAGTTTAAACAGCAAAAATGAGGAAGAGACTTCTAGTAAAGAGGTGCAAAACTAGAATGGCTCATCCATTTCTGGGGGTCAACAGGTCCACCCTCTATTGTTGAGGGGACTCAAGCATCAGATGCATTGTTGATTTAGTTGGGATTTAAGGTTCTTATGAGGACAGAGAATCCATTATTCTTATTGACAAGATGTGTAGTGAAGCAATAATTTCTATGGGGAATTCAGAGCACAGAAAAGAAGAAACCATTGTGGAGAAATTGGAAGGACTCAAATGAAAATGGAGGTTAGCATTTTCAGAGATAAAGAGGAACATTAGGGTCATTCTAAGGATCTGTAAGAGAAATGGGGGAAAATAGCCTGTGTTTACAAGAAATTGTCAAAAGAACAGCTTTGATAGAGTTGGGTGAATGTAAATATTCAGATTGGTAAGAAAGAAATGAGACTTATATGCAAAGAATATTACATAATCTTAGTTTGATCAATGTGTAGTAAGGAGAAAGGAAAAATGCAGAGATGTTGAACCTAGAAAGATTCTGATTCATTTTTTTGTTCAATAATATTCATTTCTAACAGACAAATTAATAGAACCAAATGGTGGTTACCAGTGTCTTAGGGGAGGGAAAATAAAGGAACTGCAGTTTAACCATATAGTTCCAGGTTTGTAAGATGAGAAACTTCTGCTTCATGATAGTGTGAATATACTTAATACTACTGAACACTTAAAGTGGTTAACATGGTAAATTTGATATTATGTGATTTTCAGTGTAATAAAAGCATACCAAAAACATCTACAAACCTGTCGTTAGGCACTTTGGAAACTCAGCTTAATGCAGCAACTTTGCATACTTGTTGGGGTTATTAAATGAGATCATGACTACATAGAGCAATGGCATATGAAGGAAAATGTCAAAAATGTTTTTTGTTGATTTCCATTTTTCCATAATCCTAACCTGTCATGAATTTTATCCATAAAAATACAGGGAACAGTTACCTGAAATTACCTTTCATCTACATGATGTTGGTAAATTTTGATGACAGTTGCTAAGACAAAAATTACATATATTCAGAAGCTCCCTTGGAAATCCTTTTAACTGTATAGACTGAAGAATAATAGTTTTTCTCAGTAACTGTACAGTTATTTTCTTCCCTAGTATTTAACACTGTTATTACTTTGTTTGAATATTTCTTAAAATAATTTACGATTGTCAGATGCAGAATGACATTTAGTCAAACAATGAGAATATGGAACCATTAATGAGATAATGGTGTGTTTACATCTTCAATCACATGCTTCCTCCAAGCCCTAACTCTCAGAATCATGTGGAATATTTGCTTGAAACCCAGATTGCTGGTCAAGATACCTCATATAATAGTTAATAATCACTAAATAATCACTACTCAAACATAATCACTGAGTACAGTATTCCTAAAATATTAAAAAATCTCATTCTTTCTGCATAAATAAAATTGTACTTATGATCTGAAAAAAATGACTTTGCAGAATGTACTTGTACCTAACTCATAAGCAAATTAATTGCAAAAAAAATATTTAGGGAAAGAAAATTTAAAGGGATAAAACAAAAACAACACATCCTTGAAGTTTCTTGGCCACTTGTGAGGAAACCCACAAATTCCAGATCCCAATTCCAGTCAAAGCAAACTGTAAAAGCCAGTCTCCAGTTGATTTAACTCATCATCAAGTTTCAAGCAGAGTCAGCCTGGGAAGACTGAGTGATAGAGCCAACATTGTGATGAAAGTTGGAACTGAAGGTTGGACTACTGAAAGTAAAATTTTTTGAATTAATATTCTATGCTGAGGGTGCTCTCCAGAATTTTAGATCCATAATATCAAAATGCAATGGATTTAAAAGATACTCACTTCCCTTAATGACTGTAAGATTTAGGGAAATAAAAATCAAGGCATGGGCTGACATCCCCTGCAGTGAGTTTGGGGATAATAGAAAAAGTTGTAGCTCATCTCTTTACGTAAGAGATCAAAATTGAAACCACATGAGACAAGCCTAATTTATCTGTCCAATATACATTTTTATCCTGAACACCATATCCATTTTTCTAACTACTTTATTCAATTTGCTTCTGTAAAATTCAGTTTAAGCTCTTGTTTTAAATTGCTTTTAGTATGCATTGCCCCAAATTGTTTACTCAGTTCCATTTGATTCAAAGCTCTGCTTTTTCTTTCAGTGCTCTTCATTCCTCTATCCATTATGCCTCCTCTCCCTAAAAGAATCCTCTTGTGGGAGGGTTATTATCATGTCTCTCATAATGGTGTATTAAGGTTGTGTCAAAAGGGTACTTGCTTGGTAGGATTAACTATTCTTTTGTAGGATTTGCTGAAATCAAAGTAATTATTTCCAGTTAACAATGGTGAATCCTGGTGAAGCTACTCTAAGTGGCAAGTGGCAACAGAGTACTTAAGCTCACTGGTGAGGTGAACCCAGCCTCAGCAAGTAATGGAAAAAGTGCCACATCTTACCTTCAACTCAGTTACATTACAAAAAAGTATAAGGGAATTGAAGAGGATTAGCTTCTAGATGTGTAGTAAGATCATCTTTCCTACATTTCATGTTTGTATACTGAAAACAGAATTAAGGAAGTATTCAATTGATCAGGGATGGCAGATTTTAAGGATAAAAAGACAGCAAGGAGGTAACAAGATGCCTCTTTCAGGCTTTTGGGAGAAGATGTGGATCCCAATTTTATGTGTCCTCCAATTGTTGTTCACAGCATTAAGGCCATCCCTACTTTTAGCAAAACAGAGGGGCACATTTCCATGTTTTACCATTATAATTGCTTTCTGAATTACAGTGTGAGACTTTATTCCCTGTGAAGAGGAACAGAGGAATAGAAATCTAATTGTATTATTTCCTTACTCCCCATATGTAAAGCGGTTGTGCCAACACAAATTTAAGAGAATCTAGTGATAGGATACATGTTTAATATTATATGCAAAACCAGAAAACAAACACACACCCTCTATCTAAAGTCCTTATTCTACTGAGTTGGATGAGAGGGAATAGCTAATGCTTTAGGAGTTATGAAGTACATAAAGATTATACTGATAATAAGACCCAGCAAAGTGATATTTCCTACATATTTAACATAGGAATTTTCATTTGGTTGTCAATAATTCAGTTTTAACAGTTTATATTTCCATATAGAAAGGCATTTGACAGAATCAAAGAAACTCAAGTCATGTTAAAGTCCACATCATTTTTGGCCCTTTTAAGTGATTTCCAAGAGTTGCCTCATTATAATATGAATATGTGTACTTGTCAATCTTGTGGCAAAAGAAAAAGAAAAAAATTGGTATTTGGGTGCTACCAACTCTACCTGGCATACTAATTGCTTTGAAAACTGAAAAAAAAAAAAAATCACTACATCAGTAACTGCTGAATAATTAGCCCAATGGAGACAGGAGTTGCATGGATAGAGAACTAGCTGAGGGTCACAGGGAGGGTAGACCACAGTCTAATTGGCAGGTCTGTTCTGCTGAGACATAGGGGTGAGGCTGTCATTGCAATAGAAAGGATTATTTTGGAGACTTAAGATCTAAAAGAATTTGCCTATCAATTTTGTTTTTATTTTTCATTTTTTTAAGATTTATTTATTTATGCACACAAGAGCTGGTGTGCAGGCCAGAGGTGGGGGTGTGTGTGAGAGAGGATTCACCAGAGACAGAGTGGAGTGTGGAACAAGGCATAAGTATTCTTAGCCATAGCTTTGTCATTTTGTGTGTAACTGCCATTTTAGAATTTTAGGTTTTGCTGTTCCAGGAATGACGACTGCATTCCAGAGATAGTTTTGACCCTCACTCCACCCTTGCCCTCCAGTCACCAGTGAGGGTGAACTTGCCATAACTGGAGCTGCATCTAGGCTGGACAAATCAGTTTAGAATTAATTTTTAAACTTGCTTGTAACCCTATAAAAAACCCTGCTTCCTTTGTTCGGGGCTCTCTCGATATCTGCCGCTACGTCGTAGGTGCAGTGAGCCCAGACTCAAGTCTGTAATAAACTCCTCTTTCTGTTTGCATTGGCTGTCTTTGAGTTCTTGGAGGCTATGCTCGCCGAGTCCGCCAATCTTGGGCACAACAGAGAACAGAATATTGCCTGTCAATTTTGAACTTGTGGTCTGTTACTTTCTTTCCTGTTACTTTGTAAAATAGGAATAAGCCAAAAAGAAAAAGAAAAATACCGGATGGTCTCACTCATAGCAGGAATCTAGAAAACTTAAATAAGGGACCAGGAAAATGAATAACTATAAGAAAGTGAAAATCAAAATCAACAAAAAACTATGAACCAGAGACACTTTTAGGGGGGCGGGGGCGGGAGGGGAGGGATTGGGATCAGAATGGGGGGGCTGCAATTGTATGGGGAATATAAAAATAAAACTTATTATTTAAAAATTAAATAAAAAAATGAAGAAAAACAAAACAAAACAAAAATAAATCAACTAAGAAATAAAACAAAAAGCAATGGAAAGAATAAAAAAAAAATAGGAATGCCTATTCTATGACTGTTTCACCTCAGATTTCTAGAGTCTTAGGTCATCCACTCTATGGAATTTTTTTTTATTATTGCCCTGGAAGACTAGGACAGTAATTTTGCACTCTAGTTTCTACCTTCAAACACTGTGCTTGTATTTTTCTGTTATGTGATTTATGGGAGGGTTAGTTTGATTAAGCCAAACCACCATTATCAAACAAGAGGCTTTAATTCATTGAAAACATGTCTTAAAATTTTGATGAGTATATATTTTCTATTTCTGAACAAACATAAAATAAGATCTGAAAGGATTTTCCACAAAATATTGAATGCTTATGTTAAAATGGTGAGCTTTTATGTCTTATTTCTTGTACTTACCACATTTTCTGCTTGCTTATATTGATTATGTTTATCATTCAGTTTTCAAAGTAAATACAGAGTATGTGGGAAAGAAAATTTTAAGAAAAAAAAGTTAGCATGTTACTTTACATTTATGTTTTCCATGACTTAAGACTAACCAAAATCAAATTAAAATTTGGTTTTTCTTTTTAATTTATATACCCCCAGTGGTCTTATTCACTATTAAAAGTTAATAATTGGTGAAATATGTTAAAATTCCTTTGACATTTTTCCACAGAAATAGAATAATCCTAAATTGTGCATGGAATAACAAAGACCCTGAATAAGCATAGCATTGTTGAGACAAAAGAACATAATTGAGGTCATCACACTCCCTGATTTAAATTTATATTACAAAGTTATAGTAATCAAAATAGTAGGGCACAAAACAGATACAAAATCAATGGAATGAAATCAAAGCCCAAGAAAATGAAACTGGAATACCATCTTGCATCATATGTAAAAATTAGCTCAAACATATATTAAAGACTTGAGTATAAAACTTGAAGCTATAAAGTCCCTACAAATAGAGGCAATATGCTCCTTGACTCAGTCTCGCAAAGACTTTTTAAATCTGACAAGAAAAGCAAAATACACCACTGGAGGGATAATATACAACTGAAAAGCTTCAGACAACAAAGGAAACCACCAAAATGAAAAGCAACCTGCCAAATGGTAGGGGATTTTTGCAAGTGATTACCTGATCAGGGCCAAATAGCCAAAATATTTAAACAACTCACACAACTCAATAGCAACATATCTGAAAAGTGATTGGACTTTTTAATGGTGAACTTAATGTGTAGAATATACAGATGCTGATTTTAATGATACACACTTGAAACTAACATACGGTTATAATGTGATGTTATTGAATAAAATAGGGCAGAGGATCTGAATAGACCTTTTGCCAAGATGGCTAACAGGTGTGTGAAAAGATGTTCAACATCACTATTCAGAGAAATGCAAATCAAAACTACATTGATCTATCACTGCACATGTTAGAATGGCTATTATCAAACACAAGAAATAGCAAGTATTGGCAAGATGTTAAGTGAGGGGATGTGTACTGTTGGTAGGAATGTAAATTAGTGAAGTCTGTATGAAAAATATAATGGAGGTTCCTCAAAAAACTAAAAAAATTGAATCTCCATATGATCTAGTGATTCCATTTCTGTGTATATATCTGAATGAAACAAAAATACTAACTCATAAGATATGTGCATCCTCATGTTCATGCAGCAGTTTTTGTAATAGCTAAGATATAGGTAAAACCTGTATCCCGTGATGGATCAATAAAGCAAATTTGTTATAAATACACAGACATTGAAGGGGGTAGACACACACAATGGAATATTATTCAGCCATAAAATAATGAAATCTTGACATTTGCAACAACATGGATTGTACTGGAAGACATTATGCTAAGTGAAATAAGTCAGAGAAAGACAAAGTCTGCTTGATCTCATTTATACACTTGTATTTGGAATCTAAATAAAGCCTCAAAGAATAAAGAGAATAAAAACACCCAAGAAAAGAGGTCAAGGATAGAACAGATCAGTGGTTGCCAGAAGTGGAGGTTAGGGAGCTAAACTAGGTGAAGAGGGCCAAAAGGTATAAATTTCCAGTTATAAAATAATGTCATGAGAATGTAATACACAGCATTAGTTACTACTGTTATTATATTGTATTTTTGAAAGAGATTTTTTTTTAAGATTTATTTTATTTATGCATATAAGAAATGGGGTACAGGCCAGAGTCATGGGGAGAAAGAGAATTCACCAGACACAGAATGGGGAGCAGAACAGGAAGATTGAAATACACTTCTGAGGGGAGCAGGAGGCGAGTCAGGAGAGGTCTGCTGTGCCATGTGAGTAACCCCTGGCTGGGGAGAGAACTTGTGCTGCAGTGGGTGCAGATAGCTTCGTTGGTTGCATCCTAAACCCTGTGCCACCATGAAGGCCCAGAAGAGACTAAATTTTAAAGGAGCCATTTGCAACAACATGGGTACCAGACACAGTCCTGAATACCAGAATCCCAAGTCTGAAATCTTCATCACAAGTCTGAGACTGCAATGGGAAATGCTGAAATTCCCAAGATCACTATCCCCAGGCAGGGGTGGAGGAACAGGGGAAGAAAGTAATCTAAGAGGGATAGAGCTATGAACTGGTCAACTAGGGTGTGTTCTGGTTGTTCAAAAGGAACAATCTCTGGAATTGTCCCCTTGCAAAGGCTCAGTGTTTAAGGCAACTGCTCTGTGAAGGGCTAGAGTTGAGAGGCTTATTCTCACTGGTACCTCAAAAACTTAACATTACTTGATGGTTGTGGTCAAGTGATCAGCCTTCCAAGCACAGGGTCACCTAGGTACTATTCAGAAAACCCTCAGACCCCCACACCTCTCAGAATACAGATGCAGCGAGCGTTTCTGTTCTCTCAAAAACATGCCCTTTCCAGAAAAGGTCAAGAGATATCTGGGGGAATATTTGGGTATTCACTTCTCCATCATTCCCTTCCAAGGATTTTGATTTTGTGGACTTTGACATTTTGGAGTGTGGGATTCAGGATCATGCCTTCTGTGATTATGACCCAAGTCTAATCTCAAAAGTACTTATGGTGGTGAATAGTAATGAGACTGATGGTAGTCATCATTTTGCATGCATTCAAATATCAAAGCATTCATTTGTACACCCAAAACTAATAATGTTATATGTCAAGCATACACAAATCATTTTTGTGGTTAATAATTGGATCTAAAGTTAGCAGTTATAGCCATACTTGCTAGATGTTTTATTTTGTAATCAGGAAAATATGTTTTTACATATTAAATCATCCTTCGCTTAGCTTATTTCAAATGTATGTTAACTATTTTATTTTCATCTTGAAAATTAGAATTCTGGGGCCTTCCTCATGGCGCAAAGGGTTAAGACACAACCTATGAAGCTATCAGCATCCACTGCAGCACAAGTTCCATCCCTGGCCACCAGGGAGCTACCCACATGGTGCAGCAGACCTCCCCTGTCTCGCCCGCTGCTCCCCTCAGCAGTGTATTTCAGTCAGTCCATTTGTTCTGCTCCCAGCTCTGTCTCTGGTGAATCCTCTCCCCCCCCCCACCCACACCTCTGGCCTATACCCCAGTTCTTGTATGCATAAATAAATAAATCTTTAAGAAAAAGAAAATTTGAATTCCCATTCTCTAGATAAAATATCAACTAATTTTTCTTTCTTTTTCTCTCTTCCCATTTTCCTTTGTTTTTTCGTCCCCTCCTCCATTCATCATCCATTTCCCTTTTTTGATTTCTTTCCTCTCAATAAGAGCCAGGTTTATACCCTGCCTAATTCTGTGCTGGTCCCTCTAGATCCAGAGTTGAATGAAAGGCCAGGAGGTAAATTTGGGAACACAGACGAGTGTATGAGCTACATCCCTGTGATATGATGACGGCTGGGGCAGTGAGCTCCACCCACAGAGGGCGGAGAAAGGGTCAGTGGAAAATGAGGCAAGAAAAAATGCACTGCTTCTGGTTGAGATTTTAAGAAAAGATAGGAAAAACTTGTTCAGGTAGTGTATCTCCATTTTCTCTCTCACAGACTCATTTAAATTATGAATTTTCATTTTAAGTTCTCTTTTACTTGGTAGAGACAAAGCTATTTAAAATCAGTTTTTAGTAATTTTTAGAGTAATCATAACTTATGTTTCAGAGTTTTCTTGTTTATTTTTAAAGTACTGAAAGAACTTTATAGATACATAAAGGGTTGATTTAGTCATGATTAGGACAATAGTGACAATCACATTTCTACAGCCCAGAGTATCTACATGAAAGTTGAGGAAAATTGGTGGTTTTTAACTGGTAAGAGATTTATAAGTATCAAATTGACTTCAGTGTTAGCATTTAGGTCAAGTTTCATTTAAAGAGACATAAAATTAAAATTTTTCACAGTAGTCTTAAATGACTTATGATGAAGCTGATTGATCTCCCCCATTAGGCAGAGAAAACCAAGATCCCCCAAGGAAACACTTAACATGAATAAAAAAACAGGGCATATTAATACGCAATGTCTATGGTCCCTGCATATTTTATTTCTGTCATAGTTCATATAATGGTCATTGCAAACATAGTGACTTCATGCATATTTGAAGCAAAACTCCCCTCTGACTTTACTGGGTAAAGTGTGCAAGATAACAAATGCATCTAGCCTTTAAGTGAACTCAACTTATCAAAAATAATTGATGCTTTGCAGCTAGTGGGCAGAACTCAGGAATCTGGGGAGGTTGGCACAAGTTTGAAAACTTTATCTGAAGCTAATATGAACTATTTGATTCAACATTATGGGACTGAATGTCTCACAGGAACAGGAATTAGAATAGCAATAAAATGGAAGGTAACATTTGTTGGGCAGATGGATATTTGGTGTCAAACAGAAGAATATGTTTTTTTTTTCCCCTGAAACTGACTATAGAGACCCATGAGAAACCATAAATCTAAAATATTGTGAATTTTGAAAAGTGAATGTCAAAGATTAATTACTTCAAAGAACAGCACAGAGCTTTTTGCATGATTCACACTGACAGAGAAGAGATTATTCCCTATAATTTGAAAGGGAAAATATATTTCTTTGTATATATTCAGGTCAGGAGAAAAATCTTAAAATATAAAGTTATCGTTCTATTTGAAATACAAATGTTTAAGGATATTTATCTTTCAGAATATATATATATATATATATATATTTCTTATATCCCACATGTACTTGTTAAGATATGGGGAATTCACCAAAGCAATTTGGAATTTAGTGATAAAATGTGTAAATTCAGTGGGCACTAGACTCTCTTAACTACTATCTCCCTTAACACCAACTATCTCAATATGTAAAACCAGGAAGTAATAACTCTAAATTTCTGGAACAACAGATCAAGGTTATGTTCATTTCAGTGTTCCATATATCCTCAGGGACTATAAATTAGCCAAAGTGAGGAGGTGAACAAGGTATAAAATGAAAAGTTGAGCTCAGTTCCAGTCAAGAATATTTATTTTATAGTAGTAACTCTTCTGACAATATTGGTTATTTCCCAAGCTATAGAGAAAGTTTGCTATGGTGCCATCGAGATCCTTGTCTTGATTCATACCTACATTTTTTTTTTTTTACATTATGCTTTGGGCTTTGAGGAATTTCTTGGGGTACTTGAACCAAGCCTGAATGAGCTCACAGGGAAAAAGTTGCCTTTTAAGTCACTAGCAAAAGTGGGAGATTCTCCCACCCAACAATATAGTGTTGACTAGCATTTTGAAGTTTCACTTCACCTAGGCAAGGAACAAGAAGAAGAAGGGATTGAGTTAGGGATGGTGATCACTCTTGGCTTTGTTCCTGCTCAGGAATGAATTTAGAAGAATGCTTTTGGTGATAATGGGTGAGGAAACAAGGGAAAATTGAACAGAGAAGGAAACAGGTAGAGCAGTTAAGCACTTAGACTCCAGAAGAATGCAGCCTGCTTTGTACTCTGCACATTCAACTTTGGGCATACCTCATAAGCCTTTTAACTTCTAGGATTTCGTTATTTATCTCTATACTTGGCACATTTATAATATTTTTTTTCTATATGGTTACTATAAGATTTAAAATGAACTAACAATAGTAACAATAAAACCACACTACAGTACTTAATTATACATTTAACATGGTTATCACATTCCTTGGCAAATATGATCTTTAAGATCTTTATTTTTATTAGGCCGCTATGCTGATTTTTATATCAGCTCTGCTTTTATCTTTGCAATACTGGTTAGATGAGTCTTCTTAATTCTCTAGACCTTGATTTCTTATCAATGAAATGGCAGGGGTAGGTCAACCAGTCTCCAGGCCCCCATCCAGCTCTAACAACCTATGGCTTGGTCCACTACTACAGACTGCAGTTGTGCACTGACCATATAGATATATTCACATCGAGTTCTAAACTGGGAGACTTTATGTGGTGAATAGAAATGGAGAAAACATCCAAAAAATAATTACAGAAAGAACATAATGATAGAAAGGCCCTATAAAAATCTCTGCCTATTTCCAAAATCTGTTTTTATACTTATGCATTCCCCACAAGATTGCCCAAAATGCAATTTAGAGAGACACTGAATTGGATTCAGAAAGTTGAGTGTTTTATGAATTTTTGTCTCTAAGTGACATATGCCTTTCTGCAAAATCAGAAAATAGATTTGTTCAGTGCATGGAGTGGAGTATTACTGATGTAATTGGGTAAGGCTGGCAAAATATGTTCAGTTTTAGTTGATGACACTGAATAAATCTCCTGTCAGGAATAAATTGAGTATTCATGGAAGCTTCGATATACCTATGAACACAGACCAGCACAGAAATCTGAGAACTTGATCAGATTTTCTTATATGGATTCAAAAGCATTATGAAAATTGACTCGAATATAGAGGAAAATGCAATTGTTGAAATCTAACCTTTCATAAGACAACAGTTTCCCTCTAGAGATGAAAAAGGAGCCTAAAAACACCACATGTGTATAAGCCTATGAGCAACACTATGACGCATGATCTTGCCACTGAGCCTCATTTCCTCTGGATCTCATATTAAACCCAGTTTGATAAATTTGTAACAAGAATGGAAGACAGCACCCTGATCCAGCATCCTGGAGGAGCTCTATAATCTGTAAATGCATGTGCTGCAACTAACTACCTGACTGGATTGAGTGGTTGGTACTACATTTGAAATGACAACCATAAGCTTTTGAACCATACAAAATGACATACAGCTCAGAAAGAGAGATAAAAGAAGATGAAATACAATCTAAAATGTTAAAGGAGAATTCTAGTCTTTCTTACTCTAAGTAACAGAAACGTCAATGCATTGGATTTGCCTACGTTTATAGAGGGTGATATGATGCTCAAGATCTTATCTCCACAGACTCAGCAGGGGACTAAGTTTGAACTGGTCCTTCTGATTGACTCATGATAGACACAGAACTTAAAAAGACCATTTTAAAATACAAAAATAGATCCAGATTGATATGGCAGGAATTAAAGATTGCACTGATCTCTAGGATATAATGCAGTGACTCTTCATAGGGTTTATGAATCCACACTAACCATTTTCATTTCAATCCCCCAAATCATAATTGGAGCTAAAAGAAAATATCAGAATGTCTTTCTGTGCTCAAGAATATGTGCTTATTAGATTGGCCATATACCGGAGAAACAATTTTAGAGTTTATGTTTAACTTCCTAGTGTTAAAGACCACTGTGTCTAGGGAGCATACCATGATAGATGCATTAATTTTGAGGGTGAGTGCTCAATAAATCTTGTTTTGATGTCAACAAGTACACAGGTGTGATATTTCTCCTTTTACTTTGTCCCTCTTAGTCTGTTTCCTTTTCTTCTTCACTTAATATTTAATATTAATCCCCCTACTTAATATTTTCATTTGTTAAATTCCCTTTCTCCAAACCATCCACATTGCCTCATTCCTATCTGTGGAATATGCAGGTGCCCTTAACTTCACCAGGAATCTCCTGCTGAAGACTCTTGGGGCAACAGAGATTTCTGACTATGGAATAATGCGTTTAGTGCTTTGACCCTTGTCTTACCAAATGGAAAAATTCATATGCAGAAATCTCTACAAGTATTTACTTATCTAATCAATAATGAGTGTTGATAATATTTCAGAACATATCTCTCCTTTTGTGTTAATTAAAAATAAAACATGAAGAACTGTAACAGTAAAAGGGAATGCAGAGAGCAACAATACTGAGGCATTCGCTGTGCTTTTTTTTTTTTTAAGATTTATTTATTTATACAAACACTGGTGTACAGTCAGAAATGCGGGAGGGTGAGAAAATTCACCAGAGCCAGAGCAGGGAACAGAACAGGCAGAAGGACCGAAGTACACTGCTGAGGGGAGCAGCAGGTGGCAGGAGAGGTCTGCGCGCAATGTGGAACCCTCGCCAGCGCTCAACCACTGCACCACCAGGGAGGCCCTTCCTTGTGCTTTGAGAGTTTGTATTCTGATATAGCAAATGCCAGAATATAAATTCTCAGCTACCTTAATCAAGGAAAGGACAAAGGGAAGGGTCCCTTTTTTTTTTTTGGATTCGTCCCCTGTGTTTCTTTCTCCTTTACTGTTTTCTCTTGACAATTCTTTCTTAATAAGACTTTTTAAATTATTCTCATTTCAGGCTCTACTTATGGGGAATCTAACTAAAGTGTCCAAGAAGAGTGAACAAGTTTATGGATATAATTTCATATATAGGTGTGATAAATGTTGGTAAACAAAAGTCACTAAGCATCAGCAAACAGGTTACCTTAAAACTCAGGAAAAATTGGGCCTCCCTGGTAGTACAGGAGATTGAGCACAACACTGTGACGCTGTCCACAGCCTCTGCAGTGCTGGTTCGATCCCCGCAGGCCTCGGAGCAACCCACATGGGGAGCAGACCTCTCCTGTCTTACCCGCTGCTCCCTGCTCTGTCTCTGGGGAATCCTCTCACCCTCCCTCACTTCTGGCCTGTGCCCCGGCTTTTGAATTAAAAAAAAAAAAAAATTGGAAAAATTCCCTGGGTTCTATATTTTCATTGAATTAGAGGGTCAAAAATTTTAGTTCTAATATATGAGTTGAGTCCCAGATAGTAACAGTCCAAGAATGGTAGCACAGTTATAGGGAAAAAGTCTCCTGTTGCTGGCAATGGAATAACTGCCTCCTTCAGAATCAGTCTTCCATTTCAGAAGATAGTGATGTTTAACTATTAAGAATAGTAATGGCAAACATTATAGCACTTACAATAGCAGAATTATTTTTCTAAGCATTTTATAAATATCAACTCACTTAGACACCTTAAAAGCCCAATAACTATCATTACTCCCCTTTTACAAATGGAGACAAAAAGAGATAAAGTAACTTGCTCAAACTCACAGCGAGTAAGTGGCCAAGCTAGGATTTTTAAAAGACAAATTGGCTCCTGAGAATATGCTCTTAGTCACTACATAATGAACAGTCTCTCAGGTAAGGAAACAGCAGGATGATAAATAGTAACGCGGTCATCAACAAAACAGCAACAACTGCATTGAGTGTACACCAGGTGTCAAAGAGGTCAGATACTGTTAGGATTTGCATATCTTACGTCATCCTCATTAAGAATTAGATGATATCATTATATCCATTATAAGGATTTGGAAACTGAACCAGAGACAGGTTAAGTAATTTACCCAAAGCCACAGTTAGATAGAAACAGAGAAAGCTTGAAAGTAAAATAATTATCTTAAAGTTAGAAAGGAAATGGATATTTTGTACTTTTGCTTAGAAGTAAATTATAGCACCTAAAACTTTTTACTACTTTTACTTACTACAAAAGCAAAGGAGGGTCCTCCCTGGTGGCACAAGTGGTTAAAAAGCAACCTATGAAGCTAACCACAGCCACTGCAAGACAAGTTAAATTCTCGGTCAGGGAGAAACCCACATGGCGCAGCAGACCTCTCCTGACTTGCCCACTGCTACCCTCAGCAGTGTACTTCAGTCAATCTGCCTGTTCTGTTCCCCACTCTGTCTCTGGAGAGTCCTCTCACCCCCAGCACCTCTGGCCTGTACCCCAACTCTTGTATGCATAAAAATAAAATAAATCTTAAAAAAAGCAAAGGAGAACATTTTCTACATTTAAAAATTCATTTAAATATATTCATTTTTTTTCTAGATTATTCAACTTCATAACATGATTTGTTGGCAAATAATTGCTCATAATAATCTTATGAGCCTACTTATTCCTGTGGTATCAGTTGTATTGTCTACTCTTTCATTTCTGTTATCATTTGAGTATTCACTTTTACCTCTCTAGGTAAATGTTTACCTTTGATTTTTTTAAATGTAATTCATAATATCATTCATCATTTCTATTAATTTAATGGGATCTGTTTTGAAAAATTTGGTTCTAATCTTTATTTCCTCCTATTTGCTAATGTTTGACTTAGTTTCTTTTTCCAGTTCCATGAGGTGCAAAGTTAGGTTGTTAATTTGAGATCTCTCTTATCGAAGTTTGCCAGGATCACCACTGAAACTATCTGAGCCTGGGGTTTCTTAGAGATTAATCATCATCATTATCATCATCTTCGTCATCATTATAAATTCGATGTATTTGATAGATATATAATTATTCAAATTTGTTTATTTGTCCTCACTTTAGTTTTTGCTGTTTCATTTCAACTGCTTTGTAGCTCTGGCATTAAATGAATGGATGATTAAGAATTTATATCATCCTGTCTTCTCACTCTTTTTATCATGAAATATTTCTTTGATAATACTTTTGTCTTGAAATCTAGTTAGTCTGCACTGATATCATCATGGCAATTTTGTGTGCTTATTGCTAGCATGACATAGGTTGTAAAGATATAAAAAGAAAAACTATCTGTATCTTTATAATCAAAATGTTTCTGATAGATACATCTGGTTTTTGTCTTGATTTAGAAATGTTGCCCAGTTAAGTAACATCTACTTTAAAATTAAAAATATTTCATTAACATTTTATATAGTCATTAAGAGCTTAGATTTAAAACTACATTTTAATATTTTATTCTTGTTTATTCCACTTATTGCTAATTTCTTGACTTAATGGATTAAAATTTTTAGAATATTTCATTTTACTTTTTTTCTATTGGATTTTTAGCTGTGCCTCCATTTTTGTGGTTTCTCTGTTACAACAATATAAATCTCTAACTTACCTAAGTATTTTTATTTCACATTTTGCAGTTCTTAATTATAGTACACATTTCTTTCATCGCAAATATAATAAATAACACTATTAAGGAATTGAAAAAACAAGTCACACTAGAAAAAATATTTGCAGAATATCGGACAAAGAAATATTTAGCTGAACAATAAGAAAACACTTCAATCAAAATATGTGCAAATGATTTAAGCAGATACTTCTCCAAAGAAGATATAAGCACATGAAAAAAAGATACTCAACTTCAATAGTCATTAGAGAAAAACAAATTGAAATCATCACATACAACAAGAAGTCCATCATACTGCTTAAATTTTAAAGCTATGAAAAAAATAGGAACTTATGACAATGATATGGGACAACAAAAATCTCTTACACTGTTAGTAGGAATATACACCACACTACATTACCACTCTGTAATGTAGCCCTTAAAGGGCCCCCAACATCCTAGTCGAGTACCATTTATTTTTCACTACCAATAAAAAGTATATATTTTTTTTTTTTTGCTGAAAACTCTATTTCTGGTGCCTCCCTGGTGGCGCAAGGGGTTAAGCACCATACTATGAAGTAATCCCCAGCCTCTGCAGCATCAGTTCGATCCCCAGCCATGCCAGGGAGCATGGTGCAGCAGACCCACATAGTGCAGCAGACCTCTTTTGTCTCACCCATTGCTCCCCTCAGCAGTGTATTTCGTCAGTCTGCCTGTTCTGTTCCCCACTCTGTCTCTGGTGAATCCTCTCAACCCCCATATCTCTGGCCTGTACCCCAGCTCTTATATGATAAACAAATCTTAAAAAAACACTTCATTTCTCTTTTTCACTTCAGTGTTGCCAATTATACAATTTTATCTCTTGGCCCCCAAATATCATTCTCATCTATTTTTTTTGTAATTAGCACATTTGAACCACAATATTCATAATGATTCAATATGTCCCCTTTATTTTTTTAAGATTAGAAGGAGCTCAGTCCCCTTGAAGGTAAGGAACTGGGTTTGGAGGATGGGAGTACTTGCCTCTTTCAAACATCAGGGTGTTTTATTCCCTAATACAGACAACTACAGTAGCCAAAAAAAAAAAAAAAAAACACAAGGACAAAAACAAAAACAAACAATAGTATAATAGCATCACTAACACTAGATTGAATGCTCACATTTTCCTATGAAACATTTACATGAAATAAATTGACTTTCCTTAGACACAATTTAATACAGAAGTTTTATCACATCACTTTAGAGATTTCTATTTTACACTGGACTTAAGCTACTAGAAGTGCCTTAAATACAGTTCTACCAAGAATAAAGGAAATATACTAGATGTCCTACATATCTTTCAAATGCAAGAGTCATAGAAAGTTGAATCTAAGAAACTATTTTGAGTCATCTAATAGAAAATATGTGATGCATCTTTAACTAGAAAGAACTTGATGAGAATAACAATTTCCAACCTAAATGGAAGATTTCTTCAGCTTAGCCTGGGGCAGAATCTAATCTCAGTACAAAAGTATCTCAATGCCTTTGGAAGGTTGGATATGGTCCAGTCTTCGAGTAGAAACAAGACAGTGGATATGGTTATCTCATCAATAAAAAACAATCATGCATAAATGTACTCTATGTTAGATTTTACTGGGAATTCTGATTTTTTAATGTAAATATGCCTTCAACAGCTTGATAATAGATTCAAGTAAAGCACCCAATAAGATGTAGAATAAAAGAAATTTAAAAAATGCAATTTTTATCTGAACTGTTGCATATATGCCTTAGTCTGAGTTCTCCCAAAGTGGAGTCTGTGGCAAAGATGTGCATGCAAGCAATTTTTCTCCTTTGGGGAAGTAAACATTGAAATCATGGAATAGGAGCAAGGAAGCCATATATAAGTCATGAATGATAGCTATATTTGATGCCCTCTCATTTTAACTGAGCTAAAGAAAATCATTTACTAATTTCATCCTCTGGACATTGTGGGGATTTTGATGTCATGCTTGTCCCATAGGTAAACCTGAGTTTTATTTTCTTGGTGTACAGCATAATTATTCTCTCTGTCCACTCTACACTGCAGTATTTTTTCTCTCCTATAAATGTTTGGTCAAATCTACAAGTATATTTATGTTACTTTTAGAATTTTTTCAACCAACAAAACTCTCTCAATAACAACATCTGCATTGAAAATAGCTCATTGTAAGCAATCTTCATTTTAGTCCATTTGATACTCTGTGAATGTACCTTTTGTTCTCTGGGAATTTGGGCTTCTGTTTTTATGAAACACAATAAATTATACATACAACATATTTCATAACTTTAGAGCTTGAAAGTAAACCTGTCACCGTCCAATTGAAAATAGGTCCCTGATTGATATAGTACTTTGCTGAGTAGCCACCATGAAATGACTGACCCTCTTGTGATTTAAAAATCCGTGTATCTCAGCAGCGATCATTCATCTGTTCATGCATCCTTTTTATATGACATTATTGTTTTTGTGTTTGATTTAATTCAACAAACCAATATTGAATATATTCTGTGCATCCAGAACTGCGCTTTGCTCTGAAGATAACTGATTAAGTGAGGACACAATGGATGTGTCCTTGCAGAGCTCACAGTCTACTGAAAGAAATATGTAAAATTTCTGTAGTATATGTAAATATATACTAGAAATAAACAGTTAGTGTAAGGAAATTTAACTGCAATAAAAATCATGTTTGCCTGAAGATGGAGAATGAGATATAGTATATAAAAAGAAAAACAGGAGAGTGCACTGATCCTGATGTTGAAGCTGTAGCAGTTTGCCAAATGCACGGTAGACCTAGAAGAGGACTCAGATTTTTTCTGAAATAGAATATTATAGGCATAAATACACTGGGAAGTAAAGTGACCTATTGCTTTTGTGGAATAACAAGTGTGTTGCTGAGAATGGATAGGAAAAGTGAGTGAGGACTAGAGAAAGGATGAAGTCTAGTAATAAGTGCCTCTGAATTCCATGTCAGGAAATTTGGAATTTCTCATGAGATGCTAGAGATGATACAAAAAAAAATCTTACCTGCCAAGCATGTGAAGTATCATGCTAAAATTAAATATTTTCTTCATACTGCCTATCAATTGTCCTAAAGTTCAGGAATTAACCACAAAGACTCTGGATTTTACTCTTGGGAAGGAGAAAGAAATTTCAGTGGGGTAGACTTTTGAATATTAAACTTCCCCATTGGTCAATACCACTTTTGGTATTGGATGAAAATAATAATTGACCCTGTCTAGTATCATAAATAGAGTAGCAAACCTACCATTAATTTTTTAATGCATTTACTTACCTGTAAAATAATGGAATATTTTGGTACTCGCAAGTTTGTGTATGAGCCCTAACACTAACTGTTGGAAGAAGAGAGCTTCTAGACAGATTTTCCCAGAAGGGACAGAGAAAATGGAAAAGACATAAAATCAGTAAACAAACACATGAGTTTTGCCAAATGATTCTGTTCCTCCCTTAATGCTATATATACATTAAAAACACATTGATGACAAATGGAATGTCTTCATTTACTGGCAGGTCCATCCAGAGAACCCACAATTTCTGATGTATGGCTCTAATTTCTGTATTCTGAGGAAACTTTCTTCTCCTTCTAAAGCTCTTTAGAACACCCCTTGGGGTTTATTGCCTACAATGATTAAAAGATAGACAAAAAAGGGAAGTATCAAATGGAACCAAAATGAGGAGAATAAACATAAGGGGAAATTCCAAAGACCATTTGCTGCTAGATGAATGTAGTCATGTGCTATTGTGCATATGTCCTGTGATCCAGTTTCAGCCTAGTCCCAGAGATCAATATGCATTACTAATCAGAGTGCCATGAGAATCACAATGCTACAATCACCAAAGTGACAACAAATGTCTTTTATTATAGTTTTAACATTGTCAGCCACATATGTGCTGTTAAAATATTTCTAAGGCAAGAGTTGGTGAAATGAGAAAATCTCAACTCATGTTGGCAAAGTGTTTTATTCTCCAAACTAATGTTTTTCCATGCATAGAGATTTCCCACACATGCCCTAGCACTCCACCTGCTTCAGTTCTCCACATCTACCTACCTACTGTGTACAATAAATACTGCAAACTTTCTTCATTGGAAAGAGAAAATATCTTATAAACCAGTATGCACTGAAGTCAGTCTCTTCCCTGTCTTCCCTGGAATATTTAAGGATAGACTCTCTTCTTTGGGATAGAATCCCTCCTTCTGTGGACTGTCCAAAATCTAGATTGGAGAATGGGTACGGAGAATGACCAAGGACAGGAAGAAAGCTTTAGGAAGCTCCTTAGCCTCTCATACCAAGACACATAACCCTATTAGCATCATCTATCACATAGGGGGTATTTCAATTTTTATTTTCCTGAAATTTCAATCTACCCTTATAATCTGAACCAATGCAGAATCAAGGGGTTGGTTATAGAGGACAGAGGAGCACAGTGCTATGATTCCATTTTAGAAGTGGTTCTATCTTCCTGCCTAACACTGTAGGGTGTAGGCATCTAACTATGTGGAAGTTGCTTTATAAAGGCCGACGTAGTATAGTATACCAGTATACCAGATAGCACCATATATTGGGTCATGTATATGCAATTATTTAGCTGGGGAACTTAATTCAATGACAAACTATTTAAGTTTCTTCCTCCCTAGTATTCACTATGATCCAGCAATTCCACTCCTAGGTATTTACCCAAAGGACACAGAAACATCAATTCCAAAGAACACCTGCACCCCTATGTTTATAGCAGCACTGTTTACAATAGCTAAGCTTTGGAAACAACCCAGATGCCCAAAAATAGATGACTGGATCAAGAACATGTGGTCCATATATACCCTGGAATATTACTCAGCATTCAAAAAAGATAAACACATGCAATTTGCTGCAACATGGATGGCGCTGGAAGGGATCATGCTCAGCGAAATAAGCCAAAAAGAAAAAGAAAAATACCGGATGGTCTCACTCATAGCAGGAATCTAGAAAACTTAAATAAGGGACCAGGAAAATGAATAACTATAAGAAAGTGAAAATCAAAATCAACAAAAAACTATGAACCAGAGACACTTTTTGGGGGGTGGGGGGCGGGAGGGGAGGGATTGGGGTCAGAATGGGGGGATTGCAATTGTATGGGGAATATAAAAATAAAATTTATTATAAAAAAAATCTTGGGAATATAATGTATAGCACAGTGACTGTAGTTTATAAATTCTGAATTTCGTATTTGAAAGTTGTTGAGTAAATTTTAAGAATCCTTTAAAAGAAAAAAAATTGTAATTGTGTATGGTGACTGATGTTAACTAGTGTTCATTCCACAATATATACAAATATTGAATCATAAAAAAAACCCAAATGGCACTATATATATATATATATATATATATATATATTGCATGCTGTAATTCCAAAATAGTTATTCTTTGTTTATTATTGACATGACTCACTTTTGCTTTCCTGGGACACTGATAGCTGCAACTTCTGGTGGCAATTATCCATCCATCCATCCATCCTCAGCAAAAATACCAAACACTGGCTATTTATATTACCAATAAACTAAGATTGCATTGAAATTATTCTTTTTTGTATTTGACAAGTGCAGCAAAGCAAGGGGATTTCTTTCATCAGGTTTAAATGGTGGGAGGCTTATAGAGCTGTGCTGAGAATAATAATTTAGAAGGAAACCCTTATACATTATTTTATACTTCTTTAAAAATGAAACCCTTATACACTATTGATGGGAATGCAAATTGGTATAGTCATTATGAAAAATGGTTTGGAGATTCCTCAGAAAGTTAAAAATAGAACTACAATATGATCTAGCAACCCTACCACTGAGTACATATCTTCAAATAAAATGAATCTTAAGGAAATATCTTTACTTTCATGTTCAATGCAGCATTATTCATAATAGCCAAATATGAAAAAAACCTAAATTATCAGTTGAATGAATATATCAAGAAATTAGCTCGCTCAGACACACACACACACACAAATATTAAGTCATAAGACAGAAGAAAATCTTGTCATTTGTGATATGAATGAGACAAACAAATTATGTTACCTGAAATAAACCAGACAGAGAAAGAAAAATGAAGTATGATATCACTTATATATATGGAATCTAAAAAAAAATAGAAAAAAAATCAAACTGATAAAAACATAAAATAATGGTACCAGGAACTTGCAGGAGGGAAGGAGAAATAGGGTAATGTAGGTCAAAGGATGCAAATTCTTATTAGTAAAAATACAAAGTTCTGAAGATTGAGCCCACAGTATGCTGACTATGGTAATGATATGGTAGTATACTTGAATGTTGCTCAGATTAGGGCCTCTCTGGTGGCACAGCAGGTTGAGAACAGAACCGTGCAGCTGTCTGTAGTCTCTGCAGCGCCAGTTCCATTCCTGGGCAGCCAGGGAGTTATCCACATGGCACACCAGACCTCTCCTGTCTCGCCTGCTGTTCCCCTCAGCAGTGTTTTCAGTCTGCCTGCTCTGCTCCCCATTCTGTCTCTGGTGAATCCTCTCACCCTCCAGTGCCTCTGCCCTGTACCCCAGCTCTTGTATAAACAAATAAAATCTTTTAAAAAAAGTTGTCCAGATTAGATTTTAAGCTTTTTCAACACACACACACACACACACACAAAGGTAATTCTCCAACTTGATGGAAGTGCTAACTACCTCGATGTTGGTAACCGGTCTACATATGCAACTGAATCATCCCATTGTATACTTTAAAGATATTCAATTATATTTGCCAATTATTCCTCAATAAAGAGAAAAAAATAACATGCCAAGACTCAAAAAATTCAATTGAACATTTCCCTTTTATATATTACTCAAGTCATAGCACACAATGGATATTTAATATTTTATGTATTTTCTGGTAATTCTGACCACCATTAAAGAAACTAACCGACCACTGAATAAATTATCTAACCCTGGTGTATATCCACTTCCACCATGCTCGAACTGCAGGAAAACTTCACTCCCTTTTACCTCCAGCAATCAGGAGTTGAGATACCACCAAAAAAATTTCAATAGCCCCTACCACACTTTTAAAGAGTCATCAATAAGACTCAGAGGATAAATGTCACTTAGTCAAATACAACCTTCATTGCTTGCTCATGAAGCAATGA
This sequence comes from Talpa europaea, assembly GCF_964194135.1. Taxonomy (NCBI): domain Eukaryota; kingdom Metazoa; phylum Chordata; class Mammalia; order Eulipotyphla; family Talpidae; genus Talpa; species Talpa europaea. The sequence goes on from NC_140077.1 coordinate 16,428,658, forward strand.
AGACCCTGAACCTTCTGATAATTTTACCAAACTGACCATAAATGACCAAAGAAGATTCAGCCACTTGTCATCAGCCACCTGAAGTTACAGGATAGTTCTACCAAAGAAGATTCTAGGATTCTTTTCTATATAATATTAAGACATCCCACAGGTATACTTCTACAGACTAGGAACTTGAAATTCTTACACAACACCCATTTACAGATATTTCCATATATATTCATGGGCATTGTGCATAATGGTTATCCAGAAGGGAATTATCATATACTGTAACTTGCAAGAGAAATTAGGGTAGAAGTATACAGGAAGCGAAATAAAAAAAAAATTACATTGTCTTCTCTAGTGAAATGAAAGAGTGAGCAGGTTTTAAAGGCTAAGTGGTCTATGGTTATGTGTTAGCTCTAAAATTTGCTTTGGACAAGTCACTTTATTTCTCTAACCTCAGACAATTTTTTCATCCATAACTGGTCTAACAACAGTCCTTAAATCATCAATATTTTGTGAGGATAAATTGATTTAGTAAATGTGAGGATGTGCTAACTCCTTGATAAATGTGCTAGAATAATCACTATTATCTTGGAACTGAGTAGTTGTGTTTTCAGTAAATGTATTTTCAACTTTTACAAACAACTTTGAAAGACAGAGGCCATTCCTAAATTACTAGACATCAGACTAGATGACATCTAACAATATATGCCTATGTGTAATTCATAACCTGATTAATTGTGGTCTTTCTACAATTCTGTCAAGGCACTATCCACTTCTGAAGACAGGACTGCCATGTGTTGAGATCTCAAAGAGTGTCAAGACAGGTGCTAGGTATGTACATAAAATGATTCATTAACTCTCACAGTAAATCTCAGACTTAACAAATGACTCCACTGGAATTGGATTACAGTTCTGCTTTTAAAACCTGTTGCCATTATAAAATGCTTCCTCTCCACAAAGTTTTTTCTTGACATCTCATTCTTTCATTTCTTATTTTTTGCTCCTTTGATGTTTAAACTCTGACTTAATTATCATTCATTCTCAAGACAATGTTCACTTTACAATCTTACTTTTTTTGAGTTTGGGAGAGTAGAAATTGAATCTTACATATTATGCTATGTGATAGGAATTAAAGATAACTTCATGAGTGAGTAGTAAACTACAAACTTATTTGAATGCTTGACACAGAAATGAGGAAGTTAGTATTGAAAGACCTCCATCTTTCTCCAAAAATTAGTGGTGAGGTACAAAGTTTGTCTAAACGTAACACGAATAGGAATTTTTGATAACTTAAGTTCTAATTGGAATCTTAATTTCTTGTTTCTAGGATTAAGTGAATTTACAAGCTATGTAGGTCCCAAAGATCAATATTCTCACTGTCAATTCTGTTGGGTTAAATGTTAAGACAGCCTGACCTCCATTGGTTCCACAATACTGTTAATTATCACATGTAAACTTGAACCTTATCCATTGCCAGATAATGTATAAAATTTTTCCTTATCCTAGAAATTTAGAGTTCTCCCAGCGTTATAAGGTATACTATGAAGACTGCCTTCTATTCTGTCATGTGTGGTGAATTTTGCTTACAATATTCATATGTAGAATACAGAGAAACAAAACAAAAGATAGACAAAAATAAACCAAACCATAACCTAGAAAATTGAACTGTTGAATTGAGGCTACCACAGGGGAGAGATGGGGCTGTACTGAAAAATGGGGAGAAGGCCTACTGAACTATGGTGGAGGACCACTGGTGCCTTGGTGGGTTGTTGTGGTAACTGCATCTGAAGAGGCTGACCCCATACCTCTAAATCATATACAATGGTGTAAACCAATGTTACCTCAATTAAATATTACAAAAGATAATTTTTGAAAATTTATTTGCATTAAAATATAATATCTAAAATGTATGAAATACTTATCATTGATCATAATAATCAGGATTATAGTGCACAACTGTTATCTTTAAATGGAGTAATGTCAGAAGAGATTAATAATCACACCACTTATGAAGGCATCGTAGAATTTAAGGAAGCTAACAAGGACCAGTGCAGTAGTCCGTTGCTGCTGTCAGCTGGACAGACATTAATACCTCTACACCTGACGGGTAAGTGAGAAGAACAAAGCTTAACTTCTACCCTTCAGCCCTTCAACTTTATTGAAAGTACTGCTTGAGAACAACTAGAAAGAGAAGTTGCTGGGGGATTGAAACAAAACTGTTCAATTACTTCAATCACTATTCCTTAATTTCTCTGTAAATTTTTCCCTTGACTAAAATTTGAGGTCAAGTATGAGTGTTGATGCAGGTAGCATAGAGCAATATGAAGAAGGTGGTACAGTGGATCTGGAGGACAAAGTAGAAGATGTTTTTACATTGAGAGAACTCTTAATGGAGAAAAAGTAAGGCTAAAATTCAGGTAAGTGTTTTGTTTTTGTTTTTTATTTTTGGTAGGAATGCTGGCTCAGACTGATTGAACTGTACATGACAGATGCTGAAAAACAATTTGCCGGCTATAGCTGTTACAAAGAGAACATTTGGGGCCTCCCCGGTGGCGCAGCGGTTGAGCGCTGGGTTGCGAAGCTGCCCGCGGCCTCTGCGGTGCCGGTTCAATGCCCGGCTGCTCCCCGGCCACCGGAGAAGGGTCCCACATGGTGCGCAGACCTCTCCTGCCGCCCGCTGCTCCCCTCAGCAGTGTACTTCGGTCCTTCTGCCTGCTCTGCTCCCCGCTCTGGCTCTGGTGAATTCTCTCACCCTCCCATGCTTCTGACTGCACCCAGTGCATGTATAAACAAAACAAACAAACAAACAAATAAATAAAACATGCCTCTATTAAAAAAAAAAAAAGAACATTTGAAGTCTCTTATTTCAAAGTATATATGTAAATGCCACAAATCAAATATGGAGAGAAATAATGTCAAGTGGCCATTTCCTCTCATGACCACAAAGCAAGAGCGTAAATTAATCCAAACAAGTAGATTAGAAGGTACAGGAGAGACCTGGAATATCACCCACTGATCAGGAGTATGTGAATACACTCTCCTGTACTTTGTTTGCCTATGGCCATTGGCTACAGGGAGAAGACTCCGGTAGGAGAACATTGTCAACTCATCCCTCATGGCCTTGATAAAGTACCTTGCATCTTGCCGTCTTTTAGGAGGGATGAGGCCTCTGCAAAGGAATTAGGGTTGGTGGAAAGAAGGAGAGTGGTATGGGTCTATTGTATTTAAAAATCTACCACATGTGCTTTATTATGTCTTGTATTAGGTACCACGTTTCAAAATATTCACATAGGGAGTGATGTAAGGCCTAGTGACATGTCTTCAGAGTCATGAAAACAGGTTAGAAGGGTTTCTACATAGTCCATATAGATATATTATACTCTACCAACACAAGGATAATAAGAGACATTAGCAGACCACTGCACATAGACAACTAGCTTTTGAGACCTTAGTACAATATTCAGGCCTCTCTTGATTTTTTTGGAAACTCTTAAAATATTGTGGCTCTCAGTGCTTGCCTCTTAAAATGTAAGGATTCAAATTTTAGTCCATACCTTCACCATGGGAAGATTAGTAATAGTCTCCTCCAAGAAGAGAATAAGAAAAATATCAGACTTAAACAAATAGTTTCTATCAACTAAAAGAAAAAGGAAATGCCAAATAAAATGGATTGCAGGTTATTACAAAGACAATCTAGGAAAGAAACAAAATCTATTGATTTTACTTTAGGACATTTTAGGTATCTAAGTGGAGGTATTTAAAATCTGCTTCAGATTGGGACAGAAGCTATTCTCAACAGGGAAACAGTAACTTGCATATATTAGAAACTTAAATATTTCTGATAATTAAATAAGTTTGTATTGGGGGTAAGGGATACACTTTCTCTGGGATGGGTATAAAAGGTATTGTGGGTAGAGTAGGGGGTGGACCAGTGCAAAAGCACAGAGACAAAAAGACAATGTAAAGAGTGATTAGAACAAACATACTATGAGATACTTACAGAAGTTCCCAAAGTGTGATATGCATGTCAATGCATCAGTACCATTTTAAGAACTTGTTGGCAATGCAACTCTTGGTGGCCTACGTAGGCCTGCTGAATGAGAAATACTGCAGGCAGGTCTCATAAATCTGTGTTTTTAACAGTTCTCTAGTTGATTCTGATGCATCCTAAAATTTGAGAGCCATTGACATAAAATACTTAAGTTTGAGAGTTAAGGAGTTAGAAAATGTGGGCAGAACTTGTAAAGGGAATTGTGGACAAGCCAATCATCATGAACTTCAACATAGGACTCATGCTGTGTGGTGATCAGGATGTAACTCTCTGATGTTGAGGTGACTATTGTACAGTGTAGACTTAGGTGAGTCTCCTAATTTATCTATTTACATTTGAAATGTTTCTGTAATTTAGTACCCTTCCTTTCATTATCTGTTCATTTCCGTGATAACTTTATTATGCCTCTGTAATATTGTAGCTTTGTTATGAATCTTTGCTGTTTTTAATTTGAAGTTGATAGAATTCTGAGATATTACTGATTACACTATTTATCTTAGTGAGTTAACTTTTTGGAGGAGTAATTTAATAAAGATACTCCTTGAAATATAACGGGAGCATTTTCATTGAATTTAAATCTTATTTGCCCAAATTTATCTTTGAGCTGATTTCTTTTCCAATCTGGGTTGATTCTTCATGTCTTTTTTTCAGAAATTGACTTTCTCAAGGGGTTCCTAAAAAGATATTTTGTAGGAAATATCCACATGAATCCACATCAATCAATACACCCATATACAACATCTAAAATCATACTGCCTAATGGGCCTAAGGCTCTCAGTATAGAATTGCTGGGAACCAATATGGTGGTGAGAGCCAGGTTATATCACCTGTGTTTCCTCATGGAACAGGCTATTACATGTAGCTGATGGCTTTGATTTAATGCAAAATACCCGCCTTACCCCCATTATATGCCAACACTGCCACGATAATTGAAGGAGTAAACCAGTGCTAAACACCTGGACCTTAACCACAGTAGCAACACCCCCGGGTAAGGATCTGTATCAGAAAAACAAAGATACCAACATTTTTGGCTTGAGAGCCCATCTTAACTATGATTTGCACCAAGCAGTGCATCCAGTGCCCAAATACAACACAGCCTAAAGTTGAGACTGAATGAGACTATATGAAATATTTAGATTGATGAGTTAGTTAGGCCCAGAAGAGGGTACTACTGTGAAACTCCAGCACACACTGCTGGTACCTGGAGTACAGCAGGAAATTTGAATCCTTGAGGTGCTCCCTGGAGGTGGTCCTTCAGTGCCCTAGTGCTCATATGTTTTCTACCTACTATTCATGGTTTGTATAGTTCACTAGTCACCTGAACAATCAGGAAGGAAGCAGATTAAATGTTTATCACTCCTTCAATCCATGAAAATGAAAAAAAGAAGACAAGACATAAGAATATATTACAAATGTTGCATGAAGAAAATCCAGAAGCATCAATCCACTAGGACTGTAGAATATGCCCAAAGAAGAGTTAAAGGTAACAGTTATAACATTGCTTGCTGAATTGAAAAAATAAATGGATAATTTAAATCAGGAACAGAATAAAGTCCAAGAAAACATGCCACTAAGGATCTAAAAAATATTATAGTGCTATGAAACTGTCCGCAGCCACTGCAGTGCAGGTTCAATTCCACATGGCGTGGCAGACCTCTCCTGTCGTGCCCAGTGCTCTCCTCAGCAGTGTATTCCAATCTGCCTGTTCCAATCCCTGCTCTGTCTCTGGTGAATCCTCTCACCCTCCCGTGCCTCTGGCTTATACCCCAGCACTTGTATAAAAATAAATCTTTAAAAAAATTGTAACTGTATTAAAAATAACACAGATGGTCTCAAAAACAGATAAGAAAAATAGGGAGAATTAGTGAGCTCAAAAGCACAGTGGTAAAGAAAACACACAAAAGAACAACAAAGAGAAAAAGAATATAAAAATTAAAACAGTGTAAGAGCACTTTGGCATAACCTGAAGAGAAATATCATACATGGAGGTCTCAGAAGTAAAAGCAGAAGAGAGGGGCATAAACATTTTAAAGAAATAATTGCTGAAGAACATCTCAAGCCAGAAAACAAAGCAGACATTCTTCAAGTGCACATGGTACATTTTCCAGGGTAGTCCACATTTGGGTCACAAAACTAATGTCAATCAATTCATGAAGATTAAAAACATTGGGCATTTTTCTGATCACAATGGTATCAAGCTAGAAATTAACCACAGAAAAAGAAAAAAAAAATCTCTAGTATCTGTAGACTGAAAATACACTATTTAATGACTATTGGATTAATGAAGAAATCAAAGCAGCAATTAAAATATTACCTGGAGAAATGTGAAAATGAAGACACAAAACACCGGAACCTACAGGACACAGTAAAAGTGTTACTATGAGAAGAAAATATAGCAATATAGACCCACATCGACACACACGATAAATAGCCCCAGACTTTAATAAGCTAGAAACAGTTAAGGGAAATAAATGAACTAGCCAAAGAAGAACAAACAAAACCAAAACTCAGTAGCAGAAAGAAAAAATAAAGTGGAAATAAATTACATAGAAATAAAGCTCAAATCAATGAAACCAAAACTGGTTCTTTGAAAATAGAACAACAACAAAGAAAATAATCCAGTCAAAAAATGGGCAGAAGAGCTAAAAAGAAACTTCTCTGAAGAGGAAATGCAAATGGCCAACAGGCATATGAAAAAATGTTCAACATCACTTGTCATCAGGGAAATGCAAATCAAAACTACCATGAGATACCATCTTACACCAGTGAGAATGGCACATATTAAAAAAACTAGCAACAACAAATGTTGGCGAGGGTGTGGAGAAAAAGGAACTCTCCTGCACTGATGGTGGGAGTGCAAACTGGTCCAACCACTATGGAGAGCTGTGTGGAGATTTCTGGACCTACTAAACATAGAGCTTCCATATGATCCAGCAATTCCACTCCTAGGTATTTACCCAAAGGACACAGACACATCAATTCCAAAGAGCACCTGTACCCCTATGTTTATAGCAGCACTGTTTACAATAGCTAAGCTTTGGAAACAGCCCAAATGCCCAAAAATAGATGACTGGATCAAGAAGATGTGGTACATATATGCCATGGAATATTACTCAGCATTCAAAAAAGATAAACACATGCAATTTGCAGCAACATGGATGGCGCTGGAAGGGATCATGCTCAGCGAAATAAGCCAAAAAGAAAAAGAAAAATACCGGATGGTCTCACTCATAGCAGGAATCTAGAAAACTTAAATAAGGGACCAGGAAAATGAATAACTATAAGAAAGTGAAAATCAAAATCAACAAAAAACTATGAATCAGAGACACTTTTTGGGGGGTGGGGGGCGGGAGGGGAGGGATTGGGATCAGAATGGGGGGGGGGTTGCAATTGTATGGGGAATATAAAAATAAAATTTATTATTTAAAAAAAAGAAAATAGAAACAAAATAGATAAAGCTGATAAAAGTTTATCACAAGATAAAAGGGGAAACATTCTAATAGACTATTATGGACATATTTATGCCAATTATTTGCATAACCTAGAAGTGGACAAATTCACACAAACACACAATATTCTGAGACTGAATCAGGAAGAAATAGAAGAAATAGAAAACCCGAGTAGCTCAATTATAAACAAGGGAATTCAAAGAGTAAAAGTAAGGCCTCCCAACCACCAAAAGCTAGGATCGTATAGTCTGACTAGTGAGTTCTAGCAGTGGCTTTATATGTTAGTTAATTTCCAAGTCTGGTCTTTCCTTTTCTTATTACATTGCTCTTGGCAATGGATTATTTTGCCATCTTTTATTATTATTTTTATCATTATGTTTTAAAAGATTTTATTTATTTATACAAGAACCGGGGTACAGGCCAGATGCGTGGGAGGGTGAGAGGATTCACCAGAGACAGAGCGGGGAACAGAACAGGCAGAATGACAAATACACTGCTGAGGGGAGCAGCAGGCGAGACAGGAGAGGTCTGCTTCTCCATGCAGGATTCTCGCCGGCTGGCTGGGATGGAACCCGTGCAGCACAGGCTGCAGACAGCTTCACAGTGTGGCTCTCAACCGCCTGCACCACCAGGGAGGCTGTATTTTGCCATCTTTTAATTTTTGATTATATGCCAAACATTGAAATGTTCTCTGACATATTAGAGACTTAGATGTCATATAATATAAACATGCATTATTTATGTTTAAAAATATTCCTGACTCTTCTTAAACAATGTGGCTCTTTAATCACCTCAGGAATTAGCTAGGTAAGTTTTATTTTTGGCGGCATCTCTGGTGGCACAGGGTTAAAGTCTGAGCTATCAAGCTATAGCCAGCCACTGCAGCATGAGTTTGATCCTGACCAGGGAGCTAACCCACATAGTGAGGCAAACCTCTCCTGTCTCCCCTCTGCTCCCCTCATCAGTGTATTATAGTATATCCACCTGTTCTGCTCCCCACTCTGTCTCTGGCGAAATCTCTCACTCCCTGCACCTCTGGCATATACCCAAGTTTTTCTACACAAAAATAAAAAAAATCTTATAAAGTTTCAATGTTGTCTTCTCATTGGTGTACTTTAACTTTACCCAGTATTCACAAAGGAGGCTCTCTTGGTTGAATAGCTCTTCTCAAAATTTTTGCCTTTCCCTTGCCTTTTTGTCATTACTATTTGCCTCTGCTTCAGAGGTGCTTTTCTATGCTCTTGTCCATCTATGACTAGTAGATTCCTATTTTTTTTTATTCAATGATTACCATGAAGGAGGAGTATTTTCCTGGTCTAGCTTCAGTCTTAAGTAAGCCCTGTGATCCTGGGTCTTGAAGATGGGATTGTCTCACCATTCTGGCCTTGTGCCCTGTAGCAGAAAGCTAACTACTGCCTTGTATTTGTATTTTTAATTTTTTAAGATATATTTATTTATGCCTACAAGAACTGGGGTACAGGCCAGAGGTGCGGGTAGGTGAGAGGATTCGCCAGAGACAGAGTGGGGAGCAGAACAGGCAGACCGACCGAAATACACTGCTGAGGGGAGCGGTGAGTCAGGAGGAGAGGTCTCCTGCCCCATGTGGGTTGCTCCCTGGCTGGGGATCGAACATGTGCTGCAGTGGCTGTGGATAGCTTCATAGGTTGCATCTTAACCCATTGTGCCACCAGGGAGGCCTTCTTGTATTTTTAGAGCGAGAGAGTTTATCACTTTCTCCCCCAGTGGAAAAAGAATAAAGAAATAAGGTAGTAAGTTTACCAATGGCACCAAACTCCCTTTTATGTTACACATTTTTTTCCAGATAAATTATTAGTTCTACATTTTATCCTTTGGAAAGCATACTGAGTGAAAATGTGCAGGGATATAGAGATCCAAACCATTCAGAAAATATACATATCTATTTCTACCTAATTATTGATGGGTACCATTTTCTTTTCTATCTCTTCCTTTCTCCAAATGTGAAATTTTTCTGAAACAACTTTTCTGGAGTTAGGACATTATTCAATTTTTGTTGGAGGACTGTTTTGCTTAATGAATCCCATTCTGACTAAGAGTGGTAATTATTAGAACAGCCACTGTGATAGACAATTCCCTGGAGTATTTCTGATGTTTTCCAAATCACATATGTGAACAGCTTCTTTTCTTTGTGTGGCAAAAGAAGTCAATCAGGCAGAACAACATATGTGGATAATTCAGAGATTATGAGGAAAAAGGATCTATACACACCTACAATTCAAGGTCTTCCTGTCAAGTCTGCTAGTGCAATCAATCACTGCTTCTAAGTTCACATAGTCTACTTATCTCTTGTGCTGAAGTATTGAAAGCAAAGATTAATGATGGCAGAGGGGGTGGTGGGTGTAGCTTTTGCAAAGATGGTGACAAGATATCCTTGGAAAATCTGTGTTATCCAAAGTTTTCTAATAGATGAGTTTGAAAGGAGAAATATTTTGGTTACTTAACTCTCTAGTTTGGATACATATGCTAAAATTACATAAATTAGATAGATTATGTGCAGTATTATCATCCTCTTTGTTGAAATATATATTAATTTATATCTAATCCAGTTTTCTGATACCATTGCATTGGCTATATCAAATCCAACTGACTTTTCTTGGTGATTTTCATAATTTTTCATTGTAATTTGCTCTATCTTGTCTGGAATAAAAAAAAAGCTGACTTTAAAATGCAAGGAGTAAAAAAATAAAATAAATAAAAATGCAAAGAGTAAAAAATAGTGATAATGTTAACATATTTGTGTAACCACATTTGTATAGTCTAATTTGTTTCAAAAATGGTTAAACTCATCAATATGATATCAGTTGGACAATACAAAGAGAAATATAACCAAATATAGCTTCTGTTTCCTGTTCAGTACATGCCCCTACATGGTCAACAATAATAGGTAAGCACAAGAAGAAATAAAGTATGATAGATAATATTTTTACAAGATTTCCCTTGCACCAATATTTGTGAGATGAAAGTTCAACTTCTTACCATATGTGGAATAGAAAATGACCATGTAAATCTTATCTAGTCTCTCTTTGCTCTCATCTGATGTTTATACAGCCCTCCAAAAACCCTGAATTTATGATGAATCCTAAACATTTGGAGTCCTTACAGAACTCTAGTCTTAGATATATGCCACTTTCTGTCATTTTCCCAGGAATATCCATCTAACTCCTGCGCATGAGTCAGCGTCAATATCCAGTTCTAATGTCATTTTATCTTCCTCCCTTTTATATAAGTTTGTCATAATAGTAAATGCATTCTGCTATTACAGAATCTATCCTACTATATATTGTAATGTTCTGTTCATATATATATATAATACAATATAATTTTTCTATATTTCTTCTTTACTAGGTTAAGTACTAGAACAGAATTATATCATTAATTTTTATAATCTCAATGTCCTGATGTATTATGCCTCATCCAATATGTAGTCATTGGTGGCAAATGACTAAACTGCATATTTGATGATGACTTGACTGAAATAGTACCTTCAGTCAGTTTCCCTCACATTTTGCAGCCCAGGAGTTTTCTTAACAGTCAATTTTGAATGTTTCTATCATAAACCATCACAGCAACAATGAGTTGATATTTAGTTATATGTCACGCACTGTACCAAATATTTTTCCTTTTACAAATTCCACAATCTTCACAACAACCCTTGAAATAGATGCATTTTTCCTATCCCTTCTTTACAAATGAGGAAACTGAGATTTAAGGAATTCAAATAAATCTTCTCAACAATAAATATTACATAGAAGCCTCACTACATATTCTCAAGAACATCCCATGTTGCCACTATGTGCTTCTTAAACAGCTTTATGTTTTTACAAATGAGAAAGCAATGCTTAGTGGGGTCAGGTGAACTGTCTAAGGTCATCAGCTAGGAGGAGGCATAACAGACTTTAGAATCCAGGTTTACCTGGCTTTACCATCTTTTGTCTTTCTACTCCATGGGACCAGTGAAAAGTCTGTCTCACTACTCAAGCTAACTGTGAAATGAAATGCAAATGACTTTAGTCCTCAGTTGGAAAGGAGTTGTATTCTAGTGGCTGGGCTATAAGGAGCTATACTATCTGAGGCTCTCAGAAATAGATGTTTTGATTCTAAGTGGCCTGGATTTCTTATCACCTTAGAGATTTATATTTAAGAATTTAAAATCCTACAGGGAAAAGTGATGAGTTGGTGCATCAATGTAGGAAACCTAACAGACTGAGAAAATTTCATTTATAAAATATAGCATAATAATATATAAGTATAATATATAGTATTCAATATAATATTAGTTTATAAAAATGTAACCAATATTAAAATGTAATGATAAATTGTATTACTTCCCACAAAATTCCATATACCTCCCAAATGTAACCAACTTCTTCTAGAATTTACCATACATAAATATGGATTAGATTGCTTCTTGCACCCTAAATAATCTATTATAATAAGATATCCTCAAATATTTCAAATATTTCAGGTTCTCAGATTATTTCATTGGTTGAAATAAAATTTCAGAAACACTCCTGCTTGCATTGTTTTTCAGTGAGCTTTCAAATGACAAAATGGTTGGGGAAATAGCCTTGCTTTCTTAGACACAACAATAGTGAGTGTGATAGGGGAAAAATACACTAGTTAGAGAATTAAATGCTCATTTCCCTTTTAGTAATAACAACAGCATATTTAACTAACAAAATCTAACACCATCACAGCAACAGTCATTACATAGTCTTGAGTTATTAAGTTCCAATTATGCATCCCAGAAAGCTTTCATCTTCACAGTGGTCCCATAGGCAACTGTTATTAGTTCCATTTGCAAAGTGAGGAAGGAAAAAAAAAAACACACAAGAATACCTAAGCCGTGGCCTCCATAAGTAACTTGCTCAAAACCATACATATCATGCAATTAGCGGAGTACATGTGATTCCACCCTCAGCAACAGAGAATTTAACGCAACAAATGGATCACAGAGGTTGAAAGGACAGGAATGGGGCAGTGAAGCAGCAGAGACCAGCAGCATCAGGAGACCGCTCCCCCTGGGAGAGTGTAGGGGCAAATGAGGAGGCAGTTTCACTTACGTTACTGAGTATAAACAGGACTATGGAAGCCTGAGCATCAGAAGCTGGAGTCCAGCAATGAGACTGCTGCTCAGGATGTTGCCCAAGGCAAAGAAAGTGGGGAAATTACTTTTCTTTGAGGGCAAATAGACCTAACTGAATGTAAGCTGATAGACATTGGTGATGAGTTTTAAAACCTGTGCTCTTTGCAGGTCACTTATTTTGATATATTGTCAATATACTCACTAGATGGTTTGGAGGAAAAGGTTTAATTCTCTGGGCCATGTGTTCCTTGTTTTGAAGAACTTCTGTGAATCAACTTGGGGATAGAACTAGCCTAAAATCTGATTACCTGAAATTGTGAGGGTAGGGTCTTCTTATTCATTAATCTACTCTGATCCTAAGAAGACTAACATTATATATATACATATAAAATATATATATATACACACATATATAATATAAATATATATTTTAATTATTTATTTTATTTATACAAGAGCTGGGGTGCAGGCCAGATGTGCCAGAGGGTGAGAGAATTCACCAGAGACAGAGTGGGGAGAAGAACAGGCAGACAGATAGAAGACACTGCTGAGGGGAGCAGTGAGTGAAGCAGGAGAGGTCTGCTGCATCGTGTGGGTTTCTCCCTGGCCAGCTGGGAATTGAACCTATGCTGCAGGGGCTGTGGAAAGTTTCACAGTGCAGCGTTCAACCAGCTGTGCCACCGGGTGGCCCGATATTTTATATTTTAATTGAAACTATTTTCTGCCCATTTCAGCCATTTCCTGCTTCAACGGTATCTTGTAAAATGGACAAAAGATACATGCCAACAAACAAACAAACAAACAAAAAACACCTAAAGAACTCGATTACACTGAGTTTGAAGAAGAGAGGTTGAAGGGTTTTAAATGGCTTGTAATTCTTAAAACACTGGTAGATCAGTTTGGTGAAAGTTATATCCATTTCAGTGAAAGTTAAATCCAGTTCAATGAAAGTTAAATGCTCAAGGAAAGTAGATGTTTCAGTGGAATTTCATTCACCAGGGAGTGCATCTTGAGCATATGTTGGTAGCATCCTTGCTTACAAAACTGCTAAAGTTCAGAAAACTCTAGTAGCTAGAATACTAATCAAAACAGAATCATATTCCAGGAAAGCAAGCTTTGGATGATCTGCTACAAATTATAAGAATTCTGCTGGACTGTAACTAACTATCAATGTTGGGAATATCATTCACCAACAACCAAAATTCACGAAGGATGAGCAAAGTTGAAGGCTTTCTGCCAGCAGCAGCTCAAGTGAAACCCTTGAGTGTCAATTCAACTGAATAACAGGGAGAAGAAGGATTCTGAGATTGGAGATCTACTCTGACCTTAATCTTTATTTGCAGTCAAGGAGATGACCAATAACAGCTTCTTGCCAGCAGATTTGCTAACATGGGAACTATGACAAGCAGAGCTGTGCAAACTATATAAATGACAAGCATGTGCTATTCAAGGAGGAAAGGCCAGCAACTGCTTGGCTGTTCATTCCAGTATGAATCCAGAGACCTCTGCCTATTACAAACATACTAGGGAAACCTAATTTTCTCAAGGAGCAAACCACAGGATAAACAAACCCCGGAATATTTTTACTTTTTGGTTGGTGATACTGGATTAAGTAGGAGATGGACTTTGGGGTACTCAGGGAGAGAAAAAAATATCATACAATTCAATCATCTCTGTAAGTTATTAGTGCATCAGTACTTAGAAAAGGCAGAACATTATGAAGGTATCAAAAGAAATAAGAATGAACAATGTGTTGAATCTATATGAGACTCTATCAGCAGAGCACATTTGTCAAAAAGTGTATAAATGTCATCCTGATAACTTCCATTATGACCGCATAGTGATTCATCACAGGACTCTTACTCTCTGGATGTGTAGTTAGGGTTCTCTGCTGTAAGACAGTTGGAAACTGGCTGTGCAGTAGGTGGAAAAGTAGGAAGTAGTTCTTTATTTTAGCATCTTCTCACAGATATGGTCAAGGATTCTGCTCTTACAATGGTGTTTTGCTTTATTCATAAGGCCTAAAATAAGCCCTATACATTGTTTAGCTGTACTAAAAAAGGCAAGTAGATTAAAAGACAACCAACTTTTGAGTATAACTTAAACATCAATGTACTTAATAGGTCCTTTCTTCTTCATAACTGTCCAATTTTTATTTGATACAAAATTCAAAAAAATATGGACATTATGTTTAAAATGTTAGAGCTAAAATAAAGACAAAGCTAAAGTATAAGAAGGGTTACTGAATAATTTAGAAGAAATGTTTAGTAATTTCATTAACATTATAATTTTATTCAATTTTATTTTTAAATATTTGTTATAGAGCTTGTTTACCATGGAGTGTATGATTTTGGAACTCCATGGTATTTTAGGTCATACATTGTTCAATGCATTAAACAAGTCTGCTTCTAGAATGTTAGAAACCTAAAAAATCTTATGACTCTTGTCCAAGTTCATCATTTTTGGACAAGTAGAAAGTAATTTCCATCCCCAAAGTTATTCAGAAATTAGGAATCCAGAGGTTTTATACATGTTCCTAATTTTGAAATGTTGCTCCAGCAAACATTTTTAGGGAGAATGTGTACAATTTCCAGGAAGATCAACATGAGAGAACAGAAATTGGTAATCCCACAAGATTATGAGAAAAACTGGACAGGTCCTGAAAGTCAAGGATCAGTGGTGACTCAGGTGATTAGTGCACAGAGAAGATCATTTGTCAATAGAATATACAAAATGCTACCAAGTCCTGTTCCCACCCACCCCCCCTCTTTAGTTTCTGGTATACTTTCTTTTTGGTTTCATGATCCTTCAATTATGACTCTAAACTCCTCCCTTTGACCTCCAGAGTTCCTAGAACCAAAATTATATAGAATGGAACCCCGATCACTTCAATTGATAGTTCAAAGTCAGGAAAATGAAGCAAAATTATTCAACTCATTTTGAGGATTAACAGGAAGTTATTGATCACTAGCCAATTGTCTTCCCAGTTTTATCAGAACCTTCCCACTAATATATGGTCCGTGAAGAATTCTGCAAGCTACTTAGATTCTCTGTAAAACTTGCCTTGGAAGAGGATTTTCTGTTTGGAGGCAGTTGATAAAACTGGCATATCCTAGATGACCAGGATAATGTTCAGTGCTTGATCCCTTCTAATCTTAATTAGGCATGCAGTCAGATGAACTGCCTGGCTCCATTTATTATCCAGGCCTTTGAGTCTCAAAATTCCAAGATTGATCACTGGCCAACAAATAAAGCTTCTTTCTTCCCTTCTAATAACGGTCAACTATTATGTTTATACTTCCAAATGGAAATGATACTTCAGCTATCCATCAGCTGAAGGCCAAACGTGAAGTTCACCCAAAAGCAAAACAGACAGTTAGCTAGGCAATTGCTTCATTTTCAAAAGTTCTACATTAAATTCAAATGTTATTCAAGGTTCACTGCCATTCAGATTAAATTGACATTTAGAAAGAAAATATGCAGTCTTTCCTAACCTTTAGAAATAACATAGGATTTAGACATTTCAATCTTGTTTCTTCCTCCCTTACTTGTGTTTCTTATCAGTTTATTCAGTGCCCAAACAATTATTTCTTAACCTTTGATAGGAAGTGATGAGCTAGTCTAAGAACAGCACCTATTAAAGACACTTCAGTATTACAAAGAGGCGCTGGGCACATTTTATCTTATGTTCTGTATAACTATTGATCTCAGTTTTTGAAAATAAAATAAAAAATCAAGATTTTTATTTGTTTTGGTGGGTGAGAGTGCATAATCTTCTAGGCTCTCTTGTTCCTTCTCTGAGTAAAAACAATTAAAGCACAAGTTTTTACCACATCTATTGTCAAGTTACTATCCCAGATCTTTAACCAAGGATAAAACCATAATCAATTTATTCTACTTGAAATATTAAAATTGTTCAGAGTATTCCCCACAAAAAAAAAAATGGTAAGATATAAAATAGTGGAGAATAGGGCCTCCCTGGTGGAGTAGGGCTTAAAGACAGCACTATTAAGCTATCACCAGCTACTGCAGCACGAGTTCGATTCCCAGCCAGGGAGCAACGCACATGGCGCAGCAGATCCCTCCTGCCTCGCCCACTGCTCCCCTCAGCAGTGTGTTTCAATGGATCTGCCTGTTCTGCTCCCCACTCTCTGGTGAATCCTCTCACCCTCCACCCTTCTGACATACACTCTGGTTCTTGTATGCATAAATATGTAAATCTTAAAAAAAAAAGTTGAGAATAATGGTCAAGTATTTTTTCCAAAATGAACATGGAGGGCCTTCCTGGTGTGCTTAACAGAACAGCACTGTGAAGCTATCTACAGCCTCTGCAGCATGAGTTCAATCCCCTGAGAGGGAGCTAACCCACAAGGTGCAGCAGACCTTTACTGTTTCGCCCTCTGCTCCCCTCAGCAGTGTATTTCAGTAAATTCTCCTGTTCTGTTCCCTACTCTGTCTCTGGTGAGAATCCTCTCACCCCCTGAATCTCTGGCCTGTACCCCAGTTCTTGTATGCATGAAGAAAAATCTTAAAAAAAAAAGCATGGAGTACAGAGATGATCAGTAGCAGACCTAGTGTGAAGTTTGTCATAAGAAGATTATTCATGCACAAGTACAGGAACACTGTGATTTGATGGCCAAGGAAATTAAAAGAGTTAGTGATATGATAGTTGTATAATTGCAGAAATGAGACAGACCTATGTGATGATCTAAAGTCATTATGAAAGTTATCATTACAGATAATTTAAAAGCATAAAAGTATATATTAGACATACTATAAAAGCAGTGTATTGCTGTGAAAGTTCTCTAGAGGGTCAAAGCTATAGATATACAAACCAATTTTTTTTGACCACTTGCAAGAATGGAAGGTAGCCATATTGGTACATATTAGACAGCAGAGAGGTTCAGGAGACCAGAGGTATAATCCATATTTTGCCACTGACTAAAGGCTCATCCTTGAGAATATCTTTTTTTAAAAAAAGTGATTATATTCAGTGTCCCATGCTTGATAAGTCTACATTACATTTTTTCCCAGTAAAAGAAACCAGTGCTCCTTGCAGAAATAACTTATTCTAGTATTAGGGCAAGGAGAAGCATCTTGTAGTATCAGCAAGTAAGAAAGTTTTTAAATAAAAAGTGATTGGGTTAAGTTAAAGGCACACAGGAGACAACTAGAACTCCCAATAGATGAAGCTGGAACAATTTAAGCAGGAAAACAGAAAAAGTGGCAATGCAGTAAAAACAAAGTATTCATGTACTCATGCTGATATACATAACTGAACGCATTTAAGCAATAAGAAATAAGAACCATATACAGAAAGATTCCAGGTAACCTATGTAGACATTCTCCCCTCAAGGGCCTGACTCCTCACCTGTTCAGTGTGTACTATGCTTAGTAATTTGCTTTCAGAGAATACAGAGTGAGAAGGGAAAATAATGCAACAGCAAGAAACCTGGCCAGCACCCTCACACCCAGACGGTGATAGGATTGTCATGTTGATAGCATGTACCATTGATAGGGTGTAATTAGAAAGGCCCTTTACCTCTGTGGCTTTTTCCCATTAACTAGTCTACCCATGAGAAAAACATCAGATAACCCACATCAAGAGGCATTTCACAAAATGCTTGACAACTGCTCTCAAAACTATTAAGGTCATCAAATACATGGAATTTCTGGGAAACTGTCATCACAGCCTAGCAGAGCCAAAGAAGATGATTAAATATAATATTGTATCCTGGGAACAGAAAATGAATAAAATAATAAAAGTTGAAAAGGTGTAGAGGCCAGGTCATGGTAACATATGAATATTAGTTTTTTAGTTGTGACAAATGTATCTTAGTAAAGTAACATGTTAATAGAGGAAAATGCATATCAGGTATCTAGGAATTCATTGTCATATCATTGCAACTTTTCTGTATTTTATTTTAAAATTTAAAAACTGTATGTACATATTTGTAAAAATGGCTACATTGGATAATTTTTAAAATTTCTTCCTATTCTGATACTCCATGGGAATCTGAAATGCTTACTTGACTTTTCAGGTAATTGTGAACTTCCTTTACCAAAAAACATTTAAATTTCAACAATGGAGTTTCTCTACATGTGTAATATAATTGCATCCAAAAAGTAAAGAAACCATGTGATTTCTTACAAAATAAAAACATATGAAGATAATACACTAAAAACTAGGAAAATTTCAAGTAACTCAAGTCTATCAATCTATAACTGTTTTCACTTTTGTATGTAAATTTATTTTCACTCTAGTAATACATGTCTACATGCTTCAAGACTTTTATATGTTACAATTTAAAGTTGATGAACCTCAGTATACAGAAACTCATATTACAGCATCTATCTTTAACAGATACTATCTCAAATACTAGCATTAATAACAATTTTGTTTTGTTAAATTATTTCCATTGGAGGAAAAATGCTAACTTCAATGTGAATGAGCATATTATTTTTTACTATTAATTGAATATTTTTTCTAAATAATTTGCAGTAATTTTCAATATCATCAATGCTAAAATATGTAGGCATTTCATTAAAAAAATGTTAGTGTTGAGTTTTATCTAGCAGAGAAGTATTTTATAAAAGAAATCTCTTGTAAAAATATTTTTCTAAAGGAAAAAATAATTTAAAGCCTAATCATGACTTCACTATTCACTATGTGTGACCTTGGGCAAGTCAGTCTCTGTCCCTCCATTTTCTGTGTAATATGAATATAATTCTAATAATTCTTCAACAAGGTGTTATGAGAATTGAATGAGGAAAAATGTTTAAGCACTTAGACCAGATCTCATTATATAGTAAATGATGTATAATCTATATGATACAGTATACTTAATACAATATGTATATTATAAATAATACAGTGAATTGTGAATTATGACTGAGGACATAAGTTAATTTGAATTTGAAATCATGTGTGATTTTTTTTCAGTTTAATTCTCATATTTAACCCAGATGCAATCACTATTATAAAATGGTATAAATCTTTGTAAACCATTTTTTAATATCAATGCCCCCAATTATGTCACCAGTGAACATGATGTAGAAGCCAGCCAAGACAATGTTCTGTGTGTTTACTGTCTATATTTCCCTATCTCTAATTCCATAACAATTTTTACTCCTAATTTAGATCTATCTTGGTATCTCCCTGATGAAATTGAGTTTGTCTTTCTAGGTGGTAAACATTAACTCTTTTCTATGTTTACTGAAATTTATATTTCTGCAAATTGCCACCCTGATTTTCATTCCATTATTTTCCATCTAAAGAGTATATTTTTAATTCCCTGTATTCAAATCTATCAATTTCTAAGGTTTTCTTTGGCTTAAAAATTTTTATTCCTTTATAATTTTGACTGGTGAGTCATTATATATGTTATATGTATTAGATTTTAACCTTTGCTATTTTAAATTAACTTTTTCTTTCTTCAGGATATATATGGGTTTAGGTATAAGAGGAAGAGCTAAATATCAGTATATTTACCATATTTCTAATTGTTAATTTTCTTAGCTTGTGTTTTAAGAGTTAACCCAAGCTTCAATGATCCTGATTTTTCATAATACAGGGTGTATTTTTATTCATATATTACAACTTCAGAGAGTGGAAAATTTCTTGATGGTTATAATTCTGGAGTGAAATATAATTTGCATAAATTTTATGACTTGTTTACGCTTGACTAGATCTTAGGCATGAAGATTACAGTTGTAACTTTCAATTTTTTTTCTACAGTCAAAAAAGAAATTGATAGTCCTAGACAATCATCCTTAATGGTAATCCAATTGTTTTTTCATCAAAAGTTGGTTTAAGAAGATAAATGGAAAAATAACTTCCAGGTTTCTCTTAATCATTGAAATGAAAATAAAAACAACAAAATTAACCCAATAATTTTGCTCTCCTAGAATCCACTCACTGT
Source organism: Talpa europaea (assembly GCF_964194135.1). Lineage (NCBI taxonomy): Eukaryota > Metazoa > Chordata > Mammalia > Eulipotyphla > Talpidae > Talpa > Talpa europaea. Next base: position 16,449,193 of record NC_140077.1, read on the forward strand.
CACAAGAGTACATATTTGATGGCTGTATCCAGGATTTTATGCAGAATCCCATCAACATTCTAGGGGAAAAAAAAAAAATTCACATGATCATTTTTTTCCTTCCGATCTTTAAATAAAGAGATCTATCAAATCCTAGAAATTAGGAAGCAACTAGATTGTTTATACTGGAAATCAAACAAAAGACAAAAGAGGGGTAACCATAAATGTGTGGAGATTAGACAACATGCTTCTGAATGATGATTGCATCAATGAAGAAATCAAAGGAGAAAAAATGCCTGGAGACAAATGAAAATGAACACATAGCTGATTAGAACCTACAGAATTTAGCAAAAATCACACTAAGAATTTATAGCAGTGTAGGTCTACCTCAGAGAATATATAGAGCCACAACACACACACACACACACACACACACACACACACACATATACAAGCAACTAACCTTTCACTTATAGGAACTAGTAAAAGATAAAAAAGCTAAAAGTCAGTCGAAGAATACAAATTAGAGTAGAAATAAAAGAGATAAAAATAAATTCAAACAGTCAGTGAAACCAATAACTGGCTTTTTTGAAAAGATTCAGAAAACAGACAAATTTTAGCCAGTCTCACAAGAGAGGAAAAAATGCAAATCAGAAATAAAACAAGAAGACACTTTAGAAATATAAAATTTATAAGGTAATACTATAAGCAATTACATGACAACAAATCGGACAATCCAGAATAACCAAATTCTTTCTAACATACAACATTCCAAGATTGAATAAAAAAAAAAAAACAGAAAAAATTTAACAGCTCCATCACAGTTAAATAAAATTAAAACAATAATCAAAGACATCCCCAAAAATTAAGACTCAGAATCATATAACTTCACTGGTGAGTTCTACCAAACATTAAAAAAAAAAAGCAAAAAAACACATATATCCTCCTCAAACTGTTGCAAAAAGCTGAAAAGCAAGGAAAACGTCCAAACTCTTCTTTGTGAAATTGATTTTAAATTACGAATGGCTAACACAGCTTCACTCATATATAAATGAGATAAACTTCACATGAAAAGAACAATCATACACAATTTATTCGATACAGTCTTCACTGAGATGATTAAATAAAAGTTATAAAGCTATACATAAAATTGCTGGGCTGACAATTTAACAGACATCAGAGTCTTCCATTTTCTTTATAGCTTAAATCAGGGCCACTGTTCATCTGAGAAATAGCTTAATTATTAGAGCTAATATAGAATGTGAATCCTTCAAACACAAGGAACATTAAGAATAAGACTTAGGTCACTTATTAACACCATTTCACCTTTACCTTTGGTTCTAAGCCAGGCGTAACTCTCTCTGACAATGCATCTGTGAAATAGTTCTTTGCTGGCAGCACAACTTCTGCCATAAACCTGGAAATCTACTTTATGATACACCAGCTTTTGGATACTGAAGCAAACTTTGTATTGTGGAAGGGACAAATGAAACATGGCCTGGCATTGGAGAATATAGAGGACAGAAGAGATAGAAAAGTTGACAAATAGTTGAGAAAAATATAATTTGTGGTTAAATATACAGATGTACAAGCTGCAGAAGCATATCAGAATTCACAAAAATTCTCTGCATGGGGAAATTCAAGATTTCATGAGGAAGTGATAGCTGGTATTGAAAGAGGAGTCCAAGTTTTACCAAAAGAAAAAAAATAATTGAGCTGGTAAAAAGTCTGAGAGGAAAGCCTGGAAACGTGAACATTCATAAATGTGTGTGGGGGATGTCTCAGACATTATTTTAGTGGGATTGACGAAGTTGGGGAGGAAGAAAGGTGAATCTGGGATAGCTTGAAAATGAGTTATGGAGAGTTTTGTCTATATATATTGATTAGCATTGCAGTAGTGATTTATTGAAGGTATTTTATCAAGAAAGAGTTTAGGATTTTAGAGATCATGTTGAATACAGTATATAATGTGGATTATAGGCAGAAAAGAATATCCATGGTGATAAATGCAAATTGCTTTAGTCATTCAGCCTAGAAAAGATGGTAGCCTGAACCCTGGAAATGACAAAGAGGAACACAGTTTTAAGAAAATATTCAGAAAACATTAAGAAATTAATCTGTTAGATTTCCACACCGATTTATTGTGAGGAACATAGAAAGAGGGATCTAATTGAAGCTAGGAATCTGCCACAGGGAAAAGCAGAGGAGAGCAAGCTAGTTCATTTCAAGAAGAATTGCATTTGAAGTTTGGCAGGAATACCCACAGAATATCTTCTAGGAAGTTAGATATTTGGATGTACACGTCTGGAGAGGAATGGGACCTGGAATTACTGATTTTAGTTTTATTAGTTTATAGGCATTCAGTGAAAGGAATGGGGCCCCCCTGGGTAAAGCATAACCAAGAAGAACATTATCAGTATGATTTGAATAATAAAACCAAGGTTTGAGTTTTATATTCTGCCATTAACTAACTAAAAGGATCCCTGGCTCATATTTTTCTTAACATAGTCAACAGTCACCTTTCTAAAAACTCAGTTACTTAAAACATCCAATAAAGTAACATACAAATGAGCTTTTAAAATCCTTAGAGCATTTTCTGTACTTTTGATTATAATATATTTCCAGCAGCACCTGTATATATTAAGATGTTCACTGCAGCATTTCAATGAAAATTGGAAATGGCCTTAAAAACTGTAGCAAGGGATCACTTATATATAAAATAGTACATCAATTGATATGCAATTATTATTATGCTGCCAGTAACTTTTGTTGCTATAGAAATTGTAAAATCACAGTAATTGTTTACACTATTTCACTAAGTAAAAGGAATAAAATTGTATGTATAGCATATTCATTACTATCTAAAACTATACAAAATGAAGTAACTGGAGTTTCTAAAGTCTTAGAAGTGTTGCTGTTGGGAGATGATGTCTTTTGAATTTACTGCTTCTCTATCAACTGGGATGGAAAACCTAAATATTTCTTTAAAGCATGTTTTTACTTGAGAAGCAAAATAAATTTACTTTTAAAATCTTAAATTTGGTGGCAGGTAAAGTCTTAACACTGAAATGTAAAATTACCACACTATTCAATCATGCCATGTGTGTCAGTTATAGATAGTTCATGTAAATCCCCCCCAAATCTATTTACTTGAGTCATAAATTTCAGGGCAGATTAGAGGTATAACCCCAGCAATTCTGAGAATTTGCCCCTAGGAATGAATGAGGATTTGATCTTCATATAATACTCATGGAGACAAGAAGTAGATTAGAGGGAAGAAGCAAGGTACACATGCACAGAATTTTTTTCAAGGTGGTTCTTTCTGCCTGGGTCACCTTGCAGGATACATGGTCTCTGAAGACGGGGCTCCAGAGACTCAGATCCTACTTGGAAGCACTTGAGATAAACTGAACAGCTTAAGAAAGTGATATTTTGTTATCTGAAGCCCTGGCTCTTTTTCTCATTTTCTGTGTGGTCTTGGCCAAGTTATTGAAACTTTGTCTGCTTCTGCTGTCATAGTCATCACTTCATCTTTATAATGGAAATAAAACACCTACTGTGTTGAGATGCCAAAGATCATGTCTTAAAAGCCCTGAACATAAATGACAATTGTGGAAGTGGTGATGATGATGAAGATGACAAGAATGATGATGAGGAAGGTGACTATGAGGATAATGAGCGTGATAAGGAGAATAACCTTGATGTCAACAAGGATGGTGAGGAGGGTAAAAATGAACAATCTTCTCTTGAATTTAAAAAAAAAAAATTCTCAAGAGATATCTGTTTTACGACAAGGAGGACACCAATATCCTAAATGTATGGGATGCAGCAAAAGCAGTATTAAGAGGAAAATATATAGCAATAGAAGCTCACATCAAGAAACAAGAAAGAACGCAAAGAAACAACCTAATCTCGAAGCTCAAAGATCTAGAAAAAGAACAACAAAAAAACCCCAAAACCAGTAGAAGAAAAGAAATAATAAAAACCAAAGCAGAAATAAATGAAATTGAAACTAAAAAAACAATCCAAAAGATCAATGAAACCAAGAGCTGGTTCTTTGAAAAAATCAATAAAATAGACAAACCCCTAGCCAGGCTCACAAAGGAAAAAAGGGAGAAAGCACAAATAAACAGGATCATCAATGAAAGAGGAGAAATCACAACGGACACAGCAGAAATCAAAAGAATAATCAGTAACTACTATGAACAGTTATATGGAAACAAGTTTAACAATCTAGAGGAGATGGACAAATTCCTACAACTCTACAATCACCCAAAGCTAGATAAAGAAGAAATAGAACACCTAAACAGACCAATTACAATTAGCGAAATTGAAATGGTAATCAAAAACCTCCCCAAAAACAAAAGCCCAGGACCTGATGGATTTACAAATGAATTCTACCAAACATTCAGAGATGAATTAGTGCCTATCCTTCACAAACTCTTCCAAAAAATTGAGAAGGAAGGGACAATACCAAACACGTTCTATGAAGCCAACATTACACTAATACCAAAACCGAACAAGGACAACACAAAAAAGGAAAACTACAGGCCAATCTCCCTAATGAACACTGATGCAAAAATCCTCAATAAAATTTTAGCTATCAGAATCCAACAATGTATCCATAAGATAATTCACCACGACCAAGTTGGATTCATTCCAGGGGCACAAGGATGGTTTAACATCCGAAAATCAATCAACGTTATCCAACACATCAACAAAAAGAAATATAAAAACCATATGATAATATCAATAGATGGTGAGAAAGCTTTCGACAAAGTGCAACACCCATTCATGATAAAAGCCCTTGAAATTCTTGGAATACAAGGAACATACCTCAACATCATAAAGGCCATCTATGACAAGCCAACAGCCAGTATCATTCTCAATGGTGAAAAGCTGAAAGCAATTCCATTAAGATCTGGAACAAGACAAGGATGTCCACTCTCACCATTGCTTTTCAATATAATACTGGAAGTCCTAGCCAGGGCAATAAGACAAGAGAAAGACATCCAAGGAATCCAAATAGGAAAAGAAGAAGTCAAACTATCACTATTTGCAGACGATATGATATTATACATAGAGAACCCCAAAAACTCCACAGAAAAGCTAATTCAACTCATCAATCAGTTCAGTAAAGTGGCAGGATACAAAATCAACACGCAAAAGTCAGTAGCCTTCCTATACACAAACAATAAATCTGAAGAAGAAGAAATCAAAAAGACCATCCCTTTTGTTATTGAAACAAAAAAAATCAAATATTTGGGAATAAATCTAACAAAAGAGGTAAAGGACCTATACAAAGAAAACTATAAAACACTGTTAAAAGAATTGGAAGAAGACAAAAAGAAATGGAGAGACATCCCCTGTTCATGGATTGGAAGAATAAACATTATTAAAATGGCCATCCTTCCAAAAGCAATATACAGATTCAATGCTATTCCAATCAAAATTTCAATGTCATTCTTCAAAGAAATAGAACAATTATTGATGAAATTCATATGGAATCACAAAAAACCCCGAATAGCCAAAGCTCTCCTGAAAAAAAAAGAAGGGAATGGAGGCATCAGACTCCCAGACTTCAAACTATACTACAAAGCCATAATCATCAAAACTGCATGGTATTGGAACAAGAACAGACATACAGACCAATGGAATCGAATAGAAAATCCAGAAATAAACCCACAGATTTATGGTCAACTAATCTTTGACAAAGGAGAAAAGACTATGCATTGGAGCAAAGAAAGTTTGTTCAATAAATGGTGCTGGGAAAACTGGGTCGCTACATGCAAAAGAATGAAGCTTGACCACTACCTCACACCATACACAAAAATCAACTCAAAATGGATTAAAGAACTAGACATAAGACCTGAAACCATAAAATATATAGAAGGAAATACAGGCGAAACACTACGTGATTTGCACATCAAAGACATCTTTACAGACACATCACCCAAAGCAGTGATAGTGAAGGCAAAGATAAACAGCTGGGACTACATCAAATTAAAGAGCTTTTGCACAGCAAAAGAGACAATAACAAAAACAAAGAGAAACCCCACCAACTGGGAGAACATTTTTGCACCCAACACTAATGATAAAGGACTGATCACAAAAATCTGCAAAGAGCTGATGAGACTCAACAACAACAAAGAAAATAATCCAGTCAAAAAATGGGCAGAAGAGGTTAAAAGAAACTTCTCTGAAGAGGAAATGCAAATGGCCAACAGGCATATGAAAAAATGTTCAACATCACTTGTCATCAGGGAAATGCAAATCAAAACTACCATGAGATACCATCTTACACCAGTGAGAATGGCACATATTAAAAAAACTAGCAACAACAAATGTTGGCGAGGGTGTGGAGAAAAAGGAACTCTTCTGCACTGTTGGTGGGAGTGCAAACTGGTCCAACCACTGTGGAAAGCTGTGTGGAGATTTCTGGACCTACTAAACATAGAGCTTCCATATGATCCAGCAATTCCACTACTAGATATTTACCCAAAGGACACAGAAACATCAATTCCAAAGAGCACCTGCACCCCTATGTTTATAGCAGCACTGTTTACAATAGCTAAGCTTTGGAAACAACCCAAATGCCCAAAAATAGATGACTGGATCAAGAAGATGTGGTACATATATACCATGGAATATTACTCAGCATTCAAAAAAGATAAACACATGCAATTTGCTGCAACGTGGATGGCGCTGGAAGGGATCATGCTCAGCGAAATAAGCCAAAAAGAAAAAGAAAAATACCGGATGGTCTCACTCATAGCAGGAATCTAGAAAACTTAAATAAGGGACCAGGAAAATGAAAGTGAAAATCAAAATCAACAAAAAACTATGAACCAGAGACACTTTTAGGGGGGCGGGGGCGGGAGGGGAGGGATTGGGGTCAGAATGGGGGGCTGCAATTGTATGGGGAATATAACAATAAAATTTATAAACAAAAAAAGAGATATCTGTTTCAATTATGTGTATCACTGACTCTCTTATCTCTTATTCTTGCACGCTATAAGAGTATAGAGTCCTTTCTTTCTTATTCTGTGCTTTTAGACAAAGGAATGGATGCAGTAACTCAGAACTGTTTGTATGTATTGCAGCAGATAAGAAAAGCAAGTTCCTTTCTGCAAGAGGCCATTTCACTTTTTTCCTGCAGGGGACGGATGGGGAAAACACTGCATTTAATTTAGCTGGTTGCTTCTGATTTCTTTTTCATGGATTTTTTTTTTCTGGAGGGGAAAAATGATTTCTTTTATATTTATTTGATGGATTCATTCTGGTGTTCTTTTTAAAGGTTTTCAACTGTTTTTTTTGGTATGGTAGAATTGCCCTCCAGATATTTGAAAGAGTTTGACTGATAAGGTTTGTGGATGACTATCATTCTGTATCTTGACAAAAACTGACTGATTTTTGGTAAATGTGATGGGTGGTGGTCAGAGGATTATTTTTAAAGAACATATTTGAGGCGCTCGTGGCAATAGCTATGATGTATGTTACTACAGTCTTGGTGCCAGGAGTGTGTTTGTAGAGCTTAATTTATGTGGAGGTAAAGGATTTCTGGCCTCACATTCACGGATCTGTAAGAAAATAGAAACCATAAAAATGGCATCTATAATTACTGTGTAATTTATTATTATGGCTATAGCTCTAGTGAGATTGGTATTCAATAAAGTAAAATTTACTGGAAGAATAATAATTCTATTCCTACTGCTGTTGTAACATGGATGTATGAAAAGCAAAAAGGTGGGTTGCAGAATTACTGTGTTAGTGCTCAGGAGGGACGCGTGTCCACTGCAGCACAGCAAGTCCAAGCCTCAGTGCAGTGCTTTTACTGTAGCAGCTCTTGGTTTACAGGATTTGAGCCTCACCATGAACCAGAACATTCAACAACAGAACACCAGTTTTCAAATCTTATAATTTACGTACTTATAGATGACAACTTTACAATAGGTAAATCTAAAGTCATATAGTCTTAACAGGATGGTATTTTTCTCCAACATCTTGTCAATGTAGAATGAAACAGCAATTCTCATTTTACAGGTGAAAGCTGAGGTACTGACAATAATCTGTTCTGATCATGTATAGAGAATCATAGTTGGAAGATCAATTCTCAACTCCCATGATTCAGAGTAATTTAAATATAGTGATATATTGTTTCAGAATTCTATGAGTATGTAGCCTCTTATTTTAGATGTTCATTTAGTCAAGCAAGTAATTATTGAGATCTTGCTTTGGCAAATTACTTAGCCTTCTAGGGGAGTTGGATATGTATGAGCTTACTGATAGTCTAATTTACAAACCTCATTATTTTGAATTTGGATGCTATGGTTAAAGAAAATGTTTCCTGTAAATAACTTGTGTATTATTGTAAATTTAAATATCTGTTCCTATAACTAATCTTTATTAAAATGTTTACATAATTTCCTTTATACTAATTGCATCATGATACATATTATTATACACCTTGCTTTCTTAACAATAAATGCATCTATTTACATGTCAATAAACATAAATGAAATTGTCTTGACATTTTTAATGGCTGACTAGTTTTTTTTCAGATTATAATAATTACCTATATTTTCTAAATCCCTTATATATATATAATTTCTTGTTTGCAAGTGAATAAGTAAATAAACTTATTTCCAGAAAAAGACATACAGGGCCAATTGGTACAAAGAAATGTTCATGACCTCACTAATTATCAGGGAAATGCAAGTCAAAACTACAGTGAGCCCCCACCTCACACCTGCGAGAAAGATGATCATGAGAAAGACAATAAAGGGATGTGAGGAGGATGTTAGGAAGGAACCCTGGTGCATGGTCAATGGGAATAAAAATTAATGCAGCCAGTATGGGAAACAGTAGGAGTCTCATCAAAAAATTAAAAACAGAACTGATTTATGATCCCAAGATTCTGCTTGTGGACATTTAAATAAAAAAAAAAAAAAAAAAACAAAGTTGCTATCCCCAAAGGACATCTCTCACACATGTTTATGGTTCATTAACTATCTTAGCCAAGACATGAAATCAGTCTAAGTATCCATTGATGAATGAATGGATGGAGAAAATGCCACACACACACACATTTTTTTTCACCCATGGTAAGGAAGAAAGTCCTGCCATTTGCAACAACATGAATGGACACTGAAGGCCTTATACTAAGTGAAATAAGTCAGACAGAGAAAGACAAATTCTGCATGTTCTCACTAAATTTGGAATCAATATGAAAATGAAAATGAACAACACAGAGTAGAGATGGGCGATTGCCAGAAGGGGGGGGGGGGCTAGGTGAAAGTGGTCAAGAGGTCAAACTTCCAGTTGCCAACACAAGGTTAGTGCCTTTGGAAATCTCTATTACTTCCTCTTAGAAGAATTTACATTTTATTTGAATTCAACTGTGTGCTCATATTTAAAATTATACTTTTCCCTCTACCAAATCTTTTTATCTTGAACACTCTTTCTTCTCTGAAGTTGTTACTATCTTTAAAATTATAGTTCATTTTTCCAGACCCCACTGGAAATCTCTCTCCCCGTACCTCAGTTTGCAACAATCTTCCAAGAACTTAGTTTTACTTGCTGGGTCTGCTTTTTTTTTTTTTTTTTTTTAATTATTTATTTATATAAGAACCAGGGTATAGGCCAGATGTGCAGGAGGGTGATAGGATTCACCAGAGACAGAGCAGGGAACAGAATAGGCAGACTGATGAAATTCACTGCTGAGGGGATCAGCGGGCGAGACAGGAGAGGGCTTCCATGCCATGTGGGATTCTGCCCAGCCAGCCGGGATTGAACCCTCACGGCAGAGGATGCAGACAGCTTCACAGTGCGGCGCTCAACTGCCTGTGCTACCAGGAGTCCCTGGGTTTTCTTGTTTTTTAACAAACTATTCAGTGCCACAAAATCTCTGTCTGCTACTCTGATAGAGCATTTAGTCAGAGAGGACAGTTATACCACACATAAGTCTACACTAAGGATGTGATACATGTTTCTGACATTTTCCATTCCCTTATGGTGTCCTCCTATGCACTTCCACATGCAAATAAATATTATGGTAGTAGTAACTATTTTTTTTTTCCGGAATGCTCGTTATGTGTCCTGGACATCAAATGCCACACTTTAAATAGCCATCTCATTTAATCTTCACAAAAAACTCACAGGGTAGGGGCTATCGTCATTTTCATATAATGGAGGACAAACAATGAGAATATTCAGCTACTCACTTCAGAACACATAGCTACAACTTAGAAAACCCAGAATTTATTGCCTAATTTATTGAATTCAGGTGGCCAGAATGTCTAAATTTTATTTTTATTTTCTTAATTTTTATAAATTTAATCAGTAAGAGTCTTTGGGGGGGGGGAAATGCTGTGCCATGACCTATAACCCACAACCCAAGAAAATGTATGGGAACTCCCTGAAAGCCAAGCTAGCGTGGGGAAAAAAAAAAATAAAAATCACTTTTTTTATTTATCCATACAAGAACTGGGATGTAGGCCAGAGGTGCAGGGGGTGACAGGACTCAGAGACAGAGTGGGGAGAAGAGGTCAATCTACTGAAATACACGGCTGAGGGGAGCAGCGGGCAAGACAGGAGAGGTCTGCTGTGTCATGTGGTTTAGCTCCATGGCGGGGGATCAAACTCTTGCTGCAGAGGCTTGGAATAGCTTCATAGTGCTGAGATATAACCCCTGTGCCACCAGGGAGGCCCAGAAAAAAACATTACTCTTTAAAGACTGATTATTAAACTAATAAAGTCATGTCATTGTTTAATAGCTAATTAAAGGAATTATATTATTAAAAAATCAAGTAATTTGTTCACTAATATGATTAAAAAGCATTTTCTTCTAGGTCTCAAGGGTCTAGATAGCTGTCATTTTTTTTCTGCTGCCTCATTTATTCAAGATCTACAAGGAACATTGCTTTTCATTGAAAGATATTGACTGCAAATGGGTAATTCATCTTTGTTCAAAGCAAATTATGTTTCATGTCCTTCTAGAAAATTTAATCATTAGGGCAAATTCTTCCTGTATATACTCTTTCTAGGGAAAACTTACATTTGTCAAAATGAATGACCACTTTCCATGAAATATTTTCTTTGACATGGATTATAGTTAGTAGCTTCCTCATTTATCACTCTGTCAGCATTTCACCATCTATATTAGTTGTCTATGGTTGCTGTAACAAATTACCACAAACTGTTTAAAACAACACAAATTTATTTTCTTAGAGCTCTTTAGGTTAAAAGTTCAACATTCATCTTACTGTCCTAAAATCAAGGTGTTAGCTGGTTTCTTCCTTCTGGAGTTCAAGGGGAGAATCTGTTTTCTGTATTTTGCAGAGTCTTTAGCCATGGTACCCCTTGGCTCATGCCCCTGGCTCAATCTTAAGAAACACTGGTTTGGGCCTCCCAGGTGGCGCAGCAGTTGAGCGCTGGGCTGTGAAGCTGCCCGCAGCCTCTGCAGTGCCAGTTCGATCCCTGGCTGCCAGTGAGGGTCCCACATGGTGCACAGACCTCTCCTGCTGTGCCTGCTGCTCCCCTCAGCAGTGTATTTCATCAGTCTGCCTGTTCTCTTCCCCACTCTGTCTCTGGTGAGTCCTCTCACCCCCCGTATCTCTGGCCTGTACCTCGGTTCTTGTATAAAAATAAATATTTAAAACAAATGAAATTAGAAATATTAACTCTCCTTGTACGTATATCTTGTTTTTGGAATAATAGTTTTGTTTTTCAGAACAGGCTGATCAAAGCTAAATATAGGAAGGTCATCTTGATTTACCCACACCTGCTCCTGGGCAAACAATACTGATTCAATACTCATTTGAAGCCATGTATCCTCCATTCATTAGACAAGTTATTGCAATAGTAGCACTGGGAAGAGAAATTCAGAATTGAGGTCTGGATATGTCTACAAAGTATCAGAACCCATATTACCTGCCCTTTGCTTTACTTTTCCTAGGCACCTGGGAACTTACCTCTTTTGAGCTTTAAATACTAAGTAAGGACAGTGTGTTCAGTATGGACACATACCTTTCTTAAACGTCCAAATGAAAGGGGGTGGCTAGATTCCATTTCTGACGATGAGGATTTTGGAGTACTCTCCTATGAACAGATATTCTCATTCCTTTCCAACAGGCTTAGCCATCAAGACCCCTTCAGATATAGGGCTGGGGATTGTGATTGTGCTTGATTAAGTCATATTTCTTGTAACAGTATGGTCCCAGCCAAAGGTAAAACATTGACAAGAAGCTCAGTCTATTTCAGTGTATCTCGCTTTGATACCAGTTTGGGACAACAACAACTGATAGAATGTGAGTGCCTTTGGGTAATATAACCTTTTATCCCCCTAAATCTTTAGACCTTAGCAAGGCATCAAGCAAAGAGTAAGATCAAGAAAAAAAAAGTTAAAAATATAGATGAATTACTTTGAGGTGTGTACTTAAGTAATAGATCAAGATGATAATTATCTCTCTGGTTGACCTTAACACTTTTTTTTTTTTTAAGATTTGTTTATTTATACAAATCTGGCATAGGCCAGAGGTGTGGGAGGGTGAGAGGATTCACCAGAGACAGACTGGGGAACAGAACAGGCAGATGGACCAAAAACACTGCTGAGGGGAGCAGCAGGTGAAACAGGAGAAGTCAGCCCTGCCATGTGGGTCAGCTCCCTGGCTGTCCGGGAATCAAATCCATGCTGCAGAGGCTGTGAACAGCTTCACAGTGCTGCGCTCAACCCACTACATCACCAGGGAGGCCCTGACCTTAACACTTTCATTGCTAAACATCCATCCTGTGACAGATACCTTTAAGTTGTAAGCAATCCTGAATGAGATGTATCTTTTTTGCTTAATCCACTACTTACCGCAGGTTTGTATTCTAGTTGACTGTAAATTAAGGTGGTATCTAAGTTCACATAGAAAGGTATAGATGAATTGCATTCAAAATTTAAATTAGAAGGAAGCAAGATAATCCATAAGGAAAATAAGATAAAATGACTTGTCCTATCAGAAAAAAAATATTTATAATAAAATTATAAGTATCAAGATAACCTGCTGTCATAGTGATATCTTTGTACACAGAAACATGACATATTTTAGAATGTGATTTACTTTAGATGAACAAGAAAGAAATTACCTCTTCAACAAATGATGTTGGAAAAGTTGGTAATCTGAATGAACAAATCTGTATCCCTACCTCACAGAATATAAAATGTGTTACCAGGTGAATTAAAGTCAAATATTAAAGGAAAACCACATAATTGTCAATGTAAAAGATGAGATAATACCTCTATGGATTTAGAGTAAGGAAGGATTTCCTATACTGGGCATGCATGTGCACGCACACACACACCACCTCAAAAAGATAAAATCAAATATATCATGTTAAGAATGTATGTATACACTGAAATGATAAGTTGAATGAAAAGAAACAACCAATTGAAAGCACAAAAATTGGAATCTGGAATAAAGAGTTCCTATAAATCCATGAGGAGAAAGACATTCAATCCAGTAGAAAAGTGACAAATACTGAGCAGTCATTGCCTCAATAATATGCATAATAAACATCTGTCAAATCTTAATGACATATGGAAATACATGTTTATTTTTCACGCATGTGTCTGTGAGTTAACTCTGTACTATATGCCTCATCCCAGGACCCACACTGGCAAGCAGCAAACAGTTCTGTTTTTTTTTTTTCTCCCTATGACAAATGCTCCAGTGAGCCAACCCAAATGTGGACGCACATTTCAAGCTGTTACACACAGAACTCTCATCCCCATACATTGGCCAAACCAAATCAAATGACCAAGATCACAGTGGAGATGGAAGCACAACACAGCTTTTTCCACCAAGCGGGAGCATATCCCTGACAAGGACACAGAGAAAAATACGTCAGAGTAGAGACTGGGAGTGAAAAAGCTGAAGCCATAATCAGTCACCTACATATGTGAACAGGAATTTTACAAAGTAACCAATGATAAGTAAATATAGGAACATTGCTCGATCTCATTAGCATTTAGGAAAAATGAATTCAAATTAAAAATAAGATCAATTTGCATCAGTTTGGCAAAGTTGAAAAGTTAAACATCAAGTGCTCACAAGGGAAATGAACAATGAAAATGTCTATATATTGCTGGTCAATGTGGAAAGTTTCTTAATGTTTTGGGGAAACTATTTGGCTTATCTATTATAGCTAAGATTGTAAATTTTCTTTATTTTGGTAGTTACACCTTTGGAGTGCATGCTTGAAAAGGTATGGGCACCTATCTGTGAAAGCAAAAATTAAATTAATTATAGTTGTGTTCATAACATGAACACAAACAAACATGAACAAAAATATTGAGAATAAACCAGGTGTTCATCTTGAAAAAAATAAGTAAACAGATAAATACACTATGGCAAATTCATACAAAATTCTGATTAGGAATGACAATGGTGAACTATCAGCATAGATATGATATAATATAATGAGTTATACAGTAAAAAAAAAAAAACACAATTCCATCTAAAGTTTTAAAAAGTAGAAAAAGCATATCATTCAGAATTTCATAAAATGAAATGCTTCACATATACACATCTCATAGGGTAAAATATAGTCAGATTCATATGTAATATTGAATAATATAGCAATTCATACACTAGAGAATAAAAAGAATGATGTGGAAACTGTCACAAAATCAGAGACAAAAAATAACAGGGAGAGGCACATATTGAACTTTCTGGTAATGTTTTCATTAATTGGGTGGGGGATATGCTCTTAATTGTATTATTATTATTATTATCATTTATATCTAATATACATGCTAGATCTAAATCTTCATTTGCAAGGATTTTATGGTTTAAAATATGTAGGTACTATGAAATATATTGAGTTCATTTATGTCTTTAAAGGAAATCTAAAAATTATTTCAAAATATTCTTTTGAATTTGTTTATATTTTTACAGAATAACCCTTGTAAGATCAAATAAAAGCTGATTGAAAAGTCAATAGACATCAAACATGAATAACTAGGGAGTCAGAGTCTCTACTCTTGCTAAAAATAATCAAATACAAATATCAACTCGGTGCATTATGTGTTTTGAGGGATTTTATAGCACTAATTTAGGAGTACAAGTTACTACTCTGTGCTGTCCCAGTCTGCAGTTGTCTCTTCCCGTTCCTCATCTGAGATTTTACTTCCAATGTACCTCTATCTTCCCAGGAGCTGTATCAGCCCCCCTAGTAAGTCACTTCACCGTGTGATCTACATTTTTAGGGGTCTCAGTGCTACTTAATGGACCAGTAGGACCAGCCATTTCATAAGAGGTCACCAAGCTCATTAGGGAAGGATAACTGTTCCTACTATGGTATTGATGACTAAAATTTATAGAGTGTGCTTTGCAGGTCACAGATCCATCATCTTATACATGCACTATCCTCTCTCCCAGAGTTTTATTATCCTCCAGGGTATTTTGCTGATAGCTTCATTCTTTCAAAGTGCACTTGTCACAACATGTCTCGATGGTAGAGTGCAGGTTGCAAATCATATATAACATTAGAGCCCCTTTTTATTCTTGTTGGATAATCACCATAAATAAACTTTCATTTGAAAAAGAAAACAATCAGTTTTCTTGATGTAGTTAATTTCTAAGTATACAGCTTTTTTCTTTTTTTTTTTTTTTTCATTGCCTTAGGTAGAACTGTTATGGATATGCTTATAGACAAGTATTAGTGGAGCAAACAGAGACCAAAAGAAACTTTAGAAAATTTCCTGCAGGGCCTCTCTGGTGGTGCAGGTGGTTGAACACAGTGTTGTGAAGCTGTCCACAGCCTTTGCAGTGCTGGTTCGATCCCCGCCGGCCAGAGAGATGCACACATGGCACAGCAGACCTCTCCTGCCTCTCCCGCTGCTCCCCTCAGCAGTGTATTTTGTCAGTCTGCTTGTTCAGTTCCCTGCTCTGTCTCTGGTGAATCCTCTCATCCTCCCATACATCTAGCCTATACTCCAGTTCTTGTATAAATAAATAAATCTTTAAAAGAAAAAGAAAATTTCCTGCTGACAGCTATATTTATGATAAAGGTGTAGTAACACAAGAATGCATCTTTCTTTGCTATGATCAAACTTACTTGTTTCAAAGATTTACAACTAAATAGCTGAGCTAGAAGTTCCTGAACACGTGAGACTTCATAAAAATACATTAACAAACACATGCAGATTTTTCAAAAACAAGAGGCACAGTATGTATTGTCTAATTTGATGTCCTCGGTTAGCTATTTCAACCAACCAACAATTGCACCCTGAAAGTCTGAAAGATGAACACAGAGCCAAGTTCATCCTGGACCCTAAAGATTACAGAGTCTACACTATGAGGAAGGTGTCTTCTTTCTGAATGACCAGACATACAGGAGCCTGCTTTACTGTGTTTCTTTTTTTTTTTTTTTAAGATTTATTTATTTATGCATACAATAGCTGGGGTAAGGCCAGAGGTGTGGGGGGTGAGAAGGATTCACCAGAGACAGAGTGGGGAGCAGAACAGACAGACTGACTGAAATACACTGCTGAGGGGTACAGCGAGTGAGTCAGGAGAGGTCTGCTGCACCATGTGGGTAGCTCCCTGGTGGGGGATCAAACTCGAGCTGCAAAGGCTGTGGATAGCTTCATAGATTGCGTCTTAACCCTTTCCGCCACCAGGGAGGCCCCTTTACTGTATCTTTACTGTATTTCTATTGTTAGTGATGGACAAATCAATCCCAGCGAAGGCACCTACAATGATTTTTCTTCTAATGAGTGAAAGTGATTTTTTTTTTTCCTAAGCACATTCTAAGAAAGTCAATCTGAGTTTTCCCTTTAGGATTCAATCAAGGAGTCATCAAGCCACATAACCTTCCAGTGCAGCCATGAGTCTGTTTTGTGTTGCGTATTCTGGTTCCAAGTGAAATCAAAGTTCACATGAGACTGGACTCAAATGCAGACCATTTGTCTGGGTTCAAGCCCTGGCTCACTTTGCAGCTATGAGACCTCAGGCTGTTCTCCAAACCTCTAGGGGATTCCATTCCCATCATTAAAAGAAACTGCATGGATTAAATTATCTTAAGTTTCATCCAGAACTGAACACTGAGGCTCGTCACCACTGTGTTCCTCACCAACAGTTTCTAGTTCTGAACACTGAGAACACCCCACCCAGGGTTTATACTTCCCTCCATGCTTATCCTTTATAGAATTATTGACAAATTCATCATCTACAAAGTGGACTTAATGCCCTACCTAAAAGAACATAACCTTCGCATACTACCTTTAAAACGAGTATGTCATGGAACCTACATGATGTTCCTCTCATCCTTCTGTCATTTTCCTCTTGAGTATTCAGTAGTTCTGTGAACGTTGTTCTATATCTATTTGCAAAAAGCATACCCTTTCAAAGCCATATAAACTGGGGCCTCCCTGGTGGTCTACAGGTTAAGTCTCACCTCTATGACCACTACAGCCTGAGTTCGATCCCCGGCCAGGAAGCTGACCCACATGGCGCAGCAGACCTCTCCTGTCTTGCCCACTGCTCCCCTCAGCAGTGTATTTCAGTCAATCTGCCTGTTCTGCCCCCGACTCTGTCTCTGGTGAATCCTCTCACACCCCACACCTCTGGCCTACACCCCAGTTCTTCTGTGTATAAATAAATCTTTAAAAAACAAAACAACTGGGCCTCCCCGGTGGCGCAGCGGTTGAGCGCTGGGTTGAGAAGCTACCCTCAGTCTCTGCAGCGCCAGTTCGATCCTCTGCTGCTCCCCGGCCACCTGAGGAGGGTCCCACATGGCGCACAGCCCTCTCCTGCCGCCCACTGCTCCCCTCAGCAGTGTACTTTGGTCCTTCTGCCTGCTCTGCTCCCCGCTCTGGCTCTGGTGAATTCTCTCTCCTCCCGCGCTTCTGACTGTGCCCAGTGCTTGTATAAATAAATAGATAAATAAATAAATAAATCTTAAAAAAAAAACAACAAAGATGTATAAAATGAAATCTTGTTTGATTCAGCAAATTGGGCAACACCTTTAACATAAATTATCGATTGGATATAGATTACATGTTCGCCACCCCTGCTAAAATAAGTTAAAAATTTCTAAACATATTTTGTACCTGAAAATAGATATATTAAACTCAATATGCCAGGTTGTGAAGATGAAAATCAAAGTTGATATTTTTCAGTTAAAAAATGCTGCTACCAATAGCTCTATTTCTCTCCTCACTCAGAGTTCTATATATATTTTTCTCTGAATAAGTAGATTAACTACAAAGAGAGAAGGTTCAATTATTCTCATTCACCTCATGAATTAAGCCTCTCCAACCTGCCACCAGCACAAGTCCTAGTGCTTTGGAGGAGGGCAGCCCCCTACCATCCAGATATAGCAGGATTTAATTTCCCTCTGGTGTGTGGGGGGAGCCATGGGTCCAGTAATTAACTATGGCAATGAGAGAATGTTAGATTTATGGAAATTAGAATATGTAAGCACAGTAGATAATGTTTGTTTTTGATCCTGAGGTAAAGGTAATTGGCTTAATTATTATAGTCAATGTTCTTGTTACTTTAGATAATTATAGGTGGACCCTTCCAGATAAAAGATTTATTACAGTATCTCACAGACCCTGCTAAAGTTATGGTTGAGGGAACAATTTCATTATATTTCCCTTGTTATTAGGGTGTGCATTTTTTTTCATTTTAGTTCTTATTTAATTTTTTTTCCAGTAATAGCTTAATCTGAAGTTTTTCCCCTTTGGTTTTAAATCTAGAATTGAAAGCTGGTAACTGAAGACTGCTAAGAGCATGGACTACTTTCCTGTGACTCGCTATTGTCAAATTCTGTCTCTTAAAATACAGAGTCTACACATACCTTGTATAAATATTCAAAATCTGTGATTCCATTGCTTTTCATTGGATTGTTGGCCCACTAGAAAAAAGCAGCTTAATGGTTAACCATCTTTTCTCACTTTTTATTTTATAATAAGAATACTTGCATTTTGACTTTAAAAAATATGAAAAATGTTACAGCTATTCTACAAAATTAACATTCTATTACAGGATTTGTTTTCATTTTTAATCACTGTGAGGGAGATGAATGTGACAGTGAGATAAATGTGGGGACAAATACATTCTTTTAAATGTTTATTTCAGTGTGTATTTTTTAAAGTTAAAACAACTCATCAAACTCACATTTTCATATATGTTATTTAAGATGAAGCTTAAGTAGCATATTCGATCTTTTTTTTTTTTATTTTTTTTTAATAGAGGCATGTTATTTATTTATTTGTTTATTTGTTTGTTTATACATGCACTGGGTACAGTCAGAAGCACGGGAGGGTGAGAGAATTCACCAGAGCCAGAGCGGAGAGCAGAACAGGCAGAAGGACCGAAGTACACTGCTCAGGGGAGCAGCGGGCGGCAGGAGAGGTCTGCGCGCCATGTGGGACCCTCCTCCGGTGGCCGGGGAGCAGCCGGGGATCGAACCGGCACCGCAGAGATCGCGGGCAGCCTCGCAACCCAGCGCTCACCCGCTGCGCCACCGGGGAGGCCCCATATTCGATCTTTTTAAAGAATAACTATTGCAAGTAGTATGAGGCAAACATAGTGCATGACATACAAGCTATCACCAAAAAATATGAAGAGAGTTTAACAATGGCACCATTTTAAGAAACACTGGTGTAACCTTAGTGAGTACATGAATCTGTCCCATTACTTGTGATGAAAAATAGATGTTCTAAGGCATGAAGCAAAGGGCAGATTATGGGATGTATGAACAAGTGGCCAAGTTACATACAAGCGTCACATGCTGCAAGAACAATGAGAGAGGACCTTTGCTGCTGCATGCTCCTCAGGGAAACTATTTGATTTGCTCATCTCCAAAGGGCCTTCTGCACAACAATGACACTTCCTTAAACATAGGGAGGAATTCCAACTACCTTATTTCTTGTTCTTCTGCAATAGCAGCTAATGCAACAACTTTGGTTATAAACTGGGGGTTTGTAGATATGTTTCTTACTGATATTTTCCATTCTCTCATGTAGAATATGTCCTTCTGATGAATTTAAGCTGCAGGTATTTGACCTTACATAAGGAAATACTGCCACATATGTCCAGGTGTTTGTATTGCAAAGATAGCCTTTAAATCCCACTATCAATACTGAATCCTCTTTCAGAGACCACAGAGGTAAATGGATGCCAGCTCCAGGCCATGGAAGGCCTGCTACTGTTTCTGAGTGTAAGCAAGTCTGGAAAAACTTTGATCACACAATAATTTAATTCCCCAGACTCTTGTAAAGTTCCAAAGCTAGTCAAGCAAGTTGTTCTGACTCAGTCGCTGGTGTGTAGGGGAAATCCCTCAGAGCTTTTTACTTCTAATTAGTCTTTACAACTTGGGAGAGCCAGGAACTCTGGGCTAGCAGGCAGGTTTAACCTAGGTGATTGGAGACCACATCTGTTGAAAACTAACAAGTAACTACAAAATTAGAAAATTATAAAAAAACTAAGACAACCTCACAAATTTAAAGACATGTTAGAATCCTGGCCTGCCAGGTCCACAAAGACATTGTGATCATCAGCCTTTCCCTGGACAGTGCTTTTCCTTGTTACAGGGATAAAAGAGATCCTCCCACCTTATTTCTGTCTCTAGAAGGACTTTGAGGACTCCTCTGAGACCAAGAGGAGGCTGAAGGACTAGAACATAATCCCGAGTTGCTCACCCACCACAGGAAATGCTGTTGGCCCCACCGTGACAGAGACCTATTGCAGACAGCTGCTTGCTAGTTCTGAGTTTCCCTTTCTGCAAACTACGCAGGGTGGAGGGTGGGGAGAGGAGAGGCCACGGAGAAGAGTCCTTCTGTGCTGATGGCCCTGGCACATGAAAGAGCGCTTCTCTCTTGATCTCTGACTACAGTTCACTGATGGGGCACATTTCGTCTCAGTGTTGATCTCCTGTGGAAGTCAGATGGGGACAGAAATGCCCCCCACCAAGAGGAAGGAAGCGACTGTCAGTGCCGGGAGAGGCTCACTGCAGACCCTGGACGGAATTCACGAGGGGGTGAATTTCTCACTCTTCAGATCTGATGAATCATACAATTGTCTGAAACTTATTGCTAACTAAAAAAAACTATTGTAAGTATGCACTTCAACTGACAATGATCCCCCTCCATGTGGCTTAATTGAGAACTGCATAAGGATCATCATTATTTCTGTAAATAGTCTTGAGTAAAGACTGGATGAAATGTGATGAGTACACAGGCTCTCTGGGAAGCACATGAAAGTGGAGGTTATGAGCAGGAGGTGAACACTCTACATTGTTAGAGTCACCTCTTCTCCTCTGCTCTTGTTCCTGTTTTTATCTCAAAGAGACACTTTTTGGTCTCTGTGTGATCCTGTGTTTCAAGGTGTTGCTATATAAAGTTCAAAGGCTGAACAGCATGTCTCATGTGCCAGACAGTACAATGCAGATGGAAGCTGTGACGGTGTCCAAACTGGTCTGGATCATCTACAAATGCCATGAAACTGAACCTCAGATCCTACAGCAGAAGGAGGATTGATATCTCCACTTCTGGAGGTAAATACTTTTAGCAAAACCACACCTTCCCCCTAGGCTTTTAGGCAACAGACCTGTTTCCACCGTTAAGATGGATGCAGTTATGAGCTTAATTAAGCCTGTAGACATCGAGAGGATCATCTTGTTGATCAATTGATATTTCCTAGTACCCTCTTTCTCTCCTTCTCTCTCATCTGTTTTATGTCAGATTGTTTCACTGTATTGCCTGGTTAGGTTTATTTGGGAGACTGTTGTGGAGGAGTTACAGAGAAAGAACTTGGTCAAGTTTGGGCAACATTTCAAATCCATTTCTGTTACTTTTTAGGTAAGTTACCATGACATTTCAACATTAATCCTTTGTTATCTCTATTCCCTGCTCATGCCATTTTAAAAAGACCAAGAATCTACTAGATCTCAGCTGTGGGTACCCTTCTTCAAGAGTTTTGGTGGAAAGAAATAACTTCTAGGTTCTGGGGGTAACAAGTACTGTTCAAGAAACTATGGAGCCCTCTTGATATAGATGAAGGAGCTACATGCCAAATGCAGCTCATGGCCTGATTTTGTAAATAAAGTTTTATGGGAACATAGCATGCCAACTTGTTTACCGACTGTCTGTGGCTGATTTTGCATGACAACAGCAGAGCTGAGTGTTGACAGAGACTCCTTGGGCCCCCAAAGCAAAATATTTACCATCTGGCCCAATTCAGACAAAGTTTGCAGAACCCTGAGTTAGGAATTCAATTCAAAATTGAAAGCCATTTAATTGTCAAATATTGGGAAATGCTATTAAGGTGAAGTTTGGTGGAGTATAAGAATTAATGATAGACACTTCAGGGTTGTGTGGGAATCAGCTTTTACTAGATAGGGAGAGCTGATTTAAAATATTTAGGAATGTTTTAATATAATTATTAAACCACTGACATATTGAAATTGACCATATTGGGGATATTTACCCCATGTACCATGGAAATCAGCAAGTCTATCAATCTGGACTTCATGTATGTGTGTGCATGTATGGATGGATGAATGGATGGATTTTCTGGAGAGTTAATTGAACAATACACTGTAGAACACAAACCTTATGCTTCCTATAAAGAAAAAAAGGATGACAATATGTTTAGAGATGAAATAGAATAAAGAAGATGTAACCCCACATTTTTCCTTATGCTTCAGGGAGTAGATGTTAACATTGCCATCAGCAATATCACACATTTTCAGTGTTAGCCTACAGCAATCAGTCCCTTTACCAGAGACTCTGACAGAGATTTTATATCTTGTAAATGAACCTAAGTATTTACTATCTCTCAAAGTCAGAGACAGGTAGAAAAAATATTTCAACTTTTTCGGTAGAATATCTACCTGTCTGGTTATTTTTCCACCTTCCTGACTATCTATCTATCTATCTATCTATCTATCTATCTATCTATCTATCTATCTATCTATCTATCTTTTAAAGTGGAGGCACTCAACTTATAATGAGTATTAATAACACTCATTTATTTGTTAAAAATTCATATTTTCAGGTTCAATATAAGAAGCGTCATTTAGCAGATATGGGGCAAGGCCCAGGAACCTACATTTAAACACATCAAGTGCTAGTCATGTCAGTGATCCACATATAGAACCTGGAATCCTTCATGTAGCCACATCTGAAAATATCAAATGACCATAAATTCCAGGTACATGAAACCTAAAATGGCGTTCAGGATCCTTCTTCTTGCTCAGAATGGTACCATAAGACTGAAGAATCTGGGAATTTTTCCCCTTCAGATATTTAAGATTGTTTGCTCATCTGATTGCACAGTCAATACTTCTTGCCAACAGTGGTCCAGAAGTTTGCCACTATTTCAAACTTCTCCTTTGCCTTTGTCTGCATTACTTACACCTACCTTCATACTCATCAATAAACTATGTCTGCAAACCTCTATTTTAGAGCCTATTCTCCAGAGAAAATGATCAAAGATATGATCCTATGTGTACTTATTGAGGATGAGTTTGAATCCTCTCTTGAGTTAAATGGCTGGATTTAGAAACCCAGTTACTTTCCAAGATGATCTCATCCACTTAAAAATATCCTGGATGATATGACAGAAAGGGAAAAAGGGTTACAAGGATACCCCATCCCACACCTGTATCATCAATCTGTTTACTTCTAATACAAGTGTATATGAAAGTACTCTGTACAAAGTATTGCCTTAGACCCTTAGGGGATACACTGATTTATTTGTTACAAGAAGAATACAGAGATAATTCTAATGAAAGATATTTCCTGATCATGGATTTTAAGAATTAGTATGTTAAAGTGGCTACCTTACCCAAATTAATATACAGAATCAATGTAATTGCTATTAAATATTCATGGTATTTCTTCAAAGAAATATAGCAAATGTTATTAAAATTTATATGGAACCACAAAAGACTGCACATATTAAGACAATCTTAACAAAAAAAAAATCCTTAAGGTAACATATACCCAGACTTCAAAATATACAACAAAGATATGATTCAATAGCTTATCAGAATGAAAATAGACATACAGTCCAATGAAATAGATTTTAGAGACGAGAAATAACCCCACATTCATATGGATTGTTAATTTACAACAAATAAGTCAAGAGTATATAGTGGAGAAAGGAAAAGTCCTTCAAAAAATGATGTAGAAAAAAATTAGGTACTTGCAGAACAATGAAATTAGACCACTATCTCACATCATACACACAAATTAATTTAAGATAGACTAAATCCTTTGATGTAAGACCTGAAATCATAAAATGCATTGACTTTGGCCTTAGCGATATCTTTAGGGACTCTTCAAGGGAAAGAAAAGACCAACAAATGGGATTACATCAAACTAAAAGACTTCTGGATAGCAAAAGTAACAATTATTAAAACAAAAAGACACCCTACAAGATATGTATGCAAATAATAAACCTGGATAATATTCAAGTTCTATAAAGAACATATAAAATTCAACAAAAAGAAAAATAGCCCAATCCAAAAGCAGGCAGAATTTCTGAAGAGACACTTAGCAAAGAAAACAGGCTCATGAAAAAAATGCACATCATCACTTAATATGAATCAATTGCAAATCAAAACCATGAGATATACCTCACACTGCAGCATGGACCATATCAAAAAGACCAGAAACAAGTTTTGGAGAGGGTGTAGAGTAAAAGATACCCTCAGACAATGTTGGTAGGGATGGAGACTGGTCCAATTCTTATGCAAAACAGTTTTCTCACAATATTAAAAATGCACCTGCCATATGATCTAGCAATTCCACTCCTAGGTATCAACCCAAATAATTCAAAAACATTATTTTTAATGGAAATATGTATGGACTTGAAGGTAAATATTGCCGCACTATTGATAAGTCAAATTATAGAAAAATGCAACTGCCCAATGCAACTGGGTTATGATGTGGTCTATCTACACAATGGGGTATTGCTTCACCATAAAAAAAAAAAAAAGAAGAAATCTCTCCATTGTGATAAGGATGGGACTGGAGAAGATTATGCTGAAATTAATCAGAAAAGGGAAAACAAATACCAGATGAATTCACTTATATGTGGCATATAAAGAAACAAAAAAGGGGGCAGACAAAAAGTAAATCAAAATAAACACCAGAAATTTGACTGCAGAACTGATGCTACCAGTGGGGGAGGGTGGTGAGTGGGGAGCAGAGTGGGGAAGGGGCCCAGTGGTCTCTGTTGGAGGATTATCGGTGCTTTGGTAATAGGGGTGGTGTAGTCACCTACATCTGAAAAGCTGTAAACCTATACCCCTACGTGTGTGTGTACCACACCCACCCTTATATGGACTTTTTTCTGACCATCTGCAAATAAAACCACCTTACACTGAGTTCTCTAGTGAGTAATATCAATTTACAGAAGCTTCTGTTAGGATACAGAGAAAGCCTAAACCTCACATGGTTTCTCCTCAATCCCTCTAGCTCACCTGTGCTTCTCCTGCACCTGCCCCAGTGTACAACTCTATGCCACATTCCTCACTGCCACAAATGTCTGGAACAAACTTTTTTTCTTGTTTCATGGAAGAGCGGCTCCACCTTTTATGCCCTTGCCGCTTTCAACACACTGGCCTAGAAGATAGGATTTTTGTACACCTTTCTCCATTTCTGTTTAGTCTGTGTTCTCCTAGAAACAAATTCTGATTTTTTTCAAGGATTCAATATAGGTGAACTGAAGAGAACTGGTGGGAGACAGAGGAGTGCAAACAGCTTCTATGGGCTGAATGTTTATACCCTCCTATCCCACCAATTCCTATTTTGAAATTCTAACCCCCAAAGTGATGGTATAAGAATGTCTGAATTTGGCAGGTACTTAGAATCTGATAGTGGAGCCCTCAGGAATGGAATTAGTGATCTTATCAAAGAGAACCCTTGGCACAAGAGGACGCAGCAAGTATGATCTGGCCATGAATAAGAAAGATGGCCCTCATCAGAACTTTACCATGCTGACACCTTTGTCTTAAACTTTGCAACTTTCAGAACTGTGAGAAATCATTTTCTGCTGTTTATAAGCAAAGCAAACAAACAAAACCATACTTGCCCTGTTCCGTATTGGAGTTGGAGATAAACTAGGGATTAGAAGTTAGCAAGCCTTTTGTCACAGTCCTAATAAAATCTGTCATTGTACAGAAATGTCATTGTTCTGTAGTAGGACAGAAGCACTGACATTCAGAACAGGAAAAAGTCCTTCCATAGCATCTGTTTTTAGTTTTTCACCTATGGAGTATAACCTTTGTATTCAGATTGACTGGGATTCAGATTCACCTCGTATTTCAGGTAACCCAAGGAAAGTGACATAATCTCTCTGGACCCCCACAGTCTTCTCATATAAAATAGATGTAATAATACATCACTAAAAATCTTAGTAGCAGAGAAGATCAGTAACTCATCTGGCATAAAAAATTGTACTTAATTCACAAGAGGCTTTTCCCTTCCCCCCATCATTACAAATGTAAAGGGACAGAGACATGATAAAAGAAGCTAAAACCTTATCGCAGCTAATGAAAGTAATTAGTGGCAGAAAAAGAATGAGAAACAAGGTTATCTGGCCTCGGACAGCATTTCTTCCTTTCCAAAAGGATACTTCTGTGAACCAAATTTCCAGTAAAACGTTCTTTTTCAGCATGCCAGACCCAAAATAGAATTCATTATACATATGACTGTAGGACATTAGACATGAAGCACCCGAGTAAAGGAGAAAGTAAAAGTAAAACCAGGACAGCCCACTTTCCTTATCCCACTCTTTGCTCAATGTTCCTTAATCATCAATATGAATATGATAAGGACACCTCTGCGCACATGCTCTGGTTTACTCTAATCAGATACCTTCCGCTTTTGCAAATTCAGACTAGGAAATCACCAGGCACGTCTGACATCTGAATTTCCCCCCAGAGATACTGCTTCTGAAGTGCCAATCTCAGGCCCAAAGGAAGGCAACAGAGATCCTCACGAACAAGGATAACCAGGGTTAACAGTAACTCAGAACATCCATCACTTTTACTGCCCCGAAGGCAGTGTTTCCATTATTTATGCCGCTGGGTGATCTGGTATATTTATGATACAGCTAGTTGTCATGGCTTTAAAATATGATGGATTCCCAAATTAATCCTGGATCTCTTCTCTTGGGCTTGAAGCATGGGCAGTCATAAGGAGTACAGAAGCGTCTGCAATCATGAAGGTAACTGCCCATGGCTCATGACAGAGGGCTGACCATAATGTTCAGAAAGGATTTGTGCCAATAAGCCAAAGATCCCTCTCTGTACTTGCAGATTGAGTGCTGAAATTTATTTTATCAATATTTATTAGTACACAGATATTTCCAAATTCTGTAGGGAATGAAAACATGACTAAGTATAAGGCACACTTTTGACTCTTAATGTGTTTTAATCCACTTACAACTAATATTTGAGAGCAGAGGATGTGTCTTAAGAAAATTCAGGGCTCTGGTGGAAGATTCTAGGTGACTTTGTGGCAGATGTGGTGTCATACATCTGAAGAGGAGTGGCCCTACACCCCTGGATCATATGTAGCATTATAAACCAATGTTACCACAATAAAAAAATAATAAAATCAAACGCTGAAACTTTGATAAAAGTGAGAGATCACTTATTGCTGAGGATAAAAGTAATGGTTAAGATGACTGCAACTTGGAGAAATTTGAAGAATGGAAAAGACCACAGAAGATGCAAAAATCTAAGATTTAGAAAATGGAAGAAATCACAGGGTATAAATTGGGGGAGAACAATTGAATGACAGAGTAAAGTATTAAGTTGAAGAGAGGTAGGAATCAGACCGTGCAGGTCTAGAAGTTTTATCTTAATTCTAGAAACAATGGCGAGGCTAGATAGTGCTCTTACAAGGGAAAACTCCTTGTATCTTAGGAAAACAAATGTGCCAAGAGTATGAATTAACTGAGAAGTGACACGAATGAGGGAGGTTACTGAAGGCATACGGTGATAAGGACACATTAGGAATAGGAAGGGAAGTTCCTCAGTCACACTAAAAGGAATGCTTAAGGAATTACAGAGAAAATGGAGACTAAGACTCCCATTGAAATATGACCATGTCCCAAGGAGCAGAAGTACTTCCTGTGGCTATGACTTGCATATTCAGAGTCCTTTTTACATTGATCAACCCAAATCCTGTGACTTTTTCCACCTGCCCAATCCATGTTACACATATGGTCTTCCTTGTTGTTCCTTGAATATGCTAAACATACTCCAGGACTAAGGATTTGCACAAGAGAAGCAGAAGTGCTTTCTCCAAATAGCTGTATAGTTCATTCCCTGGACTTGTCAATCTTTATTCAATCCTTCCTTCTCAGTGAGGGCTAAACTGAAACCTTTACCTAAAATTGCAAACAACCTCACTCCCATTCCAAATCATGACAATTTTCAGTCTTTCTCCTCAATCATTTCATATGCAAACATAGTATAACTATTTATTTGATATAACACTGGCTTTCCTCTATGTAAACTACACAAATGCAGGGTCTGTGTCTATTTTAATTGCAGATGTACACAAATTGCCTAGAAGAGTCCCTGACCTATTGATAGACCCTAAACATCTATGATGTCCCTCAGGAAGTGCTAATTAACACCTAGTAAATGTTTGCTGAATGAATACTGAAACTTACCACTTATCCCTATTGGTTATCCTTGTATCCCATGGCCCTTCACTATGATATAACAATCTATATTTTTATGTATCTACAGAACATGAATCTTTGGTTTCTTCTGTTAACCACACCAGTTCCAAGTTGGAGTTTGTTGGATTTACAAATAAGAATGATCTCAGGACCTCCCCTGTTGGCTCAGGAGGTTGAGCGCAGTGCTGTGAAGCTGTCTGCAGCCTCTGCAGTGCCTGTTCCATCCTGGCCAGACAGCGAGCGTCC
Organism: Talpa europaea; assembly: GCF_964194135.1. Taxonomy (NCBI): domain Eukaryota; kingdom Metazoa; phylum Chordata; class Mammalia; order Eulipotyphla; family Talpidae; genus Talpa; species Talpa europaea. The sequence goes on from NC_140077.1 coordinate 16,478,124, forward strand.
CACATGGCGCAGCAGACCTCTCCTGTCGCACCTGCTGCTTCCTTCACCAGTGTATTTCATCAGTCTGCCCTTCCTGTTTCCCGGTCTGTCTCTGGTGAATCCTCTCACCCTCCACACATCTGGCCTATACCCCAGTTCTTGCATAAATAAATAAATAAATCTTTTTAAAAAAAGAATGATCTCATTTTTTTTTTTATTTTATTTAAAGATTCTGCATACAAGAACTGGAGTACAGGCCAGAGGTGCAGAGATGGGTGTGTGTGTGCGCGGGTGTGAGTGGATTCACCAGAGACAGAGTAGGGAACAGAACAGGCCGATTGACCAAAGTACACTGCAGAGAGGAGCAGTGGGCCAGTCAGGAGAGATCTGCTACACCATGTTTGTTGCTCCCTGGCCAGGGATCAAACTCGTGCTGCCAAGTTTTTTTTTTTTTAAAGATTTCTTTCCTTATACAAGCACTGGGGTACAAGCCAGAAGCACAGGAGGGTGAGAGGATTCAACAGAGACAGAGCAGGGGACAGAACAGGCAGACTGACGAAATACACTGTTGAGGGGAGCAGCGGGTGAGACAGGAGAGGTCTGCTGCACCATGTGGGAATCATCCTGGCCGACGGGGAAGCAAATCAGCACTGCAGAGGCTGTAGACAGGTTTATAGAGCTGCACTCAACCCGCTGAACCACCAGGGTTGAGCACCAGACATTTTTTAAAATGAAAAATGATGTAAAAATATATAAAAAAATAAAATAAATAAATGAAAATGCAGAAGTGTAAGCTAGCCAACATTAGTTTCTTAAGGAAGTTTACCACCTTCAGATTCAGAAAATGAAATGACTTGGTGGACACAAACGGATTATTAAAAAAAAAACAAAACAAAAACAAAAGGACCTACTTTTCTGCACACTTGGGAATCTTCCTCCTCCCTTAATGCCTGTAGGATTTCTAAAGAAATGCCCTGTGTTGCTTCATCATTCAGACTTATATTTAGGATACTTTGAAATTTTAATTAGGAAAGCTCTTTGAATTTAGTTCTTGGTAATTAATAGCTGTGATTAGAAACTTTTCCATTTTCATCATATGTCCTTTATATCAAGCTGAACATATTGGCAGAATTTTGGCAGAAACAAATAAAGTGATATTTAGTGTGATTTGCAGCTACCCCAAGTAATGTCCATTTTTTTCACTTGTGTCTTCTCCAGAGTGGAAGCACCGTTTAACTTGTCATCCCAGAGCCTACTCAGTGCCAGCACATCAATACCCTAGACCAGTCAAAATTATGGTCATTTCTATGTATGCAGACAGATGAGTTAAGAGATGAGAAGTTATGAGCAACAGCCACTAAATTTTTCTACATGGGCTTCTGTTGATACCTCACCATGCATTTTAAGTTTAGCATGTAATAAACCTAAGACCATGCTCTTGTTTGGAATGTAAATGTCAATATTTATATGAACTTGTATGAGAAAAATAAGACATCTGATGGTTTTCAACAGATAGCTGGTGTAACTAATTCCCTTCCACACAATCTGTATGATAATTCAATGAAATCATAAACTGACAATTAATATCCAGATCCTGGGTACCAATTATGTCCATAAGAAAGAACTAAGAAGGGGGTAGGAACCCAGTAGACTATGGTAGAAGCACTAATGGGTGCTTTGGTGGTGGACATGTGTAAACCTGTACCCCTAAATCATGCACAGTGTTGTATGCCAACATTACTCCAATAAAAACACAATTTACATTTTAATAAATGAAAAAAAAAAGGTTTATAAAAATGTTGCTTCAGGGGCCTCCCTGGTGGCACAAGTATTAGGTAGCAACCTATGAAGCTATCCACAGCCATTGGAGCATGAATTTGATTCCCAGACAGCCAGGGAGCAACCCACATGGTACATACAGTAGACATCTACTGTCTCACCCACTGCTCCCCTCAGTGGTGTACTTTGGTCAATCTACCTGTTCTGTTCCCCACTCTGTCTCAGGTGAATCCTCTCACCTCTGACCTGTACCCCAGCTATTGTATGCATAAATAAATAAATCTTTTTTAAAAAATGTTGCTCCAGGAACAGGGCTGGATATAGAAGCGAAATGTGACACATACGGGAACAAGGAATAAGAAATCACGGCAAATAGTTGAATTGTAGACATTTCCTATGATGTTAAAGAAAAGATAGTATGTTCTGGATTTTTGAAAATTCCTAATGATTACTTATTATAAAAATAATATATAAACCATGAATCATTCAGAGAAACCAATTTGAACACGAAAATAAATATTGCTGTTATAATACTGAATGAGGAAGTTAGGAAATAGGTACAGGTAGCTATTTAGGATCAGGGAGAACCCAAGCACAGTTACTCCAAGCCCATTTATCTATTTGAATAAGGAACAATCAGTTGGAGTCAGGGTGCCCCCAACCCAGTAAAAATTCAAGAACACCAACACAGTAACAATGCTAAAGCAACAGACCAAAGCTCATTTAGGGAAAGCAGGTCAGGCAACCTGCGAGACTCAGTGCCCTCAGTAACCTAGGATACCCCATGGGACCCAACCAATCAGCAATACCCAGACACTCAAGGGTCAAACCCCTACTTCTTGCCCACTCTACCCATATCTTTTTCATGCCCCCTTGGTGCTTACCCATTTAGCAGCCCCCTCTGCTCAGAGCTTTCCTGTCCTTGTCTGACAATAAATCTGCTTTCCTGTCTAACTGGTCTCAATGTTGAATTATTTCCTTGCCAAGACAAGAACCAAGAACCCATCAGGGTCCTCAGACCCTCAGGCCCAATTCAGTATCTCCAATAAATATTCAGTTTTAACATTTGGTTGGACATTTCCATGTATTGCATCTCATGCTCCTTTTCTCTCTCATAATATCAAGTATGCTTTCCATGCGTGTTGAACACTTTTTGAAGTAAATAAACACCAGCACCTGATAGTCATTAAAAATCCTCGAAGGATGATAACGGTTTGACATGTTTTTTATGTGACACTCTTCCAAGAACAACTCATGAGTAAGATGCTGTCTCAGAAAGAGTTTAGAGAGAAAAAGTGTTTTAATAACTACACAGTTGATGTCAAGTACCTTGTCACCATCACCATCGGTAAGAATTTGCTGATAGCCACACAGTGGGAAATAGAGAGTTGAGTACATTGGGTGCATGTCTGGAAATGTGATTAAGGACAGAATGTAGGTCTGATGAGGGTCATTATTATTTGGATATTTTGGCTTACAGATTAGCAGCATCAGGCATAGTCCCGGGAGCTTGAGAGAAACACAAAAACTCAGGCCCTGCTTCAGAATCAGTGAGTAAGGATCTGTTTTTAAAGACCCCTAAATGATTCCTTTGCACATAAAGTTTGAAGGCACTTTCAAATGTGTGTCAAGATTGCTCATGTGCTCAGTGAGGACAGTGAGGTTACAAACTTTAAGAACCTCTGGGAATTACAGCTTGAATTGTAAAGAATACAATGTGTGTAAAGATAACATCAAGCTACCACAAAATCAGCTCATAATATATTATTATGCAGGAATTCTAGTTATTTCATGTGTCATTTTTCCTACTGCTAAATCTGCATATGTCAATAAAAATGTATGCTTATAAAGCTCATAATAAGCATAAATGCACTATTTAAAGACACATATTCAAAACTATTGTGCAAGACAGCCTAGGTTTCTTGTGAAAAAAGGTGCTTCTAGGAGAATATGACAGAATGTACTGATTATTGACATCTTGTTTGGTAGTTACTCAATTATCAAGATGTATTGTAGTGTGGGGTAAATATCAAGCTCAGCATTGCCTTATCATTTGCCAATTAACTGTGGGTCTTCTCCACCCCAGCAGGAGGCGTCTGATACATCCTTAACTGTGAGCACAATGACTTAACCATTTACCTGAAATACACTGGAAGACTTGAAAAGAAACAGTATTGATGAGAAGAGTAGAAGACAAATTGATTCATGTATCAAGATAAATGACCAGCATTTAAAAAAAATCAAATGCACTTGCATTTAAAGGAAGCTTTAATCATAAAATTCAGATGCCAAAACAAAAAACCTATAAGAAAAATACAAACACAGAAAGTATGCCTTTACAATAGAAGTTAAGCAGCTCTTTACAACAGAGGTTTCGTCATCTTTGTGGAATTAATGACCCATTTTCCAAGAAAGTGGTTTCTGCTCATAACAGTGAATAGAAGTTACTGGAAAACAGTCCCATAAGGAGAAACTTAAAAATAAGGAACGCAATGTAGATGGACAGATGAGCTTTTTATAGAATCTCCTGGTGAGGGCCTCCCCAGTGGCGCAGTGGTTGAGCGCTGGGTTGCGAAGCTGCCCGCGGCCTCTGCGGCGCCGGTTCGATCCCCGGTTGCTCCCCGGCCACCGGAGGAGGGTCCCACATGGCGCACAGACCTCTCCTGCCGCCCGCTGCTCCCCTCAGCAGTGTACTTCGGTCCTCCTGCCTGCTCTGCTCCCCGCTCTGGCTCTGGTGAATTCTCTCACCCTCCCGCGCTTCTGACTGTACCCAGTGCATGTATAAACAAAACAAACAAATAATAAATTAAAAAAAAAAAACATGCCTCTATTTAAAAAAAAAAAAAAAAGAAAGAAAATGAGTATTCATTTCAGGTAAATCTGAATAGAAAAGAAGGAGGCTTAGTGCAAGGATTACTAGGATATAGCCCCCAAAAAGCTGAGTTGGACAAGTGGAGAGGAAGGTAGGAAGGCCCCAGCTCTTCTTCTACTCACACCCTCAGGTAAGCCACTTGGAACAAAACATAACAACCATTCCAAAGAAACAAACATTTCAGAGGAGCACTTCATTATTTTTTTTGGGGGGTGTGATTTTCTTGCAGTATTCTATTTGGAATTTTTTCCAAACACATTCCCTTATTAGCCCCTTTTACATTAAAAATCAGCAAGACAGCCTAGGTTCCTGGTGAGAAGATGCTTCTGAAGCACAGGGCGTTACTCTCACAAGCATATGACACCTGTCATAGGCTTAAGTGTGGGGCTGCTCTCTGCCTTCTGCAGGAGTGTCCCAGCTCCATCCATGACAGCATGATTTGTTCCACTTGCCCTTACAAGACACTTGAAAATCTGACTTCATCTGTGGGCAGTACTGCCACACAAGCAAGTCACCTGCCTGTGGCATGATAGAAAAACACTGTACCAAGTCCCCTGAAGTACCCTCTCCCCTCGATGGTATCTGGCTAACTTTTTGTGAGCTTCTTCCAATAGTTAAATTTTAAGAAGTACATTCTTGGCTGTCAAGCCCCAACGTTGCCTAATTTGGACAGATAAGAAATCTAACAAGATACTTTAGAAAGTCACTTATGCCATAAGGTATCCACATTATCTTGAGACATTTCTATTTGGCTAATAGGAAATGAAAGTGTGGATTAATGCCTTTCACATGCCATTAAAAAGCTGAGTGGGAGAAGCCTTATTCCTGCCGCCAGGGGCCTCCTTCTCGTGTCTGTTCTCTGCTGTCTCAGCTAATCGCTTTCGGCACTTTCAAAAGCGAAGGATGAGTTTTGACTTCATAGAAAATGAGTTTAAACCACAAAGTCCATGTGGCCTCCAAACCTTGGATCATTGCCATGGCACACTGCCTTCACCTTTGATTTAAAGACTGGGAACATGTGGCTTCCTAAAAATGAAAAACTCTTTTGCTCAATTCCCAAAAGGCTAATGCAAGCAGCTGTTAAAGGAGAAATAAAGACAGACACCAGAATTCCAAATAAGCAAAACTTATTGAGACTGGATCAGCAATCACCTTTCTGTAACCCTGAGAAGTTAGGGTGGCAAATCTGTGCCCTCCCTTAATCTGACCCGTGATTAGGTGTATAATTGATCAAATACATAAGATGGTTGTTGTCAGGGATAAATTCTAAAGATCTAAACTTAGTAAAATTAATAATCACAGCACAAATTAATACTGAATGATTGAAACCCAGTCACTATAGCTTACATTTGTTATTTCATTAAATCCTGCCAAACTTGAGACAGAAACTAGTATTATCCCATTTTAAATGAAGCTGATAAGTCTGCTCTACTGGGGAGGGGATATTAGAGACAGAATAGGGAGATTCTTTAGCCTATTATCCTTAATCTTATTTTAAAATGTGAATTAATCAGTAGTTAACATTTTTAAGTTAATTCTTGCATGCACAAATACCTCAACAATTCCCTAAATAAAGGATTTCTCAAACATTAAGAGACTGGACTATTTTGATAATGGGATTATTGTAGGCCTTAATAGACCCTTTCTGTCAAGTGGGTAGAAGCCATTTGGAGAACAGCCCAATGCTGAGCAGAGGTCAGCCACCTCTAGAGAAAGGTGGAAAGTCCATCAATGACATTAAAATTTTCCTCCAAGTTCATAAATCCCATGGGCCTGGAAGGTAGAAAAGGCTCCATTTAGATAGGGAAGGGGGTGGAGCTATGTGGGTGGGCGGGGCTGCACAGGGTGGAGCTACACAGGGTGGGTGGAGCTACATGGGGGTGGAGCTACATGGATGCGTGGGGCTACACTGCTTGCTTATCAGAGGGTTAGGTAATGAGCAAGTCACAAGCTGCAGTTTTCTCTTTGAAAGTGTTTTAGCTGATGGATTCCAGAGGCAAGCTTTACCATGTGAAAACTCATCCTCTTTCTAGAACCTAAATTAATGCTTATTCTGTCCCCAGAGCCCTGTTTTATGTTCTCCAAAGGACTAAAATTTGTAGACCATCTGTTACAAAGGGAATTTAGCTTCCACCAAGATCATCTTTCCTACATTTTCCCATCCTGGAGCCCCTCCTCCTCCCAGCAACCAGCCACCCAGCAAAGCAAAATTGTCACACTGAATTTTCAGTGAAAGAGAAAGGACTTAGAGTTAGGCTGTAAGGAAAAGCACATCATAAAGTTACCAGCTTAATTAAGCTGTTACAGTTTTTAGGGCTTTTTAAACACAGGCAATTTGAATATACAATTTAGTCTAGCACAGCCTCATTCTGTGTTTCCCTTGGTCGGCTTGGACTCAGATCGTGAATGGAAAACAGCTGGGTGACCTTCAGTGGCACAGAGCCAGCGTCTCGTTTCCACTGTGGTCTCCACAATGAATTTACAAAGTCATCTCTTGGCCTAGGAGTGAGGGGCACGGACCCTTGAAATACCATATATAGAGGTCAATCCCACTGACACACTTTGAGGGTCAGTCTCTCCCAGTGTTCTCATTAATAAGATCCCACATGTTCTCCAGTATGTGCATTGTCAGAATGTGCTTGGTGTTTCAGAATGTTCTTCAGAATGTGCTTGGTGAAACATTCTTTCTGAAAAATGATTCAGAAAAATGATTCTGAAGCTCTGCCCTTAGACAACTAACAAAGATTACAACTAAATGGTCTCCAAGTTTGACTAAAAGAGGGTAAGGTCAAATTGTCTTGGTGGGGGGGGGGCTGGGAAGCTCTACTTGGGGAAAGTATAAGAAGCCCATTGCTTTTGCTGTGAAAATAACTCAGCACTTTGCAGATTAGGCCATTTTGCTATTTGATAGCTGTTTCTTGTTTAGCAACACAGTCAGTGGATTAATTTGTATCTTGTATTAACTCTAATCTCCCACTTAGCCCCCCTCATATATAAACAGACACAGTGAGATGCTAAAAAAAAACTTTGCTGTGTTCACTTCAGAAGTAGGTATGTTAAAAAATGGGAACCCACTGAGGCATCAGCATGGTCCCTGGGCAAGGATGAGAGGGTCAATTCAGAAGCTTCAACATTGGCTTGGCTTTTTTCAAAATTTGATACCAAAAGAAAAGGCAACAAAATCAGAAACAAGTGGGATCGCATCAATATAAGAAGTTTTTACAAAACAAAGGAAATTTCCATCAACAAAATGAAAAGGCAAACTACCAAATAGGAGAACATACTTACAAACCATGTATCTGATAAGGAGCTAATACCCAAAATACAGCAAGAACTCATGAATTTCAATAGCAAAGTCACCAAACTGATTCAAACATAGGCAGATAAAAACAGTTTGCTAAAGAGAGAGGGTAGGTTCATGAACAGGTGCTCAACATCACTGATCATTGGGGAGACGCCAATCAAAACCACAAGGAGATAACACTGCACACCTGCTGGGATGTTGTCATCGAAAAGACAAGAGGTAGTAAGTGCTGGCAAAGATGTGGAGAGCAGGGAACGCCATACACCATTGACGGCGATGAAATTGGTGAGCCACTATGGATAATAGCATGGAGAGTCCTCAAAAAGCAAAACCAACCCATGATCCAACCATTCCACTTCCAAGTATTTAATCAACAGAAATGAAAACATAACTCGAAAAGCTATCACAACCTCATGTTCATTGAAGCGTGTTACAATAACCGAGATAAATTTATAGACATATTATTTCAGCTATTAATAGAAGAAAATAAAATTTGTCATTTGTGACAACGTGGATGCAATTTGAGTCAGGTGACTATATTAAGTGAATTCAGTCACACAGAACAACACCATCATATCTCACTTACAAATGGATGTGTTGGGAAAGGCGATCAAAAAAAAAAAAAAAAAAAACAGGAGTTGCTGTCAACCTGCAAACCAGACCTGGGCATTTAGGGGCGACTCACCACCATCACCTTTGGGGAATATTGGTTCCTCTTATCTTCCCTGCTCTCCATTGCCAGAAAGTGCCAAGGACATATCCCCAGGATAAAATGTAACACTTAAGCCACTTGAATGGTTCATGAGGTTAACCTCAGTTAAAGCCTTTATATGAGCACTTAAGATTTGAGGGTGGATGCGAGAAACTTCTTGTCTGCCCAAGACGAAAATTGGACAAAAATTGCTCAATGTGATTTCCTTTAGTTATTAAATGTGCCACCTACCTACATAGTGTGGGCTGCCTTTGCCTTCGGTCTCTCCTTGTGAGCGCCAGTTTCAGATTCACCTGGGTTGTGATCCAAAAGGACTGTAAAACAAAACAGAAAAAAAAAAAAAAAACTGAGCTAATTTATAAACAGATCTGTGGCTGCCAGAGGCAGGAGTCCGGGGATGGCAAAAAGGGGGAATCAAAAGGTAGAAAATTTGTTTAAAAATAAGGCATGAAGCTACATTGCCCAGCACAGCATCTGTAGTTAATTATACTCTCTTGCATATTTGAAAGTTGCTGAGGGTAGACCTTAAAAGTTATCAGCCCACGGAAAAAGAAAAAAAAGATTGTAACTATGTGTGATCATGGATGGTAACCAGACTTAGTGCAGATCTTTTCACAATATAAACAAGTAGTGGATTTGTTTTAGGCCCGAGTCTAATTTTTTATATCCACTATACTTCAATAAAAATAAATCAAACTTTACTGGAAATGTGCTCATTATAAAACCCCAAATCACACCCATCTCAGCTGCTGGCAACAGTCTCTCAATCAAACTAGTTCAACCTAAGAGTGGAAACTGGAGCTGAACAGGCAAAAAGGTGATATGGGATGGCCTGTAACTTTTTACATGACAACACTTTTATAGTGATCAAATAGCTTGTATTGTTTCATCATTCTAATCATCCATTAAAGTGGTCATGAGCTGGTGGCCTGATTTGCTAGTGACAAAAGTAAATCTAGAGAAGTATGGATTTTTAGGTCAGACTGTATGGACAGAGAGATTCAAATGTAAATGCCCTGCATCCTAACAGAAAACAGGGTCAACTTGAACTCCAATGTTCCTTGTATTTATACATAGCATTATGGTGTGGCTCCCCATATAGAAAGTAGCTTTCCAGAAAAAATTTTCTCCAATCCCTCAATCATGTGCCCATATGCCCTGTCTCCCTTTACTATATGTTAACTAAGTTGAATCCCACTTTAAACTTAGTTACGTGAAATTTTAAATCTGTGAAAGTAAAATAAAACCTACGCGAGTAAGTGCATTTCACATAGGCATGCTGAACATTTTCTTCTGAGAATGCTCTCCTCTAATGAGCTTAAAGGCTTGGATTAAAAGAAGACAAATGGCTGCGAGTCTTCCAAGTAAACACCCTGCGCGGCAGGAGGCATCTATGCCAGCACCTTGCGGGGTGGAAAAAGATGCTGATTGATGCTCCTTCTCTCGAACCCCAAAGAAGCTTCCCTGAAATAGGTGCACACAGTCAGTGATCTCTTGTGTGCATGTTTTAAAATTGGACAAGAGGCTAGTGTTGACCCTTACGTTTTTTGATATCTAATTTTGCTGTGTAACTTGCAAGAGTAGGACCTCATAAATCCTTATTTTGAATCACTCTTGATAAAAGCAACATTGAAAAGCAAAATTTACCAGATACAATAAAAAAGAAGAGAAGAATAGCTGAGTGGGGACAGTCAAATCTAAAAGGACAAAGCTATTTCTGGGGTGTCCAGTCCTCCTTTTGCCAGTTAGACTTTACCATCTCATAATTTGAAGTCTGACCTTCTTCAGCTTCCTGGGACCATGAGGAAGGGAACACTGTGTCCTTCCAAATGCGGAGTGACCGTCAATCACCAGGAACCTCCAAGCTGAACTGTACCTTTGAAACAAACTCACCACATCCCGAAAGCCTGGAGACTGAGGTTATTGCTCCTCCTCCTGAGGGCTTACTGCCAAATACTATTGATCCAATTCCCCACTACACTGGCCCTTAAGTAAGCCACAATCAGAATCACCTGGAACACAACAATTGCTAGATTGTATCCCACAAGTTCTGATTAGGAGGTCTGGACCGGGTGGCAAGAATTCTAACAAATTCCCAGGTGAGCGATGTTGATGCTGATGCTGCTAGTCTGAGTATGGGAACCACACTTTCCCTAGGACCTCTAACCTAGAAGGACCTCTAACCTAGAAGTCTGATTGCTATTCTAGACTTTTTGCCCATAAGCTAATGTCCCTACTTCTGGCCTCAGCAAGGATTTGAGTGGGGTAATGAGAGGCTTGGGCTGTGAGCAGGAGGTGGGCAGGTCAAGTGCATTAGATTTCTACCTCCATCCATCCTCAAGCTCTAGGGCTGAGAACTTCAAGTATTCTAGGTGTTTGGTGGTTTTCAGGTTATTAAACTTTTAAAGGATGAAGTCTGCCAGTGTGCAGTTCAAAGGCGAGCAGCCAAAAACTTGTAAGAGGAAAAAAAAAAAAAAAGATATGGCCTTGAGGTGCTTGCCCAGAAGCTTTGAATTTATCTGATAGAACCAGGTCATGACTTGAGGGGGAGGAAATTCTGCTTGTTAAAATAATCAGTTACATTTCTTAACATTTGGGGAGAAAACCCCAGGGAACGTAGATCTCTTTAAATTTTATAGATTTGTGGATTGCTTCTCCTCACAGGTGTAGCCCTTTGAGACTCTGTAATTAAGAAGAATGAAATAGTTTAGGAACATCTGAATAAAGAGTTAGGATGATTGGAATGGATCACACATCTGTCAGATGAACTGATGTTTAGGACTAGGTAATCACAGCTTGATTATTACACTATCGTAAATAGAAATGAAGTACATATTAAAGAGGTTTCTGGGCTTAGGGATGAAGGCAAGTAGAATGCAGGTGTTCCAAAAGAAAATTTTGCTGTAGCATCTACTGGTGGCAAACAATTTGAGGGTCCTCTCATTGTGTAGACTTTGTGAGAACCTGGTTTTATTTCCTCATCCTCATTCAGTTTTACAGATACAACCTGTGTCCCTACTATGTTCAAAGAAATTATCAGATCTTTGTTTGATATAAAAATAACTAGAACATATCAACATCTACTCTTAGGTAAGAGGCTATCAAATTGCAAAGTAGAGCAGAAAACCATAAGCCCCAGGTGCACAAGGTTTCATCTGAGGACTCTAGGGACGGTATAACCATGCATACACAAAATTCCCCATTAAAGAATCATCCTGATTCAATGAGACTTGAACTACTGTGTTGGTGTCAATTAATGGTGGTGTTTCCGTGTCAGGGCCATATTAGAGGGAAGGCCTGCTAGGCTCAACATTCAGAAATAGAGAACTGGTTATTTTCTGCACACCCTCATCCTTAAAATTAACACCCACACCCCAAACTTTAATTCATACAGGCACCTTATTTTTGCCAACCTCTGCAGAATATGGCCTGTTAGATAGCCATTTAGTCCTTTAACCCAGGCTCCTGGACTGTATTTATGCACTTAACATGTTTCCTCATTCTATTCCTCCTCCCTGTAGATTCAGGATTTCTTGATCATTTTTATTCTTTTTTCTTTCCAAGACATCTCCCATATACTTGCTTGAAAAGGCAAGCCACACAATCTTCTCTCAGGAAGAGAACTTTGGTTTCATCATTTGCTTTAATTGCTTGTGAACTAAATGTTCACTAAATAAAATTGTGAGTTGGGGTCCTCTTTTAATTTGGGATGTTTAGAGTCCTGAAGAGACAGTGCAATCCCTCCAGCATATCATGTAACAGTGTCTTCGAGGGAACTGACACATCTTAGAAAACTTCAAATTTAATAGATTTATATGTAAAGTAGGGTGCTGGTTTCTGGATGCTGAGAGTATTGTAATATTTAAGTGATTTGCTTTCCTGGCCTGGGCTACCCAAGTGACCTGCAGTTCAATCAAAACCCAAAACCACTGTTTCAGCAACTTGTGGCATTTGCAATAGCTGCTTTGATCAGTTTATTTTGTTTCATGTTCTCAGTAAAAGATCAGTCACACTTTATAAAACTCTACTTAAGATTTTAATTTCTTGCACTATTTTCAGAATTGGACTAAACTTGAGTCAATGGCAAATCCTTTTTGGAATGGAGCTGGGATAATTAGAGAGCTTTATGCAGGGTAGAGGTTGCATGAAACCGGTCTACTTCAATTACAATGTTTTTGAGAAAAGATTGTGATTTTCATCAGCTAACATAGTGACCAGTACTGTCAGCTGGTGGAACGGTTGCCATTAATGAAAGCCCCCCCCCCCCCAATATATCCTGATCATCAGCCACAAACAATATAATCAGCAGTTTTCCACTGCTTATTTTGTTAGGGAGCAACTTGGGACAGTCTCCAATCTTAGAAGTAAATACATGAAATAATTTCTCTTAACCACCTAATTTGATGCAACATATTCTTGTGTTAAGAGATGTCAAGAACCCCAGTTCTTGTATAAATAAATAAATCTTTAAAAAAAAAAAGAAGAAATAGCTCCCTCGAAGACACTGTTAAATGATATGCTGGAGGAATTGCACTGTCTCTTCAGGACTCTAAATCATCCCAAATTAAAAGAGGACCCCAACTCACAATTTTATTTAGTGCTGGTAAATGTCAGAACATGAGTGATGAATTCTTAAATTAACATAAATCTGTCTGGGTTATTGTTGTAGGTTAAAATCCTTCAGTGGGTCTCCTTACCTAAGTATTCCAGATTCTTTGGCATGTCATGAGAAATATTGTATGATTTGATAGTTGCCTCATCCTCCAAGGAAACAGGCTTCATAATGGCACACGATCCCCAAGGCCACTCCATCCCAGAGATATTTACAGGAAAAAATATAGGGTTTCCGTGGGAAAACTAGGCTGCCTGCAATTCAACCAGCTAGAGGTACAAAATATTGAAATTTGGTATTTTATGTAAATGTGACATTTTGAATTCACCAGTGGGTCAGCACATGGATCATAGAGATTAGTTTACACTTGTATTTTTCATCACCTAGGACAATACTTGACATTAATAAATTATTAATACTTGAAAGGAATGAATGGATGTAAGCATCAAATTCAGGGTCCAAGGACTCAAACTTTCCTTTTCTCACTCTGTGGTTGCCTCTTGGCTGGGCCTTCTGGCTAAAATTGTTTTCTGTACATTTGCTTTTGAATCTGCCTTTTAGAAAATATGCATTTATTTATGTCTCATTGCATTAATTTCTCTACTCCTACCTCTATCTATAGATCAGATGTTGTGGCCGTGCAGGATGATAGGAGCAAGGCAGAAGCTGTGTTAAGTGACAAGTGTGAAGTGTGAAATTCACATGTATTACTTAGTAATTTTCCCTTTTCTATCTTTCTTCTAAAGCATTAAAGGTAATAGTCTGAATCAAGCCTCTGCGGTTGTTTACTCCTTTCTGACAGAATTAGTTGGGGCAGTTCAGTCTTTCTGATTTATTGTTGCATCTCATCTATTTTTCATTCATTTCAGGCATATATTTTTCTCTCATTCTCTTTAAAACATTAAAATTGCCCACAGTCCTCCATGGTTACTTGGTTTGACAATTTATCAGAAAACGTAGAGAATAGCTTAGAGTGGATCAGATTAACCTAGGTGTATTTGTGAGACAAGATCATCAAGCCTATGGGGTTTTGTTCTAAGATGGTAAGAGATGCAGCCCTGGAAGAAAGGTGAGTATACCTCTGAACCAGGCGGGGCTGGTCTGCTCCAGTGCTGATAAAAATGTAGATGAAGGATAGTATCTTTGGAGGATTTAAAAATAATGCTAAAACCAAATAATGTCAGTTTGTTTTTTAGAACAATTTTAGATTCACAGTTGTATTGTTCATAGATGGCCTGACAGAACACATACAACACCCCTTATTATCAGTACACTCCACCAGACCGTGCATTTGTTCAACTCAGGAATCCACACTGACATGTCAAAATCCTCCCAAGTTCATACTTTGTATTATAGTCTATACTCTTATAGTCTATGGATTTAGACAAATATACAATGAAATGCTTTTGAGATTATGGTATCAAGCAGAGAACTTCAACTGCCCTGAAAATCCTCTATGCTCTATTTAACCTTCCATCTCCCACCACCCCCTAATCTATGGCAACCACTGTTATTTTTTTCACTTTCACCAAAGACCTGTGTTTTCCAGCATACATTATATAACCTTATCAGATCTTTCTGAAAAGATTTCTGAAAAGTGAAAGATATAGGCTTTCACTTAATAATATAAATTTCTTATGACTCGATCACTCATTTCTTCTTAGCACTAAGTACTAATTCATTATGTAGATGGAACTAAGCTGCTTCAAAACTAATCCTAATACTTGGTTGATTTTTAGAGGACCAGTGAATATAAAGAAACAGGCTTGACAGCATCAGGGAGGAAGTAGCTAAAAGAATTTGCTAAGCCCATAAAGCCAGTAAATCTTTGCTTAAGAATTGCATATGCCATTAATTAAATAGTTTTATTGTGTGGCTTATTTTTTTTAAAGTAAAAGCAAAAGAAACATCTATTATGTTGAGCAGGCCTATGAATAGTAAATGGATTATCCAATTTCTGCTCAATGTCAGTGAATCTCAGCCATGTCCTGCAGAAACACATGCCCTTTTTACTGCCTGTCACAAAAATAAAAGAGTTTTAGCACTTTCCTAAAGGAGGAGAAAAACAGGGGAGGGAACATAGATGCAAAAAAGGAGTGGTTAAAAGACAAACCATTTTCCACATCTGAAAACTTACACCAGCCCCTTTCTCTTACATTCTGGGTAGAGAGTTTGATTCTGAACTTTTATCAAGTTATGTCTAGAGACTGGATTCTGAGGATGCCAGAGTAATAGGGCACAACCCAGACATGGAAAATGGAGTTAATGTGTGAATATGCTCCTGTGATATAGGATTTAATAGTTGACAATGATCCTAAGAGACAGAGTTAACATGTGCTAGGGTGATTCCTAGAATATTTAGAAAGTGACATAGAATTTCCATAACTATCTGGGTAGGTGGTGGATAAAATAATCAAAAGACTAAGTGAATGAATATGCTGTCATGGATGTATACTTAAAGTGGGATGTTAGACCAGTGGAGTACTTCATCAGAGCTGCCAAAAGGTAGTCCATATGAGTGATAAGGAAGGTGCCAGAGACAGGAATCCTGGCATCACTGACAAGTTCAGTGGTGGATGCATTCTGCAGGCCAGGGCTTATAGTGGAAGATGCTGGGCTCAGTAACAGCAATAGCAGAGGTCAGCTGGTAGAACCTTCACCAAAAGCAAGATGGGCACAATTATAATGAGAACATTTATCTGTAGAAACTACTATAACAGATTACCATTTCTTGGGTGATAAAACAATAGAAATTTATTTTTCCACATTTTTGGAGATTGGAATTCCAATCTCTAGGTGCTGACAGGGTTGGTGTCTGGTGAGATATCTTCTTCTGGCTTGTATACAGTCATCTTCTCAGTGTACACACACACTCCTTATGTCTCTTCCTCTCTTATAAGAATTCCAGTCCTATCATTTTGGGGTCAACCCTCATGATCTCATTCAACCTTAACTCCCTCCTTAAAGGTTTTACTTCAAATAGAGTCACATTGCTGGTTCAGTCTGAAATATATGGATTTAGGGGAAATGCAATTCAGGCTATAACAAGAGCATCGAGGTCAGCAGCTATATGGTCTAACTCTCAGAACTCTATAAAGATAGCTAAGAGAGCATGGCTAATAGAGCAAAACCTCCTCAGATTCATGAGGTGGCATATTTCATATTTGGAAATACTGATCTGACTCAATTTCTAAGTTATACAAAAGACTACCAACTTTGACAGGTCCAAAGTAAGATAGGACTTTCCAACAGGTTTTGGCTCTCACATAGATAATTCTGACATTTTGGCCATCAATACTGCAGATTCTATAGTGTTAGAGATTTCTATAGTGGGGAAAATGTTAGATGCCATTTAGGGGAAGCTCCAACAGGAAACTCCCAACAAAGGACTGTGGAGTGCCAATAGCCCCTGTTGAGTTACAAGACCTTAATAGCTACAGAGATCCTGACAAATAGGAGTTCATCTGTCTGTAATTACTCATCATGAGTTTGGTTCGATCACACCCATCAAGTTATAAGATACTGGCATTACATCTGGGACAGAGCACAAGTAAGTTGTACATAGGTGATCCAGACCCCATATCAACCACCAATGTTAAATGGGTTCCTCTGTGTTAGGTCACCCCTACTGTTACATGGTGGAGTGAATTATGGGAAGATTTTAGAAGAGGAACAAAGCCGTTTTGTTCACAGAAAGTTTTTTTTCAATCTCTGAGTGAAAACTAAAGTGGACTGCTGATGTAGCCACACTCAGCAGTGACATTTAAAAGGCAGCAGAGAGAAAGATCAGAGGGAGGGAGGAGCACAGGGGACTGAGGTGATGGTGCACAGGTGCATTGGTGAAGGAAATTCGATGGGGACTACACCTGAGGGGTGGGGGAAAGCAAATATTGTTTAAAAATAAACAATGATATAAAAATTAAAAAAAAATTAGTAAAAAGGCAGCAGAGAGAGGAAATACTGCCTGTGACAAAGCCTTCACCAGAACAACTTCATCCTCTTTGTATGGACAGACAAGGAGCCTAAAGAAAGAACATACACAGATTCAGTGACAAATACCTTGAATACAGCTCAGGGCTCTGAAGAAAAACTGATATGTTGAGAACAATGAATTCAAGTAAGAAGAAAGTGTGTAGACCCATGACCACAGACATGAAGTATAAAGATCATGATGTCACATGTTAACGCCAAGAGCAACCAGAGAACATCTATGACAGATGAAGCACTAAACAATCAAGCAGAGAATGACTTGGTCAGTTAACATCACTCAGTCAGTAATTTTCTACTCTTTACCTGCGTGATGGATTCGCAACACAGAAAACTTGGTGGTAGAAATGGAGGCTGTGTGTGTTCCCAACTGAATGGATTTCACTCACCAATGCTGATTTACTTACTTCCATGCAAATGTCAAAACCTCCATCAATAGAGGGCACCACTGAACCTCCAGGATTGCCTCACTCCCCAAGAAGACCAACCAGAGCCTGGATGACAAATGGGTTACACTGGACCTTTGTCACTGTAGAAAGCATGAGGATTCATCTTGGCCACGATAAATACATAAGCTGAGTATTTATTTGTACTTCCTGCTCTCAGGGGCTCAGTGCCTTGACCTTGAGATTACAGAATATTTCATTCATTGACAAAGGGCCCAACATAACATCACATCAAGTCAACAATACCACTTTATAGAGAAGATGTGGCAGTTGGCACATGACTGGATTCACTGGCTCTATCACATCCCATCCCATCCAGAAGCTTCTGGAATGTGTTTTAAAAACATAGCTGAAGTACCTACTTCGAGATAAAACATTATGTGCACAATACACATAAAATCAACCATTGTATAGTTCCCTATCTGCAATAAGTAGAATGTGATGACCTCGGAATCAAGGTTGTGAAGATAAAGGTGCTGCTTACCATTATCCTAAGTGGCACATTTGGAGAACGGATGCTTCTTCTCCTCATAGCTCTGCACTTAGCAGATTTCAAGATCCTAGTTCCCGGAGAGAAATGTTCCCACTTAGGATCAGAGAGAAAGATTGTAATAAGAGTCAAGTCATTTCTGTTGTTTTGGCCTTCTCATACCAAGAGATCAGCAGGGAAGAGGGAGAGAGGAGGGGTGATGGATCCGGGCCATGGATCAGGTAGCTGGTAGACACCATGAACAGGAAGGAGTATATCTTGTACTAACTACAGTGTATCTTGCTAATTTTGAGAGTAAATACAAAACAGCAGAATCCTGGCTTAAAGAAGGCATGGTGACCAGGAAACAGACCCCTCAGAGATGACGAAGATGGGTGACACCACCTAAGCAGTCCTATACCTCTGGAAGTGTATCTGAATAGGAATAGATGGGAGGGAAGAGACATGGTGTCGGTTGTGGCTTCAAGTTCACCTGCAGCAGCAGGAGCTCTGGCTTATCCCACTAAACTTTCCCATGTGAGTTTCCCTAGTAAATCCTAACTATGCCATTCCCCAAGCTACACAAAATCACTGGATTTGAGTGGCACAGATGGAGAAGCGCAATGTGCACCCCCTAAGATCCCTCCTTCAGAAGGAGGCTCTCATTCTCCAGTTGCTGGAAGTGTTGGCAGCTAGCGGAGACCAGCTGAGAACTTCCTGGGAATTTCCTTCAGCTAGAAAGAGACTGCCTCATGCACAGATATGCTTCATGTCTAGTGACTGATTAGTAGAGGGCTAGGAAGACTTGGCACCTCTGCTTCATGTCGTGATTCCAGTAAGTCATTCTAACTCCAGAGCAACCCAGGGGTCACTTTGTTGTGCCGCAACATATCTATTCCTCTCCTGCTTCTCCCCATTCTTTCACTCCTCCACACATTTTGATTCAATGTGCAGTAATACCCATCTACCAAGGCCTGATTCCTGGGCAATCTATCTAAAACAGTGGCAAAGGTACAATTTTAGTCCAGGCAATCTAAATCCAGAGCCTGTGCTGACTGCCTCTCGAGTAGCTGACGAAATCTCTCTCCCCCCACTTTCCATTCAATTTTGACCTTCAAGCCCCTTCCATGACAATCTTTTGATGTTTAATGGTACAATAAATATAGTTTATTTTTCTCTGGCACTGCCCACCACTTGCACTGATATCCACAACCTGCATGGAGCAGCATTTAACCAGGGACCAGCAAGCATGTCAGGACTCCTCAGTGAGGCCCCAAGCTAACTGCTTGTGTATCAAGACAGTCGAAGCACTGGCCCCTCTGTTGCCAGCCCCACTGACAGGACCTTGGCCGTTCAGTGCAGGTGGGGTGAGAGATTATGGCCAGTTTCATGCAGTTATGTTATCACCATCAGATGATGTTCAAGTGAGACTTCTACGTGCCAGTGACAAGTCATGGGGTCTTTGGAGGCAAAGGTGCATGCTCAGTCTGACACTAGATGTGTACACTTTTGAATTGAAATTCTGTTTTTATGCACATGCAGATTAGGGGCTTGGACCTACATCAGGTATTTCTCTGATGACTTTAAGAATGACGCAATGGAAAATAAACAGAGTAGGGTTTTAAGTCAAACAGTTCTGATTCCAGATCTACCTTCTGCCTGTGTGGACTTGAAAAAGCCACTCAGAGTGTGATTTTTACTTCTTCTATAATAGTAGTGGAAAGGAGGAACACTTTCCAGATTATCATGTTGCTCACACCTGACTTGTAGGACCCATTTTTCTGCCTTTTGGGAGAAAATCATGGAGACCCCTTTCAGACAGACAAGGCATTGTCTCATTTTCTCATATCAGCTTTAAAGGGAGCAGAAATAGATGTTCCCAGTTGGGATGAGTGCAGACTTTTCCAAACCCGAAAGCACCTGCAGGGGTGTATGTCTGTGTTATGATCTTGAGTCAGTGACTGCTCTAGGAAAGGGAGACAGCAGCGACTTTGTACAAGACACCTGTGTGCCTCGAGGATTAACTGGAGGAGACAGCCCAGAGCAAGAGGGAAAAAGTCAAGAAAAATACCGGATGGCCTCACTCATAGCAGGAATTTAGAAAACCTAAATAAGGGACCAGGAAAAAGACTAATTATAATAAAGAAAAAATCAAAATCAACAAGTAACTATAAACCAAAGACACACTATGCGGGGGGTGGGGGGAAGGAGGGATTGAGGCCAAAATGGGGGGGTGGGAATTGTATGGGGAATATAACCAAAATGAAAATGCATGCATTGTGCAAAAATGAAAAATGATAAGAATTATATAAAATGAAATAAAATATAAAAAATCAAAAAGTCAACTTTTTTTATGTGAAAAAGGGAACAGGTATGTCTATGTGTGCTGTGGACAGAGGACAATGCTAGACTTCCCCTTAGCCAGTCTTCTAAACATGGACCAGTTTTTAATTTCAAAATGCTTCTTTAATGCTCAGTTGGGATTTCATCTCCATGCATATTTATATAACCTCAGGCACTATTTCTCTATTTGAACTTCTTGAGGAAAAAAAAGAAATTGATTAAATCAGTAAAGAACCAATAATCCCAAGAAGGAAAAAAAATGATCAGATGGTTTTACTTGTGAATTCAACCATTTAAAGAAAAATTAACATGGTTCTTGCTCAAACTGAAGAGAAGAGGCACCTCTAAACTCAGTTTTAAGACAGCATTACCTTGATGAAAAGCCAGACAAGAAAACTGCAAGCCCAAATCCCTGATGACAATATATGCAAAAAAGTCCTCAACAAAGGTAATAATAGTGTACTGAATCTAACAGAATATTGAAAGAATCACAAAACCATGACCAAGTGGGATGCAAAGATGGTTTAACATACAAAAATAAGCAATGTGATATATACCACATTAGCAGAATAAAGGTGAAAAGTCGCATGATTATCTCAACAGATGCTGAAAAGGTACTTGACAAAATTGAACAGACCATCATGATAAAAGCTGTCAACAAATGAGGATTACAAGTAAGTCACCTCAAAATAATAGATGATATATATGAAAAGCCCAAAGCTAACATCATTAATAGTTAATGTGAACTTTAAAATAATGAAAGCTTTTCTTCTAATATCAGGAAGAAAACAAAGGTGTCCACTTTTACCACTTCTACTCAACATTGTATTAGAAGACCTAGACAGAGCAATTAAAAGAAATAAATAACAGACATCTAGGAGAAGTAAAAATGTCCCTGCTTGCAGACAATAAGATCATATATATAGAAAATGTGAAATACTCATCCCAAAGCTATTAGAAATAATAAATTAATTCAGTAGGGTAACAGGATATAAAATAAACATAAAAAAATAAATTACAGGGGGCCTCCCTGGTGGTGCAGAGGTTGAAGACAGCGCTATCAAGCTATTGCCAGCCACTGCAGCATGAGTTCGATCTTGGCAGGCCTGGGAGCTAATCACATGGCACAGCAGACCTCTCTTGTCTCTCCCACTGTTCTCCTCAGAAGAATATTTCAGTAGATCTGCCTGTTCCACCCCCCCACTCTCTCTGGTGAATCCTCTCACCCCCCACACCTCTGGGTTACACCCCAGTTCTTGTATGCATAAATAAATAAATCTTTAAAAAACAAATTACAGTTTTATACACTAACAATAAGCTATTTGAAGGAAATCAGGAAAACAAAGTCATTTAAAATAGCATCAAGAAAAGTAGTTAGGAATGAACTTGACCAAGGAAGTGAAAGGTCTATATATTGATAAATACAAAACATCAATGCTGGATTATTAAGTTACCCAAGATACAAATAAACAGAAAGATATCCAGTGTTTATGGATTGAAAGACAACCTTTCAATATTGTTAGAATATCTATACTACCTAGAGCAATAGGTTTAGTGTAACTCCTGTCAAAATTTCAGAGCATTTTCTTTAGAAATAGAAATAACAATTTTGAAATTCATATGGTATCACAAACGACCACCAATAGCCAAATCAACTCCAAGAAAGAACAAAAATGAAGACCTGATTTAAAATATTACAGATGTATAATAATCAAAACAGTCCCTACCTCTCTTCTCTCTCTTTCCTCTATTTCATTTTCTCTTTCTCTTACATATTCATGCGTAATATCTTAGAACATAAAAATGCTTTTTCTTCTTCTCTACTTGTCCCCCACTCCTCCTGCACCTTCTCCAGCCCATTTCCTCGGGAGAGATAAATACTAAGAGTTGGGCTAGAGCAGAGCATGGGTCACCTACTTTTGATTAAACTGACTCCTTCAATCATGGATTATAGAAATTCTGGGATCACTGTTTCCTGCTATAGTTTACTACTGAAGCAATGAACAATTTAGTTACTAATGCCAAGAAAGAAAAAATTCAAATGGAAAAGTTATTTTACCAAATAATAAAACTGCCTGGTTCATATATAATTTAGAGGCTTATTTGTTCATTATTGTTCTTATTTGTTCATTATAGAATATTTGTACTAATCTCATTCTACTTTATACCTACTCATACCACCTGCTCACAAGCAGACCTCCTTCTTTCTCCTGTTTTTCTATAACACTCTCGTACACCATCTTTCCTAATGCTACTTGTAAAACATGCTTAAATTAACATACTGAAATGTTAGTAAATTCATATGTCTGGAATACATTTAACTAACATATCCCTGGTTGTAGGTGTAATACAATTACCAATTTACTAGCAGTAATAGGTGATTCCTCCCCATGAGGAAGAGACTAGTAATTAAAATTCCTTTCTGGAAAAGTTTCTCTGTAATACACAAATGAAAAAGTCTCTTATTACAGTCATAGTACAGAAACTTATTCCCCCACACTGAATAACCCCATATAAACCTATTGGTACCAAGGTGTAATGACAGTAAGAGGGAGGCCTGGAATTCAAAAGCAGATTTGTTTGCTCCCAAGGAACACACTCTCTTTCAGAGTATAGTAACTATAGTAAATTTTAATCTCACATAAATGTGGTTCACTGATGATTCTTCTCACTATTATATTCCAGCACCTAACTCAGTGTCTAACACTAAAGATTATTTCAATTAATAGTTGTTCAAGTTGATTAATGATTTTATACAGATGAGCTATCTTCCAAGCAGAGTCCATCACTTTCCACCATGAGTCTCTATAATTTGACCAGAACCCTGTATTTTTGTATTTAATAAACACATAACCAGAGAAACACTTCTTTTGACCAGGTGAAACACTCAGTGCTATCTTACCCCAACCCTCCTACTTCAGATTAGAAAACTAGACCACAGAGAGAGAGAGAACTGACTTGTCCTCAGCTTCATAGCTAAGTAATCAGCAGAGAGAGTTTGAACCCCAGTTGCTCAGCTTTGCTCAGAAAGGTTTCATGTGTCTGTTGAAGATGATGAAATGGTGAGCAACATTTCACAAAGCCAGAGTAGCTAAGGCGACACTCAAAATATTTAACCAATAACAAATTATTGTAATCATAGTTATTTTAGTACATCTATTTTTTTAACTTGTAGAGTTGTAAATAAATTACACAGTAGCATTTCAATACTAGAGAAGCTGACTATGACTATATATTAACCATTACCAGTGAGTTTTACAAATCTATATATGTGTTTTTATGGCATAACTTAGCATCATTTGCTCTCCCTGTGAAGAATGTCCTTTAGAATTTCTTATAAGGCAGCCTCAGTTGTGATAAGCTCCCTAAGCTTTTGCTTTTTTGGGGAAATCCTTACCTCTCCTTCAGTTCTAAAGGGAAGATTGGCTAGGGAACATATTCTTGATTCCCAGCTTTTTCTTTCAAAATGGAGAAAAAGCAACACTGTACACTGTTAGGGAGGATGTAAATTTCTAAAATCACTGCAGAAAACAGTATGGAAATTCCTCAAAAAATAAAAATAGAACTGACATGTGATCCAGAAATCACATGGGTATAGATCCAAAGGAAATAAAATTACTTCCTTGAACATATACTTGTATTCCCATGGTCACAGCAGCATTATTTATATGAAAAAGACTGGAAAACAACTGAAGTATACACTGAAAAATGTTAATGGAAACTCTGTATATCTACATAATGGAATGCTATTTAGTGATTTAAAAAAAAAGAAATTCTACCATTTGTGAACAACATGGTTTAACCTTGAGATCATTATGCTAAATAAATATCTCAGACACAGAAAAGCAAATGCAGTATGTAGACTCTAAGAAAAACCTCTGAAATTAAAGACAGAAAGAATAGATTAGTGGTTACCAGAGGCAGCATGGGTGGGACTGGGGAAAAAAGTAGTGGTAGTCAAAAGGTACAAGCTCATGGTTACAAAATAAAATAGTTCTGGGAATTTAATGTACTTCACATAATTATAGTTAACAATACCGTATTATATATTGAATATATATATATATTATATATTGAATATAATATAATATAATATATAATTATATATATTATATACTGAGGATAGATTTTAAAATTTTCAGAGCATGTATTTATATATATATTTATATATTTTTAGAGTCGATGGATATTAGCTAAACTCATTGTGATCATCATTTTTTTTTACATAAAGATAGATATAAAATCATGTTGTACCTCTAAATTTTTGTAATGTTATTTATCAAGTATATCTCAATCAAACTTGAAAAAATAAATGAAAGGGGACTGAGAAAAGAATTAGAAAACAAATATTTAACCACTTATATGATGTAGACACCAACCAATGAGAACAAATATCCCACAGCACATGATACTGTCGTGCTGTTCAGAGCTAGGAGATCAGCCTCACGTTATGTGTTTCTCTAATCTGTTCACTTCATGTCCTACTGTTCCTTTATTGCTCAGGTTGATTAATTCTTCTGTAAATTTGACAGAAATTGCTATCCATTACTCACTTCTCATGTGATCTAGTGGAAAGAGTATATAAATGCTCTACTGGGGAGAAGGAACAGTTTCATGTGAGTAGTACAGTAGTGAGTAGGAGTAAATTTTGAGTGTTCCACTGCATAAGGACATGTCAATGTTTGCCTATAACCAAGTTGAGACTGACGGTTAAGCTTCTTGAGGTGACATAGAAATCTTAGGAGACAACCTGAAGCCCATTGGTAAAGTCCACCTGTCGCTAAGCACCTCAACACACACATATCGTAGGAAATGAACAGGTATCGGCACAAAGTACTGAGAAACAAAAGCTAGATTTAATTATCTTCCTTCTAGATATGTATTTTGGCTCTTTTCTAATAAACTAAAAAAATGCCTTATTGGAGAATGCAAGGATTTTTAGAATTATATAACATTGTGTTTATATTGTTATCAACAGTATTCAAATTGCAGTAATTTTCCATGAGAAATAGAAAAAGCTAGTGAGTGAAGTAGAGAGCAAAAGAAATAAAGTTAAATGAAACAGATTCTGTCTGATTCATTCTAGCTCAGGTCTCCCAGTAAAAGTTACAGGCAAGACTGAAAATAAAATGTATTATAAGCTTCCAGAGTTCACTTTTTGGTGGTTGAGGCATCTTGTTCAACTGAGGTAACTAAGTCAAAGGATGTTAATACAAATGCATGACCTGCCAAAGAGTTAAATGAGAGCCAGCCTGACCCCACCCCAACTCCCACCACTGAAACTCCTAGTTTTGCAGATTCTGTTAATTTAGATAAATGGTCATTTGTGATTGACTTGTGTCTCTTCTACCTTTTATCCCTCTATTGTGTCTCTTCCTATACTTTAAATTCCAACTCTTATGACTTGAATTGACCAGTAAAGAGTAAGCCCATGAACTCTTAATAAGCCACCCTCAGTCTCAATAAAAACAGCACCCCAGACCAGTATGCGCTCTCTCTCTCTCTCTCTCTCCCTCTCCCTCTCTCCCTCTCTCTCACTCTCTCTCTCTTTAACCCCCAAACTCGCATGCCCCATAACCTCATTGATTTCCAGGTGCTGTGCTAAGTTATTTCCACATTCTGCAAGTAATAAACCTCCATCTTTCCAAGTGTCCTGAAGGTTACTGCTGAAGGGCATCTTGCAATCACAATAAGAACCCTAAGGCTGATCTTAATAACATTGACTTAAAAGAAAATGTCTGGAAGACATTTGCCTCTGCCAGATGAGCACTACCAGGCATTCCTAGTATCAATAGGCTGAGATCAATACAAAATAAAAACAAAGCCCTTCTCCTGACCATGGCCTAGGGTGAACTTTGGGAATGATCTCTGCTGTGTTCATGGAAAGGCCTCTCCCCAGGAGTAGGCACAGAGGGCAATACACACACTCTACGGATACATTGCCTCAAAGGCTCTGCATCATTAAAGCAGGGAATCTTATCAACAAGAAAAATTAAATATAATAGCAAATGGTGAATGCTTGCCTGGTAATGTGAAATTATTATTTTTTTCACTCCAGAGACTTGATTTCAGGTTGGGAACTGGGTGGCCGACAATGAATCCTGCAAAAGAGAAAAGAAAACTTCCGATCAAAGTATAATAAAGGAAAAATAACTGTCTGCCCTAATTTGCTATTGAGAAGTAGTGTAAAGGGGCAGGACTGGACCAGTGCAGGTTTTCTGATCCAGCAGACCAGGTAAAGGAGGAGAGAGTCCTAGAGCCCTCAGTGGCTTTTGCAGGCTTTTATTGGGATTACCAGGTACACGGCAGGCAGGGGTGCTGGGGGGCTGGGAGGCTGGCAGTCCTCCCAGCCCCCAGCAAGTCTTCACTCTATCTGGGCTCTCTTCTGCTTCTTTGCTTCTCTCTTGGCTTCTCTTTGGCTTTTACTGGCGTCCCTGTGACACCGCCCTTAAAAGCCCAGTCTCAGCCCAGGTGAATCCCATCTACCTATGCCCACACCCTACTCCAGGTGCCCACCATCAGGCATGCATTCAGGACCGCAAGGATCCATCATCTGTCCTGATGGCAGGAGGGCAGAAAAGCCTGACATTTTTCATTACCCTACAAATAGTCAACATGTTTTGAACATTTGAATGAAAAGTCCTTCAAAACAGATGTGGCGGCTTTTGTTAAAGTTGTCAGGAATGATTAGGGCCTAATGTAGGGACTCTTGTCTCATCAATATTAGGAGTTAATTTAAGGAGAATTCCGTGAAGTAATCAATGAAAAAAAAATACCTAATTCCTAATGGGTTGTTTTCATGTTTTTATCTTTTTTAAACATGTACTAAATGGGAATATAGTCTTGGTCCAAAAGGACTATGACCTCTTTGATAATTAAGTTCATGTTTTAATAGCTTTTTGATATAAATCTGTTGAGTAGAATTAAATTTAAAATGCAACCCTAAATCAAGATGCTGGTTAATTGTGATATCAGAAATACAGAAATTAAGTTTGGAAGGATCTATGAAAATTTCTTAGACCATCTCTCTCCTTCAGAGTAGGAGTCCTCTTAACAGTTAATTCTGGGATCCACCTAGTCTTCTCTTTGGTGGTTTTTTGGCCTAATGAAAATGATCCTCTATTGACAATGCTTTTTTTTTTAAAATTGTGTAAATAACCATAACACAAAATTAGCAATTTTAACCATTTTAAAGTGTACCAGTCAATGCCATTAAGTTCTTTGACAGTGTCATGCAATCCTCATCACTGTCTAGTTCCAGAAATTTTTCATCAACTCTTTTTTTTTAAATTGAAATTTCAGTTTTGTAGTATTATATCATCACTAAATGTTAGATTACAGCTAATACCATACCACTGAAGCCCCAATTCCTGCTTTTTCCACCACCTGGTTCCCTTCCCCTTTGTAACCACCAATCTATTTTCTGAAGGAAGTTTTTGTTTTATGTAGTTTAATTTGCTCATTTATTTGTTTCTTTATCTGTCACATTTAAGTGAAATTACACAAATTTTCTTTTTCCCCCTGACTTATTTCACTCAGTACAATACGCTCTAGGTCCATTCATTTTGTCCCAAATGGCAGCACTGTATATTTTTTATAGCTGAGTATTAATCTATATTCTCCACAATTTTGCCAAAACAGAAAAGAATTCTACTGAATGAGAGAAGATGTTGAAAACCATACATATAGTTTAGTATCCAAAATATTTAACAACTCAACATGCATACATCTCAGGAACAACAACAAATCAAAACAACCCAATTTAAAAATGTACATGATCTGAATAGACAATTCATTATTTTAAAGAAGATATACTGATGGCTAACAGGCAAATGGAATATGTTCTATAGCACAAATCATCAAGGAAATGCAAATCAAAACTATCCCCACAAAGTTTAGAATGGCTATTGTTACTTGTTTTTAAAATCAGATTCTTTGACTATATCTATCATGTCTGCTTCTCCCTGTTTAACTGATAATCAGCAAGTATTAGAAACTATCAATGAAATAATGTGAGGCAGTACAGTGCCAGATGTTATGCTGAAAGTATTTACTGGATACCTGCTGTGAAGAATCCGCTGTGAATATCAAATGGGTTTGAAAATCAAGACCCTAAACTCCAGTTAGTTCATCCAACACCTACCTGTTCTCAGCCTCCTCCCTACACACAACAATGGACAACTCATATGTGGACAGTTAACAGCAAGAACTTATTGAGCCTCTGAGGTCCACTGCAAGGATCAGATGTGATTAGGGTCACCAATTCACTTTGAGAAGCATAGGTATTCAGCAAATTGAAGGGGAAAAGAATTAAAATGATTTTGAAAAGTTAAAAATCTCCTTGTGTAGTCCTCTGGGGAATGTATACTCAAGAATGATTAACAGACATGCATAATATTGATATGCTAATGAACTATCACTCTGAGAAGTCAGATAATTAAATGGCTTGTTAGCAGCATGTTGGAGCTGATTTCAAACTGGCAATCAAATATATATATATATATACACATCTCTAATTTTTGTTTTCTTTTATTATTTGTCTTAATCTACCTTTTATCCCTTCAAACATTACTCATATCTTCAACCGCACATTTAGGAACGTATGTCTTTGTTGAATATCTACATCTATAAATGAACAAATGCGTGAATAAATTACATGCAAGCAGAATGAGTTTGCTATTGAAATTATGAACAGTTGTTGGTGAACTAATTTTTCCCAGCAAATTCAATGGAGAGGAGACATTGCCTCGTGTAATTGGGAGTCACGACCCAGATTTTATTTCATTCCATAGCTAGAAAAAGAAAACATTAGTTCCATGTGAAGCCAGTCTGTTGATACTGTACTACCCCCAAAGAACAGCACCTTGTCTCCATTTGACCAATTTGAGGTAGAAAGGAAGGGTTTTATAAGGAACTCTGTGCTCCCTCTACTGGACAAAGAAATTACAATACACGCCGTGGAAGCTGCATTTGTAATGACAGAACATGGAAACATGGTGTTTGCCATGCAAAGTGTAATTGGTTGAAGTTAACTGAAGCTGCTCTTACCAGCTGTAACAAAATAATGGCTGAAAACAATAATTATCATGAAAATAATAATGGCTAATATTTGTTAAAATTGACTTTGTTCCAAGCACAATTTTATGCACTTTACATGCATTTTCCCATTGAGGAGATTTCTATGTGACTGGCAATAGAGAAATTACTGTAAATTGGGATGGAAATAGGGTAGGGAAGGAGCCAATGTTAAGTATCATAACAACAACAAAAAGAAATAGAATTTTTTGTTTGGCATCATTAGACTATTACCTTTGAAGAGATTTTATCTATGTCTTGAAGTGAAAACTCAGAAATAAAAACTGCTTAAAAACCAAGTAAGGGGTTTCTCAGGTTACAAGTCATTGTACAAGTACAGTGTGTCTGGAGTATTATTGATTTTATATAGTCAAGGGCAAACATACAGACCAGTCTTTCAGTTTTAAAAGCCCAAGTTCACATTAAAATTGATGTTTTGCCTTCGCTATCACTGCTTTGGGTGATGTGTCTATATTTTTGAGGTGCATGTCATGTAGTGTTTTGCCTGTATTTCCTTCTATATATTTTATGGTTTCAGGTCTTATGTCTAGTTCTTTAATCTATTTTGAGTTGGTTTTTGTGCATGGTGTGAGGTAGGAGTCAAGCTTCATTCTTTTGCATGTAGCAACCCAGTTTTCCCAGCACCATTTATTGAACAAACTTTCTTTGCTCCATTGTATATCCTTTGTTCCTTTCTCTTCTCACTCATAGCATGAATTTAAAAAACCTAAATAAGGGACCAAGAAAATGACTAATTATAATAAAGAAAAAAATCAAAATCAACAAGCAACTATAAACCAGAGACACACTATGGGGGGGGGATTAAGGTCAAAATAAGGGGGGCAGAGCCATATGGGGAATTTAACCAAAATGAAAATGCATACATTGTGCAAAAATGAAAAATGATGTAAGAATTATATAAAATGAAATATATATATATTTAAGGTTTATTCATTTATTTATACAAGCACTGGGTACAGTCAGAAGCGCAGGAGGGCAAGAGAATTCACCACAGCCAGAGTGGGGGACAGAACAGGTAGACTGACCAAATACACTGCTGAGGGGAGCAGCGGGTGAGCCAGGAGAGGTCTGCACGCCATGTGGGACCCTCACTGGTGGCCAGGGATCGAACCGGTGCTGCAAAGGCTGTGGGCGGCTTCACAGGCCAGCACTCAACCGCTGCGCCACCGGGGGGGGGGGGGGCTAAAATAAAATATATTAATAAAAAAACAATTGGTGCTTTTGCTCAAAATACTTGCAGGTTCTCAAATCTCACATTGGAAAAGTTCCTGGATGGACCTCACTGGGGGAAACAGTCTGCTGTTTGTGTTCTGTTTGCAATCAACTTTTTTTTTTCCTCCAAAATACAAAATGCTTTGGCAGGAGTTAGTGGAGTCATGTTAATATATTTATGATGTAGAAATGTTCCAGTTTATAAATATTTTGGTAAAAGACTATGCTATTAATGAAACTATATAGAATATGAAAAGATAACAGCTTTGAGGATCAGACAAATGAAGTCTTGAATCTTCTAAAGCACGGTGATAAAAATAGTGCTAATGAAAGGACCAGAGCCAATAATGCTCCATTCCTGGCATCTATTAGGTATATCACTAAGAGTTCAAGCAGATAGATAGATGGATGGATGGATAGATAGATAGATAGATAGATAGATAGATAGATAGATAGATAGATAGATAGATAGACAGACAGATAGATAGATAGAGGCAGGCAGACATAGACAGACAGACAGACATAGACAGAGAGACATAGACAGAGACTTATACAAGGATTTGACCTTAGGAGATTGTGGAAGCTGGATAAGCAATGTCTGTAAAGCTGCCAGTTTCCATGACTGTACTAGAACTCGACTTCGAGAAGGCAGGTAGTCAGGAAGAGGAGATATAAATCTAGAGAGAACAAGACTGGAACCCACAAGCAAGAGCTGGAACTCAGGTGGACAGATTAAATGCTGTTAGGGAACTTATTGGGTATGGCTTTAGTGTATCCTAACCTACATCACAGGGCTAAAGACACACATTTGATCCAAGAGTCAATGAGCTAAGGAGGACCTGAAGAAAGTGGGATTGTTGCAACTCCCATTCTGCCCCTGTCAACAAAGTAAGCAAACCAATGAACAGCACTGGGAATGGTTGTTAAGTAGCTTCACTTCTTACCTCCATATCTCACAAGACCATCTCTTTTTGTCCACCCACTAAGAAATACATAAAGAAATTCTGCAGGTGAACTTCAGCCTAGCTGAGTTAACAAACTCTAACACCATCATAGTGGAAATAAACTGAAATCTACTGGTGTATCCATCCGCATTCCGATTAAAAAAATAATTATAGCAAACACTATTTAGTCGCGGAGCTTTATTAGATATCTAGCACAGAGGAGATAAGGCACATTCATGACAATCAAATACATAGTAGACTATGGTTAAGTGGCAAATGCACTTGAAAATAAAATTCTGTCTTGAATTCCAATCCCAATTATTCATAGTGCTGGGCAGTAATTTTGGGTTAAGAAGGATTCTGAGTTGTAGTCATTCAACAGATCTTTTTTGAGTGACTATGTGAGGCACTATTCTAAATTCTATGCATATAGCAGTGAACCAAAAGTAAAAAAAAAAAAAAAAAATCCTGTCTTCATTTTAGTGGGGGCAGAGTCAATAAGTTGGTAAATAAGTATAAGATATAGTAACACAAACATATTTGAGCTTAACAAAAAGAGTGGAGTGACTCATAAGCAATGTCTGGAGCTGAGTGTCATATCTGTCAAATCCCTGGGTGGGGGTAAGTTAGTGATTTTGTTCTCTCTGGTTTAGAAGGTCAAAGATAAGACATTGCTGCTCTTTGGAATATTCAGGTATACTTGAGAAAGGAGCAATGTTTGTCATTGAAATTTAATCCCATCTTTCAAAACTCAATTGAAAGTTTCTTTTGCACTTGTAGGGGCAGGACCTGGCCACAGTGCAGGTTTTCTGATCCCATGCAGACCGGGTAAAGGAGGAGTCAGAGTCCTCAGCAGTTTTGCAGGTTTTTTATTTGGGGTTCACCAGGCATATGGCAGGCAGGGGTGTTGGCTGGCAGCCTCCCAGCCCCCAGCAAGTCTTCACTCTATCTGGGCTCTCTAGCGTTCGTTCTGCTGCTTCTCGGCTTCTGCTTTGGCTTCTACTGCTGCTGCTGGTGCTGCTGGGGCTGCTATTGCTGCTGCTGCTGCTGCTGCTGGCTGGGGCTGCTGGCGTCCCCCCGTGACGCCGCCCTTAAAAAGCACAGTCTTAGCTCAGCTGAATCCCATCTACCTATGCCCACACCCTATTCCAGGTGCCCGCCATCAGGCATGCATTCAAGACAAGGATCCATCATCTATCCTGATGGCGGAAGGGCAGAAAAGCCTGACATTTTCTTTACCCTACAGTCCACCCCCTCAGGGTTTTCTGCCATACAGTCTATACATATATATATACACAATTTTCTAAGCAAACAAACAATGCAGCCATGGCCCACAAAAGCAAATACATCAAATATAACAAAATACAATATAACAAAATACAACAGAACACAAATAAGTCCAGGCAGGGCACCAACCAAGTGCAAAAGACAATTATTGGTACCAGCAGATAAGCCACCAAATCTGCTGCCGAAGGCACGGCTCATACGAGGGAGGGGTATCACTCACGGCATCTACTATATCACACCAGGAGCCGTCAGGCTTCCTGGCCTTCTCTGGCTATAGTCTCGGCTACAAGGCACACACAGCATCCACCCCCAGGATGCACTAGCTCTGGGAATGGCAATTTTATTCTGTTGGGGGTAATCGCCAACCCTCAGGGTTTCTGTCTGCAGTCGTTCCAACACTCGGCCTTCACAGCCACCAATGCGACTCACAGACCCCTGCACTCAGGCCAACCCACTGCACGAGCACATGGGTCGGGGATCCAAACTCTGCATTCGGCTTGGGCTCCACCCCAAGCCACGTTCCCCAACTATCCCCCAAGGACAGGTTCCTCAGCTCCTCACCCTCACTCAAGAATGAGCAGGGCATCACCCACAGGTGATTTTACGAGACTCACAGGGCTTCAGCATACTAAGGCTGCTTAACAGCCGCTTAGGGCTTCTCAACTTAGCCTCAGTACCAGCTTTTGCCTTCTTAGTTGGCTTTTCTCCTCCACCTGGCTGCTGGGCATAACAGGCTGCTTTTGGCCATCTAGGCCCACTGGCCACCCCCAGATTCTCAAAAAAAAAAAAAAAAAAAAAACATAACCTGCCAAGGTCCTCCGCCTTCTGGCGGGATTGTCAGTCCAAGTTTATCAGTCCATGTCCATTGGCCTCTCCCTGCGTCAGCAGCGGCCTGCTGCCTCAGGGGTCATTGGCTGGTCCTTTCCAGTGTCGTTGCCTGCTCCTTTCCAGTGTCGTTGCCTGGTCCTCTCGGGCATCTCCTCCATGCGAGGTCTCGTCCCACAGCTCCGGACCGTATCCACCTTCTGTGCCGCCATGGCACCTCCAGCGTCGTCACAGGCAAACAGTCTGTTCTCCTTAGTCCCACCAGGTCTTCGGAGGGCTCCAATACCCGTCTGCATGGATCCTGCCGACTTACGCCAATTGTAAAGGCAGGAACGGACACGGGGCAGGTTTTCTGATCCCATGCAGACCGGGTAAAGGAGGAGTCAGAGTCCTCAGTAGTTTTGCAGGTTTTTTTTTTTTTTTTTTTTATAAATTTTATTGTTATATTCCCCATACAATTTTATTTGGGGTTCACCAGGCATATGGCAGGCAGGGGTGTTGGCTGGCAGCCTCCCAGCCCCCAGCAAGTCTTCACTCTATCTGGGCTCTCTAGCGTTCGTTCTGCTGCTTCTCGGCTTCTGCTTTGGCTTCTACTGCTGCTGCTGGTGCTGCTGGTGCTGCTATTGCTGCTGCTGCTGGCTGGGGCTGCTGGCGTCCCCCCGTGACACCGCCCTTAAAAAGCACAGTCTTAGCTCAGCTGAATCCCATCTACCTATGCCCACACCCTATTCCAGGTGCCCGCCATCAGGCATGCATTCAGGACAAGGATCCATCATCTATCCTGATGGCGGAAGGGCAGAAAAGCCTGACATTTTCTTTACCCTACAGCACTTCAAAAAGTTTCTGCTTTGAGAAATAAACATGGTATTCTGTCATGGAGTGCATGATTGGAAAGGTTGGAGGAGGAACTCTGAGGAGGGCAGGTTGGGAAGTTTGACTATTACCAAAGACCAGGGCCAGGATGAAGAGGACTTAAATGTAAGTCCTATTACATACTCTTTGTTTTTCCAACTTGTGCAGAGTATATTTTCCTAGCAGTTCATGAAATCAGCAGTGATAGGAACCATGTTGGAGTCTAATCTCCTTTCTCCATATGCAGTTGATCGTGATGATGAAGATCAATAGGCAATAAAGGTGGCTCTTGTTAAAACTAAATTGGAATGATTGATTTTTCCTCTGGATCATTTAGATTCCAAAAATCTGTGGGTCTCATTATGGAAAGAGAAATATTTACTCTTCACTTAAAGTTTTACAGCATAGAAAGATAAAATCCAAATGTGACTGGGGAAAAATACAAGTAAACCAAGTCTTTATGTGGCAATTTAAGGTGATAATGTGGCCAATAACTAGGGATTAATGTGCCCTGACTGCTTTGAGAACCAAATTTCATCATCAAAATCAAAGCTCAAATGTTAGTCACTTATGAGAGGAAGGAGATATGACTTGCAGTGAATTAATTCAATGTCCTTAAAAGAAAGTTCAATGGGGGCCTCTCTGGTGGCCTAGGAGTTAAGTCTTAGTGCTATTACCACTATGACCTGAGATCAATCCCTGGCCAGGGAGCTAACCCACATGGCACAGCAGACCTCTCCTGTCTCACCCACTGTTCCCCTCAGGAAATTCACCTGTGCTGCTCCTGACTCTGTCTCGTGAATCCCCACACCTCTGGCCTACACCCCAGTTCTTCTATGCAAAAAGAAAAGAGATAGAGAAAGACAGTGATAGACAGAGATAAATTTCAGTGAAAACTCTACTCTGAAAAGCAAAACATGATCTCTTTTTTATTTATTTATTTTTTTTTGGAACAGTAAGTACTTTAGACTAATGTGTCGAGGAACAGAATGCATTATCTTTCAGATAGCTCTTCAAATTCTGCAAATAATAATAATAGTAATAAAAATTATTTGGGGTGGATTCTAGCATAGATGCAACTCAAATTATTGTACATTCTTATTGGTTATATCAGCAATGTTCAGTAAAATTTTAATTCTAAAACACGTGAAAAGTTACTCTTAATGTGAAAATGTGCTTTTCACATTTCCTTCAGAACTTTCATAAAAACTGAAGGTATTTTATAGCTCTTTCCAGAAGAATAAGGCAATCTATGTGAAGTAATTCAAACAATGATGATTAAATTAACTTATCCCTCACATCAACAGCCCACTTACAACCAACGAACTGCCTACAATTGTCTTTCAATGCCTTTAATTCCAAAGTACAGTATGAGTGAATTATTACACTTCATGGTCATAGATAATTATATTCATTTAAAAAATGAAAGATACTGTCAAATTGAAAACTCAAAAAATCTGAACTGTTAAATCTATTTCTTTATAATATATGGGGTATTCAAAATCTGAATGGTAAAATACAATTAAAGTGTTGAAAGAGAGAATGGTCAGCTTAATCTTTCAACACAATTTAGGAATGAAATGTATTAATAAGTATTATTGGTATTCACTAAAAGTTATTGTTTCACTAAAGATACTGATAAAATATCTATGTATACCATGGATTCAAAATGTAACTCGGGCCTCCCCCATAGGGCAGTGGGTTGAGCGCAGCACTGTGAAGATGTCCACAGCCTCTGCAGTGCGGGTTTGATCCCAGCTGGGCAGCGAGAATCCCACATGGCACAGCAGACCTCTCCTGTTGCACCCACTGCTCCCTTCAGCAGTGTATTTCTGTTGTCTGCCTGTTCTGCTCCCATCTCTGTGTCTGGTGAATCTTCTCACCCTCCCATGCATCTGGCCTGTACCTCAGCTCTTGTGTTAAAAATAAATAAATCTTAAAAATATATATATATTTCAAAAACAAAAACAAAAAACAAAATGTACCTCCATACCAGGAAGTTGTGAAAGTTATTCAGTACTTTTATCTTTGTAGATATTTTTAAACCCACAGACAACAGGTATGTTGCCTGTCCAAAACTGTTTTTTTCTGTTTTATACATTGAAAACACAAATTCTACAAATAAAATTCCAAGGTAAGAATAAAGCATTTTTCAAGTGCAAAAAAATTTAAGAGAGGTCAAGTACATTGATAGATAGACAAGCAAATCATTTGATGGGTACTCGTAAGATAGCCTAAAGATCATAATTTTTGAAAGTGACAAAGGAATGGAATATCAACACCAGGAAATACAAATGAATACCTATTAATAGAAAAATCTTTACACTCACTAGTAGTCAAAAACTACGCAAAATAAAATAATATTTTTTTTTTGTCTTTTTAATATTAGATGAGCTAACAGAGTAAACATGTAGTAAAAATGCAAGTAAGGGCCTCCCCGGTGGCGCAGGGGTTGAGCGCTGGGTTGCGAAGCTGCCCATAGCATATGCAGCGCAGGTTCGATCCCCGGCCTCTGGGCAGAGGGTCCCACATGGCGCACAGATCTCTCCTGCCGCCCACTGCTCCCCTCAGCAGTGTACTTCGTCGTTCTACATGTTCTGCACTCTTCTCTGGCTCTGGTGAATTCTCTCACCCTCCCGCGCTTCTGACTATACCCAGTGCTTGTATAAATAAATAAATACATACATACATACATAAATCTTAAAAAAAAAAAAGAATGCAAGTAAGATGACTGGTGGGGCAAATATACAATTTCCTTCTGTTTTCCAAGCAGTTTTTGCAATTTCTACTCTGCTCATAGTCCTAACCCTCTTCCTACCCATGGTTGAATTATTTTAAATAAATTTTCTGCTATTTTAAGTGACTTGAGTTGGGGTAATGAAGCCATATGTACTCTGTGTGTGTGTGTCAACCTCTAATATTTATAATTATAAATTTTAAATACTGGAATAATATATAATATATAGTATAATATATTTAATTAAATACATAAAATTCAAATATGTACTCTCTTCATACTGTACTACATTTATATTTTTTTAAAGATTTATTTATTTATTTATACAAGCACTGGGTACAGTCAGAAGCGCGGGAGGGTGAGAGAATTCACCGAGGCAGAGCGGGGAGCAGAGCAGGCAGAAGGACTGAAGTACACTGCTGAGAGGAGCAGCGGGAGGCAGGAGAGGTCTGTACACCATGCGGGACCCTTGCCCGGTGGCCGGGGTTCAAACCAGCGCTGTAGAGGCTGCGGGCATCTTTGCAGCCTAGTGCCCAACCGCTGCACCACCAGGGGAGGCCCTACAATTATTAGTTTTAAAATGATTATATATACTCTACGTGAATTGCCATTATATTTAGCAGTTATTTTTTTTCCAAAAGCAATTTTATACAGAATCATGAAGCGTAACATAGATGAGTGACGTTGCTGTTTTTAGTGGAGAATGGGGTCCCTGCTTTACCAGCTTGGCTTCCTCCTCTTCTCCTACCACAGGTGAATATCCCTTGTGGTGTTCACTCTTTCACACTGGGAAGAGGATAAAAGGTAAGGGCATTAAGAGATGACCCAGATGACATGGGCAGCTGGGTACAAAGATTCCCAATGATGTTTGTGCATTTCAAATGAACTCTAAGTGCACACCTGATGAATGAGGCTGAGCAGTGCTCAGCTTCCTCTGAAGCATGTGACGCCAAGTTCAACAATCTGATTCCAAGTTAGCCCTAGAGGACTCGTAAAACTAGTCTCCACAGCAAACACATTATTTCTTAAAAACTATACTCCTTGTGGGACCTCCCTGGTGGTCTCGGGGTTAGGTCTCAGAGCTATCACCATTTTAGCCTGAATTGATCCCTGGCCAGAGAGCTGACCCACATGGCAGAGCAGACCTCGCCTGTCTTGCCCGCTGCTCTGGTCAGCACTGTGTTTCAGTAGATCCGCCTGTTCTGCTCTCCACTCTGTCCCTGATGAATCCTCTCACCCCCACACCTCTGGCCTACACCCCAGTTCTTGTATGCATAAATAAATATTTAATAAACAAAAACAGAAAACTCTGCTCCCTGTCCATTGCCTTTGCTTCTGCCCATTTAGATATTTGCTTTGGTGAGATGAAATTCCATTCAAGAATGTTTTCAATCCATGGGCAGTTTGACTAAAATGACCTACTGTTATTAAAACTTCACCTATTCTTAAAATATGCATATTTAATTGTTGGCCAACTTGGAAATTTTCATGC
Organism: Talpa europaea; assembly: GCF_964194135.1. Lineage (NCBI taxonomy): Eukaryota > Metazoa > Chordata > Mammalia > Eulipotyphla > Talpidae > Talpa > Talpa europaea. The sequence continues at coordinate 16,517,072 of NC_140077.1, forward strand.
CCTTTCTTAGTATTTTATTAATTTATGATTACAAAACCCTCTAATATGTCCAAATTACCCAATTCTTATAAAACACAACTTCCCAGGAGAGAAAAATACTGAGGTTAGGACACTTTGAAATAATGGTGCAATCATGGCTAATTTTCTTGATATTTATTCTAAGAAAACCAATACCTCTTTGGCATTAATATGGATGCCATTCTCTCACACTTATATCAAATTTTGACTTGCATTCAACCATAATTAAATAGGCCATTTATTTAAAGTGAAAGAGTACATGATAATAAAACACTGGTTTATACACAAGGCATCTAAGTTCTCCATGAAGACAAAAGACTGTCTTATGCAATTGCTGTTCAATTTATCTTAGTCACCGAGACAAAATGGCCCAGATGAGTTTTGAATATAACTTTCCATCACAAGCTTCTGCCTGTAACATGATGCCCCAGAAACAGACATTTCATTTGCATGGAAGGACCATAAAATGCCATTATATTCCTTATATTTCTAAGTTGGACCAAAGTAAGTGAGATTCCCCAAAAGCTCCATTGGTGAAAAGCGAAGTAGGAGAGAAGACATTGTCTTTTTCATCAATCCCAGGCTCCCTGGCTTCCCTTTCACTTAGCACCTGTTTGCAGGAGTGTTTGTACTTCTGAGGGTTTTAACAAATCAGTTACAAGTTCAAAGAACTAAAGCATTTGCTAAGGTGTGACCAGACCTGTTCCTTCACCGTTCAGCAAACCTAAACTTACTAACTTCCCCATAAAAAAAAAAAAAACAAACTTGAAAGTTCTAAAAAAGGGAGGGTATTTGAGGACTTAAAATAACCAGCAGCAGAACATTTTTTCCCCTCCTTTCCTGAAATATCTCCATTTTGTTAATAGTGAAGCTGGAGGCGAGGTGACCCTGGCTCCTCATCGCTTGCTACTCTCTATCTACCCATTGCCAATATTAGATTAGCCATCTGGCTTCTTTTCTGCAAATTCAGCTCATTTTAATAATCTCCTCTGAATCCTTTCCAAACCTTTTGTGTCCCTCGAATTTCTGGGACACTGATAGGGAATTAACTATGAAGTGTAGAGATATTTTGCAAGCCTAAAATAAAAATTGCTTCATCAGTGTATACATCTATGCAATTTTGCCTTGCAGGATTTATACTGGCTTTTTCTCTTATAGATGATTTATTTTTTTCTCTGCCTTAAAGAATCTTCTGGTTTGTTTTCATTACTCCCTGCAATGAATGTAGCATTTTAGGTTTGTATACAAATGTATATATTCAACAGAAATTGAAACAATGAAGAAGAATATTAGAAATGCAGGTAAAGTACAAAAAAATAGTCTAGTGCATGGATAACACCTTGAGTGATAAAGGTGATGATTTCACTTCCAAACAGAGGTCAAAATAGAAAACAATGCAAAGACATGTCTAGAGACCAAGCTAACAGGGAAATGAGGAGAAAGGAAGGGTAGGGGGAAGGAGGCCTGAGAAATAGAAGTGGAGGAGAAGGGAAGAGGAAGGAATGGAGAGAAAGAGAGAGAGAGAGAGAGAGAGAGAGAGAGAGAGAGAGAGAGAGAGAGAGAGGTGAGACAAAGCCTATCATTACCCAGGAAGTATGTTAGGAGATTCAATTTATTTGTATGCATTTGGAACATTAACAATGGGGGTTTTTGAATAATGAAAGTCTTTAGACTGCTAGTTATAGAAATCTTCAATATGGAGTATTATCTAGTAGTTTATGTACACTGCAGAGAGCAGGACAGCTTTTAAAAACCTATTTAATGGTAATTTTGTAGAGTAGAGGAAAGATGCTTTTGTCCTTTTTAAATGTAGGTAAACAGAAGTGACTTCATGTTATAGGACACATAATTTTTGTAGCTCCTTAAGAAGTTTTTATGATACAAAGTAATTAAAAGTTCTGATCCTTTAGAGTCCAAGGCCAAGAGGACATTTCTACATTTTTTTTTAAAATTCTGCTTTTGAGGGCCTCCCCGGTGGCGCAGCAGTTGAGTGCTGGGCTGCGAAGCTGCCTGCAGCCTCTGCAGCACCAGCACTGGTTCAATCCCAGGCCGCTGGGGAGGGTCCCACATGGTGTGCAGACCTCTCCTGCCACGCCCGCTGCTCCCCTCAGCGGTGTACTTTAGTCTGTCTGCCTGTTCTGCTCCCCGCTCTGGCTCTGGTGAATTCTCTCACCCTCCCGCACTTCTGACTGCACCCAGTGCTTGTATAAATAAATAAATAATTCAGCTTTTGAAAATGGAGGTCATTAAGATTCACACAGAAATAGAGTAATAGAATTTGAGACTTTTAAATATAGAAAAATCATCTTAAGTGGATTCAAAGAGCAAAATTAGGTGTAGGGATATAGAGGTTAGGTGTGGGGATATAGAGACAGTTCCCAAATCATCAGTGATCCTAAAAATATAACTTATCCCTTGACAACAAAGGACTTTTCTAACAAAGAAGTACATCACATAGTACACATCGAGCAGTCCTCAAAGGCTGAATGTGTTCTAAAACGTCTCTGAAGAATTAAAAATTTCTTTAAAGCTCTCTGTTCCTGGAGTTAACAATGTTTGAATTCCCACTCTGCACTGTAAGAACTTTACATAAACCATCTCCTGTAATCCACAGGTGAACACCACATCATTGTAAAACAGAGGAAACTGAGTCTTTCCTCTGTTTTACAGGTCTTATCCCGGTCACACACCAACTTAGGCGTTTAACAAACATCAGCTCAGGTAGATATTTGATGAAAGATATCTTGACAAACAATGATTTACTGAAAGCATAATTTCATTACTCCCAGGATACAGGTGGATTCCAGAAGCAAAGTTTAGAGGTTGCAGAATCTGGCTTTGGCATCATTTATTCACATAGTTACCAGGCATTACTGAGCACTCCCTGTGTGTCATGCACTGCACAGGTGTTTATTTACAGGAGATTTGTTGAAAAATACTAGATGTGTCTTCCTAGAAGCTCAGTGGAAAGGATAGGCTATTGCTCGGAAGCAGTAGAGTGCAGAATAAAAGAATTTTAGGGCAGTATAATATGAAATTCACAGGTGTTTGTTAGTCAAGAATGCCTATTGCATGCCTACAATCTCATGTGTAATATCTCACTCTGTGGATCACATTTTTATATGTGTTTGCACAGATGTACATACAGAAATCGATTTTAATAGTACAAAATAGTGCAAAGAAAAACAATTCAAATCGCTCATTTCTTTGGATTCTCCACACAGCAGATATGATGTGTGCATGTATAAACTTTACATTAACAGATTTTAATAGTACAAATAAGTATAAAGAAATAAATTCAAATGGCTAATTTTGGCTTCTCCAAGCAGTGCTATGGCAAGGATTGAGTCCAATTGGAAGGTGTAAAGTGATCACAAAAAGCACATTTAGGAGTGTGGAATTGTGATTAGGGAAATAATCCAATGAGGGAAATTTTATGAGTAGATCACTGTTGAGAACTACACCCCAATTTGCAAGAACCTCTGGGAGAAAGTGAGGAGCATGCCTCAGAATTGTAACCATCTATCCCAGGGGGAATGAGCTGGAGAGTTTATTCCCTAAACACTATTTATCATTAAGTGAGGACTGCCCTCCAAGTCTTCATTTTTCCTTATATACAGAGATTGCTCTCTATGTGCAGTTAGAGAATAACCAGAGGCAGAGTTCCAGAGATTTACAGTAAGACATTGTCAAGCTAGTACAGGAAAAATGAAAGCTATGATGTATGGGAAAAGCATCAATTGCATCTGCTAAGACCTTCCAACCATCGTCCATAGAAAACCCTGTGAACACAGGCAAACGTCCTTCATTACAACTGTCTATGTGCCATGTTTTCATTAGTTCACACAAAAATATGTCTTAGTGGGCCTCCCTGGTGGCACAAGGGGTTAAGCACAACACTACAAAGCTATCCACAGCCTCTGCAGTGCAAATTTGATCCCCGGCTGGCCAGGGAGCTGCCCATATGGTGCAGCAGACCTCTCCTGTCTCGCCCACTGCTCCCCTCAGCAATGTATTTCAGTAGATCTACCTGTTCTCCCCACTCTGTCTCTGGAAAATCCTCTCACCTCCCTGCACCTCTGGCCTGTACCCCAGTTCTCCTAAGCATAAATAAATAAATCTTAAAAGAAAAGTCTTAGGTGTCATTTATACTGCTACCTAAGGCTCCATTATATGTGCTATATAATTAATTTATCCAATTCCCTTATTGATGGACACTTAGCTTGTTTTCAGGTGTTTTTTTAATCATTGTAGTATTATAGACTTGAGAGCCATAAACATATTCTGTATACATTTTTTCACTTTTCTTAGAATAAGTTTGTGAATCAGTATGTATACATATTTTAAACTAAATAATGTAGCATTATCCTGAAATATTTCAACATGTCACATTGTCATGAAAGCTGAGTAAAGGCACCCAGTTCAAATCATCTTCAGCAGCAGTGAGTTGCCAGCATTATTAATATTTAAAATCATCTTTGTGTGCTAACTGTTTATTATATTTATAAAATCTCCTTTCAGGAGTTTTACGGTGGTATCTGTTAACATGTTCATTGTTTCATTTCTGACTCTGAATTACTCTGTGTTCTTAAATTAACCTTTTATCCGCCATAGCAGTGTAGATGGTTTTTCAAATTAATCATCCATCTTCCAACTTTGGGTATGTACATGAGGTAAAATATATGCAGTTAGCATAAAATATATTAAGATGCAAATTAATATATAGGTACTATTAGGCTATTGGGAACCTATGGTAACCACAAGTATGACAAATTTCCCTACTTATAGCTTGTGAGTTTTATTTTATATATAAAAAAGACATTGGTAATAATTAACTTTCATCTTACTGATTCACATTAGGAACTTTGTAGAAAGATGTAATAGCAAATATTGTTGAATTCTCCACTCATTTGCCAGACATTGTACTGATAACTCATTTGCTAGATGTTTATAGATTCTCCTTTAATCCTAAGCACAACTGTGTAAGATAAAAGTACTAGTAAATCCCTTGCTTTAAAGTGGGAAAACTGAGATTCAAAGAAATGAATTAACTTGCTCAAGTCTACCTAACTAGTAAGTAGTGGAACTAGAATTGAAAACCAGGTTTTATTCTGACTTGTGCCAAACTTTACATTTTATTAAAATTACATTGCCTCTGGAAAATCAAAATAAGAAAGAATTAGTTATTTGTTTCTCATTACAAAATATTTAATACTGAAGAAAATATAGCATATTTTTAAATATTTTAACAACTTTCATATCAAGAAAAAAGATACTGAAATATAAAAACAAAGAGAAAGAAAATGTTCTATGTTAAACAAAAACAAATTTGTGTTTTTTTTTTTTTTTTTACCATCAGCCTTGCACTGTAAGAAATGATATGGAAAATTCATTAGGCAGAAGTGAAATGGTAGGAGATGGAAATTTGGAACTCTACAAAGGAAGAAATAGTGTGGAAAATGTTAAATATGCAATAAACATGAAAGTATTTTCTTGTTTAAAATTACAGTTGACTGAAGTAAAAATAAAATATATTTTAAGGGCTTATGGCACATATAGAATAAAATATATAACAACAATGTCACCTAGATTGAGAAGAGGGAATAGAAGTATACAATTGTAGAAAGTGATGTAATATTGGAGGGTAGATAATAATAAGATAAAAATTATGTTTTAAAACCAGAACAACCATAAAAAGCTAATATTTCACCATTAAAATTAAAAACAAACATAAAACCTCAAATGATTCAAAAGAAGTAAAAGGGGTAAAAGAAAACAAGAACAGCTGGTACCAATAGAAAACAAATAGCAAGATGGTAGATCCAAAGCCCACCAAACTGATAATTATATTATATTGTAATCAAGGTAACATTGGCTTATATATGACACTATACATAATTTAGAGGATGCCTCTTCACATATCTTGGAGGAATGTAGACTGACCCAGCCCTTATGGAAATAGTATGGGGGATTCTCAACACATTAAAAAAAAAAATCTACCATATGATCCACATTCTAGGTATCTACCCAAAGAATGCAAAAATACTTCTTAAAAGGATGCATGCATTCCTATGTTAATTACTGCTTGTTTACCATAGCCAGGTTATGAAAACAACCTAAGTACCCAACAACTGATGAGTGGATTAACACACACACAAAAAAGTTCTGTTGGGATAGGCTCTTAAGAATAAAGAGGTGAAACTAGAAAAGAAAGTTAGGAAGCCTCTGGTGTAATATGTTGAGGAACTTGGACTTTAACCACAACCAACACTTGGTGATAGGTATATAAGCCTAGATTGATCAGGTCAGCTGAGAATCTTGGAGGTATTAATCTGTCAGTTTATACAGATAGGACTGGAGAGGGAGGGGCACAGCTGGAGTAGAGGGTCTCAGTGAGGAAGTTGCTCTATCTTGCTCCAAGTAATTCTAACAAATGATTATGGTCTGGAAGGTATGATCCAGGTTTCCAGAATGACTAATCTAAAATGCACATGTATTAACAGAACAAAAATACCTTTAAAATTCTCATTCTGTACATATTCTGCATTTAGCACCATGAAACAGCTTGTCATCAAATTGATTTGACCTGACTTACCTTTACAATCATTTTAGCCTCTTTTCGTAGATGTAGGTGATGTTCTTTACCAGAGGATGCTCCTTTTTCATGGGGAAAGCATTTTCTTCTAATAGTCAGTTCTGTAGACAACCTGGAAAATATAACACCAAGTAGTTATATTATTGAAATTCCTTTTTGTTAATTTAATAGCTTTGCAAAAGCAAAGACTTCCCTTCAGGAAATCAGAACTGTCCTTCCCCAGGCAAAATGGAATAGCAAATTATAAAAATCACTTTGTTATCATAACAATTAGGAAGTCTCTAGAAATATAATTCCATGCATCCACTTCTCTCAAATGTACCGCATGAGGCGAGGAGAGTTCTCAGCGTTTTTTGAGTGAAAGACATAATTTATCCTTCAGGCCCTGGTCATTATTTTTCCTTCATTTCCAAAGGAGGTCATTTGCTAAATGGAACCCAGCCACACTAAAAGGGGTGCAGGCCTTTCAAAAAGAGAGAGCGATTCATTCTCTTCTCAATCCCTTATTATCGCTGCCTTTAATTGATCCCTCCAGTGAGTAATTTTATATAGCATGGAGATCAGTTCATGGGGTGGTGTATAGCTCTTTACTATGTAGGGGACCTTGTGCATGTGTGTTTACATGTGTGGTAACTAAGTTGGGAGAGGCACATATGAGTCAATGGATGAATGAAGATGGAAGGTGATTCCTGAAGCTGGTTGAACAAAATCACCAAGAATGAAGTGTCCTGGTTTAACTACCCAGCTGTTTCTCTGCATTTCTTTCCTGCTGATTTTTAAAATCGATAGAGGCTCTGGCTGTGAACTAACCTGCAAAAGGAGATCTGGTGTCCTCTGGATAGAAAAGTGTTTCCAGGAAATAATAATTACCAAAAAAAAAAAAAATCCTTAAAAGAAATGTTTAATGTAGAACCAGCCCTGGTGGTTATGGGTGTGCTGCATCAAAGAGATTTGGAAAGCCCAGAGAGTAACTAATTTTAACAACAGTTCTAATGCCTCACAAATTGACTAGCTAATTTAAATATTAACCTCGAGAAACAGAAATGTTGGTAAGGCTAAAAATGTTGATTAAAAAATTGCTTCTAAAGGATGAAAATGGCAGAGTGGGTTACAGTCCTGCCTTGTTATTTTGTGACACCTACTCTGGGGACCAATTTGAATCTTTGAGTTATGTGACATTGTTATATTTGTATGTGTCATGGTGGGTGCTTAATAGCTGAGTGTTTATTGACAAGTGAAGTTATGCGAGGATGCACTATAAGGTGTGTGTGGTGCCATTTGCCACCTGCTGCAGTTTGCTCCTGGGATGCCCAGCAGCTCTGATTGATGGGCATGCCCTGTGCTGCACTTGAAAGAAAGATGGCAAAATGGTGATGGGGGATGTGAGGGAGAAGAAACAGCTTTATCTCATTCCAAGTTTTCACTGAAATTGGCCCTTGTGGCATTTTTAATTCACATCTGGAGAGAAATAAATGTGGCCACAATTATTAACACATTCTGAAAGAAATAAGTCAAGAGCTACTTAGACTACACAGGTGTCTGTTATCAAAATCTCAGCAGAGAAGTGTTAATATGGTGTGTGTTATTTTAGACTCCCCAGGTGGTTGCAGCTAAGAACAGGAGAGAAGAGCATTAAGGGAAAGCCTAAATACAAAATGTTAATTTTGCAAGGAAGGAAATCAGTGAACGAGATTAAAGAAATCCATTGGTATGTGAGCTGAGAGACTTCAAATGATAGCATAGGGAAATAAAAAGTAAATCACTGTCTTACCAAGAAAAAATCCACTATGGCATAAGTTTATTGTTTTAGGAGGGCCTGTGGTTGACTCAGTTTCTTCCCAACAGAACTGTATCCTTGACCATATACTAAATAATTAATTTCCCTTTCGGTAAGACACTCTCTAGCTATATATCTAGCTAATTTGACTAGCTAATTAATATGATAGCTATCTATGTTTTATAGAAGTGACACTGGTTTACAATGTTGTTTGTATTTTAGATGTAGAGGGTCTACCTCATCACATGTTATTACCACACAACATTCCCCACACATGTAATCCCTATGGAAATTTCAATGGCATTCTTCAAAGAAATAGAATAGACATTACTGAAATGCATATAGAATCACAAAAGACTCCAAATAGCCAAAGGAAATCTGTCAAAAAAGAGAAAGAATAACAGTATACTGTAAAACAATAATACTAAAAACTGTATTATGTTGGAACAAAAATAGACACAGAGACCAATGGGATATAATTGAGAGCTCATGCCTTTGGACAGTTAATCTATGACAGAGGAGTCAAGAATATATACTAGATAATGGGAAGTATTCAATAAATTTTGTTAACTTGACAGCCACATGCAAAAGAATGAAACTAAACTGCTATCTTATAACAGTCAAAAATTCAACTAAAAATGGATAAAATACTTTGATGAAAGATCTGAAATCATAAAATAAATATAAGAAAATATAGGCAAAAGCAACCCAGAACACAAGGTTCAGAGATGTCTGTGGATTTATCTCCAACACTGAGGAAAACAAAAGAGAATATAAACGATGGCTACCACGTAGAACTAAAAAGTTTCTGCATCAAACAAACTGGCACTAAAACAAAAAGACACTCTACTGAATGGGAAAAAATATTTGCACTCTGTAATCTGATAAAGGGATACCATCAAAGATCTACAAAGAAATCATACAACTCAATAAAAGAAAACGAACAGCCCAATCAAAAAATGGACAGAAGAGCTAAATAGGCACATCTCCAAAGAAGATACACCAATGGCCAACGGACAAATGGAAACATGTACATCATCACTTATGATCAGGGAAATGCAAATCAAAACCACAATGAGATACCACCTCACACCTCTGAAAATGGTGTGTACATACCATTTCTGATGGGACTTTCTCACCTACTATAGTTTGACTATTGTCATTCTTGTATCAGATTTAAAGGAAATCCCTTACAAAATGAAGAAAAGGGTGTGTCTTTGGAAAGTTGCAATGGACATTTTTTCATTTATCTTACACACTTGAAACTCTATTAAGGGATAATGTATTTTGACACAGCGTGGAAAGAAGAGTCCTAATCGTGGTCCTTGAGACCTGGGTTCTATAGAATTACACCACTTAGAAGCTTGGCCAAGCCACCTGATCTTTCTGGACTATTTTTTTTTCTTATGTGTACAAAGGAAATATCAAATATTTCCTTATAGTTCACTATGTATACCAGATGCTGTGATAGCAATGGGGTACAGAGGACTTCAGATTATGTGAAAAGCAAAGGGAGTGACATTTGAGCTGAAACCTGCATGTTTCAAAAACAGACCAGCAAGTAAAAATCTGAGAGTACAGCCTTTCAGGCAGATGGTAAGTGACCGCAGAGCCCGCAAGACTGGGTTGGACTTACTGTGCTTAGGGACAGAAAGAAGCCAAAGAGGCCAGAGCAGAATGAGCAGTGGGAAGATGGTTTATTAAAGGAGACTAGAGAAGAATTCATGGGTAGATCCTGTAGAACCTTGTAATATATTACTGTGGGCTTGGATTCTATTCTAAGTTCAATGGGTAGATATTAACTGGTTTTAAGCAAGAAGGTCTACATATTTAGTAGACTACTTCTATGTGGAAAAGGGACTTTAGGGAGGATATAAAGGAAGCAGGAAGATAAAGATAAAATAGGAAGTCTCTGCAGTAGAACCAGGCAAGCTGTGATGCAGCTTTGGACTAGAATGGTAGCAATGGAAGTAAGAGAAAAAAATATCTGCCGTTGACTCTACGTGCTTCCTATAATGTACAAAAGGAAACTGGTATTTATTAAATGTTAACATATGACAGGTTTTCTGGCAAAATTTTTAAAATGTTTTATTAAAAATTCCCCCATGTGCTATAAGATTTGTAGCCAATGAATGTGAAGAAGGTTTAAAAGCTGTAAATTAACATACATATATAAAGAGAGGGTTTTGTTATTATAGCTATAATTTATGTTTAGGACTAGTCATGGATGCTATATCATCATGAGAAAAATGTGTGTACCACACACACTCTTTAAAGAGCAACTGGGTTGCCCTTTTATATTTACCATGCCTTTTCTTTAAGCTGTCTTTGAAGAGGGCTTTATAGTTAATCAACTGTCAAGTTTAGGGTACTAAATCTTGTCCATGCAGCAAGCCATGTCTTTAAGAATCAAAGAGCACCATCCTTTGTGCAAATGTGAAAACTGAAACAAGATGAAAAAAAGTCTGTCGAATACATTTGGATCCTGCTACATTTCCAAAGGACCCATTTGTTTAAGAGATGCTAAAGCACCTTCTGTGTGTCAAGCAATGAACATGTGCTCTGCTGTCAAGTTCGGAGTCCAGTGGGGAGAAGACAATTAGATCAGTAATTACAGTAATAATACTAAGAATAATGACAATTAACATCTATTGAGAATTACTACATGCAAGGATGTTATTTCAGATATTTTACATTTAATACATCATGTAGTGCTCACAAAAGCCCTGTGAGGTTGGCTGTGATAACAGTCTTATTATACAGGTGACGATTTTCAGATGACCCCTGATCATGTGAGAGAAATAGATGTCTGGAACATGGAGTGCAGTGTTTGTGTCATTTTTCTTTGTATCGATGTGACCCTCCACAATCTCCAGTTACTTCAAAATACATAAAACATCATCCAGCATATTTGCTGACAATGCATGGTATAGACTTTTGGCTATGACCACATAATGACCAAGATCAAAAGTTACTTAGTGACTTAAACCAACATTAAAAAATGGAAAACAGAAATTTAAGGAAAAGTGGAGTTGTTTGCCAGAGAAAGTAGCATTTTGCTCATAGGATGTATTTGTGTTCCCTATTATCAGAGAGTTAGAATTTTTCACATCATTTGCAATGACATATACAATAAAACCCCAACTAAGTATCACTGATGTTTTACTTTTACTCTTGGAATCATGAAACAATCTAGCTTTACCTATTCTTTTTTTTTTTCCCCCCGAAGGGCGTTTTTGAAAGGATTTATCTATTCATACATATAAGAACTGGGGTACAGGCCAGATGCACAGTAGGGTGAGAGGATTCACCAGAGACAGAGTGGGGAACAGAACAGGCAGATCTACTGAAATACACTGCTGAGGGGAGCAGCAGGTGAGACAGGAGAGGTCTGCCATGCCATATGGGATTCTCGCTGGCTGACCGGGATCAAACCTGCTCTACAGAGGCTGGGGGCAGCTTCACAGCGCTGCATTTAACTGCCGGAACTACCAGGAGAGGCCCACTTTACCTATTCTTTTGATTTAAAAGCAATGATATATTTAAGATGGAGTCGTGATCTGGAGAAATTAAACAAATTGCTCAAGGTCACAGAACAAGTCCAAGATGTGCCTGGAATTTTATTCTTCTGACCTCTATGCATTCAGAATCCTTCATATATTCATTCAATTATTTGTATCCATTCACACATTCACTTATTTATTTTTTAATTGAGCAGCTACTGTGTGCTAGATTCTGCCCTACATATAGAACAAAATACCAATGAAAACTCTTCTCTCATATAATTCATGTTCTAATAAGTGATATAGGAAGTAAAATAAGTATGTTATCTTAGATACCAATAGATATTAAGTATATATTACATGGGTAAATTCAATGAGATTTTGGGAGGGGTTTGGGTCAGGACTTGATATTTTATGTAAGTTTACCAGGAAAAACTTCATTGACCATTTGACTCTAAGGAAAGGAAGCACAGTAGTGTGCCTTATGGATCGTTATGGGAGGACAATTATAAGCAGTAGAAACAACCTGAGTTATCCCCAAGGCAGATATGTAATAAGTAGGTCTGAAGAAGTAAAAAGAGCCCAATATGGAAGTAACAGGGGGGACAAAATAAAAAGTAGTAGCAGAAATGATCAGGCATATAAAAGGGGGTTAGTGTATGTACCGCTTTGAAGGTGACAGGGCTGGGTTTTTCCCTGAGCAAGATGAGTAACACACAGAGGGTGACTCCCATCTCATTTACACCAAATCTTGATACCCTGGGACTCTGTGTCTATAGAGGACACAGATTCTCTTTTATCAACAAAGCAACATTAGCTCACTTTCAGAAAATAATAATGTACATGGCCTTTCACTTTATGAAAACGATAGCTCTGTGAATGACAAGGAATATTAAATAGAAAAGAAAAGAAGCATGTAGAATTGATTTTGAATCCACTTGAAGACTTCAATGGAAGGGGTCACGGGTTTCTTTGTTAGTTTCATCTTTGAGGGAGGCATAGAGCTACATTTCTAAGCGTGGTAAACTAAATTACATTAAGGACATATCTTAAATGGCTGAAAAATCAAAGCAAGTTGGAATTGTCTTAAGATTTCATGGCTTTTTATTAAAAAAGTATACTAGAAGGGCTTAGTTCATATTATGTTCCGTCTAAATGAAATATGGCATTTTAATGAGAAATGTCATTTTCCTGGGTTACAAAAGGACAACAGAAATGATAAAGCCAGTCAATATCACTAGGGCTCTCTCTCTCTTTTTTTACTTCTCTCCCATATCCCAGTATTTCATTTTGATACACTTGTCAAGCCCTTTGGTTTCCTTTGGGAAGAAGGAGGCATATGACTAGGAGATATTATTCAACATTTATTTATTGCTGTCGTTGTTTCTAATAGTGAGCAGAAAGAATGAATTTCTCTTTGTGTCTGTTATTCTTCATCAAAATCTGGAATAATAAACTGTATTTTCTTTTCTGTTTGGAGCCTCTCTGCCCTTTACAAATATTAGCTGGTCAAACCTTATTGTCTTCTAGAAAGAATGGCTTATAAATTGACAAGGAAAATGAGAATCAGAGACATTGTCACAGACAGGACAGAAGAGTATAAATAGGCAGCTATGCTTCCTACGTTTTGTTTCAGTATGTAGTATATTCTACATTCCAGAGATGACAGATATATTTGATAGACAGAAATCAATGTGGGGTTCACTTCCATTGGGAAAATGCAAAGCTGAGTGCACTCTTGCTTGCAGTTAGTTTTAGAAGTTCTCTAAAAGGAGGAGGCTATGTTAATAAGGAAGCAAAACACCTGTCCTATCACAGATCAAACTGAATTGTGCATTACTGACTCCCTTTTGTGTAGTCTGGCCCATTAAAGTCTTGGGGTGATTTATACAGTCTAATCAGCCACCTGGGAAATTTTATTTTCACCTCTGCAACCAGTGAAGTGGATGAGGGACAGAGCAGCCTCACACGGGTTCACTTTTGTCCAAAATTTATGGTGCTCACAAGAAATTTCTCCTTCTTGTCTAGCATTTTTCAATGTCTTCTATTCCAATTCTTTACCCAAAATAACAACAATACCTACTTTATAGAAAGGCCATAGGTGGCAAGAATGTGGAAATGCACAAATATTATCAAGGTAGTATATTTTGCACTTAAACTAATTTTGGAAATTCTGTATATATTTCTGACCTCACATACCCCACAACACACCCATTAAAATGAAAGATTGTAGTGGGGAAATCAGATATTCAGAATGCCATAAATAATACACATTTACCACAAGAACAATGAACTATTCTAAGACAACAGAAGAGGAGATTGTCACATTCTGCTATGCTATGTTTGATAGACTATGAGACACAGGCTGGGAAAGTCTGAAATCATTTCTTGCAAATAACAGGGAGGCAATACATGGTTGGGAACATATATGATTCCAGATTCCATTGCTTTTGAGGGAATCCCTATTACATCCTTAGAATCCTTACAGTTTCTTTCAATTATCCATATGCAAGCTGCCCATCTCTATCTGCAAAATGAATGTGCGGTCCTTATTTTACTATTTATTATTTGAGTTTCTAATGTTTCAATGATAGAACCATCATTAAATTTAACTCTTTATAGAAGAAACCTTAAGAAGTCTACATCATAATTTTTAATAAATGACCTAATCAATCCTGATTAATGTCTTATATATAGTATGGCAGTATTCATATATAAATATGTGCATACATATGTTGAACCACATTTTTTCTTAACAAAACAGACTATATATCAAATACTATATGCCTTTTACCTTTTCTTCATCCACTAGCCCCGACTCATTTTGTAAATGTCATCTCAAGCATTTCCTTCTTCCATATACCTTCCTGACTTCCACTCTGCTTTAGCTGTTCTTCTGCTTTGCTGCCACAGTCCATATTCAAGTATTTACCAGCACACTCATTACACTGGCATAAGACCCTAATTTTCTTAACAGTTCCTCTCCCCTGACACTGATCCTACTCTGTGAGGGAAGAGGAGCCATGTTTTTTTTTTTTTAATTTACTTTAAATTCCTCTTATAAGTTTATAAACTTAAACTTGATCATGACAGCACTAGAAAAGCAAAGCAAAGTTTACATAGGGAAATGATATGTACAGATTTGTGTTTCTGAGTATTCAATTACACTGTTGTGTGGATATGGATTTTAGAAGGCGATGACTAAAGTTACAAACAGTTGAGAGATTATTTTAGCAATTTAGGAAATAAGAGATGGAGTATCAAGTAGGAGGGGATTACTATTGAGAAGATGGGAGACAAAGAGATTCTGATGTGAAATCATTTTTTTAAGATTTTTTTATTTATGCATGCAAGAGCTGGGGTACTGGCCAGAGATGCAGGGGGTGAGAGGATTCACCAGAGACAGAGTGGGGAACAGAACAGGCAGACTGACTGAAATACACTGCTGAGGGGAGCAGCAGGTGAGACAGGAGAGGTCTGCTGCACCATGTGGGTGGCAACCTGGCCAGCAGGGATTGAATTTGTGCTGCAGAGGCTGCAGATTGCTTCTTAGTGTGGCGCTTAACCCTTTGCACCACCAGGAAGGCCCTGATATGAAATTATTTAAGGATTTGTAGATTTAACTTGTTTCCCTCACTGTTCATATTTAATAAGAATATTTCCTTGGATTTCTGGTTTGTACTTTTGAAAAGATGTTGGTAACATTCTCTGAAATAGGAAATAGAGTAGGAATATTCAAAAAAAAAGTACACTCAGTTTTGAACATGTTAAACCTAGCTCTTTATTTGTATGCCCTTTCAGTATCTCAAAATGGAAAAGATTATGATATCATCTAGGAAGAGCACATCATTGGCGGGGGGCGGTGGTTAAAATATAACCTTAAGAACAAGAGTACTAGATGAACGAGGGGACAGAGGTGAAGGACTAATGCTACCTTCTGACTATTGTTAGATTATACCTTATGTAGTTCTTTACCTACATTGATTGCCTGGGGTTCTCACCCATCAGGATCTAATCCCTTTTGTTCTTCATCTATAACAGATTTTGCTCAGTACCATGTGAAGAAAGAACTGTCATTCTCAGAAGAGCATACAACAAAGACCACAAATTGGGTGAGACTTTCTTTTTCTTCTCATTCCCAGCATGGTTTTCTTATAATAAATCAATTCTTGCTTCATTTTCCATCTGAAAAACTCAATTCATTGTAAATTGAAACAAATAAAACTCTACATACTACAAATCACATTCAAAGTGTTCAGTGATTCATTGGCTGATGATATGGAGAGATTGTTTTATCAGTTTTGAAGGAAATATTCATCACCATTTTGGCAGCTTTGTCACTCACATTTGGAAGATCCCTTGTTCATCTGAGGAGAAAAGGCAAGACTGGACTCTTAAAGTAAAGGTGTTAGGGTGAATCATTCTGGGCTTGGCCTAACCTTTCAAATAAACAAAACAAAATAATTGAATAATTCTGACCTAAAAATGTCAGGGCCTCATTGTTATCTCATGCCCTGTAAACATTTGGATGATGATTTTATTTTCCCTTAGGCAGAAAGTAGCAACTATCAGGTCAGGATGGTAATCAAGTTTGGTCTAGTTGAAGGTGGAGTTTAGAACTCTTGTCTCAGCTTTGACAGTTGAGAAGTTGGTCTGAAGTCAATGACACATTTCCTCAAAATGAAACTTGAGCAATGGAGTGACTTGTGTGCTTATCTTAGGCAAGTCAGGTGGATGCTGGATGAGTAATGAAATTTTGCATGCAAAGTTCATAGAAGTTTCCAAAGAATCACCCAAATGTACGTAAAAGCTTAAAAGTCATTTCTAGATTCTGTGACTAATAGTGATGAGCTATTTCAGCAGGAGACATGAATGTTCTCTTCAAATAAAATTTGGGAGTTTTGGCAAAGAGGATGGCAAGCGCTGGTAGCTGTTAGGAAACAGAATTCTTACTGTGCATTACAGGAAAGCCTCTATGACATCTGTATCTCCAGGATGAGCCAGAACCTCACAACTAACATAGAACTTCATCATTCTTGCTCACACTCTTCCATATACACAGAACTGTTTACCCTGTCTGGTTAAAGAGCTCAGTTTGTCAACTGGTATTCTGTAGAGGATATACAGGGGGTACAAAGAAATTATTGTTTTGCTGCCTTCATAAAATGGAAAGGCAGAGGATTTTGGGAAAAATACTGAACTTCACTGCTTTGGGGAGGCACAGATGTCTACTCCTCATGTGTTTCTTATAGCTGCCCAAGCTCTTTTAAATTACTGTGAGCTGAAGGTGAAAAAGATAACTCAGCTTTGTCTCCTTGATGGCAAACTTCTGCTTACTTTAGTTACAAGCTGAGTGTATGAGAGATGAAAAGTCAAACAAATCTATTTCCAGGATTATGTATGTTTAAAGCAGTAAGGAAGGATTTTAAATATTTTTTTTTTAAAGATGAAGGAAATGAGTCTTTAGAGAAGGGAAGTGACATATCTAAAGTCACTGTGAAGAAGTATTTAGTATCTATTGCCTTTTGCCAAATGTCTTCTGTTCTTTCTCCAAAGGTTTCATGTCAGGATTGTATTTCTCTGCTTTCATGAGGATGGATGTGGTCATGTAACTTGATTTCTCCAATGAAAATTGATAAAACTAATATGGGTTATTTTCTGTTAGAAATGTTAAGGGTCATACATAAGTTGCCTATCCATTTCCCTGCCAGGGAGAAGATGGACTCAGTGAAATGGACTGCCCTCTGCCTGGGTCTGTGAGTGAACAGAAATAGAGCAAAGCCTTTTAAATGACCCATGATAGACAGCTAGTGTCAGCAAATAGTAAGACTTATATTCTTTTAAGCCACTTAAACTCAGAGACTGTTCATTTTATTTCATTGTTTATTGATTTTATTGCCACACAATCTAGCCTATACTGTTAATAAGAAGAATTTCCAGAGGTAGAATCTAAATTTCTTTACTTGTAACCTTGTTCTTGGCCTACAATATAAAGATATAAAGCTATGCATGAAAGTGCATGAGGCAGTAATTGCATGTGCTAGATGAGAGATACTTAGGACTGCTTTTCTGATTGGGCTTCTGAAATCACACATAACCTTGGTTGCCACATCTTTATAGGAGAAGACTAACCTTGTCCTATGCTGTGATCAAAGATGGATTTCTTTTGTTGCTCCTTAATCATGTATTTATCTATTACTCAACTCAATCTTCCATCCAATGTAAAGCTGTGTGTCTGCAGGAATTGCTAATGTTTATGAGAATTTAGTTCAATTGTAAATAATAACCACTGCCAAACCAACAACAGCTTAAACAAATAGGAGTCCTTGTTTTATTTTCTTATATCAAATAGTCAGGTTTGGAAGCTACCCAACAAAGTCTTTGAAGTCTAGACCCTTTCTATCTTCATTTTTATATTTGTTGCACAGTCACTACAAAAGGTTGCTGAAGCTCTAGCCATCATAGTCACAGCCTGGTTGGGAGGAGGGAAGGGGGAAAAAGAGTAGTGGTACCAGAATTCACTTCAGTCTCATCAGAAAAGACTGTATCATATGCCTACAGCTCTAGGTAAGAGAGGCTGGAAGCTGCAAACCAGAATTTCCATGACTGATTTAGATTAAGCTTTCTCTTAGCATTAAGCATATACTTTCTCAGAACAAAGTTAGGGTGCTTACTTAGCAAAGAAGAGAAGAAAATGAGTATAACATTTGAGAATGACTATAATATTTTGGGACCTAATCACATTTATTTTTGGTTCAGAGGTGGGAGGTGATGCCCTCTCAGTAACTCTCCATGATGCATGATATAATAAATGACAATAAAAATATTTTTTAGGATCTTTTCCTGGAGGTTCATGTCATTCTAGCTATCTATTTTTCTTACTAAATTAAGGGTATTGAGTCATGTTAGAACAACAACTGACAGTATTTGTATAGCACTGTTAGAAAACCATAGGAGTCTACTCAGCGAGAGATGCAGCTTGTCAATTCCAGTTCTTATTAAATTCCTTGGAGAAGCAGCAAACAGTAGACTTTGGATTGAGTTAGACCTGGGGTCTACTATTGGGCATCTGTATGACCACGTTATAGGTCATTTTATCTCTGTCTTTCTCATCTATAATGGAATAATAATCTTCAGTTTTAGGGTTTTCAAGAAAGTTTAATTGCAATAGACAAATAACACCTGCTAGTATCATTCAGAGGTTCTTTACAAAAGCACTGGGTACAACTTAGAAAGAAAGCAGTAAGACGGCTACATTCATGGATAGTCACACATCGACCCAATGTTCCCACAGAAATTACATTTTACCTCTCTGCTTCAACCATTCCCTATAACAAAACCCTACTTTGTACCAAAAAATTCTGAAAATCCCTCCTATTTCTTTCAATTTCTCTGATCCTTAGCTATTGCCTTCTAACTGATTCTTTAAATTATTTCTTATGCCATAGTGTTGTATAATTTATACAGAACACTCTCTCCTGTCTTGTATTATTTAATTCTCCAAAGTGTTTGGGGAGAGGATATTATATGAAAGCTGTGACACAAAATAAAGCAGCATTGTACCAGTGTCTTGCATCTTTAATAAAGTTGCTCTCAAACAGCATTTCAGTAAATGAAATGTACTCAGGAATGACAAATTTTCATATATCAAAGGTGTGCTGTGACCTGCTGTGGAACAGAAAGCCTAATGTCATAACAGAGCCCAGAGGTTTGTGTGTGATTTGATTTGCCTTTCTTTTCTTTCCTTCCAAAGGGAGATTACTTACTTTCCAAAATAATAATTGTAAGAGTAGACATCCTATCCCACCCAATGGCAGTAAAAGAAACCATTGAGATTGAAGGCCTCCAGCACAATATTTGATCCTAAGATTAAGAAAAACAAAAGGATGCAGACACACATGCACACACAACAAAGAAAGGAAGAGGGACTTAGTCAATGTTAATTATTTATAACACATCTCTAGGAATACTTCAAGATTTATTCTATAAGAAACTATGAAACATGAAACAAAGGACAATCAGAGAACCCCTGGAGGACTTAGTTTAGCATGAGTGATATTTAGGATTAGGGATACATGTGTGTCAGTAGAATGGTTTTAAATGCCCCAGAGCAAATACAGCTAGGAAGGCAGATGGAGTCTCCCCTACTGGGGAGGAAAGATGGAAAATACTGAGCACTGTGCAAGCACTTTCTGATTCTGTGACACATGCTAGAAAGCAGTCTGCTCCTCATCATTCCAGGGTCAGCTGCTTATTGTGGTGGGAAATAATGTTTGCCCATGGGGACAAAAATGTTGTATTTGTGTTACAGACAAGAGAATTCCTTTTTCTCTACATGAGCATCGCCGTGTAAAAACTGAAGTTCATTTGAGCAGTCACCTTTGTTTCCATACAATGCCTAATGGGGAAGCAAAGTGAGCAAGGCAGTGAAATGCTGGTTCAAGAGTAACTTTACCCTGGTTGCAGCAAACACCCCAGTGCCCAGATCTGGGTTTCTAATACCATTCGTCAAAAAAAAAAAAAAAAGACTCATTGGAGAAAAAGATTATTCTAAGATGAGGGCCAGAAATACAGAATTAAATCCTGAAACATCAAATAGTGCAAACAAAGAAATAAGAGTTCAAACATGCATGCACACACTGATAGAGATGTTGCAAAGGCATAGAGGAGCCAACTGAGTGAGCTATCAATGACTAAATGTTTTGAGTAACAAAGTAAGGAGTATTGAATTATAAGCCAAAGTATAAGATAATTATCCATTAATTCATACATAAAAATGTAAAATATTAAATAAATAAATGTGAGGAAATAGACAAATCTGTCATGCTGAAGAATTCCAAGTCATTTATGTAAGTAACTTCAAAGAGCTGAGCATAACTCCCCAGTCCTTAAGTGTGAACTAAACCCTTAAGCAGTGGCCTTGTTCCCAAAGTTAGTATGGCGATGGAGAACAAACAGTAACCTTATAGTGCACACACCCAACAAACACTACAGGTAGTCAAGGTTAATGTCAACAGTGCTAAGCCCACTCATATTATGAACCCTTGAGATAAAATGATCAGCACCTCAATCTGCGGTCATCTCAAAACAAAACAAAACAAAACAAAACAAAAACAAAAACAAACAAACAACAACAAAAAAAAACAACAATACCCTACTTTAACCATAAGAAAAAAAACTAAGCAAGGGCCTTCCTGGTGGCGCAAGGGGTTGAGTCTCAGCACTGTTTGGCTATCCACAGCCACTGCAGGGAAGTGACCCACATGGTGCAGCAGACCTCTCCTGTCTTGCCCACTGCTCCCCTCAGCAGGGTATTTCAGTACATCTGCCTGTTCTGCTCCCCACTCTCTCTGGTGAATCCTCTCACCACCAACCCACACCTCTGGCATACATTCCAGTGCTTATATGCATAAATAAATAAATCTTAAAAAAAAAAAAAAAAGAAAACACCAGGGAACCAGGGAAATCTCACATGAAGGTCATTCTAGAATGATCTGGTCAGTGGTTTTCAAAACTCTCAGGGGTGTAAAAGAAGGCAAGTCTAAGAACTGTCACAGTCAGGAGGATTCTAAGGAGTTATGAGGACTCAATGTAATGGTATTTTGGACAGGATCCTGGAATAGAAAAGGAACTTTAGTGAAGAATTCAGGAAATATGAATAAAATATGAACCTCAGCTAATAATAATACATCAATATTGATTCATTAATTGTATCAAATGTACCATACCCTAATATATGATGTTAATAATAGGGGAAACTATTAGAATGTACAGGAACTTTCTGTGTTCTGTTTATAACTGTCATGAAAGTAAAATTTTATTTTAAAAGAGGTGCCAAAATTAAATGCTTGACATAGTGAATGAAAAAAATTCCCAGAGAAAAGCACACTGTAACAAAGTTAATAATACTAGGGGATTTCTTTGGACTTTTTGACAGGAAATACTGAAAGTTTGCTGAAAGTGGAACAATACCTTTTGACTTCCAAAATGATCTTCTCTATTTAGAAATTGCAAAAATAGTAGGGTGAAGTGAGGATAGTGCCCTGATTCCTGTAGCTCTCATAACTTACTGGAAAACTGATAATTTAATCCATCTTTATCTGATACTTAAATAAGCATTTGTGAAAGCATTCTCTGCAAAGCACATCACAACATGTCAGTAGATATTTTGCAAAGAAAGAGCTCCATGGTAAAGTTAATCTGGGAAGTGATAGGTGAAACAGAGTTCAGCTTTTGTTTGGCCTCCCTGCTCTGTGAAGTTCCAAAAGGAAAACCACTGCAGTGTTTCCCAGACACCCTGACAAGGGAGATGGGTCTGCATGGGACACTGTTAGGACATATCCCAGCATTCTAAGCAGTGGGCATGAGTTAGCAAAAATTATGTTTCTAATGATTATTTCTAGGGACCCCCCTGGTGGCACAGGCAGTTGAGCACAACCCTGTGAAGCTGTCTGCAGCCTCTGCAGCACCGGTTCGATCCTGGCCAGCCGGGGAGGGTCCCACCTGGCGCGGTAGACCTCTCCTGTCTTGCCCACTGCTCCCCTCAGCAGTGTATTTCATCAGTCTGCCTCTTCTGTTCCCTGTTCTGTCTCTGGTGAGTCCTCTCACCCTCCACCGCATCTGGCTTCTACCCCGGTTCTTGTGTAAATAAACAAACAAACAAACAAATAAATAAATAAATAATAAATATTATTTCTAGAATAACTAAAATTCTAAATAGCAATGAAAGAAAGACCAGGGTGTCTAAGAACTGTTTGTACCTTTACAAGGAAAAAAATATCCCAATATTTGGAATGAGAATTAAGTTCCTAAAGGGAAGGGAGGAAGAGGGAACAGTGTGAGGAGGGAGAAGGGGACCTTTAATGGCTCACTTCAGAACAAATTCTCTTTTACCTGACCTTTCCACACACCTCATTAAGGATTTTTACTCTTCTTGAAAGCACTTATTATGTGTGATGAACTGCAGTAGAGGAGATGAAATGTACTCTCTGAGTTTCATTGGACTTCCAATATAGGATTTTCATTTCTATTCACATCTGAGTAATCTTTGAAAAGAAGTCATTATTTTTCTGTCAAAATGTTGAAACTTAATTTTGATCAGCCACTTCTGCACAACAAGAAAACAGAGAGCAAAAAAAGCTTGTATAGGTTCAGGGCCCCCTTCGTTTCTATGTTCACTTTGGTCTTAAATATAAAACAACACAAGTGTGATTGGTCAGGTTGACGATGCAGTGGAAAATTCTGGAACTAGAGTTTCATTTACATTTTTTAATTTATTTTTGGACTTTCATTGTGTGGAAAGGAAATAAGCTTTTATGCTATGGTTATATGCTTTGCCCAGTGCAGAAAGTTTACATCCACATCATTCATTTAATCAGCACAAAATAATTGAGAAGGCCATTGTGAAGGGGCTTCAATTTGGTTACTCAGGGCTGGTCTTTATTTGCTTATTACCTTTTTCTATTTTCTGCAGGTAAAAGATTGAACAGCCTCTCTGTATTAATGCACTTTGTGATTGCATCACTTTTGGTTTGGATGTGCTCTAGAAATCAGGCTCAAATATCTGCAGACTGCCAATCCAAAACCCTGACCTTCAGCACTCCATCCTCGACTGCATATAAACTGTCTCCCCATATCTGCTTTGATCTTACAGCTCTTCCAAAAAGAAAATCCTCTGCCTTCTATTTCAGAATCCACCAACCCATATTCTGAGTTTTTATTTTATCTAATCCAGGAGTTCTCAGTCAGAGGTCTACATTAGTCTCCCCTGCCAGATTTTTTTTTTTTTTTAATTGACAAGGGCTTCTGATGGCCCCTATTGAAGATGAGGAACAGAATGTTCTACTTACTTCTAAGACATTTTATCAGTACTTCTGTGGCTCACTACCTGGTAGAGACCACTAATTAAACCAATTTCACTTTGCTCAGAACCTAGGTCACAAAGAAATTTTAGCAGAATTCTCCCACATGGCACCAGAAAAGTCTGGCTGACGAGCAGGATAATAGGGCTAACATTACTGTTTGTGGCAAAAGGCGCACAGAAACAGAAGGTGCCTGTGAAACCCTGGAAGCAGTCCTTTTTGAGTTTCAAAGAGTGACATGTTGTTAAACTTTCACTCTATCTAAAATTGAGTAGGTTTCCCAATGTGAACTGATGCAGGCTTCTGGGAGCATTTTGCTCAAGCCATCTTAGACTGCTACTTGAAATCTGCAGTGAAATGGGATGGAAGACTTTGTTTCAATCTGTTCCAATATTCTCTGACAAGCACACAAATCCCCATGTAGGATAAATTAGCCAGAGAGAATAGGAACTGAATGAGCAGACTGGCAGACAGTCTTTCTGAACCACATACCAGATCCATATTTACACTCCCTAAGTGTTGCTTCTCTCATAGGAGTGGACTCATGTGTGAAATGGGAGAAACGTGGGCTTATCACCAAATTGTACCTTAGAGACAATGACAAGAGAAAGGATTGATGGATGGTAAGCACAGAAGCCTGCACAGGCTCCATTACCAAACTGATGAACATCCTTTTATGCAATGAATATCTAATAATTTGTGTTGATGATGATTTGGTAGCAAATTAGAATCAATTAGTGGAAATTTCCTTTCTTATTGTTCTGATGAGGCTTCTGACTTTGTCCTGTTGATTTATCTTATGAGAAGCAGGAGTTACCTTTTCCCTACCCAGACTCAACACATGGAGCCTTCCTTTCTGGCATGTGTTTCTATCAGATTTTTCTATTTAATACATGTTTCCTGGAACAGCAAGATTAGTGTCACAGGGAAGCTGTCACCAATTTAAGTTCTCAGGTCTCATCCTGAGCTGGGAGGCCCAGGATCTGTACTTTACCAAGATATCCAGATTTAATATGCTTGTGATCACAGTTGGTGAAACAGTGATCTTGTAGGCATAAATGAAAGCATTAGCTAAATACACCAGGAGTTGCAGTCTGAAACACATAGTTGAATTATCTTGGGAACACTTTCTTTTTATTATCTGAAGGCATGATACTTTGATGACCAGTTTTCTAGGAATGATTAGCAACTGGTTCGTGCTTTTTGAAATCCAGGCAAGATTTTTTCCTGCTTCAGATGTATATCCAACACTTCTCCTGCCTTGACTCATGCCATTTCTTCAATATTCCTCCATTGCCTTCTTGCCTAAAAGTGGCCAGTGCCCCTTCCTGGACACTCTCCAGCACCCCTGCAGTAGTAGTTTTATCTACCATCGTGCTTGCCTCATTGCACTAAAATTATCTGCTCATCAATCTCTTATAACAGACCATAAATCCCTCCATATGATTAATTTCTATGCCATTTTGTGTTGTATGTGAAGAGTTACATAGTGTGCTCGACATTACAGATGCAAAAAGTATTCTTAATACTGGTTTAAGTGAACTAATAAATCCACCAGCAGGAAAGAGTGAATGGAAGATAGACTAGATGGCTAAATGATTAGCCATGTTAGGCATCTTAATGAAAAACTAATATCCAAGGAAAGGGAAAAGGTCATGTAGGTCTATAATACCCATACCTTGTTTATTGTGTTGAATTATGAGTTTTAATATGTAAGAGCTGATACCCTTATTGTTACTATCATATCCAAAGTTTTATAAAACACTCAAATATGGCCCCACCCAGGCCAACTAAATATAAAAGTGCTAAAGTTTGTCAAAACCTTGGTAATATTTTTAAAACTCCTCAGGAAATGCTTGCCACCCACTATTTTAAAAGGATGGTCTAAAACCAGTATGTAGACAAAAGAGAAACCGAGATGCTGAAAGTTTTGGGACCCAAGATTTGAGATTATTAACTGGATTATTCTGACCATGCTCATCCTGGAAAACAAGTGACTTAATCTGAAAACATTCGCATTACCTTTCAATTTCTGTGGAGATGTCATGTGAAAAGGACATTTTTAATGACTCCACAAGGTATAATGAAGATCAATAAAGAGAAACTGGTAGGTCAATTTCAATTCAATGTGCCCCAGTTATAACTTTTTTTAAGATATGTGCTCCCTGTACAAAATAGAAAAAGTGTCTTATCTTTCTGAAGCCCCACTTAACCTCCCAATTGAACTCCCATTATACTTGATGTCAGAACCTGTATTCTTAGTCATTTGTGGATAAACTCAAGGGCTTCAGTACTTTTACAGTTATTTTGGGTCTATACTTACATGGAGTCAGAATTTTCCCCATCTCCCTTCTTTTTCTTAGGTGCACAGTGAGATTTTGCATGGCTTATGTGAAATTCTGATTTGGGGGAGAGGGATCCCCTCTATTTTATGGCCTTTCCCCTCTTCTAAAAAGGCATCTGCTGAGATTTGTCTTCACTGGGTTTGGGCCACTGCATGGATATGTCTGATATGTCCAATGAAATGTTCACATCTCCACTTTGTGCTCAATCTTATGACCCCAGTAGTTTTTCAGCAGTGCTATATTCCCTTTTGCTGTATCATTTATCGCTTTCTCTCATCCAAACTTTAAGCCCTTCTTAGAGCCAAAACCTGGCTCTTTCCGAAACTATTCCAATGTTGTCGTGTCTTCTGGGTTACCTTTTCTGCCTCTGACATCACACTCAATTAATTCTGCTGCTTCCTTCCAGACTGTCAAAGAGATGGAAACTCTTAAAACCTTCTTTCTCAAATATATTTGAGTGTTCATCTTTCCCCAAACACATCGAAGTATAAAAGTCATTAGGTGATACTTCAAAAGTATTATTCATTCACATAAAAGGGGGCCTTTTGTCTAGCACATCTATCCAAAAATAAAACACACCAGATCAAATTGTACTGCACCATCTGTCACAGGGAATTTATACAGGATCTAGGTGACAACTTTTTAAGGAAATGATGGAGGAAATTCAAGGTTATGGTAGGAGGATGGATTAAATTACTGGTTCCTAAATAGTTACACTATAGAAGCTCAGAGGAGTTTCTAAAGTTGGGATTCTGAGAAACTTTTCATTTTTGCTGATTCACAAATTCGAGGGAGGAGAGGTATTTATTTTTCTGTCTAGTCTCATTCATTAAAATTATTCTGCTAGGGCTGAACCAGAGAATGTTCTCTCCCTGGTGACTATTCTATGGATCTGTTGGCTTTTTCTAAAGAAACAACAAAGGAGACAACATGACTATTCCAGAGTCTGTCTGACTAAGGCATTTGCTTAACTCAGGAATCACCCGGCTTCCATGGCTTTATCTCATCCACAGAGAAGGAGGTTCAGGAGCAAGGATCAAGGTTACAAACCATAAAGAAGGAACGAGCTAACAATCAGTGGTACTGAAACCCTCTCGCTGAGCTCCACTTCTAGAAAATAATTATTTAGAAAACAATTCTGCTTTCCTTCAGGTGAAAGGCAATTCTCTCAAGAGACAAAAGGAAAAGGATGTGCAAGATTAAAGATCAGCTCACTTCTGTCAGGGAGATTTCAATGTCCTTTATGATTTTATCACAGATAAAACCTGTGGAGATTTCCCTGTGGTTGACATACCTAGAAAACCCTGGTATGTATGGCCTTCATGAATGTGCATGTGTGTGTGTGTATATATGAATGCATATGTATGTGTACACACACACACAAACACACACACACACACACCTATACATTCACTTATCTCCCTCAAATTCTAGAATCAATTTTTTACCTAAGTGTCATTGCAGATGCTCAGGGTACCTGAGAAAAATTGAAATAGGAGCATTTTTATATCTAAAATGGAACAGAAAGCTAGACTACTCATACATAATTAGATTCTATTTTCCTTTTATTTTTAACAACAACACTGTTAAATGCTTCACTCAAGCCAGATTAAGTGCCCTGCCCTATATATCTTACTCAGCGTCATCTTACACATTTGCATTTGGTTTCAGCACTAACTGTCTTTTTTTTTTTTTTTTCTTTAGGATGGGTATTCTTTTTTATGTCTGGGAAAGGGAATAATTTTCAGGGGAATGATTACAAATATAAGAGGAAAGGGATAATCCTGGTGAGGTGTGTTAAATACAGATTTGAAGATATCTAGGATAGCAAATATTATAAGCAGGACAAAAAGCACAACACAACAAAGTTCAACAAATTAAAATAATGATTAAGAATTGGTTTTAGTTCCTGAATCACAGAGTCTGGAAATCTCCAGAGAGGCTCTCATCCCAGTAACCACTGCCCCACTGGCGTTACTGAGGTTCTCCCATTCCCTCTGAGGACATGTGTCCCCCCACCAGCCCAGATTCATGGCAGAGCATGGGCTGTGCTATTGGAGTGCACTTTTTTGTAAGTAGAAGGTGGGGAACTGTAGAGAGTTAGTCCCCCAAATGAAAATCACACTTCTTTGTTTTTATTTTCTGACATTCCCATGCAGGTAGGTAAGCTAGAAGGACATTCTGCCATTATTTCTGCTACATTTCCACCATTTAGGTAGAAAAATTTCTAAAACCACAGGGAAGCATGAATAGGTAGAGGCAGAAAATTTAAAAATATCAATATCAATCATCTTCCATTTCAAAATACCAAATCTACTTGAGCTACTGTAGATCCTAAACAAGAATTAGCTCACTGCCCCATGACAAAAGAGAAACTCTTAATAAAAGGGAAATGAAAGTTAGAAATTGGTTAAAATAAAAGCAAATGAATCTGTTCAAATTTTATGAACAATGAAGAAGAAACTAAACATACCTTTCTAGATAGTTTGGTTTCTTATTTTCTTAGATATTCTTATGTTCAACCACACTACAGTACCTGACTCTGGCAGCCATCTTTTCAAAACCACAAAAGGAAATGCTTTTCCACAGGACAGGGAAATTTAGAACCTTGGACCTGGTCACACCAGCAGCCATTT
Organism: Talpa europaea; assembly: GCF_964194135.1. Lineage (NCBI taxonomy): Eukaryota > Metazoa > Chordata > Mammalia > Eulipotyphla > Talpidae > Talpa > Talpa europaea. The sequence continues at coordinate 16,545,807 of NC_140077.1, forward strand.
GGTGGTTGAGTCAAGATTCACGCTCAAGTGTCAGTCTTAATTTCCTCCTGTGAAAAATGGCATGATGATGCTTCAAGAAGAATTTGGAGAATTATATCTGTGCATTTCATCAAATAGAACTTACTACATAATAAATCTTCAAAGGCTAATCCTACTACCAGTGTGCTGCTTTTTATTACTACTTGTACTACTAATAGCTATTATTGTTATTAACTGGTTGTTCAAGAGACTTGTTATCTCATCAAACAGATAGCCACCTTACATTGGGCAAAACTCAGAAGCAAAGGTGAGGTTCCTATTAATAATAATTATACCAATAATAATTATATCAGAAAGGGTAAACTAGTTTAGGTGGTCAAAAATAAAGCTCAAACCTCAGTGGGCTAAGACAGCAAAGTTTCCTATAGTTGACACTATAGCAAGGTACATGAACACTAAACATGTTAAGTTCCTTTGAAAAATAGGTCAACCACGTACTAAGAGACTTTGCCCTGTTCACATGCAAATAAACAAATTTTAGGCCCTACCCCGTGATGAAGTCTCAATCTAGGTAAGTATATTGGAATATTATTCTATGCTTTTGGTATTATACCATGCACTGTATCTCTAACAGTCTCTAGAAACTAAGGATCATAATTTATTTAACAAAAGAATATACATTTGACTGTGTCTTGGTATCTATGGAACTGGCTATCCTCATAAAGGAAGAAGTGGTGGAGTGGAGGAAACAGCTATGCCTCTTACCAGTCCTAATGATTTTCTTTTCATCCACATTTTTTAAAAATACTACTTATTTATGCATACAAGATCTGGGGTACAGGCCAGAGGTACAGGGGATGAGAGGATTCACCAGAGACAGAGTGGGGAGCAGAAACAGGCAGATCCACTAAAAAATACACTGCTGAGGGGAGCAGTGGGCGAGGTAGGATAGGTCTGCTGCACCATGTGGGTAGCTCTCTGGAACTCACACTGCAGAGGCTGCGTATAGCTTCACAGCATTGTGCTTAATCCCTTGCACCACCAGGGTTGTCCTCATCCACATGTTTTAAGATGAAAAACCAGATAGAGTTTGGAATTGCACATACATGGGCTGATTTTTCATAGTATCAAATAATACTATTTATTACTATTAAAGAATACTATTCATTTGATAATTACTTTCAATAAAGTAGAAACTGAAGTATTCCCCCATAGCACTTGGGAACAGTAATTTGTTTCCAGTGCTTTTATTGATGTAATTCTGTCTTTTCCAAGAATGCTATTGCCTTTAAATGATTTAAATAAGTTACAATAAGTTAAAATAACAGTGGTGATGAGCTATCTGAATGGATGGGGAAAGCAAGTGCCAGCAGATCAGAGCATTAATAATGAATGGATATTTTGAGTGTGGACAAGGAGCAGGACATTCTATAGAGAAACATCAAATTTTCTTTATTATCTATTTGGGATTCATATGTGAAGTAGATTGTGATTGATTATACATCTCTTATGCCCTTACTTATATTAATCTGCTTCACTTCAGAGTAGACAGAAAACTGCTTACAGACAGCACTTGGCAGAGAACAGCCCTCTTAGATACAGCTCAATACAGTTAAACATTTGATGCTAGCTGCCAGGTAAGGTGAATTGAAGCACAACAAAATTGAAGTGGATGAGAAGTACAGAGAAGTGGTTAAGGAGTTGGGAGGAGGTTAAGAAGGGGGATGGTTAAGCATGAAAACAATCCCTGATTTGAATCATGCATTTGCTGCTAACTCAGGACCTATGACCCTGTGAGTGCAATGAGGCAGGAGAGGTCTGCTGCGCCATGTGGGAAGCTCTCTGGAAGCTCTCTGGAACTCGTGCTGCAGAGACAGCTTCACAACATTGTGCTTAATCCCTTGCACCACCAGGGAGGCCCTCATCCACATGTTTTAAGAAGCAAAATCAGGTAGAGTTGTGGATGGTGCCAACCATAAAGGGATTGTGAAGAGACTTACATAACATTGCACACACAGACCACTTAGAAGATACAATCCTGTCAAAGAGTGTGCACCTCACGAATGTCCTTTATTACTACAGTTTAGGGACCTTGCTTATATTTTTCTTGGTAACTAGATGACACCTTATTTTTCCTGCCTTTTAGCAGGCACATATGGGAGGTCGAAACTCTCTCTACAAAGGATATGTGAAACAAAAATTACAAGGCCCACTCATGAGAGGTGGTATAGGAACTCAGATCAGATTACCAAATCTAACGCCAAGTTCCCTCTGCTTTTGTTGTTCGTGTCTAATAACACACAAAGTCCTCTCTATTTTGCCTATCATTGGAGAAATAAGTTTGACTAAGTAAAGTCCAAAGCTTTGGGGAAAAGAGGGTGGGGGCAAGAGGGCCATGCATATTTCTGTGGGTAATAACATAGAGCTTATGGATGATGGATAAACTCTTGAGTCCTGGAGCCCATAGGTAATGCTGCCATAGAGGCTACCCCAAATCCCACTTGTAGATTAGTGCCTTTTAACATTCAATGTCAGTCTTACTTCTGATATCAAAATGAGACCTTGCCAGGGCAAATGCAGGCTGCTTGCTCTCTTGAAGAGAAGCTGCTTATACTCACCCAGACCGCCTTTATCCTCTCTGCAAAAGTATGGATGCTATACCCTGCTTTGATAGGAAGCCTGAAGCATGATCTGAATTTTATAGCAGCCTCATGGTAAGAACAAACACTTAGGGAAGAGAAAGCTATTTTATATGATGGGAATAGTTAAAGCACATTGATTTTCTCTAACTGTATGTTGATGGGATTAGATATTAGGCAAAATGCAAGGAAATGAGAGTAAAGGCACCTTACTTACATGAATTCACGTATAGCTCCCATTGGCCTCACACTCCAGCAAAGCAAGAGCTATGGAAGTCTCCAAGTGGACAGGGGTCATACAACTGGTTTATGGTCAGTGTCTGCCTTTGAGATGGATCCCATGCCTGAGTATGGACTTTACCAATTGTTGATTTTGTCAACTTGGACAATTCACTGGTCTTTGATACTCAGTGATAGAATCTGTTGTTCTGAAACAGAGACATTTGTTTATACTTGTTTATGGGGTTATACTTGTTTTATGTAGTGATCATTTGGAGTATTCAGATACTATCTGGTTGTATATAAATGCTTAGTAAACATTGCCTATTAATTTTCAGGCTATGAATTGCAAATTAAATAATATTTGCAGAGTTGTTTTGACAATTGAAAATAAAACACACAGATAGAACTACTTATACAATATTTCAGTTGTAGTTACAGTGTCAGGCATTACAGCTACAGAAGGACATTGAAATATCTGCTCATTTCTCTCAAAATGAAATACTTAAAACCATTTTGAACTTGGCATTCAAATTAATTTTACTCCACAAAATTCTTTCTTGACAAAACAAACTTTTTTATAACCATTTAATTGATGGTAAAGTCTTTAGTCATTAATTTGAACAAATAATCATAATTCAAATTTGGTTTATCATTCAAAATATTCAGGGAATTTTATATTCAGATTCCAATTTTAAGATATTATGAAATTTATATTGGTCCCAGAAATCTATTCTGAAAAACATCCAGAATTGATTGGTTTCTCAGTTTGGAACCCCTGAGTTAGATCATATGTTTTAGGTATGAAGTCTATATGCTTGCTTTGTTTTATGCTCAAATATTGCTAATTATTTATATAAGTGTTTCTGGCCATAGCGTTTACATTTTCTCCTTAGCCTGCTTCCTGGTCTAAATCATCCACAGCACTTTTGCGATCACTAAATTAGCTTCATTGCTGTCTCTTTACCTGTAGAATGTCTGTATCCAGAGCCATCATTCCCTAAATACTCTGCATCCCAACAATTGCCTTTATAATGAATTTAAATGAATCATGTAGCCAAGATGATCAGGCAGAACATGGGCCTGTGTTAATTTAGAAAGCTATCAGTGAAACGATTATTTGGTACCTATCTATTAGAAATTCTACAAACATGGTAGCAATATAAGACTGCCGGATACAAATAAATGAATATATACCAGAAGCATTCCTATATACCATCAATAATTCCATAAACTATATAAGAGAATAATGTGTTATCACTGGAACTTCTAATCTTGAGTGTTAGAGCAGAACTGGGTTCCAAGAGGGGGAAGGGGATGGCGCTGTACTGATGGCCAGAGCTAACAACCTCTCTCCTTAAGGCACCCAGCAAACTCTTGTCATTCACTTACAAATTCAGTCTAAGACAACACATGGAAAGAGGTTTTCCCCCTCTCCCATTCTCCTTAGTGTCTCTGTGAGCTAAGACACATATTTATGCATAATCTAGCAGACAGTTACTATGTGGCTGTGGCGTCAGTTTGCAAAATAAATCATCAAATTATCTTTTACAGAAATGGAGATGGTGGATCCAAGATGAAAAGGCCCTGTAATCCAGAATTCAGCATCTTTTCCATTAGAATAAAAAACATGCATTTACATATTTTTGTTTTCTTTGTAAGGTCTTTCCAATGCAATGAAACAATCTCTTTTAAAGGGACATTGATATCTCTATTTCTTAAACTCGAGAAATGGTTATCACATTTAACTGCCAATTGGTTTGTACATAGTTTCTATAATTGATGTTTCGAAATTCTAAAGATCAATCTTCTAGCCTAGGCATCCAAGCAGAATACAACTGGTTAGGGCTGCCTACATTTGCAAAATCTGATGCAATGCCCAAGTTGACTTTCCTTTAGCTCAGCACTGGAATCAGGTAGGAATTATTGCTCTTCTGCCCCACTGAATAACATAATTCATTGGGGGGCTGTGTTGTTACTGCTTTGCAACTTGTGAAAGAGTATGTAGTAAATTTAAGGTGGCTAAATGCCACTGTAAGCATTAGCAAAATTTAAGGCAGAGAACAGAAATGCAATAGTCTGAGAATTTAAGAAAGGTTGCCTGGAGAACTGGAAACTCGATTAGGGTCTTAACAGTTGGATATGACTTGAATTTGCAGAGTTTCCATAGAAGAAATGTATATTCATTGCATTGGAACAATTTCCCTCTGACTCTTTAGTCCTATGTCCCCAGGCAGATCAATTCCATGCACTGGAAACCCAAACCCCACATGTAGAATCTGTTAGGTGTTTCCAATATCAGGTTCTTTACAGGCCTGAGATATCAATTTATCTTCTTATATATGTTTTATACACATTATATATATATGCATCTATCTATGATGTATACACATGTATATACATATACATATGTGTCTGTTAACACATTGCTAGATGGTTCTGACAGGAATTCTATAAAAAGACTACTTTTAAATAATTTTGTGGAATTTTAGAGAAATAAAATTTATGAACTTTTAAGTTTACAGGAGCCTGTCATTCCGTCCTGAATTTTTCAACATCTTTATTTGTTCCTCTTAGAGGAGAAAAACCTAGAATCAGTTTTCCTTGGATGCCATTGCTTAAGGTCTTTCTGTTCAAAAGTATGAGCACTCTCTCAACCTCTGTTCACCTCTCAGGGGAGTCAGCAGTGCAGGGATCTGATTTAATGCATGCCCTTCCCAATCAGAGGTGGTGTGGCATGGGTCAGTCTCTGGTCATCAAACAAGAAAAGATGACTTATATTTTATGGAAGAAATACTATGCAGCAAAAATACAGTAATTGCCATGTGCAGTGAGTACAATCATATTGCTTCTCTGGGCAAATAAGGGTTTCCCTGGATCACCTTTCATTTGCTGTAACATCTTCATTGTTCCTGGATCCGATTTCTACTATGTATACAGCATGAGGAAACAAGATCTGGAGTTTCTATCCATGACATAACCTAGAGCAAAGACTCCCTGACCTAGTAACTTGCAATTTCTTCCTATATTTTAACATTGCAGCAAAATAGAAATGACCTTCACTTGCCTCCCACCCCCAACACAGATGGATACATTGCTTGGTTTAATTAGGTGCTAGGGTTGTTCTCCAACATTGATCATTGCAGTATGAAGTACACAGTTGGCTATGAAGGTCTTCAGGCTGATATGAGAGTACCCTTTGTCACTGTGGCCTGGCTGATACTACAAATACAACTGGACCATGTCATGAGTATAGAAGACAAGGTTAAATGTAACTGACCCATGCCTTCATCTTCAACCCAACTGGTTCCCTATATTAGATCCTTGGTTCTGAGAACTGTAGTCTGTTCAGTAATCTCAGAGACCCCACAAACTAAGGAAAAAAACAGAATAATGAATATTTGATATGAAATCAAGCTGTGTGTGCATGTGGGTTGGGAGGAAACTGATGGCAAGGATATCTTGCTTCGTTTAAAGATTATCTTGAACTACATTTGCAAATGAGGCTGGTTTCCATGTAATTTCTTAAGTTCAAAACCTGAAGTTCAATGTAATAGAATGCAAGATGCTGTCAAGAGTCTCCTGAAGAGAGAGGGCATTTCTACTCTATCAGTTCGGTCTTTGAGTTTATGTTCCACAACTCTTGCCAGAAATGATCACATAAAAAGAGTCTATGTTTTTGATGGAAGGGTTTGGAAATACATGCCAACCTCAACTCCTGCGATAGGAAGTACAGAGGTCACAGAAATGAACATATTGGGGGCGCCTCTCCTGCAGACCCAACCCTAAGGACTCCCATATTTTTCTCTCTGTTTTCCATTGAGTGAATGACTTTCCCATATCTTGACACTTTACACCATGCAATAGTTGGTTGGGTCCATGTCCTCCATCGTTGTCTTGAGCATGCACCGATCAGCCATCAATCTCAGTCCATTCTGTATGCAGCCTGTTTAGGAGGTTCTTTAATTGCAGCAAAAGAGGGTAAGCATTTGCAAATAAAGCATCTGTCCTCTCAAAACCAATTCATGTGCCCAGAGCTTACAAATCTTAGCATATGTAAACACAAGCAGTGCTATAGGAAGCACACATTGGCGCTAACCACAGCAGAGGGTAATTTTTGTGGAAACTTTTGGCAAGAATTACTTAAATGAAAATAATGTCAAGGTTTTTTTCTTCCTTTTTTTTCCCTAAGTATGCATTCCCTTGAAGTAAAATCCATACTCTCATAAAAAAAAAAATACACAAATCAAGTTTAAAGCTAAATGAAATTTTGAACAGGAAATGCACTCTCAAAATACACACAGATGAAGAAACAAAATTACCAGCACTGCAGAAGCTCCCCACCCCAGTTTTCCCTTCCAGTTATTTGTTACCACTCCCCTTAGACAACTGCCACCAGAATTTTGAACTTCCCCAAGTTAATTTTGCATATTTTTGAACTTTTGTAAAATGGATTCAAATAATGTCTCTTATGTCTGAGTTATTTTGTTTAACATTGTATAATAGCTTATTCTCAATTAGTATATTCTCAATTAGTTTTGTTTATTCTCAATTAGTCTAATTTTTATCATATATCACAATTTATCCATTCTATTTTTGGGTAATTGAGTTGTCCTCAGTTTAGGGATTGTTAAGAACAGCCCTGCATTTTTTTTTTCTTTTTGGCTAAAACATTTATTCCAATTTGTTGGTTATACAATAAGGGATGGAAAATATTTATTTATTGATGCATAGAAGAACTAGGGTATATGCCAGAGGTGCAGGTGGTGAGAGGACTCACCAGAGACAGAGAGGGGAGCAGAACAGGCAGAGCTACTGAAATACACTATGGGGAGCAGAGGGCAAGACATGAGAGATCTGCTGCACCATGTGTGGGTTAGCTCCCTGGCCAGGATCAAATTCAGGCTGCAGCAGTAATAGTGCTGAGACTTAACCCCTAGGCCACCAACAAATCACTTACAAAGGTGGTTGTACAGATTTATTCTACCTCAGTGGAGCATGAGACTCCCAGTTGTTTTCCTGTCTTCAATAATGTTTGGTATTTTTTGCTCTCCTATATCCGTTGGGGCAGGTACTCAGATCTGGTGCCTTGTGCTTTCACATACATTCCCTGATGACCACAGAGATGGAAGACTCTGTGTGTCTCTGGGAGCCCGTCTGCCTGACATGCACAGGCTCACCCAATAAATATTCTCTTTTGTTGTTTGGCCTCTGAAGTCTCTCCACTTTTCACTCCTACAGACTCTACGTGCAAAGAGCAACTTGTGTCTTCTTAACAGCTGTATTAGTCACATGGTGTGGTATGTGCCCTTTGGGATTTGTCTGGCCTATGTCTCTGATTCAAACAAGTCCCTTCCCAAATAAGGGTCTCTCTTCGCCATGTTTACCCCATCTGCATGGCCTATATCCTGGTCACAGATGGATCAGGATAGGTAATGACTGAGCTGGGCAAACACAATCATGGTGCTTGTCAGTGGGGACAGGTGCTGACATTGAGAAGAGTGTGAATTGGAAGTAGAGAGGCACAGGGGGCATGTGTGCACCAAGCAGAGACAGTGGCTAGAGAGACTGGAGCCTCCACAATGAAAGAGAGCAGACATACAAGGCTGTACATTCCCAAAAAAGTGGGATTGTAGGGCCTCCCCGGTGGCGCAGCGGTTGAGCGCTGGGTTGCGAGGCTGCCAGCAGCCTTTGCGGCGCCGGTTCGATCCCAGGTTGCTCCCCGGCCACCGGAGGAGGGTCCCACATGGCGCGCAGACCTCTCCTGCCGCCCGCTGCTCCCCTCAGCAGTGTACTTCGGTCCTTCTGCCTGCTCTGCTCCCTGCTCTGGCTCTGGTGAATTCTCTCACCCTCCCGCGCTTCTGACTGTACCCAGTGCATGTATAAAAAAAAAAAAAAAAAAAAAAAAAAAAAAAAAAACAAATGAATAAATAAATAAATAAAACTTGCCTCTATTTAAAAAAAAAAATTAAAAAAAAAAAAGAAATGGGATTGTAAATCTCACTCCTAAATTTTCACCTGTTGGTTCAATTCATTATGGCTTCATATTTACTGATTTCCACCTGGGTTTTCTGAGCTATAGAACTACTCCCCAAAACCTTCCACTATATTCTCTGCCCTTCATGCCTCTCTAGTTCTGTATATCAAGTTGCAACCAATATCCTTAACAAATACGTCACAAGACCATCCCCAAGAGATCTGTCCCTCCCTCACCTTGGAGACCTCTTCAGACGGTGCCCTCACAGAGCCGTGGAGAGTGGAGATGCAATTCCCCTGGGAACTCTGGCACCTCAATCTTTCTTCTTTTCTCGTATGTTTCTCCTTCAGTCTGTTTCCTCCAAGATGCACTAATTGCACTTATACTTCAAGAGTAAGTGTTATTACTCTTGGAAAGTCTACATCTTAACACAGAAATGTGCAAAAGATGCTGATTAATACAGAGAAATAATTACTATAACCCATGCAATTTGTTCTCCTATTCATGTGGGATGATATAAGTATAAATATCATCTCCTGTAGTTCACAGAGCAATCCTGACATGGATACTTTTTTTTTTTTTTACCTTTTCTTGGTATTTTCAGTGTCTGCTTTACGATCAAGCACAGAAGTATCGGTACCCATCCACAGCCACATGGATACCACAGTGTGAACAAACAGGACCTGCTAGAGGCCAAGCCTTTATCCCTACTTAACACAGGGATATTGATGTACAGAGAAGTTAAGAGTTTGCCTCCAGACATATACCTAGAAAACTGCTAGGTTAGAAAGACCACCTCAAAGGCAGGTGCCACATTGTTCTTCCTTTAATATAAGAGGCCATCATCTTGGTACATTTGATACATTGCTTACTACACATACTCTGGCCACCTGCACAGGACTACACACATTCTCTATTCAAAAGTTTTAGGTCCTTAACAGGTATTTCCTAGCATGTGACATGAAATACATACAGCACCCAGAAGTGGGTGTAGTGTCTTTGACAAGTTCTATGCAAACACATTATCTTGATTGCCACAGTGCACAACAGAAAGAGCATTAGATACCCCAACTGTTCAAAATATCTCCACAACTACTATGCCTCCTGTACAGTGACTAGAATAGATGCACATTGGGGTTTGCCATGTTGTCAGGCTGGTTCTCCTATGATGCAGGCATTTTGTGTGAAGAGCATTGGGGTATAGGAAGAGAATTAGTACAGTCCAGGGTGTTGAATCATGTGTTTTACTACCATTCCTGCTACTCTTTGGCTGTGTGGTTTGGGGGAAGGTACTTTGGAGAAATTCCAGACCTGGTCACCTCCCAATGGAGGGATCATGGTGGGGTAGTATTTCTGGTGCAGGGGCCCAGTACTTCCAGATAAGTGTCTCCATGGTACTTTCTCTGGCTATTGCAGTGATCCCTCTCTGCTCTGAATTCCTGAAATTTATGATAGCTTGAATCAAACTGATCAGGACACAATTCCAGATCAGCTTGCCTCAAATGGAAGAGTACTCAGGAAAATGTTAATTAATATTGTTAATTATTATTGTTTATTAATGTCAATTAATATTGAAAAAATGTGAGCGTGTGTATGTTGCAAATGTATATTGCCCTCATATATGTCCAAGCAAGAAAGCTGTCCAAATTGCAGTTGTTTACTGCAGGATCTCACGGGGGCTTTGATGTGTTAATAGGCCACATGGATTTCCAAAAGGGGCCATCATAGCAGGTGTTCATTGAACACTGGGATCAGCAGAAGGTAGGCATGGCTTATCTATTGTAATTTCTGAGAATCTGTTCCTTAAAACACAGTTAGGGAAATGCTTGGTCAAGTTGCTTTCATTTTTCCCCAAAACTAACTTTTTGTTAGTCCCATCATCTGAAAAAAATTAGGAAAACAATCTAAGTTACCAAAAATCTAATATATATGTTTTGAATGCTCAAAAAAAATCCATATAAACGATAATTATAAAATCCTTTCTGGGTCCCCAAATAACCTACTATATCATAACAAATAGAAATAATCTACATTTGCATAGAAGGGGAAACCTGTATGTATAAAAAAAGTGGGGGATGACTCAGGTGTATGATTTTCAAACTAAAAGTAAACAACAGGGCTCAAAAAGAGGTCCAGGAAGAGAGGTTGGGTAAATTAAGAGTTTGGAGAGGTAAAAAGTGAGTAAAGATAAAGTTTCTCAATAAGAGCAAGAAAGCAGATGGTGTGTATTTATACAGACATATAGTAAATTGATGGATGGCAAAATGGCAGCACTGCACTAAACATTCTTAATGCCCAACCTTATTAATCCTTACAATATCATTCTGCCAGAGAGTGCAGTGTAGTCTCCAAGCCAGCACACTTAGCATGGCAGGCAGCACGTTAAAATTGCAAACTCTTGGGACTCCCTGGTGGTGCAGAGGTTTAAGCACCGCACTATGAAACTGTCCACAGCCTCTGCAGCCAAGTTTTGATCACCGGCTGGCCAGTGAGCTGCCCGCATGTGCAGACCTCTCCTGCCTCGCCCGCCGCTCCCCTTAGCAGTGTATTTCAGTCGACCTGCCTGTTCTGTTCCCCACTCTGTCTTTGGGGAATCCTCTCACTCCCTGCCTCTCTGGCCTGTACCCCAACTCTTGTATGCATAAATAAATGAATCTTTTAAAATATGCAAACTGTTGGTCTCCACCCCAATATTTCTGAATCAGAAACCCAGCAATTGCCAGAGCACTGACAGGAGATCTTTGGGTGTTTTTCACACACTCTCAAGTTTGGATATGTTTTCATTGTGTCCACCCTTAAAATGGGAAAATCAAGGGTAAGGAAAATCATATATATGGGGGCGGAGCAAGGAGTTGGATTAAAACAGGGGTGGGAAGAGCACAAGTGACTACAGTGATGGTGCACGGCTGAATTGGTGGTGGGAATTCCATGGGGACTATACCCGAGATGATAAAGCACACACTGTAAAAAATGAAGAATGGGGGATTCCTTGGTGGTGCAAGGGGTTAACACATAGCTCTATGAAGCGATCCGCAGCCACTGCAGCACGAGTTGGATCTCCAGCCAGGGGGCTACCCACATGGCACAGCAGACCTCTCCTGTCTCTCCTGCTGCTCCCCTCAGCAGTGTATTTCTGTCAGTCTGCCTGTTCTGTGCCTGACTCTGTCTCTGGTGAATCCTCTCACCCCTGTACCTCTGGCCTGTACTCCAGTTCTTGCATGCATAAATAAATACATCTTTAAAAATGAAGAATGTAAAAACATATATATATATATATATATATAACTAATAAAAAAAGAGTTAAAAAAATGACCTAACAGCAAAGGGCATAGGAGTTCATTAAATAAACAAACAAACAAACAAATAAATAATAAAGTGGCCCAAAGGGGCCCAGTCTGCATGCGGTGCACAGGGCATGTGGACTCGTGACCATCAAATACAAAAGCATGCTCTGAACCAACAAAACCTGCAACCCACGCAAACTATCACCCTCCCTACACCTACACGGTGGAGGAGTGTTCTCACCTCCCCTGGCTTCCCCGCCCACCAGTCTGTAAGCAAATGAGGTATTAAGATGGAAACCCAGCTCTCCCAGGGAAGGGACCCCAGGAAAGGAGGTGCTGGAGCCTTCCTACCAGGCAGTAGGAGAGACAGCTGCAGCCTCTATTCACCTCCATGTAAACAGCTCGCCCAGAGGGAGGCGTTCAGCAAGGCCACTGGGGTGACAGCCCTGAAAAACACCCCAGTCTTTCCCTGCCGGGTTTATGAAGCGCTTTGGCAGGCTAACAGCGGCACATTATATGTAATTGCCGGTTTACTCTACCTTGTCTGCCTTTTATTTTCACAAGGAATCCTTGTTATTCAGGGGAATTAGTAAAGGAATCTATTAAGGCCGGCTACAAAGACTGCACAGTATTTATTCTAGTCATAAAAAGTCTAATTTTGCACTAACATGGCCATCTTTGGAAAACCCTGGCCGATGGAACCCAAGTCTGGCAAAATGAGCTCCTTTTGGTGGCGCTTATTATCATGTTGCTGGTGAGCGGGGACAGGAATGGGGTGCTTGCCTGCCAAGTAAGCACTTTGGCAAAACAAAACAAATTCTCTTTCACAGTATCCTACAATGCGGAATAATGGGGAAACTGCCATCAGGCCGAGCGAGCAGAAGCAGCAAGGGGTGCGGGGGGCTTGTAATTAATGTGGGCTGAGCCTCCCAGCATTTACAGGCAGCGATGTGTCCTTGGCAAACGCAAGTAGTTTGCCACCTGGTCCTGCCCCTCCCTTCCCGAGCTGACGGCAGTGCCTGGTGCATTGGCAGCTGGGGGCTCTCAGCGCTCCTGTGATTCCATGAAAACCAGGCCTCTCTGGGTGGTTCATGAGAGCTGAAGGGGACCTTGGAACTCATCCCCTACAGACCCCTACTTCACACGTGGCTGGGCAGTCACCAAAGGCACAGCACCAGTCCTTGACATCGTATCTCTCATGTGCTTGTATCTGCTTTTCTCTTTCTTTTTCCAGAGTTTTGACATTTACTGTTATTTCACACCTCAGTGTTTCTTCATAGCACGGTGTTAACAACACATCCCTGGCCACGGCGAAGTTGTACTGCAGACTCGGAATCCCTCACTTCATCTGCAGATCTCCCATTGGTATTTATTGATTAGGATAGTAGCTGCTTCTGTCTTGATCTGAAAGATGTTTTAAAATTCAAATCCCTAGTTTGACAAAATTCAGCTGTGTATCTCTTTCCCAAAGTCTGTCAACTCTAGACCTAGGACAAATAAATTCTCTCTTCCTCCCCATGCCACCAGAGGCATTAGCTACAACCTGGCTTGCCTTTGTTTCTTAAGCAATGGCTTTGGGCGCTAGAAAAAATTAATAACTGTGCTGCAAAGGCTTAGTCTGATTAAAGAACACCAGAATGATCCGCTTTGTGATTGCAGATAGAAATAACACTCCAATTAACCCTGAGAACCCAGGAGCTCTCGGAAGCAGCTTCATTTACAGAGATATTCCCACTAAAACTCAGGAGGTTACCAGTTGTCGATGGCATTCTGAAAATTAACTCAAATGTTTAACCAATGTCCAAAGAGCAAAGAACTTTATAAAACACCTAAAGTGGTAATAAAGTAGAAAAATAAATTTTAAAAAAAGGGTCCTGCCTCCATCCTTTCACACATCATATTGATTAACTATCTATGCTGAAAGAATAACAGTCATTAGCACTTGGGCCTCCCTGGTGGTACAAGGGTTTAAGTCTCAGCACTATGAAGCTATCCGCAACCACTGTAGCCTAAGTTCGATCCTTGGCCAGGGAGCTGACCCATATGGCACAGCAGACCTCTCCTATCTTGCCTGCTGCTCCCCTCAGCAGTGTATCTCAGTCAATCCTCCTGTTCTATTCTGACTCTGGCGAATCATCTCATGCCCTGCACCTCAGGCCTGCATCCCAGTTCTGGTATGCATAAATAAATAGATATTAAAACAAAAACAGTTATTGACACTCTATATGACCTTATTTGGTCAAAATACATAGTGATTTCTTCATTTTAGCATGGCAAACTATCAATCCACCTTGTAAAATTTATTTTGAAATTATTACCAAAATTGTCGTCGGTTTGTCACTGAACCTCAAAGTGAAAGACTGTTTCCCAATGTACGTTTATGATGACATATAGAGGGCTGTATTCTCATTTTCCTCATTCTCCTGCTCCCTGAGAGAGGCCCATGTAAGTGTTACTAATGAAACCCCCTGTCTAGAATATAGCCATTACTAGTCAGTGGTCACCAGTGGCCTTGTCATGGGAATTCATAAGGAACAATTTATTACGCATATATTCAGTCCACAGCCAAATTCACTGACACCTCCGACAAAGCACAGTTCAGAAAGGACATGTAGTTGGCCTGATTTGCAGAGTTGTTTGCTCTCATTCATATGCTGCTGCTTCATTTTCCACACTTCTCTCTTAATCCCTCCTGTCCCTTCTGACCTCCCTGGCTACCTTCTGTGGAACACCATCAATAAAAGTTTTGAAATAAAAGGGATATATTGATTCCTTAAACTCTATTCAGATCCCCTGCAGACAGCCAGGTCTACAGAACCGATAAGTGTATCATAACAGGGTCAGATGGAGAAAGGAAACCAAGTGTTACATTTCAGAACAAGCTTTCAGCCATCTCTTGGAAGCAACAGTTCAGAATTAAGTGACATTTAATGGAACTGGTAAACAAAGGAACATGATGTACTAGTTTTTTGATAGCCATCCAGCTCCACTTCAGTGTACACATGTATGAACACACAGTTGTACCCTGAGCTACAGTGAGACATTTTGCAAATTAAGAGTTTGGTATTTTTTGTTATTAATGCCGTTAAAGAAAAAATCAAAATCAATAAACCACTATAAACCAGAGACACACTACTAGGGGTTGGGGAGGAGGGAGTAGGATCAAAACAAGGGGGGTGGGAATTGTATGGGGACTACAACCAAGATGAAAATGCATACATTGTGCAAAAGTGAAAAATGATGTAAAAATATATATAAAATAAAATATATTAACCAGAAAAAACGCTGTTAAAAATGGCAGTTATTTATATTTCATGTAGATTTCCATGTATCCTATAAGATACCACCACCAAGAAGCTTCTAGCACCTCTAAGAGACAATGTAAACACATAAACACTAAGAAGTGTTTATTCTTCTTCATCTCTCTTAATTTGAACAGGATAAAAGTCAACCAGAAAGATAAATGTAAGCTGTGATGCAAACAAAAGATTTTAAAAAGAGGAGAGCTTTCCATTACATAGGTCTTCTTGAATGAGAATAGGAAATGCCTTCTGTAAGGATGGAAGAAATGCAGCTGTGATAAACAGACATACCGTAATTCTTTTGGAGACTTGGCTCTAATGTAACCACAACAGAAAGCTATTTAAGAGAGCGTAAAGTTTTTAAGTCATTGTGCTGTTCTATTTCCCACATTTCTGTTCTGCAACAGTAGTACTCTTTAACTGTTCATCCTGCCGCCCACACAGCAACTTATTCATGTGTAAAGGTTAAAGCTGCATAATTATGGTAGAAACGCATTAAAGCTACACAGCCTGATGTGTTCAGCACATAATATTGGAGGGAGTAAGGGATGATTTATATAGATGGAGCAATAAGGATATATATATATATATGTATATATATATATATATATTCAGGAAGTGAGAGGGAAGGAGACAGGGAGGGAGGGGCCATGTGTTACCAAGTAGACCAATCTATACCCAGGATAGGAAGAAAGCTTTGCAAACCACACATCCAACCACCGTCCCTCTAAAGGATAACTCATGATAACGTCTGCGATACGTCTGTGATGCATGTGACTCACAGACAGACAGAAGTGATCTGATCTTAGTAAATAAAGATGGATCCAAATATCCAAGTGATATACTTTATTGTGTTTTTTTTTTTTAATTCCAGGAAAGCCACTCACTTAGACACACAGTAGGCACAAAATAAATGCTGTTCTAGTGAAATTAATTTTAGATGGGGGATAATTATATAAGAGGTGTATAGTTGCAATGGTTTGAACAATACGGTTTATTTAGTTAGAATTCATGCATTTTTGGAAAAAAGATCACTACCAATGCAAGGGAATTGGTCCTGAAAGATGTACATTCCCAGAAATGGAACAAAGATCAGCAAGTGGTGAAAAACCACCTGCAGAGCAGAAATTTTAATGGCTAGAATCACCTGCCCTTACAAATAAACAAGAAATCAGTGCCTGAATATAACCCATGTAGCTGAAAGAAGACCCTGACGAGATGTTCTGTGTTTATATTATGCATTTTTACTTTATATTCTGCTAGCATTTTAATCAAAGGAGACTTTAATGGCACAATCTTAGATAATTTCTTTTAAAAAAAGATTTATTTATTTTTATACAAGAGCTGGGGTACAGGCCAGATGCGCGGGAGGGTCAGAGAATTCACCAGAGACAGAGGGGGGAACAGAACAGGCAGAAAGACTGAAATAAATGTTGAGGGGAACAGCGAGTGAGACAGGATAGGTCTGCCACACCATGTGGGTCTTTCCCTGGCCGGCCAGGAATCAAACCCATACTGCAGAGGCTGCAGACAGCTTCACAGAGCTGAGCTCAACCCGCTGTGCCACCAGGGAGCCCCATTAGATAATTTCTATAAGCACAATCCCAGCAGCACATTGTATTTCATAGGCTAATAGACAATTCTCTTGATAGATACTGGATGATAACTCTCCATACTTTGGCATGACATTTACTGATTTCTTTTAACTTTTAGTCCAAATTGAGAGAAAAAGGAAGGGTAAGAACATAGGTGTGCTCTGTCAGAACCGCAAGATTTTATGACTTATTGAATATAAAACACCTGTCTTATGCCTGACACCAAATAAACCTTTAATTAATGCATAATTATGTAAGTGAGTAAATCAAAACCCACAAAAGTATCAGTCTCATCCTAAGCCCCACATTTTCTGGCTCATCTTTCAAAGCTCATTGGCCATGCTAATTTCTGAACTGGAAAATTGCAGCCAGAGCTAATAGTATTGAAAAAATTTGAAGGCAAAATCCTCATAGTTCTTGGTCAGTAGGCATGGTTCTCAACATGTGCTCCTTCTCACTTAAATTGTACCTACTATTCCACCTAACTTAAGTCACAAAAATCTGTAGGTGTGCATCTTCTTGTAGCAGTTCTATGCTTTCTCTAAAATGTAGACATATAAGGCTACTCCCCTACAGACAGAGAGATGCTGGGCTCAGGAATGTTTTCAGAATACTTGCTCATTTAGAAAGCATTCACACAAGCTGGAGCAAGTTCGCACATGTAAGGAAAAGAGTTGTGTTGATGAAGACAGTGAAGATGGCTATAAAAGCTCACCTATGTTCCAGTCACTGTGCTAGTCACACAGTCATCACAACAGCTCTACTATTCTCCATTTACAATGGAAATCAGCACATAGAGAGTTTAAGTAAGTACATGGGAGAATCCAGATCTAAATTCTGATATGACCTATCCAAAGTTTGTGCTCTTAATCAATAGAAAATAGTGACACCTAAATAAATTAGAGTAGACTTTAACCCAATATTCAATTGGATTAATGGAAATTTCTTCAAAAGTCTTTGTTGATGCTCTTTCTCCAAAATAATTAGAGATGATTTTATTTAACAATCACAGTTTTCTTAAAGGTCTCACAGTGTCAGGGGGATATCAGTTTCATATAGTAGATGAGGAAACAAACAAAATGAATATTAGGATCAGGGAAGTCAATGATTGAATTACCTAAATCTCAGTCTAGTTTGCTACATTAGTCATCTTCCACCCTCCCCCCAATATTTATGCCTCATTCAAAACATGTTATATGGCCTAGGGGGTTAAGTCTCAGTGCTATCACTACCACTGCCTGGGTTCAATCCCCAGCCAGGGAGGTAACCAACACATGGTGAAGCAGACCTCTCTTGTCTTGTCCTCTGCTCCCCTCAGCAGCGTATTTCAGTAAATCTGCCTGCTCTGCTCCCCACTCTGCCTCTGGTGAATCCTCTCATCCCCCCCCCACCTCTGACCAACACCCCAGATCTAGCATGCAAAAAAGTAAATAAATAAGTCAATCTTTTTAAAAATAGAAAATATGTATTATGCATATATACTTTTTACTATTTAACAATTATTTCAGTTCTACATTCTACCATTCTGAAATTTATCAGGAAAATAATGTGTTCCTGCCTTTCCAAGCATGCTTCTGAATAACCTGTGGCTTCAGAGAAAATCAAAGTTTAAAGACTCAGATGATGGTAGTATAAAACCAAGAGAGGGAAAATGAAATGCTCAACTTTTTATTTGTAATAGTGAAGGCATTCTAAAAACTTCTGGATTTCCCAACCTGATCCAGTTATATTGCAAATTTAATAAATTCCTGAAGACTTGAAATTCATTTCACTTCAACATCTCCCCAGACTATACTTTGTCAGTCAAAATACTTCTTTGGCATTATTGTCTACTGGTAAGACCAATCACTACTGTTCCTACTGGTTCCCCAAGGACTGGAGTTGGGTAGAGGAAAGGACACTTGATCTCCACCTTGACCAATTGCACCTATATTTATGTCAGTAGAGCAAATGCTTCTTAGCAAAATCTCTGACATTCAGGAGAACTTGAAAAATGGCCCAACCTTCTTAATATTTAAAATATTTAGCATTTCAATATTAATTTGGGGGGCTACTAAAAAATGAAAAAAAAAATCCTATTTCTGGAGGATGGGGTTGACATGCTGCTTCACTGAATGAGGAGATTGACTTTGATTCTATCATTTTAACATTATACTTGGCATTGTCACAGAAGTGATGTAGAATAATAAAATGTCAGACAATTCAAAAGCATTAGGAGTAATGAAAATTAAAGATAATACCAAGAATATACTCAGTCGACAATTGTATTTTGTGACTCATTCTTCCAAGTACTTTACACAGATTTCCTCATTTAATCTCCACAACCATTCCTGGAGACAGTATTTTTAATGTCCTCATTATATAGACTCATCCAAGATCACACAAATAGTAAATTTCAACTAAGTTATAGTTTCCTGGTTGTATATTCCTCAAGGGAATGCGATTCACCAGTATTTTATTTGGCACAGCTATATTTTCCAAAGGAAGAGACCAAGCCTTCATCTAAAAGAGATCCATCAGATTCCATGGGAGAAACACAGATGAAACTCATCTCCAAAGAAATTAATTCCCGTGGAAGAAATCAAACATAAGAAATTCTAATGCCAATGTAACACAAACAGGAAAGTTACATAGAGAAATTGAGGCTTCGTGTCTGACAGCCATCTCAGATCTAACCCCCTGCCTCCACTGCACGGCTGCAATTCTTAGATTCATAGTTCACACATGGCAAATACACTAGATATTCTCAGAAATATGTAATGGCGAGATCAGAGAAGCTGCAATTTCTTCTCCCCTTGAAATGTATAAAAATTTGGACAGAAAATCATTCAATTCCCTTCTGCTCTCCGTTTGCTGAATTTCAAGATTTTGTGTGATTTTACTTCCAAAGTAAGTGAAAATGGAAATTAAGGAGAAAAAAATTATGATTTCAACGGGATCCTTTTTTTTTCAATTATTCCCTTTCTCTGTAACAGACATTGATTTACCTTAAATTATTTCTAGATCTCAAGGACTTTCATATCGAAAACAGGATATGAGAAAGGGGTGGTATTGAGAGAATCGGAGATTTTTTTTTTTTTTGGCCAATTCTACGATAAACAGAGATACAGGATAGTATTTTTGCTTTCATCATAGCCACTGCCTCTTTAAGGCAAAAATAATGAAGTTGACAGATCTTGCTCACTCCACTACTTCCAGGAGAGGTTGCTTAGCAACCACAGGACATTGGCGAGAGGGAGATATTAGAGCAGGTTGCTAAAGAAGAAACTATCATTAGCTCTGCAGAGCTTAAATACAATCCACCTTCTATCTTCTGTCTTTTTGTTACCTATGGGTCATTTCAGATCCAGAAATCAGCGTCCACTAATCTATCCTTTACCCTTCAAGCCAATGATATGATCCAACTAAAGGAAGTGGGTCTTTCACAGAATTGAGGGAATATTATGTTTAAAAATAACAATATCTGCTTGGATAGTGTATCTTCAGTGTTCTTCACATTTTTCAGGTGATAATGAAAGAACTGAAAACAAAATATTTTCACTGGCCAATTTTCAGTTGAATTTTAGATCTATACTCTTGCTCATAGTACAGGATTGACCTCATTAGAAATTGAATCTGTGAGTTTTTAGTTCACAGAATAATAACCTAGGAAAATTTCTATAAGATCCTTGTTCCCTAGAAAATCTGCTGCCACAGATTCTGATATTACGGATTTACATGTTTAATGATGTATATAACTATTTCTCAATAACCTTTATTTAACTGATATATCTTGGTTATTTCCAAAAGTTCTACTTTCTAGGCTTGAAATAGTCAGCTTTAAAAAAATTCAAAGATCATAAAGTTGGGAGATCAAATTTACTTCATAAAATAAATTGCAGCCAAGAGAGTAAAAATTTTATTGTATATTTACTATGTGCCAGGCTCAAAGCTAATTGTGTTCATAAAGTATTTCATTTAATTCTCATAGCAACTCTAAAGGAGCAAGTACTCTTATCAATTGCCACTTTAAGAAAAAGGAAACAAAGTTTTACTATCTTGTTCAAGATTATAGCATTTTCAGTGGTTGGAAGCAGTAACTGGGCCTAAATCTTCCCACTCCAAGAAGTCAGCAAAGAACCTCAATGTCAATCTGTGTTTTAAATGTAGACATCTCAGGGCCTCCCTAGTGGCACAAGGGGTTAAGCGCAGCACTATGAAGCTATCCGCAGACGCCACAGCCTCTGCAGCACAAGTTTGATCCCTGGCCAGCGAGGGAGCAACCCACATGGCACAGCAAACCTCTCCTGACTCTCCCGCTGTTCCCCTCAGCAGTGTATTTCAGTCAGTCTGCCTGTTCTGCTCCCCACTCTGTCTCTGGTGAATCCTCTCACCTTCCACACCTATGGCCTATATCCCAGTTCTTGAATGCATAAATAAATAAATAAATTTATTTTAAAAAATGTAGAAGTGTCCACTACTTATTCCTCAAAGATAATAACAAAATAGCAAAGAAGGAAGAAAAAAGGGAGGGAGGAAGGAAAAAATATTATCACCCAGTATTAGGGTCCTAAAAAATAAGAAAACCATCAAGATATGTCCTCATTTTTAGACAAATGCCACAGAAAAGTATCAGCTCACTTCTATGTGATAGAATCCAGGACTCATAAAAGTTTAAACATGAATTTTATACATGGCATGAGAGAAGCACGCATTTTCTTTTTTTAAATCACATATAGATTCAAATCCTGTCTCTACCTGGTTCTGCAGTTAAACCGAATATCTTAATCTCTCTACACTTCAGAGTCCAAACCTATAAAATGGAAATTATAATAGTAGCTTTCTTGAGAAACTAAAATCACAAAGCAAAATCCCCTTATTTATTTCCTATACATAAAAGGCATTCAACAAATATTAGTATTATTTTTAGAAAATGAAGAAATGGACTATTAAGAATCTATTAAAATCTTAAACAAAACCAGCAAATCATTTCTGATGATATGAGAAATCCCCAAAGCTGCTCATTATTGATTTTTTTATCACTTAAAATTATTTCTCTTAAAATGATATAACCTGCTCATTATCCAAAACCCATCTATGTACAGACACCCCCTCTTCTTTTTTTTTTTCTATTTTAGTCACATTTTCAGCCATTTCACTCTTTCTCCATGACATATTTTTGTATGTAAAGTGTTTTGCTATATTTTATGCTTAATTCAGGTGCAAATAAAACACAGTTCTATTCATCAAGAATGATAGAAGGAGACAGGAGGCTTATGCGCAAGTAAACATGACAAGGTGATCAAACAGGTCTTCACAGAGTTTGGAGAGAATGGCTTGACCTTCACTGGTATGGCAGAAGAACATTCCCAAAGGAAATAAAATATGAACACAGTATTTTCTCTGGTGGTGCATTACTCCCCCCCCCAACAACAACACAGTATTCTTATTCCCTCCTGCTACAGGAATCTTGTGATCTCAATCCTTGTTGTCTGATGGTATGTGAGCACCAGGCAAGGTCACTGCCACTCAGCAGAGTCCACATGCCAGAGAGTTCAGCTCAGGAGTAGACCCAGGAGATGTCCACAGCAAGACAATTGGACCAATGAGGATTGTACTGCTCAACTCAAGAGGAAATCTGCCTCCCTTTCCCATGAAGCCTGTATTTTTCACTGCTCAGCTATCCTCTCATCACCATTGTTGATGGAAAAGTTTAATGACTGAGCCTCACTATGCTTGAAGTTAAGCTTCCACCATTGACTTCCCTGTGAATTTTAATTATGTGAGTTTATATGTATTTTTCCTACCCTTTATTGTTGCCTTTGTTTTTTGTAGGTCGTGATAGAGAACCCAGTTTATATTCCAATATAACTTGGAAGATCAAGTAAAATATCAACACATGGAGAGAGTGGACATACTTACTGAGAAGCTGGGAGTCACAAGCAAGGACATAGGTGAGAAAACTCTTCCAAAGTAGCTAGTCCAATGTTGGGTTATAGCCTGCTCTTCTCATCTTAGGTGCTAAACCATGTATTTCCTTCAGAACTAAAGCTTCCTTACCTCATCTACTCAGACTCACAGAGTTCTGACTCCTAACATTGGTGGAGAAAAATGTCCTCACTGCTGTCACTGAACTAAGTGATTGCCATTGCATTAAGGTTCAATGTCATACCTATTGCTCCTTTCCTTCCTCATCTGGGACTCTTGCACCAACTTTTGGCATGTTTTTTAGCCTTTCCTCTGTAACCATCTGGACTCCCGGATGAAGAAAACAGTTACCGTTGGTGCATAAAAAGACAGCTATTGACCTATCAGATGACTCGGTAAAGTTAAGTAGATGTGATGAATCCCTTGTATTTATGCCTACCTGTTAAACCTGAAAGAACGCTGGATAGAAATCTTGACAGGGTTATTCTCCTGTCAGACAACTCTCATGGAGGACAAATACTGTTGCAAACTGCACTAGAGTCACTATCAAGATATTCCCTCTGCATACCTGTTCTGAAGAATTTAGTGAGGAGGTAAAGCAATCCACCATGGAATGTAATTAGACAGAGAAGCAATCTGGACTTCCTATTCTGAGTATCAGTTCAAGAACTTTCATTGCATCCCACAGTGTCTACCTTAGGGTCTGGAGACACTGCCATATTCACCGTCTGACCATTAATTAAATACATTTATACTCCATTTTCTGACCCATTCCTTAAAGACCAATCAGGTTTGGGGTGGATAGTGCTCTAGGAAAGTGATTCTATCAATCACACATACTCAGGCATCATCCTCTTTGTTTTCTGTACCATCTTTTACCCTCTCAACTAAGTTAATATGCTTTGAGCAGTATCTAGGTGTTCTATAAGCCCCATGGTTCTATACACATAAGATCAACAAAAATTCACTTACAAACATGTGAGTATTTGTTGATTGGATTATTTAAAGTCCAGATATGCTCAAGGGTACTTAGTCCCCACCTTTGTTGATTCATGGTTGAGAATAGAATCCTTAAAAACCAGCACCCAGAATAAGCACCTAATTGGGGTATAGAAAGCAGGAATATGTGAATGTAGAAGGGAAGAGAGAGTAATGCTTTATAATTTGTTCTTGGAGTTTCTGCCTCTTTTTTTTTTTGCTCTTTTGGGTAAAAGAGAAAAATGGGGCAATTTCTCTCTTTCAAGACAACTATGCAGTGAATCCCTGTTTCTGGAATGATAGAAAACACTGGGACGCTGGAATCAATTCACATTTGTGGGTTACCACCTTCTCACATATCTGTAAACTAGAATCATCCCCACTGATGAATTTTCTTCACCTACTGCATTTCTCATGACAATACTGTATCATAGATTAACATTATACACAATTTTCAAAATCAATGTTGAATGTGATTTTTCATAAAAAACTATTTGCAATGACAAATGCTCAATAAACATGTCTCCCCTTGCTGAGATCATCTAGGATAGTGACATAAATTGAATTTCACTTTTATAATAATGCCATCCATACTATGTTCTTTGGCCTTCCCTATTTGGTTTCAGGTTATTTTATTTGAAAGTAGTCACAATGACATTTATTGGACAATTCAAAGGTCTGTTAGAGTTAAATTTAGCCTTTTCTCCTGTTTAAGTAGAACAGATAAAATGTTTCTTCCTGGGAGCTACTTAAAGCATTCCACTAGATTAACTCACCTTCTTTTTCTTCTGAGAACAAATTTCATATTCTGTTTAGGAGGTCACAGTCAGAGATTTGGAGATCTAAACTAATCCTGAAGTGGAAATTTCACTTGTGACCCCAGAAATCCTCCTCAAAATGTCTTGCCTTGATAGCTGAAAAAGATATCCAGGATAAGAACTGAGTCCAAATTCCTGCTATGATGGGACCAGGAAAAAGACTAATTGTAATAAAGTAAAAATCAAAATCACAAGTAACTATAAACCAGAGGCACACTATGGGGAGGGGAGGAGGGAGTAGGATCAAAACAAGGTGGGGTGCAAATTGTATGGGGAATATAACCAAGATGAAAATACATGCATTTGTGCAAAAATGCAAAATGATGTAAAAATATATAAAATTAAAAAAATAAAAAATAAAAAAGTAAAAAGAACTAACTCCATCAGCAAGAAATTCTTCAGTTGTCCTTAGCTTCCTTCTGGTTTTCAGAAGCAATGCTTTTTCTTTCCCTCCTTTGGTTTTCTTGTCTCTAGATTCTTTATCCTCCTCACAACCCTAGTCCTTGGCACTTTCCCTCCTGCCTTCCTGCCCCTCACTTTCCACCAACTCAAATAGAGTGAACTTAATAAACAGTAACCTGACTCAGTCAGCTCTGACCCAGATAAAGATGACCAATAACATAGACAATACAAAGTTGCTACTCTGAGAACATTAAGGAAAAAGATCCTTAACTTGAAAGTACATCAAACAGCCAAATGTTAAAAGCTGTAAGAAGATTGTAAGTGTGGGTATGCATATATTCATACATATGCATACACACGCATGCATATACATAA
The DNA here is from genome assembly GCF_964194135.1 of Talpa europaea. Taxonomy (NCBI): domain Eukaryota; kingdom Metazoa; phylum Chordata; class Mammalia; order Eulipotyphla; family Talpidae; genus Talpa; species Talpa europaea. The sequence goes on from NC_140077.1 coordinate 16,571,282, forward strand.
TCTTGTCTTTGTGGATGAATAAAACCTAGTTATGTAGCACAATTCAGAAAAACAAAGCCCTCCTTCAATATTTGGTCTTCTCTCAATGATGCTATCATGAATGTTCCATTGAGTCAATCTAGTGAGAACATCAGTCAAAGCAGCTGTTTGGTAAAGGCAGCTAAAACTCAGGCTCAGGTTTTAACTCAAGTTTTCCTACTTGTTACTGTTTGGATTTCATGAAGACTTGGTCACATGACAAACAAATATGTTGCCCTTTTATATTTACTAACGACTTAAGATTAATCTCCTAAAATTCTGTATATTAATCACAATAGCTTAAAACTCTTTTCCAGTGAAACCTTGATTACATAGCATTTTAAAGATTTTCCCAAGATTAAATACACAAAAACTAAATTAGGTCTTAAAGATATGACTTTTTTTTTGAAGATTTATTTATACAAGAACCGGGGTACAGGTCAGATGCATGAGAGGGTGAGAGGATTCACCAGAGACAGAGCGGGGAACAGAACAGGCAGACTGATGAAATACACTGCTGAGGGGAGCAGCGGTTGAGACAGGATAGTTCCGCCACACCATGTGGGATTCTCACCGGTTGGCCGGGATCAAACCCATGCTGCAGAGGCTGTGGACAGCTTCACAGAGTGCCGTTCAACTGCCTGCGCCACCAGGGAGGCCCAAAAAAACATATGGTTCTTAATACAAACCCTACAATGAAGATTATAGTTTTCCTGATTTCAGCTCTGTCAGGCTAAGAACTCCATTTTTCTGACATTCCCTGCTTCGTATTTTACACCTTTCATTTATTCCTTAGCCAACTGAAATCTAGTCTTTTCCTGCATCTTCCCTCTAAGACTGCTCCCTCAAAGGTTAGCAAGGATTGTTGAGCAGTCAGATGCTGTGATTTTTTGTATTCAAGCCTATGTAATGTGACTGTTTTGAGTAACTCCTGTTGGAAATAGTGTGCTTGGCTTTTGTGGACTGAGTCTGCTTTTATTCCAGTTCTTCGAGCAATCTTCCTCAGTATCTTCCAAGAGTTCTCTGCCTTATCCTGATCCTTTTAAGAGTAGGCATCAAAAGAAAGACCTCTGCTTTTACCCTTTTCACTCCTCACACAATTTAGCGATTTCTAGATGTGATATTTCTGCCTGTGTAGGTAGTCTGACAATTATAAACCTCCAACCTATGTAGCTCCCTAGTTACATTTGAAGTTTTGAACTGCCTACAAAGCAATGCTACCTAAATAGCTATTGGATGCTCAACCTGGTCCCATCTCAAAATCTTTCCTTTTTTCTGATTATATCTTCTACCTATAAAAGGTAAATATTAATTACTCTATATGAATTATACTCTTAAAAGTTATCACATACAAACTTCTTCCAGTGTTCTAACAGTTTTATACAAAATGCCATTTAATCCTTGAAACTACCCTTCAAGGTAAGATCTGTCATTATAATTACTTATAATAAGACAGAGAAGTTAAATAATTTTCTAAGGTCATCCAACTAGATACTAGCACATCTTGACTTTGAATTCAATCTTGCTGAGTGTTATTAAAATATATACTATTCTGTAGAAAGAAGGGCAGAAAAAGAAAAAAAGACCACTTCCTAAGCGAATTATTGATGAAAATGTAGTACTCATTTTGTTGTTAGCTTTCATGATGTCAAATTGAAACTTTACCTATAGAAACCTACCTTAATATACATATACACTATGAGTGATTTAGTATTAAATGATAGGTGTCACAGGCATTTTTGTTTTATCTTTGAACCATTCCCATATATGTCCCCTTTTTATGGCGCTTACTTGATTTACATATGTATTTGCCCATCATCTACCTACTTACCTACCTAGTTTGACACACACACACTCCACATGTATAAATATTCATTTGATATGGTCAATTTAAAATCATTAAAAATAATGATGAAAACTAATATGTCTGTGAACATTTATTAGCTTTCCACTTATTTAATTTCTGTTCACATATAGTCATAGAACTTCAGAGCTAATAGAGAACTTAGGAATCATCTAGGAAGAATGGATCCATGAATGTAGCTCGTTACTCTAGGAGTTTACAAGCCTAAAGCAATCTCTGGGCATTGTACCAGGGTCAAAAACGAAAGAGTTCTTATATTATTGGCTTGACATATATGGAAGTATAGCAATTGAACCAAAAACATGGGATTCAGAGATTCCGCTTAAAGGAATTTTCAAGTTACACAAAACATAAATTTTCTATTATGGTTTTAACACTTGATGAAAATATATTTTTTCACAGTCAGAGTTTTAACTGTTTTAATACGAATAGTCCAGTAAACGTGAATAGTTACAGATATTTAGGACCATATAAGCCATTAAAATAATCACCCTGAGAGTCAGATCTCTTTATACATGAACTAAGGATAGAAAAATATTTAGGAGTCTGAGTTAAATATGAATTGAATCCAGGATATATCCTCAGTTGCTAAATTCTCATTAAAATTCTTTGTTTATTGACTTCTGTTAATTTTAATCAGCAAAATGTAGATATAACTAGGGTAAGTAGGAAGTCATCTTTTCCTATTGAAGTTTTTAGTCTGTAAGTTAATAATACATGGGAATACTTGGAACTTGAAAATTTTTCTGAACAGGAACCCAGAAATGAATTAGAACTGTTGGTAGCAATAATTTCAAAGAAAGAGGATAGTTTTTGGCTCAAGCAAATTAAACCAAAAATATTCAGCATATTAAACCAAACAAATAAAAAACTGTTTAACAGAAGAGAGATTGGCCAGAAAATAATTAAAGAAAAATCATAATCACAAAAAAAAAAAGTTGGCTGTATTTCTCCAAGCTCCACTAGGGCAGAGGGAATTTAGGTCAGTGAAATTTGAGTATTATATTGCTATTGAGTCTATCCCTGCTGTGGAGATGGGCATATCAGGCTGTTTTATGTCTCACACCATTAAGCCTAAAAATCATGTAACTCACTTTCCTTTTTCTAATTCCATACTAATCAAGCAACCATCTGATTATAATTTGGTTTCCCACATTTGTCTACATTCATGGTAAGATTGTGCTGGCCATACAGATGCAAGTATTATAGTCCACAGGATGTCTATATTTCTCATTGCAAATTAATGATTTAGCATCTGACCTACATCATTTTAATGAGATATTATCATCACATCCCTGTGTGATGATGAAGTCTGGTCTGGATGCCCAGAGGACAAAGGCCACAGATACTATCCCAGGATGGCCTCTCAGTAGGTCTTCTCCAGAAGTAGCCATTGAGCTCACTCACTAACTCCCAATAACACTCTGCTAAAATTTTTTATTCAAAACCTCTATTTTTGGTCTTGAACATTAGCCTGAACATTCTCACCAGTAAAACTGTCTATTGAGCACTCATAAAACTTTATAAAAATTCAAAAGACCTATTCAGCTCGTTTATATACCACACCTATTTCAATCATTGTTCAATGATGAGACAGATAGCAAGGGACTTAGCATTCCTTTTCTGTAATCATTTTTGATATCATGCAGCAACATCATACAAAACCCAGTTCCAAATCTAAAACCAGGGAAGGCCAGATGGGGATGGGACATGAGGCAAATATTTGCCTCATGCATGGTTACTTAGGCAAATATTTGTGGTCAGAGACACTGGAATATCACTCACTATTCTAAATTTCATCTTTTCTCCATGACATCTTTTCCAAGACTGTGCATGGGCTTTTTTATGCTGTAAGTGTCACATCTGAAAAATGGGGGTAATGATAGACCTATTTTGCAAGATGACTATGACAATTAAAAAGTATGACCACATAGTAAATATTTGCACATTGAACTTATTGTACTTATCAAACCTGTTAGACTAGTGGCATAAACATGGAGACACCAATACTTGACAAATGTGCAACTCTACTAATCTGAGAGGCCAGTATAATGCAATGGTAACTTTGAGGCACTGATAAACCCACATTAGAAGGCCCCTTGGGATTCAACAGAGGCAAGGGGATTTCAACAGAGGCAAGGGGAGTGTGTGGACAGAGGATTCATTGCTCTTTGACACTCTTGAAGTAAACTCCCAGATCTGCCAAAGAGAGCTTCCTTCTTTTTTGTTTGACTTGATCTCTCTTTTTACTTTCTAAAATTATTTTATTTCATATAATTCTTACTTCATTTTTCATTTTTGCACAACATATGCATTTTCATTTTGGTTATATTCCCCATACAATTCCCACCCCCCTTATTCTGACCCTAATCCCTCTTCCCCTCACCCCTCACATCCCTCGTAGTGTGTCTCTGGTCTATAGTTGCTTGTTGATTTTGATTTTTACTTTATTACAATTAGTCTTTTTCCAGGTCCCTTATTTAGATTTCCTAAATTCCTGCTATGAGTGAGACCATCTGGTATTTTTCTTTTTCTTTCTGGCTTATTTCACTGAGCATGATCCCTTCTAGCTCCATCCATGTTCCTGAAAATTGCATGAGTTTATCTTTTTTTGATTGCTGAGTAATATTCCATTGCATATATGTACCACATCTTCTTGATACAGTCATATATTTTTGGGCATTTGGGTTGTTTCCATAGTTTAGCTATTATAAATAGTGCTGCGATAAACATAGGGGTGCAGGTGCACTTTTGAATTAATGTTTCTGTGTCCTTTGGGTAAATACCTAGGAGTAGAATTGCTGGATCATATGGAAGCTCCATCTTTAGTTGTTAAGGAATCTCCACAGTGGTTGGACCAATCTCAATAGTGGTTGGACCATTTTGCACTCCCACCAACAGTGCAGGAGAGTTCCTTTTTCTCCACATACTCACCAATATTTGTTATTGTTAGTTTTTTGATTTTTTTTTTTAAATTTGTACCATTCTCTAATGTTGTCTATCCAGAATCTCCAGCTGACTCTCCCAGGTTTGGAGGAATAACCAGAAAGGCAAGTGATTTTTGATCTTGTTGACCAACAAGATTCCTTATAATTCTTGATTCCCTCCAGTTCTCATCTGTACTCTGAATGTTGTCTATTCATGAACATCCATACACTTGACCTTCCTCTAGTTGGTGTCAACCAACAGAAATTCTTCCCAAGTCTGAGAAGCCCCATGGTTGGCTGTTGCTGTGTGTGAAGTTGTTGCTCCTACAACTTTGGAATACAAAAACCTGCAGTTTTTAACTTAGTTCTGCTTATGCATCTTACTATCTTGTGAGCAAGAAAAGCTGGAGGTGACTTTTATCTTAATCAATAGAATTTTATTGCTGCTGAACTAATAGTCTATATTAGAAGGTGCATTTAGAGAAATCATTTCCTGAGCATTCTCACTTGCCAGCAACTGTTCGTCTATGGATCTGAAATGCAGTAGATAGCCTACTTGGGTATTTTCCAGGTGATAGAAGGTGAAATGTCTAAAAATAGAAATTCTATATCTTTCCACATTACTGTGTCTTGCATATAGACTGTCAGCAGTTGCTCCAGGTATACTTTAAGTATTAAAATTGGAAGAATGTCAGTTGTGCTGGATGTTTGCCAGATTCAATGTGATGTAAAGTGTTTTAAAATTTGCAGTGATGACTCTTGGTGTAATGCACTATCCTGTCTCCACTGAGGGAAACAATTACATTTCAGTCTTATGTAGATAATTGTCTTTTCATGTTAACATAATTCAGACCTGTGCACCCACCTACCTTTACAACTTATTATTACTTTTGTGTAGTGAAAGAGAATCTCTTCATGATTTCTTATTATGCAGGCAGGCTTGGAAACCCTACTTTTAAAAATACATGCAGCGAATGCCAAAATATTTTAATAGAGGTATTTATTCTTACTACTCAGTTTACAGAAAAACAGTGTCCTCGCTTTCTAAAGTGCCTAGCTTTTATACTGGATGAACCTAAGCCATTCTGTAAAATTCACAGGAAATGATCATTTATTTTTGGAGAGTAGTGGATTGGGAATAAGAAGATAAGCCAGAAGGTGTTAGCTCTTCATCCTAAGCATCTGTGCTCCTAACATCTTCCAAACTCCTGCCAAGTTCTTCTCAAATTTGTGGTCCTCCAGGATATTTTTCCTGCATAAATGGAAATGATCTTGCAGACAAAAATCTATCAGTTCGGTCACTATGTAAGAAACACAAGTTTTGTTGTAATCAGCCGCCTAGGCAAACAGCACTGGACTGCACCTGTAATTTCCAAGTTTTTCTTCAAAATGCAGTCTTAAAATTCTACCACTAAATGGGTTATTTTGTGAAACACTGCTGCTCTCCATCAGAAGCACATGTCACTAGAGACACAGAACACTGCTACTAAACTCTTGGTCAGTTGATTGGTTTGCTCAACTCACAAGCACTGAGTAGCTCTTAAGTGCCAAGTATCTAGCTGCCAGAAAGGTGGCATTCGTACTGGAACACATTCTACTCATTGTGCTCTTGCAGTAGCAGATGACTATACTGAGTTTCATGCCAAATTTACCCTGGTGTAGTAACAGAGCCGGCCTTATTTGAATTCAATTCATGAACAGTTTTAACAACCAGCAGTTCCATGAACTTATTTCCTTGTCTCACTTGGTTCATTTATAAATAATTTGCATGCAGCTTCAATTCTATGTTTGGGGAGTAAACTGAAATCTATTTACCAAAATGATTAATACCCATCCTACTCAGTGATATATAAAAAATTTATTTTTTTGCAAATACCTTGTTTGCTTGAAAAATCAGGTATATAAAAAAGAATGAGAAGCTCTGCCTTTTGTCATCTGCATTCAATGAAGCTTTGAAATGGAAGTAGAATGTTCAAGTTCAGCCCCCCTTTTTGTTCTGTATATTAAGACTGCAAGGACTGGAAGCTGACACCCCAGCAGTTCCTATGTCCTCAAACAAAAGTTGCTCTGAGGTCTGGAGATGTTATTTTCTCTGAAGATTGTTTCATTCCTAATTTTAGCCAAGGGAAAAAAAATAGATACCAAATATAATGGAACGGTGTTGTGTTCTTTTGATTCCATGTTACCAGGAAAAATACGTAGTTGAATGTTTCATAAACTCTACTTGTTAGCAATCACTACATTTATATGCACTAATTACCTATTTTGTTTTGTGGGTCTGTGAACTGGTTTGGTGGACTCACTGGGAGAATCCTGCCTTTCTTCCTGGATAGAGAACCCAACAACTAAACTTTGAGGCTGAGGTCTTTTCTATATTAAAGTGTGGACTTTGCACTCAGTGGCAAACAGGATTCTTGGGTGCTGGGGTGCACTGACTTGCTGTGTGGTCCTAGTTTCCTCTTGGCATAAAGAGTTCTCTCCTGACATAAAGAGTAAGTGGCAATGGCCTCTCAGATGTCTCTACTCAGACAACCTGGGTCACGAGACTCACCCCAAGACCCTTCCTTGGTTGCTTGGCACCCAGGCACTGGGCAGTTTTGGGAACTCCGGTTTATTTCTCTGTGTCCACAGGCCAATGAGGCTTTTTCAGTTGGCTGCCAGGGTCAATTTTCTGAGTTGAAGAACAAGTTAAATTCTCACTCATTCCGTTGTTGCCCTGCCTCTAGGTGTATTGCTGGCAAACTATTTATAAAATAAAAATTTGATCTTATTTTCCTCCAGTTTTAGAATCATTTTTGAATTGTTTGAAAAAGTTAAAACTCCTCAACACAGCCTCTGAGACCCACAAAATGTGGTTCCTAAGTATCTTTCCCAACTCACATCTTGCCAATTTCACCCTTTCTTTTTCACATTCCAGACATATTTAAGTGTTCCCAGTGCCCAGTCAGCTCTAAAACACCACCTTCTCCTTTGACCAAGAACCCTCTCGTCTGGTCCCTGTGCTTAGGCTGACTGCCTCCTCATATCTGCATCTTGGCTCAGATGCTGCTTCTGGGGCATGTTTCCTGAATCCCCCACAACCCAGACCCAGGTGCCAGGCGTCTGTGTGCCTGCAGCCCCCTGTAATCCTCACAGGTTTTACCCTTCAATGCCACTGTCACCTGCATTTATTCACTTCCATTTTATTTTCTCATGAAGTCTTTGGTTCTTAGTATGATTCTGTATATAGAACAGGTGTTCAGCAAATATCTATGATACTTACACATTTTTATCCTAAAAAATGAGTTTCTCCAGATCTCAGTTAGCCAAGGTATTCACACCCTGTGGAGGCTGAACAGCTTCTACTGGGTCAGTAGTGGGTGGTCAGCAAAGACAAGGGCAGCATCTCCAAATGGTCCTGGTCACCATGCTGGGCAGCCCCTGAACACCTCTATCAAATGCTACTTATATTTTGCCCTTCTCTATTGCAGCACATATGCTTCCCACTTCCCCATCATTTCTATTGCGTTATTCCTCTGGCTGCCATCTAATGTCCTCTATGACCACAGTCAAGCCCCCACCCCCCACCCAATGCAACACTTCCCTTTCCTCTTCACCTGGTAGCATAACTTCAAACTTCACGCCACCTTACTTACATCTGCATGTTACTGCTTATTACCATTTCTCCATCTGCAGATAAGTTTATTCATTCCCTGTGGGGGGTTTCCTCTTTTTCCCCCCAACTCTGTATTTATTTTCAAGGAATATTTTGTGATCTTTCTTAGATCATTTCAGCTGAGCAGCAGTGGGAATAAAGGAAACTCCTCATCTGGGATCTCAAACAGGAACTGCCTTTGTTCAAATTTACCCACAGAACGTTTTTGTCTGACCCACATTATGCTTTTTTATTTTTTTAAAGATTTATTTATTTATGCATACAAGAACTGGGGTACAGGCCAGAAGTGTGTGTGGGGGGGGGTGGGGGGTGAGAAGATTCACCAGAGACAGAGTAGGGCATAGAACAGGCAGATCTACTGAAATACACTGCTGAGGGGAGCAGCAGGTAAGTCAGGAGAGGTCTGCTGCTCCATGTGGAGCTCCCTGCCTGGAGATCAAACTCTTTCCACAGTGGCTGCAGATTGCTTCATAGGTTGCGTCTTAAACCCATGTGCCACCAGGGAGGCCCCATTATGCTTTTTTAAATGTTAATTATCAACAGTAGCATATCAAGAGAGATTACACTAAAATAAGCATTTGGGGACATCTCTTGAAAGATCAGAACATCTGATAACAGTGAGTGAAGCTGGGCCTCCCCTTGTGGCGCAGCGGTTGAGCGCTGGGCTGAGAAGCTGCCCATAGCCTCTGCAGTGCCGGTTTGATCCCCGGCCACTGGTGAGGTCCCACATGGCGCGCAGACCTCTCCTGCCGCCCGCTGCTCCCCTCAGCAGTGTACTTCAGTCCTTCTGCCTGCTCTGCTCCCCGCTCTGGCTCTGGTGAATTCTCTCACCCTCCTGCGCTTCTGACTGTACCCAGTGCTTGTATAAATAAATAAATCAATCTTAAAAAAAAAACAAAAAAACACAGTGAGTGAAGCCAAAGTCCAAAAGATGAATAAATGTTCCATGCAGAGAGGCACCATCTGCCTTTAGATGGGCCCCAACCTCTCCTGTTGCCATCTTCCTCACCCAGACCATTTTACTCACTAAGCTCATGTCTGGCCCATACGTGAGTCTGAGAGCCCTATATAAGGTAGATTACAAAAAGTGTAAGAGAACCACCCACTCAGCAAGGAACAGTGTCCTCTACGAACACCCCCGCGTTAAGTGTGTCTTTACATCATTTTTTTTTTCTCTCAATGTTATTCATAGAACACTAACACTGAGAGAATTCATTGTCTTTATCTTTCTTGTACCCAGCATTTACACATCCTTGGTGGCCACTGAGATAACAGGGAGGCACACTCAGAGAGAAATTTCAAAAGGCTTCAAGCCATTGCTTAGCAACATATGCTCCTTTAAAAATACAGGAATTCATAAAAATGTCAACTGTTGGAATTTCAATTTTCTGTGATAAATCTTCTTCTCTCTCTTTCTTTTTTGACAGCTGAAAGCTGATACACATAATTATTTTCTGTTATATATTGAATAAAAAAGCCCAGAAGATATTGTTAAGACTGTTGAGGGGTGGAGGGAGAAAGAGATCCAGAAATAATGAAGGCTTTCCTGAATAGGAGCATGATTTTTGTTCCTATTGTGTCACAATTATTAGTTATTAGTTAAGTACATTTTTTAAAGACATTGCAGTTCTGATCTATTTGTCCACCATTTAGTGTACCTAGAACTGCTTCCACAATATTATTGCTGCATAGTTGTGAATACCTTCCAGAATATTCAGTGGAAAGTGAACAATGTCTCAGTTAGGAGAAAAGAACAAAGAAGCCAAAAAACTTACCAGTGAGAGATTTAATTTGTTCTTGAGATACCCAAAATCTGGAACATATAGGAAAACTGAGAGGTGGGAGATTTAGATATAATATATTGAAGCATTTCCAAGCTACAATAAGATTCTGAAAATAGTGTGAGTTTCCTGAAGTTAATGAGCTTCTTCTCACAGAGATGTTTGAGAAGACACTATGCAGCTATTTGTAGGGGAATCAGAGCTAAAACATCTAATATAGTTGAACTATAACTTCTCACTTCGCTTCTAGACCAATCTTACTTGTGTTTGACAATGTCATGCCTCTCAAAATTAGAAAAGAAATCCTTTCATTTTTATTAAGACCTTCACCATCACTTATACAAGGTGTTGGGGTTATGGACCATTTTAAATTTCTTCTTTAGACTTTCCACATTTTTAAAATAAGCACATATAATTTCTCAAACAGAAAAAAAAATACACATTTAAGGAAAATCCTTAATTGTATCCTTTGTGTTGCCTAAGGAAGTCAGCACCACTTACTGAACTTAGAAAATCATAAATAAATATTGGAATTTTTGTATAGCTAAATATTACATACAAATAGAAAAGGGGACTGATCCAGTTTCAAACCCTAATTTAAATTCCATCTTCTCCATAAAGTCTATCTTGTTTATCTCAAAAGAACAGGATCTCTCCCTTCGGAATTTCTTAGAGCATCTCTTAGAACTTAACTACTTGTAACCTGAAAGTAATTGTCATCATCTCCTGTGTGTTGATTCTGCCTAACCAAACAGACTGCACACTGGAAAGGCAAAGGGTCCCCTGGCAGCAATTAGAAAGTACTTAATGGATCTGTAGGTATACAATTTAAATGTCTCCAGTGTGTGTGCTGCCATTTTCCAAACAAAGATAGCCGTGTCTCTGTCAGCTTCATTCCTGTTCATCTTTGCAATATGACATATCTGATTCAGTTGTAAATATACTTAAATAATGGATACATTAAAAGATATTTGCATTTATGCAGAAATATGTACATCATTTTTTCAAACAAGGTATATTTGATTTTAGACATCTTTCTGTGTGTGTGCATGTACATGTACACACATGTGTATGTTTCACCAATAAACAGGGAAGTAATCATACAATGACCCTGTACAATAATCAGAAAGTTATTTGTATTGACTTTTTTAATGAAGTATATTTCTTTCAAATTTTCTCTTATCTCTCCTAAGTTAAACCATTCCTATCTGTTGTAGGTAATGTTTCTGCTGCTCTTCCTGTTTTAATCATCACTTCCACTTTCCCTGAGCACAAACTAATGGGAAAAAAGGACAGAAGACATACTTCACGCATGTCTTGGCGATCTGTGTTGTCACTCTGAAAGTAAAGACTCATACACACACTGTATGTGGAAAAATACAAATTCAAGAGATGTCTATAAATTTATGCTTGGTCACATAGTTTAATCAAAAGTAACTTAGAAATGTCTCTAATTTAGTTTCTATTAAAACATCTCTTTCAAAAGAAATATATTGTAAATCAAAGATTTTTTGTTTTGTTTTGTTTTGTGCTAGACCAGGGTTAATGCTACTATTTGTCACTCTTGATGTGCATCTATGTTTACAATCATATTAATCTCTGCATAATATATATTAAGCCAACCAAGCTCATCCAATCTTTTTTCTGAAAAAAAAAAAATACTATAGCAGATGTTTTGGTGCAGTTTAATGTAGTCAATTTTTAACCTTCAGACCTATGGCACTTAGATAAAGATTGACCAGTCTGGGACACAAAAGCCTAGTACTCGTCTCCAAGCCGGACAAATTTAGTGATGCAATTTATGCCTCAGAGCTTCTCTAGGGACCAGCCTGAGGCTAGACTGCATCTGAATCCATATATTTGCTGTTCCTTCCTCTTCCCTAATCTGCTTCCCTCCTCCCAGATTTCTCCATGGAGCAGCCATTGGACAAATTGCTTACACAGTGCTTGCCCTGTTTTAGGCCCTGCTATGAAATAAAATCTAACCTTCAGTGTTGATTGAGAGAATAGTGTTAAGTGCTTTGACAATAAATCTTTGAAAATAATATCCATAGTAGATAAGGATGTTTAGACTACTCGTAATGGACAGGTAATTTAGGTTTTTACTTTGGACCAGTGCTTCTCTACCAGAAGTGGTTTTTTTTACAACAAAGGGCACTTGGCAATGTCTGGAGATATTTTTGTTTGTGATTAAGTGTGGTGGGAGAAGAAGGTTACTGATATCTACTACATAGAGATAAAGAGATGCTGCTGAATATTCTACAACACACAGAAGAGTTCCCCATGACCAGGAACTATTGGGTTCAAAATGTTAATAGTGCTCAGGGCCCCTGCTTAGAATCAATATATTTGTTAATTCTGTGTGTACACGTGTGTGCCTGCATATGTGCATATGCATGTGTGTGTGAATATGCCTAGATACACTTTCAATCACACTATATTGGCTGTTCTTCAATATACTTCTAGAGGAAGTATATCCTGTTTCCTTGATTTCATGCATTTCAATTAAAGTCCTATAATTTAGAAGTTAAAAAAAAATATCTAAGCAGACTTAGGTGGCATAAATTCAGGAACAGTTCGAAGGGAAATAGATGGACCAAAGCAAACTTTTCTCTTTGGGCAATGACTTTATTTTGTTCAGTGAGGTAATTGCCCCTCTCCTCTTTTTCTGCACCTCCCACTCCTAGCAGTACTCATGAACAGCAATACTCGAGGAAGGGAATAACTCATGTCTAACTTACTTTGAATCATGTACCTACAAGACCACTTGTTTTGTGTTTTGTTTTTATTTGCATGACACAATGAAATCATAATCTTGTCATAAATGCATTCATATATCTGTGTGATAATATATATGTGTCTCTAAGAATATACCTATTTATAAATAGCTGGTGGTTATTTTCTACAATAATTATGCTTATTTATTTTAATATTCTCAAAGAAGTTCAATTCTCTGTCTTGGCAAGAGAAGGTGAATTAAGTCAGAAACTGCATTTTCTGAATCTAAAATTGGCACCACCTGTGTATATCTGACAGGGCATACTGACCCTGTGCCCAAAAGCAACAATGGATGTGATTTCTGACATGATAATTTTTGTCTGTGACAATGCCCAGTCTCATTGTGTTTGAAATATATCACTCAGCTCTTCCCATCTGCAGGGGTGATTTGAAAGGGCTGGCTCCCTTTTGTGTTGTTTCTGAGTCCATCTGCTGCTCCAGAGTAATGGATTTCCTTAAATTATGTGAGTGCCATTGATGGAGGTGGTGCTGGTAGACTAAAAGCTATCAACTTCCTCTTGCCTCTTTGTGGAGCCAAACAGACTCCAGGAAAAGCTTATTTTGCAGGAAGTAGAGCAGCTTAGGCAAATTTGATCTCTGAAAATCTGGGTTTACACAAATGCTAAATAATGGACAGATTATAGAAAATAATTCTTCATTTTGTGGATTTCATGAGAGTTCCTTTCAATTGCATTGCCTAAGTACACTTACAACATAACTTAATTTAAAAAAATACAGAATATTCCAGAAAATGACTCTGTTTAGCACTAAAATTATAAATTATAGGCAGTTAGTGTTAGGAGAGACCTCATTGGTCACAACTTAAATTCTAACATTTTAGCTCTGAGCAGAAGTATTTAAAGAGGAGCAGTAACCAGCTACAGTTTCCTTTGACCTCATGGAAACTTTAATTTGATAGATTCTGTTTTATAAAGGAGTTAGTCACATACCTAGAGAGACAGCCTGGACTAATGTTCACTTTCCTGCACAGGACTTCCCTTCCTTTGGAGAATTTACACAGCTATTGTTGACTCTGGAAATCACAACTTCCTAAGTATTCTTTCACAACTCCTGTGCCTGTTATTACCCTCAATGCCAAAATTATCAGCCTTTCTGGGGATATAATCAATCAACCTGATGGTTCAATAAGTGCTTGTTAAATTGCATTGAACCAAGTTTATTCACCCATCCATCCATCTATGCTAGACTCTGGGGACACCATGGTGAAATATAGAAAGGTTTAAGTAGAACAGATACTCTCTCGATGAGGTTCTGTAGCCCAATTCTAATGCAGAGGATAGGAATGGTCTCAGCATTCCACACCACTTCCCTCATCTGCTCTGTGAAGCTTGAAACTCTTTAAACAGTAATAGGCATCCTTGGGAGACAATGAGCTCTCTGGTCAACCCAGTTATGTAAGTGTTTAACTGGAACAGAGAGTGAGGGGTGACTCAGGTATCAGGCTAAGTTAATTAGATGCGCATTTACCTGAGTTTTTGGGTGCTTGACTTCTTACATCCCCTCTTCCTTCTTTCCAGAAACAGACCTAATGTGCTTGGTTATGGGATTTGACCAACAAGTAATGTAAGCCAAATGGAATTATTTCTCTTACTTGACCATATATATTGATCCAAGGATAGACTCATTGCTCATGCTGTATTGGTCAAGGTAATTCCTAGGAAATTGAAATTGGAATCTAAGATTTGTTCGGAGCCTGAAGTTGCCAGCGACTCTGCCCATTGCTAAAAGGAAGCAAGTTAGCCCAGAGAAGTAGAGAGAGTTTCCCTGTATGAGAATGTCAGTGTCCAGAAATGATTAAAGGCCCCCAAGTAGTTAAAAAAAAAAAAAGTGTTAAAGCCAGACTGCCTGAGTCCAAATTCATAGTTTTCGACTAAATGTGAGAACTTGAGAAAGTCATCTGCTTCTTAGTTCATTGTAGCTAGAGTTGAATGAGGATGATTGCATCTACCTTGTGGGGCTATGGAGGATTAAGTGTTGGGCTCATATTTTTGATGCTCCCCTCAGAGGGAGGTAGTCTCTGTCCCCTCCTCTTGAATCTAGGGGACTTGTGCTGCTTTAGAACACAGGGAATATCACTCTGCCAGTTTACTCCCCGAGCACTAGGACTCTAACTTAAATTTCTACTTTCTGTCTCTTTGAATACTCCCTTCATATCCCTGAGACACCCTGTAAGAAATTCATCCCTCTACTGGACAGATCATATGGAGAAGTTCTAAAACTGCATGGAAGTTGAAAGGGGTGCAGCTGAGAAAAGCTTTCCAGCCACTCCTACCAAGGTGCTGTGGATGTGCATGGAACCATCCTGCACACTCCACACCTGCTCAGCCTTAGTGGAAACCACCAGTGACTTCAGCCAATGCTGTGTGAAATTAATTCATAGCCGTGCCCTGCCTGAACTAATATACTGCTCCCCTCAGCAGTGTATTTCAGTAGATCTGTCTATTCTGCTCCCCACCTTACGGCCTACACCCAATTCTTCTATACAAAACTAAATAATCTTTAAAAAAAAAAAAATCCCCAGTCATTACTGTCTTGAGAAAAAAAAAAAATAAGTGATACTTGCTTTTAAACATCAAGATAACCAAAACAATGTTTTGCATTTTTAATTTAACGAGTCAAAATAAAGTTCAAGGACTATCGCCTGGTGATGATAGTGCTTGTTAGCCTGAAATGTTATTATTGCTCAGGTCCTGGGCTCTCCCAAATTTGATCATTTCTTACTCAATTCTGAGGTATTCTTCTAATAAGTCCCCTAACTTCTCTGTAATCTACTTAGACCTGGAATCTTGTTGCTTGCCTCCCAGTGGACTCATGCTAACACAATGTTTAAGATCTCTGAAATGTTGATCCAATCTGATGGTCCAATCTCACAAATCACATACAAATAAGTATTTTTCTTTTTCATCTTTCTTCCCCTTTAAGTCCTACTTTTACTGATATCTGCCACTAATCAGTCACTTTATTATAATACCAAATATATAGACAAATCTTTATCTCCCAAATTTAAAAGTCATAGGTTGTGCATTTCACTTTTTTTTTTTTTAAGATTTATTTATTTGTACAAGAGCTGGGATACAGGCCAGAGGTGCAGGAGGGTGAAAGTATTCACCAGAGACAGAGTGGGGAGCAAAACAGACACATGGGCCAAAAGTACTGCTGAAGGGAGCAGTGGGCGAGACAGGAGAGGTCTGCTGCACCATGTGGCTATCTCCCTGGCTGGCTGGGAATTGAACCCATGCTGCAGAAGCTGCGGACAGCTTCACAGCACTGGGCTCAACCGCTGTGTCGTCAGGGAGGGCCACATTTCACTTTTTACTAGTTTGAGATTCACCGGGAGCCCAGCTCTCCATGTTGGCCTGCCTGCCTTGAAGACTTCACCACTCACATTCCTCTCAATCAGAACAATGAGAGAGACAAAACAAGACAGAGAAAAAGAAATTAGAGCAAGGGAGCAGCAATGGGAGTGAAAGTGGTAAACAGCTGGAGCCAAAGAGCTGCCTCCAGATTTTGATCAACCTGAGTAGAAAGGATGTGTACAGACCTATTAGTGAATCCCAGATGCTCTCTCCAACTCAGACTTGATTGCAAAGAGGACTAAAAAGGAGATCTTATTGCATATTTTTTGGAAGATTAGGATCTGTTTCTGGAAGTTATTTTTTTCTTTTTAAAGTTTTCCGAAACATAAATCAACATGGTTGTTTCAGATTGCTTGTGTAAGGGTCTCCAAGAGATTAGGGTGCAGAGCAGTGGGACTGACTAACCTGGGACAAAGTGGAGGGCCAGTAGAAGAAATAAACACACCGTCTATCAGTGTCTGCTCCCGTTCACACTCACAGGAAATGGGTGTTCTTCCCAACAGCACATAATCTCCTGACTTTCTTCTGTATGGGACTTCAGGCACGATGCATACATCTGGTTGAGAAGGTGACTCTGGCCTCCTCCTAATTAACCCTATTATCTGCTCACTGGAGCAGGAAGGCTTTTATGAGGACAAGTCATTTTTAGAGGAAGAAGTGGATCAGATGTGAAATGTGGCATCATTTCCCCATTCCTTCTTTCTAACAAATCTGCCCAGATAACCTTGGTGCTTAGAGGAAGATGACCTCATTCAGAATTCCAAAGATAAGGGGTTTCCCTGGGTGGTCTAGGGGTTAAGTCTCAGCACTATCACTGCTATGGCCAGAGCTAACCCATGCATAGTGCAGCAGACCTCTCCTGTCTCACCCGTTGTTGTTGCTCCCCTCAGCAGTGTATTTCAGTAGATCTGCCTATTCTGCTCCCCACCTTATGGCCTACACCCAGTTCTATACAAAACTAAATAAATAAATCTTTAAAAAAATAAAAATTCCAAAGATAGAGATAAATGGTAGGTGAAGGTAATGCACTCAAAACAGTGCTTGATCTAGAATTTGGCATTTAACTTGAACCAATAAAATTGAAAGAAAGATCTTTACTCCAGAATAAGTTGTTCTTTTTTTTGAAAATTCAAATTTTTGTCTGCTTGTTGTTAATGAAAAAGTGGCTAGGTCAAGTTTTTAGAGGGAGCCATCTTTCTATAACTGCAGCCTGTGCGAAGATTAAGTCAAATTATAATTAGTAGGATAGAAAAAGAGATTCTCTAATAATGCCACCGAATTGTAGAATTGATATGCCTGAATCCTGTCCTAATGCAGGACTTAGTATATTTAAACATTCATTTCCATGATCTTTAAAGCAGTTAGAGAAGGGATTACTGATATTTTCAGTCAAAATATTTCTAAGTTGGAAAGGAAATTATACTTAAATACTAAGAAATCATTGCTGCAATTAATTTTTAACATAAGGAAGAAAACTTTAAAGAACATATAAGGACCTAGGATGACAAAGGGACAACAAGGACTGGATGGATGAGAGGGAGCAGGACATGAAGACCTGCAGAGTTCAAAGAGAATCCTACTGAGCTCACAGTTTCCCCAGGAGCTGTTTAAATCCTAGCTAACTCTAGGCAGGAGAGATGCTTTGTTCATTCATTATATATTTATTTTTAAAATTTCCTACCATATGCTTAGAGTAGTCAAAATCATAGACCTAGAAAGTATAATGGTAGTGGCCAGGACTTAAGGGAAAAGTGGAATGGGGAATTATCGCTTCAAGTGCATAGTTCCAGTTTTACGAGATCAAATGACTTGTGGAAATGGGAGTAGAGAAGGCAGCACAATGTAATGAATTCATTTCATACAATGGAAATGTACACTAAAAATGTTTAAAATGGTAAATGCTAGGTGTATTTTACCATGATAAATAATTGTACTGGGTCAATAGAAATACAGATATTAAGAAGATACAGACTTAGCTATCTAGGTATGATGTCCAATATTAATTAGTAAGATGAAAAATTTTAATAGTTCCTTCTACTTACATTACATATCAAATACAGTGGTTGTGTATTTATTTTCCCATTGTACAGAACATAATACTATACTTAGTTCTACATAGTCATAGTAAAAATAAGCAAGTTTTGAAGCTAGAGTTTCAATTTAAGTCTGCCCAGCCTATTTCAATCCAGTCTATTTCATACAGCACTATTTGGAGAATAATAGATTAAGATTCACCATTCCCAACCATCTTGGATAGTGTATACCCATTTGGTAGAGGACATTTTAATATGACATGGTGATAAAGGACATTCACACATCTCAAAACGCTGAAGGATGCTTGGAAAGGGGTTAAGGACAGAACTTGGGTCTCCTTGGTGCTGCAAAGGGTTACCTCTCAGCACTGTGAAGCTATCAGTAGCCTCTGCAGCACATGTTTGAGCCCTGGCTGGGGAGCTGATACCACATGGCACAGCAGACCTCTCCTGTCTCACCCGCTGCTCCCCTCAGCAGTGCATTTCAGTAGATCCATGTTCTGCTCCTCACTCTGTCTCTAGTGAATGCTCTCACCCCCCAAACCTCTGGCCTACATCCCAGTTCTTGAAGCATAAATAATCTTAAAAAAAAAAAAGGACAAAGCTTCTCATCAATTGGATGACTGGAAATTATTTAACTTATGATCTACAGCCACAGAACTGAAAGAGAGAAAATGGTTTAAATTAAGACTGAATTCTTAGCTCCAGATTCGAATAACATAGCACTGGATCAGAACTAGCACCATTCCACTGACTAGAAAAGCTCTAGAACAAATCCCATGCTTCATGATGTTGCCCCATATTTTCCCAGAGTGGAAATGGATAAGACACAATGTTCAGTCACAGTTCCTGAGTTTTGTTGGTGCCCTAAGTATGAACAGATGAGCTCTGCTGGTTACAACCAGGATGCAATTCTTTTTTTTTTTTTTTTTATATAGAGGCATGCTTTATTTATTTATTTATTTGTTTGTTTGTTCATTTGTTTTGTTTATACATGCACTGGGTACAGTCAGAAGCGCGGGAGGGCGAGAGAATTCACCAGAGCCAGAGCGGGGAGCAGAGCAGGCAGAAGGACCGAAGTACACTGCTGAGGGGAGCAGTGGGCGGCAGGAGAGGTCTGCGCGCCATGTGGGACCCTCCTCTGGTGGCCGGGAGCAGCTGGGAATAGACCGGCGCTGCAAAGGCTGCGGGCAGCTTCGCAACCCAGCACTCAACCGCTGCGCCACCAGGGAGGCCCCAGGATGCAATTCTTTTTATAACACAAGTAGATCAATAATCATGGGACATCAAGGAGATAAGCTGGATAGTGAAGGACAGAGAGGGCAACTGTGGACTATCATTAGTGGTTATTTCTGTTTGTGTTGTGTGCAATTATGTGTGTGTGTATATGTGTTTGCATGGCTTCACTTTCTTGTTGCATTGCAGCTAAGATATTTCTATGGCTGATCATTGGCCATGGTGTTCTAAGCCACTTAATCTGGCTCAAGCCTTTTGATCTGACTCATGTCAAGCTTTCTGTCTATTCTTATCATCTTTTTCCAGCATTATACTATGTTCCCTAAATTTACTTGATCTGTTATATCTCTAAATTTCATTATTTCTACTTTATCTGACTAGACTGTTCTCTTTCCATCTTTTGGAAATATTAGGTTCTAATATGCATTCAATTCTTATCCATTCAGATCACAGTAGCTACTCTACCCTTGGATTGCACCTTGAATGCAATTTAATTTTTTTATTAATAATGCATTGAATCATAGATTCCAATGCAGGAATATTCTTTGAATGATATGAGCTCTAACCTATCACCCTGTCCAGGAAACTCACTCCTTCCTAACAGCCTAGTTATTCATGGTAAGGTGAATACATAAACATTTATAGGACTGTACAAAGTCATTCCACATTTATACAACAAAAAATTATTTAGTAATTATGGGGGATCAGGCATTGGGAATACAGCAGTGTACAATGCATAGACAAATAACTTTATGGTAAGTTTATAGATTGGAAAATCATACAGCAGTGAGGATGACTGAACAACCTACATATATAACAGCCTGGTAAAAATTCTCAAATAGAATGCTGAGAGAAATAAGCAAGACAAAACACTTTAAAAACTATGATTTCACTTCCATGTATCAACAATATATAAACCTATTATTGTATATTGCTTTGAGATGGGTGTGGGAATGAATTCTAAATGTAGTAATCTTTTTTTGTTTGTTTGTTTGTTTGTTTTTTTGGTGGGAGGGGAACTGGTTAGAACAGGGATCTCCCATTTCTGAAAATTTAGTTGTCGTAGGTCTTTTCAATTAAAAATGCCCTATACAAATATTGTACTCAAAAGATTTCCCTTAAACAAAGTATATTCATTATCAGAATATGAGGGACTAGAGGTTTTTATATTTTAAAATGTAGGATTTTCTTAGACACAATAAGTGTTCAGAATATATTTGTAAACTTAACCTAGCACACAACTTCACAGAATTTCTCAGTACATAATTAATATGCATGTTATAAAAAGTGCTAACTGTTTGTAGAACAACAATGTCCCATCCACCCACAGACATTTCTAGTCTTTCCTCCAGCAGCAGAGAAATTAATGTACTTTGATACCAATTTCACAAAATGATCTCTTTGTCTTGATACTCAATGTTTCTGGGAAGACAGTTATTTTCTGAAGAAAGTGATCTAGGTTACGTACATACTGTTGTCTTAGTGTCACCAGGGGCACCCAGAAACCCTGAAATATATATTTTTCTTGCTTGTTTCTGATGTCTAAAATTTCTCCTAGCTACACTCCTAAAACATATACTGTGTTGTAAACCAACATTACCTCAATAGAAAAAAAATCCTAAAACAAATAAATTGCATGTACCTTATAGTTAGTGAGTTGAATCCATGGATTTATATTTAATCCACTCCTTGAGCCATAAGAGGACAACAAAAAAACATTTTAAAGCATGAAACGCAAGAGAATAAAATACTGAGGAATAAGACAAAAACAAGATTTTGGAAGCTAGAAGAAAATGAACAAAGTGTAAAGTGACTTAGCAGTCAAGAAATCTGAATTATGTGCTTGAAGTAGGAAAGCCAGAAAGAGACTTTACGTATAGATGAATCCCTGAAAACCTAGGACTTGGGGGAAATGGCACCCTTGAGCATGGGGATGCCCATGGGAATAAGTGTGTTGTTCAAAGGTCTCTTTAGGGAAGGGGGAAGAGCCACAGAAAATCTCCCCCATTCTTTATAGTTACATGGCTGACTCGCCTCAACCTAAGATGATAACTAAGAGTTTATTCTCTAGAGAGCGTGAAATAGATAGGTGTCTAGATTTGGGATTCCAGATGCATTTAAGGGGAGGCACCAAGTTATGGAGAGAGAGAACCAAGTGAAAGTATCACCTTGAATATTGAATTCCCCCAATCTAATCTTCCTTCATGGCTACCAGAAAGTTAGTTCATACCATCCAAATAGAAATACTCCAGACGTGGCATATATACACAATGGAATATTATTCAGCAATCAAAAAAGATAAACTCATGCCATTTGTAGCAATGTGGATGGAGCTAGAGGGAATTATGTTCAGTGAAATAAGACAGAAGGAAAAAGAAAAATACCCACATCGTTTCACTTATAGCAGGAATATAGGGGAACCAAATAAGACATTGGTGTAAAAAAAAGTAACAATAGTACAAAAGGTAACAAAGCAAAAACAGACAATTATAAATCAGAGACATCCTGCAGGGGAGGAGGCGGGAGAGGGGTCAGAGGGCAGGAGGGAGGAGCACAGGAGACTGAGGTGATGGTGCACGGGTGCTGCATTGGGGATGGAAACTATGGGAACTATACCTGAGAGCGGAGGGGAGGCAAATATTTTTTTTTAAATGAACAATGATGTAAAAAATTAATAAAAACAATTAAATAATATGGGTAAAAGGAGAAAAAAAATACTCCAGCAGTTCTCCTCTGAGATGTCTGACCAGCTTTAAGAACACACAAAGATAGGGCCTCCCTGATGGCGCAGCAGGTTGAGCACAGTGCTGTGAAGCTGTCTGTAGCCTCTGCAGCACGGTTTCAATTCCTGGCTGGCCAGAGAGATACCTACATGGCACGACAGACCTCTCTGTCTCACCCACTGCTTCAGTTTGTCTGCCTATTCTGCTCCCTGCTCTGTCTCGTGAATTCTCTGACCCTCCTGTGCCTCTGGCCTGTACCCCCACTCTTGTATAAAAAAATAAGTCTTTAAAAAAATAACATATAAAGTGGGCCTCCCCTGGTGGTGCAGCGGTTGAGTGCTGGGCTGCGAGGCTGCCCACAGCCTCTGCAGTGCTGGTTCGTTCCCTGGCCGCCAGCGAGGGTCCCACAAAAAAAAAAAAAAAAAAAAAAAATATATATATATATATATATATATATATATATAAAGATACTAAGATTAAGTATTCCCCAAAGAAACATCTCATCTAGATGATAGAATCAGGACCACATGAACAGTCCCAATCTAATCCTGTGTTTATGTTCCACTCCTTATGCTTCACTCTTTAACATGAGCAAAAACAAGCATTACTAGACTTCTGAGACATGCATTAAACATGGAAAACAGAGACCAAAACCAAATAACCAACTTCTTTCAACTTAATTTTCTTTATTTTTATGTATCCTGAATAGTTGCCATTATTTTCTCAGAAGAAAAGTAGGGAACAAGAACAGAAAGTTATAAAGAAACACATATAGAATATAAATGAGGTCTTGATGACAGAAAAAAAAATTGAAATAGAATGTTTAGAATATAAAGTTTAGGAAATCACCTCAATAGTAAAGCTGAAGAATGATGAAAAATAGAAGGTAAATTATTGGAAAATGAGAGTATCAACTCAGGAAATACATTGTCTGAAAAATAAGTAGTTCAAAAAAAAAATAAAGCAAGAGAGAGAGAAAGGAAGTAGGGTATCATCAAAGATATAATTTATTTTTTATAAACTGAGACATATGTACCCAGAAAATAGAAATGACAGTCTATTGCCATACTATTTTTTCTGACAAATATTTTTATGTAAATATATATCAATAAAGCATGAAAAATAAATTATTTCATTATAAAGTATAATTAAAAATGCAGATGCAGTAGCAAGAAAAAATATTAGAAAAATAAAATAATTGATCATGTGCTGAAAATTTGGTTGACTAGTATAAATTTGAAGAAATTAGTGGTAAGAAAATTCTAGGAGCTTCCAAATAAGGGGAAACAGTTCACATAAAGAATTAGATATAATGATGGCTCAGTATTTCTTTCCATAATGCAACTTCAGAAGCTGTAAGATGAAAGAAAAAATATCTTCAAAATTCTGAGGAATCTTCTTCAAAATAGAATTGTATATTCAACTAGCTGTCAAGATATTTTCAGTTGTATAAGAAAATCAAGAAGGTTACCTGCCATGCAGTCTATCAGAGGAAATGATTGAAAATATGTTCTATCAAAATGAAGGGAAAAAAGAAGACAAAACATTATAAAGGATATAGAGTAGTGAATAAAAGAGACTGGTAAAAATGTCTCTTAGGATATAACTAAAAGGACTTTGCAAAGTGACACATTATTTGGCAGGTTTAGAGAGCTACTTTTTAGATTGGAAGTGATTGGAGGGGAGATATTGCTTTAAGAAAAGGAAATTGATAACAATTTAATGTCTTTGAATGTACTGAAAGATTTACCCAGTGGGTGAAAAATTTAGGCTTGGAATAATGATATGTATTTAGAAAACTAGAAAACATCCTTTTCCCTTTTTATGGATGAGGAAGAAGAGTTAATAAATTATTAATTCCAGATAAAAGAAAATCTTCTACAAGAAAGGAAAACTAACCAGGTAATATACTACAAGTCTCAGTGATGAATAATGCTCTCATGCTAAATACAAATTCAATAATAAATACTGACCTATTTTTATATTACAACTATGTCAGAAGGATGGATGATAAAAACAATGTAACAGCAAACTATTAAAAGAGAATTACATTCTTACCTTCCATAAAGTCAAGTCAAAAGGGCCTCCCCTGGTGGCGCACGCAGTTGAGCGCCTCACTGTGAAGCTTTCTGCAGCCTCTGCAGCGTGGGTTTGATCCCTACCAGCCAGGGAGGGTCCCACATGACGAGGCAGACCTCTCCTGTCATGCCCGCTGCTCCCCTCAGCAGTGTATTTCATCAGTCTGACTGTTCTGTTCCCTGCTCTGTCTCTGGTGAATCCTCTCATCTCCTGCTTATCTGTCCTGTACCCTGGTTCTTGTATAAAATAAATAAATCTTAAGAAAAAAGTTAAAAGACAAAAAAAATCCTAAAAACATAAGCTTATTAGAGATTTTGATGTAAATAACAAAATGCACAATTTAGAGTTGAAAATGTTTGCCTCTTGGAAAAAGATAATGGGAGTGGCATGAGATTACTATCATTCTATTATCATTAATATGACACTAACCACTGTAACAAACTAACTCAATTTATGATGGTCTCAAGTACAATGCGGCTTTATTCTCCACTCTTTGAACCACCCAAAGTGAGTGTTTCTGAATGGTGGGTATGGTTCTCTTCCATGGGCTCAGCCAGGAAGAAGCTCCACGTGCAACCTGCACACCTAAGTCTAGAGGACCACTGTCCATGGCTTCCAAATCTGCCAGTGTGAAGCAGGAGCACATAGTCTCACATGTTAGGAAGTTCAGAAGGTCAAGACTGAGAGTCACACTACTTCTGTCCCACTGCACTAAGAGAGGTCAACTGCATGGCCCTCATCACAGCCACACAGGCTGGAAAATGGAACTTCCCTGTGCATCATAAAACAGGACACTGAATTTGGTGAACAGTTAGCATTCCAGTCACAACAAATAAAATCTATTTGATTCTTTATACTAAATTTACATAGAACTCGCTGTTGCAACTGTGATTTTATTCTAAAATTATAAAAATAAACAAAAAAGATGGAGTCATTTGAATTTGACAGGGGTTAGATTATATACACCCGGCATTTTTTTAATTATAAAATTTCACTGAAGGTACAAACTACAACTTGTCTTGACTTTTCCTATAAAGGAACGTCCAAAGGCTCTTATGAAAAATGAATGGGAAATTGACCAGCACAATCCTAAAATGATGACAGAGAAGTTAGTATTATCCCTATTTTAAGTTGAAAAAAATGATTTATCAAGTGACCAACATGCTCAAAGTTGGTCACTTATTTAACATTTCGAAAGTGTCTACCTTTGGGTACTCATCATCCATGTGCAGTAAATATGGCTGGTGACAAACAAGCCCTGGGCTCATCAGGAGCTTTAATCCTGGGGCGAATGCCTGGTGGCAGAGTAAAGACTCTTACTGAGGTCTTCAGCCCGGGGGTTCAGAGACCCAACAGTTCACCTTCAGCCATCAAACTTTTCACATATCAAATCTTATCCATTGCACTGAAATAAATTCACTCTGCAGCCCTGCAATCACAACATTTCTCCTATTTATGGAGTCAACAAAAGAAGCAAATTCTCTGGAAAAGATCACTATGAGTCAAAATCACACCCCTTTTTCCCTTAACAGCTTTTGACAGATGTTTCAGATCAGAGTGGAAATAAAGGCACGTGCCCCTTCCCTTGCTGGCTTCCCATTGTTTTCTAGCAGCTATTAGAAAGTTACATTGACAGGCACCTTTTCTGGATGCTGCTAAAGCATGTTAGGGGTGCTTTTCTATTCAGAGAGACTTGGGCCGTCTGGTGTCCTTAATTGCTATGTCTGTAAGACAATCATACAGTTGTTGGAAAATCAGCAATCCTCTCTGCTTCCTTCAGACTGAAAAAGACCACCTGTCGACACGACCAGCTTGCACTCAGAGGATGCATGCTTCATTGGTACGAAGTGAGTGAATGAGAAGGTAGGAGAACTCTGGGTTTGCACTGAACTTGAGATGAATTATGGGGGACCTGGAGCTTCTGGAAGAGCTGTTCTCAGGAGATAATCATGTAATTCCACATAATTCATAGTCTACACTGGGAGAGAGAGGTGATACTGTTAACATCAATGCTGTTGAGACAATAGGCATCAATGGTCCTCTGGACCAAAAAAAAAAAAAAAAATACATGTGAGTATTCAAGTTTGGCTTTCCTTTCTTTATCCCGTATTGGATGAATGGATGGATTGGTGGAATATTTTTCAATCATAAAACGTTAAGAAATTCTGACACGGTGCTATGACATGGATGAACCTTGAGAAAATTATGCTGACTGATATAAACCCCTCACTGTGATTCTCACATAAGTGAGATTTTATGTAAGACTCATTGGAACAGAAAATAAAATGGCCGTTGCCAGGGGGTACCATTTAATGAGTTTGGAATTTCAGTTTTGTGGATGGATGTTAAGGATGGTAACATTGTAAATGTATTTAATTTTAGTGAAGTATAGACTGAAAAATGCTTAAAACAGCAAATTGCAAGTCATATAGACTTCACCATAACAGCAAATGATTGACTTGGCTTTATTTGGAAAATGATAAAACTGAGACCCTAAAATTCTGAGGGACCATTATTCCAGGCATAATACACTATGATCCCAAAGAAGCATTCCTGAAGTTGGACTGCAGTTGGCTCCCCTTTGTGTGATAACCACTTGAGGAAAGACATGGGGGTTTAAACAGGGATTTACCACTGAAAATCTGGTCAGAGTTTCAGCGAGACTTCCCATCTCCCTCTTGACCTCTTCACCGTAGGCTTGAGTAGAACCCAAGCTTCAGTGAACAGTGGTAGGTAGAAAAATCTAGAACCAGCCAAACAGTGACAAGTTGGCTTCCCAAAACCAATCTTGGCTTGATTTGTTTATCACATGAAGCAAGGCAAACCCTCATTTACTGAAGGAATAGATCCAAGAAGCCAAGAAGTAGTAAGCAGTATCAAGGAGACCAAGAGAGAGCTGCCCCACAATGTCTGTTTCAGCTCACGGCCCTACAGGCTCTCCTTAATGCTTGATAAATGTCAGGTTCTCTCTAGGCTTAGTAATGACACCAGAGGACCCCATACTTCTGACCCCATGGGGAAGAAAATAGGGAGGTATGAAAGAGAGAATTGAAAATAAGTATTTCCCTCAAATAGTGAAACCAATTTTAACCTTTGCTTTTCCTGTAGCCTCTTAGATGTACAACAAATACTTCCCTTGCTTTAGACATCTGATACTTGAAAATATTGGATTATCTTCTTCACTTTGTGATCCAAGTCCGTCCCCAGTGACTCCAGGGCTATGCACATAAAGGGGAGCTGGGGAAGTTATGAGGATCCAAGTTGAGCAGCTACATTTCAACCCTGCAGACCACTTCTTCTTATTTCATTCTGCATTGTGGACTAATTGATTCATATGTGGATGACCTACCCCACCTCTGAGCCCCATCTTTCAAGCAGGTCCCAAAGGGCACAGTCAATGTTGTCTGATTATTGAATTATTCTTTGTATAAGAATCCAGCACGCCCTAGGGATTCCTTAAGCAGCAATGCTCCTGAAGCTTTTATTAAGCCCCCATTATACCTAGCACACAGCTAGGTCCCTGCCTAAAGAAAACCTATTATTTAATAACAATCTATAGATTTTGGAGCTGCTAGTGGCAGGAATACTTCTTGCTGCCCTGTGGGCCTCAGGGAGGGATGATTTTCAGGAAGATTAGGAGATGAATGTGTTCTGAAAGACAGCTCACGGTTAGCCTTGACTGCAAATTGGGCATTTTATTGCATTTGTCTGATGGATAATCACAGATAAAGACTTTGATCTTTATCCCTATGGCAGCAATAAGAAAAAAAAAAAAAAAACAGGAACTCTGCATACTATCTATTATTTCTTTTCTCTGCAGTTCCGGGAAAACAGACACATTAAAATGATCAGAAGAATCTCTCTCTGTTGTGTTCTTAAGTATCAAATCAAGTGTATCTGTGTGTCCCCCACAGCCACCACCAACCACCAATGTCATGATAAGAAGGAGAGAGGGAGGGGAAAGAGTAGAAAACCCTTCCCCCCTCAGCACAAAGACTAATGGTTGGGGAAGAGTAGGATTGTTGAATGGGAGAAAAAAGTATCTGGGAGACATGCTGAGTATCTGGGAGAAGGTGGAGGGGAGCAATGAGGGCAGGATTGCAGGGTGACAGTCTCCATGAACTTGAGTGATCAGGTCAGGGCTTGACTCCTCAGACCAGCACCCTGACTGCTGGGGTCTGGAGTGACAATGGCGCTTTGATCTTTAGGAAGGTTCTTCCCCCACTTATGACTCAACCAGGTGAAATATTCCTTCCCCAACCAAACTTGACAAGTGAATACAAACAGGGCAAAAAAATCAGCATGTAGGAAAACGTGGTAAAGTTCAGAGAATATGGTAGTTGACAATGAAGCTCATTCCATCCCACAGTGCATTTCACTGACTCCATTTATGATCTAATCATGATGATTATGGATAATGATATTTAAGAACAAAAGCATAACTTATGTGATAAAATGAAGAATGTATATTAAATTTTATTTATACTCACAAAGGAATAGTTCAAGAACCTATAAATCCTGTTATGCCAGAGGCTTGTGTGTGGTGATACAAGGCATGTGTGCTGGTCCACAGGACCATCTGGAGGGGATGAGCTAAGGTGTAGAGGGGTTAGTGCTCATCCTGCCTTCACAAAGAAACTTATATTTATAAATATATCTAAATTTAGATATAAGTAACTATATCTAAATTTATATCTTGAATAAAAAGAAGATGGTATGCAGAATCATTTTGCTTTAATGTAAATTTATGGGCTATTTTATATATTTAACACTTTTAAACTCTTAATTCATGATGTTTTTATTTCATCATGTTTTACTATAAGCTTAACATTATAACTAACACAAACCTCACTCAATTTTTAAAAATCACTGTGTGTGTTGATATGGTCAGAAACAAGAAGTGGGAGAAATCCTTTATGGAAAATTAAATTGCACAGACTGTAATAGGAATTGTCAGTTTGATTCACTAGCCCTTTATCTATATATATTTTTAAGGGAATCACAAGCTCCACAGCATTTAGGCCTGTACCTCATCTCTGAGTGACCAAATAAGCAGTACTGAGAGCTTATGGAAAGAAAACAAACCTCTAAGATTGTCTCAATCAAACATCTCCAATAAGATGATACTGGATGACACATGTAAGAGAATGACCCCTAGTGGAAATAAACCCAATCTACAGTGTCTAAAATGCACCTCTAGAGGGATGGGGGTGGCCTTTTAATCAGCCAGCTATCAAGCACCTTGAAGATTCCTGCAAGAGAGAACACAGCTTCTCACCTTTATCTCTTTTAACTGGGCAATCACCCCAAGGTTCCCTGTCTCCTAGAAGCCTTGATGTAGCCCAGGGGCTTGAGGGAATTATCTTCTAACTTCCCTGAGTTCAGCAACAGTATACATAGCATTTCTTTTGTCTAAAAATCAGCTTTTGTCTAAAAATTCCCAGTTGATAGACATACTATCACATCACAGTGGGCATTCATCATTTTTCTTTCTTTCTACATAATAATATACTTGCTCAAGTATATCTAATTTGGAGAAAGGGAGCAGGTGACAGAGAACATTACTCTAGTTCTCAATATACAAATGGAATATGAGAGATGCTCCCTCAGATCCCTTCCAAGTAGGAGCTCAGCACATGAACTAAGAGTGGATGGAGTGTATTCCTGCACAGGACTATAAATCTGGAATGAGTGCTCATGGGAACACGATGTCCAAAGGTGATAGATAAATAGAAGTGACATCTAGCAGACATGGCTGTGTCCAACATATCTAGGACACTTCATGCCATCACCTGCCAGATTATTTCATCCCAAACTTTAGTGCTCCCTTACTCCCACTCCTCTCAAGTCTTCTCCTCCAAATTTTCAACACCTGATCACATCCCAATAATCCTTTGGCTTAGACAATCAAAGCTGGTTTTTGTTTGAAACCAGGAATTCTAATGAACCCCTGCCTCTTTAACCACTTGGATGCACTTGCTTTTCATATGTTCCCATCAGACCTGGTGCAACCTTCTTCTGTAATTTGACACTTGTAAAAACACAGGATGAACATTTTCTTAAGTGTTTGTGTTATTCCTTCAAGCCCTTTGGGACACTTCTACAGGAATAGAAAGCCATACATAGAAAGTTGAATGCTTAGAACAAAATCACCCAGAATTTTTTGATAAATGGGGGAGGCTATTGTTATTATTGAAACAAAGGCAACAAAGATGGGTCACATTGAGTACTGTATTAAAAATAATGATCTGAGACCTCTGTGAGTAGAGCAAACTTCCTCTTGAGATGCCTCACTTTAACCATGAGTTCATTAGGATTATGGGGTGATTAGAACAAAAAGGACCTAGTTGTTCTCACAGCATCCCATGAAAATTTGTTGACCTCATGGTGTCTCCTGGTATCATGGCAGTGGGCACCGTGATGGTCTCCGTCAAGTTCAAAAGTGTAATGTCTCTTACTCTTCCCTCCTTGAAGGGTCCTCTCTAATATTCCAGTTCCCCAACCAGTCCCCTCCACCCACATACCCCCACTCCCTCACCACAGCATCTGTATCTCAGGAAAACTATGTCTGCTTTCTTCCCAATGCATGCCTCTGATACCCCTGATATTCTTGTCTGCACCAAAGCCTTTAAATTTTCCAGATTAATCTAGATACATAAACTATCTTGGAGACAGTTACTTGAGCTCAGTTAATAGTAGTTCCCTCTAAGAATTGCCAATGAGACTGTAACAATGTTCTATACATCTTCCATAACAAACAGACTGCAAATGAAGACAGAATTATAATTAGTCTTCAACTAAAAACAATCCAGAGCCTCCCTGGTGGCGCAAGGGGTTAAGCACTGCACTATGAAGCACTCTGTAGCCTCTGCAGCACAAGTTCGATCCCCAGCTAGCCAGGGAGAAACCCACATGGTGAGCAGACCTCTCCTGTCTCGCCCACTGCTCCCCTCAGCAGTGTATTTCAGTCAGTCTGCCTGTTCTGTTCCCCACTCTGTCTCTGGTGGATTCTCCCACTCCCTGCATTTCTGGCCTTTACCCCAGCTCTTGTATGTATAAATAAATAAATATTTTAAAAAATCTACAAAATTATCCTGGAAATATAAGTTAAGGGAGGTACCAGCCTCTAAAGGAGTTTCAAACCAGGAGAAAAGCAGGATCTAAGCAGTAAACATTCTTATAAGCTGGATACTCAGCATGGATCTTTCTAATTTGATTTGACTCTTTTTGTTTTTGAAAAAACCTCATTAAAATGGTATGGTACATTTTTTGACTGGATTATTTTCTTTGTTGTTGCTGAGTCTCATCAGCTCTTTGCAGATTTTTGTGATCAGTCCTTTATCATTAGTCTTGTGTGCAAAAATGTTCTCCCAGTTGGTGGGGTTTCTCCTTGTTTTTGTTATTGTCTCTTTTGCTGTGCAGAAGCTCTTTAATTTGATGTAGTCCCAGCTGTTTATCTTTGCCTTCACTATCACTGCTTTGGGTGATGTGTCTGTAAAGATGTCTTTGATATGCAAATCATGTAGTGTTTCGCCTATATTTCCTTCTATGTATTTTATGGTTTCAGGTCTTATGTCTAGTTCTTTAATCCATTTTGAGTTGATTTTTTGTGTATGGTGTGAGGTAGTGGTCAAGCTTCATTCTTTTGCATGTAGCAACCCAGTTTTCCCAGCACCATTTATTGAACAAACTTTCTTTGCTGCATTGCATAGTCTTTGCTCCTTTGTCAAAGATTAGTTGACCATAAATCTGTGGGTTTATTTCTGGATTTTCTATTCGATTCCATTCGTCTGTATGTCTGTTCTTGTTCCAATACCATGCACTTTTGATGATTATGGGCAGAAGAGCTAAAAAGAAACTTCTCTGAAGAGGAAATGCAAATGGGCAACAGACATATGAAAAAATGTTCAACATCACTTGTAATCAGGGAAATGCAAATCAAAACTACCATGAGATACCATCTTACACCAGTGAGAATTGCACATATTAAAAAAACTAGCAACAGCAAATGTTGGCGAGGTTGGGGAGAAAAAGGAACTCTCCTGCACTGTTGGTGGGAGTGCAAACTGGCCCAACCACTATGGAGAGCTGTGTGGAGATTTCTGGACCTACTAAACATAGAGCTTCCACATGATCCAGCAATTCCACTCCTAGGTATTTACCCAAAGGACACAGAAACATCAATTCCAAAGAACACCTGCACCCCTATGTTTATAGCAGCACTATTTACATTAGCTAAGCTTTGGAAACAGCCCAAATGCCCAAAAATAGATGACCGGATCAAGAAGATGTGGTACATATATACCATGGAATATTACTCAGCATTCAAAAAAGATAAACACATGCAATTTGCAGCAACATGGATGGTGCTGGAAGGGATCATGCTCAGCGAAATAAGCCAGAAAGAAAAAGAAAAATACCGGATGGTCTCACTCATAGCAGGAATCTAGAAAACTTAAATAAGGGACCAGGAAAATGAATAACTATAAGAAAGTGAAAATCAAAATCAACAAACAACTATGAACAAGAGACACTCTATGGGGGGTGGGGGGTGGGGAGGGGAAGTATTGGGGTCAAAATAAGGGGCTTGCAATTGTATGGGGAATATAAAAATAAAATTTTTAAAAAATTAAAAAAATTAAAAAATGGTATGTTTTATTAGCAGAGTAATATGTCATTAATTCTCATTATACAAAAAGAATTTTCATTCTGCAAATCAACAATATACAGAGTCATCAGAGAAAAACTGTTTTGAGCACTGTAGTGTACTTACCCAAGAAAATGAACTTAATCATCATAAATTATATGATGTTTTACAGAAAGGACAGGTTGACCAGAAAACAAGTGTAAACAAGCCATTTGCATAAGCCTTCAGATTTCTAGTGCTCCCAAGGCATTCTTTTTTAAAATCCTATAAGCAGGATACAAACAGTCTCCAAACATCTCCCTTTTACAGAGATTAATTGCTTTCAAATGCAGTGTGTGTAGGAGATAACCATGGTCTGCTATAAATCTACAAACCACTAAAGCAAAGCTTTCAGAAACATTCAACTGACCTATTGAACAAAGATGACCAACACTTTCTTTTTTTTTAGCCAAGTCTTACTACTACTACACATGCATCAGAAACACAGAATGTTAGGCAACAGTGAATCTTTGCAGAAATTAGACTCAGATTGGGTTGTTTGGAAGAAAAGATAACAACAAACTCAAATGAACATGCAATTATTAAAAAAAAAATTCTGCAATACTGATAGCAAGATATTTGCAAGGAATTAAAATAAATACAGAAAATAGAGGAAAGAATCATGAACATGCTGGTCGCCTGTACCTCCCCATTGCAGCAGTTCAAACACACATAAACACATACCTTTAAAGGATACTTAACGTCACCTCATGTTGAGTAAATCAGGACCTAGTACAAATGCGCACATGCACACACACAGAGAACATAACCCTACTTCAGATAATGCTTGATATTATCTAGATCATTTCTTCACTTTTGTTATTATTGAAGAATATTTTTACACACAGATTCCCTCTGTTCCATTGGATCAGACACACACACCATAAGTCTTGACAGGTATGTGGACCAGGTAGTCATCACCCAAATCAAGATGCTGGCATTTCCAATGCAGGAGAACTTTTGTTGTGCACCTTTCCAGGCAGCCTTCTCTCCCATCCAGACAGCAACTGTTACCATTTCTTTTACCAGATATTAGCTACTCCTGTGCATGAACGATATAGAGAAGGATGCACGCCACATGTACTCATTTGTGTTATTTGATGCATTCATTTTACAGCTCACTAATGGGTTGCAGCCTTCAGTTTGGAAAAAAAAAAAATCACGTTAATGTAGACCATAAACTAGTGTGCATTCATTTGGCTTGATGTATTTCAAAATATATATATATTTTCAGGCCTCTCCCACAGAGACTCTGATTAAAATGTAGATTACTGGGACCTACTCCAGACCCACAAAAGCATACATCCTAGTGGGACTCTGATGCAGGGTCTCCACAGCCTACATTCTAATATGGTTCACAGCCGGTTTCTCAATCACTCTAAACAATGCTTTCACCGCGTCACCACCTCTCCACCATCAAAGAAAATACAATGATGCCTTGCTTACTGCCCACTAAATCAAACCAAAGTACCTTCACCCAGCACATAAAGCCCTTCATCAAAGGGTCTAGCTCTCCTGACTGATATACCTTCCCATTACAAAGCAGCAAACCTCTCCCTCGTCATCAGTCTCCTCCGTGCCCCCATTACACATTCATCTAACACTGCAGAATCTAATGCTAAATATCCCTACATTCAAGAGCTTATTGGTTCTCTTTATTTTTTACCCTTTTTATTAATTTTTCTTATATTGTTGTACTACCCATAGCTCTCTCACCACTACATCACCCATAATTCATCAATGCTCTTTAAATTAAATAACAGTCTCATATTTATATTCCTTGGAAACCCTGTTGGCATTGTGTGGGCCAGTGACAGCCACATCTGTAAGGTGTCACAGCTTTCTTCAGGTGGAATGATTGACCCATGTCAATTATCCTTTGCAAGAGTGTATTCTGGACCAGGTGTGTATGAGAGAAAGCATCCTATGTGTGTGTTAGGGAAAGCATCCTATGTCTCTACGACCTTGTTAAGACTTTGGTACAATGTGGTGTCGCAGACATATTTGAAAACAGATTGGTCTCATTTCTCCTTATGCTCTCTCTACTGCAAATAGTGGAAGACAGATGTTGTGAATTATGGCAAAGCCAAAATCTTTAGAAAAACATCATGAAAGGTAAGAGAGAAGGGGTAGACTAAAGAGAGAAGGCTGGAGAAGCCAAAGGAAACTCAATGTATAGTCTGCACATGTTCTGCTCCCCAATCTGGCCTTTATGTAACACTGTATGAGTGTGTGTTAATTCCATATTTCCAAGAATTCTATCAATTATATCAAACATTCATTCTTTCATTCATTCAACATATTTTTTGTACTACCACTCAGACATTTTTTTAGGCATTGAGACCACAGCCACAGGCAAGAGTAAAACAAAATCCTTACACTCAAGGAACTTATTACATTCCAGGGGGAATGTTGAGACAGTAAGGGTATACACATATAGAGTGACAGATCATTAACCATGGTAAAGGGGACAGAGGGCCAGTGTTGGCAGATGGTGATAATGGAAATTCTCAATATAATAACATTTTAACAAACTTGAGAAGGGTGATAGAGTGAGCTATCCTACTATCTAAAGAGAAGAGATTTAGGCAAAAATAAAAAGGAATTGCAAAGTTGCTGAGGAAGAAACACTCTCAGTGAAGCATTCTTAGAGCATTTGATGAAGCTGTTGTGAGAGAACTCAGAAAAATCCCAGGGTTTTAGAACACAAAGGGCCTTGTGGACCATTGTACAAACTGTAGCATTTATTCTGAGTCAGTTAAGAATGAAGTGGGAGGTTTGAGCTCAGACACACATGATGCATTTTATGTTTTCTTGGATTCCCATTGTGCTATGTTGAAAATAGACAAGAGTATTTTCATAAAGTCTATTTTTATGAAAGAGGAATGAGGAGAGTCTTTTACAATAAACCAAGAGAATGATGGTAACTTGGATCATGGTGGCAGGAATAAACGGGCTAAAAACTAGGAATAGATTTAGGAATATACTCTAAAGACTACAATGACAAAATATGTTTAAGTGGAAGGTGAAGGACTGCCTAGGTAATGATTTCAAGCTCTTTGACTTGAACAACTTGAGAGATGGAATTTTCATTTACTGATTTTGCAGGAGGAACAGTTTTTAGGAGAGCCAGAGAAGTCATTTTTGAACAATATTAAGTTGATACACCATTTAAACATCCAAGTGATGATATCCAGAAGGCAGTGTATATAAAGGTATAGTCATATGATATGTTCAAAGATATAAATCTTGGACTTGTCAAATCAAGATGAATGCATATATTTTTTCATGTAATTACCTGGGGAATCTCTATTACATGACTCTCAGAAAGATGCAGAGAAACCAATGGAGTAGATGATAAGGAAATGTACAATTACAGAAGAGGAGAAATAGGAAAAAGGGGTGGTCCAGAAATCAAAAATGGCATTTTACAAGGAGCATGTTATCAACAATGCCAGAGAGAGTTTCCTTATACTTCAATGGCTAAAAACATTGGTTTGGAATAAACAGACTTGGGATCAAGTTAGTAAATCTACAATTTATCCAGCCTATGATCTAGGGCAATGTGCTAAGCATCATCATCTGTGAGATAACAGTAATATATTTATTTAATCTCCATTACCTCAACTAGACCACCCATTGTCCCCACTAGGCTACATTAGTAGCCTTGAGGACAGCAATCCAGTCTGTCTTGTTCACAGCTGAATACACAGTATGGACAAAGTAAATATTGTTCAATAAAAGCAAAAGGAAAGTGTCAGGCACATAAAACATATCACATCATCAGCTGATATGTATGGAGAATTTAATGAAAGACCTGCCAGCAGAGATGAGGGCAGATTTGAAGAAACCGTCAAACTCTATTCAAAGTAAATGGAAACTGGTGCTAGTGGGAAGTCATTGCTATTGATAACCTGGAAAAGCAAGGGCAGAGAGCAGTATTACCAAATTCTGATGATACCAAGAGGCATGGAAGATTTGTCACTTCAAAAAGAAAGGCAGGTGAGGAAGACAGGCACCAGTATTAGAGATGTGTACCACCTAAGGGAGAAGTGAGCAAGGCAATCTTCCTGAATTACACAAGTCTCCTTCTTGAGACTTACGTTGGCAAAACCCAGTGGTAAACCAGAAGTATGAGGAACACACTTAACAGGAGTCAGTCCTCCAAGGTACCAAACCAGGCAGAGAACTTTGCTTTGGGAAGCAGGAAAGATGTCGGTGATAAAGATTAGTCAACAAACTGATGCTATTAAAAAACAATCTCTGATATTTTAATGTTCAATTGCAAGAATAAAATGTAAATGCATCAAAAGAATGGATGAAGGAGGCTCTTTACTCTTCAAGCAATTCTAACAAATGAGATGCTGGTTAAACTGAAAGACTTGGAGCACCATCCAGAAAATACAGAATGAATAACATCTTGCTATGAAGGACATTAATTCTAAGTTGTGAAGAAGGAGTTTGTCCTTTAACATCTCATTTAATCTAAATATACTCAGCAAGAAAATGATACAGCTCAAACTTCCTTCTTCACCCCCACAGTCTAGCCCAACTACTGCACAGTTCAACCAATTAGCAATTTGCAAGGGGGACTGTGAACAAATTAATGCTGATGATTCCCAGCCATTAATTGGCTGCTGGGCTGTTGGAGTTGCTGGGAAGTTGCTAAATAAAATTGATAGCTAAAGGCCATGAGTTTTTCAGCCATCTGATCTTCAGTTAGGTCTGCAAGGGAGAGGAGGAAGAACATTTATCCTGACATTTTGGTCATCCTGTCAGGACCAGCAGCCCATCATTCTCATGACTATGGATGGTCAGTGTGTTTGCTGGTAATTGTGGGGTAGACTATGCTCTGGAAAAGCACCCGGCTGCTCCTTTTGGAGAGATGTTCTCACTCTTTCTGACAGGCAGAGAGGCATCTGAGGTGAACTGTAAAGCTGATGCAGTGGTGGAGAAACTCTGAATTCTTGGAGATCACATTGCTGAAGACAGAGGCTAGAGTGAAAGTAGAAGGAGCCATAGAAGAAGGAACACTATTCAAGGAAAGACTCAGGTCTCCAGAGCCAGGATAGCCATGGTGAAACTCAGCCAATTTGGCCAAATGATGGAGGAGAGGGTTCCTTAGGGACCACTCCTGGACTTGGCAGTGGAAGAGGTGCTATGTCATGGTGAAATAAGGAGTTAGAAAAATATATACAAACTCAAAAGAATAACTTATGGATTCCTTTCAAAAAAAGTTCTCTAAGGAAGATACGCCATGTATTCTAATGACACTGTCATTTCTCAAGTCATGCCTGAGTATCATTTTAGAGAACTTCTAAACACACAAACACTGGTGCTTTTTTAAAAAAAAATCATCTTAATGGTTTAAGATAGTGGTTCTTAATCAGAGAGGAGTATGTGCAAGATCTCAACACCCCTTGGACATTTAGCAATGATTAGAGACAGCTCTGGTTGTCACAGGTAGGGCAGGGAAAAGGAACATGCTGTTGACATGAATGAATGGAGATCATGGAGGGTACTAAATATCATACAATGCACAGTACAACCCCATACAAGAAAGAATTATCCAATCTCAATTGTCAACCATTTAGAAAACCTGATTCACAGGTGTTTCTGGCAAGAAGAAATTTGGATGACACTATACAAAAGTCCAAAGGTCAGTTGAAGCTAAATCTGGTCATAATTCCTTCTAGCTCCATCCACATTGCTGCAAATGGCATGAGTTTATCTTTTTTGAATGCTGAATAATATTCCATTGTGTATATGTACCACATCTTCTTGATCTAGACATCTATTTTTGGGCATTTGGATTGTTTCCAGGTTTTATCTATTGTAAATTATGCTGCAATAAACATAGGTGTACAGGTGCTCTTTTGAATCATTGGTTTTGTGTCCTGTGGGTAGATCCCTGGGAGGGGAATTGCCAGATTGTATGGTAGCTCCATTTTCAGCAGACTGAGGAACTTCCAGACAGCTTTAAGCACATACACTTTTAAATGCTTCATTATCTACTTTTCCAAAGATTTGTTTCTTGTGAGGATTACACAAATTAATATTCAAGCTTAAAATATTTAGATTAATACACATAGTAACCTTTCAATAAGTGTCAAATATTTACTTTTAATATGAAAATACAATAACCATAGGTGGCTTCCCAAATGGAGTACTTTGAGTAATAGACATCCATTAGAAGTCTCCCCTAGACATCCCTACAAATACATACACAATGCTAATTGTGTATTTTTTTTTATGTTAGGCTATGGTCAACAGTATTTTTCCATTGAGAAAAAATGACTGCATCCTCATCAGGGATGGTTGAATCAAACAAAAATTACTAATCATTTTGTAGATAGCTGACTAGCATTTCTGATCTGGAAGTCACTATACAAATTAGTATCACAGAAACAAAATAATGCAGTTAACTACTTCTGCTCTCATCTGACTTTTAAATTTTGGGGATATAAAACATAAGAAAATTAATAAGACAAAATAGTAAAGTCAAGACACAGCAGAGCGGTTCAAAAAGGGAAGAGTCTATTGGATAAGAAGAAACCTACCTTGGGAATGCTGGTGAGAGAAGTAGAAACAAAGGGGATAAAGGGAGAGTTTGACTCTCCAGGTTTCTTATGCATGAAGGTGTCAAACAAATACAAGGGCATTAAACCAAGTAACTTAGAAAAACAGTGCCAGGAGGCAGGGGTGAGGTAATGCTGAGATGGTGTGTTGAGAAGGGAGAGAAAGGAAGCATGAGCTAATGGAGGACTAAGCACAATGGTTTCCCTGCCGGATTCTGAATTATCTTAGATGAATACCCTGAAGACTCCCAAGGGTCCTTTGGGAAACTCAGCAACGGTAGCATGAGGGGCCTATACATTAACTTCAGAAATCTGATTTCTTTCCTGAGTTAGAAGAACCTTGCTGATACTTTCTGAGACTGGGCACAAATTGAATATTCACAAGTGCCTCCTGGAATATCTGTTTAGTATTAAGCAAAAGCAGGGCTAGGAGAGGTGGGATGTAAATCAAATCTCTGCATACCAAATTCTACTTGAAAGGCACTAAGGGGGTTCATTATTTAAAAGAACTTTATAATAAATCCTATGAAAAGCAAATAAGACCTTTAGGGATTGTCCCAGCCAGACCAATTTCCAGCTGTGGGACTTAGAGTCTAAGTAATTTCAACCCACTGAAACTTATTAGGACTCTGCAATATAGATGAAGAGAATGTTTCCCCAACCTTTGCCAAAAGGTGATAACAAGCCTCAGAGAGCTAGTGTATGTGACAGCACCTTGCAAACTCTAAAGTCATGAGACATTTCAAATTTCTGAAGATTTAATTTGCATTTAATAGGTTGTTTAGATGGGGATTGCTTTCTGTTAATTTGAGTCATTGTTTATAGTTTTAGAAAGTTTAAAATTTGACAGCAGCATATGATTTAATTATTTTAGACTCTGTGATATGAAATAGTATCTCTGAAACAAACTTGGAGCATCAATTCAAGAATTAGATGCTATAAACTGTTCTCTCCACTTGAAAAAGGGGAGGGGGTAGGGGGATAATGCCGGAACAATTTACCCAACAGAATATTTGTAAAATGGAACGAGTGGATGATTGAAAGCTATTTCTTAAAAATACTATTGCATTATCAATATAAAGAAGCAATGGTATGCCTTCCTTCCCCTAGTGTGAATTTGAGTTGAAGTTGGTGCGTACGAGGTGAAGGCAGGGCTTCGCAAGACCTACAGTGATTTCAATAAAACCTATTCTCATCTGCAAGCACAGCCAGGATGCCTCAGGATGTGTTTCAAGGATTCGGTGATTCATTTTGTAAATGAACCTTGCAGTAAATCCTCATGAAAAGTACATAAAAATTGGGGAGGGGGGGATGTGGGTTATCTCAGCTTTACGATATCCTGAATCTATGAAAATAGAGACAAGAATCTTCTCCCAAGTTGCTATAGCTGGCAGCGCTCTTATCTAAATAAAACCTGTGTGTTTATGCTTTGAGATTTCCAGGATGTAAGGAACTCAAATAGTGATTATTCTTAATAGTGTTCTATTAAACCGGTTCCAGACTGTTTGGTCCCCAGCATGAATTGCCTGATGAAAAGGTTGGACCTAGGATGGCTCTAGCAGCCCAACAAACTAATTGCTTTATAAGTGCTTTAACATAGTTTCAGGAAGCAAGGAAACAGATGAACCATCAAGGGGAAAGGCAAGACTTTCATTGTCTCTCCCTTCCTTACCGGTTAAGCTCTCTGCCCACAGGCTGCCTAGAGGCTCAGTGTCTGCAATGAAGTTAAATTCATCTCAGGAGGAGAAGTAGTCAATTACCAGAAATAAAATTAATGAAGAACAAAACCTCCACAAACTTTCCACTGTGTGTCTCAGTATCTCCCAGACAACTAGTTTGCCCCTGACAGCAAGTCTGGTTCTTCTTCATAGTGATGAATTTCATGCCAGTGTGTGTCATTGTGTGAATCTGTGTTTGACTGAAAGAAGTATATAAACTGCCCTATACCATGAGCCAAATACTCTGTTCAGTCAAAGCCTAGATCTGTCTTTGAGCAGGGGGACTACGCATAACCTCCTTGAAGTGTTATGAGAATCCTAGCAATCTCCATTAATAAAAGAGCCCATTATATTGTGCAGGGACTTTGAGATCAATACCTTTCCTCTTTTATTCAGCCAACCAGTGAATCTCCTAGACACTGTGCTAGTGCAGTGGTGGTAAACATTTTGAAAAAGGTCAATGCGTTCTGGAAGCTTAAATTCTAGGTAGAAAGGTTTGGGGAGGTAGAGGCAATACCTCAATGAATGTACAAGAAGATATCAGAGTGCTAAGTGCTGTAATGAAACAGGCTAGCTGTGTCCATTCTCTTTGCCAAGCCAGTGAATGAGCACAGGTGAGTAACTGGATTTCCCATTCTGTACAGGTTCACAAAATGTCCTGATTCAGGCAGATCATATGTTCAGAAATTTCTGGATCAGTGATCGCTTCCTAGCCTGAGCCTCTATTTTCTGTGTCATCCTGCATTTAGAATGACTTTCCTTACATACCCTATGACAAGGCTGGTGTGCAGAGACTCACTGTCTTAGGATGAAACTGCCATGGGTTGCAATTGACCAGGGAAGGCCTGATGGCTGATGATTTAGTGGAGTCATGTTTGAATGAATGCCTTCTGCACTTACTGTGTGAATTCCGATCTTTCTAAGCCTCAGTTTCCTTATTTATTCAAACTCCATAGACCATAGAGTGCTAAAGGGGGTTGAAGGAAGATGCAAGTGGTATGGTATGGTAGAAAGTGGAGAGTT
This sequence comes from Talpa europaea, assembly GCF_964194135.1. Classification (NCBI taxonomy): domain Eukaryota; kingdom Metazoa; phylum Chordata; class Mammalia; order Eulipotyphla; family Talpidae; genus Talpa; species Talpa europaea. The sequence continues at coordinate 16,613,758 of NC_140077.1, forward strand.
ATAATCTGCTAAGTGTAGTTTCTATTTGTTACCCATGTTCTGAAAAGCGATTAAATTTTCCCTAAGAACATGCCATATGTTGGGCCTCCCCTGGTGGTGCAGCGGTTGAGGCTGGGCTGCAAAGCTTCCTGCAGCCTCTGCAGCGCCGGTTTGATCCCCGGCCACCAGTGATAGTCCCACATGGTGTGGCAGACCTCTCCTGCCCTGCCCGCTGCTCCCCTCAGCAGTGTATTTCATCGGCTTGCCTGTTCTGTTTCCCGCTCTGGCTCTGGTAAATCCTCTCACCCTCCCGCACTTCTAACTATACCCTGGTTCTTGTATAAATAAATAAATAAATCTTAAAAAAAAAAAGAACACGCCATGTGTTAAAAGCTCAAAGTCAGCTCTTGATAAGTTAGAATGCAAGTTAATGACTTGGCTTATCTGGGTAAAATTTTTAATTTCACTCTCCCTTTTAAGAACCTTAGGGTTAAGTGCCTCCTGGTGGTGCAAGGTGTTAAGGACCATACTGTGAAGCAATCCAGCAGCCTCTGCAGCACGAATTCCATTCCTGGCTGGCCAGGGAGCAACCCACATGGCGAGGCAGACATCGCCTGTCTCACCTGCTGCTCCCCTCAGCAGTGTATTTCAGTCAGTCTGCCTGTTCTGTTCCCTGCTCTATCTCTGGTAAATCCTCTCACCCCCTACATCTCTGGCCTGTACCCCAGCTCTTGTATGCATCTGCATAAATAAATAAGTCTTTAAAAAAGAGAACCTTGGGGGGGGGGAGCAACATGGCGGTGAGGAGACACTGCGAGTAAGATCTCCCATTAAAAAAAGTTAATAGGGAGGAAAAGCGGCAGGTCCCAGTGAGAACTGGGACACGGAAGATAAACGGACGACTCCAGCAAACTGCCCAAAGAAGAAAGTTGCCATAAAAGAGGACCAGAAGGGAGGGAAGCGCAGAACCCTGCTCCACTCCCCCGCCCACAAAGTCGGCACTCTCCGACCGGCAGAGAGGAGGGAAACAACAAACCAAAACGGCCAACAAGAAAAACGGACACAGCAAGTGGGACTGTGAGTGGAAAGGAACTATTGCAGCCACCACACCCTGTGAATGGGAGCTGAGGCGAACCCTGCAGGATTTGCCGCGGCGGTGAGCGAACGGCTCCGGGCGCCATTAGAGAAGAACAAAGACCCCGGGAGACGTGCACACAGCCCGGGCTGCTGGTAAGCTGGCGCTTGGCGCGCTTGAAAAGCAAGTGCAGACCTGGATTGCGGCTGCCCAGGTCCCCGTGCCTGCAACCTGGGCTTGCGGGGAGAAGACCTAGGCTTGCGGGGAGACGAGCGGAGGTCCTCAGTGAAGGTCCCTCCCTGAGTAAGCAGGAACCAGGTGCCCAGGCACGGGAGCGGTGCAAAAGGCGCCATTCCCGCACCACTGAACTGGGCTACAGTACGCGTCCTGGACCTGAGGGCTTTGAACTGAGACCCGGGGCACGAAAATTCGGGGCGTGGGTTCTCCACTACGGTGGGGCACAAAGCAGACACAGCACCCCAAAGCTGTTGAGGTGTACCCTACTATTCCCGCTCTGTTCCCTGTCCCACGGGGTGGGGGGAGGCGAAAAACAGCCCCCCAAGGACAATAGGAGAGATCTCTGGCACCACCTAGCGACCAGGAAAAAAAAGTCACTAACACCCCATAGAACAGAAAATTTCTTAAGACTGCTTGAAAAGGGCAGAAGGCTTCTGGAGGACCCAGTGGCCAGCCGGGAAGTTATTCCACACCAGACCCCTTCCGACCAGCAGTCTGAGCCCACAGAGGGAGCAGCCACCCACGTCCGGGGCAGATCGGGTGCGCAGAAGAGTGTGCCTGAAACCGGAAGCGCAGGGACTGCATCCCGCTTTGCCATTTGAGAACAGGGACATTTCTTCAGTAAAAACTGCCTAAAACCAGCAGAAAGCTCCCCCAGAAGACAGAGATGGCTCCTGGAAGAGCCAGAGGGGAGCGGAGAAGTTCACCCAAGATGTCAGTCAGTCCAAGCAACACAGTGTCCCAACGCATACGACAAATTAGAAAACAGACAGTAGGGAGTAGAAGAACCACACGCAACCTAACAACTCCTCAGGAAAGAAGCACAGCACAAAAAGAAAACCACTCCCCAGATTGCAACGACAGCAACTTGGAAGAACTTCTGAGCCTTCCAGAAAGAGAATTTAAAATTGCCATGATTAAAAAAGTGATAGATCAGAAGAAGGAAATTGAGTCCCTAAAGAGGGAAGTAAAAGAAATGCAGGAGATCAAAGAATTAATGGAGGAACTAAAGAACTCCGGGAAAAGCAAGGAAAGCAGAATAGATGAAATGGAAGAACGAATAAGTTCTCTTGAAGACACAGAAATAAAAAGAACCAAAACAGAAAAGGAAAGAGAAGTACGAAGGAAAAAGAATGAAGAAAGACTTCGGGAACTATCTGACTCCATGAGGAAAGGAAATATAAGAGTTATAGGAATTCCAGAAGGAGAGGAGAGAGACGTAGGAACACAGAAAATATTCCAGGAGATAATTGAAGAGAACTTCCCAAATGCGAAGAAGGAGCTGAACATTGATATACAAGAAGCAAGAAGAACACCAAACTTCCACGACGAAAGGAAAAACACAGCAAGACACATAATAGTAAAGCTCCCAAGAATCCAGGACAAGGAAAAAATAATGAAGCTGACAAGAGGGAAGAAACAGATAACATTCAAAGGAAAACCAATCAGGCTGACATCAGACTTCTCTGAAGAAACACTACGGGCAAGGAGAGAGTGGAGGGACATAGTCAACAGACTCCAAGAAAACAGATGCCAACCAAGAATACTCTATCCCGCAAAGCTCTCTTTCCTCCATGAAGAAAGAATATGGACCTTCCCAGACAAAGAGAAACTCCGGAATTTCATTACAAATAAACCCCCACTCCAAAAAATACTACAAGGAATCCTAAAGCCAGAACCTCAGAGGGACGAATAACAACGAAAGAAGACCAAAAAAAAAAAAAAGTTATTAAAAGAATAAATAAAATCAAAGGAAAGACAAACATAATGGCAAATACAGATGCTAACATATCAATATTAACTCTAAATGTAAATGGACTAAACTCTTCAATAAAAAGACACAGAGTTGCAGCCTGGATTAAGAAACAAAACCCAACCTTTTGCTGTCTCCAGGAAACACATTTAGCTACAAAAGATAAAAATAGGCTCAAAGTCAAAGGATGGAAAACAATCCTACAAGCAAATGGGCCAAAAAAGAAAGCAGGAACAGCTATACTTATATCAGATAAAACAGACTTCAAACTCAAAAAAATAAAAAGAGACCCCAATGGTCACTACATTATGATTAAGGGGACAATAATTCAAGAAGAAATAACACTCATTAACATATACTCACCAAACGAAAGAGCACCAAAATATATCAGACAACTGTTGTCCTCTCTGAAAACAGACATCAGAGAAAACACATACGTAGTGGGAGACTTCAACACACCACTATCAACAATGGATAGATCAACAAGACAAAAAATAAGTAAAGAAACTAAAGCTCTAAATAAGGACCTAGAGCATTTGGGCTTAACAGACATCTATAGAACACTAAACCCAAAAAAAAACGGAGTACACATTTTTCTCAAGCGCACACGGATCATTCTCCAGGATCGATCACATACTGGGGCACAAGACAAACATCAACAGATACACCAAGATTGAAATCATACCAACCATCTTTTCTGACCACGAAGGCATCAAACTAGAAATAAATCATAAAAAGAAGGCAAGGAACTATCCTACCTCATGGAGATTAAAAGCCACACTACTGGAAGACCACTGGACTAACGAGGAGATCAAAGAAGAAATTAAAAAATTATTTGAATTGAATAACAAGGAGGACACCAATATCCTAAATGTATGGGAAGCAGCAAAAGCAGTAATAAGAGGAAAATATATAGCAATAGAAGCTCACATCAAAAAACAAGAAAGAACTCAAAGAAACAACCTAATCTCGAAGCTCAAAGATCTAGAAAAAGAACAACAAAAAAACCCCAAAACCAGTAGAAGAAAAGAAATAATAAAAACCAAAGCAGAAATAAATGAAATTGAAACTAAAAAAACAATCCAAAAGATCAATGAAACCAAGAGCTGGTTCTTTGAAAAAATAAATAAAATAGACAAACCCCTAGCCAGGCTCACAAAGGAAAAAAGGGAGAAAGCACAAATACACAGGATCATAAATGAAAGAGGAGAAATCACAACGGACACAGCAGAAATCAAAAGAATAATCAGTAACTACTATGAACAGTTATATGGAAACAAGTTCAACAATCTAGAGGAGATGGACAAATTCCTACAACTCTACAATCACCCAAAGCTAGATAAAGAAGAAATAGAACACCTAAACAGACCAATTACAAGCAGCAAAATTGAAATGGTAATCAAAAACCTCCCCAAAAACAAAAGCCCAGGACCTGATGGATTTACATTGAATTCGACCAAACATTCAGAGACGAAATAGTGCCTATCCTTCACAAACTCTTCCAAAAAATTGAGAAGGAAGGGACAATACCAAACACGTTCTATGAAGCCAATATTACACTAATACCAAAACCGAATAAGGACAACACAAAAAAGGAAAACTACAGGCCAATCTCCCTAATGAACACTGATGCAAAAATCCTCAATAAAATTTTAGCTATCAGAATCCAACAATGTATCCATAATATAATTCACCACGACCAAGTTGGATTCATTCCAGGGGCACAAGGATGGTTTAACATCCGAAAATCAATCAACGTTATCCAACACATCAACAAAAAGAAATATAAAAACCATATGATAATATCAATAGATGCTGAGAAAGCTTTCGACAAAGTGCAACACCCATTCATGATAAAAGCCCTTGAAATTATTGGGATACAAGGAACATGCCTCAACATCATAAAGGCCATCTATGACAAGCCAACAGCCAGTATCATTCTCAATGGTGAAAAGATGAAAGCAATTCCATTAAGATCTGGAACAAGACAAGGATGTCCACTCTCATCACTGCTTTTCAATATAATACTGGAAGTCCTAGCCAGAGCAATAAGACAAGAGAAAGACATCCAAGGAATCCAAATAGGAAAAGAAGAAGTCAAACTATCACTATTTGCAGATGATATGATACTATACATAGAGAACCCCAAAATCTCCACAGAAAAACTAATTCAACTCATCAATCAATTCAGTAAAGTGGCAGGATACAAAATCAACACACAAAAGTCAGTAGCCTTCCTATACACAAACAATAAATCTGAAGAAGAAGAAATCAAAAAAACCACCCCTTTTATTATCAAAACAAAAAAAATCAAATATTTGGAAATAAATCTAACAAAAGAGATAAAGGACCTATACAAAGAAAACTATAAAACACTGTTAAAAGAAATAGAAGAAGACACAAAGAAATGGAAAGACATCCCCTGCTCATGGATTAGAAGAATAAACATTATTAAAATGGCCATCCTACCAAAAGCAATATACAGATTCAATGCTATTCCAATCAAAATCTCAATGGCATTCTTCAAAGAAATAGAACAATTATTGATGAAATTCATATGGAATCACCAAAAACCCCGAATAGCCAAAGCTCTACTGAAAAAAAAAGAAGGAAATGGAGGCATCACACTCCCAGACTTCAAACTATACTACAAAGCCATAATCATCAAAACTGCATGGTATTGGAACAAGAACAGACATACAGACCAATGGAATCGAATAGAAAATCCAGAAATAAACCCACAGATTTATGGTCAACTAATCTTTGACAAAGGAGCAAAGACTGCATTGGAGCAAAGAAAGTTTGTTCAATAAATGGTGCTGGGAAAACTGGGTCGCTACATGCAAAAGAATGAAGCTTGACCACTACCTCACACCATACACAAAAATCAACTCAAAATGGATTAAAGAACTAGACATAAGACCTGAAACCATAAAATACATAGAAGGAAATATAGGCGAAACACTACGGGATTTGCACATCAAAGACATCTTTACAGACACATCACCCAAAGCAGTGATAGTGAAGACAAAGATAAACAGCTGGGACTACGTCAAATTAAAGAGCTTCTGCACAGCAAAAGAGACAATAACAAAAACAAAGAGAAACCCCACCAACTGGGAGAACATTTTTGCACCCAACACTAATGATAAAGGACTGATCACAAAAATCTGCAAAGAGCTGATGAGACTCAGCAACAACAAAGAAAATAATCCAGTCAAAAAATGGGCAGAAGAGCTAAAAAGAAACTTCTCTGAAGAGGAAATGCAAATGGCCAACAGACATATGAAAAAATGTTCAACATCACTTGTCCTCAGGGAAATGCAAATCAAAACTACCATGAGATACCATCTCACACCAGTGAGAATGGCACATATTAAAAAAACTAGCAACAACAAATGTTGGCGAGGGTGCAGAGAAAAAGGAACTCTTCTGCACTGTTGGTGGGAGTGCAAACTGGTCCAACCACTATGGAGAGCTGTGTGGAGATTTCTGGACCTAACATAGAGCTTCCATATGATCCAGCAATTCCACTCCTAGGTATTTACCCAAAGGACACAGAAACATCAATTCCAAAGAGCACCTGCACCCCTATGTTTATAGCAGCACTGTTTACAATAGCTAAGCTTTGGAAACAACCCAAATGCCCAAAAATAGATGACTGGATCAAGAAGATGTGGTACATATATACCATGGAATATTACTCAGCATTCAAAAAAGATAAACACATGCAATTTGCAGCAACATGGATGGCGCTGGAAGGGATCATGCTCAGTGAAATAAGCCAAAAAGAAAAAGAAAAATACCGGATGGTCTCACTCATAGCAGGAATCTAGAAAACTTAAATAAGGGACCAGGAAAATGAATATAAGAAAGTGAAAATCAAAATCAACAAAAAACTATGAACCAGAGACACTTTTTGGGGGGTGGGGGGCGGGAGGGGAAGGATTGGGGTCAGAATGGGGCGTCTGCAATTGTATGGGGGAATATAAAAATAAAATTTAATATTAAAAAAAAAGAGAACCTTAGGGTTAAAAGTATAACAAAAGTATTATGTCTTTGAGAACTCAAGATTATTATAACTGTCATATGAACCTATGAGAGAGAAAAAAAAGCATCACTGAGACTAATACTAAAATACAAGTCATACTAATTAATTCCAAATAATAATAAAAATATCTGACCTGGGGGGATTTTTATAGACATCAATATCAAATTAAAGTTCAATTCACCAGCCTCTAAGGAGTACTGAACTGAATTCATCAAGTTTCCCACATAGCAGAAAGCATCCTCCCAAAGAAATACGAAGAAATGAATCTCACTTTTAGTGTACAAATATTTATATTTTGAGATTTTTTAGCAACTTTTAAATAAATCCATTGTCATCTGTGATTCTCAAAACAGTTTATACATGGCTTAATATTCTTTGTGGGGAATCAGTAATTTATTTTAATTTCTGTATTTTAAACTAATTAAAGGAAGATAGCTAGGTCTCAATTTAAAGGAAGCTAGATAGGTCTCAATTTATAGGACTGTTCTGAAATTTAAAAGGATAATTTCACTCACTTAGCATAGGACCTGGCCCATAAGGGCACTCACTAAATGTTAGATATCATTATCATTATATGTTTCCCAAGAAATTCAGTTGATAAAATCATAAAAGGAAACTGAAGCTCAGCTAAAAGTTGCATAAAAGCAGAAATTACATTGCTCATGATTTTAGAACCTTCTCTCAATGGCTGTGAATTAGTGGGAAGATATCCCCTTCTATTTACAATATTCTTTAATGTAATTTTCTTTTTAAAAGATTTATTTTATTTATTTATGCATATAAGAACTGGGATATAGGCCAGAGGTACAGTGGGTGAAAGGATTCACCAGAGACAGAGCGGGGAACACAACAGGCTGATTGACTGAAATACACTGCTGAGGGGAACAGTGGGCGAGACAGGAGAGGTCTGCTGCACCATGTGGGTAGCTCCCTGGCCGGCTGGGATCTAATTCATGCTGCAGTGGCTGGAGATAGCTTCATAGCACTGACTTTAACTTCAGTGCCACTAGGAGGCCCTGAATATAATTTTCTTTGGCAAAAAAGTCACTTCCTCGAGCAATGATATTTTGATTTCTTAAATAATATTTAGGAAATGAATTGTGATGACTTATTGACTGACTTGCTTGGCCAGCCACATGCGTGGGCCAGCTTTGTTTGCATAGGATGCATTGTTGTCACAACTAGCATTTTGCCAATTTGAACTGCTGCCATCACCCCCAGCTCTCCAATCCCTAAATACAAGATAGCCTTCCAACAGTGTGGTCAGTATTACCAGAACACATATTAGAACAATTGTTTCTGTATTGTCTGCATTCTGGACCTCAGGTAACACCCACAAGAGAAAAGCAGGAACAGCCTCAACCACATCTGCAAACTTCATGTAGCACTGTGCCTTCCATACCAGGGGGCTAAGTGATTGCTTGACACATGGGTGGTTTTCTCTCCAGGGAGAGAACAGAGTGATGAGAAATTATGTGGAAGCTAGCAGTGCTTTTTAGATACCTTTACCATGACCTTTTATTGATTCAAAGGGATATGAATTATTTTTTCTTCATAGAGCCCAGAGAGTCTGGAGACTTTACCTATATTTCACAATAATATTTCTTACTTATGAATACAAATGTAGGTTTCTAGATGGTGACACAGTAACTCAATTGTGTAGAAACTTGAATTCAGAAAGGCATTTTCACATAACCATACTGAAGGGGGACCTTCACTGAATCCCCCCATTTCAATGAACATTAAGCCAGGAGAGCATCTTGTTTGAGTTAGTTTATTCTGTTGATTGCTGTTGTGCATTGCTAGGAGGTAAGCTGACTTGCAGCTAAGTGTTTCTTTTGGCTTTGCTTCTTTTGTTCTGTTTTCTTTTGTGGATTGCATTTATCTACTGATTCTACTAATGATGTTACAGGATGCAAATCAACATTGGTGGAAAACTTGCAGACACACATTCCCAAATACTGTCATTTGCTGCAAGTTCCTTCCCCAGGACAGGAGGCGTGGTTGATCGAGGCCAACGTCAGTGTCTTTCTGTGTGAACCACACAGTTGATGACTGCTCTGGGAGCAGGACTGGGTTGGGGGGGTGCTGAGGGGGATTATTCTATTTTTAGTAGCTTTAAAATGCACAGCATAATAATCTGATTTACCATGTCCCTAGGCTTTGAATCTGTGCAACCTCGAGCACACAGGACCTTTCCAAAGACTGAGCTCCTGAAGCACTGCAAAAAGCACAGATGGGTCTTAGGACCCTATTAGCAGTCATTAGAGAAGCTAGCTTTTCTTCTCAGCCTCCACTCTCCATACTTGTAGAATCACTTTTTAATCAATTACATTTTACCTTAAACTTTGAAATTTTGTTTTTGAACCACTGTGTGGAGTCAGAAGCTAAGAGCTTTACATCATGAATGTTAGTGGGGGATCGATGTCTTATACAGATACTATTAACCCTATTAATACCTACTGGCATCATATAAATCTCAGTTAATCTGTAGCCTTTGCCCCATATTCTACTCTAAATTGGGTCCTGGTGGCATCTTCTCTTGCCATGGAGCGGGGCAGGGTGGGGGGTGTTATCCATAGAGAACTTCCCAACCCCTGTGTCCATTTTACACAGAGATTGACCACCACCGCCTAAATAGTTTGGATTAACAGTTTTTTCATTAGGAGTCAATAAACAAGCTCCTAGGTCCACACGATCTTCTTACAGCAAAAGCTCGATGCTGCCATTCATCATTGCCACCAAAGAACCAGAAAGTCCATTTGTTTTCTCTGCTGCTGACAAATGTAATTTATAGGCTTTAAAGACCTAATTATTTTTGGCAATGTAGGATTAAATCTGAACACTTCTTACTGGAGGGGATGTAAGAGGGAGTGGATATCTTGAAAATCAGGAGCCTCTAAATTCTGTTAGAATCTCAGATGAGAGAGTGTAATGGCAATAAAATAGAAATTTGAGACCAATATGAGAGAAGGTTGAAAATGAATGATCTTATACAACAAGACCCTCCCCAGACGCATTTACTGCTGCTTCTCATCCCACTTCTGGGCATCCATCCTCCAGCTCCTGTGTTGCTTTCATTCTTCTCTTCAGATCCTTTTCAGAGGAGGGCTACATATTGTCTGTCAGCACAGAGAGCTACTAGTGTCTGGAAATTTACTTTCTTAATGCTTCCCCAGGACATCCATTAGCCGATGGTTAATTGGTACAAATGAAAATGTATCTCCCTTGCCATGATGCGTTCAGAAGAAATTCAGGTGTTGTTCTCAGTCCAGAGTTCCTCTGCAAGATCCAAATTTGGCTGGTTCTTTTTCTGAAATTACTGCATTGTTTGGCTTATTCCCATCCCTTGTCTTTTTTTCTTTACTCTCTTCCTGGTTTCTCTAGAGAATTCCTCTTAATAAGCCACTTGGCCATGAATCATAATCTCAGGATCATCATGAGCTACCTGCCCTAAAATATGCACCAATCTGATCCATTATGGGGGAAAGGAATGCTGGAAGCATTGATTATTGCCCAAGAAGACAGTCAAAGGTGCCAATAAACACTCATCATCTGCATCTGCCCAATGTGATTCCTATTTTAAACCTCAGCTTGACCAAATCTCTCACAGAAAAAGTCAGTGTGGTGTGTGAGAGCTTCCTGGAGGACCACACGTATGGTCTCAGGTGGGTCTCTATTACCTCATCCCAGATTGCTGCCTCAGTAGACTATCTAATGGCCCCACTGCAGGTACACACAACACAGAAGAGTTCCCTGATTTTTCTTTATTGCCCACCTAGATAATTTTGATTTCTACATGAATGACTGATCATGCACCCCCTAGGCCCCAAACTAATTTGACTTTTTGATGCCCCCAAAATGTCAACCTCATTGAAGCTTCAGTACTGTGTTCATATTCTTTGTCTACTTAAAATGAATAACATTCTACTAGTCACTAATCTATTATAATTTGATTTTGACCCCCCAACTCTTACCCTGAATTCATCTTTTAGCCTAGATCCATCTCACTCTTATTTTGTCAAAGCATCTTTCATTGGAAGTCTTTTATAATTCAAGACTGTAAATGCCTTGATAACAGAATTATTTCACTATTATTTTTTCATCTTTACTGACTACAGTAGGATGTTAGCACTAAACAGTCACATATGTTTAAAGAGCACATGCATGCCTAAAATGTCCATTTAGAAGTATGCAAATATGCATTAAATGCTATACTTATCTTTGGATTTGTTCAAAATTATTATGCACAGAGAATAGAACAACATATTAGGTTTGTCTATTTTTCAGAATTGAAATCTGAAGATCAGGGGAATTAATTCAATGACTTCCCCAGGCCACTCAGTTACTGGGAGATAAAATATACAGACCCAGGATCTGAACTGACCCCACTGAATGTTCCACTACTCTACCTGGTCCTGAACCACATGCCTAATACTGATCCTCTCTCATTCATGAGTTTGTGAAAAGCACTGTGTTCTTCAGTTGATATTTATCATGAGTCCCTGCTTGGGTAACACATTGTGGCACCTACATTTCAAATGATTATTTTATGGGTTTGTCCTTCTATTATATGAGGAGTATAGATTCACATGCAAATTTTCCCTTAAAGATTGATGTAAGGAAAGAAATAAGGGAAATGGGAACAGGGAGGAGACAACTGAGCATCAGATCATAAAGACCATAACTGGATCTGGGTATTTTTCTGGAATTGAGCTAATCTGGAATCAAAAGAAATTGAAGTTATTTCCTATTATTTCCTATTAACATTCAAAACTGTGCAGCATTTAAAACCCTATGTTTATAGCAGCTCTATTTACAATAGCTAAGCTTTGGAAACAGCCCAAATGCCCAAAAATAGATGAATGGATCAAGAAGATGTGGTACATATACACCATGGAATATTACTCAGCATTCAAAAAAGATAAACACATGTGATTTGCAGCAACATGGATGGCGCTGGAAGGGATCATGCTCAGCGAAATAAGCCAGAAAGAAAAAGGAAAATACTGGATGGCCTCACTCATAGCAGGAATCTAGAAAACTTAAATTAGGGACCAGGAAAATGAATAACTACAAGAAAGTGAAAATCAAAATCAACAAAAAACTATGAACCAGAGATACTTTTTGGGGGGTGGGGGGCAGGAGGGGAGGGATTGGGGTCAGAATGGGGGGTTGCAATTGTATGGGGAATATAAAATTTATTATTTAAAAAAAATAAAAATAAAACCATTTACCAAAACAATAAACATCATAGGCAGTGTAGTTTTATAACAGATTTTTTTTTCTTTCAAAAAATGTATGGCTTTCTGGTATTTAATTGGGAGATGCTTCATTTTGGTTTTCCTTAGATGCCAAATTAGTTCAATTTCAGAAAACCTTGTTAGTAATAATTGTGTTAATTTAATATGTCAGGTCACTGGACAACTTTTTATAGACAAAGAAATGGACTTGAGCAACATCAAATACTTTTTTTTTTCTTTTCTGCAACTCTTAAACTGAAGAAAATGAAAATCTAGTTAAATCCCTTTGTAAATCACTTGAACTTAAACTAGAAATTGTAGGAAAAACAAGTCATAACCTTCAATAAAAGGTTACATGTATATAGAAATGAATTGAGAGAAAGAAAATGCATCATTCAAAGCCATTTTTCATTCTGTTTGCATTTGTCACACCCATTTCTAATTTTAAAGTTGCATTGCTATGCCATGAAAAGTTTTTATCTTGTTTGGGTTGGATAACTTAACCAATTTTCTTGTCTGAAAAAAAGAGGAAATTTTATGTGATTATTTCCTTTTCTTCTTGATTATATTGAGGGAGAACAGTCTTCAGGAGTTTTATTTTAAGCAATAAAATATTATCATAAGTTAAATATAATAAAAAACTGTCAAGGAATTATGTGTGCTTTGATAGTCCTGGATGACAGCTACTATTTAAATTCTAATTCCCCTCCCAGATTTTCTGTATCTTTATACTGTCATGATGAAATCCATCTCTTATGGAGGAGATTAGAGTATATGTCTGCTTTTTACATGTGGGGAGAAGCAATTAAGGACTCTGTTATTTTACAAAGATTGTATTTTATCATTCTGAAAAAATATGTAGATATGGAAGGAGCCCATCACATCATTTTAGATGATGCAACTTGTTCTGGGAAACTTGTTTTGGGAGATCTCAGCAGTATTTTCAAATGTTAAATGTGCTCTGATGAAAAAAAAATCTGATGACTATAGTGATTATAGTACTATGGTTGAGATCACAGAGTAAAGTACTTATGCACCTCACCTACTACAGAGGTGTGAGAATGTTCAAAAGATGGCATTCCCAACTTCAAAATAATTGACTAGGTAACTGCCATCGGCCAGCCTTTACGGTTTATTTCACTGGATCCTTGCAGCAACTATCTGAAGCAACTGTGGTGATTAATCCCATTTTACCTGAGAAGAATGGGCCCCCGCCTGTAAGGTATTGCTTCTTTGAAGTAGCAGTGACAGTAAGGAAATGAATTGGAATTTGATCAAGGCAGCATGACACTGCAGAGCTCTGACTCCACACTGTGTATGACAGGCTGCTTGTGAGCAGCCAGATTTCACCCACTGACAGAGTATAAAAGTCAGATGATTTACATAGGTGATCAGATTATGCAAACATTTATCAGGGTACTGTAACATCTTTTAAGGGGCAGAAAACTAAAAAGAAATGAGTAGACAGGAAAAGATCTGCTAATAAGAATTACAGGGAGTGGGTTTGTAAAAGCCAGAATGAGTCAGGACATGGAAGAGGGGGAGGGGAGCATACAAGCACCCCATGGCCAAATGCTTCTCTGGGTTGAGAGAAGCCAGTCTGAGTGCACATGAGACAAACTGGCTATAACATAATGATCCAATAATAAGAAGAAGAATTAGTGACTACAGGTGAGCTCCTTACTCTTGGCTTAAAAATGCAATAATCCTGATAGTTCAATAACCCAACAGTTCAATTCAACACCTAAACTTTTTTTAAAAATTTTATTTTTATATTCCCCATACAATTGCAACCCCCTTATTTTGACCCCAAACCCTTTCCCGCCCCCCCCATAGTGTGTCTTTGGTTCATAGTTGTTTGTTGATTTTGATTTTTTCTTTCTTATAGTTAGTCTTTTTCCTGGTCCCTTATTTAGGTTTTCTAGATTCCTGCTATGAGTGAGACCATCCGGTATTTTTCTTTTTCTTTCTAGCTTATTTCTCTGAGCATGATACCTTCCAGCTCCATCCATGTTGCTGCAAATTGCATGTGTTTATCTTTTTTGAATGCTGAGTAATATTCCATGGTGTATATGTACCACATCTTCTTGATTCGGTCATATATTTTTGGGCATTTGGGTTGTACCCAAAGTTTAGCTATTATAAATAGTGCTGCTATAAACACAGGGGTGCATGTGCTCTTTGGAATTAGTGTTTCTGTGTCCTTTGGGTAAATACCTAGGAGTAGAATTGCTGGATCATATGGAAGCTCTATCTTTAGTAGGTTGAGGAATCTCCACACAGCTTTCCATAGTGGTTGGAGTAGTTTGCACTCCTACCAGCAATGCAGGAGAGTTCCTTTCTCTCCACATCCTTGCCAACATTTGTTGTTGCTAGTTTTTTTAGTATGTGCCATTCTCTCTGGTGTGAGATGGTATCTCATTGCAGTTTTTATTTGCATTTCCCTGATTGCGAGTGATGTTGAACATTTTTTCATATATATGTTGGCCATTTGTATTTCCTCTTTGGAGAAGTTTCTTTTAATCTCTTCTGCCCATTTTTGACTGGATTATTTTCTTTGTTTTTGTTGAGTCTTGTCAGCTCTTTGTAGATTTTTGTCAACACCCAAACTTAAGCATGTTCTTCTGGTCATGTTCCTTTCTCATGATGATTGGCTGTAGAAATAGCAGGTCATTCTTTTTTGAGCTAGACCCTGAAAGGTATTAATAAAATCCATCCAACGGGGCTACTGTTTGTTTTATTGTTTCTCTACCTTTTATTTAGAGAACTAAAACTTCTAACTAAAATTTTTGTGTTCCAGTTAGATGAGCTCAGGATTTAAGTCACACTGTATTTGGAATAAACTGAAAACTATGGTAACTGCTACACTGAACAGAAGAAAAGGCACTTGGATAGTGACAGGCATGCCTTGAGCTAAGATGTCAGGAGAACTAGGTAACTTCTGGATATTTAGAGTTTGACATGATTTTGTCCCTCTTCTCAGTATAGGATGGTCATGTAGAACCAGAGGGTGGCATGGTGGAGCAGCCATTTCACTGCATGTGTTTGGAGAAGGCTGAATAATGAGCCCCCCTCCACTCCCCCTTCAGCCACCACACACATACACAAATATCTACTTCTTAGTCTA
Organism: Talpa europaea; assembly: GCF_964194135.1. Classification (NCBI taxonomy): domain Eukaryota; kingdom Metazoa; phylum Chordata; class Mammalia; order Eulipotyphla; family Talpidae; genus Talpa; species Talpa europaea. The sequence goes on from NC_140077.1 coordinate 16,629,223, forward strand.
TGGAACCTGAGAGCATTAGCTTCTAGGGAAAAAAAAAAAAAGAGAGAGAGAGAGACTTTGCCAGTGTGATTGAGTTAAAGATGTTGAGATTGGAAGATTAGTCTGGATTGTGCAGGTGAGTCCAATGTAATCACAGCAGTTCTTAGAAGAGGAACATAGAAGAAATCAGAATCAGAAGAGATGGCATGCGGTAGAAGCAGAGATGAAGGAGATGCATTTGAAATGAAGCAGGAGTCCACACTAAGCAAGGGATGCTTCCACCTTGTCACTACAGGTTAGAAAAGGCAAAGAAATGGGTTTGTCCCTCAGACCCTCCAGAAGGAGCGAGTTCTGCTCCATCTAGGTTTTAGCCCAGTGAAAATGACAGGATTTCTGACCTCCAGACCAGTAAGATAATATATTTGTGTTGTTCTTAACCTTAAATTTTGGTAATTTGTTAGACAACACAGTAATAGGAAACTAATACAATGTTTAAGAGACTGTCTAGTCTTTATTCTTTACCAGATCCTTTCGCTCAATAGCCTTCTTTTTGCCCATTCCTCAAAGGCCTGTCAGCTCAGCAATGGTGGATGGCAGTAGAGAAGCAGCTGTGATAACATGGTCTCTGGGGCCTCTCCTGGTGGCACAGTGGTTGAGCACTGGACTGCGAAGCTGCCCGCGGCCTCTGCAGCGCTGGCTTGATCACTGGCCGCCAGCGAGGGTCCCACATGGTGCGCAGATCTCTCCTGCCATGCCCGCTGCTCCCCTCAGCAGTGTATTTCATCAGTCTGCCTGTTCTGTTCCCCGCTCTGGTGAATTCTCTCACCCTCCTGTACTTCTGACTGTACCCAGTACTTGTATAAATAAATAAATATTAAAAAAAAAAAAAAAACATGGTCTCAGGCTTTGGGCTCACAGTCATCTCCCAGCTTACAACTTCCCAGTCCCCTAACTTCCTGTCACTCAGAGTTGGTCCTTGGATCAGCATCATCTGACAACTTATTGAAAAAGTCTATTCTCAGATCCTAACTCTAAGCCAGTGACCCAAGCACCCTGGGTGTGGGCTCCAGCAAGAGCTGTTTCAACCAGCTGTGCAGGTGATACAGTACATTATGAAGCACAAGAGGGACCATGTTATCACAGCCCTTCTTCCCTACCACCCATCTTCCCTTTAAACTCCGCCTCTCCCCCCTTCCCTCCACAGTCTCGTCACCTGTCCTTACTTTCCCTTCATCTTCCTCATCCCTCCCCCTTACTGATTCTGTTACTTTGACTCAGATGATTGAGATTTCATTACATGAAAGGAAAGTCTGATTGCGTTTCCTATATGGGCTGGACCTGACTTCCCTGCAGGATACCTGGTGTATAAAAGGCAGGCAGGTACCCACACCCTACTCTGGGTGATGCATCTACCAACTCCTCCCTTCCTCCCTTTGCTCTTCACTGTGGTTATTTTTAGAAAGGTCTGGATCATGTGCTAAGACCTCGTCACCCCAACTTGGACTCTTCTCCAGAAAGATCCACATATTTTTTCGTGAATAATACTAAAGATTTTTCTCAAAAGATGAATCGCCTATGTGCACAGACACAGGTGCAGTGAGAGGAGAGGGCACCCAGCTCACTTAGCTGTTCTGAAAGCAGTTCACAAACGGTTACCCTGAGCCTTGTCCAGTGCCACTTCTACTCTTTGTTAGCCATCTTAGCATGTAGCTGAGTTCCCCACACTTTATTTACCTTTCATTCAACATCATCTACTCTCTATCTTTCAATATTTACTCAAAATAAATGCCTTGTGGCTGGCTGCCTTTCTTGATTTGCAGCACAATGATGGAGGCATTATTTTTACATGCATTTTTATACCTTCACATTTCTTCCTCACTCCTCAACATTGAACACTATTCACTAGACCTTTATTTTGAGAGCTGCGTCCTCCAAACCCTCTAAGAGAGGAGGCAGGATACTATCCTTTAGCGGTGAATGCTTTCGGGCTCCCCCTATCAGTAGACTGTTGAGAAACCCTAACTGCACATCTAGAGCACCATCAACTCAACCCCTGACCTTCACAGACCTTCATTCACTCTCTGCTCAGCAAACCTGCATGTGCCCAGATGGACTTTTGCATGTATCGTCCCTCTTCACATAACCTCCACTGCCTGGACATGAGGGAGAGCAGAAGAAAACAGACCATTAATAAAATGAAGAAGTTATGTCATCTCTCTCTTCTCTCCAAACTCTCAATCACTAGAACAGCACATTTCCCCCTCCCCAATGTCTCTGTTCCCATATTTTTCCTTCAGCTGTGCCCTGAATTACCTCTTGCCTGAAATACTAAGCATGACTGTACTTGACTACTAAAATATTCTGTCTCCAGATTCCATATTTATCTTTAAAATGTGAAGCACCAGCCCACAGCTTTGAGTTTCCTCATCACTTGCTGGCTTTAGGTGAACAGAGTCTAGTTCACCATATTCTTCATAACTAATCTCAACTGGGAAGTCCCAAAATGTAACCTCTATTTCCAACAAACTGAAACTTTTAATTAAAGTATTATTCTTCCACAACACCACCTTTGGTGTTTTCCAGATGAGAATTCCCCACCTGAAACAATCCACAGGCCAAATCCCCTTTCCATTCCTGAAATACCTCTCATTTTGTATTTTTAATATCACCATGTTAAAGTGATGCATCCTTCCTGTTCATTTCCAGTCTCCCTGTGCTTCTATAGTTCTGATCCTATTTTGCCTTGGAGGATGAGTGTATGTATTTTAGGAAATACATTTCTCTAGGACAGGAACCACATCTTACCAGTCTTTTACACCCCAGAACGTTGCATATTTTTAAGAGTTCAATCAATTTGGAATGAATTAATTAGAATCAACAGTGTGTTTAGGGTGCTCAAAAGAGTACAGTTTAAAATTGTAGTTAATATGCACTTACTTTCACAGGTCATGAACACATGGGAGTTAATACAAGCAGCAAAAAAAAAAAAATAGAATGACAAATTAAAAATAGATTCCCATGAGTAACTTAACATATGTAGCAAAAAGAGTGAACTATTATTCTAGAAGCAAGCTTATGTCTTTTTTCCCTGCAAATTGTTCTCTGTACACATTCTAATTACATTAGAACAGCATTTGAATTTACAGGTTTAAGTTCCAGATAATTTAATAAGAACTGCATCATATCTGAATGCCTAAAAGTTTCCAAAAGATAGTTGTATATATTTATTGTATTCTTGGTAGATAAGGGTGATTCATAAAATAACCATCTTGATTAAGTCTAGTGTAAGCTTAAGTATTAAGCCCTCAAATTAACCCCCAAATTTCATCACCATTGACATTTTCACATTTTTTCTAAAATGCATGAGGATGATTGTTTTAAATAAGCACTAGATTATTTAATTATGAAAACAGTGCAACTTTATAAATGAGGAAACTGAGGCTAACATAATTGAATAGTACCCAAAGTAGCAGAGCTAGTAAATTTCAAAGCTAGGATTCAGTGATACTTTTTGTTTGTTGAGCCCATATTCTATAAAGCCACACAAATTATGGTAGAATCCCCTTCCTTCTTTGATGAACACTTAAAATTTAAGAATTGCTGATATGCCATGTAAGCCTGTCACTGTACAAGAACATTCAAAAGCACAGTTAAAACTTCCAGTGACTGATCTGGAGAATCAATGAACCAAATAGGGAAGGCATGTTCCATCCATGTAATATGGAAATATAGGTGGGCTCTTCCTTGGCACTCACCAATTATTAATTTTAAGCAAGATGCAGAGATGGGTTGGCTCCAATCTGAATCAGATCGAAAAGAATAGAGTTTATATGATTCTAGTTGCAAAGATTACAGAAATGGATTTCAAGACTAGGACCTCACCAATAGCAATATTTCTAAATACTGGGGTAGAGAAAGGTAATGAAACAAAGCAGCTTGTTCTAATGCTGTGGTTCTCAAGCCTTCTTGGTCATCAGAATGACCCAATGGATTTCTGAGCAGTCTATGGAAGAACCAATAATTTTCTTTTCTAACAAGTTCCCAAGTGGTGCCCAGTTTCCCTGTCAAAGCCCACAATCTTCTAGTGACCCCCAAGTCATTGCACATGAAACACTGTGTCCCTCCTCATTTGATTAAGTCACCATCTCTATGATTAGGTCTGGGGATTTTGCATTTTTGAGACCTCCTCGGGTGATTCTAATGTGTCCCAGTTTTCAGAACCACAACCGTTGAATCATGTAAGCCCAAGTTTCTGCTGAACTTGTTGTCACCATTTCTTACATTTCAAGGGACATACTCTGCCACTTTCCTCAACCTCAATCTTATAATGTTAAGTTCCTTATCAAACCAATTTTTCAACTTCTTGGGTCTAAGAGAGAAATGTATTGGAATAAAAAAAAAAAAAAAACTTCATATGGTGTTTTGTGCTGTAAAAGGGATAAAACAATGGAACTCCCTCTTGAGATGTCTCCTCCATCTGTCCCAACATTTCCCTCTCCCTATCCTCCACCTTTCCAATGGAGAAAGCAACTTCTTCTGAGCTCAATTCTGTATCTTACAGAGGTGAGGCTATAACACAGAGTTTTCTGCTTTGTGATATATATATATATATATATATATATATATCTGCTTTGTGATGTATATATAGGCTGATTATATATATAATATATTATATATATTATATATAACATTATATATTATATAATATATATAATATATAATATATTGTATATATTATATATATTATATATAGGCTGTGATATATTTATCTGCTTTGTGATATATATATATATATATATATGCTGATTACCCTCCCCCCAAAAAAGTGCACTCATACATTTCCAGCAGCAAAGAGCACTGTTAATACCACACTGGAGAGGTATCTCTAGTGTGAAATTCAGCTAAATTATGGCAAAATCCACTATTTTTTGTTGAAAATAATGTCTTGTTGTGGTGCTGGGACAAAACTGGAGATGGTGCACCACAACAGAGCAATTAGCCAGGCCACAACAATCACTCCAGTGCTTTCCCTCTGTAGTTGCTCATTGCTTCTCATGCTCCCAATCACTGGGGCAGGATAAAAGTAGACAGCCAGCATTGCTAATAGCTGGAAAAATACTCCTTATATTCTTTTTTTTTTTAAGATTTACTTATTCATTTATACAAGCACTGGGTACAGTCGGAAGCACAGGAAAGTGAGAGAATTCACCAGAACCAGAATGGGGAACAGAACAGGCAGAGTGACAAAGTACACTGCTGAGGGGAGCAGCAGGCGGCGGGAGAGGTCTGCTGCGTCATGAGGGACCCTCGCCCAGCGGCCAGTGATGGAACTGGCGCTGCAGAGGCTGCGGGCAGCTTTGCAACCCAGCGCTCAACTGCTGCGCCACCGGGGAGGGCCACTCCTTATATTCTTCTAAATGAGAATTGCCCTGGACTTAGACATGGGAATAGTCAACTGAAAAACAAAATAAATCATGTAGTCCAGGGCCCACCTCGTGGCCTAGGGGTTGAGTCTCATTGCTATCACCACCACACTCTGAGTTCCTAAGTTTGATACCTGGCCAGCCAGGGAGCTAATCCACATGGTGCAGCAGACCTCTCCTGTCTCTCCCACTGCTCTCCCCAGAAGTATATTTTGGTCAGTTCACTTCTTTTGATCCCCACTCTGTCTCTGGTGAATCCTCTCACCCCCTGTACCTCTGGCCTGTACCCCAGCTCTTCTACACAAACAAAAAAAAAAATACATATATTTTTAAAATACTGAAATGCCACTGAATTTTCCACTTTACAATGATTAACTAAGGGCCCCCTGGTGGCCTAGGTTTTGAGTCTCAGTACTATCACCACTATGGTTTGAGTTCAATCCCCAGCCAGGGAGGTGACCCACATGGCCCAGCAGACCTCTCTTGCCTCACCAGCTGCTCCCCTCAGCAGTGTATTTCAGTAGATCTGCCTGTTCTGCTCCCCACTTTGTCTCTGGTGAATCCTCTCACTCCTACACCTCTGTCCTACACCCCAGTTCTTCTATGGAAAAATTGAAAAAAAAAAAATCATGTAGTCCAAAGGACTATATAGCATTTTCTGCAGAAGCCTAAGAGAGAGTTTGAAGGACTGCAGATTTTCTGGGGAAAGGTGGTTTTGGATACTTTCTAACTTCCTTACCCATCAGGACAGATTTATCTAGATTGAATGACATATACCCTAAATTCATTTTGGTCTTTTCTTGGCTTTGGATTTCATTCTTGGATTTATCTGGCTCTAAATGTATTATCCAGTGAAATCTTGATATAGTTCTCTTATTTGCTTAGAAAGGAGCCAGAAAGTAGATGAAGATGAGATAAGCTGTCATACAAGGACTTTCTCTTCTTCTTTCCAAACTATTTGGAACTTTGTCTAAACCAGGGTTTCTCATCTCATAATTCTTCACATTTGAAATGCATAATTCCTTGGTGTGGGGGTTGTCCTGTGCAGTGAGGATATTAAACAACATCCCCTGTCTCCATGCACTAGATGCCAGTAACAGACAACCTCTGCCCCCACCTGTGCCAATTCTGAAGCCAAAAACGCGCCCAGGTTGAGAGGGGGTGGGCATGGGAAATCACACTGTGAACCACTGACACTTGTAAAGGATTACATACTTTAAAGGTGCTTCTGTTTGAGTTTGCTTGTTTGGTCCTTACAGATAATGTCCAAAGTTCATAGGAGAATACATTTTTCTAGTAATCAGAAGGAAGTGAAGAACATGGCCCAAGGCCATACCTCAAGGTCATGGCAGAGCCGAGAAATCAGGTCACTGGAGTAGCTGCCCTGTACCATCACTGCCACCGTTCTACATGCAAGCAAGGCCACCACCACGTCACATTTACAAAGGGGATTATGACTCCCGAGACCCTCTGTGCTACGAAGTCACTGTGCATTCCAAAATCAACACCATTCCCATGGCCTTCCTTACGACTGGAACTGTAGTGGGTGGGTGTATACCTCTAGCCACTGTTCCACTTTGTACGTTGTGACTTGTAAATGAGGCCTCCCCCAGTCTTTCTAGTTGGATGTTCTGGCGAGTCATTTGTTATTTGTCCTGTCAAGTCTCCCCCTAATCACTCATCCTGAATATCAGTCCACAAGACACTAAAAATGATGACTTAAAAATAAATACCAAACTTCAGAAGTAACTCTTGAACTTTCATTTTTAAAGTTATAGCCCCTGAAAAGAACCTTGGCATTGGTAAAACCGTTCCTTTTTGAAGTGTCTTTTTTGGTTTATTTTTGTAACCCAAGTGAAAATATTGGCAGGAATCTTTGAGTTTTTCAGTAAATATAATTTCATTCCTCTATGTTAGCTAAAAACTAGAAATGAAGAAATGCATATTTACCTTCTTCGTTTGTTATAAAAGATCAACAGGATTTTCACTTTGAGAAATGTCAAACTGTTCTAATCTCTCATTGCTAATTTTAATTTACAAATCTTTTATTTGTTTGCTTGTTGCTGGTTGGTCTTGTGTTTTGTGATTTTCTTTTTGTTCATTCCTTAGCTAGACTACTACAGGGCTTTGAATTCTGTGTTTACCTACTTAGCCCCAAATCTTTTCCTTTTTTTTTTTTTTCCCTCTAAGAACTTTGCTGGTACTTTTTACTATGTTTTGTTGAGAAAATGAACAAAGCTTTAAAGATTGTGTGAGCCCTAAGCTTTAATTTATGGAGTGACTTTGAGATTTGAAACAAGGTAATTGACAGAGTAGTGAACACTGTGGGAAATGTTTTACATGAATAGAAAAGGGAAAGTTAGTTAACAAATATTTATTTAACTACCGCTGTGTTCAGAACCCTGTGTTCAGAAGCTCAATGGACAGAGAGGTGGTGCAAAGAAAATAGAAGTGCTTGGAGTTTTATTCCACAGATGGGTGCTTGAGGACAAGGAAGCAGGGGAGAATAATTTGCCAAGTTGCATAACAAAGGACAAAGTTACCTAAGACAAGCCAGCACAAAATAAAACAAAATGGCAGGATGAGTATTCATTTGCTTATTCCCATCTATCTGTATTCAGAACATGGTTTGGGAAAGTTATTTGTACTCAGAGAAAGTCATTTTCCCATAAGTAAGATGGGCTCAGCATTGCTTAAGTAACAGGGTCGGAGACACTATCTGTAAGGCACCTTGCACACTCCCTGGCACATACGGAGGCTCTGAGGTCATGGTAACTGTTGTGGTCATGGCCCTGGGGACAGGAATCCCTGTCACTACAATCGATGATGCTATGGATCTTACTCTCTACTTTCCTACCTATGGTCACTATTTTAATTGCTTTATCCTTCCAATCATTACCCTTCCACTAGACAGGATATGTAAGTGCATATGTGTATTTTAAACTCCACCTAAGGGGGGCCTCCCTGGAGGTATAGGGGTTAAATAGGGGTCTGAGTTCATGGTGAACTCAAGCTATTATTGTAATGGCCTGAGTTCAATCCCTGGCCAGAAAGCTCACACGCATATGGTGCAGCAGACCTCTCCTGTCTCGCCCCCTGCTCCCCTCAGCAGTATATTTCAGTAGATATGCCTGTTCTGCTCCCCACTCTGTCTCTGGTGAATCCTCTCACTCTCTCACACCTCTGACCTGTACCCCAGTTCTTGTATGCATAAATAAATATTTAAAAAACTGAATAAATCCCACCTACAAAGACTGTAGTTTACAGTGTTATGTTGTGGAAACTCCAGAAGTCCAACTCTGGAAAGTGGTCTAAGTTCCTAAGTAAAGGGGGAAAGAAGTAAGCAGAGAAAACCAGATACACAGACTCTTGGCAGAGTGGAACAGCCACTCAAACAGAAATAACCAATGGGAAGTCCCTGAGTGAAGCAAGTCGGAAGTGCGGACTCTCAGTTTGGCAGAAATAGAATGGAGAGTCCACTTGTTGATCAGGGAGACTGACTCATTGTTCAGGTAGAGCCTGAACTTTTCCATGTCAAAAATCCTCTCATCTATTTTCCAGGAAAGCCCATCCCAATGTGAATGCACCTGAAATAGCAGTTTGGTGACTGGGGTCTATACAGACTTGTTCCAAAGCATTGGTGCCAGATATGCTTCAGAATTGAAAACATCTGGGGAATTTACATGGTTATACAACACTTTTCATGTGGGTTATCCACACCCCCACTGAACTTGGGGAAAGGGGGTGGGAGGATAGTGGCTAAAAATAGTGCACATTAGTCCAGTTCAGATTTTCAAACAAGTACATTTCTTGAAAAATTGACACAGGAAAGAAAGTATGGGGTAGAGAAAGAGAATGAGAATTCGCTTTACAGATATGTTCAAGTTTCAGATGAAATTTTGTGACCTGGACAATAGTGCATGGAATGCCAAGAAACATTTATTCATTTAGTGGAAAAATTCATCCTAACTGTAGAAAAGCTGGGTTTGGTCAATAATGGACTACATACCACCAGTGACCAGCAAACATACTGCAGATAGAATATTTCTCACCCTTGAAAGTGGAAAAGACACCTCAAAGGGGTGTCTATATTGTACATATAGACTCCATTTCTGTTAATACTATTTTTGGTGGTGCTCAAATTATGTTTTGAAACTTTAGTTGTAATTTATTTTCTAAAGAACTTAAGGTTTCTTAAAAAATACTAGTTTTTTTTAATTGAAGCAACATTACATAATGTATGCATTTGAGTGAATATCAACATGTGTATTCACTGCTTTAAGTTCACCACTAAAAGTCCATTCACATCCTTCATATAAGTGCCCCCTTTGTCCTGCTTGAGCCACACACACCCCCCCACCCTTCCCTCCTGGTAACCACTAATTGGTCTTTTGTCCAAAGGTTTATTTAGTTCATGTGCTAGTTTTCTCTATATAAGTTAGTTTTCTCCATCCAGCCATTCCCATGTGAACTGTACTTCACACTCAACACTCAGAATCCACCATCTCTCCGGTCTCCAGCATCTCATAATGATATAAGGCAACTGTCATTTTCAACAGTAACTAAAAAGAAAAACAGATTTGGGAAGACTATTTTACCAAGACCACAGCTAGCAACAGGGCAATAAATTGAAAATCAACATCCATGTCTCTCTGGTGTTGTCCCCATGTAGATTTTGCATTAGTGAAATGACTTTTCTGGGTCTCATCCTCAAATTCTGAAATTCCTTCATCTCACAAGAATCAGAAGGATGTGGAGTCCCACAAAGGACTGTGACTGCTCTGGCATCCTGAGGATACTTGTCTCTGGATGATTCTCTGCAGAGTGTTGAAGCAAACAACACTTTAGATGTTTTAAACAACACCAACCTATTATGGAATGTCTGATTTTGCAGTAGAAGCAACTGACAGCAAGTCCCCCAAATGGAACCATACCCCTAAGTCTTAGTGGGAAGAGTGATTACATCGAGCCCTTTCCTTCCTGGAGAGCTGTATGGTTTATCTTCACCAGAAGTGATGTATTTATCCTTTTATCTGCCTGCCATGATTCTGTCAATATTGTCTTCCATGCAATTACAGGACAGGTCACTCGCCATCATGATATCCAGTGCTATGTAGGTTCTGACCAAGGAAATAAGATTGTAAAGGGAGCAAGACACAGGAAACTATCTCATGATGAATATATGGGTAGAAGAGAGAATACTTATTATTCTAGATAAAGCTGTACTTACAATATCTTTTTTTTTTTAAATTATTCCTTCACTTAGCTGGACTCTGTTGGATAAATTCCCAAAAACGTACAAGCTACTAAAGACTGAATCAAGAAAGATCCTACTAATTGCAACAACATGGATGAATCTGAAGATATTATACTAATTTCATAAGTCAGGCACAGAGACATAAATACTACATTGATACCGCTTAAATGAGGAATTCAAAATAGCCAAAATCATAGAAGCAGGGAATGAAAGTATAGTTGTCCAGGCCTGTGGGGAAGGGGAAACAAAAAGGTATTAGCCAAAGGCTATGAAGTTTCATTTAAACAAAATGAGTAAGTCTTAGGTATTTACTATGTGGTATAGAACCCTCAGTTAACCATAATGCAATGTACAGTTAAAAATTAGAAATATTATGTATTTATCAAAAAATACCAAAAGTAGGAGACTTTTGGAGGTGGTGAAATGCTTATAGTATAGATTGTAGACATGGTTTAGCAGTTTACATTTATGTTCAAACTCATCAAATTGTACACATTAACTATGTATAGTTTTTTGTATGTTCAGAAAGCTATATATATGTAAAACAAAACTACAGTTATTTACATATTTTCTGTCAGTGCAGCTTGAATTATCTTGTTAACTTTGTATTTGTTAATCCTCCTACTCATGTGGAAAATTGTCCTTTGTTTCTGTTTTGTGTGATATCTTTGAAGAGTATCTATATTATACTGGGCTTCAGCAAAAGAATTAGGAAGCGCTTGTTTTTCTATGTGCTGAACAGTGAAACAGAGTAATTCAACTAAACATGGTATACCATTTCACTCCTATCAGATCAAAACAATAATTAAAATCTGTCACTTTCAAGACTTCCTCTTTGCTAGTAGTAACATATACGTGAAACACTATTTTAGAGAGTAATTTAGTAAGTTCTAATAAATATTAAGATGCACCTATACTATAAGTCATATACCACATTCTCAGGAATATAACTTAGAGAACCTTTTCATATGTTTGTAAAAAGACTTATAAAGGCATATTTTTAGCATTATTGTTATAAAGGGAAATACTGAAGCAAATGTCTATCAGCAAAAATATGATTAAATCAGTAGTGCGATAGTTATATTCAAAGTGATTAAGTTGAATCTACAAGTACAAACATCATTAAATATCATAAATATAACATGGAAGTTAAAAATGTTACAAAAAGATACATACAGTTTAATGCCATGGATGTAAGAGATTTAAAATATGCAAAAAAAAAAACTGTTTTTGGAATAAAAGGTAATTAAATACTAAAATGCATTAAGCAAGGAACAGGTGTTGCAATCCAATGCCTAAAAAAGTTTTACTGTCTTTTGAATATTTATGGAAATAGCTTTTTTTTGGACTACAATTGTGAAATATATGAATTGATCTGATTTTGTAAAGTACATTATATTCTTGTTTTAAAACATGTTTAATTGTCAAGTATTATTCTTTTAGTGTTTCTAGATTTTATTTATTTTGAATTCTTGCATAAACATTTATAAGAGAAATTACTCTATATTTTTAAACTTATTTATCAAGCTTTATTCTAAGAAAGAATAAAGAAATATTCCTTCTGTCTATATCCCAGAAAATTGAACATTTTTCCATCTGTTCCTAAAGTTTCAATAATGTATACCTAGAAAAACATTGCTTCTGGTACTCTTTTATCAACAGCACTAAAATAATTATCCACAATTGCTCTCTTTGGCTAATTTCTTTTCTTCTCTGGTAGGCTTTGTGATTTATATTTACTAAGAAAAGCTTTTATTTCACATGAATTTGAAATCCATTTGCACAGGCTTGGGTTGAGCTGTTTCAGTTTATTAACATCCATTGTAACAACAGTTATTTTCCCATTCCATTTCTTATTTTATGTGTGTGCTTTCTACCTATTTGTATTCAATATATGTGTATATATATTTTTTATTTCTCAAATGACGGTCAATAGATTTATTTTTCATTTTTACTGGTTTCCCCTTTTCTAACTCATTTTTATTATATTCTTATTAACATAGTCTTCCCAATTTAGCTTTTTATTGTCGGTCCCTTTTTAACTTATTTAAATCAATTTTTAGTGCATTTGTTTTGACATTTTATTGTTTGACTAAGAATATATTTTTGCACTGCTTCAGCTGTATCTCACATGTTTGAATATAAACCTTTTAAAATTGTATTTTCTATAAATTCAGTGATATAAGTATTTACCTTCTCCTTGTTCTTTTTCCCAGTTGTATTAATCCATCAGTTAATTATTAATTTTTACTGAAGATTGCCATCTGTGTCATTTCTACTATTTAGAATGCATCAGGATAGTCTCATGTATCATAATAACATTTGTAGACTCTTTTAGGCCATGCTCATTTTTACTTTTTTTAATCTAAATGTCCTCTTATGGACATTTGGCATTACCTTTAATATGTTGGCTATGTCCTCTAAGTGGTATTTATTGCTAATAAGAGCTTTAATAAACAACACAAAAATATTTTAAGAGGAAATAATTTGTTTTTCTTTTTAGTGCATCTAAGATCCATCGCTAAAATTACCACTTGTTTATTGCCTATGGAAAATTATGTTATATGTAAAGAAAATACAAAAGACCAGTAGATTCACTCATACTGTTATCATATTCCCTGGATGTATTCCCATTTACAGAAAACACTTTGTACAGGGTACTAAACTCTGCCATTATTTACAGGCCTGGTTTATATGCTGTTATAAGTCAGAATAAGTAAGCTTTGAAAAGTCCCTTTCTATTTTGGTATCATGTATACAAAATGAAATGAAATGTACATTTTAGACTCACTATATTTCCTTTTCAAGATATACTTGTTTGATCTGTTAAGGGTTCAGCTGTGGCTGCAAATTTCAAGTATGCCTGGAGCACCAACATGTATTTTAGCTACTGATTGGAGAGTAGAGAGAATATAAACATGGTTAGGGAGGAAAAGTCTTAAACTCAATGGCAAGCAGGTCTCAATTTTATCTCCATCACTATTTTAATATCTTTGCCAAGAGTACACCCTCTGTCTCTGTCAGTTTTCCCATCCATGTAGTAGGTGTGATGATCATTTCCCTTTATATTTAAAAGAGTTGGTTCACCAAAAAAAGAATAAGATGAATTTTGACAACTCTGAATCCAAGAAAACTCTAAATTCAAAATGGTGGTTGATAGATCCTCCCAACCTCATCCTTCAGAACAGACATTAATCCTCCACCCCCCCAACCCAAAACACTCTGTGTGTTAGTTTCCAACAAGATAACCCTACATTTATCTTTTCCACTTGCTTAGTCACCTCTAGATTTGGTTATCAACTCCACATCAGGGAGTTAACATCCCTCATGCATCTTCATAGAATTACAAATGCATCGGAGAAGAGTTTAAGCCTCCACTCTGCACTGCAGAGCCTCACACCCACACCGGCTCAAAGCAATGGCATTTAGGACTCAAAACCAAGGCAGGTTGATCGTGCATGGTTTTCCTTTCATTTCACTGAACAGTCACTTCTCGCATGTTATTTTTTTTTAAGAAGGTGTTTGTGCTAAATCCTAGGGAAGCTGAATAAGTCCGTGTTCTCCAAGAGCCTCCAATCTAATGCAGCTCATCTCACTATTTTTCTCTTCACAGAAATACTCTATAATAAGCAGCACAGTCACACAGAGACCCCATACGTGAGCCCAGAAGGAAATGGAGGTTTCCAGCGTAATACTCATAGTTCCCAACATCATTAGCCTCGTTTAAAAATAAATAAAAACTAGTGAGACATGGTGAGCCCATGTGATAGGAAAAGCCCAAGTACTCAGAATTAACAGCCTTAAAGAGATGAAAGGTGGGGCCTCCCCTGGTGGTGAAGCGGTTGAGCGCTGGGTTGCTAAGCTGCCCACAGCCTCTGCATCGCGGTTCGATCCCCAGCCGCCAGCGAGGGTCCCACATGTTGTGCAGACCTCTCCTGCCACCCGCTGCTCCCCTCAGCAGTGTACTTTGTCAGTCTGCTTGCTCTGCTCTTCGCTCTGACTCTGGTGAATTCTCTCACCCTCCCGTGCTTCTGACTGTACCCAGTGCTTGTATAAATATATATATATATATTTTTTTTTTTAAGAGATGAACAGTAAAGGCTTCTAACAGGCCTTTGCAAGGCAATGAATGGAAAATAAGAAACACAGGTAAGCAAACAAAACTGGAATTAGGCATGGAGGGAAGTCCCACTGGGAATGACATGCTTGCTAATGTTCATTAATCCTTTGGATGCATTAGCTTAAAACTATGGGGGAAACATTTTATTTAGTTTCTTTTGATTGTTTGATAGAACATGGTAATTTTTTCTTGGTAAAATACAAAATATTTACATACTGCATTATTGTAATATAGTCATTTAATCAAGAATATAAAACAAATCAGAAATACAAAAAGTCCCAGCCAAATGTATGCGGCTAGAAAAGCTGTGCCTGTCTAGGATTTAAAGTCAACCTTCATGTCACCAACAAACAAAAAGTGGACTTCTGTATGCTAATAGCCCAGGCATCCCCTGTCCACATTGTATCTTAAATGTTCCAAAGCAATAGATTAAAAATGGCAAGACCTCATTCCCCTTCTCTGAGGCCACCATGAAGCTACAGGACATTTTGAGTGTTCCCACCATGCTGTGCATCAGCAGGAGAGTTTATAGATACCAATGTATTTCCAGCTACCATGTCTGAACAAGGAGAATCTGGACACGCTCAGGTGGCTACATATATAATATCATATCACTCTCGATCTCTGTCAGGTATAATTTAGGAAACAAATCCTTTCCAATTCTGAGCAACTTCAGAAGAACGATTAGAGGTAAGCAATTATTCTGGGACTCCAGAATTTCTAGGCAGCTGGCCTTCCCTCACACACCTCAGCTATTTGCCATTATCTGTAACATGGATGCTACAATTGGATTCTAAACACTTAGTCTCCTTAAATTTCCCTATTGTTGTAGGGTCATGGTATGCATAAGACTGTTTTTAACATGGGTTCACACACACCTATACCTGAGTGCTTAATGGAAGATAGGTGACTGCTAACTATCTTACTCACTGAACTCAATAATCCACAAATAAGTAACATGAAAACAAATCATTTTTATATTCAGAATTTTTTTCCTAACCTCTCTCCTATTTCTGTTCATAGTTGCTGTTGAACATTACCCTGTCAACTCTTCAAGTATTTGACTACAAAATATGCTTGGTAAATAATGTAGGGAGATTAACTAAATGGCACATAATTACCACAAATTTAGAGTCCTGTAAAAGAATATATTTTATCCATGATTAGAAGGCTTACAGACTTTCCAAATCCATTTTAATATATTTGACAGTCAGCCATGAGAAATTTTAAACAGCAGACAACACTTATTCAGAATTCATAATAACTCAGCTTTAGATTACACTATTATTAAAAACTTCACCACATGAAGCCTCTAATTTGTTTCCTTTTCCTAAACACACATCGTCCCTGCCTGTGCATTGTTGCCACCACCTCCATCAGCAACAACTATAAACTTTCCTGTGTTGAAGGCTGCATGAAATTGAAATTTAAGTTGACTTTTAAACTTTGCCACTCTAACAAGATAGAGCCAGTGCTGGCACACACTCAAACAGGTCAATTAAGTAAAGCAATGAAGCAGTACAGGAAACTCTAAATTTTTTTCCTCCTTTTTTTTTTTTTTTCTTTACTTAATTGGTGCCAGGGAAGGCTGGGTACACTATCTCTGGCAAGGGAAAATGTTCATGCAATAATTGTCTGAACAGCTTTGAAATGTCACTAAAAAACTTCATCTCCTCAAAGCAGGGCTAAGAGTCACAAAGCTGGCACAGCAATTGGAGAGTGCCATTAGGAACTCGCACTATTTTTTTTTTTTAACTGATCATCAAAAGAACTAGAATTGCTGAATATATCCCCTCTCCATGTATTTTTTTTGCCCAAAAAATGGGGGTGCAAGTTAAAGTAGCAGTTTCAAACCTGTTCCATCCATCAATCCTTGATATAGGACCTTCAACCAGCAGCCTGTGGGAAAAATTACCAGTGACCGCTGGTGATTTGACAATAGGATAGCACTCAGTCCTCACCTGGGGAGGCCAGGCATCATGGGGAGAGAGGACACCCCAGGAGCACCTCTTAACTAGCAGGAACTGGTAGGTGACTGCTAACTGGTTGATAACTCTGGGTGTATTCTGCACCCAAAGAGGCCCAGCAGGATGAGCTGTGACCTGCTGGTGAACAGCTTCTCCAGTGCCTTCCTTCCCTTTGCTGTCTCATTCTCTAGCCCTCCAACCAAAGCTTCTTGGATTATTTCCCAAATAAACTATTTGCAGTGAAATACTTGCCCCAGGTCTTCCTTCTTAAGGAAATCAAAGACAGAAGCCTATTACACTCAAGGTGGATAAGAATATGGATTATGGAGTTTTGAACATGGGTTCAAATCTTTGTCGCCATCACAGTAGCTATGTAATTTGGAGAAAATATTTACTTTTGCATTGTTTTTGCTTCAGTTTAATCATCTGGTGTGGTGCTACATGGATGAATTCATGTAAATCATGCTTAGCATTTGGCATGTGAAAAATATCGAACAACTTATAAATTAACATCAACTACTATTATCATTATTGTAATTATGTTTATAGTTAAACCCATTGTTATATTATGGTTATCATATTATTATAGAATAAACAAACAAATTGATAAATTATCTCAATAAGATAAAAATTCTGGTCTCATCAAGTTGCAAATAAACAAATGAATAAAATCAATTATAACTTTTAACAGTTGTATATAAAATACAGTTCAGATATGGATGGATTTCTACCTGACATACTTGTGATTATCTCAAAGTATTGTTGGACATATATTTTTTATTGTTCTTCAAGCAATATACTACAGAATCTTTCCAAAACTAACATTTATCGAATACCTCATTTAAATTAGAGATGCCCTCATTAATCAACTAGAATATTTTGTGTGTAGTGTTCCCTTAAAATAAGCTAACCTGTCCGGAAGCCTTGCGAGGCCCTGCGTGAGCCTTGATTCACACCACAGTCCCCCATTAATCCAGTAAGATTCTCAGGGGAAATGACATGGGTGCTGCCTATTAGATTAATTACTGAACTAATCCAATCATTCTATTAGAACATTTTCATCCTTTACTCCTGGAGATACTAAAAAGCACTCTTCAAAGCAGCCTTTCATGTTGTTCCAAAGGATAGCATAATTACAGGATAACAAGGAAAAGATAGACAGAACTGCCAATATCAACCCAGATAATGCAGGGAACCGGACTGCCCCTCTGAATGTTCTTGGTTCCCTCTATCTCTATCAGATAGAAACATACCTAATGGAAAAATTTTAATGAGCAGACGTTCTTATCCATTGGGCCAGGACTCAGTTGGCTTCATGACAAACCTGTGCTTGGTTCTGAGATGGAGTTCTGTGTCCCATGCCATGCAGTATATTCTAAATAACTGTTCACTGGTCCAAACCCAGAAATGAATCAGACAATAGCAGCACCAGCTCTAATTGGAAGTGAAACTCTTTTCCTCCTCTTTGTTACCTCCTTCACTTCCTCCAGTCACCTCAAATAATAACATTAATATATTGCAAGTGGGAAAGATAAAGAAAACAAAGGTTTCATGACCCTGTTTCTCATCAACACCTTGGAGCTGTGAGCCTGCACCAAACAGGGCATTCTATTTGCCCTTTAAGAAATGACTTCTTTTTTCCCAAACATGTTTGTAGACTGACAGTAGCTGGCATGAGCTCACAGGTGCGACTGACTCTATAGATGATCAGTCCCTTTAGTCCCTTTGAAAACATATGCATTTGAAGCTTTTCTTCCCTTTGAACATGGAGCACTGATGAAAGAAATTTTGTTGTTGCTAACAGGGGGACCCACCATGCTATGACTTAAAAGTCCTCCTGCACTTTAAAGTGGAAACCTCAGCCCAGCCCTTGGGAAAAAATAAATTAAAAAGAGCAGCTCTGTTCTGCTTTGAGAAAATTTCAAGTTTCAAGAGTGAATAATTAGAGAAAATCACAGTTCTGCCTTGCTGCCTTTTCCATTTCTGTGTTCTCCTTGGCGAGACCTTGACATTATTAGAAACGATGGTCTATTCTATTCTTCTAGATTCTGCAAGTCAAACAGTGGATACTCCTGAAAGGCTGTGGCACACCAAACTCCTAGTGTGGCATCTGGACCATGTGGCTTTTGAAACTTGTCATTGGGTACTTCATTATCCAAATGCACCCACCACAAGGTGCGTTCCTTCAGACCTCAGACAACTCAAAAACTAGTTTCTCCTTCAAATTATGACAGTGTACATTTCCTGAACTACTCACTTTGAAAAAGAATGAACTCATCCTGGAATCAGCCTAGAGAGAATTACTAGGAATTTTCCGCCCATACGCCTTACCATTCCCTTGTTGTTTTTGTTGTTCCCTCCATTTAGACTACCTGCTCCAAGGACCCTATTCTTATCAATAATTGTATTCAAAGTTCAAATCAACTGATTCTTATTCCATGAAGTTACCTTGATTTTTCCCAGCTAAAGGCATTTTTTATTTCCTTCTCAGTGAACTCAACATGCTCACCTTTCTTATGCTGAATTCTATTCACTTTGCCTTCTTGCAGAAGTTTCCCTGATTGACTGGGACACTCAATGACAGTATTCCTCATTTCTGCCTCAAAGGATCACTACTCAAATGAAATACCTAATCCAACCTCTTGCATAAGAGGGAACCAAACCAGGACTGTAGAAATGACCCCGTGAAATAGACCTTCAGAAATGGGATTCTGATATTGGACCACTTTGATACAAACACTGACCTGTTGGTAGTAAGTGAAGTGATGATAACATGTGACATATTGAAATATAAGAATGACTAAGACTCTAACTTTTGGTAGGTTGAGATACAATTTAGATGAAGGTCAGATATTGACTTATGTAGTGGTTCTAGCACTTGGGATAGTTTGGAAGCAAAAGCAATTCTAAGAACTGTGTAGATAGGGCACTTTTGTTAACTGCTTTAGATACCTTAAAGAAAAAGAATGGCAGCACTCCATCACACAATGACAGCCTTATAGCACGCTGTGAAAACATGAAGTTTCTTTGGCAACATTTAAAAAGACCCCCATATCATGAAGCTTGATAGTAGCTTATTTTAAAAGTCATGCCACCTGATAAATGTAGTGCCAGCTAAGTTCTTCCTATTGTGGGTCCATCAAGAGTGTGGGTTCATTAAGGCAACGATTTCCTGGCTCAGCAACTAGGCTTGGAGGAAAAGGTAGACTTAAGATGTCTATAGACTCCAGCTCCCAGCTGTATCACTGACCTGTAATAAGCAACTCTAGAAGACAGAAAAATGGACAACTAAGGGCATGGAGTTAGATCTAAAAATATGACAAAGTCACAGGATAGAAGCCCTTCATGGGCTCTCTCTCATCAAAGATGTTCTGGTTACTGCTCCTAATAAATGCTCAACTTCAGCAATGACAGAAGTTGAGGGCTTAATATGGGACTATCACTCAAGGAGATCATAGAGTCACATAGATCATAGACAATGACTCCATTGGACTCACTCAACCCTGAAGCAGAGATTCTTCTGTGCTAAAAATGGTCACAACTTTAGGTATGGGTTGGGCACCTCTTCTTACAATACTTTGCCAGCTCCATTATCCAAGGACTTAAATTATTAAGGTTAACCAAATTTGGTGACATGCACCTGATATAATATTGCTTTGAACCAAAACGTTCATTTTAAATCATGTGAGATATGACATTGAACTAGGGCATTAACTCTTTCTAATGTGTATTTGATCCCTTGAAAGCAGATGTCTTGATAAAATGCTAATAGGTTATTAAAGTCTCAGCTAAGGTACCTGCTTATGAATGAAAAACTGTGTGGTAGAATTTGTTCAAGGATGCTATAGATGAACTACTCTAATGGCAGAACCAAGGCTAGACTATATCAGCCTGAAAACCTAAATATGGTTGTACTGTTGGTGCTTCTTTTTATTACTCCCAGAAACCAATTAAAGCATTTGTGCTTTCTGAACCCACGATGTCAAATTTAGATTTCCATTGGACTTGAAGTTGCAGATGCTTTCAGGTCATTTTGGGATGTACACACAGGTAGCCCAACAGCCAAGGAAACACCGGAATTATCATACTTGCATATCTTAAGTTAGGGTTGCTACTATATCATAGAGATGAGGAGGATTATCTTTGGAATTAAGTAGGATGTATTTCCAGATTTTATGTCTGGTCTTCACAGTGCGTATGAAATTAAGGCAAACACAATCTGACAAGTGCAAGAAAATCAAGAGATGAGCCCTCAGGGACAAAAGATTAGGTCACCATAGTACGTAAGGAATGTGGGAGATGATTTTCTCCCTGAAGGTAAGGGCAATCAAGAATGGGTGGTGAGAAGTACTTAAAAAATGAGAAGTACTTAGTACTTAAAAAAGAAGTACTTAAAAATGAGAAGTACTTAAAAAATGTCAGTGTCTCTCTTAGAACAAACTCCCGCAGGAAAGCTTATAATGCATCCCGTTCAAGTTCCTGCATTATTTTCTTTTGGAGCCTCAGAGATCCTCCAAGTTCGCCTCTCATTGCCAACACAAGCAACTCAACAGTGCCCCTAAGGAGTGCATGTCTTCACTGAAATCTCTTTCTTCTCTTTCTCACTTACTTTGAGTTCTCAAAGAACTCATGCCAATCAAGTCTTCATCTCGGGCTCTGCTGTTGGCAGTATCCAAAGCAAGGCAAAAAGCATCTTTATTACTGGTAAACACATATATTTTGAACTCAAACACACTTATTAAATGATTTCAAAATATAACATGATTTCTAGAAAATATGTCATACTTAATGTCAGGTTGACACTGCCCATACTCTAACCAAATTAATTAACATTTCCCTCAGGTTGACCAAACTGTAGATACATTTCTTCCTGCTTCTAGATTCTAGTCTACATTTTCCTAAGAGCACTTACTTTAAAAAATGTATAATTACAAATTGTGTTTTTGCCCCTTTGGGAGGATGGAACTCTTCCAGCCATTTACCAATGGAACAATCCAGAGATGTCTTTCTCCATGACCTGGGAGCCACCCCTTGGAAATATGATCATCAAAGAAAATAACACCTATATATTCAAGTCTCTGTGAGAGTTCATTGTTTAACTGTTGGTGTTTTATTGTGACACTACCCGATGTTAAGAACATAGGAGAGTTTACAGTTCCTTTGGGTAAAGCCAATTAGAAAACACAGATGGCCTAAAATTTTCCCTACCACAGCTCTTAAAAATTCTCTAGTCTATTATCAGCAAAACTGAGTTCAGACTGTGTTCTGCTCTCTCTATCCTATTTGCACTAGTCTTGAATAAGTCTGCCATACCTATATAACTTCTCAGCACAATTTTTGCTTTGAGATCTAAGAATATCAAGGCATAAATGTCTTCTGAAATAGAACTGTTTTTAGTAAGTGATAATCAAGTTATCAACCAGATAGCCTTTGTGAGTTGCCACTGTCATATGTTTTCAACTTCTTCAAAACCGAGGACAAATTCTGGCTCACATATATTCACTATGCACTTGCTACATAGTTGCATGTGAAGTCTGACTTCATATAACTAAAATTTAACACAGCTGCATGGTTTTGCATGATCTGTCCCCCTCTTGTCATCCTGGCTGCTTTAGCAATCATGCTCCTTTCTCAAAATATATGCTTCCCCCCAAAAGACAGTCACACAAATATATTGTCTTAGCACATATTACTCTCGCCATCTTGAAAACTCGTTCTGCACAATATTTATTTAGGCTTCATCCTTTCGGTTAGCATAAAGATATGGTTTCCTTTGAGAAGTTTTTTGAAACGCAAGTCAAAAACTTCACCATTGCACTTCTCTGTGTTCCTGTTTGTCTCTGCATCACATCCAGCCTTTCGTTCAAACTATGAGGACCACAAAGCTAGCCTATAATAGGGGCAAAATAAATATTTTCAAAGGGTAACTAACAAACATTGTCTTTTCATCCATGACATGTTACCTTGAGCAGATGAATGTTTTGTTTAATGGGCGAGGCCTCAAAAATAATACAGGGAGGAAAAAAACTTCACTTTAGAAAATCTCTCTAGTCTAGACAAAACTGAAAGAAATTGGGGAGGCTTTATTATTATTCCATTATTATGTTTTTCTAGCAATTATCACAAAGGTGAATATATACTTTCTGCTTCTGTTTTATTTTTTTAATGGTATTTTCTCCTAATACAGGAAAAGATACTTCCCAAAGGACAAATCACCCAAAGTGGAGGACAAGGCCTCTCCTGTCCAAGCTGTTAGAACCTTGGAGACTGTTCATCTGATCTGCAAATAAAGAAATCAAATGCCTTGTAACAGGCAAGAAAATTTCAAGAGCACAGAAATTATCACTCCTATTACAAAAAATGAGGGAATGAGACTCAGAAGGTCAACTGGCTACTCTAGCTCAGCTTCCACCCCATCTCTGTGGCCTTGACACACTGGTACTTTATCTGGAAATTTCAAGTTGGAACACATCTTTCACTCAATTTATAACCTACACCCCCATATTAGTACACAAACAAGCTGCCATCTAAATCCTGAGATTACTTTCTATCAGGATTCTGTTTATACCCCAGCATTCGAATTGTAACCCAGTGTGAAAAGTGTGTGCCTCTCAATCCTAAGATGTGCAGAGTTTTACCCTCTGCCACAGGAAGCAAACACAAGGCCCCTCTAAAAGTCTGAAAACAGTCCCAAATAGTGCCCTTCTGCACAGTATCAAAAGAGTTATGATCTTTCTAATGCACCAAAACCAAATTGTTGCCCATGAATTTATTATTCATAAAAGCAATAGGTACTGATAGATAGAAAGGGGGTGCGGGGGAAAGGATGTATGAGAGAATTAGGTAACTATACAATAGAAAGTTCATTTTCTCATGTCAGCATGATGCATTTCATTTGATGACAACTGTTCATCCTGATGGAGATGAAGCTGAAGAACAATCATAATACTCTCAGTTACAAGGAAATTGTATTTATCCACAATTGTATTTATCCATTTATCCACGAATGAATGTATATGTAAACGCATATGTGCAGGCAGGAGAACCAGGCATGACCAATGTCTGGGTAAATTAAAAAGGT
This sequence comes from Talpa europaea, assembly GCF_964194135.1. NCBI lineage: Eukaryota > Metazoa > Chordata > Mammalia > Eulipotyphla > Talpidae > Talpa > Talpa europaea. The sequence goes on from NC_140077.1 coordinate 16,653,050, forward strand.
GCAATAGGGGGCCTCCCAAGTGGCGCAGTGGTTGAGCACTGGGTTGCGAAGCTGCCCGCGGCTGCAGCGCTGGTTTGATCCCCGGCTGCTCCTCGGCCACCAGAGGAGGGTCCCACATGGCACGCAGACCTCTCCTGCCGCCTGCTGCTCCCCTCAGCAGTGTACTTCAGTCCTTCTGCCTGCTCTGCTCCCCGCTCTGACTCTGATGAATTCTCTCACCCTCCCGTGCTTCTGACTGTACCCAGTGCATGTATAAACAAAAACAAAATAAATAAATAAATAATAAAATAAATAATAAAAAAAAAGGTGCAATAGGCCAAATGACTCTTCCACCAAGAAGTATATTTATATTGGTGGAAATTTAGGCATTATAGTATCAAAGTCAGAGATACTGTCTAGTTCTTATCAACACAGCACTAGGCATACTGATGTCTCTTCATAGGCAGAGGTCTAAAGCTCAAGTTGTGATGATCAGGAAGCATTAATCACTAGAACTGGATTTGGAGTTGGAAGTATTATCCAGATCTCAAATGAGTGTTGATAGCCACTGAAACAAAACTGCTTCTATCAGGCAATTATTCTGCAAAGCTTGGATAAATTTGTGAGCAGCTGAGTTGCTTGCTTTGGAGAATATGCACATGATTCAAATAAAACTGTTTCGGAAGAGCAAGAAAAAAATGAAATGTACACATATATAACTTGCTCAATATTGAATATAAAAAATTGTAAAGAAAAAAAAAACATACGTTTAGATAAATAGTAATGAGCATTCAGGGTATGAGAGCATTACCTTTGAAGTCATGTTTGAATCGTTTTAGAGTCATCCAGATCCAAAGATATTCAAAATCCAGAACCTAAATTTTACTAAATTTTGTTGAAATTTACTTCCAATGTAAGTTAGTTTCAAGAGAGCTTTGCAAAATTGGACAGGAAACAACTGATGAAAATGAGCCAAATAATCATCGTATTTGGTTAGAAACTCAAACTCACAGAAAGAGAAGTATTATTAATTAATGATATATATACCATAATACAGAATTTTAGAGTACATAGGTAGAAAGTTAATGAAGGTAATTAGTATGGAACAGTATTTCTCTACCAGAGGCAATTGTGCTGCTAGGGGACATTTGGCAATATCTGGAGAAATGTCTGGCTGTCACAATGTGGGGAGGGAACCACTACTGACACCTAGTGGGAAGAGGCAATGGATGCTACTGATCAGCCTACAAAGCACAAGAGAATCCCAGATGTTAATAGTGGTGAGGGTAAGAAAGCTTGGTATAGAACAAAAAGAGAGACTTATTGGAGGTTTTAGAGAACATCAGTATCAAAAGTGAATTTTTTGTTATTAGGTGATATTTGCAGAAACAAGGGAAATGTTCAATGGAGAGGTTTAATTGAAAATACTCAGGTGACATTAATATGAGCTCAAAACAAAGAAAGAGTAGAGACCTTATCCCTTGAGAGGTGTGCTCTCTCTTGTTTGCCCAAGCAAATCTTCAATTACATCTCTTTGTCCTCTCCCATGACTGATGCTCCTTAGATCTTCATTTTTTCCTTCTCACCTAACTTAAATTCTATACTCTTTGTTATAACCACTCTTGGCAACAACCACAATGATTCAGATCCACCTTTTCCGTTATAGTCCCTTATAACACCATCAAATGTTGGCACAACCCTAATGGTCCCACTTTTGAGTGATTATGTCAAATCTTAAAATGGGCTCTTAACATTGCCCAACATCTCTTCAATATGTGTTCAACTTTATGAAATGATTATTTCCCATGTTGTATATCTTGAAACATTCTTCGCCATTTTCCCTTCCAGAATCTCAGTCAATGATGAAGTCTCAGACTTCACTTGGAATATAAAATTAAAGACAAAAATTCCCTCAATTGCCATGTTAACTTCCATCTAACGGCATCTGCTTCTAAATGCCTTTCTTTCATCTAACTGCTACAAAATAGTCTTGTTCTTATCAAAAGTCAACTCCTTTACTTGCATTCTGTGTATCTACCCCTCCTGTCCTCTCCTCCTCCCACTGGTCTGCGCTCTCTCCACATGGAGAGCTAACAATTATTCTGTTGTTTTATTTAAGAAAGCTACTCTAGAAAAAAAAAAAATGAGGCATTGGGGCATTTCATACATTTTCTCACTCTTCCCTGCCCTTAGTGAAGATCATTATGATTTAAAAGCCTTAGAGAAATAACAATTTCATACTTAAATGGAGACTTTGAAATAGATATTTTTGGCTAAGAAGTGGCAGCCATTTTAAATACCTTCCTTCCTGGGGTAAGAATGGTGACATTTTGCTGATTTAAAACTTGTGGCTTGGTAAACTCAGGTTTCAGCTGACATATAATACATCAGCTGTAGTCTGGGTGCGAACAGAACAATCTGGAGAGTGGTTGCTCTCAGCTTCTCAAAATAGATTTGGGACAGCATGTGCACTCAGGGTAGACAGATTTCATTTGTTCACCTTGTCTTCATCTAGCACCGTCCTTCCTCCCAGCCCTCAAAGATTCTGGCAAGCAGAGAAACCGATGTTAGCTGGGCTTTTCAGAGCAGATTTGTGGAGGACTTGGCATTGACAGTGACCTGCTTCAGGGTCCCAGGTTGAATCACAATCCCATTTTCCTCCTTGACTTCTATTCCCAGCATGTGAATCCTGTTGGCAAACCATCACTAAGCCAAAGGCATCCAATCTAAGCCCACAATCATTCCCATGCTAGAATGTGAATCTATTACCTATAATAACCTTTTGGATCTTCATTTCTTATAGGTACAAGAGTAATGATGATTTTTCCCCCAGTTCTTTCTAATGCCACCTTTATTAGTGCCATTACTGAGGTAATAGCCGGTGTAAAAGAAGGGAAGCATTTTATTTCTCATCTTTCACTCACTCTTCTTGATTGTGAATATGGAGCTCAATTAAAAGAACATCATTATGTGTTGTAGAGGACAATGTGGTCTTTAAGACCCTCTCAGTGAACAAGCAAGTCTGGACCTTGACTCTGCCCTTCATCAGAAAAATCCTCAGTAAGGCTCTTTTGCATTTTCCACCTCACGCTTCTGGTAACCCCTGAGACAGAGCCAATTTTCTAAGAGGAATAAAATACAGTTTCTTAATATCAATCATCAAGTCACTATTTTTAGCATTTAAAGAGTTTCCTTAATCTAGTGAGTCCTAACCAATAGGGCAGGGGATGGGAGAGAAAAGCGGAGGATGAGTTTAATTCTAAGCTACTAGATGATAGGCTTTGAGACACAAAAAATAAAGCAGATTTCTAAAAATAGATAGAAATGTTTCCAACATTAATCTATTCACAAGAAGCCCCTCCCACACCCCTGCTGCTGTGAAGGATGACTCAAGCAAAGTCCACACTCCAGTGGGTTGAGGTGATCAAGTCTTTATTCTTTTGAATGGCTGCACTAGGTCAGCTGCTCCAAGGAAGAAGAGCTGATGGATTGGAAATGAGGAAAAAATGAGGGAAGATGCTGTGATGGATTGGAAGTGCTTGACTCCAACCAACATGGTGGGCCAGAGAGAGCTGTTGGGGCATTCCAGGCATGCAGGCAACCACATGTGACATTTAAGGAGGAGTGAAAAGACAGGGAGGTAATATTTCCTAAAGAGGGAAGGGAGGAGTAGTTCTCAAAGATAACACATACACTATAAAATGAGATTTGATTGACTATTGATACTTCTACCTGCTACCTTGTGATATGGGGCAAGATCTGAGTTTAGAAATCCTGATCAGCACTAAAAAATACCTAAGTTCCAGAGTCAGTAAGAGGATTACAGTAAGTGTCCATGCAAGAAAACTTAGCACTAAGTCTAGCATTTAGTAAGCATTTGATAAATTTAGACATCCTCATCCTCATCATCAATACCAATGACAGATTCACAGCAACTTTATTTTAGAACTGGGTGTGAAAGAGAAAGAACAGGAAAGATTACCTAAAATGGAGACCAAGATTCTGGGAAGAAAAAGCTTATTTAAATATTAAAAGAAAGTGCTTTCAGTGTTATCGAAAATGTGGGCCTGACCCAAACCTCCTGAAAGATTGTTTAACTCATCTAGCTCTGAAGGACCTTGAGCTCACAGAGTGAAAGAATCTTTTAAGAAGATATTTTTGTCTATCTAATTCTATTTCCACCCACAAAGAATCAATAGGGAATGGATCACTGAAATGTTTTCAAGAAGCCTCATCTCCAAGCATTTCTAAGTCAACAGCTCACCATTACAGGAGTTATGGCCATACTGACATTTTATGCAGTAAAAAACATATTCAAAAGGAGAGAGACTCGCTGTTTTGTGTTCAGCACAAAGGGGGAAACTTAAACACAGGTAAAGGGCTTAGCTTAGTATGAGAAAGACCATCAGCTATGGAAACAGTAGGAAGAAAAGATCCCAGCACTAATCTGATGTTACTAATGATGCCTGCTTCAAAAATCTTACATTGTTCTCTTAAGAATTTTTTTCCGGCAGCTTAAAACTAAATGGATGTAATATAGGAAGTCCATTTCTATAAACAAGCTGATTAGTTTCACATTGCTGCTGTTAAAAAAAAAAAAAAAGCCACAAACTTAGTGACTTAACTCAAATTTGGATTTATCATTCTAGAGGCCACAGGTCCCAATTCAAGTTCACTGTGGTAATGCCAAGGTGTTAGCAGTTCCTGATCCTTCTAGAAGCACTGAGGAATACTCTGTTTCCTCTCCTCCTCTAGCTTCTGGAGACAGCCTACATTCTTTGGCCATGACCCCTTCCTCACATTATTTCAACCTCTTGCTTCCATCACTACATCTCCTTCTTCCTCTTCTGCTATCAAACCTCCCTTTGTCTTCTTATGAGGGTGCTGTGATTACAGTTATGGCCAGATAATTCATGACATTTAAATTAATCACATATGCATGTCTCTTTTGTCATATAAGGTAACTTGACAGGTCCTGGTGTAACAGGGTGGTCCCCAGGAAAGGGGGAGTTTCCCTGCCCCACCCAAGGGAGGGTGGAGCTGAGCAGGAAGAGGAGAAGCTGCAGAGGAGACTGAGGAAGAAAGCAGGATGGAGCCAGGAGACCTGGAGGAGGCACATGGAGCCTAGAGACACATGAAGAAGCTGCGCTTGTCTTTTGGTCGTGGACGGGGTGACACAGATGTGGGTGAGACCCATGGGGAGGTGACAATGGCAGCTTTTATCTTGATGTTGATTTTGCTCTTTTCCTTCCGGGCTTGTCTGGTTGTTTTTGACTCTTTTCTGTGGGTCCCCACTGGAAGATAATTTAGACTTGTGGCAGGCTTTGGGGCCTTGCTCTGGGCCGATCCCATATGGATGGAGTTTTACCCACGACGGGACGGGTAACTTTGGGTGCTTCATTTAGAAACTAGACTCTGCCTTACCTGTATTGTTTCCTAGTTTTTATTAAAGTTTCTTCCCATTAAAGTGTCATATGTTTTGTGTTGATGCGGCAGATGGCAGAACCCATTTAGAATAGGCAGGTTTGCGGGGTTTGGGCTGCCCCTCTCCCTGTCCTATAACACTGGGATCGGGATGTGAACACATGGGAGGGGTTTTAGATCACCGCAGGAGCCACATTCCTATTTTTTTTAATATATTTTTTAAAGATTTATCTATTTATTATTTATACAAGCACTGGATACAGTCAGAAGCGCGGGAGGATGAGCGAATTCACCAGAGACAGAGAGGGGAGCAGAACGACGAAGTACACTGCTGAGGGGAGCAGCGGACGGCAGGAGAGGTCTGCGCGCCACGTGGGACCCTCTCCTGGTGGCCAGGTATCGAACCAGCGCTGCAGAGGCTGCTGGGGCAGCTTCGCAACCCAGAGCTCAACCGCTGTGCCACTGGGGAGGCCCAACATTCCTATTTCTTTACCTTTCAATGGCAGGAACAGGGCAAACCTGCAGCCCAGCACCCTGGGTTGTAGGAATGAAAAGGCACTTGAATTGGAGGGAGAGGAGGAATATACAGGACTAGCTGTGGCTAGTACCCCAAGTTAGACTATTGTGAGAGCAACGCCCCAACTCACCGGCTTAAAGACAAACACAAACATAAGTATTACAATAAATCAATAATTAGAATTGAACCTTCCTACTGAAGGCAACACCATGAACATTAAATTCTTTTATCTAGAAATTTCCAAAAAAATAGAGCTAGATGATTCAAATAAGCAAAAACTATCATGTCACAAGCACTATGCTAATGCTTTACATGTTCAACTAGTCTCTCCACAAGCACTGATAATTTTATCCTTTATACTCAATATAAGGCAGGCAGATCCTGGGAGTAGTGAGGCAACCCAACTTGCCAGAACACATCATTCCTCCAATTCAGGTTGTTTTTGTTGTTGTCATCCTGATTGTAGTTCCATGTTGTTGTATTGTATTGTTCCATGTAATAATGTATTTTCTATTTTAATAAGTAATTGGGGGAAAAATAAGTGATCAGTTTGCTTATCTAGTGAGCTGTGTGAGGTGGGAAAGTCTTTAAATCTGAGTGTAGTTACCCTGTCCAGCAAACAATGGACCACATAAAACGATCTCTTTAGGCCAGGCCCCAATCATTTCTCACCAAAGAGCTCACATAGAATAAAATGCTTTCATGGTGTGGAGGGGTAAACAACCAAGGCTGTCCATTGCCTGGGCTCCTGGCCCAGGGGCTCTGCTGTCACGTATGTCTACATCAAAAGCTAGAAGATCAATATATCTGCACACCTATCACCCACTCCACAGCGTGACTTGGTACACAAGAGGGTAGTATGCCTTGAAGGCTTGAGAGTCTGTGGGTTTGCAGCTCTGCAAGCTCCTGGTCAGATGATCTTTCCCAAGTTTGGAACCAGACACTTCCTTAAATCACATCATCACTAAATCACATTGTCACTTAAATCGCTTTGTCACCAAAGTCACCAGATAGATCTAAATATATTAGCTACAGCGGCACCTTTTAAAAAATGTTTGTTCTTTCTACTTTCTATGCCTCACCCAACACACCTACTGTGTGTTCTTTTGCTTAATATTTCAACATTCTTGTAATCCAAGCTCTACTGTTTCCCTTCCCCCCCCCCAGAATATTTGAGAATACACATTATGGTCAAAAAGTAAGCCACACAGAAAATTTAAGTGAGACACTATAATTCTAGTATATCGGTGAAATACTTCCATAATTTTCTCTATACCTAGAGCAAACCTGTGTGTAATTTATTTGCATGAGATCACATTTACCTGGCTTTACCACCTTGTGCTCAGTTGCACATGACTATCCATTTGCCCTTTTTATAACTAGATGGTGTCATTTTGTCCATGTAATATTATTTTACATTAACAATATCTGTTTTTCCTGATTCAAAACAATAATTCAGATAAACATTTTTGTCAATTTCTTTTTACCCTTTTGCAGTTAGTGAAATTACAGGTACAGAAGGCATGGGCCATTTATGTTTGATAGATGGTAATTGAATCTGCTACCAAGGGTGTTTACAAACCCCCTCTTGATATTTTCTATATTTTTCTAGCATCACATTCCTCCCTGACACAGCTGCCAAGAACTAATCAGTGCTCAAAGTTCAGCTGCAGTGTCACTCCTGGGAAACCCTTCTCACCTTGCTCAGAAACCTGTGTTCCTGTGTTTTCTGACAGGACCTGATACATACATTTTGCAGTTCTTATCTCATGTATGGAACATATTCTGCATGTCTATGTCTGCCAGGACTGGTGACCCTGAAATCACAGGGACCACAGGAGCCACCACTATGTTCTGAGCTATGATTTCTAATTGTCTGGGCTCAAGGACCAGCTCTGTGATTTACTAACTCTGCAGTGCTGAACAAACTATCGTCCCTGCTCTCACCTGTAAAATAGAGATTGATGTATTTCATAGGAAGGAGTGAAAACATAAATGAAACATTTGTTATGTATTTTAGGAATCTTCAGAGAAACAAAATAGGGTATCTAGATCTACATCTAGAATGGTATCTATGTGATTGTATGTCCAGTTCTATCTGCAATAAAAGAGAATGTGGCATGTGTGTGTTAGCATGAGGAAAGGCTCATAGTTCTCCAGTATGAGTCATCCCACAATCTGCCATCTGCAAGCTTGAGACTCAGGAGAGGCAGCAGGGTTATTCCATATGACTCAGAAAATCTGAGATCCATGGTAACAAATAGCATACCAATCCAGTCGTCGGAGAGCGGAAGGAGATGCAATGTTCCACTTTCAGCAGAAAGGCAGAAACAAAGTGGGGATTCCTTGCACCTCTGTGTTCTGTTCTTGCCTTCAAGAGCTTGGATGAAGCCCACCCATGTGGCAGTGTGATCTACTTTGCTGAGCCCAGCATTTTAAATAATTATCTCATGTGGAAACATCCCCACAGACACACCCCAAAGTAAAGTGTAATCTGGGCACCCCGCTGTTAGTCAAATGGCACATAAAAGTCACCTCTTATCCATGTGAAGGGTCTAGATTCATGACAAAGAAGTAAACAAAACGGAACATTCATGTTGTGCACTGTGCTGATACCTTACATGTGCCCTCTGTATTTTTGCTGAATAAAGAGCTTCAAATTCCTAATTACTTTTGGGCCAATGTTTTTTCAATTAGCATCCCTAAGTTGTGAGAGAGAGAGAGAGAGAGAGCGAGAGAGAGACACCTTTTCTCTCCCCCATCCTTTCCATATTATCTTTCCATGTTATTGTTCTGCTAGATCTCGGGGCATTGAAAATTTGACTAAGCTCCAGGTTATTATTTATTCCATCTTTTACATATACAGCTTCAGTGTGTTATTGTATTCCTAATATAGGGACAAGGAGAACAAGGAAGAACATAATAGGCCATTGGAAAGAAGGAACAGAGAACATGAGCTCAAATCTATTAAGCAGTTTAGCTTGACTAGTAAGTTGTAAAGAAGGTCAACTGTAGCAATGTGCTCCTTTTAATATTCCTGTTCTTTAACACTTGATTTCAAAGCAGTGTGATACTCAATCTCTCCAAATGAGGTAGCAGTAATAAAGCCAGGGCCTCCCTGGTGGCCCAGGGGTTATGTCTCAGTGCTATCACCATTGCAGCCCGAGTTCCATCCCCGGTCAGGGAGCTAACCCACATATGGTGCAGCAGACCTCTCCTGCCCCAGTCACTGCTCCCCGCAGCAGTGTATTTCAGTGAATCCACCTGTTCTGCTCCCCACTGTCTCTGGGGCATCCTCTCACCCCCCCACATCTTTGTCCTATAACCCAGTTCTTCTACATATAAACTTTTAAAAAATTAAATAAAAAAGTAAAAATAAAAAAAAAACAGTAATAAGACCAGCAGTTATTTCCATTGCATATCACTTCTTGAATCAAGTCAGACTTTCCTTAGCCCTTTATCACTGCTTGGCTGTGGCAGACTCATGCTCTACTATCTGCTGTTCCTCAAGTTAACGTAAAGTCTTTCCCTCACAAGGAGCTTCCAGCTTACTGTGTCATCCAATTTACTGCTCCAGAATGTGCTGTTTCTGACCAAGTTAATGAGGCATCTAATAAAGGAGCCAGTAAGACTTGAAAGCCATTGCAATACTAGAGTATAGAGGAGTATCCTGATTATTCACCCAGTGTCTACACATGGAACTTTGCACAGGGAGATTTGTACCTCATTGCCATGACAGCCATTCACCCCCCAAGTGCCACCTCCAGGGGCCATCAGTGTCTTGAAAGGCAAGTGTGTCCAGTCATTCAAGATGATAATAAAAGACATCAATTTTCTTTAGTGGCAAATCTCCTGAAATAAATCAGCTTTTTAACTTATATATTCATGTTTAGTGATACTTTCCACTAAATTTAGAGTCACATTAAAATAGTTACAGTTGGATTTTGCTTTCAGTAACAGACTCAGTCTTTGGGCCAAGTGCTGGGGCATGTGGTCCTGGGAATGAAGAAGGATTCAGCAAGAACTCTGGGTGCCATGCCAGGCACCTCACATGCATTGTTTTATGCAGATCTCACAGTGGATGGATTGGGTGGGCATGATTTTAATCTCTTTTGCTAGTGAGGGAGTAAGGATGCATGTCTCTTGAGATTTGGTTAAGAAAATAAAGACCCTCCAAAAAGGCCCAGGTAAAATTACTTTGAGACAGGACTTGGAGATTTGCATGACCACTGGAATGTCTTTCTTTATGAAGGAAAGGAAAAGCAGGGAAGCCATTTGTAAAATTCTAAAATGAGAAAATATTGTGCTAATTTCCAAAGTAGAAAACCAAAGCTGTTTACCCAGAAGGAGCTGTAAACATCAGCAATCACAGGGATGAAGCTACTGAAGATTTCGCTGCTTCACTGCCTGCATCAACTTTAAGGGTGCTTCCCAACTATCCTATAATGCTGCTACCATCCACGTCCACCCACTTGCCTGCCTGCAACTGCACCAGACTCTCATCACTCCCCTTATCATGCAATGCTGGCACCTCACGGACTCAGTGAAATCTAACTTGGAATCACATGGGCTTCTATGGAATGTTGTTCCCTAATTTCCCCTGCTATTCAGAGGACTGCAGATGAAGCTGTTACTGATGCCAAGTCTAAAACAGCAAATTAGAAATATGCTTGTAAATGTGAAAAAAAAAATTTCAAGGGCATATATTACTCATTATTAGCAGGAGTGTCAGAAACTGAACCCCAGAGAGCCTCATTCTAGCATGTATTCTAGTGGAGTAACTAACTATGCCAAAACATCAGTCGATGTAGCTGTGGAGACTTTCAAGGAAGAGCCACAGTTAGCGTTCCTTGATAGGGTTCTGATGGGTAAAAAGGAGCACTGTGAATATTCCAGAAATGACCTGAGCCATCAGAGATGAGTGTGCTGGTGCACAGGAAATTATCTGAAGGACTGTAAGTTTAAATGTGCTTTTTTGTCATTTCTTGTCTGTCTCTAGTTCCCAGCCCACCCTGGGTAGTGAATGAATAATTGCTGAAATAATGATAATGACCTGTAACCAGCTATGTTTAGAGACATCTGGATCCCTTCAGGCAGGGACAGTGGGCTGGAAAGGGCACATGTTATGCTTCTGCAGTCTGTTATTCCTGGCTAATGCACAAGGTGAGCAGGCGGGGGCGGGGCGTGGGTGTCTGGGAACTGCAAGAGTTAATGAGCTGCTTCCAGTCTCAAAAATCATTTCTATAGCTGAAGCTGGGTTATTTTACTTTTTTTTTAATGTAACATTCTCCTTTTTATCCTATTTCGACAAAGATATGACAAGGTGGGAGGGGGACAAAGCACAATGGTAAGTAAACCGGATATTTAGATGTAAATATGAGACTCACAGTTCTTTTGCATTCAAGAGCTACAGGATTTGACAATCATTACCCTCCAAACAGCTTTAGCTCACTGCAGATTTCTTCTCTGCCCATTTCCAGCGACAGAGCCATCATGAAGAAGGATGTTCAAAGACATCACATCTATAACCTTTGCCAAAGGCACACACAATCTTTGGAAGGAAGACTTTTATTTTCCCTGTCACCTTTAATGCTGGATATACCAGCTGAAAGCTGAATTCCAAGTATAAGGTCACTGAGCCGAGGCTTCCTAAAGACAGAGAGCTTGAAAAGAAATCTTTTCTGAATGTCACTCTTATTTCAGCTTACATTTTCCTGATGGAGCCCAGATGCACTAATTGGCCTTACTGTCAACAGCAGGGCAAGAAAAAAAAAAAAATAGAAAATAACAACGATATTTTTTGCCAACATTCCCCATCGAGGCATTCATGCTCATAATGAGCCCAGGTGTAAGTTTAGTGTAATTAATTGAGATACAGGAGAAGCCCCGGGCACTTTGCTGCCTCACTCCTTTATGAATTTCCATGGAACAGAATATGGGCAGTTTGTCCTATTTGGGTTTTGAAAGAACACCTTGGAGAGCCAAAGAGTGCAAATCAGATCATGAGAGTTTACATTTTTCTCTAGGCTTTTAGAATTCAGTGGTTTTACTCTTCTAGAAACAACATTTAACAGCATCCCCCTAATTAACGCCCCATTCCCCTGGCAGTAAACAGAGCAAGCTCAGGTGTCTCAAACTCCTCACCTTCTGACCACACCTAACTGTTGATGGGTCTTATTTTTCATGAGCAGAATTTTAAGAGAAAAAGAGCAAATAAAGTTACCTGCATGGAAGATTTCACGAGAATCCAGATAATTCAGCACAGCAGGCCTCTGTCCCAGCACAGATAGCTCTGGCTGGAGTTATTTAGCTTCTGCTTCCTGTCAGTGGAGCAGATCTTCAGTTCGGTCGTCCCAACGCTGCCCAATCAATGTACAGCTACTCACAGGGTGGCTCATGGACCTCAGATCTGCATCACCTGGAAATTGTTAGAATGCAAATTCACTGACCCCATCTAAACCGTCCAATTAGAATCCTAGGCTGAGAGGCCTCCTAGCATTACCGCAATTAAAAATAACTGAATAATAAAATATTATAATTCAATATGGGCAAATAAAATTCCCCTATGTATTAATAGGTGAGATCCAGGAAGCACCTCCAGGTGGTTCCTCCGTAGTGCAAAAGCCCTGCACTTGTTCATGTACCTGCCGCCTTAGGTTAGCACGCCCATTGCACAAATAACTGTCCAGAAGACAGTGATTTCCCTGGGTTTTAATTACCTTAGGAGTATGATAAAGAAGATCGAAGACTGAAGCATAGATCTTTATCCCCGTCTGTTAATCTTCATTGATGACATTTTAGTTTCTACTCATCTGTGCTTTAATATAAGCCCCCTGGTGATTTTTTGACCTGCTGTAACGGCAGGAGGACATGGAGCAGGTTCTCTATGATTCGAGCAGATGGGGTAAAGATGTCCTGGAGTCCTCAGTGGCTTTTGCAGGCTTTTATTGGGATTTACCAGCTACACGACAGATAGAGGTGCCAGGGAGCCAGGAGGCTGGCAGGCCTCCCAGCCCCCTGCAAGTCTTCACTCTTTCTGGGCTCCCCGGCCTTCTCTCGTGACCATTTCTTCTCTTCTCCTTTCGTGGTTCTGTTTCTCTGCTCTGCTGGCATCCCTGTGACGCCACCCTTATAAGCCCAGTTTAGCCCAGGTGAATCCATCAACATATGCCCACACCCTACTCCAGGTGCCACCATCAGGCATGCATTCAGGACTGCAGGGTTCCCTCATCTATCCTAATGGCGGGAGGGCAGAAAAGCCTGAAAATCACTTACCCTACACCTGCCAAAAAGTGTTGACTTAACAAGAACAGGTAAGTAAACAGTATTGACATATTCAGTTATTAGTCAGTGAAGTATCCCTAATTTGTTTTGCTTCAGAGGGTCACTGAAAACTTACAGATTTATTTCTATATAATGGAGCTCAGTTATTTTGTCACTGTGATTGTGTCACCTCCTCAATGGAGTGTGACCTCAGGCCAAAGCTAAAGTGAGAGCCATGGTCTCCACGCTTGTCCAGCCACATTTTATCCCAGGAGATCCTTGGCGACAACCGCCTGGCCCCTCAGAGTGTAAAGTGAGCCCTCTCTGAGGAGTGAAAAGTTTAGCATCAATCGCTGATCAGAGCCAGATCTTCAGCCCCGAAGGTGTGCGGCCTAAAGTGGCAGCCCCATTGGGTAAAGCCAGAGGCTGATACCACTCTGCTGCATGCCAAGGAAAGCACCTTGGCAAAACTCTTCACTACCATTTGAAAACACGAGGTGCTCCTGATGCTGCAGGTCTTTGAAAGCCCCTCTCCCACTCCTGCCAGGACTTAGAGATTCAGTAAACTCGAGTCACGACTCAGCCCAGAGATTCCAAAGCACGACACAATGTAATGGCATTTCACATCTCCCTTTAGATCACCCAAAGCTGAATAGTCTAATTGTTCATGCTCAATTTATTTGTGCTCCTTGGTTGCATTCACATGGGCAGCGCAGCCGGTCTAAAGGGAGAGCAGAGTGTAAAAAGCATTCCAATTAGCAACTGGTAGTTACAGTAATTGAGGAATCAGCCCCGAGGTTAAGGTATTGATTCATTTTGATAATATTATATATGCTGTGAAATTCTCTAATAGCTAAACCGCCACTGAGCTCTACTGAGGTAATAATACACGCTTAATAATGTTTCACATGACACCACAGATTGCAAAACGCGTTTCGGAATGTGCACTTCTCAGCTGCGTGTGAATTAGCACGAGGAGATTCTGCAGAGGCAGGTGTCAGGGTAGAATTTCCATGTTGGCTCAAGAAACTTTTCCTGTCAATAACTTCACAAGGAATAAACCTGTGTCCCTGATTCCTTTCAGCAAAACTGGGTTTAAAATGCAGTCTCCATGCTCAGGACCCAGTCCAGATCTGCATGGCCAGCTCTGAGCTTGCCAGAAGAGCAAACTCGCAAACGAAAACTGTGGGTTCTCTCCAGGTACTCAGGACTAGAACTGACTTGGCAATTAAAGAGAAGATTCAGGTTGTAGCAGCTGGTGGTGTTTGTTCCTAGATAAGTGAGGATCATGAGGGAGGAAGGCACAAAGGACTCAGTCTTCAAGCAAAATAGCAACTGAGCACATATTCCTCATTACTGAGAAAAACTCATCTCAATTGCAAAGACTTGGATTAGAGACCAAACCAGATTTGAGTCTGATTTGTGTTGGGTAAAGTCCCAGTGGTTCACCTTGCACTGGAGGTCTCTGGATTTTGGTCTCTGTCTCTGACTTTGTCTCTGCACAGAGATGTGTGTGCCACCCTGTAAGGTAAGGAAAAATGTCAGGCTTTTCTGCCGTCCCGCCATCAGGATAGATGGTAGATCCTCGCGGTCCTGAATGCATGCCTGATGGCGGGCACCTGGAATAGGGCATAGGTAGGCATAGGTGTGGGCATAGGTAGATGGGATTCACCTGGGCTAAGACTGGGCTTTTAAGGGAGGCATCACAGGGACGCCAGCAGCAGCAGAAGCTGAAGAGAAGCCGAGAGAAGGACAGAGAGCCCAGAGTGAAGACCTGCTGGGGGCTGAGAGGCCTGCCAGCGCTCCTGCCTGCTGTGTACCTGGCAATCCCAATAAAAACCTGCAAAACCACTGAGGACTCTGACTCCTCCTTTACCCGGTCTGCTGGATATTAGAAAACCTGCACTGTGTCATTCCTGACCTTTACACACCCCTCTCCAGGGGATAATCTGTGCCTACCTGCTGTCTGCCTGCTGCAGAGTTTGCCTGCAGACTTAGCCCCTTCCTGGGGAACAGCTTTATTACTTTCTCTATGGTCTGGAGACTTGCCTTCCTTGTCTAACTTTTGCTACCTGCCTCAGCCTCCCTGCCTCCCTGCCCACTGGTCTACCTTGGATCCTTTCCCCTGCTTCAGCATTAAAGGCCTATCAAATCTATCGAGGGCTCAAAGATTTTTGTCTGTTTGCCTGAATCAACTGTGAACCCGCCCGGTCTGGGACATTTGCCCATACAACCACCCAGGCCTGTGTCAGTCCGCAAGGTCAGCCAGCTTGTTACCCTTCACAGAACACACTCCAGTGAGTGCCTGCTCGTGTTGAGTGGATCTTTGGCTTTTGTTTTTGTTCTTGCTTTCATATGTTGCTAAGGAAAGATCTCTCCCTATCACACAAGGCTTTGCTCCTTTACTCTGACCATTTTGAAAGTGGCCATATTTCATCTCACTAGTATTACTTAAAACCAGGAACAGGGAGGGGTGGAAGGCAGGTGGTTATGCAATGCAGTCCTCCTGGGCCTCAGCAATATGTCAATGGGGAGAGCTCAGCTGCCTGAGTCAGTGCAAACATAATAAATCAGGGAACAGGGAATAAATCAGGCAGTGTTTGGGGAACTCCACCAAACACTCCTGTGTCTGAATATGGTCTCAGCCTAGCCAAGAAGGGAAAGCAAGACAACTTATTTTCAAAAGCAAGTTTAAAATCCCCATGCTTTGGAAGAGGTTCACCACTGATTATTCATTCATTCAATAAGTGCTTTGATCATTCTTCTGTGCCAGAACTGTGATAGGTGCAGGAGTTACAGCAGTTCACAATGCAAACACCGCCTAGCCTTCACTTACCACACATACCTGCAGCAATAATATTCCATGTGGGTGGGGAAGTTCAGGTTTGTTTTTTTTTTTTTTTTCTATGATGCTATGATTCAGGTTTTGCAGTATGCATAGGAGTTTTCCAAGAGGGAACAACATGAATAAAAGTATGACATTCTGAAACTGTGACTTAAGGAAATACAAATTGAGGTTCAAAGACAAGAGCAGGTTTACATGGCCAGGACCCCTTTCAACAATCTCCCACGATGGCAGAGCATTGTAGAGGCATAGTCATGACATGGATTTACAGAGGCTTTTACTTCAGCTCTGGATTAAAGCCCAACATGAACTTAAAAAAAATCTTATTCTTCTTCAGCGTCCATTCTGAATTCAGAAGCAGCAGATAATAGATGATATATATTAAAAGGATAGTGAGGGGTCATAACTCCTCTTTTGTCAAGATTTCCCATCCCCAAGGTCTATGCTGGGGTCGATGATAAAATTGTTGCCAGAATATCTGACAACAGGCACCACTGATATACACTGAGAAAGGGAAAATATAATCAAATGCAAATCATAGCCTCTTACTATGAAGCTTCTCCTTGGGGAGACCCTAGCTGGACCAGTTTCTCCCCACATTTCCTCTGATTACCATGAGTATATCTTTATGTTCTGGAAAAACTATACCCTTTATCTTATCACATTTGTGTTCATAATGGTTATTAAAATGGTGCACTGTTCCAATAGTTTTGTTTATGGTCATGCACAGGGTAAATATTTTATTTCCCGAAGAGTGATTGGCTTGTATTTGCCATCATTAATACTGGGGTATAGTGACTGTAGGCAGGAATCTAGATATTTAAAGTACAGGGGTTGATACACAGATGTTAATGAAAACTCTGGGTGTAGTTTTCCAGGCTGGTGAACATAATTCCTCACTTTCCCAAATGGCTATAAATAGGGAAATACTCTGAAAGAATTTTCTTATGACTATGTACATGCAGCAGAGGATCATTGGAAAATTAATAAACCATACAAAGCAGATTTTTCTTCATTCATTCATTCATTTGATATGGTTCAGTGTCAAATGAACATAGAACCCTCGTGTGGTTCTCTTTCTGCCCATCTTATTTCTCTGCCCCAAAGCCCCATCTCTAACAAGTTAGCTTCATTTATTTTTTTCTTTTTTTAAGATTTATTTTTTATACAAGAACAAGGATACAGGCCAGATGCATGGGAGGGTGAGAGGATTCACCGGAGATGGAGTGGGGAACAGAACAGACAGACTGAAGAAATACACAGCTGAGGGGAGCGGCGGGCAAGACAGGAGAGGTCTGCTTCGCCATGTGGGATTCTCACCTGCCGGCCGGGATTGAACCGGCCCTGCAGAGGCTGCGGACAGCTTCACAGTGTGTCGCTCAACTGCCTGTGTCACCAGGGAGGCATAAGGGGGATGCAATTGTATGGGGAATGTAAAAATAAAATTAAAAAAATAAAATCAAAGCTAGGACTCCACTTAGCACCTTCCCAAATTCCCCAATTGATGTATTTCTACTCTGTGCTCACGTAGCACTACGGGTGTACTTTCGTTATAATAATGCATTTAAAATGAACTCTGGGGCCTCCCCTGGTGGCACAGCAGTTGAGTGCTGGGCTGCGAGGCTGCCGGCAGCCTCTGCAGCGCTGGTTCGTTCCCCGGCCGCTGGCGAGGGGCCCACAAAAAAATTTTTAAAAATTAAAACATAAATAAAATGAACTCTGTTTACCTCATTGTGTCTTTCGCTAGTCCATGATTGCTTGTGAGAGCTTACTTTAGTCTTCATCATATTTACTCCAAAACTCCATTCAAATGTGCAATCCCCCTGTATTCATCTACCTCTTCATTCTACTTAGCACCTAAAACATGTTTGTTTAATGAACAAATGTATCAAGGCAGGAGATTTTGTTTGAATCTAAGAAAGTCACCTTATTTTTTTTTTTTGTATTTTCAAGGAGGAGATTCAGCAGTAGTGCTTTTCAACATAGAAGTCATTCATGTGTTCATGCCCTCACTTCACACGCATTTATTATTTCTTTAATCATCAGCAGGGCGCTGGTAAGATGCAAGCACCTACACCCTAACTCCACAGAATTCTTTGGAGAAAGCTGTGAGTAGCCAGCATCATTCAAACATGAAAGCAGGCTGCCCAAACTGTGGCTAGAAAAGTCAGAGAAAATGCAAAGTAAAAACCTGATCAAGCGGTATGATTTTGCTTCTCGCTTTCTAGGACTACAAATTGATTCCGGAAAATTGTCAGCTGAAGAAAAGTTTCCAACTCAAGACGCAGAATATAAAATGTGACACAACTGATCTTTCCCAATTCCCAATGCTCAAATCTGGCACCAGGATAATCTCTGTATGGGAAAGAACGTAGCTCAGTGAAATCTCAATGATTCTGTCCACACTTAGGCTAAGGTTCCAGCCAGAGATCTGATCCTCACTGGTAGCAGACCTAGTCTTAGGAGACTAAAGTTTCTGTCTATTTACCTGGGGCACTTCTTCCAGAAAAACAATGCTGTTTCCACTCACCATATACTGATCAGGTTCAGTACTCTCGAGCAAATATCCTCTATCTAAAAAAAACAAAACAAAACAAGTCTTTTGTCCTGAAGATTGCTTCCCTAGAGCTTGCATACTATACCAGCTTCCCTTATTCCTGGACACTGTTCACTACATATGCCCATAGTCTCTTGGGATAATTGGACACATACACCATGGCTATTCTCTGAAAAGAAAAGGAGACTATGGTAACTAATAACATAGCCCTAAGAAAATTAATCATCCCCCATTCTGGTCTTCACTTGCCGCAAAGTGGACAGTAATATTACTGTCTATTCTGTGTCAGCTTTCAAGTCATAACCTACCCCCAAATCCATAATCAACTGGCAATTAAAGTACAGATTGCAAGCCAAGCAAATCCCTCCATGATAAAATAACTGGTTTCATCTGATTTTTTCTTTGCCTAAGATTAGAAAATGCATACTCCAGTGACTGAAAAATATCTACAATATCCATTGTCGATAATTTCTTGATGTGCTCCCCCATGAAAGAGAACAGTAAGGAACCCAGAGATCAGAGCCTTAGCATAAAGATTTACCATCTATGTTTAATGTGAAAAATAAAAGATGATATACATAGTTTCGAAAAAAGACTGATGAGGTACCAAGACTTAATTCGGGACTCAGAAATAAAGAAAATGTCAAATCATCTCTAACAAAGGTCAATCTAAAGGGCAAACATGCAGAATCACCTGCCTCCTGGCTTTCTCCTAGGAGAAGCCTTCATGCTGTAAGCTGGCAGGAATTCATGTGAGAAGAAAAAAGACGAAAAATACTGCATCAAAATGAATGGGTGCTCTATGACAGAAATGCTCTCCCAGACTGAAATGTGTAACCATCACTGTCACTTTGTTTTGCCTTTGCACTAACTGAGCCAGAAGTGCCTGGAAGATCATTTTTTTTGTTTGTTTGTTTTTTACAACAGTCTGAGCAAGTAGAAAAGCAAAGTCCATCCTTGCATTTTCCTCATAGCCCACTCAGTTGGAAATGTCCTCTTCAAAACCAAGCTAACGCCCCCAGGCCTAGTTTCCTGTTTCCTAGAAGCTCAACTATCATATTAGCAAGATTTTATACTGAAATCTGCTCTGTCCTCACTGCTCCCCAAATCTCAGGAGCCTTAGATTTCCCCCCCTCTCTTTGTAGTTTTCTTGTTTTACCCCTTATCCCTTTATCTGTCATTGACTTCTAAACTTGTCTTGCTCCTATCACACCACTTATCAGTAGCTCTCTAAGTAATATTCAAGTTACAGTTTAATTGTATGATAATTCTACTATAGTCATCTAATTATAAGCCTCTTCTCTTTATGTCATTAGTATTTAAAGTCATGCCTACTACCCCAACCTTAATCACTTTGCATTTCTCAAGTTAGTCTGTGTGAAATGTGTTGCAAACGGTACACACAGGTAGATGAATATGGTTTTTCTGGCTGCAGGTTAGAGATAAGAAACACTCAATTTATTTCTGGAAAACAAATGCTTGCCATGCATGCAGAAAGACTAACGTCAGGGGGGCCAGATATAATATCTATATTATATAGTTCTTCATCAGTCCTTACTAATTTTACAGATGAGCAAGGTGAAGTTCCGAAGTAGGGTAAATAATTTGCTCAAAAGCAGGTTTCTAGAAAATGACTGAACCAGGATTCAAATTTTGTCATCTGCAATATTAACAGATGTTTTTATAATAGGAAGCAGGAACTATACGGAGAAGGGACCAGAAAGAACGCATATTCTGGAGGCATACACTTCAAACACACTCTCTAAGAAGTCATGAAATTCCAGCATCAAAATTTCAATCCCTCGGTTTAAAACACTGTTCCTCTTACATAGAGATGAACTATAAGCTCTCAGTCCTTGTCAAATACAGGACAATTACCTTTGGCGCTCTTCCAGAAGGTTAGCTTTGATAAGCAAAAGAACCACTTTGCCCAGAGGTAATCAGCACAGGATATGGATATAAAAGCTTCAGACTTTGGTCCTGGCACTGTACATGGCATGCTTTCATAGTCATCCCCAGGACAGTGTCCTTAACGACAAGAATTCTAATTCTAAACAAAAAGTTAGAAAAGAATAAAGATTGAAACACCTCTACCCTGATTCTGATTCTGTATATATTTCAATGCCAATCATTAATCCCTAAAGAGATGTGTATTTTGTCTGTTTAAGACTACCTACGTGACCGGTGCACAATACTTTATTCTTGAAACATTTATATATATATATATATATATATATATATATATATATATATATATATATATAATGTAAGGGTTATTCAGATGTAGCTCCTGTTTCATAACAATTCAAGAGCAAACAGATATAAGCTACGGAGTTTAAGGAGCACCCAACTTGGAATCAAACAAGGTGCCAACAAAAATTGATAGAGACAGATTTTTTTTTTCTTGCCTATTTGCAGAGACTTGAAAAACTACAACACACACAGCCCATGGAGTTGGTCTGTAACTAGTTCACGCACTATGTGTCATCAAACCAGGCCCTAGAGAACCAGGAAGCAACTGGTCAAGAAAGTAAAGTGTTTGATTTATTCCCAGCAAGGAATTTAAAGCGCTGAACTGCTTTGCTTTAGCAACTTATCTTGCTAACCAGGTTCCAACCACATCTGTCTGGTTTGAGCAGTCCGGTAACAAAGCAGGATACTAGGGATGTCCAGTTCCTGAGGACCTAAAATAGGTACTGGCCTCCTTAGCATTGTAACACCTCCACACGGGGAAGGTGTTGATCGGCCATTTTCTAAACACGCCTGTGCAGGTGCCTGAATGCTGTCCAGCACCAGCATGCCAGCATCCATTCGCTGAGACTTCTTTGTTCTACTTTTGCTCTTCCCCCTTTTAAAAAGACTTCAAATTTTCTACCTGGGATGCAGTCTTTAGAGCTCTACCTTCATACCTCCTTACTTATCACAAGTAGTAAGACCACTCTTTCTATAAACTTGGGTCTGGTCTATGGGCCAACACATTCAAGCGTCAGCCCCTTTGCAATTGGTACCACAGCAACCTTGTTTGAAACTTCTGTTTTCTTATGTACTGTCATCCACTTAATGGCACTGCTGAAATTTACTTCCCAATACCTCAAACAGTTGGGATTTCTTTCTGTAAGAGAATGGCCGGTAAATGTCAACTAGGGTGAGGATGATACTTGATGCTGATAATTGACTCCATTTTTGTTAACAAATATCTGAAAAACATAATTTATATTGTTAATGTAAAAATTCAGGTGCTATTCAAAATGCAAAGTACCCTTCATTTGGAATCAAATAATTGCAATTAGGGATACACAGATTTAGGTAGACCTTAACACATTCCCAAGGACAGATGCAAAATAGGAATTTTTTATCTCAGGAAGATGAAGTCAGAAGAGTTAAAAGTGTTAACAAGCTTAAACTATTCTCAGCTGCTCATGGTGGTTATAACTTCTGTCCTCTCACCAAAGTGCACAACCATCAGTCCTTACATTCTGAGTAGACTTTCTCCTCCTGCTTTCTCAAATGACAGTTTGTCAAACAATTGCCAACTGGCCCAGCCCAAAAGTCTTAGAACCAGCTCATACAAGATGGAAAAAGTGTTTTTTCTCAATGGTGTCTGTGGCCCCGTTTAAAATGGGTTGGCTTATGGCAGTTTTATAATATTGTGTGGTTTATATTATCTCTGTGTGTATGTCTTTTGCCTGGTTAATTCACTGCACAATTGTGTTTGTGTGTGTATCATGCACTCACATTTATAATGTTGACATACTCAGTTTAATGTTACCCAAAAGTCCAAATGAAATTGAACAATACTTTTAATTTCTATGTTTGTTGATTTTAGTTCTGGTTATTTATTTATATTGCATGTCATTGTTCATTTTTGTACAATGTATGCTTTCTCCTCTTAGGTGTAGTCCCCGTAAAATTCCCACCACCAATTCACCCATGCACTTAGCTCCCATCCTCTGAGGGAGAAGTAAATACTCTCTCTAAAAAGTCAAGGCTCCCCCACTATCTTCATTTACTAAACTTCCTTCCCCTGCAAAAGCCTTCCAGCACTGATAGCTCTCTCACACAGGAAGCTCATGTTTACCTGTGAGAACTATGAATAGAGTTTTCTTTCTCCCTCTTACAAGAGTTGGCAGAAACTACATTGCTCCAGCAGGTCAAAATTTCAGAGAACATCATTATCAAGACTTTTCTTAGATCTTGCTATACTGACTTCAGTGTCTGGGAAAAGTTTAGAAAGTTTAGGTTTCCTCTTTCTAAGAAATTAATATTTTGGTCCATGAAATAGTTTTAAAAAACAAATGATTGAAGCCATCTAATTAATGTATTCTATTGTGCTGTTTGTTAATTGTTCACTGTTTGAGCTTTTTAAAAGCATACTCAAAAGTAAAGTGGGAAACATCAAACAAATACCTCTCATCTTTATGAGAAGCTACAGATCCTAGGAGGGTGAACATTATATACATCTGATTCTTTGTGTTAAACCATCAGTCAATGAGCTTTAGTCCCTAGAGGATCTCATGGGCTAATGATATCAGATGTCCATAGGAGAAAAGGCAAATAAAGGTACCATAATTTTGAGAATTGTTAAAAGATAAACTGGGGCAGGGCCTCCCCTGGTGGCGCAGGCATTTGAGCGCACGCTGTGAAGCTGTCTGCAGCCTCTGCAGCGCCAGTTCCATCCCGGCCGGCTGGTGAGGGTCCCACATGGCTCAGCAGACCCCTTCTGTCTCGCCCGCTGCTCCCCTCAGCAGTGTATTTCAGTAGATCTGCCTGTTCTGCTCCCCACTCTGTCTCTGATGAATCCTCTCACACTCCTGTGCATCTGGCCTGTACTCTGGTTCTTGTATAAACAAATAAATATTAAAAAAAAAAAGATAAACTGGGGCATATTAAAACTTCTAAAAATGTATTTAGGCAAAAATTCATTTGAATCTGGCAGCGCCAAACCATAGTGTTTTGTAGAGTTCCACTGACAGAGAAAAGGCAGGAGCAAAGTAAGAAACGATAGAGCGGCTATTGCTAGTGGTCAGTGGTGACCAGCTGCCTTTGGGTTTCTGTTTCGTTATTGGAAAGGTTGGGTCTGCTTCCATAGGTAGATAAGAGTATTGGAGACACTTCAATTGAATGGCTCCTTGTTTAATTGACTTAACAGAATAGCTTTTTAATCATCACCAAATCTTCAGATTGTGTGAAGGTGGAGTTTAGTTTGTAACAGGAATTCATATGCTTTAGAAGTTTGAATCCATGTAGGGTTCTATAAGCCAGAACGAGGATACAATTTTGAGTAAATGATTTGAAGAGCCCTCAAAAGAGGATGACAGAGACTTCCTGCTCAAGTTTGCACAATAAAACTGGAAAATCCACCCAGTAGAGGGGGCTGTAGGCCTAAAAGCCACCATGATAAGCAAATTAGGTAAATTTTAAGGATTAATTTATCCTTATGTCCCTAGGAGAAGCTTGGTATGGCAAGAGAGGTATCAAATATGCCATTTCTCCATCTATCTATAGCGATTTATTTTTCCACACACATATATGTATCTATAGACTTGCAATACTTTATAATCACTATAAAATGGAAATTGCATTCTATGTTGGGACTTGAGTGTGGAGAGTATTAAAGGGAAGGTTATATTTAACCAGGAACTCATTGAGGACAAAAGCGAAGGGATTGAAAAGAGATATTTGAAGCCCTTTACCAGGAGTTTAAAAAATATGAAGTTTTACAGAAAGCTCACAAGTCATTACAGTCGTTTCCCTTGCTCTGTGTGGGACTGCTAGCAAGCTCTGGAGGTACTTTAAATGTTCTACCTTACATGGTATGTGTGCGTTCCCAACACTGGTGGGGGGTGGGATGAAGACTGCTCTGCATATCTATTTTCAAATTTCTAGCATGAGAGAGCACTCCTCAGGATGTTTTCAAGGTGACCCAAAGGAGTCCTGGAAAAAGAGTTGTAGCCAGGACGTAGGGCTGAATATTTCAAATAAATAAGGGGACAACAGCGACTTACCTAAAAATGTAATTTATAAGATGCTTGAAGGGACTTCTGAAAGCTGAATTGTAGTAGAACGGACTCTTTTGCTGTAATAGTCCAGTCTTCTGACCCACACTCAATGGAGCCATTAAACCCTATTTACTAGGGATGTGGAGAAAACATTGAGTAGTTCATGGGAATGACAGTAATAGCCACAGAAAACATGGGGGACACCCCTTCTTTCTCCTAACTGCAGCCACTGAAGCCCAGAACCCAAAATCGGAGACAGAAGACTGACAGGCTACCGGTAGAGGGCCTTGCATTGCATTGATGGCACAGGCCAGGAGGCATCCCCACGAGACCAATGGATCAGCACTAACTGGGCTATCAATGACTACCAGGGAGATAGTATCAGAGTCTCACAGCCTCCAATGGAAGGAGAATAGTTTTTAAGTCCTGGTAGTTCCAGCGATGTAACTCAGTGTCAAAGTCTAGTCACCCTCATGGTCACAGTGATATTATTCACGTTTTTCTTTTTGTAACTCTCTCCAGGTTACATATAGCTAAAATAAGTGTCCCCAAATGAAAAAAAAAAAAAACTGCATTGTTTCTGACTCACAGGTAGCCTTTACCCACGAGGACATATTGCCAGTTTACTCTGTGAATTTTCCACAGGAGGAGTGGTTATTTCAAAACATTTTCAATGAAAACGTGTAAGAATTGCAATGACCTTTTCATTTGCCTCTATGTGATTTTTTTTAATTGACCAACCAACAAAACAACAGAAATTTGCTGTATTCTTTGATGCAACTGCTTTCAGGGTATGATACACACCCTCTTCTTGCTCCCTGGCCCCCAATGCAATGACAGATTCCATCGCACTCACAAATGGCCAGCATTTGGCTGCATAAATTCATTTTAACTTAAGCCTTCAATCCTTTAAATATGTGATGCATAATAAGTTCATTCAATGCATGAAATAATTTTTGAGCTAATACAGACTTTAGAAAATATAAAGTGAATGCAACTATTTTACACTTAATCAAGAACAGGGATATTATTCAACTTTGCCAAAGTGATTCAGCAGAGTCAGAAGTATATTTTAATTTCTTGATATCCAGTTTCTATTTTTAAAAGTTAATGTAAGTCTTATCTTAATTTTAAAAAATAATAGCAAGAATGACAATGCAAGAAATAATTCCAAAATGTTGGTTCCTCCCTTTTTAAATGTCTTGAGACAGCCAAGTCTTTAAGAAAATGTTTCAAGCATAGATTAAGCTTCTGATTCCAGATGAATATTTATTCAGCATATAACTGGACCTCTGACAAAGCATTTAATGATTTGGGTGAGGACTGCTTGGATTCATGAAGACTAACAACAATAATTTGGTTTATTCAAATAAAGTTTCATAATTCACTACAGAAAGATTTCATTTGAAAGGGTGAACACATGTACACTTCCTTATATTGTCAATAGATACCTAGATGGAAAAAGAACACAAAACTATAAGACTGTAAACTCTTACAAGACTTACCATTATTTTTCCACAGACCAAAGAGTATGAAAGTGGGGATTACTCCCCCTGATCTTTGGGTAGAACCCAGTACAGAAATAAACTAGATGAAACACAGCACATGATGCGGTGAGCACACTGCTTTCCCTGGGCTGGACCCATGATTGAGTGGGGCTAGATGAGCAGTCAGCCTAGTCAGATTGAAAATAGCTGCCTTTGACTCAGCAAGAGAAAAATGAAGTCCTTTAGAAGGTAAGGCAGAAAAAAAAAACAAAAAAAACAAATGTTACGCTGTCTTGTTACAGTGCACAGAAATGAGCTTGGTGCAAGAAGAGTGAGTGGGGGAGAGAAATGGAGATGTCAGGAACATCTAGGGAGATTCTCCCTGGTGTGACTGTGGCTAGACATGAAAACCTCTTTACTTCTCTGAATTCATTTCTTCTTTATTCTTGCATTAATTGAATGCCCAACTAAAGAAGAGATAACCCCCGTTAGTTATGTAAATATAATCCCTGAATAATTGAAACTCCAAAGAAAATATAGCATAGCTGCATATACATTCATTTATTCATGTATTTATTGATTGGTGTATAATAATCTAATAAAAACTACTAAGTGTGAGGCTGTGTTCCTTGATATGTGGAGATGTGATTACTACTTTTGCTTTACTGAAGTTGGAAGTTTAATTAGAAAATATTTACACGAAATATGTTTGTGATTTGAGTGACTCTTTCAAGAAAGATGACTTGGGTAAATCCCAAATTAAAATAAATGTCGTTTTTTAACTTATAAAATCTTGGAAATAGGGCCTCCCCGGTGGCGCAGCGGTTGAGTGCTGGGTTGCGAGTGTACTCTTCTTCTCTGGGTTGCGAGGCTGCCCACAGCCTCTGCAGCACCAGTTCGACCCCCGCTGCTCCCCGGCCACGGGAGGAGGGTCCCACATGGCGCGCAGACCTCTCCTGCCGCCCGCTGCTCCCCTCAGCAGTGTACTTCGGCCCTTCTGCCTGCTCTGCTCCCCGCTCTGGCTCTGGTGAATTCTCTCATCCTTCCGCGCTTCTGACTGTACCCAGTGCTTGTATGTATGTATCAATCAATTAATCAATCAATAAATCTTAAAAAAAATAAAATAAAATCTTGGAAATAAGAGAGTAATCAGCAAACTGATAATGTTGAAGGCTTTCTAAAAGGCATAATGTGGATAAACTGGATAAAGGGAAGAGACCACAGACCAGACCAAAACAGAAAGGGTGCTACAAAGGGAAGTATAATCCAGAGGTGGTTCAGTCACGGGTTTCTCAGATTTGATAAGTTAGAGAAAACAAGGGTGTACTAGGGAAAATCCTGATCCTCAGTACCCTATATTCATTTAGTCTTCACATGTATTCAATATAATGAAATTATATGTATGCATGTATGTATCAAATCTCCTTGTTCCCAGTAGCAATAAACACAGCTTGCCACAAATCTTGGCTTTTAATACTATTCTCCAGTAAAAGGAAGTGGACCTCCTCGGAGAAATGGCTGATGCTAGGCATGGAGCAGTTCATTTACAAGATGAGCCTGGAGCCTCTCTCTGTCAGAAAGTATGGTAGTGCTAAGAAAAAGGGAGAAAAATGAGAGCTTGTCAAAGGACATTTGATGCTAACTGAATGAGGTCTTGATAAACAGAGCAGGAACAACATGAGTAACGAAACAATAAAATGATATTGGATTATAAACCAAAGTATAAAATAGGGGCCTCCCTGTGGCACAAGGGTTGAGACGCAAACTATGAAGCTGTCAGCGGCCTCTGCAGCATGAGTTTGATCCCCCACTAGGGAGCAACCCACATGTTGCAGCAGACCTCTCCTGACTCACCCACTACTCCTTTCAGCGGTGTAGGTGTATTTCAGTCAGTCTGCCTGTTCTGTCCCCACTCTGTCTCTGGTGAATCCTCTCACCCCCCAAACCTCTGGCCTGTACCCCAGCTCTTGTATGCATACATGATCTTTTAAAAAAAAGTATAAAATAAATACTCAAGTCTTGATACTGATTAACGAATAATTGGATAAATACAGAGAAAAGACAAGTCTTCACAGAAGAACCCCCAATAATGTCTGTGAATATGTGCCAGGATGTAGAACATAATGCCCCTCCTTAGGTATGCATGTTCACAGGATCTTCCTACCAAACACCATGATGTGACAGCTGTATAAACATGACAAACACCAACTCAACGAGTAATCCAGTCATAATGATAGTGTGTGCTTGAGAAGAATTACTTTATCACTGTAGTCTTCCTCCCAAAACCCTATAATTCCAGTGTAAACATGAGAATAATATCAAACCAATTTCATTAAAGGGATAGCCTACTATTGATCTATTGTTCCTCAAAACAGTGAACATCAAGGATGATCTGAAGACCCCAAAGAAACACGATGAGCAGAAAATGTAATGGCGGATGTTGGGTGGGATATTAGAACAGGGAACGTCTGTTATTAAAAAACTAAGGAAATCTCAATAAAAGTGGAACTTAATTATTAAAACTTTATCAACATCAGTTCATTAACTGTAACAAATGTATTATATTAATATAAAATATTTAAAATAGGCAAAACAGGATGTATGGAAATTAAATCATCTCCACTACTTTTCTGTAAAGAAAATAGCATCCTAAAAATAAGCTAGCTTATTTTTAAAGCAATTAAAACTTAATATAGGTGGACAAAGACAATGCAGACAACTTTTCAATTCTTATACAAGCTAAATAGGAAGTATCCAATAGGGGTTCCCACAAATAGATCTGACCAACCAATTTAAATAATATAGACAATTGGTTGGGAGAGAAAAAAAGAACATGGAAATTATGAAGGAAAAAATAAGTGACATGGTTTCTTCACATAGGAATGTTACAAGGAGAACTATAAGGATAGTTAAAAAAAAATAAGAAAATGAAATAAGAAATAATGACAAAAGAAATAAAATTGAAAATATCCTCAAAGCTGAAGAGAAATATCCAGAATTTAAAGAAAAATAAAGATACAAGAATCCAACACATAGATATAGTCAAATAATATGAAAATTCTAAATGCTCCCAACAACAACAACAACAAAAATATATCCAGTAGTGAACTGATCAAATATTTACCTAAAAAAGCAATAGTAAACAAAGAGCAACACAATTAATATCCTGGGTGGACAGGAGAGCTGACTTGGAAGCAGAGGTAGGGAATGATAAGTGGTAAAACTCACATCTAGGGCTGCCAGATTTAGTGCATAAAAATGCAGCTATCCAGTTAAAATTGAATTGTAGATAAGCAATACTTGAGACATACCCCAAAATTATTATTTTAATCTAAAATTCAAATGTAACTAGATGGCCAGTATTTTTATCTGGTACCCCTACTCTTAGCTTAATCTTAGTATCTATTGAAGGGCAAGATCAGTTATGGAAATTGAGTACCTACTACAAGCTCAAAAATACCCAACTGTCTACTGGACATCCCTTAAATGATTAACAGACTCTTCAACATGATATATCAAAAACTGAAATCCTGATTTGCCAGAAACCCTTCCCTGATGGCTTCATCTACCTTCCTGTCAAAATCTAATCCATCAGTAAGTGCTGACAAATTACCCTCTGGATACATCTCAAGCCCATTACATTTCTCTACATCCCCACCTCTACCACCATCCTTCAGAACACCATGGTCTTTAGCCTGAATTAACCCAGCTGTCTAGAATGGACCCACAGCCTCAGTCAACCCTTTCTTCACCTCACAGCCACAATGGATCAATTTATTTCCTTGCTTATAAGCCACTGGCTTCTTCCTCTTAAATTTAATCCCAAATCTCCTATCATAGTCCACAAGGTGGAAAGCAAGCCAGCCTCCTCATACCTCTCTGATAACTGCTCCTTTCTCCCTCCAGTTTGTTGTGGTGTTAATTTCTTGAATCCACCAACCTTTCCTCGCTTGTTAATGCATGTGCACACATTGCTTCTCTTGCCTTTTTGGTTTTGTCTGAATATCACCTCTGCAGAGACACCTTTCAAATTGACTTTATCCAGCGCTGTGCTAGCAAGTTGGACTCAGATTCAACTTCCTCCAGAGACACCAACCTTGAGAAAAGGTAGGAGTGAGTTTAAAGGACCCGTTTCAGGGTCCCCACAAACATGAATGGCAAAAGCACTATCTGGTCTCTAGTCACTCTTACCTTATGAAGTGCCTGTTCCAACCAAATAGTTTCCTCACTTTCTCAGGTAATTCCATATTCTCATATAGTATTTGCAAATGTGCTTTCCCTTATTATCTTGCCTTCACTGGCTTTTCAACTGCCAGTGTACCATATTTTCTTCCTGTTCAACTGAAGTTTTACTTCTTCCACAAAATTTTGGGGTGCCCCTCCTGCCTTCTATAAGCTCTAACTGCCAGAATCATTGTTGCTCTGTGTAATGCACATGGTTGACATTCTTGGCTTCAGTCCCACCTCTACCACTTGTAAGTTTGGTTACCTAACTTCTCAGAGCTTTATGTATCCTAACTGAAGTGTGGACTATAGGATCATGCTTATGGTTTCTAAGGGAATCAAACAAGCTATAACAGCCTAGTTTTTGACACACAAGACAATTTATATTTGTCTCCTCTTCCCTTTTCCTTTCTCATTTGACACCTAGAATATGCTAGCACAGGAAGTGAAGAATTCAAATAGATTGATAAGAGCACAGCCATAAGGAAGTAAATGAATAGAGTTCCAGGACTGACAGATCTTGAGTCTTGACAATGCAGACCACTGCCGAGGAGCAACTGCTCTTTCCATAATGCATTCAGGAAGCTGATGCTATGAATTCACCTCCAAGAGACTAAGAATGAACTAGAAGCTGAGATTTATTCCTGTCTCATCATTTCCAATCATGTGGACCCTTGGAAACTTCTCCCTGCTGTTCCCCAGAGATCTACCTGCTGCTAACGGACCACCTAAATCTGTTCCAAATGTTGAATATTTTTGTAACCTGGAAATACTTTGTTTAAGGGATTTACTCTTTAAGACCAAGAGCTTCAAGATAATGATATGATATCAATAAGTATTCATACTTTCTTCCAAATGACATTTCCTTTAATCTAGTACAAACAGCTGTAACTCCCAAAATGTTTTACTTAAAATTAAAATTTTGAAAGAATATTTTGCATTATGTTTTAACTTAAAAAATCTGCTTAGCTTTTTTCTCTTTTTTTTTTAAAGGGATACAGTCTTTTTTTTTAAGATTTATTTATTTATTTATACAAGCACTGGGTACAGTCAGAAGCGCAGGAGGGTGAGAGAATTCACCAGAGCCATAGTGGGGAGCAGAGCAGGAAGAAGGACCGAAGCACACTGCTGAGGGGAGCAGCGGGCGGCAGGAGAGGTCTGCACACCATGTGGGACCCTCCTCCAGTGGCCGGGGAGCAGCCGGGGATCGAACCAGCACTACAGAGGCTGCGGGCAGCTTCACAACCTAGCGCTCAACCGCTGCACCACCGGGGAGGCCCAGCCTTTTTCTCTTTGGATCATAGGAAGAAAGGCTTCTCATTGAAGGGAAAGGAAGAAATAATTTTTAAAATATTTCACTTTTCCAAAAGTAGCCACATTTTGTACATTAAAAAAAAAAAAACATAGTTCTTAATTCTGGAGGAAATTAAATCACAGTGTAGTGAGAATATAAATATATTATATGCAAAGTGAGTAGAAATCACAGTATGGCAGTTAAATTTGGCATGAAGTATTTTTTTTTTCCTCACCATTGTCTGAGGTAATCACAAAATACCAGAACATCTGGGCAGAGAATGGGCACTCTGCCTTGGTAACTCCTCAGTCTTAAGAAAGTCTTTGGTACCTGAGTATC
This sequence comes from Talpa europaea, assembly GCF_964194135.1. Classification (NCBI taxonomy): domain Eukaryota; kingdom Metazoa; phylum Chordata; class Mammalia; order Eulipotyphla; family Talpidae; genus Talpa; species Talpa europaea. Next base: position 16,684,978 of record NC_140077.1, read on the forward strand.
TTTATTTTTTCCCCAGTCTCCCTAATAGCCCCTGCCTGGATGCCATGCAAGATTTGTGCCTTCTCTTTGCAAGTCAGATTCTTCCAGGTGCTGGTTGTAAGATGCACAGATTGGAACTTCCACAGACTTACCCTTCTACACTCCTTCTTTTCAAGCAGTCTCTTCATCAGTTGGAGAGCAGCAAAATTAGTATCATCTTTTAGTTTCTGTTTGCTGAGTAGGATGGCTGAGTAGAGCCAGATTATTAAATCTGAAGAGAGGAAACCCAATTTGGCAAGGGGATTTGGTTCTGATCAGTTTATTTGTTTCTGCAGAGAATTCTTTAAGTAGATGGAAAGGGACGACTTGATCAGCTAGACTGGGGCACTCTGGAGGCCTATTGGAAAGTTTAATTTATTTGTATTTATTTTGCATTTATGCTCAGCAGGGGAAGCTCTTGAAGAAAGTACACTGTGCATACATACTAAATATCAGTTACATCAGTTTCCACATGCACGCTACTCATAAAACATGATTGGAGCACAATAAATATGGAGATATGAAATGCTTAAATTAAAATATTATTAGTTAAAGCAACTGTGAGAACTCCTTATACATAATTATTAAGTCCTGACTTCCCTGAGAACATCAGGTGGATATTTCAGATAATTTCTCCCATGGAGACATAGGAGGTGTTTGGCTTTATAAAATTCCCTGTTCATTTAAAATAGATCCAATATCAGCCACTGGAAATAGCTAAATCATCGTGACCTCCTATGTCTTACACAATAGACTCTGAGCCCTCAATTTTGAATTGGAATTTACCAACACAAATACTAGAGGGTATGTTTGTGTCCTATTTATCCTATATGTATGACATCATCATAACAAAATTATTATTTTAATACATATTCATGAAAATCTTCGATAAATAGCTTGGATTATAAAATTGGGCAAGCCCTTTATCCTTACTAGCAATCCAGGACTGGGTTAAAGTCTGTAGAAAAACTTTACACCCACTAAGAAAAGGAACCCATTGAGTTTCATTATGTTATAGGGCAGAAGGAGGGACACCCCAGGACCCCTTAACCTGACCATTCTAAATATGTTCTGCCATGTGATACATCAAAACAAAACATAGTTTAGTATGTAAGACCTTTAATAGAAAGTAACTTCAACATGATTATTATGCAATAAAGAGAAGAGAAAGAATATAGTTAAAATAGTTTCCTCTTAAACACCCAAAATTACCCATCCCCTTGTGGGTAAATGCCAAGCCTAACAGGGTTGGTCCAAAGCAGGACACCTGAGGCCAAAAAGCTTGCAACAAGTCTAAGGCACCTTCTGGTGGGGACCCATAGGAAAGGAACAAAAGGGCCCAGACAAATCTGGAAGGAAAAGAACAAAATCAAACTCAACACAAAGGCCCATTGTTAATCTCCCCATGGTCTTTCGCTCATGTCTGTTTCAAGTGTCTCCTTCCAAGTTGAAAGGGTTGGTGTGGTAAAGAAAAGGAGAGCCAGGCCAAGTTTCTCACAGGCTGGGAAACTTTATTGCACCCCCGGGTGAGATTCACCGACCCAAAGTGGGGGTCGGTTAAGTCACACCCATTGTCAGGGGAAGGGAGGTTTTTTATAGGGTGGGAGAGGGAAACAGGGCTTGCAGAGTGGTGGTGGCCGGAGGGACTAGTTTGATGAGGAACAGAGTTGTTTTTCTCAGTTCAAAAGTTCTTGAGTCAGTTGTTGTTCTGATGGTATCAGCAGGCCCTCAGTCTCACCCCTAAGTGGGCTTTTGCATTCCTGTCCCCTGCATCAAATTTTCACAAGTCCCTGGTACAAGTCCAAGGCTGAGAAGCATGTGCAGTTTCTTCACATGTCTCTCTGCTCTAAGTGCTTCCTCCAGATCCTCTTCCTGATCTCCTTCCTTCCTTCCTTCTCCCAGTCTTCTCCAGCTTCCCTCCCTGCCTGCTCCACCCTTCTTGGGTGAGACAGGGAACCTGGAACATCCCCTTTCCCTGCTGATTACTCTGTTACAGAATCTATCAAAGAACAAATTTGGATCATTAAATTGTGGCAGTTAAGTAAGACTTCATGCAGTTATGACATATGAGGGAGAGAGGATAAAAAGAAACCCAGAAGCTTCAGAATGTTTCAAATTAGGATGAAGGACATGCATGAGGCATTGAGTCAAGCAGGGCAGAGCAACACACCTGGGGTTCAGGAAGGGAGTCAGCTTGGCCAGTGGAGAGGCTTTATTTAATCAGTGGTAGGAAGAAAGCCAGGCAGCTGGGCTTGAGCTTCAAGTCACATAAATTTGAAGCCACAATAAGTTACTAAAAGAGGGAATAGTTGAGAAAGTAGAGTTGTAGAATTGGGAGTTCCCATAAATCATTTTTACTAGTTGTTTCAAGGTGGTGAAAATTCTAGTAAAAACCACCTAGACACAGTGTTACAGGGCAGGGAGAGGTGCACCCTGGACCTCCCAAACCTGCCTATTCTAAATGGGTTCTGCCATCTGCAGCATCAACACAAACATCTATGAGACTTTAATGGGAAGGAACTTTAATACAATTGGGAAACAAAACAGGAAACGCAAAGAATATATTTTCTAAATCAAGCACCCAAATTTACCAGTCCCCTCATGGGTAAAAGTCCATCCAAATGGGATTGGCCCAGAGCAAGGCCCCAAAGCCTGCCACAATTCTAAAGCATCTTCCAGTGGGTGTTATAGAGCAGCCCCGATATTAAACGGGTTCCTGGCTGTGGGTCCTCACCCACGCGTTTTAAAGGGACTTATGAATACTCTACTACAGACACACACAAAAGGTTAATAAAAGGTTTATTTACAAGAGAAAAGAAAATAAGGAAAATGTACAAACCAGGGAGAAAATAGGGAAATAAAGTCTTTAATGTGTCCTACCCGATCCGACGACCTGGAAACCCAAAGTCACTCTCAGAGCTGGCCGGACTGCTGTGAGCTGGCGCAGAGCCAAAAATGGGGACTCCCCAAAGCCCATGTGTCTGCCTTTTATATCCACCTGGCTGCTTAACCCCACCCTCAGGTCCCAGCCACCTTCCCTTTGGTGGTGATGGGATTTGGAATTCCCAGTGTCTTTGGCTTTGACCTGGGGTGGGGGTGGAGTCCACAAAGCCTATATGGAATTAGCTTTGGGACATCCTTCTCCCCCTAACAATTGGGGACCCACAGAAAAGGGTCAGAAACAACGAGACAAGCCTGGAAGGAAAAGAGCAAAATCAAAATCAAGATAAAAGCTGCCATTGTCACCTCCACACAGGTCACACCCACATCTGTGTCACCCAGTCCACGACCAAAAGGCAAGCACAGTTTCTTCACGTGTCTCTAGGCTCCATGTGCCTCCTGCGGTCTCCTTCTGGCTCTCCATCCTGCTTCCTTCCTTCTCAGTCTCCTCTGCAGCTTCCTCTCTCCCTGCTCAGCTCCACCCTCCATTTTGGTGGGGCAGGGAACCTGGAACCTCCCCCTTTCCTGGGGACCACCCTTTTACAACAGGAGATAGAGAAAGGAAGAGGCCTAGAGAGTGTGGGAAGGGTGGGTATGTGAGAAGGATTGGAGGAGCCAGTCCCACATATTTACCCTCCAGTTATTCTGTTTCGCTTCCAAAGCAGAACATCTACACAGCCCCCACTGTAGCCCATTTTCCACAATGCCCTATGATTTCAACGATTAGCTTAAATTATTCAAGATGCAAGGGAGGTATTTTCTTGCACCACTAAATTGGGATGCTGTTCCTTTCTTTCCTATTTTCTCCTGTATGAAGATTTACCCTTTCCTCTGCCCAGTACCATTACATGTGCTCTTTTCCTGGTGAGTTTGAGAAAATATGCTCTTCAAAAGCCCATCAGTGTGAATTGGGGAAACTTCCCTGAGAGTGGATGTATTTTACAACTAATAAGCCCTGTTACTCTCCATGCCCCAAGCAAGCAAAGAGTCTTCCACAAGAGGCCAAGGAATGTGCCTGGGTAAAAGGTGTGAAGTGCCAGAAGCAAAGAATCAGCTGCAGGATTGCTTAACACTCTCAGTCTTTGTTTGCAAAGATCTGACAGTTTACTTTGAGCACTGATGTGGTACAGCAATTGAAAGCAGTTGAGCAGTTTAAGGTGGCTCCCTAGACTTGAGGCTTCACTGGAAACAACAGAAGAAAGAAGCATGGCTTGTGGTTATTGTTGGTATCACTGGGGGCTCCTGCGGTGAAGTGATCCTCAGAGAGTGCCCCTCTGCAAGAAGGACAGGCTGCAAGGGACATATGCACCGGAAGGAAACAAAGTTTGTTAAGCCCAGAGGGCAAATAAAGAAGGGAAATGGGGGAGCTTATGTGGGGGTGGGAGACAAAGAGACATGGAATTGGTCCTAAAGTCCCCTTGTGTTTTGAAACACAATTCAGATTTCATTTCATTTTAGGCATTTTGTTCTATAATAATAGACACTTAACAATGATGCTGTCTTGTATACATTTTGGAGATAAGCATCAAATTAATTGCTTAGCATCTCAGCAAATTAAAGGATATATTTTTTGGAATGGATTCTTAGCTGTTAAAGGTAAGTCTGGTCCCATATACTAGCATTCAAATGACTATTTCCAGTTTTGTGGATTAGGAGTAACTCAACCAGAATTAGCTTGTTAAGAACATATCAAATGTGTAGGAATATCCTGGGTTTAAGAGTATGATGAAATAAACACAAGACCCCTACCTTCAAAGAAAGTTAGATTTATTCAATTGTAACATGGCGAAAGATGTGCTAAACCATATTCAAGAGTAACTAATATGGTGCAAACTAGAAATTCAACAGGAGGTCCCCAGATTCCATGTTTTCATTTAGTTCTAATTGGAAAACTAGCACCGCACTGAGTTTTCCTTTATTTTTGCTGTGCTATAAATATTGCTTTCTGAACAGATTACTCTTCCAATGCTCTATTATGTTATTCATGCCTTTTCTCACCTGCTTATGCCTAAGTGTTTTGATTCAAGTCAGCCATTTATTGAAATTACATTTCAGAAATCAAAAGAGCAGCTCTTTATGGAAAAAATGTGAGGGTGGGGAGTTGAGGGTGGGGCTGACAAGTGGTAGCTACAGGTAATTCTACAAGAAGCAATTGATGCTCCTCTCTAATAGGAAATGGAATGAGATGAGTTTTCCCCTAGTCCTCTGGGGAAATCATTCAAATATACACTCTTATCAAACTCTAATAATGTTCTTGCTTCTGCCTGTTTGCTTTGATGAAGCTGATAATAACAGAAATCTACATTTATTTGCATTTTTCTACTAGGAGTCACTGAAGCATCCCAGAACATCATTTTAAAGTGCATATGCCTGTAAGTGGAAAAAACATGAAATGTCATACAAATGCAGACAGGGGAGTTCTGAAATGGAATTCATTGTAAGCATGAGCTATGAACTTGCTTCCTACTTGTTGGTGTCCTTGACCCGGGAAATATTTAAGGAAGCTATCTTTTTTTGTAAGTCTTCAGGATGAAAGTATTTAAAAAAGCATTTCTCCCTAGCAGTACAACAAATACAGTCCCAATTCCCTTCCTAACTACTCTCTCCCCCATCATATGATGGTAATCTTGCAGATTCTTGAGATTCTTGATTCTACTAAAAATCAATAAAGCCTCTCTGGTGGTACAGGGGTTAAAGTCTCAGCTCTAGCAAGCTATTCCCAGCCACTGCGACCTGAGTTTGATCCCCACCCAGGGAACTAATCCACATGCACAACCTCTTTCCTCTCCTTGATCTAATTTTCTCATTCTACCAATGTGTAAAGGAGGAAAAAAGATCATTATCACACCCATTTTATAAATCGCATAACTGAGACAAAAGGAAAAAAATGAAACAAATCTAGATTTTACTGGAAAAATGGGATTAGAACTCCTGACTTAAATCCCATATTCTCTGGTTTTACCATGTTTAGTTACTTGAAGTTGGAGTGAGAATACCCAAAATAAAATATGGGAAGGGGAAAAGTATCACATGGAAAAATATAATGATTTCATTAACAATGATTGATTTGCTAGAAATTATTATTCGTCCATTATCAAAATTGAAAATACCATAAGACTATAAGTAATCCAAAATAAAATCTGGTCCTCCATTTTAGAATTCTAATTTGAGTCTCTGTCCAAAACCAACGAAAATTAAATCCTGCAAGGAGGGCCTCCCCTGATGGTGCAGCAGTTGAGCACTGGGCTACAAAGCTGCCTGCAGCCTCTGGTGCACATGGCGCGACAGACCTCTGCCGCGCCCGCTGCTCCCCTCAGCAGTGTATTTCGTCAGTCTGCCTGTTCTGCTCCCCACTCTGGCTCTGGTGACTTCTCTCACCCTCTGGCGCTTCCCACTGTACCCAGTGTGTGTATAAATAAATAAATAAATAAATAAATAAATAAATAAATAAATCTCAAAAAAAAAAAAAAATCCTGCAAGGATATGTATGTAACACAGACTGTTCTGCAATTTGTTGTGACCGCCCCCCACCCCCACCCCTTGGTTGTTTTGTTTGTTTGCTTGCTTGTTTTAACTTTGCAAATATCTTGTACAGGATTCCATAGAAGCACACCAATTTGTAGCTAATAATTTTTCAGTGTTCTAGAGAGCAGTAATGCGGGAATATATGAATACATCGTTTCTTAACCAGTCTTACTCCCCCCTCCCCTGCCTTCCTATGCTATAACATGAAATGCTACCAGCATGGACTGGAAGGCCACTTGGAAACATGAATATATTTGTTTTTTAAGTTTATCTATTAGACTAAATGTGTTCAATTTTCACATTGTAGCAGATTTTGTTTCATGAGTTGACCCTTTCTGAGAAAGTCTTTGATATTGGTAGCATTTTGGAAGCCTTCATTTTACTCCCATAGCAACAAAACAGGCATTCACCACAAAGAGAATAAAAGGGTGAAAAAAAAAAAAAGCAGAGATGAGCTTTCTGTCTGTGTTTCATTCTCTTGGTGATGATGGGGTCAACTGCAGGAGCCATCGCACACTGTAGCCATATATCTGAATAGTATCATGAATACAGATACCACATCTTCTAGGGACATTTGGACACCAGGTAACAAACAAAAATGACAACAAGACAAAGGACCTACATTTAAAAAAAATCTTAATAAAATCTCATCCTGCAATCATTTCTTTGCTAACTTTAAAGAAATTCTTTCCATAAATGAAATAAAACTTTTTCTACCATTTAAGTTTTAAATTAATTTTTATGTTTTATCCATGTGATTTATTATCTATAATACAAAGTATCCTTTTTAACTGTTTATTTTCCTAGATTCTTCCATCTTTACAAATAATATTTTTGTGATATTTTTGTGGTTTTTCTCAAAGAATTTATACTTACATTGTGTTTTTCTGGTTAAAATAGTTAAGGGTTTTTAGTTATGTTCCTCAAATACCCCTTACACTGTACAACCCTTCTTCTACCACTACTGTTAAAATCCTCCCAACATAGGGCATCCCTGGTGGTGCAAACTATGAAGCTGTCCTCAGCTGCTGCAGCACGAGTTCAGTACCTGGGCTGCCCACATGGGAGCTACCCACATGGCGCAGCAGACCTCTCTTCTCTCACCCACTACTCCCCTCAGCAGTGTATTTCAGTAGATCCGCCTGTTCTGCTCCCAACTCTGTCTCTGGTGAATCCTCTCACCCCCCACACCTCTGCCCTGTACCCCAGTACTTGTATGCATAAATAATTAAACCTTAGAAAAATTAAAATAAAATCCTCCCAACATAATTGCAGCACTTTGGGGGAGAAACAACCAAATACTGGGTTTTGCATTATTATAATCATTTGTATATTATACTAGAGAGCCAGAATATGTGTGATTACATTTTTCTTGTATTTTATTATTTATTAATAATAGCCTTCCCCACTTAATTTTCTATGTTGTTACCATGTTTTATTTTCTCTTCGAACGTTCTCTAAGTTATCAAATACCTGTAAGTGTACTTTGTCCAAATGCTCAGTATTTTCAAACACACCCTCAGTTTCCATTTACTTTTTCTTTGAAGTCATCCTTCTTGCATTTCTTCAATTTCCCACTTCAATCTAAATCAGTTCATCTTCCTGCTTCAATCTGAATTGGTCACTCTCACTGCAGGTAGAGGATTGATCTTTCACGTCTCATCTGGATGAGACTTCCTGTTTCCTGAATCGAAATCCTATTATTTTTTCCTTTGTTTAGCAGAGGACAATGTTCAGTAGCTTCCTAAGAAATAGTACCTTGGAGTACATTTCCTGAGCCCTTTTATATATGTCCACATATTGTAGGTATATCTCTATAGTCTCCTGGCACAAAATTAATTGCTGGAAGTCTGATGCCTGATTCATTGTAAACACCCTGCAGCTTCTGGTGTTTCCATGGGCATGATGATAGCCTAGGTGTGGATTTTTGTTTCATGTAATGACCTTGCACCATCACAAGGACACATCTCTTGTCCTGGGAAACTTTCGTTATGATTTTTTTACTAATGCCTTGTATATCTTTTTTTTTTTTCCTGTCCTCTCTCTTCCTAAGGGGTTTTCTTGACTCTATCTTTTAAAACACTGATATTTTTTCAAGTTTGTCAATAATATTTTTAATTTCTAAGAACTTATTTTCAAAATTTGTTTTCTTATCCCCATTCACACTCATAGCAATTTGTTTTTATTTCATGACAATAGCATCCTCTTAAATCTCTAAAATAATGAACAGCTGTTTATTTTTGAAATTTTTTCTGCTCCCTGTGATGAATCAATTTTTCTTAAGTTTCTTTTATTTTCTGTCTTACATGTTGAAGACTTTCCTCAAGTATCTGGTAATCCTCAGTTCTCAAATTGCATTGGAGAGGAAGGCATTGAATAGCTGATAGAAATTCTAGAAGCAGGGAAGTTCTTACTTACCTGAGACTTTCATAATAGATTGTTGGAAGAGAAAGTCCAGTTCTTAATTAAAAAGCTTTCTATTTCTCCTAAGAATACTTCCATGTCTGGGCATGTGGTGGCATGGGTCAGTTACCTGACACACTAATCTTATCCTGCTATAGTCAAGGACCTATAATTCACTTTTCTAGATACCCTTATTTTCTGTCTGGTACTTCAACTCACGACTGCAAACGCTAGGACCAGCTACTAAATTTATGGGACTCATTGCAAGTGGGAACATTTTTTAAAAAATTATAAAGAAATTCAAGATTAAGGGCCTCCTGGTGGCTCAGGGATTAAAGACAGCACAATCAAGCTATTGCTAGCCACTACAGCAAATGTTCGATCCCCTGCCAGCTAGGGAGAAACCCACATGGCAGAGCAGACCTCTCCTCTTTCACCCACTACTCCCCTCATCAGTGTATTTCAGTAGATCTGCCTGAGCTGCTCCCCATTCTCTCTGGTGAATCCTCTTACCACCTGCACCTCTGGCTTACACCCCAGTTCTCGTATGCATAAATAAATAAATCTTAAAAAAAAGAAATTCAAGATTTAGCTAGCAAAGTATTACACAACTAGGGAGTCTTGTGCTTGGGGTGCTCTGAGTAGCATGCAGGCTGTTCACCCATGAAAACACAGACATGCTGACCCCCGATTTCTGGTATAGTTTCCCCCTGAACTAATGAATAGCCTGTTTTTTGAAAGGTTGCAAAATGGATAATCATCTGACTGAAAAGCATGAGACTAAGGATGCAGGGAATGAATTTTAAATCAATTTGCATGTTTTCAGTATCACACCTTGCTTTCACTTGCTGTAGTTCTAGAAAACCTCCAAGAATTCAGGCTTTCTGGGGTTCTATGGAAGAAACCAGTTTCTATCTCACAATTTCATCCTTGCTTCCCCTGGAGCCATAGTCTACTCTTCAAAATGAGTTGCCTTTCCTCTTTTCATCTTTCAAAAGTTTGATGACACCTGTTATCTGATATTTTCTCCTCTCTCATTCTACTTATAATTTTGCTTTTGTATCTTTTTTCTTAAAACCATAATTTAGGGCTATTTCCAATGAAAAAGATATAAAAACAATTCATTTTCCAAAGCACCATGTTTAACCAGACTCATGGCAAAGTATTTAGACATTTTCTTGTTTTATTACATCTAAACAAGATATCTCATTTTATTCTCAATTACTCAACATGTATTAGTTATTGGTCAATTAAAAGATAAAATTTACTGAGTCATTTAATGATATTTTGAGTTTGAATACAGTTTGCTCTCAAACGCCCCCCCATAACCATCTCCTCCTCCCAATCCTTAAAAAAAAAAGTAAGTTTTCCAGAAAATACAGAAATAGTATAGGTTATGTGCTATGTTTATTACCCCAAATATTTTGGGACAACAGATCTCTTGCTCCAGTCAAATCACTGTCTGAAGAAGATAAGGTATTCAATTTTTAATTGCAGCCATTGTGAATCTAGCTGTTTTGTAGCAACTAACATATAATCACTAGCTAACTATTCTCCACTGGTTTCAAGACAAAAACCTCATATTTAATAAGCCAAGAACAGCCAAGAACTTAGTGACCGATAATCATTCTGACAGAACTGATACTTACAAAGTTGGATGGTGGTAGAAAATCTTGAGTATTACTGAAGGGATGGATTGTGCGGAGCTTTTAGTGTGTCTACATATAGCTGAAATACTGCTTTAAACAGAATTCTTGATTTAGGTTGCAAACAATGCTTTTGCGACTGTGTCTCACTTGAGTTTCACTTAAAATTAGTATCAGTGTGATGTGTCAGTACCCAGCTGTCCATCATAAAGGAAGAGAAAGTAAACTATCAAGAGAAATAATTGGACCACATTTACCTTCTCAATGATCTCAGCCTTCTCAGAATTATAGAAGCCAAATATAACCGAGATCTCGCAAATGGTTAGCATATTGACTGTCTAATTAAGAAGCAAAACTGTCCAAGGTGATTTAAGATCTAGCCTAGTTCAACAGTGAGATGGATGTCTTGTCAAAAATCTGATAAAATATTCACAACTACAACCTATTCAACCCAGATGCCACTCAGCCAAATTGTAGGAAAGGGAGTGCAAGGAAGATTTTCTATACATGTTTTCTAGTGAATATATATATATTTTTTAATTTTGTAAGCACATCTCTGTCCTGCTTTATTCCCTGAGACAACAGGAATGCCTTGGCTACACCTTTTAATGTTGGGAAAATAAATGAGTATCTCTGGCTAAATGTAAGTCATTTTTTCAGACAACTATATTTTTGGAGGGAGTCAATTAAGATGTTCTACTTGTGATATGACCTGCCCTACCCTGACCTTCCTTGAGAAACAGGCAGAAACTGAAGTGAAAGTCCTAGAATGGATCTTGTTATCTCTGATTATAGAGAACTGGAGACTTTTACAAGGTCTTTCTTCCCATGTCCCTGCCAAAAGATCTCTAAAAGTTACTCTCCATGAAATTTAAAGCTTTCATCTTTAACTCTTATGATACTAAAGTGTCTCATTGTTAAGTATCTAACAATGATATCTAAGTAGCTAAGAATGAAATGAATCCTAAACACTGACAATTTAACACAGGTAAGTCGGAAGAATGAAGAGTGTGAAACTCCTCATGTGACTTCTCTACAGAGGAAGGGTTCATTGGCAAGCTGTGAATTGATGCCTTCAAAATTAGAGGGAAATTGTGATAATGCAGAAAAAATATCAAACTAGCTAGAAATTCTCCAGTTCAGTTTCCAGTCTCCAGTTTGTTTCTGTGATCTGCTACCTAAGGCCTAAACACTTTGGATCTCGTTTAATCACTCCTTAACTTTAGAATAATACCATCTGCTCATTTTTTAACTGAAACTCATCAGGTATCTGTCAAGTCTTTTTTTATATACTTTAACTGATCTATCTGAAATTAGAGCTGCTATTTTAGTCCCCAAAATAACCCTATTAGATGTGACAAAAATATAAGACTCAGAGAAGTTAAGTTATTTGGAGAAGATCACACAGCTCACATACAAGAGAATCAGAATGCAGTTAAATCAATTTATACCCCAAATCATAGTGCTCTAACTGCATGCACCCAACCTCCTTTTGATACCAAGCTATGAAGCGACACAAATAATAGTATATCAAAGGATTAAACAGGATATCACATACATGCCAATTATGACAATCTACACCTGTGTGGAGGTGACAATGGTGGTTTTTATCTTGATTTTGATTTTGTTCTTTTCCTTTCAGACTTGTCTGATTGTTTCTGATCCTTTTATGTGGGTCCCCACTGGAAGGTGCTTCAGACTTGTGGCAGGCTTTGGGGCCTTACTCTGGGCCAATCCCATTTGGGTGGACTTTTACTCACAAGGGGACGGATAACTTTGGGTGCTTGATTTAGAAACTATATTCTTTGTCTTTCATGTATTGTTTACCAATTGTATTGAAGTTCCTTTCCATTAAAGTCTCATATCTTTTGAGTTGATGTGGTGGATGGCAGAACCTATTTAGAGCAGGCAGGTTTGCGGGGTTTGGGGTGCCCCTCTCCTTGCCCTGCAACAATTAGACCTGTGCATTGGTAAAATGATATTATCGTTATTATAAACAAATATATATCATATAACCTACATGATAATATATATCGTATATATAAATAATCAAATTATTAAATGTGTTTGGTATCACCAGGGCTGTCACTTAGGTCCCTTAGTCACATGTTGGCTGCCTGGGAAGGTTACTTTAGGAGTATGTAAGATTCTGAAATCAGGGCTATGACCATTCTTCAGGACACTTGGGGGCGCAGTGTGCCTCGCTGCCTCCAGGGGACCTGCTAGAGGAAGGCTAAGCCCTGCCAACTTCCAAGTTTATATCAGTAATGAGGTTTCCCTGTAGGAAAAGCTTCCACTCCACCAGGAAGCACTTAGGCCATCACAGCTGGCTGTTTCCTTCCCAAGTTTCAGGAAATCTCACAGACAGATTTCAGGAAATCTCACAGACTTGGAGAGGAGGAATAAGGGTTGGGACAGCCGCAAATCTGTGATTAATGCTAGCAGGAGTCCTCGTTTATCATGTGGGCACTGTTTCCCCCCAGCAGGAGCCACAGAGCGATGATGCATGGCATTGAGTCTCAGAAAGCTCCATGTCCCATAAGAGGGCATCAGGTGGGATGATATTCAGTAACCAGATCCCATTTTAACTTCCCATAACCTATTTGTTCAAATCAGTTAAGTGTGGACTTGGCATTACAAACCACGACTGTGGTCAGTTTGGATTGAGATGTGTGCAGTTTCTCAGGTTGGGATGTCAAGACCATCACCAAGTCACCTTAGGGTTTTAAGTTGCCCTTCAACTGCCCCCCTTCTCATCCCACCCTCATCATTATCTGAAACTCATTGACACTTCCTCTCATTGAAACAGGCAGCTACCCGGGCCCCTGCAAATCCAGCTGATGTGATGAAGTCTGGTTTCTGCAGCAAAGCCCTGGAGATCCTTGTCAGGATGCAGCTTCAATGGTTTTCTTGCGAGAAGCCAGGTGAGTGAACTAGCTGCCTCTTGAACTGGTCAAATACTTGTTACTGATGTCCCCTGCTGTGTGAGGTAGGAAGACCCTTACAAATAAAGGAGAGCCTGAGTTAAAAGGGATCCTTTCAAATAAAAAAGATTCCTTTCACCTTTTACTTTAAAGTGCTGCTTTGCCAGGGGCCTGGGCTCCCCAGGCTTTGCCTTGCAGGGGCAGTTCCTGTAGTGAACTCCCAGCAGAAGGGGGGATGCACATCCAGACAGGAAGGTCTGCCTGGTTCTGGGGCGAACAGAGTGTCAGGTGCTGCTTGTTTGTTTATTGATTTATTTTATTGCTGAAAGGCAAAAAGAAAAGATGCTGCTGCAATAAAGTCATGAAAAAATGCCTGAAGAAAAGGGTAAACCCCAGACTGAATTAATTTTCATGAAAGGATAAAGAGGGCTTACCAGGGTGGGCTGGCAAAGAAAAGACAATCACCAGAGCATTGCTGGCACCCAATTTAACAGAGAGAGAGAGAGAGAAAGAGAGAGAGAGAGTCAGGCTTTTTATAAATTACTTTCCTAATGTATCCCCAAAATACAAAACCAGCAAACCTTTAAAAGGGAAAATCCAGGGTGAAAATTTTGGAGTACACATTTAACAATGTTACCAGTATCATGCAGAAGAAAGAACAGACTTGAAGGAGAGGAATTAAATAACTAGAGGATATGTGGGCTCAGTTCCTCTTCCCAGTTCCCCTGGGGCACAGCAGGGGTCTTTCTTTAAATAGCTTTGCTTTAGTAGCATCCAAGGCATTGGCACAGTTTAGCTGTTTTAACTTTTGAACCATTTGAGGTAGAAGAATCACTGGTACATTTATTCCAGAGAGCAGGGGGAGAGAAGTAAATACTAAGATAAGGCAGTTAGTGAGGTTAACTTAAAGAAAGAAAAGGAAAAAAAAAAAAAAAACCTCAAAAAAACCTTAGGACACCTGCCGGACTTTGACAGGAAATATCTTTCTATCAAATAATTCTGCGGGTGAAGGAGATGACCAAATGTTGCCAACAGCAACCACGATGGAGAAAGCTTATTTGAGGGCATTTATCTTTTAATTAGCAAAGTATTTCACATGTCCCTTACATTTAAAGGTGGGAATTTTGTGAGCATCTGGAAGTGTTAAGGCAAATGGGTTTTGTCTGGAAAATTTTGAGATCTTTCTTGTGCAACAATGAACTGCTTTGGAGAATTTAAGATGCATTCTCAATTTAATATATGGGAGGAAATAACTTCTTTTTTACCTCCTCTCTCTTCAGCAGGTCTGTGTATGCTGGAAACCAGTTTTTAATATAGATGTGAATCACTTCAGCTTTTAAATTTGGGGACTTTCAATTATATAGAGATTATTTTGGATAAGAAAAACATGACTGTAGGTAACAGTACTCAGTCTCAGCAGATTTTGTAAACTAAAATAAATGATGTTTATTTCATCAAATAACTATTTATTATTAAGTATCTTTATTTATTGGGAAATGATAGCTTCTACTAATCCATAACATATAAGGACTCTTGTTAATCAAAATAGCAAAACACTATTAAAAACATAATTTGCCAGATGATATTTTAAATGAGTTTAAAATTTAGCAGCTCAGTTTCACTTACTGTTGTCTAATTTAGGCCTCATCTAGGGCCTTTGATTTAGCAATCTTTATTTTAGGGGCCACCCATGACATTTGTAGTGCAGGAGATTTCAATGATAAAAAGATTCATTTTTCCCATATACTGACATAGGTCTGAGGCAGGTTGAGTGATATTGCCTTGCAGAGTAAGGTTAAAGGCTTTTGAATGGGATCAGATGTAGCTTGATGAATTGGGATTCAGATCTTTTCATTACATGGGCCACACCATGCTGCAGCTGGAACAATTGGTTTTAATTAATCTGAACAAACAGTGGACTCTAACAAAAAAAAAAATAATAACCTTCAAATTAAACAGCTTCCAGGGCAGAAAACCTTCCAAAGTGGCAGTTTTACTTTTAGGTTTTTGAGGAATTATATTTAATAAGTTGTTCATTGCATTTCTGAGGAAAGAATGGAGGATAAAGTACATATATTGAGGATGGGGGAGAAAAATTTGACTTACAAAGAAATTGCAGAAATGTGGAACTCATAGAATTTTGGAGCTGAAAGGGACTTTGATAATCATTTGTACCATCCATCCCTTATTATATCAAAGAAGAAAGAAAGAAAAAGGAAGAAAATTGAATTGCAGTGACAGAAATTGAGCCAGAGTATTAGCGAGTGTGTGTGTGTGTGTGTGTGTGTGTGTGAGAGAGAGAGAGACAGAGAGAGACAGAGAGAGACAGAGACACACAGAGAAACAGAAAAAACTCACCTAAGGTATTATTTCATATTCATAAGAATGAGAGGTTTCAGGGGTGGGGAAAAGCTGTATTCAGTGCATTCTATTTACTAAAAAAGAGATTTAAGTAACAACTCTAAAAATCATAGTAACAAGGTTTTAAAGCTTCAAATCATTGGAAATTCCACTTATGTATCATATCCATGATATCCACAGATGTTTGCAATAATGAAACATCCTGGCCTATGTCATGTAATGGGCAAGATCACGATCACATCTGTTCTTCCAAGAGCTTCCAAGAGCATCCTGATTGAACCCTCGTGCTTATATTCAAGAGCTTGCTGTTCCAAAGGGGAAAAGCACCAGTGTTTAGACCCTACTTCCCACCTGTGGACTTCCAGATAGTTTGACGAAAATGGACTTTTCAGTGATAGTGCTAAAAACTGCTTCAGCCTATTATGACAGTCAATCATGGCTGCTCCCTCTGGTCTCCATACAAAAGCAGGGCTGAAAAGGCCAGACAACTGTATCACCTTCAGGGAACTCCTTCAGTCCTGGATGAGGGGTTGAGAGACAATGCAGATAAAAACATTCACTGGTATTTCCCCGCCTTCAGCCCCTTCTAAACTCCAGACTTTATCTTTCTAGTGGCTTCATTGGCATCATTTGTTAAGCCATGAGCAAGTAGAAAGCCAGAATCTCAAGTGGATAATAAGACCTCTGAAAAGTCAAGAAGGATCTTATAAAGATGTCACTTTTTTTTTTCCTAATCACAGGAAGATGAACATAGAATATTTTTAAGTAGGAAGAACAGCATGGAGGGGTCTCAGGGAGTGCAGAGAAACTAGGCAGGAGCCTGGCGGCCTAGGGGCAGGCAGCCACAGGTGAAGAAGGCAACTTCTTTTTCATAAATGTCCTCCTCCCACCTTAAGTGGCAATGTATGCTACACATTGTGCACAGAGTGTGGGAGCACGTGCACACACACACACACTCACACTTATTCACCAAAGAGCCATCCATATGAATCTCCATAATGAGGGGCCTCCCTGGTGACTCAAGGGGTTAAGCACAGCACTATGCAGCGATTATCAGTCACTGTAGGACAAGTTCGATCCCCAGTCAGGGAGCTGCCCACATGGCAAGCAGACCTGTGTTACCCACTGCTTCCCTCAGCAGTGTGTTTCAGTAGATCTCCCTGTGTCTCTGGTGAATCTTCTCACCCTCCTCCCACACCTCTGGCCTACACCCCAGTTTGTGTAGGCACAAATATTTTTTTTTTTAAATCTCCATAACAACATCCCAAATTTCTTATCTTCTAGAATAAATATTTCATTGAAACTGACATTCAGAAGGTCAGTCCTACTCCTTAGTACCAGTGCCGAAATGGGACACTCCAAGGTCATGGGTGGGAAAGGTGGCTGGAAGTTCTGTCTTCCTCACACTACCCAGTAATGTGCATCCCTGGGGTGAGCTTAAGCAACTATAAACAAGAGACACACTATGGTAGGGGGTTGGAGAAAGGGAGTAGTATCAAAACAAGGGTGGTGGGAATTGTATGGGGACTATAACCAAGATGAAAATGCATACCTTGTGCAACAATGAAAAATGATGTAAAACATATATAAAATTAAAAACTCAAAAAAAAAAAAAATCTGTGCTGATAGCAAGCAGAAAATTTGATTCTAACAGATGATCAGATTAGACTCTTAGAGGTGGCATGTGTGATTGTGTATGTGTGTTATGTGTGTTATGTGTTATGTGTTATGTGTTATACTTCCCCCCATTGTAAAGAAAAGGGAGAAATTTCCACCAAGAAAGTTTCCACCAAGGCTTAAGCAACAAGAGTAAAATGAATAGTATCCTCCTCCTTATAGACAGCTGGATTATTTTCTACCAAGAGTTTGCAATTGATTTGCAAAATGCAATGAGAAATTACAATATATACCTTTTTCCTCCCCATAAAATGCAAAACGAAGGACAAGGATTAAGAAAATTGAGGGAGGTTAGGGAATGAATTAAAAAGAATTGTAGTTTGCATTTCTCTGACATCTAGTGTGTTTGATAAGCTCTTATCTATTGTACTTCTCATGTGAACCATATAAAATGGGCCAGGGTGACCCAAAGCTAGGTCAGTCTGGTTTTGTCACTCAAGTTTTTCTCACTGTATGGTTAATAGCTCTTTAGAAAATACCTTTAAAAGAACTCAGTCATATCCAAGAAACTGGGGATTTACAAACAGAAGACTTCCCATATATCAATGCTTCTTGAGTAAATATTTTGTTATCTTTTACAAAAAATGTTGATTTAGGATGAATGTGAGGATATATGTGAGAAAAAGATAAATGCCCCCAAAGGGAACTTTCTAACCTTTGAGCTGGCCCCACCAAGGAGACAGCAGCGAAATACAGGAGAGGAACCCTAGACAGGATTCTTTTTTTTTTTTTTTAAGATTTACTTATTTATCTATACAAGCACTGGGCACAGTCAGAAGCGCGGGAGGGTGAGAGAATTCACCAGAGCCAGAGCAGGGAACAGAACAGGCAGACTAACGAAATACACTGCTGAGGGGAGCAGCGGGTATGGCAGGATAGGTCTGTGTGCCATGTGGGACCCTCCCCTGTGGCCAGGGATGGAACCAGCGCTGCAGAGGCTGCAGGCAGCCCCGCTGTGCCACCAGGGGAGGACCTTAGACAGGATTCTATACCAAGATTGTCTGCGGGAGAAATTGGGAAATGGCTGTTAGGGAAACTCAAAACTGTAAAATTCTATGATTCTGTGAAATGGAAAAATTCTCCAGAGTTTTATCCATACTACATCCTCCAAGATAATGGTGGATTAATTCTGACTGCATTAGGTCACTTTTACATTGCAAACTCCATGCTTCTATCTTGGGGTTAAACAGTAATGAACATATAGTCTGGTTTGTGAGTACAATATAAGGAGCACTGGAAAGAACCTTTGGAACAGTCTAGCATGTGCTTTTATGGTATTTGATTATATCTTTGAAATCAGAACGTTAGTCAATAAAATGAGTACTTACTGCTAAAAGATATAAAATAAGACCTCTATAAAATATCAGAATTTTCAAGTTTTTAACATGCACTATTCCATGTAACTACTAAAATGCATTAAAATTGAGGTCTAACTTGTTATAATAGAAATCTTTAATTTAGTGTACTTTGGGTCACATGTCACAAAAATAATCATAGATTTGGATAAAACAAGGCCTTTCATCCAGGCACTATAAATAAACCTTACATTTGACGTTCATTTAGAACTTACAAAGGCCACGTAGATCATTGTTTCCTCCAGCTCCTTTGATACCATCAGACACATATTCATAAGGGCACATTATTTATTCCATATTATGCCTATTTCTAACCTCCATTTTTCTTGGCATTTTATATTCCCATAAGATAATTTGAAATACTATGCCATTATTTACCTATGTTGAATATAATTAGGCTCATTCTGGTTGTCAGTAATAGAAAATAAACTGAAGTAAAATAGGGGAATCCCACAGTTTAAAGACATATAGATTGTGCATTAACTCCAAGAGCAGGACCTAAATTGTGAAGTGGAAGCAGAAAACTTCAGTATTCCCAGGGTAACCACTATTGTTATCTGTTTGCTTTTTGCTTGTGAGTCCATAAGTAAGTCTACTTAGTGATTTTTCTCTCTGTTACTGAGGGAAGGAGAAGGAAATATGCTTCCTAAGAAACTTTTATTTTTATTTCATTTTTTAAAGATTTATTTTATTTATGCACACAAGAACGGGGATCTCCAGGCCAGAGTTATGGGGGGGTGAGAGGATTCACCAGAGACAGAGTGGGGAGCAGAACAGGCAGATCTACTGAAATACACTGCTGAGGGGAGCAGTGGGGAGACAGGAGAGGTCTGCTGCACCATGTTGGTCAGCTCCCTGGTCAGGGATCAAACTCATGCCATAGTGGCTGGCGATAGCTTCATAGCACTGATACTTTAATTCCCGTGCCACTAGGGAGGTTTAAAACTTTTAGTATTTTATGTAAGTGTTTAGCACAAGTTCTGAAGCTTAGCTGCCTTCCCTGCTCCCATGTGGACATTTCCTGTGGTTGAGGTTTGACATTGACTCAGAAAGGTTGTTCTTCTAAAATCTAGGATTATTATACCCTCTTTATATAATACAACGAGTGAGCATTATCTATTTCCTATTAGAGTCAAATAAAAGCAGCAAATAAATATTGCGAAAAGACAATTGAACTTAAATTCATAAGGGTCTCATAACAAAAAAATAGCGGTAAACTTTATTTTCATGTTAACCCCAAGCTGTGATAAAGGTTTCCTTTTATGAGCCTGTGGGATGTTCTCTGCACTCACCTTCTCAGGTAGTGATGCTAGTATGTTGTGAAATCATGACCCTTTCTTGAGCATAGCTACAGCATATTATAATAAAATAGAACCGGATGTGAGATTAGTCTCAAAATATGTGTCATCTACTTAAATTTGATGATGATGATGATGATGATGATGAAGACAATAGCTGTTATTAAGTGTATTAAGTGTATTCATGGCACTATCCTAAGTTAAGTATATGTTATTCTTTAATCCTCATAGTAAGTCAGTGAGGTTGCCTATTTTACAGATGAGGAAATGGGTTTAAAATCATGAATATGGTATATGGTAGAGGCTGGACTGGATCCCAGGCAGTCTATCTCCAAAATCCAAATAGCTAGCATCCCTGCTCCACTGCCTTTGGTAGACATTCACCATGAAACTATCAAATGCTTGGAAAGTGTGGAAAATTTAATTTTAATTAGCACCAATCAAGTACTATGTGCCCAGCATCCAGCATGCATTTCACAGACGTGCCTGAGAGACACATCAAGCTGTGTCTCCTGGTTTTGTTAAAGCAGCTCCTAGTTAACTCAGGTTGTCATAATAAAATACCACCAAGTGAGTCTATTTTATCAATCACTTATGTTGAAATCATCAATGGTATCAGTGAGAGTCCACATCTAACATTTGTCATATTATTTAATAAGCTTGTTATTTCATCTTAAAGTTAATTTCTGAAAATGCTAATTAGCAAAGCATTTGTTTTCTATTGGGATATGGATAACAAAAATGCTTACAATAGATGCCAAGAAGGAATAACTCCCGGCTTAGATGGCTAGCTCATTACTATCAGGGAGTGGAGTCCTGTTTAAACCAGCTAAACTTAAGTTTCTGCTTAAGAAACAACCAGGAGTATGTAATACTGAACACATGCATGCACACATGTTATTGTACTGTCACATTCAAGAACAGGCAGACTAGAGACAAAGAAAACAATACTACTCAAACCATCCTAGTGGGGGAATTTGATGACACATGTACACATTTGTCATAGTTGCTAGTAAAAGCAGTACTTAAACTTGAGAGGTTTTCATAATTCATGAAGAGAAGACATTAATTACAAGATGTATCATTATGTTATATATGTTGGGAAGAAAACCAAACTTCTCAAGATGAGGTGATAGTGGGAAAGTTGTACTTGAAGTCATGGTACTTTGTTGAATACATTTTTTGTTGTAGCACCATTGGTTTATAAAGTCATGAGTTTTCTGGAAGTATAGGATCCCCTTCCTCAGGTGTGGCAGCACACCCCCCACCGAGGCACCCACTATCTCTGTGTTCTCTGCCCACACTGTTCTTACCTCTCCCTCCTGTGGATACCTGTGGATGCCTCAGTTCTATCATCAGATTTAAAAGGTCGGTTTTAAGGTTTCTCTTGGTCTGACCCTTTGTTTGGTTTCTCTATATTCCACATATAAGTGACACCATCCAGTATTTTCCTTTCTGCTTCTGGCTCATTTCACTTATCATAATCCTTGCCAGCTCCATCCAAGTTGCTGCAAATGGCATGAGTTTATCTCTTTTCATTGCTGAGTAGTATTCCTTTGTGTGATCAACTTCTTGATTCAATCTAAACATAAACCCACCATACACACATGCATGTCTCAAACTTGGCACCAAGTAGGAGGCAAAAGAAAATCTTCCCAGAACACTTTTTTTTCGCTGAGCACACACTCATACAGGTTTAAAGTCCGAGTGAAGGCCACCAGTGTCATCCCCAAAACTCATTTAAAGTCATTGCACAGGTCAGCAGAAGTTCCAGGTGACTGACAGAAGCCACCTGAAAACTCTCTGGGAAAGTCCAATTTCAATCCAGGCAGACAGCAATCATAAGACACATGATTTGAAGGAACATGCTAATTTCTGAAAAATTAACATGTGAGAAATATGTGCATACTTTGGCATTGAAAATGTGGAACATTTATTACTTCACTTACTCTCTTGCATTAAAGAGTCTCTAGACCGTGACTTTTCTTTACTGTGGACATTGCGATGCTATAGAGAAGCTGGATATATTATGGGTATGATTAAATAATAATGATTTACTATGTGCATTTATAGTGCCAACGGAACTGTAGAAAGAGATCATTTCAAAGCTGTATTCTAATCACTCACTGGCATTGAACTCACCTGGCTCACAAAGAAAGGCTTTCCTTTTGTTGACTTGTCATCCATCTTCTCTAATGGAAAAAAGCTCTCTTTGGAGAGCAAGCCTCTGGGAAACCTCTTATAAAAAATTAAGTTCTTTCAGGTTCATCCTTTGATTCTTAGTAGATCTCCAGCAGATGTTTCTGTGCTTTTGAAGTACAGTTGTTAGAGTTTTAAGTTGATTAAGCTGTCACTCAAAATTGTTGTTCATATCATCGATCCAACATCAAAAAGCAGCCATGCTGGGGATCTGATGTCAGAAAGTTTTTGAGTGGATGTAGAAGCAGGTGGGGTATTACATCTTGGATATTCATCCCTGTATCACTTTGAGGTGCCTCCATTGGAAATGGACAGGGGCTGGCTTGGGGAAACTCGGACGCTCAGAGTAGCCCCAGGACACATAGAGAAAAAACTGAATAAATTGTTTGAGTTGGGAAACAGTTTGAACTGGGAGGTTTTCACCCTAGCATTTGAAAAACAACTGAAAATCAAAGCATTTTACCGTCATAAACGTTTCATTTTCTAATCATGTTAGATTCAGAGAAAGGTTGCAAATACAGACTTCTTAATTCCTGGCCCAATTCTCCTCATGTTAATAGTTTATGTTACCATGGTACGTTTGTCAAAACTAAGAAATGAACATGGATATATTCAAAGCCTTTTAAAATGGTATTTAAAAAAAGTCTTTCGAAATACACTGCGAAGCTTCAGATAGTATATGAATCCACACACAATTATATATGTAAAAGATATGTATGAAGTGCAACTGAATTTACTTCTCACTTTGTGTATGCTATCCCTACCCCACCACCACCCACTGAAAATTTAGATGAAGAACCATTTTAAACCTGACAAGGGCAAATTCGAGATTCTGTTCTTCCATGCTTTGTTCCCACTGCCAGGGAGTTATCCATCCTGTAACGCCTATTGCGTAGAGTGGGTGCTGCAGAAATCCACACGCAGTCATATTTCTAATTTATATAAATAACTTTCATCCTAAAATGCAATATAAGTGTAGAGATTATATCTTGATTCTTCCATCTTTCATTGCTATGTGACCTTAAGCAAGTAGGAATATATTAACATCTATCTGATAAGGGAAATGGATATTGCACTCCTTTACCTAAAGTGCTTTAGCATTACTACCTATTGATCAATCCTTTCTCACTTCCTAAGGACTCATCAGGGACTAACGGAAAGAAAACAATTGTTTTTTTATATTAAAGTGACTTGTTTCTTTTTTAAAGATTTATTTATTTATTTATACAAGAACCAGGGTACAGGCCAGATGCGCAGGAAGGTGAGAGGATTCACCAGAGACAGAGTAGGGAATAGAACAGGCAGACTGATGAAATACACAGCTGAGGGGAGCAACAGGTGAGACAGGAGAGGTCTGCCCCACCATATGGGTATCTCTGCAGCCAGCGGGGAATCGAACCCGTGCTGCAGAGGCTGCGGACAGCTTCACAGAGCTGCACTCAACCGCCTGCGCCACCAGGGGAGGCCCAAAGTGACTTTTTTCTTGTTTTATCCTCATCACACACTGGATCTACTCGCTTCTTTGAACTCTGGCATTTGCAGACAATAATGTTTTTATTATTTGTAAATATTTATTAAGGGCATAAATTAGACAGCACTATATGCAAAAGAAAGAATGCTGAGCACAAATGAATGCGATGGAACTTGTGGTTTTGTGGGAAAACAGGTACTATCAACATGTTACATATGGACATATGATTCCTTCAGGGATGTGACTAAAGGATGAGTTGGTGCTGATGAGGCTGCGGTAGATGGGGGATTTAGAGTAGGAAGAGCTTTATATACAAAGTTCTTCTGGCAGGAGGGAAGACACAAGACACAGAAGATGTCAAGCTGGGAGAACTGACATCAGTGGTCATAGATGGAACCTGAAAGGTAACTAGGAACAGTGTCAAAAAGGAACTTGACCAATTACTAGATTATGCTTTATTGATATCAATTGATATTGGTATATTATTATCACCCTGTGTGTTTCTGCCTTCAAGTAAGAAGACTTATTCATTTCATAAGTGTTTGAGAAATACCCACTGTTCCCAGCATGGTTCTAGACACTGAAGGCACAACAGTTAAAGAAAAGCATAAGAATCCCTGCAGTCAAGGAATTAACATTTTAGTGGATTCCTACACTAGACGTAGGAGAGTATGACAGAATAGTTGTCATTTTTTTTCATTACAATCTCCTTACACGCACCCTCCTATACACATACCTGCCCCTACAGCCTTGCCCTTCATCTGTTTAGGTGCTATATGTGTATTTGTGCTTTATACATGAAACAAGTAAGACATTTCACCCTCAAGAACCAATTTTTACACCTTTGGGGACAATATCACTTGCATTGAGAATTCATGTTACCCATAAACAGACTGATTAAAACTGGTATGTTAGTAAACCTGTGTTTGCTCTGTGTCAACTGGTTTTCTTGAGCTATTTCCCTATTCTGTATGTGTCCATTAGCCCAAAGAGCTTCTTGAGCACTCTCACCATCTCATTTCCTTAGCTGAAAATAACTGTTTTTAGCTTTATTGACTTGAGGTCTAATTTCTTTTTTAAAAAAGAACTAACTTTTGGGCCACTCTGGTGGTCTAGGGGCTAAGTCTCAGTGCTATGGTTGCAATGGCAATGGCCTGAGTTCAATCCCCAGCCAGGGAGCTACCCACATGGCATAGCAGACCTTTCCTCTCTCGCCCGCTGCTCCCCTCAGAAGTGTATTTCAGTCAGTCTGCCTGTTCTGCTCCCCACTCTGTCTCTGGTGAATCCTCTCTCCTGCACACCTCTGGCCTACACCTCAGCTCTTGTATGCAAGAAATAAATAAATCTTTTAAAACAGCGCTAATTATTTTCTTAGAAAATTTAAGAGTTACTAATTTCATAAACATGTATATCACCAGTTTAATTCTATGCTTAATATGTCCATTTCATTCGGTTTGTTGGCTTTCAAAACTAAATACATTATTATTACAGAAAATAACATAAACACCATGACTATGATGGTTTAAGTGGCAAAGTAAAGTTCAAGAATGGGGGCAGTTTATTTGTATGCAAATACAATAGTTTCTGTAACTATTTCAGTGAAGAATTAGTAAATGACTTCATTAAATACAATATAATTGGGAAACACCAAAATCGAGTGAATTCTAAATTGTTTTGCAAGTTCTGTATAGACTTGCTGAACAAATCATATTTTAGGTTGTCAGTTTTTAGTGCTGTAAAATGCATTACAAAGTGCCAGTCATATATCTTGGATTTTG
The DNA here is from genome assembly GCF_964194135.1 of Talpa europaea. Classification (NCBI taxonomy): domain Eukaryota; kingdom Metazoa; phylum Chordata; class Mammalia; order Eulipotyphla; family Talpidae; genus Talpa; species Talpa europaea. The sequence continues at coordinate 16,710,573 of NC_140077.1, forward strand.
TTTTCTCTGTGTAGAATTAAATTCCAGATTTGCTTTGATCTCACTCTTGTATTTACACCTTGCTCTATTGTTTAAACTGTCTTCTTTTATTTACAGTATACAGAGAGGGAAGCAGGTTTAAGTCCAATTACCATAATTTCTGCTTGACTTATGAGCACTTACATGGTTTAAATCTTGCTTTGGTGACAGGAAATTTTTCCTTCAGGATTCCTTAATAAATCCTTCCAAGCCAATGAATAACTTGATTCATAATCAGTCCCTTCAGTGTACAAAATACTTAGGTTCTTGGGTATCACTAAGTTTGAGAACCAAGCCTTCTGTCTGGAACACAAACCAACAGCAGAAATAACACTTGGCTGTGTCAAAATCTGTCAACAACTGTCCAATTCTAAGAAATGATCATAGATTCTCATCTGATGGATTCAGTGCAAACCCTTTAGCATGGAACTACATAAAATGCTATATGAAGTGTCCATTTCTCCTCTCCTGGTACCTCAAATCAAATGTTTGGGATCATTCTCTGTTCCATCTTTATGCTCTTGTTTGTTACAGGTTCTGTAACTTGATCATCACTTTATATCCCCCTTTGAAAAATCCTAGTTGTCTAGAAGACAAGATTGAAAACTAACACTTGAAAGTTGACTATAGAACTGAAACACCCAGAGGGAAGAGGAAGTAGGAGAGGGGAAAGAATTAAGAGGGAAAGAAACACAATTGACTATGGTGATAAAGATGGGTGATTTGGTGTTGAGAGCACTATGGTGGTGATTCCTGTTGTGGGTGCGGGACCTAATACTACTTCAATTAAAATATAAATTTATAATAAATAAAAATAACACAAATAAAAATCAACATACAAACCAAAAAGAAAAGAAAAGAAAAAGGACAGTAAGTGAATTTTAGTTGTCATTCAAGGCCTAGCTCAAATTTAAATCACCCTTGGTAACTATAGCTCAAGTCAACCTAGCTATTCTCTAAACTCTTACAGAAATTTATTGATGCTTATTTTGACTATAATCCTCACATGCACAAATGTTTAGTTGTTTTAACTCTTCAATCTGGGTTTACAAATGCAAGCAGTGTCACTAAATGAGCTTGAATCTTAAAAGTCACTTGTAGTAGTTTTACAACACATAGACAATTGTTTAATATTTATTATTTCAAAAGTTGAATTTAATTCCATACCCATGAGTATGGGTCAGGCTTAGTGGTTCAATTCTTTTTTTAATTTTTTTAAAGATTTATTTATTTATGAATACAAGAGCTGGGGTACAGGCCAGAGGTGAGGGGGGTGAGAGGATTCACCAGAGACAGAGTAGGGAACAGAGCAGGCAGACTGACTGAAGTACACTGCTGAGGGGAGTAGTGGGCGAATCAGGAGAGGTATACCTCGCCATGTGGGAATCTCCCTGGCTGGCTGGGGATCAAACTCATGCCGCAGAGGCTGTGGATGGTTTCACAGTGCAGGGAGCTTCACCAGGGAGGCCCTTAGTGGCTCATTTCTAATGAGTGGAATGTGGCAAAAGGGACAGTAACTCCCAAGGCTCATGGAAGGCATTATGACTTTTAATTTGCTCCCTCTCTTAGGCAACTCATTCTGGGGAAGGGAAGCTGCCATCTTGTAAGGACATTCAAGCAACCCTATGAGGAGGGGTGCAGATTGAGAAATGTGCCATTTTTTACAATGGCACGTGAGTGGGCCATCCTGGACACAGTCAAACCTTTAGATGTCTGCTGCATACACTGAGATCTTGATTGCAACCTGAGCTGTACCTAAACTCCTAACCCATAGGAACTGAGAGGCAATGAATTTTGTTTTGTTTTAAGCTGATATATTTGGGGAAAACATGTTATACAAGAAGAAATAATAACACGGCATGCTCTACTCCTCATCTCTCATTTTATTTTCTGCATCCAATCCAACACTAAGGTATGACTAATGTTTTCCTCCAATATATACCCTAATTCATCTACTTTCTTCTGCCACTGCCACTACCTTTGTGAACCATCATTGTCTTTCTGCATGTCTTTCTGTTGTTTCTGATTTCATTGTTTATTTCCCCCTCATCTCACTTGACCCACCCTCCCTCCAGCAAATTTTACACACTTGAGCAGTGAGCCCTTTGTGCCTTTGGTTATGGTGCTCTGCAGGGCTGAAAAGCATCCTGAGGTAGGCAAACATCTAGGTCCGATGCCTTCTGGTTCCTGGGCAGACAAACCATGTGTAATCCCTGCCCTTCCAGGGTGGGCAGGACAGTGACTGTACTGGATCTCACCACCGTGATTAAATTGCAACAATAGTACAGATATTTTACAAATGACAGCAAGTCCTCAAGTCAGGTGATTTTGAATTAACAAAGAGATGATTATCTTCAGTTGACCAGACTAAATTAGATGAGTCCTTAAAGAGACTGGGTTCTTCATTAAGGGAGAAATTTGCAGAATGAGAGAAATTCCTCTGCTTATTTCAAAGAAGTATATACCTAATGGGGAGGGTCACATGACTGCAAGTGGTATGGCTTCTGGTACTTGAGGGCCTCTGTTCCTACAACTATAATAATCTGAATTCTGCTAACAACCAGTGAGCTCAAACCAGGATATTATGCTTCTGATGGAGCAAAGTTCTGGGTGACCCTCGATAGCAGCCTTGTGAGATCTGAGCAAGAGCCTAGTCATTCTGTGTTTAGTCTGCTGACCAAAGAAACTGTGAGACAGCACGTTTGTCCTATTCGGTCGATAAACCTGTGACAATTTGTTATGCAGCAACAGAAAACTAATGCATGCACAGACCCCATTCACTGGCCAAAAATGCAAAAGTGCTCCAGTAATACACTGGAATAATTTTTGATTTATATTTTGGACTCAGCAAAATTTCTTCTTCAGCCTGCTAAGCCCGAACACAATTTGGAAAAACATCTCTCATCCCATCCTCACTTCTTCATGACATACTGGTTATTGTGTTCCAGGCACTATTAAAGTGCTTTAGAAGTATTGCCTCATTTAATATGCCTAACAATCCTAAGAGGGTGATACTATTATTATCCTCATCTCATAAAAGCTGAAGGGAGAGAGCTTATTCCCAACCACAGAGTGCTGGGATAGCAAGAGATTCCAATTATTTGGAGCTATCACTCCTATTTCTGGTTGTCAGAATATGGCCAAAACAGGGCATCCCTGATGGCCTAGGGGATAAGCATCAGTACTATCACACCAGGGCCTGATTTCAATCCCTAGCCAGGGAGGTAACCCACATGGTGCAGCAGACCTGTTCTGTTTAGCCCACTGCTCCCCTCAGCCATGTATTTCAGTAGATCTGCCTGTTCTGCCCTCGACTCTATCTCTGGTGAATCTTCTCACCCCCCATACCCCTGGCCTACATCCCAGTTCTTGTATGCATAAACAAGTGAAAATAAATCTTTTAAAAAAAGAATGTTGTCAAAACAGTGAAATGCAGAAAACATAAAAGTCTGAAAAATGTGAATCTCATCACTTTCGTACTTGAAATCTTTGAGTTTTTTCCCAATATATTTACAATCAAACCTGAACCCTTTACTTTGTCTCTGAGCAAAGCATGATCTGGTCTTGTCCTCTCTTCCTAGATTTATTCCATGCTACATAAATGATAGTTTGTGACCTCCAAATTCAACAGTCATCAAACATATAGCAAATGCCTAGGAGGTTTTTAAACCTCAGTTATATTAACAAATCTCTGCATGTGGAGCAGGTATGTATTGAATATTTATCATGTGCCTGGTTAAAGAAATTCAGGAATGATGTGACATAACCCCCAATTTCAAGCTGTCAAGCAAAGAGGATGAACATTTAAATGCGTAGAGTACAGTGACAAGCACAGGCTGGAGAATCCCTGCAGAAGCATCTTTGGTATTTAGTTTGCTTACCTGCTTTGATGCAAAAAGAAAAAGCTGTGATATTTTCTGTCAATCAGGCTGTCACACTTTTCACACTGTATAGTGTGACAATATAGTGACTAATTACTTGGTTACTAGGAATTTGGGACAACCCAGAAAACGGGAGTTTTAGAGTAAAAGCAAGATAGTCCTGGGTAGCTAGGTATGGTTAATATCTCTACATTTATGTGCCAGTCTGTACACACACCCAGGACAAATTCCTTATCTGTCTATATACAAATATGTAAGTGAAACAGGCTCTACAAAGTGATCACTATATTTATAGCATATATTAGAATACAATTTTTCCTAATGTGTTTTTAATTCCAAACTACTGGCCTACTAAATTAATTTGTAAATGTTCTAGTTCATTTTAATCTGTTATTTCAAAAAAAAAATGACCATTCTAAGAGTTTCCCATTCATTGATTATTTTTGTGTTTAATTTGTAAGCCACCATGGCAGAGCACAAACTGGGCATTTCTGTTTCTTTCCTCTTTTTTTTGAAGGTGAGGTTTGAAGTCAGACTTATTGAGGTAGGTTTTACGTAGAGCTAAATTCCCTCTTTTTATTTTTATTTTTTATTTTGTTTATTTATTTATTTATACAAGCACTGGGTATAGTCAGAAGTGCAGGAGGGTGAGAGAATTCCCCAGAGCCAGAGCGGGGAGCAGAGCAGGCAGAAGGACCGAAGTACACTGCTGAGGGGAGCAGCGGGCGGCAGGAGAGGTCTGCGCGCCATGTGGGACCCTCCTCCGGTGTCCGGGGAGCAGCCTGGGATCGAACCGGCGTTGCAGAGGCTGCGGGCAGCATTGCAACCCAGTGCTCAACCGCTGCGCCACTGGGGAGGCCCTAAACTCCCTCTTTTTAGTAAAACTGTAAGTCTTAACAGATGCTTGTAGTTATGTGTCCGTCACCATAATCAAGATACAGAAATGTTCCATCACCTTCCCCACCAAGAAAAAAACTGTTTCTTTTTTATTTCTAAATTCATTGTACTTTTCTTTTCTCTGCCCTGTTTTCTACATGTATTAAATGCTCAATAAATGTTTGCTGCTATCTTGATTTTTTTTCAGTCTTATAAAAGCAAGGAAACAGTTAACTGTGTCAGTATTAACAAATAGGTGTTTATGATCAACACTTTTGGGTTTTTGTGACAATTGGGCTCCTTTTCCAGTAGAAATTGCCAGCAGAAATTTATTAGCTTATTCTTATAGGGTCTTTGCCCTTCTCTAAGTGATGGTGAATGACACTCTCAGAGAATGGGATCCGCATAAAGAAAATGCCACATTTTTACTTAGGCTCAAGCCTGAAACTATAACATGACCTAATGCTTACCAAGGTGCTCCAGAGGTATTACAAAATGGCATTGCAAATGGTATTTTTCCCTCAAGGTCTTTACAGGTAAATCAATAATACAAAAATGAGTAGAAAAGAACAACGGATATACAAGGTACTTAGTGCTGGGAAGCCATGAGAGGGAAGCACTGAGTTTGTGCTAGGGGGTGGTCAGAGCAAGCTTCCTTGGATGAGGTTGAAACTCTCTACTCTGCACCAGGCACAGTGGCTCATCCTAACAACACCCATTAATCTCGTTATCTATGAGAATCCTCTCCTGGAGTATTTAACAGCAACCTTTTTGATGCCCTTTAATAAGAAATCCAAAGGCAGAAAGTTCAGGAGAGTGGTAGCTTCCCTAAGACGTCACCAGGCCCCCATCGCCACGTTTCTTGTCCAACCAGCCTGCCTGTGAGGATTTTATCCTCATGTATATTCTCATGCACAGATATTTCACACAGATATTTTCTGTGGAAGCAAAAGCTCCTATTAATTGCCCAAGAGAAAGGAGAACATATGTCGACCAAAAACTTGTATACTAATGTTCATAGAAGCATTATTTACAATAGCCAAAAAGTAGAAACAAAACAGATGTCCATTAACTGATGAGTAGATAAATAAAAATAAAATGCTGTATACACACAATGAAACATTATTCAGTCATAAAAAGGAATGGAGTATTGATGCACACTCCAATATAGATGAATCTTCTAAACATTATGCTTAGCGAAAGAAGTCAGACACAAAGGCCACATGTTGTATGACTCCATTTGCATGAAATGTGCAGAACAGGCAACTGTATATTACAGAAAGCAAATTATCAATTGCCTAGGGTTGTGGGGGGAGGGGTGGACCTGGGGGGGAATAAAAAGCATCTGCTTTTGGTACAGGGTTCTTTTGGAGAATATTATTTTTTTTTCTTTTTTTAAAGATTTATTTATTTATGCATACAAGACCTGGGGTACAGGCCAGAGGTGTGGGGATTGAGAGGATTTACCAGAGATAGAGTGGGGAACAGAACGGGCAGATTGACCAAAGTACACTGCTGAGGGGAGCAGTGGGTGAGTCAGGAGAGGTCTGGTTCACCATGTAGGTTAGCTCCCTGGCCGGGGATCAAAATCATGCTGCAGTGGCTGCAGATAGCTTCATAGGTTGTGTCTTAACCCCTTGTGTCACCAGGGAGGCCCATAATAAAAATTTTCTAAAAACAATTGCTATGATTGTTGCATAATTTTGCAAACATGCTAAAAACCATTGAATTGTGTACTTTAAAAAGATGTGATGTATAGTATTTGAATGATGTCATAATAAAGCAGTTATTAAAATGTGATTGAAATAAGTTGCCAATATATAAATTAAAATTTCATTTTTATGTTTTAAATGAACAAATATAATAGTTTTAGAAGATATTTACTACATCCTGTATTATTATTTTCACCTTCTGGGCAAGAAGAGTAGGTTAATATAAAGGAAAAAAAAAACCACATGCTAGTCAAGTTTGACCTTTTCAAAAAGTTTTCCAAGAAGCTCCACTCAGAATTTTTGACTTAATGTCTCATTACCCAAAAGGAGGTCAAATGGCAACTTGTAGCTGCAAAGGAGTCTGGGTAAACTTGGCATTTAAGATTAGTACACTGTCACCACCTTTCTTTTCAAAGGAAGGAGAGAACAGATACTAGGAATTCAAGTAAGATTGCCTGCCAATGTTCTCAAAAACAAACAGATAACAACACACGAAAACCTCTGGAAATGTCACAATCAAGAGTTGCTAAGGAGACATGACGCCAAGTATCCTAGATGGGATACTAGAACTGAAAATGAGTATTAGGCAAAAACTAAGAAATTCTGAATGGTGTTTGGACTTTATTTAATGACAATGTATAATCATGTGTACATGTACATCTGTAATAATAATCTGTAGTAATTTGTGAAAGTGAATAAACATTGCTTTATTTTTGTGACAAATGCATCATGCCCCTGTATGATGTTAATAAGGGAAGTGTGTGCAGAGGTAGATGGGATTCTGTATTATCTTTGCAACTAGCTACAACTCTCCTCTAAAAAATTTAAGAAGATAAATAGTCTGATGTCTTCTGTGTTCACTTTAAAGCTGTAAAAACAGAGACTGCAAAGTTTGAGAGGATTATCAAGGTCAGACAACAACTGAGAAGCAGAACTCTGATTGAATCAGTGTCATTGTATTATAATACTGAGAATAATTCCCCCTGAGAATCTTCAAATTGCAATAGAGTCCAAGTGGATGAGCTAATTTCTCTTGCGTGTTGCCCCTGGTGTTTTAGATAGCAAAGTCATACATGAACTTAGGAATAGATGCTAGGAAAGTGTAGGAAAGGACAGTTGGAATAATTTCTAAAAGAAATAAACATTTACAACAACAAATCTCAGAACATTGAAAGCCCACTGCCTGCTGTTATATGGAGTTTTAAGACCATAAAATCTGTATTGACTATGAAATTTGGACTATGACTTATAAATCCAATAGTTCCCATAATATTTAGTGCATTTCACGGTACTTTAAAATGTTTGTTGATTGAATACATCCATCTTAAGCACCACAGTAGTAAATTAGAAACTGAAATGGTAAGAAAAATCCCAAATTGATGTTCAAAGGTCACATTTTCTATCTATGAAACTTCAGACTGAGGTTCTACTGGTCTTCTTCTTCCTTTCTCTTATACTGAGGCAGTTTGCTACCACATCATGAATTTGATCCACATACAATTATTCAGAAAAATGTGCTTTTATATTCATTTTTCTGTAAAAGGCCAAGAAGTCAACATTTTTCCTTGACTCAGAGCATCAAGGGTTTCTCTCGGGGTATTGTCCACCCAAAACTGCTGCCATCTTGACACCTCTCTAGCCAATCCTGCAAAAAAGATTAACTTTTCGCATATATTTTTATCCACAATCATTTTCTAACTTTTCATTCTGTGCTCCACACTAGGCAGTAGGAATACAATGGTGGAAAAAGAAAGTTTCTACTTCACAGAGTACAGCTACTCATAGGACAATGAGATCATTCACAGATACGAACCAATACTGATATAGGTACCCTTGTGTATGTGGCGAGGGAAAATCGCTGCAGAGAACTTTGAGCAAGGAGGGCAAACTGGACTGGGGTGTTGGGCTTTGAAGGAGAACACAAAACAGAAACCTGGGCCTCCCTGGTGGCTCAGGGGGTTGAGTGCAGTGCTGGGAAGCTGTCCGCCACTTTTGTGGCACGAGTTCGATCCCCGGCCAGCTGGGAGCGACCCACATGGCACAGCAGAACTCTCCTGTCTCACCAGCTGCTCCCCTCAGCAGTGTGTTCCAGTACATCTGCCTGTTCTGTTCCCCGCTCTCTCTGGTGAATCTTCTCACCCCTACACCCCGCGACTCTGGCCTGTACCCCACTTCTTAAAAAAATCAAACAAACATACAAACAAAAAAGCAAACTTCTCCTGTGTCTGAAGTGAAATGTAATTGAGATACAGAAGAATCAGGAAGATGGGAATTTTAAAGATCATGTTTAATAACAAAACTCTTAAAACACTAAAGGTCTAAACAATACTACATTACAACTCAGCATTAGAGTGGAGAGAGAAGAGCAGGTGGATGATTTCTGCAGACAGATTAAGTCTTAAAAATGAATCATTGAGCCCCACTTTCCCATGTTCTTCTCTCAAATTCGACAATTGGGTAAGCACATCTTTCTCTCCTAGGCTGAGAGTGGCAGCACAGAAGCACACCATTCCAGGGAATGAGAAACCAGGAGCACAAAGGGAAGAAAAAAATTGACTATAAAAAGTCACAGTTATGATGTGCTAGGAAGGATGAGTGGTACTTTGAGAGGTAAATAGGAAATAGTAACAGAAAACACACTTTGGGGTCCTGTTAAGAATTTTCCCCATTTAATCCTAAATGTTCCCAAATCATAAATTATATTTACATTAGGATTAAATGGGAGAGGTCTGCTGGGCCATGTGGGTCAAACTCAGGCTGCAGTGGCTGGTGATAGCTGGATTGCACTGAGACTTAACCCTTGAGCCACCAGGGAGTCCCCTTCTCTGGCTATATTTGTGTTTAGTTTGCTTCATTTAGTTTGCTTTATTGATTTGAAGGTTGTTTAGTTTTCTGTTTGCTGAAAAATTACTAAATACTTAGTTAGCGACAACAAATTTAAACTAACAAATTGCCACCACCACCTAAACAACATGAATATAATTTGTTACAGTTCTGTTGGTCAGATGCCAACATGGGCCTCACCAGGCTGAAGTCAAGGTGTGACAGGGATAAACTACTTTCCGAAGGCTCTAGGAAGGATGTGTGCCTTGCCTTTTCTGTTTTTGAGCCCACCCATGTTCCTTTGCTCATGATTCCCTTCCTCCCTCCATCTTCAACACTATAATCAAGTTGTGCCCTCACAGGACATCACCCTGAACTCCTTGCTTGCCTTCCTTGTCCACTTTCCAGAACGCCTGTGATTACAATACCCCCACCCCAGATAATCTTCCCACTTCAAAATGGGCTGATAGAATTTTAATTCCTCATTTAATTTCCCAGTTACCATGCAATCTAATATACCCATAGATTTCAGGGATTAGGATGTGGATATTTGAGGGGAGGGATTATACTGGCTACCACAATATTTTTTTAAAGATTTATTTATTCATGTATATAAGAACTGGGGTTCAGGCCAGAGGTGTGGATGTGAGAGGCTTCACCAGAGAGAGAGGGGGGAACAGAACAGGCAGATCTACTGAAACACACTGCTGAGGGGAGCAGCAGGCGAGACAGGAGAAGTCTGCCGCACCATGTGGGTAGCTCCCCGACTGGCCAGGATTGAACCTGCACTGCAGAGGCTGCGGACAGCTTCACAGCATTGTGCTGAACCGCCTGCGCCATTGGGGAGGCCCCCATAGTATTTTTTCATGTTACAAACAAAAAATAATATAAACACTGGTGAGTCGTTAGAAAGGAAGAGGTGAAAGTTTTGAGAAATGAGCTCATAGACCAAGGTCCTCTTTATCGTCTTAAAAAAATGACCCGACACCTACTGGGACACATTTTCCATGCATGGGGGTAGGGCTCCCTCCTTTGATGTTTTATCTTTTCTTCATGAAATGAGAAGTCAAGTCAGTGACTGAAGGTGAGAGACTCAGAAGCAGAGGGAACTGGAGAAGATTCTGAGCTTGCACTGAGCAGTGCAGGACCCAGAGAGACAGCAGGAAGGAAGTTTGCAGAATGTCAAGTCGAGATTCCAATCAATGAAAAACAAAGTAAGAATTTTACATATCTCCCGTTTTAGTTCAACATCTGCCTTTTACACAGATCGAACTAAATTATATACAGAGTTCATTTTAACTATGAGAATTGCTGATTAAAAAATGAAAATAACTAATTGTAGAAAAAGGAACATCAGTGGGTCAGTCATAGAAAATGAGTATGAGCTTGTTACCTGTCTAGAGGAAGGTAACTGGCACTAGAGACATAAATGACACGTCTTATTTATATAATCAAAACAGACATAAATGTGCGGGGGGAGAAAGCATGGAAAGGGGAAAGACTTGGATGTCATTTTTAATTTTTACTCTGAGCAATTTATGATCCAGAGATCTGAGTAGCCAGCAATAGTAGAAAATTATTTTCTTTGATATTCTAAGAAAAGGCGTAAGCACAGAAGCTTCCTGGGATCTTATTTGCTCTCCCTTCTCCAGTCAGTGTTCCTGCTCTACTCTTCACTTCCAGGAGTGATCGTGCCCTGGTTAACAGAGAGGACTCAAAAGCAAGGACTGTTGTTCCTGGTCATGGACATGTGCTTTGCCTAAAAATCCAAATCTATAAAACAGGCTTGGCCTCAAATCCTCATAACTGGCATTGAACCACATCTGCTGCATGCTTCGGAATCTTTTTTTTTTTTTTTTCCCAAGAGAGAATACATTGTTTTAATACCAGGAACCCGAGAAAGGGAAGGAAAAAAGGAGGTATTTGAACAGAAGGCTACAAAAGTTCCTTTGATTAAGCTCCTGCTGACACCCTGGGCGAGATGTTCCTTGTGTAAGATAGATCACAAAATGCATTAAGAGATATTATGCTGTACACTCCAATTAGCATCACTGATATCCCTTTGCTAGTTCACTGTCCAAAAAAATAATTTTATTGCTTCCAGAACTTTGAACAACTCATATAATCCTTCAAGCAGATGTACGAGGCATTAAAAACCACAATTACATTACTTCAAAGCCATAATTAAAAAGTTTGCTCCTAGTTCCAGGCCTACCATTGATTTCTAAGAGAAACACACTTCAGATCTGATGTAAGCCCTAATAAATTACCAGCTTTGAGCAAAATAAGTTTAGCTTCCCATAAAGAATAAAACAGGACTTTATTGTGGGAAAAGGGGAAGACTAAATGATTGTCAACTTGCACAGCATTTTTATAACCACTTGGGTTCAAAGTCAAATATAATTTGACATTTTATTGATAGTTCCAGTGTTTAAAGCTGACAAGAAGTACATTAAATTTTGCCATGTAAATCTGATATGACAATAAAAAGCCTTTCATACTTTTTGGAATTGTCGCAGTAAAATGAAATAAGGAGTACTATCAAGAAAATGATTTTTTTTCCTTCTCAAAAACTTGTTTAAGAAGCTCTGAGCTGTAAGGAACTAAGGTGTCCTCTTTTCTGTAGGAATAAACTTTTTTTTCCAACTGGTGATTTTCTCCCAACACTTACAAATAGACCTCAAGATGTGTCTGCAACTTTGAGTTGCATTGTTCTTATAGTCTCAATAAGTGATAATTATACTCCATGAGTTTCCTAGGACTACTATAACAAAATCCCACAAATTGGGTGGTCTAAAACAACAGAAATATATCATTTTGTAGTTTGGAAGACCAGAAATCCAAAATCAAGTCATTGGCACAGCTGTGCCCCCTGGGACACCCCAAGGAACCCATCCTTGCTCTTTTCAGATTCTGGTGGTTTGTCAACAAACTTTGGCATTCCTTGCCTTACAGCTTCACAGCTCCAACCTTTGTGTGGTTGGCACATGGTGTTCCCCATTGTCCTGTGTGCTTCTCCTTCACATAACCATAACCGTCTTCTCATAAGGATACTCGTAACACTGGATTTGTTTGTGTGGCATCCCTAGACTGGTTTGATCTCATTTCTCATTTCTCCTTAACTAGTAACATCTACCATGACCCTATTTCCAAACAAGAACACATTCCGAGCTACCAAAAATTGGGATCGCAGCATATCTTTTTTTTTTTTTTTTTTTTTGGTGGGGGATTCAGTTCAGCTATGCACAATCTTTATTGAAAACTGACAAGCCAGAGACATTCTCCACCACAAGAACACACAAATTGGGCTTACACAGAAGTCTCTTAATTCAAACTGGATGAATCTCAGGATATTCCAGATAATTATACTTATTAAAAGCAGCACCTGTGCTTTATTTTGCAGGAAGTTCACATCCTGTCACATAGCCTCCCATCTGATGCCACGCCAAGAACATAATTTGACATTGATGAAATTAAACATGTTCTTCCCCTAGTATATATGTGAACCAATGGTAGGGAGAACAGAACACGTGGAGAACTAAGTATCTTTGCACATGTTGTAAAGTTTCCCTTCAAAGGCTTAAATGTCACATATTTACCAGGACAGAGGACAGATATGCAAATGTGTGCAACAGGTGTCTATGTGCATGTACACATATATGAATATGTATATTTGTATATATTTTGAAAACACATACACACATGGCATTTAAGTGGTATGTGTATGCTGTATACTAAATTGTTCCCTCACCACAATTCATACTTTGGAGCCCTAAGTCTCAGTGTGACTGTATTAGGAGGAAAGGCCTTTAAGAATGCAATAAAGTTTAAGTGAGATCATACCTAATCCCATTGGATTGGTGTCCTCAGAGGAAGAGACACTCAGGAGTTCTTTACACACACACACACACACACACACACACACACACACACACCCCGAGGAAAGATCTCTGCACACACACAGGAAAGATCATGTGAGGATATGCTGAGGAGGGAGCCCTCACTCTCACGCAGTATAGTTGCACCAGAATCCCATCCTACTGGCACTCTGTTCTTGGACATTCAATGTTCAGAAATGAGGAAATAAATGTCTATTGCTGAAATCACCCAGTCTGGAAGGTCAGCATACTATGTCTCTATCTATCTATCTATCTATCTATCTATCTATCTATCTATCTATCTATTTGAGTATGAATGTACATATATATGTATATATGTATAGTGTGTACATTTATACACAGATATGTGTATATATATATTTTTTTTTCATTCCCTTGTGTGTATGTGTACATATACATGTGTGTGTGATCACTTGAGTATAAATGGCCAGGAGAAAGTTCATAGTTCTCTGAATTAAATGGAGAGTATCTATTTTGTTTCTAACATTAGTAGTATCCATCAGAAAGACACTTCTGATTTTTTTTTGCAAAAATTAGGTCTAGGGCCTCCCCGGTGGCGCAGCGGTTGAGCGCTGGGTTGCGAAGCTGCCTACAGCCTCTGCAGCGCAGGTTCGATGCCCGGCTGCTGGGAGAGGGTCCCACATGGCGCATAGACCTCTCCTGCCGCGCCCGCTGCTCCCCTCAGCAGTGTCCTCCGTCTGTCTACCGGTTCTGCTCCCTGCTCTGGCTCTGGTGAATTCTCTCACCCTCCCGTGCTTTTGACTGTACCCAGTGCTTATATAAATAAATAAATAAATCTTTAAAACAAAATTAGGTCTAAATACAATGTCTCACTCATAATAATTAGTGCTTATTGACATTCAACATTAGTTTCTGATGTTTACTTGGAGTTATCCATTTTCTATATGGTTATTTCATTGAAGACTTAACCTTTTTTGCATGGATTAGAATATAGGATTTCTATCAATTTATCTCTTATATTTTACAAAGTAATACATATATCTCCTTATCAAATTTGAATCATATTCAATAATTTTGTCTCCTTACAATGAATTTTATATTTATTTCATATGTGATATCTGTTAAAAATGCATTCAATGGAACATACATGGAAATAAATTAAAGGATGATCTATGTGAATGTTTAACTTCAAAGACAAAGCATTAAAGAATATTTGACTCAGCAACTCTATAGAAGCAGCAATAAGGACATACTTTTCTACCAGCCTCCTCCTGGTCATAATTAAATGGTTCTTAACAATTCCTGTAAGCAAAGGAATCGTACATCTTTTTATTCTTGCCTTGAGTGAATCAAAAACTGTGTTGACTGCACTATCTGACAGGAGTCAAGTTCTAGTCCTCAAGACACAGAAAATCATTCAGTTTTGCTCAAATGCAAGAGTTACAGGGGTAAATTATTTATCCTGGTAATTCATGACATTCCCAAGGATACACATTGCATTACTTTTATCTCCCAATATTTTATTATGATTTTTTTCAAATATAAAGAAACTTTGAAAGGTTTATAAAATGAACACCCATAGACCCATCTTATGAATTCTACAATTGATGGCTTGCTATATTTATTTTATCACATACCTAGTTAGCTATACTGCATTAGGTTTAGAGGATCATATAACGGTATTGGTGCTTACAAAATCCTACATATTTCTAAAGTCAATTACATTTGTATGGGCTTATAATGCATTTGTTCTCAAACTCCTTTCACAAGCTAAGTGAAATTTGATCATCAAGCTACACATTTTGCACTCAAAATTTAGAATTTTAAACCTCTAGGGGGGTAGTTTTTAGCCCTGAAATTTCTGATGCTGAGAGTGATTCATGTTTGGATAATTTCCCTGCAAATCAAAAAAACCATTGTAGACCTTGCCATTTACATCAATTTTCTTTGATTGTGAACTCAATACATTCATGTTAAAAGGTATCTAAACCTATTACAGCTTCCAATTTCCTTAAGTTATGCTTCTACAAAACTTGATCACCTTCACTGATTTCAATAGGTTTCAAACATTTGTTCTTTCAAAGCTCAATTCAATTATCTCCTCCCCTCCTAGTGTTCCCTGATGCCCACATTTAGCCTTAGGCTAATCTGTAGACCTTAGTGTAATTGTACATTTCTTTATCATAGCATTTATCGTGCCATAATTGCAGCTATTTGTTTATGAGCCAATCTCCTTGACCAGAGTATTTTTTATTATCAAAATAACTGAGGTTTCTGTCACATAGCATACAGTCCCTAAAGATTATAATTCAATTTCAATCAAAATATATGTATTGGACTTGGACTTTTTCAACATCTAAAAAGAATAGAAAGAAAACTTCATATGTAAGTATTCTTTGTTAAATCCCCAATAGATGCTACAATAATCAAAATCAGTTTGGGACATTATCAGATTGTTTATTCTAAATAGTGTCCAGAATCAGCAATTAATGTACTTTTCTCATTAAACCACAAATATTTAGAATGACTAGTCAAGATGAAAAGTGGGCACTAACATAGTGTCTTTTTCTAGCTGTATGACCTAGATGAACTACTAAAACTTTTACTATTCAGTTTTCTTATCTATAAAATGAAGATAATAGGAGAACCTATTTCTTAGATTGTTGTTAGCATTAGGAACTTAATTCAGATAAATTTTACAATACCCAAATAGTAAGTTACAAATAGTAAATTCCCAGTAGATGTTGAATTTAAAAGGAAAACTTGCAGTAGTGTCAACTGCTTGAATGAAATCCAAACTCCACTATTCTAATTTTCCTTTTCTAACAAAATACAGATATATAGAGGAGGTTATAGAGATTAGTTGATCTCAGGGTATAGGATTCCACCACTGCCCCAGAGTACAAGGCAGGATGCTCTCTAATCCAGTCATCCTGCTCTCCTAATATTTGGTTTATGATTGATACAGGAGTGGCCAATGAAGCCAGGTAGAGAACTCCAGGTGAAGCATTCAGATCAGGTTTTAATAACTACTAAAATGTACTGATTTCTCTGGGCTGCCCTTATCTCTTTTCCCCAGTGATAGGGCATCTCACAAGATCTAAGAAATAGGACAGTTGTCAACCTATTAAGAAAGGCAGAGATGGGGTCTCCCTGGTGGTGCAAGGGGTTAAGCACAGCACTGTGAAGCTATCTGTGGCCACTGCAGCACGAGTTTGACCCCTGTCCTGCCAGGGAGCTACCCACATGGTGCAACAGACCTCTCCTGTCACGCCCACAGCTCCCCTCAGCAGTGTACTTCAGTCAGTCTGCCTGTTCTGATCCCCACTCTGTCTCTGGTGAATGTTCTCACCATCTGCATCTCTGGCCTGTACTGCAGTTCTTGTATGCATAAATAAATAAATCTTTAAAAAAAAAGAAAGGCAGAGATGAAAAGCAGTTTTAGTATATGTTGACTTCACTGGGTCACTACAGTAACACTAGTTTGTTTATCTCTAGATGTTTTTAGTGTGTGAAAAATACTTGCTCTTATTTCATTGCCAGACTAGAGTTTCCCAATACATCTAGTCAATACAATTCAACTGGAACAACACAATGTCACATAACTTGACCTTGTGGGACTTTCCATGTGGTAAACTTATTTGTACATAATAACATTCTCAGTGATAAGACAGAGCAAGTTACAGTAATAAATACCATGTTTTAAATGATTTATTTTGTTAGAGGCTAGTCCCTGGATGGATCTGTTAACTTTCCCTCTTCTACAGATGTAAGCTATATCATCAATCTAAAAAAAAAAACAACTGTTTTTTCTTAGCTTGGCCTTTACCTACAATAAACTAAGGAGGTTAGAGAAAATAGATGACTTAAAACAGATTCCCATCTTCGGCTGAAAAACCAAATCAAACAAATAGTCTCCTGTTTGAACATGTAATAATAACTCATTGAGACCCCAGGAAGCACATTTCTAAAATGAAATACTTATAACAGTGGAGAATTTAGGGAATTAACATACATGCTAGCCAAAAAACAAGACTGTAAAATAAGTCTGAGAATGTTCAACTTTGGAATTGATTTGTTTATTTAACAAATATTAAGTGTGTATCATTTGCACACACTTATTTGATAGAAGGCCTTATTTGAGAGAAGGAAAAATGCTTTTGAGGGTTCATAATGTAAAGGGAAGAAAAACTAAGACTAATCTATGAGTTATTTGGGAAGCCAGTTTCAGTAAGGTTGGAGATCAGCTTCTTTCCACATACATGAAAGATATCATCAGAAGACAGGCTGTTAATTATGATGCCAATGGCAGTAAAGAAGTTTGAATTTCTGGCAGGAATCAACTGTAGGAAATGATTTCATTTATAGAAACAAAAGGCCTTTATAAATTTGTTCTCTACCTGCCCCAGTTACATACATTTCCTCCTTTTTTTACTTGATTCTTTTGAGGTCAGAAGTATAAATTCTCATCAGACATTGGGCTAAACCTGTAAAGAATCCCCACCATAAAACTGTAGGAGTTACTAAATATTGCATTGTCCTACATTGCCCTATGGGGGAGGGGAGTCTTCAGTTTTCCAATATTAGCATAAACTTCAACTGCATAATTTGTTTGCTTTTTCTTTGCTTTATTCAAATGCACTCATTCTGCGCTGGGTTGTGAGGCTGTCTGCAGTCTCTGCAGCGCCAGTTCGATCCCCTGCTGCTCCTCGGCCACCGGAGGAGGGTCCCACATGGCACGCAGACCTCTCCTCCTCTCCTGCCGCCCGCTGCTCCCCTCAGCAGTGTACTTTGTCACTCTGCCTGCTCTGCTCTCCCCTCTGGCTTTGGTGAATTCTCTCACCTCCCACGCTTCTGACTGTACCCAGTGCTTGTATAAATAAATAAATAAATAAATAAATAAATAAATAAATAAATAAATAAATAAATCTTTAAAAAAATGTTTCCATCTTAAAAAATAAAAAAATAAAAAAAAATGAGCTCATTCTAACAGCAACATTTTGTAAGATTTTTAAAAGAAAAGCTGTAACCAAAGAGTTGAAAAAATAAGGAAGATTTTACCAAAGAAGACTATTGCAATAGGGAAGAGTGAACTCAACTCCAAGTTTTCACCACTAAGGTGAGCTACTGGAAGATACTTGAGGATATCAGGGGAGGTGGTCTAGATGATTAGCTAAGTGACACTCTCCCAAGCTAGGTGCCAACCCTTTCACAAAGACTAGAAGTTTGGGTCCTATCTTCCTAGATATTTAGCTTTCAAAGGTATGGCTCCCAGATCCTTGAGAAATATATTTCTAATTGGTAGAGGATTTACATCTCAAAGAGGCAAATTATGTATAATTTCAAATTTTCTGAAGTAAATTCTCCAGGTAAAGGGAAATCAGGTTCTACAGTCAGGAGGAAAACTGGATAAAGTTTATTCAAGCTGAGGGGACCATCTCTTAGGTTGATACCAAATGCCAGCCTCAGTTACCCTCAGCCAATAAAAGGAAACAGAGTTTGAGGAAAAGGAAAGTGGTTTAATTTGTCCACAAATAAGGATGGCAGCAGACTCATGTCTGAAAGACCACCAACCTGCTCTTTGGCAGAGTACAGAGTATTTGTACAAAGGGGAAATAAGGGGAGATAGGCAAGGGTCTGCAAAGGGGAGGGGAGAGTAGTCCACATGGAGACTGGTGGACACCTGCTTGCTTTTCTCAACAACTGCTATTTAACTCCCTTTTCCTTGGAATGCAAGAAGGCAAACCTGTCAAACAAGGGGGAAATTGCAAAAGATGGAGGAAGACAAACTTGTTTTTTTTTAAGTTTTCATAATATTTTATTTTGTTTGTCTTTATATATGTATGTTGTTTACCTTTTTTATTTTTAAAAAAATTACATCATTGCTCATTTTTAAACAATATTTGCTTTCCCCCACCCCCTCAGGTGTAGTCCCCATAAAGTTTCCTTCACCAATGCACCCGGGCACCATCACCTCAGTCCCCTGTGCTACTCCCTCCCTCTCTCCCTCCCTCCCTCTGATGCCTTTCCCTCCTCTGATCCTTCTCCCTGCAGGATGTCTCTGATTTATAATTGTCTGTTTTTGCTTTGTTGTGTTTTGTACTGTTATTATTTTTTTACACTGATGTCTTATTTGGTTCCCCTATATCCCTGCTCTAAGTGAAACCATGCAATATTTTTTTTTCTTTTTCCTTCTGCCTTATTTCACTGAGCATAATTACTTCTAGCTCCATCCACATTGCTGTGAATGGCATGGTTTTATCTTTTTTGATTGCTGAATAATATTCCATTGTATATATATGCCACATCTTCTTGATCCCGTCATCTATCTTTGGGCATGTGGGTTGTTTCCAGGTTTTACCTATTGTAAATAGTGCTGCAATAAACATAGGGGTATAGGTGGTCTTTTGAATCAATGTTTTTTTGTCCTTTGGTTAGGTCCCTAGGAGTAGAATTGCTGGGTTATATGGTAGCTCCATTTTTAGTAGACTGAGGAACATCCAGAAAGTTTCCATAGTGGTTGGACCAGTTTTCACTCACACCAGCAATGTAGGAGAGTTCCTTTTTCACCACATCCTCGCCAACATCACCCAAAGCAAAGAAAGTCAAGGAAAAGATAAACACCTGGGATTACATCAAACTGAAAAGCTTCTGTACAGCAAAAGAGACATTAACCAAAACAGACAAACACCCCACCGATTGGGAAAAAATCTTTGCATTCAAAGATTTGGAACTGATCACAAAGATATACAACTGATAAGGAACTGATCACAAAGATACACCAAGAACTCACAGGACTCAACAAAAACAAAGTAAACAATCCAGTCAGGAAATGGGCAGAAGAACTTAAAAGACATTTCTCTAAAGAGAAATGCAAATGGCCAACAGGCATATGAAAAAATGTTCAACATTCCTTATCATCAGGAAAATGCAAATCAAAACCACATTAAGATACCACCTTACACCAGTAAGAATGGCACATATCAAAAGACAAACTTGTTAATTCTTATCTGAGAAACCAGTCATTTGTAACTGCATCAAGGTTGCCAAGGGTCTATTCCTTATCATCATAACTGGAGATGGTAACACAAGCATCACCCAATGAAGGAGGAGGAAGATACTATTCATTTGGCCACTGCTGCAAATGATTTTTAACCTTATGCATTTTTTAAATGTTACATCTCCTCTCTATTGAAAAAAAACCCATTTCACTTTTTCCATTTCCTTTCAAAACAGAAATTTAAAATGAAGCTGAATCATAATGGGAAAAAGATATTATTGCATATTTTAGTGTCCCAAAATAGATGAAAACCCAAGTGGGAAAATCCAGCTAATCTCCATTAAAAGTCACCCCCTAATGCAGCTAAACTTCTATCTCACTTCTATTCTCTGCAGGTCTTTTCAATATTATTAATTCTCATTTATATTCATTGGCAACATTTACAGCAAACACATGAATTTGGAAAAGGGTGGGCTCCAGGAAAGGGGAGGTTCCAGGCTCCCTGCCCCACCCAAAGGAGGGTGGAGTTGAGCAGGGAGGAGAAGACAATGGAGAGGAGAATGGAGAAAGAAGGAAGCAGGATGGAGAGCAATGAGGAGACCTGGAAGAGGCACGTGGAGCAGAGAGACATGTGAAGAAGCTACACTTGCTTCTTGGTCCTGGACTGGTTGAAACAGATGTGGGTGAGAGACCCGTGGGACGTTAACAACGGCAGCTTTTATCTTGATTTTGATTGTATTCTCTTTCTCCCATACTTATCTGGCTATTTCTGACCCCTTTCTATGGGTCCCCACCAGAAGACTTGTGGCAGGCTTCTGGACCTTGCTCTGGGCCAATCCTGTTTGGGTGGACTTTTACCCACAAGGGGATGGATAACTTTGGGTGCTTGATTTAGAAATTATATTCTATGTCTTTTCTGTATTGTTCACTAATTGTATTAAAGTTCCTTTCCATTAAAGATCTTAAATAGCTTGTCTTGATGCTGCAGATGGCAGAACCTACTTAGAACAGACAGGTTGAGAGTTCTCCTTGTCCTCTAACAGACTCATGCTTCACAGTGACAATCACTAGCTTATACTGGGACACAAATATTAAAGTACAGTAAGGTCATGTCCATAAGGTCCTTCATGCAGGATTTAGTATTAAGCAGTTTCTTACAGGTTTCTTCGATGACTATGCATTCTTTACAGAAACGGTTAATTTTCCTTTTGGCTAATCCTATGCGGTCAAAGAATCCTATTGGGTCAGACCTATGCTGTTGATTCCAACTCATCTTCTCTCCCCTGTCACTTTGTTTTACTTGTTTCCTTTTTATACTTCACCTTCCTCCTGATTATATTCTGTTCTAGAAAGAATATGGAAATCTGTACTTGACCGTAGGATGACTGACAGTTATAAATGTAACTATTATGAACCTCTCCATAAACTGGAGGAGTTAGAGAGTGTGATGAAAGGATATTTTTACCAGTCTGAAGAGATTCCCTACTATCCTTCTCTCAGAAAAGAGACAAGTCACAAATGTAACCTCTGGCAGGAGAACACGCAGCATGCCCATACTTCATTTCTTACAACATCTGCCTTCTGGCAAAGCGATTCTCATTTGCATTTCTAAAGCAATTCCTATTGGCTTTGACTAGATAGCTAAAAATACTTCAGCTCTCTCTCCATTTATTTTTGAGCCCAGATAACTCTGCTTATCCTGTCTAGGGTTGTTTTTAGGAGGATAATGAAGGACATATACTTTTACAAGATAGTGGACAAAACATATATCATGTTTCTGTAAAAACATACAGAAGTGTAGCCATAGCTGGCTAGAGATCACTTTCTGGAGAAATGTTTTAAATGTTTTAAAAGGGTCTGCAGGGGTGTGAGTTGCATAAAAGATTCCCCAAATTTGAACTGATCAGAAGAAACAAAGACATTTTCTTCTGGTCTCGTAATGAGATGTATTTCACAAAAGCCAGCCAATTGCTCAGAAGGATGGAACTGTTAAAGGAAATATAAAAATAGAGTTGAAGCTAGGAACTTGTAAAAGTGAACATATGATAATGAAGATTTAACATTTGGCATGTCCTCCGTCATTTCTCCAGAGGATTCTCATCTAATCACAGAGGTGCTGATTCCTCTGGTACCCTCCGACAGAACTGCTCAAAAATGTAATCAAAGTGTGTGGCATTAACTTTGTGACTAAAGTCAGAAGTTCTCTGTGTGAAGGCATGTGAAATCAGTATTGCCATCAGTTCTTAAATGGTTGATGATTTTGTATTACTAATATTTTCATTGAAGTGTAACATACATACAGAAAGGTGATGAACAGTAAGTGTGAGGCCATGAATTTTCAGAGTGTGTGTTCAAGTAACCATCACTGTCACCAAGAAATAGAACATTCCACACACATTGGAATGGTGCCTGGTTTTCCTGACATTTTATTATGCACACCACCTTTCTTAAGGTAACTGCTGCTGCCCTGACCCCTCATATCACAAATGGATTTTTGCCTTTATGTAAATGGAGCCAGCCAGTATATACTCTTCTTTGATATTTCCCCCTCAATGTAGTATCTGTGAGTTTCATCCACATTGTGGTATAAGACTATAACTCATTCATTCTCATTGCTCATCACCTATTATAAAATGGAAGGGTCTATCCATCTACGCTACTAGTACAGATATTTGGGTTTTTCTCAGTGTATGGGCTGTTAAAATATTTATGTTATACATATATCTGTATATGACCCTGAGGGTATGTTTACATTTTTGTTAGATAACATATGTAAAAATAGATTGCCGGGGTTACAGCGTTGAGCAGATGCTCCTGGTATTCTACTCATAACCAGTTTACTGTCACTCTTTTTATCTTTTGAGTTAAGGTTTTCTCTGGCAGTAAAATCTGGTACAACACCTTGCTCCCTAAACACACATACACACACAAACACACACACACACTCACACACACATGGCATGCTTGCAATCAATGTCAGGGGATTAACACCTTGGATAGTAGTCTTTAAGCAGTGATTGAGCTAATCTTCCCAGATGAAATTGGTGAGTGTTCTGTCAAGCATATCAGTTTCTTAGCAGCTGCCTTCATCTTGATTTTTCAGCCTCTTTGTTCCACTTCTCCTGGAGATCTGGGTCCTTCGAGCCTTGGGTCCTTGTTGGTTCTCAAATGTCTTGATACAGCCATGTATACTTTCAAAAATTCAATCCAGACTTTCTAGTTAATTTTGACAAAACAATTGCTATGCTACAAACTCATCTGCGATGGCTTAGAGCAGGACTTTCTTTTTACTCTACAGTATTAATTCCGAAAAGGCTATAAACTCAAAAGGAATAGCTTATATAACATTTCAAACCTGCGTATCCTATACCTAGATTAATAGACTATTCCCAGATCTCAGAAACCCTCTTTGGTCTTCTTCCTTGTCACAACCTTCATCAAAGAACCATTACCCTAACATCGAATACTGAATACTGTCTTTGAGATTTTCCTGATTTTCAGATCTATCGAACAGTGTTGTAGACACTGTATTTTTTTTCTGACTTCTTCTGTTCAACATTAGACCTATGAAATCACTCTGTAATATAGAATATCCATTTTTATTACTGAACAGTGTTCCATTTCAGAGTGACAAAGGGAGTCCCTAGCACACTACTTCCTAGATATTTGGCATGTATTACCCATTCTAAAGTCTTCCCTAGCTTTACCCGGAGTCTCACAACCCTGACTGACTCTGTTGGTAAGCATCCTGACCTCAAAGTTTCTTGATCATCCCTCTATACCTGTGTAAACACTCTGGAATTTATTATCACTGAGAACAGGAACATCTGAGAAATTCTTGTCTCATTCCATGAGCAGCACAGCCTCTAGATTTTCCATCTCTCTGGATCTTTTACTCTTTTTAAAGAAAGCCCTCTTGTGCTTCTTAGAGACCATAAGCTCCTTGATATATCAATGTTGTCAGGTCCATTAGACCCACTCAATCATTGTTTTTCTCACCCTCAAATAACCCCCATACATGCTCTGGTCCTTGCATCACCTTCTTGTTTCTATTCTTTCAGTAGGTAGCCCCACAGCACCCCCTGCCCACACATATAATCCACATCTAGTGCAGTCCTACATAGGATTCTGGGCATGTCCACAAAGATAATGACTACTTCAATAATTCCATAATCCCATGTCTCTTCAGATTGCTGATATGGTTAAAACGTGTGTCAAGACTCTGACAGTGCTCAGTCATTCTCAAAATTCTGTTTCCTCTGTCATATCACTCGGTGACTATTTAAAATTTGATCACTCTTCACAACATCCTACTGAAGACCTGGCCCCATTCACTGTCACTGAACTGTTTTCATTATACAATTAAAAGGTGTTTGAGAAAAGTAGGAATGGATTTCCACAATTCATTGTATTCCCTATGCTTTATTTTAGTTTTATCCAGACTATCATTTAATCTCAGAAGTTATGGTGTTATGCTTCTAATTCAAGATTGAACTTGATCTGATTCCACCTCAATTCTCCAGACATTTCATCTTCTGTTACTGTCATATTCCCCCCATTATATCACTAACATTTGTTATTTGTTACTCTGCTAGCCAAATAAAATTTCAAATAAAGCTAATAACATTTTTAAATGGCTTTCCTAATTTTTCCTCTCTCTTTAATTCTGCCTGCTATTTTTCTCATTTGCTTTATAGCCAAACTTCTTGAAAACTAAGTTTACACTGAACATTAATGCTTCCATCCTTCTAATCATGCTTAAGTACATAATAATTTGTCTTCTTCCCCTATCGATTTCATTGAAACTGCTCTTGTCTATAGAAATGTCTTCCTTAAAATTTTCAACATTTTGAGATTCTATAAAAACATATGATTTTAATTAACTTTCTGATATTCTTAATGCCTCTTTCGTGGGCCATTTTTTTCTTCATGCACATCTTCAATTTTTATTTTCCTAAGGATTGCTATTGGCCAAGTAATCTTCACACTTGATGTATTCTCTCTGAAACAATTCATCTAGTCTATCATCAGTATTTCCAGGATTTTTTTTCTATATAAAATAATAGCTACTTATCATAGAAAATAAGGAAATAATAAAAAGTGCAAAAACAAATTGATCACCTATATTCCCAGCATGATTATTATTTTGATATGAGTTTTCCCAGTCTTTATGTGTTCTTGAGGTGTTTTGGGTTGGTTAGAGCAGGAGTTGAGCTGTGGTGCTGTCTTAAATGCCTCATCAGATTCTGGACATAATTCTAAAACTTCACTTTCAAAAATATTTTGAGTGGGCCAGGGGACTATTCAACTTTACTTCCCAATCCTTCAGTTATCGAGTGTGGGTCATTCCAAGAACGGGCATGATCTCACATGAGCCAGCTCACTTTAGCAAAGGTAGTCTCTACAGAGGCCAACTGCAGAAGGATAGGTCAACAAACCCGTCATTACTGAAGGGAGGACAGGGGGAAGTGTGCTGCAATATATTGTTTTTAAGATTTATTTTTGCATACAAGCTGGAGTACAGGCCATCTGTGTGTGTGTGGAGGGGAGAGTGAGAGGATTCACCAGAGACATAGTGGGGAAAAGAACAGGTGGATCCACTGAAATACACTGCTGAGGGGAGCAGTGGGCAAGCCAGGAGAAGTCTGCTGCACCATGTGGGTAGCTCCCTGATCGGGGATTGAACTTATGCTGCAGTGGCTACAGATAGCTTCACAGGTTGTGTTTTAACTCCTTGCACCACTAGGGAGGCCAAATGTGTGGTGCAATACAAACTACTGAATATATGTATAATCAATGTGCCACGTTTCTGGGGAACCACTACCATCAAGTTTAGAATTTTCCAAGTGACAGAGTGATTTTTTCCAAGATAGAGTTCCAATACAGTTAAGTACCTAGCATTCATTTTAGAAATGGTAGTTCCAGGTGCCTAAGTAACAACTGAATCATATTTTAACAATAAAAGGTTTCTTGCTGTGATGGATATTTCACATTACTCAGCATTTTCAAGCCATTTATAGAATAATTCAATTGTCCTATTGGTAAATGGAATTCAGGAACCCATGCAATTGTTGCCAGGAAAAAAACATCTGTTCTTCCTGGATTAAAATGTCTAAGAATGCCTGCAAAATCTTGTTTTATACATTCCCAAGAGTTCCAAAAAGGTTTCTGGTACCTTATACACATTTCTGCAAAGAAATTTCTATGGAATTTTATACCTTCATTGGCAGGAACATAGAAAAATCCCTTCTATTTTTCTGTGTTTAAGAGTTACAAAATGCAACAACATGGCCTCATTGCCTAAAGAGGTTACTTATAAGCAACTTCTATGGTGTCTGTTCTTTTATTTATATTTTATACTATTGTAAAAAGAGGGAACAGGAAGTCAAATGAACTTGGGAATGTAATTAGTCTTGGCATAGCCCTAGGTCACATACCTTGTTCAATGTGTATGCAAGTGAGAGATGTATAAATAAAACTGATATGGCAACCAGTCATAGCACTTAAACATCAACAATAATTTATCAAAACCTTGGCTTGGCTTTACCCACCTAAATCACATCAGAAGTGATTACTTTGATCACAAATTAAGTTACGTGAAAATACCAAATTCATTTGGGAGCAGCAAAAACACAGCCCCCCAAAGACTTTATAAGGATAGCTTAACCAGATAGCAGTAATTTACTTATAAATCTGTTTTCTCCTGTGCTCACATTCAGCAAATCATGAAGATTTCCATCGAGGCATGCAGAAATCTCATTCTAAGAGATGCAGACAAGTGCATTAATAAATCATGACCATCGTTAGAATTCTTAAACCAATATTTTTCCATCAGGCGTGCTTCTCATTATCAGTTCTGGAGTTAGATAGAAATATGGCCTATATGAAACATTAATTAATGAAATTGTTATAGTTGACTAGTTGCCAAAGATTACTAGCAACACAATCATAGAAAACAGTCAAGAAATTTCACTTGCCATGTGTTTGTGGAGACATGTGGCTGCCAATAAAAGTCTTCAGCTTGTGCTCATGCATGCCACCCATGGGCAGAGCTTGTGGCCTTCATTGTTTTTTGTGTTTGTGTCTACACTCTTTCCCCCACACATATGCTTTTCATCTGTGCTCATGAATTCTTACATTTTCAGATAGTGCATAGCAAATTCACGATGTCACTGAGATTTTGAGGAACAAGACAAAATTGCTTCTTACTAAAAAACATCTCCTTTATAGTTGATGCCAAGAGTTGAACTTTTCACCCAAATAGCTTATAAAATTAGTAATATTCACAAATATGACATGATTTACATCAGCAAGCTTTACAATTCCAAACAGAAGTTTCCTCTATGAGATTTTGTAGGGACCCCACCATTCAGAGAATGATTACTCTGGGCCTCCCTGGTGGTGCAGACAGTTGAGCACAGTACTGTGAAGCCGTCCGCAGCCTCTGCAGTGCTGGTTCAATCCCCACCAGCCGCGGAGACACCCACATGGCATGACAGACCTTTCCTATCTCTCCCGCTGCTCCCCTCAGCAGTGTATTTCGTCAGTCTGCCTGTTCTGTTCCCCACTCTGTCTCTGGTGAATCCTCTCACCCTCTTGCACATCTGGCCTGTATCCCAGTTCTTGTATAAATAAATAATTTTTTTAAAAAAATTCTTAAATTCTTTTAAAAAAAGAGTATTTTCTCTCCTTCTGAATCCTTTACCAAATCCTTCCTAATTGAGGTAGAAAATATTACTTGCTTGATATTCTGCTTTTATTTCCTATTTTAAATTATGTTTAAGATTAACAAATGTTTTATATTTTGCCATCTCAGGAAGGTTTTTTTTTTAATCTAGGGGGACATAGGTTTAAGGAAAATATATCAACATTTTACTAAGGAAAAATGTTGTGGAAATAAAGAAGCAGGCAACATATGGAAAACATTCATTCTCACCCATTCTACATTAATTGAAATTATTTTTTTACAGTTTTAGTTAAAGATTTTGATTGTACAAATATCTACCTTTAAGTATTTATGGCAAACACTTAAAATATTAAGGGATTATTTGTTTCGAGGCATTTTCTCCTGGACGAATGACGTCTTCGAAGGCTCTTAACAAAATACTGTTGTTCAGCACCTCTGTGCCTCCCACTATTTGTCAAATGAGCATGTAGTTAGAACCAAGGTAAAGTAAGCATTATTTACCCAATAAACCTTAAAAGCATTATGGAAAAGCTCTAGAAATAGCTGTTATAAGAGAAAGGGTGCTTGAAGCTTAGAGGCCTTTTGGAATTTGTTTTTCTTGACATTGTTCTAACAGAACTCAATTTCAGTCTCTAGAAAAATATCTTTTCTGAAATAATTGGATTATAAGCACAAATTGCCACTGTTTTTCTATTTAAGAAAGTTAAGGAGTAGATGTACTTTTTGCTTTGATTTTAGAGTGAGTCCTTGTCATGGTAGGCTACATTTTGGCAGTTCTTGGAGTAAGACATTCTAGTCCCTTCAGAATATCTCTTCATATTAAAACTTTTTCCATTTTCTGAGAGTAGAGCATGATGAAGTGTAAATTCTTTGATCTTAAGGCAGCAGAAGCTAAGTATAGAGAAGATCCTTCCAGTCTTTGTAAACACAGTCACAAAACTATAAGCCAGTGTGGTCCTGTCCTGACAGCGAGACCATTACCTATTGTTCAGAGACCCTGATTGGAATTAGTTAAAAAGATTAAAATCCTAAAAAAATTCTTTTGTATTGGGTCTTAAAATCTTCATTCTAGCCTCCTGTGTGAAGAATCATTACATCTAGAATCACAATTCAAATCTCTATGCTAGGTGACCTGGTCTTTGTTCTGTAATTTGTGTCAATGTTTCCTCTTTTCATTGTGTAAAAATAGAAGGACACGATATTCAAGTAAAAGTAGATGAAATGTTGTGATGCCCTAACCTTGCTAACATTTTATCTTCCTCCTTTAATAGTCACCCCTTTCAAACAAATTGAGAGCAGAGAGGTACTGTGAATCACTGAAGGGCATTGATGGAAAGATTATACCAGAGACTGCCAAGAGCACAAGGAATGTGAGGGAAATTAGTGATTACCAAAATAAAGCTAGGTGGTGTTTGTACTTTACTTTCTCTCCTGCAGTTGTTCACTGGAAATAAAGTCTCAATGATACTTAGACAGAGTTTATTAGATGATCAAAGGGAGGATTCAAACCTGGGAAGCAGTCCAACAGATTTTACTCTGTGAGGATTGTTCCAACAAACACAAATTTGATTTTGTTTATATAGGTAGGAACAGTGAGTTTTTAATGTTAAAAATGTAGTTATTCTTCACAGGGGTGCTTCTAGTTTTAAGTTTCTTTTGACCTAAATATATATTGATTCTATCTATGTGCTGAGGAAGGCAATGAAGGATTTAATCTCTTCCTTTCTAAAGATTGTACTGTAGAGACACAAACCTGCATTCCCACAGTTAAATCTTCTTTATACACTCCTAGGTCAGAATGGGGGTGAAAAGACTGGCTTTACCTGCAGGCCTCCAATTTTGCATTTCAGATTTTGCTATTTCAGACTTGCCATCTATGCAGATGGATTTTCTCTCTCATCCGCTAGGGCAGGGCGGGTGGTATTCTCAGAATATTTTACAGTATGCTCACATAGTGAAACAGAAACAAGGAAAATCTAAACTTTAATGTTGGGAAATAATTCAGATGATACATTTTCAATGATGAGTATTGGATTAATCACCCAATGGAAGAATTTTGACTCATATGCTTAATGTTATACTTTGCTAGATAATAAAAAAGGTGAGTGTTAGAATGATGTAGGAACTCTACTTTCATCTCATGCTAAGCAAATTTTTGTTACCAGTCCATTTTACTGAGTCATTCATTATTCACTCATTTAAGAATATTTTTGTTGCATACCCACCATCTGCCAAAAATTATTCTGGACACTGTGAACAATAACAGTGTAAGGGCACAAGAGGAAATCTTCCTCTACTCCTTTGTGTTCTTCTACATTGGCAAATAATCAAGTAGGAATCAGACCATTAAGAGAAAAAAAAAGATGTTTAATATTAAAATGTATGCCTCCTGTGTACCTGGAAGAAATCTTGTAAGACTGAATAACTCCATCATATGACTTCAATCACCACCTTAAATAACTTCACTTAGAGAGAAAGGATTTTGGCGAGGGAGAAATAGTCCTGGAAGGCCTACAAGAAAGGCTCAGCTGGGCCTCCCTGGTGGTGCAAGGGGTTGAGACGCACCTGTGGGGCTGTAGGCAGCCATGGCAGCACCAGTTCTATCCCCAGCCAGGGAGCTGCCCACATGGCACAGCAGACTTTTCCTGGATCCCTTGCTCCTCCCCTCAGCAGTGTATTTCAGTAGATCCACCTGTTCTGTTCCCCACTCTGTCTCTAGTGAACCCTCTTAACCCTCATACCTCTGTCCTGTACCTCAGTTCTTGTGTGCATAAATAAATAAATCTTTTAAAAAAAGGCTCAGCCAACCAAGGACACAGCCATTATGCAGACTTAAGTTCTGCCTTTTCCACTGATAAACTTCAAAGAGATTGGTTCTCCTTACACAGTGAGAAGGAAGCCCTTGCAATGGAGATGTGCAGATGTTTCTTACAAAAAGGCAAACTCAGCCCAGGCTTCAGGGTCTCTTCTGTGAAATAATCCTCATGCCAGTGAGACATTCTTGGGAGTGGCAGGTTTTGCCCCCTTATATTATTGAATAATATGCTTCCTGCCTTCAATTTGTTTTTTGCTTTGTGGAGAAGAATAATTTATTTACAAATAGATTATCAATTTTTTTTTTTCTGATACTGGTAGGTACTGTGAAGAACTTCAGCTGGGGTTATGAACCAGAATCCTATTGGAATATGAGGGAAAATCTGAGAGACAGGAATTTTGGCATCGATTTAAATATGACAAAAGGTGAAGATCTGGGCAACAATGATCTAGACAGACAGAACAGCAGAAGATATGGGCTGGGATGGAACAAACATATGTGTTTGGGGTTAGAAACATGATTTTGTAGTCAATTTATGGTCAGGAAAGAAAGAGAGATTGTAGCTGGATCCTCTGTATGTTGCAACATCAGCATAAACTCATCTAGTCTAAAAATAGGAATAAATGGAATAAATCTCTAACCTTTGTTTTCTCTTTCCCTAGACCCTACGCATAATTGACTAAGTATCAAAGGGTGCTAACTGCATTCTTGGTGACTTGGAAAATGGAGTGTGCTATATTCCTAAAAAATTCTCAACCCCTTGGAGGGTGACAGTAACATCAGAAACAAACATTTGCTGATTGCTGACAAAATACCATGCTGGAAATGGCAAACTCCTTGACTCATGGGCCTAGACTGTCAGGCACCTTCTAGAACCCTGAAATGAGAAACCTAAAATGAGAAGCCCCCTCCCTTCTACATTCACAGCATAGCACCTGCCATTTGGAGGACCTGCTTTTTGTTTTTATTTGGCGCCTATCCAGCAGATGCCCTTGATGGCCATCTTGAATAAACTCCTCTGTGAAAAGACTTTTCTCATGGTTCAGAGTTTGGCTTTCTGGACATAAGCCAAAGACCCAGTTTAGTCATTTATAGTACACAAGAAATAGAGAGAGGCAGGCAGCAGCCAAGACATAAAGCACCTCGAATGCATGGAAAACAATGTAGATTTTATTTAAACTATAATTGAAACTGATGTCATTTTGATGAGAGGTGAGGTTTGGTGAACTGGATCCTTGGGTTACCTCTGAGAAAAGTTTCTGCAGAGTTCCCCTTTCAGTGCTTATGGCAAGTTACCCAGGAGACAAAGATATTTTCACAGGGCCTCCCTGGTGGCGCAGCGGTTGAGTGCTGGGTTGCGAAGCTGCCCGCAGCCTCTGCAGCACAGGTTCAATCCCCAGCTGCTCCCCGGCCACTGGAGGAGGGTCCCAAATGGCGCGCAGACCTCTCCTGCCGCCCGCTGCTCCCCTCAGCAGTGTACTTCGGTCCTTCTGCCTGCTCTGCTCCCTGCTCTGGCTCTGGTGAATTCTCTCACCCTCCCGTGCTTCTGACTGTACCCAGTGCTTGTATAAATAATAAATAAATAAATCTTAAAAAAAAAAAAGATATTTTCCCAGACACTGGAAGTCCAAGGTTGCATTTTAAAAGGACAGGTTTATTAGGAAAAGGAGAAAGAAGAAGAAGAAAAAGAGAGGCATACAAAAAGAAAAAGAAAAATACCGGATGGTCTCACTCATAGCAGGAATCTAGAAAACTTAAATAAGGGACCAGGAAAATGAATAACTATAAGAAAGTGAAAATCAAAATCAACAAAAAACTATGAACCAGAGACACTTTTAGGGGGGCGGGGGCGGGAGGGGAGGGATTGGGGTCAGAATGGGGGAGCTGCAATTGTATGGGGAATATAACAATAAAATTTAAAAAAAAAAAAAGAGAGGCATAGTCACAGGTGGGCAGGTGGGCTGCATCTTGTCAGGGCAGAAATTTTGCTGATCTGATGTTCTTCCTTTGGTGTGGCATTCATTCCTTTGTGGAATTATTATCTATTGTGAAGTAAATTAATTCTAGGGTAATTAATTCTAGTGATTAGTTTCACTTGTAAGGACCTGTGATTCTCAGTCTCCATATTCCCACCGCTGGTCTGTAACTCTGGGCCCTTCCTATAGCATCTGATATTTGCTTAGCAGTTGGCACTAAACATTTTTCATTTCTACAGTCGGTTTAACAACTATGTTAATAATTTTTACCCCCACCTCCAGAGTCTGAGCTTGGGAAGGCTCCATCCTAAATTTTCTCCTCTTAGCATCCATCAGAAAGCATTGTGGAGTCTCACTTACTCTTTAAAAAGCACGCACTAGCTGCTTTGTAGACAGTAGAAAACTGTAAGAGAGTAATATTTGAAGCAGCTAGACCATTTATGTCAGTACTTTTGAAGTCTGGGAGAGAGATAACCATGGTTTGGAATAAGGTGACCGTACAGTAGATAGTAAAAAGCAGACATATTCAAGATGAATGGTGGAATTAACATTGATGGGAAATCCTGGGTTATATGTGGGACACGAGGGGAAAGGGAACAATCAAATATAATTTGTAGGTTTTAGGTCTATATATAAATCAAAGTTGGAATGAAATCCTACAAAGGAGTGACTGAAGGCCAGAAACATAGCTAAAAAATCTCACTGCTAGCAAATTTTGTAACTGGGGCCACTAGCACCCTCTGAACCCCACTCCAGGTCACCTTCTGCCATTTAGGTGACTCCCCAGTGACCTTTACCTCTGTGAGGTCCCTCTTTCTTGCTTCCTTTATGTAGAAAGAAAACCTGTTCCAGTACTTGAGGATATTGTGTGTTCACAGCAATCATTTAATTTTGCTTCTTTTCCCCACTTCGTTTATGATTTGTTCAAATTCCTATAGTTAAAATTAACCATTTTATAGTATTTAATCGTGACCAAATAGGAGGCGATAGTATTAATATCAGCTTTATGTACATATGTTTCCCCCCTTTTGTTATTAGTGCTGTTGCATCCCTTTTGGCTTAGTCAAGGTCTCAAATGCTCAGATGCATAAAATTTGTGAACACTCACAAACAAACATATGGGGCTTTTATAGCATTTATGTAGTTTTTGTGCTTACAAACACAAAATTTTAGTTATATTTCATGTGGTTCCAATAAAAAGTAATAAATACGGTGCTTATCATTGCGTATTGTTTGCATTATTCAATACATGTCTCATAAGTATTCAATTTTGATTGTCAATGAAAGACAAATTCATCATTTATACTTTAACGTGTCTAAAGATTAAAGGAATGTTCCACAGTTGCAGGCAACACAATCAAACAAAACCCTGCTGCATTTCTATACACAAACAACAACTGAACAAAAAAAAAAAATGAAGAAAACTCTATCATGGGCCAAAAAAATAAATGTTTCATAGATGAGATTCTGGTCTTTACATATTAAATCTCATTTCTCTTCCACTGTGTTTGGGCTTCTAGATTCTGACATACACTCACATATTACTATGTAACCTCTGGAGTACACTGTCTTAACACCAGGGAATTGATACAATATATTGAAGGAGTAGTCCTAGAACCCAAATATATTGTGAGAGTATAAAGTAATACAAATACTTGGACTTTTAAAAATCTGTTAGTTTCTAACACACACCTACCTTAAGATTCGGTTGTTCAAGTATTAGATTTGTATACAAAGAGACTTGCACAAGAATGTTCAAAAATAACTTTTCTGTAAATAACCAAAAGCTGCAAATAACCCAAATGTCCATCACTGAGACAACAAACACATTTTGATGCAATCATATAATTGGTTACAATCTGACAATAGACATGAATAAGCTAATGATTCTTGCAACATCATATACAACTCTACAAGCCAGTCTGTTTACTGAAACAAGCCAGACACAAGTGTCTCTAAGACCCATCTCAAGAGGTTTATGAATAGGCAAAGCAATCATGTTAGAAATAAAAACAGTAATTGTCATGGAAGTGGTGGGGGTGATGGTTGACAAGAAAATGGTAGGATGGAACTTTCTGATTTGATGGAATTTTATTATACTTTTGTTTGGGCAGCTGGTAACAAGGATGAATAATTTTTTCAATATTTATCAAACTGTACACTTAAGATCTGTGCTGTTTATTGCAAATACTTTGTGCCTCAATAAAAAAAAATGCATGTGTGCATGATCAGCCCAAATAATTCTTAGTCTGCTTGAATTCACCAATAAATACAGAGATACTTTAAACTTACCAGTCTATTTATGAAAGGAAAACCTGCTGTTTATAGTTTCACAGTTACAGAAATGGTAAGAGGAAGTCAATTTTATTTTCATTTTACAAGCTTAAATTTGTAACTGCATAATATTTTCTCTCTGAACTATGAGATCTAGAGTGTCAACTATCAATAACACTTGAGTTCTCCTCTAATAACTGTTCTAATACTTAAGAAAATAAAATAACCACTATAACACAGCATTAGAAATGAGAACCCGGTCCAATCTCTAAGAAGTATAGTGAGGAAGAATAATAACAGACAAAGTCACATGTTTAAATATATGACAAAAAAGCCAAATGCTATCTAAGTCCTATACAACAATGTTAGCTCAATAGCCAGAATTACTTTTGATCAGAGGTTGTTCTAATGGAAGAAAACATGTTCATTATATTGAGAAAGATGTTAATGGCGGTTTCTCTCCATTCTCTCTATTCTGTTGTCAATCAGATCCCTCTGACTTAGATTTTACCTTTGAAATTTCTGCTTGGGATAGAAAAATCTAATTTTAATCAGCAATTCAAGTCCTTGACTTAGAAGCTATCAGTGCAGGTCTGAAAAAGTGGAAGAATTGTCAGCACGGGGACTTAGAGATGCAACCCTAAGTTATACTATTAACTATTTTATCTTTTTACATGAACAAAGAAAATATTGACATATATTTGCATATCCATTACCATAGAATTTCATATGAAATTTTATTTATTTCATATCTTGTATATATGTTATATTTTTACATAAGTAACCTCTGTGACTGTTGACTAAGAAACACAAAGATCTTGGTTTGTTTGAATAGACCAAAAAAAAAAAAAACTAAAACCTTGATTTAAAACTTTAGATTAAAATTTGTCATCAAAAGTTCATTCAAATGTTTATGAAAAAAGTTATATATCCATTTACATTATCAATCTATTACTGCCAAAAAAGTTGATTTTACTAACCAAAACTTTGGTAATAATTAAATTTCCCTGACCTCATTTTTTAGCTCTAATTAACTCAAATGTATGTAAAAAAAGACTGCTTAGTGCATTAAAATTGGGAGCATAGCTAAAGGCATTTTCCTTTTTCTACAAGTGTAGTTTATAAAAGAATATAGTGACTCAAATATGGGATCTCAATTTGCTTTGACATACTGTAGTTCAAATACTGAAACCAATTCAAGGTAAGAATCGGTTGGTTGGTTTTACAGAGGTGATCACATTCACCCACTAGCACAGTTTCGGAGGCAGAAAACTGCACTAACTCCCAAAGCAGCTCAGCTTCTGCCATCAGCACCATTGTCACCATCTCAAAGGTGACAACTTACTCCGGGGAAGTTTTTATGCAAACAGACTGATCCAGAAGAGAGTGGTGAAAGGATGAATAATATTGCTCATATTCCTTGTCCCTCTCCTGCCTCCTAAGTCCTTCTTTCCTCCTGAGCAAACACCAGTCATGGAGAAGGAAAGAAACAAGATTTCCAGTGCTTCCTATAGGGCAGAGCTCCAATTTCATGGATGGGGTCAGAATAATGGAGGAAGTGCTTAATTGTTTCCCCCCAAATAGATCTTCTTTGGGTTTGTTGCAGAAAATCTTTACCTAACTCTAAAATAGAAATCAATGGAAAACAGACTTACTTCAAAACTGACAGTGGGGACGAAGTTATTTATGTTCTCTAAAATGTGAATTTATGCATATTTTATTCATATTTATATTGC
The DNA here is from genome assembly GCF_964194135.1 of Talpa europaea. Classification (NCBI taxonomy): domain Eukaryota; kingdom Metazoa; phylum Chordata; class Mammalia; order Eulipotyphla; family Talpidae; genus Talpa; species Talpa europaea. The sequence continues at coordinate 16,747,231 of NC_140077.1, forward strand.
AAATTACTTTTCACTTAAGATCATTGAGTCTACTTTTCCCCTAAAAATTCAGAGTGGGCAGCAAACAAGTTAGCCTAAGCCATGCTGATTTAATATAAAAATTTTATAGAGCATCTACTATGCAAATAAGAGACATATTCAGTGATTCAAGATTATGCAAAATATCTCCTGTATTTCTTGAAATATTGCAAGTTAGATCTTTCAAATCTAGGATTCTGGAAAGTGGTCATTCTCTTTGAATAGTCTACATGTTGGCTCCTACTTAGGGGCACAACATTAAAAATTATATTTCCAACATGGTAGTCACAGGGGAGGCAATTGTTTAGTTCTTGAAATAGAAAGCTAAATTTGAACCAAATCAGGAGTCATTGGTGATGGTTAGGTGTTAGAGATTTATTCTCAAGCTGAGAGAAATCTATCAAAGATTTTGCAGCAAGGAATAACATTAGCAGAATGTTGGAAGATACATTTGGCAGTGATATATAGATGGGTAGAGCTCAGAGTTACAAAGATTATAAAACTAGCTTTTGGAATAGTCCAGGACTGAGGCATCCAGATCCTGAGTTAGAACTCAAAGTGTGATAAATAATTTTTAAGTCTTTCATTGATTCCAAACAAACTTGTTTCCAACGAGTTATACTATATTTCAGACATGACGTACACCAAATCGTGCTCCAGATTTCACTGAAATAAATATATTTTGATCCAGAGGTAATTGTTTATATTAAGAGCTAATTTAAAAAAGTATTTAGTGACCCTGTATTCTTCAGTGTGTAAATCTACCATTGAAAATTATATTATTTTTTTTAAATAATAAATTTTATTTTTATATTCCCCATACAATTGCAACCCCCCCATTCTGACCCCAATCCCTCCCCTCCCGCCCCCCCACCCCCCAAAGAGTGTTTCTGGTTCATAGTTTTTGTTGATTTTGATTTTCACTTTCTTATAGTTATTCATTTTCCTGGTCCCTTATTTAAGTTTTCTACATTCCTGCTATGAGTGAGACCATCCGGTATTTACCTCTATCTCTGACTCGCTTATATTCATTCTCTACTAAGAAGAGCCATTGTTCTAATACTAAGTGGTGGGGATTAGAGATAGCATTGAGAAACTGGAAATTCATGAAACATTTCTATGTCTGTGTCTATAGTCATATATCAAGCAATTTTAAAGGTCACCTTTCTCAAAAGGCTTATTAGTTCTAACATAAGAAAGCAATAAACAAGTGGACAAATATTAGCTCTGGGTTTCTGGAGTTTCCAAATTGCTTCCATTTTTTAGTATAATTGATGCTAGACTCAAACTACAAATGTTTATGGAGGGAAATGAAGAGGTCAATCAATAAAGGGCAAGAGAGGAAAACAGAGTTTTACAGAAATGTGCTTATCCATGCCTTAAAATAATGAAGTAATTTGCTCTCTTGGTTGATCAGTGATTCATTTTGCTGTGGTTTAAAGTCCATAGTCACTGGTACCAGTTGACTTTAGATCTGAAAATCTTCTTAACTCCTCCATCACCACAGCTCCTTTGTCATTTGACTCCATGCAGAAAAGAGTTAACACATGAGCCTGAACCTGCTGTCCTTACAGTGGCTTCCTTGTAAGGTTCATCCTTGGCTGATTCTTAGAACATTTCAGGATGTTTCCAATCAAGAGATAAACTGATAAGATTGCATCAATGTGCCAGATTGTTTGTGGAAGCAATACAATTTATGATGAACATTTGTTTGATTTTGGGGAGTTTAGAAATTGGTACCTGCTAAGCAGATACTGCTTAGGTAACCAGCCTCCAAGAAAAAAATCTTGGGTGCTTATTTTGTTTTTTAATATTTTCAAATTTATTTATTTTTTTAAAGATTTACTTATTTATTTATACATGCACTGGATACAGTCAGAAGCGCGGGAGGGTGAAAGAATTCACCAGAGCCAGAGCGGGGAGCAAAGCAGGCAGAAGGACCAAAGTACACTGCTGAGGGGAGCAGTGGGCGGCAGGAGAGGTCTGCGCACCATTTGGGACCCTCCTCCAGTGGCCGGGGAGCAGCCAGGGATCGAACTGGTGCCGCAGAGGCTGCGGGCAGCTTCGCAACCCAGCGCTCAACCGCTGCACCACTGGGGAGGCCCCTTGGGTGCTTATTTTTAATGGAATCCCCTTAGCAGAAACATTACACACATTAGTATCTTGTGACTCTTAATGGGAAGAAGAGAGTATAAGAAGCCCTCACATGGATTCTTCCAGATGCCATCTGTGTCTATCCCCTCATGGTATGGCTGTGTATCTTAACCTGTACATGACTGCGATGGCTCATAACCAGGAGAACAGCGATGTGCCAAGTACAAGAGTCCTTTCCAACCACTCTCAAAATATGTGGTTGATCTGCTCTTAGAAACCCCAACACAGCCCATACTTCTCCCCTAGATTTAATAAGTTTGGGAAGGCACATTCCATCATCTGTTTAAGTGAGAAAAGGGGCACTTTTCTATCCATTGAACACCAGCTATTTTTTTCCCAAGAGAGAAGATAGACAATTCTCAAAGAAAAAAGAAGCCAACTTTAGACAAAAGTCCACAGTTTATTTTGTACCTATTTAGAAAATATAACACTATCATTACTACGTGCACACAAATGTATAATTGCTTTGGTAACCTTCTCTGAAATCTTTAACCGCAGTGTCTGAAGTTCATTATAGGCTGTGAAATTTCCTTTCATTTGTTTCAAATGGGCTGCTTTTTGACTTCTCCAATTGAATGAGTGCCCTCTTGTTGTTCTGTTATGGGAAAGGGTAAATAAAAATGCCAACTGGCTGTCCCCAAACCATCCATCATGCTTTACTACCTGTGTCATAATTCTTCTTATTTTCAGTACTGCTGAATGACACTCAATTCCCTGCCCTGAAAAACCTACATTCTTCCTCTCCCTAACAGTGTGAATGGACATTCTGCCAGCTTTTGCCAGATCACCCTTTGGTGGCTTGAGTGCAAGCTTCCAGAATAAGCATAGGGTGTGACTGTCAATCAAGCACAGCATAAGGATGCAAAGGCGCCTATTAAGGTTGAAACAACTTAAACCTTCCTCTCTCCACAGCCCATATAATTGCAATCAATTTACTTACCAAGGACACCACAGCTATAACCAACAAAAAAATAGAAGTCCTTCATCTCCAGTTTATACTGCTTCTTTAGATTACCCCAAACCCATTAGCAAAAGCTTGGAACATTGTCTAAACATTGTCTTGTGAGTCTATATCAGTAATAGTCACATATCTACTGTCATCACAAACTGCTACTAAATTTTTTAAACTATGTATTTTCAGGACACACACCCCTGAAATTCTTTTTTTTTTTTTGTAGGTCTAAGGAGCAACCCAGGAATTGATGTTTTTAAAAAGGTTCCCCTTATATTCCCCTTATAATGCTTTATGCAGAGGAATGTGATGGAGATGTGAAAACTCTTAACTGCTGTTTGAAAAAAAAAAGTTACAAGGAACAATATTTCAATGTATTTATCTCTCTATTAGGTAATTATCTTAAAGACGTGGGAAAGGACATTGAGCCAGCTGACTACCTTGCTTTTTAAACTCAAGTGCTTTTTAACAGTATATATGCAGCAAGAAGACACACAAACATGCACTGACCTCTTTGAGTCTTCTTTTCCTCCTTTTCCCTCCCATTCTTCTGTGAATTTGCACAGATTTTCATAATCTCCCAGCCTCTGAAGGGAACTATTGCTTTTTTCTTGTAAGCATCATAGGTGAACACAGTTTGGTGATGCTTGATGGCAAGGACCTGGAAGAGTTGAGTCCTCTGAAGACCAAACCAGAGACATAAAGGGACACAGAGAAATTAAAGCTATTTGTCTGCTTGTTTGGTGGCTTTTAGATTAAGGAGAGCATGCAATACACAAACCCACCAGGTAATTATTCATAAAAAACAGCTCAAATAAATCCATCATAGACCATGCATGATCTCATGAGCACTTTCTATAGATTTGAGACTCTCAAGACATCAACCCTTTAGGAGTGGGTGGTGGTTCCTTAAATGAGGAAATCTGCTTTTTCACTTTTCCACCTGGCTGCCTAATGCATCAAGACAGCTGCAGAGGATACACCTCATTTACTTGCAATTGTTGCTGGGAAGTCTACAATTCTCTCTGAAATGTGGAACCATCATTTAGAGCCTGATTTGCAACTCCTGTCTCTTGGACAGTCTTGATGACCTTTACTTAAGTTATTGTATATTTACTTTTTCTCCTTATGCTCCAGATGCATTTTTTTTCCTTCTCTCTCTCTTTCCTTTCTCACACCTTTTTCTTCTCATCACCTATCCTCTGACTTTGCAAATAGTAATAGCGTATAGGAAAGGGATGCCTTGAGCTTTTCTGATCTCTAAGAACCCAGTCTACGTACTCATTTCATACTATCTGTACAGATTTTCTTCCAGGATCTATCCTGGCATTTCCTGGATCAGGAGCTTACTACATTTCAAGGAACCCAGCTCTACTATTGGGCAAATCTAACATTTTTCTGTACACCAGGCTGAAATAAACCTCCTGAAACTGCAGAGTCTTGGCCTGAATTGTTCTGCAGATGAGAGAATTTAGAAAGATAAATAATTAATGTTTTGGCTTAGGTATGAAATAATAAATTTGAATTAAAATAAGGAATTGGGAATTTTAATATACATTTACCTTCTAAAAGAACTATCAGCCCCAGTATTTATTATCGAAAAATGTAAGGCAGCAATTCTTCAAGGAAAACCAGGTTCATATATTAAAAACTCCAAGTTCTTCAATGTGGACAATGAATTCAAACTTGAAACACTATAAATGCTAACACTTATGCCCAAATAAACTAGAATGAATTGATAATAGGATTTAATCACTGTCCTTTGCCTTAAATTCTGCATTTTGCCTCACTGCATAGCTTGCAAATATTTGGAGAAACAGTTCTTAGACTTTTTTTAGGCTAGATAGCTCTCTATTCATATTATCGACAGATGATCTAATTTCCAGAACATTCATTTTCTATATGGCCCTTTTCATTGCCTTTCCTGTTGACTAATATTTCTCAAAATGAACTAGGACACACTCAGTCCTAGTGAGCCTTCCTAAGAAACCAGACACCCAACTTGAAAGAACATCTATGAAGTAATTAGCACTAATCCATGGCCTGGGTGTGCATTCTTAAGTATACATATACAAACATTGGTGTGCGACACAGGCATGCAAAAGTAAACACATATCTATGTATGTATATGTGTAAATATAATGTGCAACCTCACAACTGTCACTCCCATTTCAAATATGACCTTTAATTATAGTCTATTAAATTCATATTAACTCTGATTCTTTCATGCTCTCTACTTAACAATAGTTTTATGATATCCATAAATTCACTAAGGAGATTTCTATGTTTTTATTGAAGAAACTATTAAAAGTTGACTATGCCAAGTGCAAGGATAGAGTGGAGGTGGGATATTAATGACTAACTTACTTGTGAATGAGCTATTAATTGGACACTTTCAGGATATAGTAATGCAATCACTTGAAATTGGCCTGTCTTCTCTAGCTCTACTTTAGGATATCAGGTTTTGCCTAAATCTGATTATTCTTAATTTCCTGTCCCCCTAGTCCAGAATCCACATCTCTGAAAGATAACATGACTATTTCTAGAGCCTATCTCTCTGTTCTCCTGTGGTCCTGGAGAGTCCCACACCACCGTGGAAAAGACCAGAATATTTCTCAGAACTTCATGCAAGAATCATAACATCCCCAAATTCTCCAACAGAGTATATTTTGAAGAAGAAAATCCCAGAAACTGCTCCACACTGAACTTTGTGTTCTACACAAAGAAATCTATTGCTGCTGTCTTATTTGGTGTCTTCTTTCATTTTGACTTCAGTTCAAATGTCACCTTCTCAAGAGACTATTCCTCAGCTCTCATCTCTGACTCTTAGCAGCTATGGGGACTTAGAAAGGAAGTTAATGTCTCTGGACTTCAGTTTCTTCCTTTTAAATAGAAGGGAAACAGGCTACCTACTTCACTGAGTCTTTGTGGGGATTAAATTATTTAATACATGTAATTCTCTTTGAACAGATTTTTGCATATTAAATTCTATCATCATCACTTTATTATTATTATTATTATTGTTGTTGTTATTATTATTATTATTATTATTATTATTATTATTTGAATATTTGTTTCCTTTCCTCAGGGTAATTCTAACACACGGAGTGATTTTAATTTTTGCAAAGCATTATTACTATCTCAAAATACCTTGTTCATGATTGACATGTTAATTTTCAATAACCTTCAGCCTGACAGGTAAATGCCACAAGGACACACTCCTTGTCCCCACCCCACTGCATCTCCATTGATTAGAATGGCATCTGGCACACTCATCTCTCAACTCCTATGAGTAGAAGGTGGTGGTCTCTGGAATAAGATCACATCTCTAGAAGTTTTTGCTGACACATGCAAACATTAGCTACATTTCTAGTTTTTTGAACATGGGAAACCTCCAGTCATATTAGATGCCCTAGACTTAGCCTATAGGAGAGCCCTAAATTTGGTCAGAACTTTCCTCATAAAAGTCATGTTGAATTATGAAACAGTCACATTCATAACTAATGGCCATCAGTCTAATAAAGAGAAAAATCCTAATAGCACTTAGCAAGTTTATTGTAAAACAACTCAAAAGCTCCCACAAGGAACATAGGACACCATTGCACAAATCTAAAAACTGGGCTATTTCAGGCCTTTGTCTGAAGAAAATCATCTCATTCTCATTCAAACATAATGTAGGAGATAGGCTTTGAAGTTTTAGGACTAATTGTGGTGTTTTATGTAATTGAATATTCTGCAGATCTTAGTGAAAGACGAAGGCAGATCCTCATCTCTGTCTTGAGAAACACCTGTTAATGTTTTTAAAATATATTCAGGATAGTTAATAAAATATATGGCTGTTTTGTGTAATGAAAATTCACTCAAAATATTAATATTTATTTTCTCCACTTCTTTATATGCATGTGTATGTGTGTGCATATAAATAACTACGAAACAGTCTAGAAGAAGCATAGAGATTTATAAGGGTGGTCATCTGGAGGGAGAAACAGAGGACAAGAGACTTGCTTGAGGTACTCTAAGGAGCCTCAAGCCTTAATTCTTTTACAAGGAAAATATATTCATGTCTTGTTTGATTGTTATATTGATTTAAATTAAAAGTAAAAAAGAAAGCACATTTTCCGCATGTGTGGAAATTGTCCTCAAATTCTGCTTGCAAATTAGCCTTGTGTATGGTTAATAAAACTGCAATACTTATCACTATGAGTTAACTGAAATGAACATAGTTTGACAAATATTATCTTGAATAGACTTATGCTATATGGAAATGAGTGTGGCTTCCGTTTGCAAGTGCATGTAAACATCTGTTCATAAGTTCTACAATTTGGTAGGAGTCTGTTAGCAAACTGAGTATTTCTTGCATACAATCTATTTTTCTACTCCTGTAAAAATGAATACCCTTTTGGCTTTCTACTTTCAATTTGGGGCCTGTGCTCTGGTTTCTGAAACCCTTCAAAAATCACTGATGGTTTCATCTCTATTAATTTTTCTTCAGACCTTTGAAATAACATTGTCTGGGTTTGGAGACAAACGTTCATTTACTGTGATGAGAACAAAAAAATTCCCCTTCTCCAATGGATTTTTGTTTCTTTTTGAAAACAAAAAAGCACTGTTCATTCTATCTTTTCCAATTGGGGGCAAAGATATTTGGGAAGGGCTGGCAAAATTGGAAATTTACAGGTCTGTCTCTGCTCCGTGCCGGAAATTATGCTGTCGCCTGCCCCACACAGTTGCTCCGGCTTCTTCTTATTTTCAGTTTTGCTATTGTTAGTTTCCCTTCCTGTTGCAAAAGTCTCAATTAAGTCAACCTTTTCCCATAGCTATTTTCTCTCAGATCTGTATCTATGTTTAGGTTTGGCCCTTTCTTCGATTTCAGATCGTTCTTATATTTTGTGGCGCTCACCAATAGCACCCCCTTCTGTGACACTAGTTCCCTTAGTCAATTTTCTTTCCTCAGAATACTTGGAATGGATTGTATGTTCAGATGTTCAGGTTTTAATCTTCCCTTCTTTGGACTCACATCCTTTCAGAGCCACTGGCCACAAAATCCTTTCCTTTGAATTTTTTGATATTTGCTTTTCATTCCCTTGTTGCCTATTATAAAATCCCCATTGATATGGTCACCTTCTCCAAGGGTTCTCGTGCCTTCCAGAGCACCATTAGATTCTACTTTGCTGCGCATGATTGTATCCAGAGGAGTAGTTACGCTCACCGCTCTCTCCACCACTGACACTGTCAGATGCTCAGGCCTGCTCAAACGTGATTTCCAGCTGGTATGTGAGTATTTGATGCTGCCAGTACCACAATATTTGGAAATGTTCACACTTTATTTTCTGGCCAGAAAATCCCTTTGTAATCAGTAGTCATTTTGTTCTTTGTTTCTTTCTACTATCAATCTCATGGAAACATCAAATCATGATGTTCCGTGTAACTAATATATAATTACATGGAAAGATTTTACCTGAAATTGGAAAACCAATGAAATTAAAAAAATAATAATAACTGCTTGCTTCTGTTGTTTTAAGAAGGAAACTTTTATATTCTCTCCTAAAAGAAAAATTGTACCGAAGGAAAGAAAGCATAAGAAAGCATAAAGAAAGCATGTCTCTTACACCTAGAAATGAGCCTTGGGGTTTTTTCTCTATAAAAGAATGTTAAATTGCCAATAACAGACAAAAGTTTATTCACTATTCCTGGGTTTGGCTAATATAACTGAAATACATATTTTTGTAATTCCACTTCTGTTTTTTAACTAAAGCTAATAACCCATCTGAAAGTGACCTTAGCTTTTTTTTTTCCAATGTCATGTTTGTATTCACATGCTCTGCCTCTGCCCTGAGCTAGGCTGACAGTGCACTAGTTACCCTCCCATGGATATGCTGCTCTACTGCATGCCTCACTTCCTACATCTGAGTTTATGGGTTTTATTCTTAGGCTCCTATTTTCTTCTCAAGGAAATCAATCATCCCTATTTCTCAAAAGCCTTTCCTGTCCCTCCTGGACAGAATCACAACAACAAAAAAATTACTTGTGATCTAACTGTAACTTTCATATATTTCTATTAAGATGTACCTTGCTTATGCTTGCACGTTTATACAGCCACCAAATAGTGACTGTTCAAAGACAGGTTTCATATTTTACTCTTTTTTTGTGTACCCCGTTATTCAGCAAAGCATCTGCCATACAACAAACATTCACCAAAGATTAGTTGAAAACTTATGAAATTAAACCATAACTTTCTAAAACTCTCTTTCAGTATATGCCCAAATTAGGAAGGCTTTCCTTCTGGGTTATCCCCAAGGAATATGTCAACAACTCACCCAGTCTTCTGTTCTTCTGTCAAAAATACCAAGCAAGAATTACTTTTTTAGTCTGAAATTATGTGACTTGACTGTGGTCAAACACAGGGGGGTTGTTTCCAGTCTGTGCTGGAAGGACAATTACATGTCACAAAGTGTTTGACTGTTCAGCCATTTTTATATTACCCTCCTAGGGACAGAATTCTTATTGGTACAAGACTTAATTTGATTTTTATAGTTTTCTCATTTCACTTTTGGATCTAAGACTAGGATATTCCTCAGAGAAGGCAAATATGCTAACCAAAAAAACAAAACAAAACAAAAAAACCCTTTCCCATAAGTTCTTTATGCATCAAAAATATATTTATCTTTTATCCTTAAGTCTGGGAAGTTCTGACTGGGGACTTGAGCAGGAGAGAGAAACGCAAGCCTTCCACTGAATGAAGGAGAATAAAACTAGAGAAGTTCTAGTTTTATTCCCCTCCATTATCACTTTCCCCCTTTTTTAAAAGATACATTTATTTTTATATAAGAACTGGGGTACAGGCCATAGGCATGGGAGGGTGAGAGGATTCACCAGAGACAGAGCAGGGAGCTGAACAGGCAGACGGACTGAAATACACTGCTGAGGGGAGCACCAGGTGAGACAGGAGAGGTCTGTGGTGCCGTGTGGGACCCTCGCCGGCCGGCAGGGATCAAACGGACACTGTAGAGGCTATGGACAGCTTCACAGTGCTGTGCTCAATTCCCTGCACCACCAGGGAGGCCACACCCTCCCTTTTTTTAAGGTTGGTAACACTTGAAAACAGCCAAATTAACCAACATTTGAGCAATACTGATATTAAACATGTTAAGAAAAGGACTATCTCAAATGTCTCCTCTTCCATGAAGTCTTCCTTGGTTCTCCCCAGTCAAATACAAATGTTTCCTCTTCTTTCTTTTTAAAGATTTATTTATTTATTTATACAAGAACCGGGGTACAGGCCAGATGTGGAGAGTGAAAGGATTCACCAGAGACAGATTGGGGAACAGAACAGGCAGACTGATGAAATACACTGCTGAGGGGAGCAGCGGGTGAGACAGGAGAGGTCTGCAGCGCCATGTGGGACCCTCGCCAGCCGGCCAGGATTGAACCGGTGCTGTAGAAGCTGCGGACAGCTTCACAGCACTGTGTTCAACTGCCTGTGCCACCAGGGGAGGCCCTAAATGTTTCCTCTTCTAAGCTCAGTGTGTTTGGATTCTGCCACTTTGGTGATACTCACTACAGTGTGCCACATGTTTCCACATCACCTAACCCCTAAGCCACTCCATAACCCTTTGAGTTCAGAACAGCATCTAATTTTACATATTTACATGATTAGTGGCAGCTAGGATGGTATCTGGTGCACTCTGGTGTTCATCAAGCATTTTTGAACTCACATAAATAATCAATAGTTTTAGGTCAGAATGAAGCCTGTGAAGAAAATTTCTCTCACTTCCTCCTCAACACACACACTTCCTAGCAAGAAAACTTAAGAACATTTATCTTCTGCAACTCTGTGTGTTAAAGAAACTTCCATCTGATTTCTGCTGGAGTTCACCATTTATTCAATCCATAGTGAAATGAAGAATTTAAGGAGAATGGTGTTTAGAGTTAGTTTTTCATAGCTTCATAGACATGCCTCGGACAAGGATGAAATCCCTTTGTCTTCTAACTCTTGGTTGGTTATGAGTTGGCAAAGGTAAAGATAATTCCCATGGCTTGGTGTGCCTGTATGTGTGTTCTAGGGAAATTCAAAGATAAAAAATGTATTCTTAGAAGATCTAGAATCCCTCTGGAGAGAGAAAGTGTTTTTTTTTCTCCTTCCAGTTAATTCAAGCAAATGTTGAATAGAAACAGGTAGTTGATTTGCTATCACTGAACATGGGTGATAATGACTTTGGAATCAATACCTGCTGAATCTTTTCCTTCTCCCTAAACATACACATGCTATTTGATCAAAGGTAGGACTGTTACAAAAGAATTGATTTCCCATATCCAAACACATGTGGCTTAACTTACAGCCAATTTGTAAGCTACCTTAAACCCTTTTCTAAGAGGAAAAGGGCTGTAAATAAATGATTAAGGGGGCTGTATTTTCCTGCCTTCATGAGAATGGATTTCTGGGTTCTCCTCTCCTCAAGAAAATGATGTGGTGTGTTCTGCTGCTAGGCCCACACTATAAATAACATGTGGCTTTGGGTATCCTGGTGAAATATAGTTATAATAAATCAGATGGGACTCTAGGCATAGATAAATTTGGAAGTGGGCAACTGCATTGACTTTGCACACTATTGCCAAAGGACTATGCAGCCCAAACTATACTCCTCTGCAGACCATAAAAAATAGAAATGTGTATTTGCAAGCTATTATGTAGATTATTTTTCCATTGTGACTCATGCATCGCTTTTCTGGAGATGTCAGTAGAGTGGGTGACCTAAATAAAGACAGATGTCAAGGAAATAGCTCTGAACATCATCATCAACATCATCATCATCATCATCATCATCATATCATTATTGCAGTGCAACTATCAAGACATACAACTGTCCTCATTCTTAACTAGTGACTTTGCCTTAGTTTTTTGTTCTTCTTAGAGTCAGTTGTCATCCCTTGCTTTCAGAAGAGCAAGGCATTTTAATAGTGGGTGGGTAAGCACTTTGTGTTATACTCTTCATAATTCCAGGGAAAGGAAAGTAAACTAGGCACTCAAACTGCAGGGAGATACCAAGGCTTCAGAATATTTGCTGTGGAAATTGATTGCAAAAACAATCTTAATTCACCATCCCTCCCTGTACTAATTTCCTTTGCAATGTGAACTCCACAGCTTTTTTCATCAAAAGAAACTATTTCCCAATTTTTGAATCTTGGCTTTGGGACTTACTTTGGTCCACAGAATGCAGTAGACAAGATAGGGAGCTAGGTACAGCCAACAGGTGGTGTAGACTCTGTACTCTACCAGAAACACTATCTTATGCACATATCAGGGCTAGTTCATTGCATATGAGAGATGACATGGAAGGTAACCTAGGTGCTCCAGCTAAGACTGTTTCAAAGCAGCCTACAAATCAGCCTCCAAGTACCCAAGCCCACTCAAAACCAACAGAGGGATCTTTTGAACACAGAGCTAGCATGCAGCATGGCTCATAAAAGGTTTAACGTCATTTAAAAAATCACTAATAGTTATAATAATAATACCTACATGTGTATTGTGCCCAAGAGATAAAAATTACACATTTAAAGCATTTGACCCTGGGGCTCCCCAGTGGTGTAGCGGTTGAGCACTGGGCTGCAAAGCTGCCCGCAGCCTCTGCAGCGCCGGTTCCATCCCTGGCCACTAGCGATTCCATCCTCAGCTACCAGCAAGGGTCCCACATAGTGCGACAGACCTCTCCTGCTGCACCCGCTTTTCCCCTCAGCAGTGTACTTCGTCAGTCTGCCTGTTCTGCTTCCTGCTCTGGCTCTTGTGAATTCTCTCACCCTCCCGCACTTCTGACTGTACCCAGTGCTTGTATAAAAAAATAAATAAATAAACAAACAAACAAACAAATAAATAAATAAATAAATGTTGGATTTACAAACGAATTCTACCAAACATTCAGAGATGAATTGGTGCCTATCCTTCACAAAGTCTTCCAAAAAATTGAGAAGGAAGAGACAATACCAAACATGTTCTATGAAGCCAACATTACACTAATACCAAAACTGAATAAGGACAACACAAAAAAGGAAAACTACAGGCCAATCTCCCTAATGAACACTGATGCAAAAATCCTCAACAAAATTTTAGCTATCAGAATCCAACAATGTATCCATAAGATAATTCACCACGACCAAGTAGGATTCATTCCAGGGACACAAGGATGGTTTAACATCCGAAAATCAATCAACGTTATCCAACACATTAACAAAAAGAAATATAAAAACCATATGATAATATCAATAGATGCTGAGAAAGCTTTCGACAAAGTGCAACACCCATTCATGATAAAAGCCCTTGAAATTCTTGGGATACAAGGAACATACCTCAGCATCATAAAGGCCATCTATGACAAGCCAACAGCCAGTATCATTCTCAATGGTGAAAAGCTGAAAGCAATTCCATTAAGATCTGGAACAAGACAAGGATGCCCACTCTCACCACTGCTTTTCAATATAATATTGGAATTCCTAGCCAGAGCAATAAGACAAGAGAAAGACATCCAAGGAATCCAAATAGGAAAAGAAGAAGTCAGACTATCACTATTTGCAGATGATATGATAATATACATAGAGAACCCCAAAAATTCCACAGAAAAACTAATTCAACTCATCAATCAGTTCAGTAAAGTGGCAGGATACAAAATCAACACACAAAAGTCAGTAGCCTTCCTATACACAAACAATAAATCTGAAGAAGAAGAAATAAAAAAAAAATCCCTTTTATTATTGAAACAAAAAAAATCAAATATTTGGGAATAAATCTAACAAAAGAGGTAAAGGATCTATACAAAAAAAAACTATAAAACACTGTTAAAAGAAATAGAAGAAGACACAAAGAAATGGAAAGACATCCCCTGCTCATGGATTGGAAGAATAAACATTATTAAAATGGCCATCCTACCAAAAGCAATCTACAGATTCAATGCTATTCGAATCAAAATTTCAATGTCATTCTTCAAAGAAATAGAACAATTATTGATGAAATTCATATGGAATCACAAAAAACCCCGAATTGCCAAAGCTCTCCTGAAAAAGAAAGAAGGGAATGGCGGCATCACACTCCCAGACTTCAAACTATACTACAAAGCCATAATCATCAAAACTGCATGGTATTGGAACAAGAGCAGACATACAGACCAATGGAATCGAATAGAAAATCCAGAAATAAACCCACAGATTTATGGTCAACTAATCTTTGACAAGGAGCAAAGACTATGCATTGGAGCAAAGAAAGTTTGTTCAGGGCCTCCCTGGTGGCGCAGCGGTTGAGCGCTGGTTTGCGAAGCTGCCCGCGGCCTCTGAGGCGCCGGATTGATCCCCGGCTGCTCGCCGGCCACCAGAGGAGGGTCCCACATGACGCGCAGACCTCTCCTGCCGCCCGCTGCTCCCATCAGCAGTGTACTTAGGTCCTTCTGCCTGCTCTGCTCCCCGCTCTGGCTCTGGTGAATTCTCTCACCCTCCCGCGCTTCTGACTGTACCCAGTGCTTGTATAAATAAATAAATCTTAAAAAAAAAAAAAGAAAGTTTGTTCAATAAATGGTGCTGGGAAAACTGGGTTGCTACATGCAAAAGAATGAAGCTTGACCACTACCTCACACCATACACAAAAATCAACTCAAAATGGATTAAAGAACTAGACATAAGACCTGAAACCATAAAATATATAGAAGGAAATATAGGCGAAACACTACGTGATTTGCACATCAAAGACTTCTTTACAGATACATCACCCAAAGCAGTGATAGTGAAGGCAAAGATAAACAGCTGGGAGGACATCAAATTAAAGAGCTTCTGCACAGCATAAGAGACAATAACAAAAACAAAGAGAAACCCCACCAACTGGGAGAACATTTTTGCACCCAACACTAATGATAAAGGACTGATCACAAAAATCTGCAAAGAGCTGATGAGACTCAACAACAACAAAGAAAATAACCTAGTTAGAAAATGGGCAGAAGAGCTAAAAAGAAACTTCTCTGAAGAGGAAATGCAAATGGCCAACAGGCATATGAAAAAATGTTCAACATCACTTGTAATCAGGGAAATGCAAATCAAAACTACCATGAGATACCATCTTACACCAGTGAGAATGGCACATATTAAAAAAAACTAGCAACAACAAATGTTGGCGAGGGTGTGGAGAAAAAGGAACTCTCCTGCACTGTTGGTGGGAGTGCAAACTGGTCCAACCACTATGGAGAGCTGTGTGGAGATTTCTTGACCTACTAAACATAGAGCTTCCATAGGATCCAGCAATTCCACTCCTAGGTATTTACCCAAAGGACACAGAAACATCAATTCCAAAGAGCACCTGCACACCTATGTTTATAGCAGCACTGTTTACAATAGCTAAGCTTTGGAAACAGCCCAAATGCCCAAAAATAGATGACTGGATCAAGAAGATGTGGTACATATATACCATGGAATATTACTCAGCATTCAATAATGATAAACACATGCAATTTGCAGCAACATGGATGGCACTGGAAGGGATCATGCTCAGTGAAATAAGCCAAAAAGAAAAAGAAAAATACCAGATGGTCTCACTCATAGCAGGAATCTAGAAAACTTAAATAAGGGACCAGGAAAATGAATAACTATAAGAAAGTGAAAATCAAAATCAACAAAAAGCTATGAACCAGAGACACTTTTTGGGGGGTGAGGGGAGGGAGGGGAGGGATTAGGGTCAAAATGGGGGGGTTGCTATTGTATGGGGAATATAAAAATAAAATTTATTATAAATAAATAAATAAATAAATAAATAGATAAATAAATAAATAAATCTTTAAAAAAATGTGTATTAAAAAAAAAAAGCATTTGACCTTAAGGAAGTGGCAGTTATTACACGCAGAGGAAAATAATCAGGGATAGTGTCAGTAACTAAAAAATTGACAAATGCTAACAATGTCACTTTTAGAATATTTCAAGTTACAAAATAATATATGTATAAAGTTGCTTATTATAGCATAGATTACAGTGGCAAATGTTTGGAAACAAATGTTTAGCAGTTGATTATTGGTCAGTTACATAAAGTTTCCACCATAATTTGGAAAATGCAGCTAAAAAATTCATGAGAATATGTAGTCATCTCTATGACATACAGTGAAAAAAACTGTTCAAAATGTATTCAGCATTTTAGCACTCACATATAAATGAATGGATATTTATTCATTATGCATAGAAATCTTAAAGAAATATAAACTGTAACTTACTGATTGTAGTTAATTGTTGGGACTTACAGGAATTGAGTTATAGAGTACATGATGGAAGAAACAATTTACAACTGATCTTTAATATAATTTTTTTTTATATATGTGAGTGAAAAGTCCACTCAAGAAAAAAAAATAGGAAAGAAATAGTCACAGGTAGGGGGAATAAATAATAGAGGTAAAAAATAAAAGAGTACAAGAATGAGGAACATGAGAAAACAGGTGAAAGAGAAGAGAGAGAAAGAGTAGAGGGAGGGAGGGAGAAAGAACAGAAAATTTTGTGAGATTGGAAGGTTGTTTTCCGCTCCTTCCTCAATGGATTCTGCAGCTGCTATCATGTGCATATAAAATATTATTGGATTAGTAACAGTGAAAGCAGTTATCATTTATTGAACCTATAATATGGTTTAGAAACTCTGCTAAGGCCTTCAGGAATAATATTTCATTTGATCTTCACAATCCTTCTGTTAGGTAGTTATGATTGCTATCTCCAGAGTGCAAATGAGAAACTGAGGCTTAGTAGGATTAAGAATGTGTCGAAGGCCACACAGACAGGGAGGGACAGGTCCAAGAGTTAAGCCTGTGTGACACTGGGATCTTAAGTGCCATGAGTATACCTTTTCCCTAGGAAGGCTGCATTTAGTAGGTAATCTGAGTTTTACAAACCTGCCATAATAGGCCAAGAAAAAGATGTCCCTCTAATAACAAAAGCTTTGTAAATCAGATTTAGCTTAAGTGCACTTTAAGCCATATAAATCAGACATATCCTTGAAAACGCATTAAGCAAGATGTTAGGTTCATCTTTTAAACATCAGGGAACCTGGAGCTTAGTTGTTTCCCAGTGACAATCCCTTTGTCTTCATCCTTCTCTTTCAAGAAAAAAATTGAGACCTTTGCATCAGAGCCAGAATTGTGTAAGTTAGCCAGGCGCAGATCTTGTTCCTATTTCTACAAGAACTAGAATTCTATACCAGCCTGGTTAAGAGCATAACTTTTAATCAAAACTTAGAAACCAATTACATGATACTTTAACAACATATTTGCTGCTTGACAGCTTTCCCCAACACTAAGAAAGGTAATCTAAAACAAATTCAGAAAACCCAAGGGACTTTGCTCTTTCACATTGAAAATACAGAAGGAAGGGACTGAATGCCTCCTGTTTCTTAGCCTTGACTGATTCCCACAAGCCTGAGCTGTCACTTTCTTTACTCCACTCAACATGTGACTCTCTACATCATTACATAATTCACTAAAGAAATGTGTGACTTGAAACTTATAAAAGAACACACGTTGTTATAACACCTGACTGCTGAGGTTTTCAGGATACATGTTTGCAAGGAATTTAAAGACTATATAAGAAGGCATTATTTGGAAATTTCATTGTCAGTGCCTTCAAGGGAGTTGATATTCCAAATGGCGATGAGACACTACAGTTTCCAACAGATAAGAGAGATCTTGTGAGAGGCAAAATTGTAAGTGACCCATCTAAGACAAAATTGAATGAGCTTACAGAATTATCTTCCAAAGCTTTTATGCATATACAAGAATGCTGTTTTCTTGGAGAGAAAGAACTTCTAATCACAGCAGGGTCTGAATCGAAGGCAGCACCATTTTACAGGAGATTGTGGTAGGAAAAGCATCCTTGTGTTTTTCAGAACTTAGAATTCAAATGCAGAAACTTAAGAATGTTTCAATCACTTTTGTATTTTTAACTTAGGATCATCTCCCCATGACTTAACCAAACACTCCTCAATATTCAAAGCAAAGCAAACTTAAATACTCTATTTCCTTCCAGAAAGATCTGTCAGTAGCTTCCTTCTTAGGTATTATTTATTTTAAACTCAACTTTGCAACTAAGAAATTCTTTTTAAAATGAGAACTTCTGAAAAGCCACAGCCAGATTTCCATTCCTTTAATTGATTTAGAGACAGTACCAGGCTTTTATAAAACTAGGAGTCCATTGAAGTGCAGAGACATCCCAAACATATTAGACCACAGGTCTAATGTCTTTGTCTTCATCCTTTTCTTTCAGGAAAAATTCAAGACCCTTTGCACCAGAGCTGCTATTGGCCAACTTCATCCACATCCATCTGCTTCAAATTTCATTCTAATAACAACCTGTTGCAGTTGGCACCATCACCACCACTTATGCATGAGAAGATGGAAGGAAATCACTTGCTTAGATGTCTGGGGCACTAAGGTGGTTCTGGCATAGCAATTCCTGTCCTTATCCACCTGGCTCCTGATTCCTGCTCCTTCCCCATTGTGGGGAAACCTTTCTGAGCTGTATATGTTACTGAAGATCCTCTTTCTCCCTTCAGAACTTGAGAAGTGATGTGAATGGAGTAATCTGATACTTGCTTGTTTTTCATAGTTCTGCTAAAAGAATGTGCTTTATCCCCTCATCATATACCATTCTACCCTTTTGTCCTTGTTACTTCAATAACCCTGATTTTCATGTTGCCTGGATCTCTTATTCTCCTAAAAAAAAAAAAAATAACAATCCTTCTGTGTGAGCAATCATTCCATGGCTCCCCAAAGCCCCTGAGTTTTACCTGTCACTTCTGAAGGGAGATAATAACCCAGTGACTATGTAAATGGCCCCATACACAAAACAAACCCAGGACCCAATGAACCATGAATAAAATTAGAACAGCAAAGAAGCTCAAAACTGCAGTTATTAATTTACACCATCAGGATTATTGCTTTTTGTAAAGATTTTTTTTAATGAGGGAAGATAAACAAAGCTTTTAAATATACATGCCACTGTAACTCTGGATCATTGATTTTTAGTGATTTCCCTGGGTGATAGGTTTGCTTATAATAATATTGTGGTGGGGTGAAGAGTCTACTTTATATAAACTCACAGGGGCAAAAAGATCTGCTTTCTTTGAGAGACGAGATAGTTAGAAATTACACATTTTTATTATGTGACTGTTATCCCAAATGTTCCCAAAAAGGTATACATGATTATGTATATTTTTAACTCTTCTAAATATCCCAATGAGGAAGAAAACTCTCTGAATTTAATGTGTGACACACAAGTGGTGTGTGTGTGTGTGAACTGCTCCTTGAAAGTTTGCATTTCAGTTTGTACAACACTCAACTCAATGTGCTTATCAAACCAAGTGAGTCCTCTGAGAGTTTGTAAGAACAGAAGCCTCAGGTACACTAGTCTTTAACCTTTCTTGTGAAATGATCAACTGTACCATCCTCCTGGCCTCCTTGGGGCATGTCTATTTTAAAATATAAAGACTCATTTATAAGCACAGCTCTTCATATTTTGCAAATATGATCAGGACAAGCAAGCATCTGTCTGTAACTAGAAGGCTAGATAACCTGTTTCAGCTCTCAAAGGAAATAAGATTCCTAATGAGGTCTGATACCAATGCACAGTCTTCCCATTGGTCTGAACCAGAACTTGAACAAACACAATCTCGCAGGATATATGAAAGAGATTTTTAAGTAGCTGCAAAATACTCTCTATGCACAGACAGAAGAAACCATTGATTTGGTGTGTATATGCTCTGAAGATTCAAATCACTGTAAGATTTGGGACCCCATCTGGCTTATTCCCTACAGAATCTTCAGCATTTAGGGCAATATCTAGGATGTAGTTGTTATTGTTTTTAAAATGGTGCTCTGATTATCACAGCAGGTCCTCAAATAACATTGTTCCATTCAAAGTCATTTCATTATCATGTTGATGAGGGGAAAAATTCAGCTTCAGGTGGGGGGACACTGTGTGTGCATGTGTGTGTGTGTAGTTTGCACATTCTCCCTCATATCTGTGTGGGTTTTCTTCAGGTCCTTGGTTTGAAAAAAGCGAAAGAGGGGCCTCCCTGGTGACGCAAGGGGTTAAGACACAACTTATGAAGCTATCCGCATCTTCTGCAGCACAAGCTCCATCCCCAGCCAGGGAGCTACCCACATGGTGCAGCAGACCTCTCCTACTTGCTTACTGCTGCCCTTAGCAGTGTATTTCAGACAGTCTGCCTGTTCTGTTCCCTGTTCTATATCTGGTAAATCCTCTCACCCCCCACACCTCTGGCCTGTACCCCAGTTCTTGTATGCATAAATAAATCTTTAAAAAAAAAGAAAAAAAAAGAAACAAAAGAATACAAATTGTTGTTTATGTTAACGAAGTTTTAGGTCTTTATTTAGAACATTGCTGATGTTTTATGTTAACGATGTTTTAGGTCTTTATTTAGAACATTGCTGATGTTTTGTAACAAGAAATATGGCCTAGAAATTTAACTCTTGTTTTTATCAATTGACCTATTGTATAAGGTTGAATTAGTTTGGCTATATATTATATTACTTAAAATTACAGTTTCTAAGACCCTATCGATGACATTAAATAAGTACTTACTGTACTGGGGGACAGTGTCAAGACTAGGAGACAGCAGTTACAGAAGAGACAGTTTTGTGTTAGGGGCCCCAAGAGAAGGGACAGTGCCAAGCCCGCTGTATACAGCCACATGGGGAATTGCAGGGTTGACCAGGAGGTGGAGGAGTGAGAAGAAACCCTAGGCCAAAGACTTTAAGATCATTTCCTTGGCAAAAATTAGTTAGACAATGTAAGAAGCTTTAGTTTTGATGAATTTGAATAACTTCAGCAGTTTCTTTAATGTAACTGCTGTCTCCAGTAAGCTGGGGCCTGATCCAGACTTGATTAGGACAAGGTGATAATGACATGGCATGTGAGACTTTGTTAAAGGAGGTGACCAATGGATGTGAAATTTGTGTTGGTTAATTTGCATGTTCAAACAGAAATAGTTTGCTTTTTTATTGTGAAATTAAGCATGTTTTTATTTGGAAAGTCTTGTATTTATTGCTTTTTTTTCTTACTCAAAAAAAGGGTTTGATTTTTTGTTTTTTTTAAACTGAGTCATCTGACTATTTTTTTTTAAGATTTATTTATGCATACAAGAAATGGGGTACAGGCTAGAGGTGTGGGAGGTGAGAGGATTCACCAGAGACACAGTGGGCAACAGAACAGGCAGACTGACCAAAGTACACTACTGAGGGGAGGAGCAGGCAAGACAGGAGAGGTCTGCTGCACCATGTGGATTGCTCCCTGGCTAGGGATCAAACGTGTGCTGCAGTGGCTGCAGACAGCTTCATAGGTTATGCCTTAACCCCTTGCACCATCAGGGAGGCCCCTCAAAAAAAAGGTTTTTATTGAGTTTGGCATATAAGTCCATATAATACCATATATGACTCAGAGGTACAGGCCCACACCTTTCCAGAAGCACACTACCATATTCTATCCACCACCAAGACACCAGAGTCCTCCACCCCCATCCACAGACCCTTCCCATACTTTGCCCCTCACTGTATCCCTCCCCCTCTGGTAGTCTTGATTCTACAGTCATATTTCTCAGGTTTGTTTTGGTTTGGATTTGTCCATTCCTTAGTTTTATTTCTCTGTATACTACATATAAATGAAAATATTTGTCTTTATCCTTCTGACTTAATGCACTTGGCATAATCTCTACCAGTCTACCCACATTGTCACAAGTTACAATGGAATATTACTCAGCAATCAAAAAAGATAAACACATGCAGTTTGCAGCAACATGGATGGAGCTAGAAGGAACCATGCTCAGCAAAACAAGTCAGAGAGAAAAAGAAAAATACTGGATGGTCTCACTCATAGCAGGAATTTAGAAAACCTAAATAAGAGACCAGGAAAAAGACCAATGAATACAAAGTAAAAATCAACAAGCAACTATAAACCAGAGACATACTACAGGGGTGGGGGGGGGTAGGGGTAGGGGACGTCCGGGAAAGGAAGGAGTAGAGTCAAAAATAAGGGGGGAGGTGCAATTGTATGGGGGATATAACCAAAACAAAAATGCATACATTGTGCAAAGATGAAAAAAGATGGAAGAATTATATAAAATAAAATATTTAAATTTTAAAAAAGTGTTGATCATCTTTTTATAGCTGAGTAGTATTCCATGATGCATATGCACAATATCTTCCTAACCCAATGTTCTGTGTTTGGGTGCTTAGGTTGTTTCCATATCTTAACTATTTCCACATCTATTGTATATAGGGCTGAAATGAACATATGTGTGCATACATCCCTTCAAATTAGTGCTTTTTACATCCTTCAGTTAGAAAACTAACAGTCTGCTTTCTCCAGAAATTAGGCCAGGAAAGGTGTCTTTCCCCACTCAGCAAGGTTCTAAGATGCCCAAGCATCATAAAATACAGAGTATTAAAATAAAAAAAAGATTAATACAGCCAGACAATGCCAATATGTTAAATAAATTAAAGAATAAATAAATAGCTTGTTGCTGCAACTCTGGGTTATATCTTTGTTCTCATCTTCTCTGACCCTTGTAAAAATGAACAAATGGGGGCCTCCCTGGTGACACAAGGGCTTAAGCACAGCACTTTGAAGCTATCTGCACCCTCTGCAGCATGAGTTCGATTCCTAGCCAATCAGGGAGATTCCCACATGGCTCAACAGACCTCTCCTGTCTTACTCGCTGCACCCCTCAGCAGTGTTTTCATTCAATCTGCCTGTTCTCCCCACTCTGTCTTTAGTGAATCCTCTCACCCTCCTACTCCTCTGGCCTGTACCCCAGCTCTTGTATGCATGAATAAATAAATCTTTTAAAAATTAAAAAATGAACAAATGATTTCATAGTGAGCTGAGTGCAGATTTGTTTCAAACATGATCCTAAGAATGCTAGAGATTGTTCCTGTATAAAAAATAATACAAAGATTTGGGCACGGCTGCTTTTAAAATTTATTGTCCCTCATGCTGTTATGTAGGCATTATAATAAACTTGAGTAATTTCTTTTTCTTGAATCTTGGATTCCTATCTATTGAAGAACTTAGACATGAGTAAATATTTGTGGACAAAAACATAGCCAACCCACACTGTAAGTTTTGGGGGAATTAATATGAAGTGATTAGTACTTACTAATATTAGGGAAAAGTACTTACTTTAATTTCTAGAGGCCTTTAATGACTGTATGATACACATTGAAACAACCACACAGTAGCACTGTTATGGGAACTTTAGTGACATAAATAAATTCACAAGGACAGTTTAATAACATTTGCAATTGAAATTATTCTCTGGCACTGGAAGGATGGCTTTCAATTACATGTAGATCACTGGATTCATTTAATTCATATGACTTGTAAATTTGAGAGTCTGCTTCTAAAAATAAAGCCACAAAATCTTTCCTGAATATCACAACTCCATTAACAACTTCCTTAATTAAAATTATCAACAGTAAATACGTTTGATTACAGTTGCTATATATCATGCCTTATTTAATGTTCCATCAATTTTACATACTATCATAGAGGATTTCCAACTATTGCCTTCATCTTTATATATTCAGGCTTAATATAACTTTGAGTTTAGTTTCCTCTTTTAAAGGAGAAAAGTGATGCACTGTATTTTACTCATAGTAATTACATAAAACAGACTCTTTATCTTGCATGCTGCTTTCTCTGTACCAACTCAAGAGAATTTATCAAATGACTTTGTCAGCTGTTTGAAGTCCCACCTGTACAGAGTAAATGCTATATCTCACAGAAAGCCAGGGTGGGCATTTCTAGGGTGACTGGAGGATCTTACCTATTATCAAGAGTCAGAGATGCTAAATTTGATCAAATAGACAACACTGAAAATTCATCAAGAAACAAAAACAAACAAACAAAAACCAGGTGGTTGATTAACCCACTTCAGTAGGCTAACTAAGACAGGAAGGATCAAGAAATGCCAGATGTCCAGAAAGGCAGGTCCAGAGTCTGAGAGGTAAAAATGCAGAGGGAGCAGCATTAGTGAATTAAAACAAGCTTTTTGAAACTCTTAGAGGGACAGAGGGTATAGAAGGTGGATACCTTTGTTCAGACAGAAAAAATTAAAAGGTTAATCTCATAGAAAAATTCTTCTGCTTTTTGTAGCATTGCCAAATGAACAAATAGGCACATATCAGAGGCAGAGGAGCTAGGTTTGCAGTAAGTGAAGTCCTTTGCTTAAATCCAATGATTGCATATACACATGGATTTTGTTAGTCTAAACTGTATATGTGGTCATGGCCTATTGGCAGAAACAGACTTCCTAGAAAACTGGCAAATGGAATCTGAATTTTAAAAGGACTGACTTCATTAAAATTATTCCCTAATTAAAAAAAAAAAGTTTGTTATACATTCATTATGTTCCTTTCAAGTAAATAAGTCAGTGCAATTAGCAAGCGTCCTTCTTCAGACTAGTCAAGGATGGTCCTGGGAGAAGGGTCACAGCGTCACAGTCATGCAATGTCTTCTTACATGAGGCCCAAGGAGTTTTCTAGGAAACACTCTTCCCAGGACAAGTGACCTTTAGCTACTACCTTAAGTTAATAATAGCAGGTGGTGCTGAGTTCATCAAAGGGCTTGCCAACTATTTGTCTTGTTGTCTAGCCTCTGAGGACATTTGCCCAGGGCAAAGTAAAAAGGAAGCAATAAAAAATTTTTTTTTGAAAAAATATCTCTCCAAATACTCATGGATCATTGATTTTAGACTAATGTTAACAATATTGGCATCACAGCATCAGCATTATTTTGGGAAGGGTCTTATTGACCAACAGGCAAAAAGTGGTCCATTATATACTAAACTCAGCAAAACTTCAAACAAAAATCAAGAAGATATAAGATGATGAAAATGGGACCTAAGCAAAACAAAAGGAAGCTGTCATGAAACAAAAAAATAAAAAAAAAAAACAAAACAACAGTTAACATTTTTGCGTCATTAATCATCTTAAATATAAATGACTGGAATTCATAAATTAAACCATATAGAGTGGTTGAGAGAATTTCTAAAAAGTCCAACCATCTGATGTTTACAAGACTCATTTTCCCACCAAATATAAGCACAGTCTTTGACTTAAAGACTGAAAGATAATTTTGCAAACAAATGCAAATCAAAAAGAGGAATAGCCATACTTATATAAGATAAAATGATCTCCAATTTGAAAAGGTAGTAAGAAATAGAAATGGACATTACATTATGATTAAAGGCCTAACACAATAAGAAATAACACACACATGTGTGCGTGCACACACACATACACACACACACATATATATATATATATATATATATCATGCCTAATAATGTCATGCCTACACACATAAGACAATCATTATTAGGACTAAGAGAGATATTGACAACAACCTAGCAATAATGGAAGATTTCAATAGTCCATTCACACGATAGACAAAAATACAATAAATAGCATAAATAAGAAAACAATAGCTCTACATGAAAATGTAGACCAAATAGCCTTAACAGACACCTACAGAACACTCTACCCAAAAACCACTGTATGTGGAACATTTTCAGGAATAGATGATACATTGGGACACAAGTCAGTGGTCAATAAAATTACAAAGATTAAAATTAAACCAAGTACTCTTTCTAATCATAATGGCTTAAAATGAGATATCATCTATTAAAAAAGAAAAATAAACACAGGGAGACTAAATAATATGCCGCATAATAACTATTAGGCTAAAAAGTAAATTGAAGCAGTTATGAAAAAATACCTTGATACTAATGAAAACAAGGATACAAACCATCAGAATCTATGGAATGCAACAAAAGCAACCTTGAGAGAGATGATAACTGCAATACAGGTCCAGATTAAGAAGCAAAAAATATGGAAATAAAGAATTTCATAATACACTCAAAAAATTACTGTACATAATTCTCTTACTGTCACTTTAGTAAAAGAAGAATTAAAACAAGAATGAAAATAAATAAATAGAAACATAAAAGTCTATACAAAAAAATCAATGAAACTGAGTTGTTTCTTTGAGCAGATAAACAAAAATAATAAACCTCTAGGTATGGAAACAAAGACAAGAAGAGCAAACACATTAATAAACTGAATTAAAAATGAAAGTGGAGAATTTACCGCAACGACATAGAAATACTAAGGTTAATGCAACATTATTATGAACAAATATGTGCCAATAAATCTGGCAAGTTTGAATAAATGGACACATTTATAAAACAAAATCAATGCTATATCAGGAAATAACAGTAGAGTTGAATAGCCAATCACAATCAGAGAAATTCAAACAATAACCAAAATATCATACTAAAAACAAAAACACAGGTTCAAATATCTTTACAATCTAATTCTATAAAACGTTTAATGAAGAACTTATATTTATCTTGTTCAAATTATTTCTAAAAAGTCAATAAGAGGGACAGATCCCTAACATATTTTATGCTGCCAGCATCACCCTTTCACCAGAACCAGACAAAGATTGCACAAGAAAAGGAAACTGCAGACCAAATATCCTTCATAAATAGTGATGTGAAAATGTGCAACAGAATACAAAGAAATAGAATTCAACAATACATTACAACCATTATACTTCATGATCAAGTGGGAATTATCTTAGGGATGCAAGAATGGTTTAATATATGCAAATCAATGTAATACATTACATCGGCAAAAGAAAAGATAAAATCAAATGATGTTATCAATAAACATGGAGAAAGCATCTGAGAAGATGCTTTTATCATAAAACTTTTATCATAAAAACTTTAAGCAAGAAGGGAATACAAGAAACCTGCTTCAAGATAATAAAGATCATATATGACAAACCTACAGCCAATATAATACTTAATGTTGAAAAAAATGAAAAACTTTCCTTGTAAGATAAGGAACAAGACAAGGAAACACACTATCACCACTTATCTTTAATTTACTATTAGAGCTTTTAGCTACAGCAATCAGACAACAGGAAATCGAAGGAATCCAGGTTGGAAAAGAAGAAGAGAAATTATTATTCACAGTTGATATGATACAGTCTATAGAAAATCCTACAGACTCTATTGAAAAGTAAGCAGTGAAAGAATATGGCTAAGTGGCAGGTTGCAAAATCAACATAATAAAATGTGTGGCCTTTCTATATACAAACAATGAATGTGAAGAAAAAAGACATTAAGAAAATAACTCCATATACAATAACTTCAAAATGAATCAAAAACCTAGGAATTAACCTAACCGAGGAGGTAAGGATTCATATAAAGTATTCATATAAAGTATATAAAGTATTCATATAAAGAATACTACAAGACTTTATTAAGGGATAACATAACAACACGTGGAAAGACATTCCATACACATTGATGGGAAGAG
Organism: Talpa europaea; assembly: GCF_964194135.1. Lineage (NCBI taxonomy): Eukaryota > Metazoa > Chordata > Mammalia > Eulipotyphla > Talpidae > Talpa > Talpa europaea. Next base: position 16,774,756 of record NC_140077.1, read on the forward strand.
TGAATAGAGTTAAAATGGCTATTCTACCAAAATTGGTACATAAATTCTACACAATCCCTGTTAAAATACTAACAATAGGGGCCTCCCCTGGTGGCGCAGCTGTTGAGCTCTGGGCTGTGAAGCTGCCTGCAGCCTCTGCAGAGCTGGTTCAATCCCCAGCCAATGGCGAGGGTCCCACATGGCACAACAGATCTCTCCTGCCACGCCCACTGCTCCCCTCAGCAGTGTATTTAGTCACTCTGCCTGTTATATTCCCTACTCTGGCTCTGGTGAATTCTCCCACCCTCCACTGCTTCTGACTGTACCCAGTGCTTGTATAAATAAATAAATAAATAAAGTGTTAAAAAAAATACTAACAATAGTCCTCACAGAAATTGAACAAAAAAATATTAAAATTCATATGCACCAGAAATGGCCTCAAATGCAAAAACAATCCTTAGGAAAAAGGAGAGGAAAGGAAGCATTGTCTCCTGACTATAAAATATACTATTAAGTAACATTAATTAAAGCAACATGATATTAGAATAAAAATAGACACATGCATCAATGGAATAGAACCCAAAATCACAGAAATAAATCTATGTATATATACATACTTAACTCATGATAAAGGAGTAATGAGCATGGAATGGGGACAGGAGAGTTTAACAAAGGCTGCTAGAAAATCTGGATGACCAAATGAAGAACAAAGTTGGATCACTCTTGAAATCCATGCACAAAAATAAGTTCAAAATGGACTAAAAACTTGATGTAAGACCTGCAATAAAATACATAGAACAATGGCAGCATATTTCATGACATCATGAAAAAGATAATAGATGTTTTTCAAGACTCAACCCCAATAGCAAAGGAACTGAAAATAAATAAATGAGATTGCCTCAGTTTAGAAAGCTTTCACACACTGAAAGAAAATATATGTAGATTAAAAAGACATCCTACTGAATTGGATAATATATTCATACATTACACAAAGAACTGGGCCTGATAACCAGTTAACCAAAATCCTGTTCAATTTAACTACAAAAGCATACAGCTCAATTATGGGCAGCAAGTTTGAACAGATAATACCCAAAAGAAGCTGTCCAAAAGGTTAACAGATGCATGAAAAAAATATCATTACTTTTAATAAGATATATGCAGATCAAAAATCCCAATCAGATATCCTCTCACATTTATGAGAGTGACACACTTTAAAAAGCCCCCCAATAGCAAGTGCTAGAGAAGATGCAAAGAAAGAGGATCCCCAGTTCACTGTTGATGGGATAAAGGGGGGCAGCCATATTTGAAAGCAACCTGAATTTACCCTAAAATACTGGAAATGTGGTATGAACCAACAATCCTACTCTTGCGTTGGGCATCTATCTGGAAGAATTGGCATTAGTTCTTTGAATGCTTGGTAGAATTATGCCATCAAGTCATCAGGACCTAGGCTTTTATTTATGTTTTGTTTTATTTTAAAAAACTATATTATATATAAACATAAAATTTGCAATGTGCTCATATTGTTCCCTAATATTCAAGTCAATGAAATAAATTCATATTTTCAAAACAAAAAAACCACTATATTAATTCAATCTCTTTATTAGTTACAGATCTATTTAAATAGTGTCCTCTTGCATCAGTTTTGGCAGTTTGTGTCTTTATAAAAACCTGTCCATTTCATTATATAATTCATTGGCTTATACTTGCTCATTGTATTCCTTAATTCTCCTTTTTATAGCCACAAATTGGGACTCAAGTTCCCTCTTCCTGCAGCCGGGATGACTTAAACCATCAATTCTCACAGTTCTGAGGCCTGGAAACCCAAGATCAAACTGCCAGTAGGGTTAATTTCACAGGTGAGGCCTCTATCCTTGAGTTGCTGTTCTCTCTCTTCTCTGGCCTCTGTGCACACGCATTCCTGGTGTCTCTGCTGAAGCACACCATTTTGCTTCTCTAAAATAATGTTGGAGTTCAGCTTTTCCACCAGATTCCTCTCCTCAATTATAGAAAGGCAAACCAGACATGAGGGAATTAAGGAGAAATAAGAGTAAATGGGCATGGGTTGTTAGACAAGGTTGAGTTGGAGCTGGAGGGAGATAGGAAAACACATGTGATGCTCTCAGGGTACGAGATTATTTTCACTGTATTTGTTTTTCTGTGTAGGAAGTAGCTGGAGATAAGGGAAGGCTGTGAGGTGTTTGTGTGTCAGGTTAAGAGGTTAGTGCAATATTTTGAAAGGAACAGAGGAGCCACTGCCCAGAAGCACACAAGTTAAGGAAGGTTTTTCAAATATCAAAATCCAACCACTGTAATAAAATCTTCTGAATCCAATTGCTTCAATAAAATCTTGTGAACATTGTAACAGTGGGCATCATTTCAACTTTCTATCCTAACCCTTTAATAGTGAGAGGTCATAAGCAAATCATTCCCAATGTGCTTGCATGTGTACACCAGCTCTCTTTGTAATATGGTCTCTTAAAAAAATAGTCTTATTCACGACAATGATCACAGTAATAATTTCACATTTATTATGTGATTCTTTTTAAAATGTTTTACATTTGTAAATAGTTCTAATTTACATTTTTAAATAGTTCTAACCTCTAAAGAGGTTACTACCTCTTTTTTGTTGAGATTTATTAGTGTATTACACTATAATTTAGGAGCATAAGTTCATACCTCTTTGGATATATGTTACCATTTATTTCTGTCCATTTCCCCACAAGTATTAGCATAGGGCAGAAGCCATCTATCTATTAACTTCTACCTGCAGTGCCCCAGGCCTGTGTTCTCAGAGCCTGAGATATAGTACAAGCTCAAAACACATTCCTTGAATAAGTGGGTGGAAAGAGGATGGACTAATTAGTGGATGGATTAATAAATAAACAGATGAGTAGAAATTTGACTTTTAGTAACCCATCAACTTACTTCGGTAGATGTTAAATTTGAGATGTTTAATCTTTTTTTTCTAATTGCCAAACTTAGAGAAGAAAAAAAAAAAAGACCTATATTCCAAGTCCATGAATTACAAAAATATTAGTCTTGCTTTGAGGTGGTGTAACTACCCAGAGTTTAGTGAGGTTCACCAAATGAGAGGCCTCTCTGGAAACAGGTTAAGGTTTAAGCTAAGAGTTCATAGAACTCACACTATTAAATAACCATTTAATGCTTAATAAAATACAGATAACTTCCCTAATGTAAAACTGCTGAGCACTGTTTTTCAAATTTATCAAAGTATAAAGCTAGTCTATACACAAATCAATTCAGGGGGTACACAGAGGGGAGGAAAGGAGACTACCTAGACAAAATTATCCATTAGGAGTGCAAAGTGCAGTAATGATTAGGAGCCTCTGCAAACTCAACCTTCACAACCGGCAGCAACCAAATTTCTGAGTAATCCTCCCTAGAGTAGGTCCAGGCAGAAGGGATTAGTCGAAGGTGAGTGGACAATAATGTAGCCTGATCAATTGCCCTCAGTATGTTTCAGATGTCTCACGGTGTCAAAGTAACCAGGTCTGATTGGCTCAACTGAGGGTTTTCTTGTCAGAAATTCAATTCAAATAAGTGGAGAAACCAAACAAACTTAAACTTCTCAAGGGCAAGCTTTGTTTGGAATTAGGAAGCAGATACCCTGTAGGTCTCAAACAATGTGCATGGGATACATCTTAATAAAAATAATCCCAGTTCACTTGATTAAGGATTCTCACTTATACTACATCCCCACACTCTGACTAACATGCGCTCTAGTTGGGGTGGGTTTCATCTTATATTACATTGACAGTTGAGTTTTCTTTTTTAAAATTTTATGAAGTCAAGATAGAGGGTTGTTATAAAATTTGGGGTCTCTGTCACCATAACCAGGCTATTTTTAGCAAGATCAGACTAAGAGGACTAGTACCTAGCATGGCATTAAATCATGCCTGGAATTAGTGGGGCTTCCTGGGAAGAAGAGCTTCAGATGGCATTGAGGGAGGATTTACCTTGACAGGTTACCCACAAAGCACAGGGTAATGGCACAAAATGAAGCAGTCATGCCCAGGAATCCTCTACCCCAGAGATAAGGTAGCATGACAAAGCAAAAAGTAGGCAATAAACATCAAACCTGGCAGTCTTGGACAAAACTACAGTCCTGACAAACATCTTCCTTCTGCCCTCCCTCCCTCTCTCTCTGTCCCTTCTTTCCAAACATATATTCCAATAGCTAGTGTGTGACAGACACTAGGAATATGAGTTAAACAACAATTGTTCCTGACCTCATAGATATTGTCTAGTGCGGAAGACAGATATTCATATAATGGACAAACATGCAGATGCATTACCATAAACTGATTAATTCTAAGTATCAGAAGCTCAGGGGCTATGAATGTAATGACAAAAGTCCTGAAGTAGCCTGGGGGGAATGGTAAAAGTTTATTTCCCTTTGGAGGAGATGTGTGAATAGAGATCTAAATAATCAGCAAGAAAGTGGGGGTGCAGAGACATTCAAATTTCTCCAGTGAGAGATAATTGTACATTAGAGTGATGAAAAGATGGCCAGCACAGACAAATCACAGAAAACAAGAGGGAGATTGGCAAAAGGGGCTGGAGAGGAAGCAGAAACAGGGTCATTCAAAATCTTGCAAATCATATTAAGGATTTGGCTTTCATTCTAAAAACATTAGGAAGATATTGAGTGTTTTAAATGAAGTGACATAATTGGGTATGCTTTTAAAAGATTGCCATGATTGAAATCTAGAGGGAAAAAAAAAAAAAAAAACACTGGTCATGAAGGTGGAGGGAAAAGAGTAAGATGATGCTGAGGGGGCACTGAGAAGTCTGGGGGGTTGTGTAATTTCCAGATGAGAAATGGTGGCAGTCTGGATTAGGATGTTGCAGGCAGAGATGAGAGAGTTTGATATATTAGAACAGGTAAGAGCAACAAGAGTAGTGACAGATGGGAATGAGATGTGTGGGTGGCTGAGGGAGAGAGAAGTGACAGAATTACTCTTCAACCTCTCATTTCAGAACTACCTGGATGATGGTACAATTTACTAAAATGATAAACACTGGAAGAAATAGGCTGGGATTGGATAGAAGAGAGAACTGGGTTCATTTTTGCACATTTTGCATTTGAATTCCTTTGAGGCATCCTAGAAGAGGTGTGGAGAAAACAGTTGGATATATTAGTCTACAGTTCAGAGTAGAGATTGGGGCTAGCTGCATTAACTTGGGAGTCATTTGCACAAGGAAGCATTTGGTGGGTGCACCATTGCCTAGGAAGAGAACAGAATGAGGAAAGAAAATCACAACCATAAGAAACTGGAAGTAGAAAGCAAGAGGGGTAGAGAAGTTGTGTATGCACTACACACAGAAAGCAGGAGAAGAGATACTTTTAAGGTGGAGGGAGTGACCAACAATATTGAATGCTGGTAAGAAATCAAGAAAGACGGGGATTGAAAAATGTTCGTTTAAATAGTGACATGGAGGCCATTGGTGACTACAAAGCTTTTTCATTGGAACTTTTGTGGTTGTTGATATTGTTGTTTTCACTCCAGATCAATGAACTTCTTTCTCTTGTGATCAATAAACCTATTGCCTTGCTGATTAATGAATTAACTGGCATTTGCTGCATAAAGCAGGTCTTAAAGGGGAAGGAAGGAGGAGGTAAGGAATGTTAGGAAGGTAACCTATGGAGACACTTTAGGAAGCTTGCTAAAAATGCAGGTACCTGCATTCAACTTCTACATGTCCACACAGCACATCTGTTGTGGGGAAGGGAGCCCCTCCGTGGGAGGCAGTCTCTTGGAATCATGACCCAGTAGCGCTCCCTCACACTGACTTCAGCTGGCCCATTTGATTGGCTTTGGGCAATGGAGCATTGATGTGAAACAAGCAAAGACTTGGGCAGTGCTTCCCTACAGGGGCCTGTCATCTGAGAGCATCCCCAGAACCCAGTTGGCCATTATAGAAAAACTCATGTAGCCAATAGCTATGCTCACAGGGGAACCAGAGACTCCTAGCTCGAAACTTCTGCTGAGCTTGCAGAGAGCAACGAGTACCAAGTGCACAGGCGGTCTTGGACTACTGGACATCCTAGTGTGTCTACTAAGCCTACATGGTACGGAAGAATTGCCCATTTAGCTTATAGACTCATTACAAAATAATGACTTGGTTTTGTTAAATTTGCTAGGTTTTGTAGTGGAATATCATGCATGAAGAGGGACTGAAAGCATCCCCATGTTAGCAAGTTCCCGAGGTGATTTCCATGCCAGTATTTGGGAATGTAACTTATTAATCCATTTTGTTACTTCTACCATCAAACTTCTTCCTCCTCTTCCTTCTCCAGCTTCTGCTCCCCACTGGGGTATCAAAATGAAAGGATTGAGAAGAACCTGAAATCTTTCCTCACTAGCGTTGAGACTCTGGCTAGCCGACAATCCTACAGTTTCAGCTTCCTCATCTCTGAAGAACTGAAGACAATAACTAACCCAGGATAAAGTGAGGGTGTGTGTGTGGGATCCAGCTTTTAGGGGACTTTAACTCCATTGCTGCTGTCACCTATTTACCTGTTTTCCTTAACGCAGACCTTGGCACATATACCTGAGCTATTCACTCCTGTTTCATATCATACAACTTTATTGTCTTCACAGTGATCCATGCTCATAAACAACAAAGTAAATCTTACAGATTTGCTTATACGTATTAATAGGTCTTCTGGCATGGCTAAGGTTTCAGAATATCATCAGTACTAAAGTGCTATCTGGTCATGTTGTGATCATTCAAAATGAAGTCAGGGAAGACAGGATGAGTGTCACACCCCCTTGCACCCCTGCAGAGGGTTCCCAGCACTGTGGATTTTGCATAATAGAAAACTTCTTTGGCTTTAGAGGCACTGAAGGGGAGCCAAAGTTCCTATTATATTTCTAAGCTCTTTTTTTCTGCTTGAACAAGTAACAGCATCACTCACCTATATAAGCTATCAGTAGGAAATTTTGATACTTGCTCCCTCAGGACAAATCTAAAATAAACTGTCAGGAGCCTGTAATGGTACCAGGCTCTCAAACAACTGGAGTCCCCGGGCATTTCTCAGGATGGATAAGGAACTTGTGAAACTCATTGTGTCCCCTTCTCTGAGCCCTTGGTGACCTGTTATTGTGGCCGATCACTGGTTGTTCCGCTTCAGGGTTGCTCATGCAAGTGATTGGAGTCAGAGCACAGGCTGCAACCTAATCAAGGCAAGGGCTGCTGGGCTGGGAATTCACTTGACTTGCCTGTGTGGCTGAGCTCAGTAATGTGCAGCGCGCAGATACGCGGGATGGCTCAGGGGCCGTTATGAGGGATTGGGGCGGTTGAAGACTGGAGGAAGGTGTTAGTTTTCTTTTTTAAACAAATAAACAAACATTTATTTATTTATTTTGTAGAAGAACTGGGGTGTAGGACAGAGGTTCAGGGGTTAAGAGGATTCACCAGAAACAGAGTGGGGAGCAGAACAAGCAGATCTACTGAAATACACTGCTGAGGAGAGCAGTGGCTGAGACAGGAGAGGTCTGCTGTGCTATGTGGCTTAGTTCCCTCTCTGGGGATTGAACTTAGGCCATAGTGGTGATAGCTCTGAGACTTAACCCCTAGGACACCAGGGAGGCCCAGTGTTCTTTTTTTTAATGTCACTGAAGAAGGACTGGGCAGAATCTGCTACCAGCTTCGTCTTTTCATCCCACTCATTTGACCCCTGCTCTTCTACTGGTCAAGGAATTGGCATGATGTTCTGAGTCCTAGAGAGAGAAGCTGTGCAGGACTTTCCTGGTGTTGGAACTACATTTTTTGGTGAAATTTCTTCTAGATGTTGTCCGGTCCCTGATCCCCAAGTGGACTGAGACACGCTATGATAGAATCGCCACACTGAAGTAGAAATGTACAAACAGTCTATCTTTGGGGTACCCATAGGAGCGTTCTCTTCTCTCTGCTCTTCTCCTAACATTTCAGCCACCAATAAACAAATCATTCACTCATCCATTCACACATTCCTTTATCAAAAATCCACTGTGTGTAGACCCTGTCAGATGTGGGGATACAGAAATGAATAGGATAGGGTCCCAACAAAATAAGCAGAATAAAAGGGAGGAAAGATGTAAAAATGCAAGTTGTAGCTCCAAGACAGAGTAATTTATTCTGCTTCAAGTCATCAAAAATGTCTTCAGAGAGAAAAGGACACTTAATCTGGATTCTGTAAAGTAAGTAGGCGCTTCCCCGGAGGAAGTAAGAGGACTGGCCCAATTAGGAAAGCATCCAAGCACCTCTTCTTCATGACTACTGATGGGTCTGTACTCCTGGTTTTCAAATGCTTAGAAAGCATACATGGGGCTGAAATAACACCATACCTAACGAAGCTCATGCTCAGTATGGGGGGAGCCATGCCATGCTGCCGAGATCCCCCGGCTTATTGCTAGCAGATAGCTCTCTATTGTGAGACCCTCTGTAGGGATCACCAAGGCCAAATTCATTTCTTTCTTGCAGCAGCCAGAATCCAATGACAGTCAACATAGGGTTATAAAGTCCCAACAACCTCACCCCAAATAAATACTTCCAGGTGGTCATCACAGGTCACAATCCCTTAGGTAGGCTGATGTCCCTGCTGAGACTGTCTGTCCATCTTCTGATCTCTCTCTACCCATCCTCTTTCCTTTACATCAGCAACCACTGTCTCAGAGTGAACGTCCTGGGGAATCCCACCTGTGATAACTGGCCGGCATTCTGGGGACAGTGGGCCTGGCAGCATGGCAGGCATGGTTTTCTCAAGGTCTTCAGGCCATTCCAAGGCATCTCTCTGGTTAGAAACCACTCCCTAGTCTTCTCAAAACCAGATCTGAAGACCTCTTGCAATAGAACTGCCTTAAGAAGGCTTATTAAATGGAAATTCTAGATGTCCTCTTAGACCCTTTGAATTAGAATTTCTGGACATGAGGAGGGTGAATATCAATTTAAAACTATGTTTTCTATTCCTCTATGTTTTTCTATTCGAATGGCTATTTCAGTCCAACTAAAGCTAATCTCAAGTTTCCATGAATGTATTTATCCTTCAATAACAAAGCAAATAAAGGAATGTGACCTTCCCCCCAACCACACACTTTGTGCACCTTGCACCACACGTAGCCATGAGTGAGCGTGCTTCTGTATGGCAGCTGCTGGAGACTCCAGAGCGGGTTTAACCACATATGCTCAGCATCTCTTAACGATTCAGTGACCCCTGGTCACATAGCAAAAAAGAAGGACTTGCCCCTCAAGGAGATTCTCTGGCATCTGAACACTTTCGTTTGATATCTCTGGTGAGTGCTGTGATTCTGATGTACATGCTTCCCCTTGGCATGCAGTCAACTCCAGGGATAAGGAACATCATTCAATGTACCCTAAACCTTTAAAATGAAAGCCTCCAGTAACAATCAAGCACGACTCCTGGCAGCTCTTTCAGCCCTTTCTCTGCCTTTCCCCTTAATATGCTTTGCTAATCTATTTTAAAATTCTTCCCAGCAATGTTGCCTCAATAACCTTTCCTTGGCGGGCACTCCATTGTCTAAATGGGCTTCTAAGGCATTTTCCTTCTCACTTACATCTCTGCTTGCTCTGTCTTCTCTTTAAAAAGTAAGCACAGGGCCTCCCTGGTGGCGCAAGGGGTTGAGCACAGCACTATGAAGCAATCCACAGCCTCTGCAGCACGAGTTCAATCCCCGGATGGCCAGGGAGCAACCCACATGGCGAGGCAGATCTCTCCTGTCTCACCTGCTGCTCCCCTCAGGAGTAAATATTTCAGTCATTCTGACTGAATGAATGACTCTGTCTCTGGTGGATCTCTGGCCTGAACCCCAGCTCTTGTATTCATACATAAATAAATAAATATTTTTAAAAATAAAAATAAAAAAATAAAAACCAAGCACAGGCTCTTATTTCTTTATGCTGCTTTCTCTGTCTAATGTTGCTATAAGGAGAGTTTTACAGAAATATGGTATTCTGGGGTGGTCCTTACGTACGCCCCTGGATAAACTCCCTGCATTATAATCCTGGTTCTGCAGCTTATTAGCTGTAAAATCTCTAGCAAGTTGCTGCCTCTCCTGTTTGATCTATAAGTTTGAAATAGTAGCACCCACCTCCTGGGGGGTTGTGACGACTGCATCCAGGCACACAAGGAACTGTGAACAGTGCCAGGTATGGATTTAGGTGTTCAGTGGCTTTGGCCATACTCTCCACTTCCTATCTTTCATCCAGTTGGTATCTTTGAAAATCAATTAAAATACATCTGATCAGTGAGAAGTGGACAGAAAATTTTCCGTCAGGAAGGCTTTTGATGGAGACCAATAGGAAGATCAAGGGTGAAGGTAATTAACACCAGGAACGACTCAGAGCAAGCTGTGGTTGAGAGGTCTCGGACTGCCAGATTCAGATCCGACTCCCTTGCTGACAGTTTTCACCCCAGACACTCTTGATCCATTCAGTCTTGGATCCTGCTTTACAAAACTGTATGGGTGGTTGTGGATAACTCATTGTACTTCTCTGAGTCTCAGTTTTATCTGTACATTCAAATTTTCAACCCCTCTTCACCGGATAAGTATAAAGGGTACATACACCAGTACCAGCCACAGGCATGGCATTGGTGAAGCATTGGATAAAGTATTGGATATTAAGATGGGGGGGAAGGGGAAGGGAATTGGCTAAGCCTTTGGGAGCCCTGTTCCTGCCAATCCTAGGAAATGGGAACTTCCCTGCTGGGCTTCCATGAGCTTGGAGCTGCAAAACCAGTATGGTCTATTTAACTCCCCTCTGTTTTGATACTCCCAGCGGTGACTCCCTTGGGAGTAAATACTGATGGCTATGAAATGAATTTGACAAGTCAAGTCAGTGACAGCCAGTCTCCCACACAGCAGGCAGCCCTGGAAACAGGCAACTTATTCCTCAGGCCACAGTCCCTGGAGGGAGTTGCAGCAGATCTTATTTTTAAAGGTGAATTTCTGACTGTTCATTCCTGCCTTGAAGTCTACACACTATTGGGTTTTAATGGACAAAGGGAACCAACCTCAAGGTCTGGCACCCAGGACTCATTGAATGATCCAAGTAGACACCAGAAGGCTGCCCTTTGCCCCCAGACATTTGCCTCCCTGGGTTACATATAAAAACAGAATGTTGGTCCTTGTTTCTTCCTCCTTAATTCCCTTTCACCTTCAACCTCAGAGAAAAAGGGGCAAAGTGAAAAACTTAACATGCATAAAAATAAAAATATTAAATGCTTACAGTATCTGCTTTGTGTCAAGACCTTATGCTGGATCTGTAATTATTACTAGAGTAACAACTTAATGTTGTCTATTTTCAATTTTACAGATGAGGATGCTATAAGGATACTATATATAGACTCAAATATGTATAATAATTTGTCCTAGGTCACACAGCTAGCAAGTAGTTATCTGAGATTCCAAGAATTATTTGCCTGGACTCAGGCTCATGTTCTTTCTATCATACCATGATACATTTTTCTGGAAATCATTCAGGCTAATGATGATAATAAAGAGGAAAGAGAGAGTAGAGTTTTCTTCATTTGCTAGCCCAGGCGTCTCTCCACTTCTGTTAATTATAGGGTTCACTCTTTCTGCCTATGGCCCTCCAGAGAATCAAACAATAAAATCATTGTTCAAGGTCCATGCTTCAGATAGTTCTGGAGTGCTTCTCTGGTTGTAGAGAGCCAGAGATCTCCAGCAATGAAGAAATTGTCTTACTTGTCCCTCTTGGGGGGGAAAATTAATAACAGATTTTAAACTTCTTACTCCCTGGATATTTTGTCAAACATTTTCATCTGTATTATCTAGAAGAAAGGGGTTCATATATTAAACAAGCCTTTATTGAGTGACTATCACATGTCAGTTGTCATTCTAGTATTTGAGACATATCAATGATATATTCAATGTGCCATGCCACTGAATAAGACAGGAAAAATGTCTACCTTCATGGAGCTTATTTTGGCAAAGGCTCATCAATCCCAAGAAATAAAAGTCTTATAGGAGAGATTGAAACTAGTATTCTGAAGTAAATTCCAGTTTATATTAAGGGTAACAAAATGTTCTATTTTCTAAAAATGTTCTGTTTTTAAATTTCTGAGTATCCATTACATAGTGGGTCAATAGCTCCTGGAGATTTGCCAATGGGGGATTTTAATATCCCAAAGACACACATTGGGTCATCGCAATGTGTTTGATAAAAGAAAAAAGCTCAGGGACCTTTCTGGCAAAAAAAAAAAAAAAAAAAAAAGGCAAGTTCAGCAGTGCACAATGACAAACTCTGGGGTTGGTGTACCCCTAGACCAAGTGTAAGTGCACTTGTTCAGAGACTTATGTTGAGTATAAGGAAGGTGGATGCAAGTGCCCCTTACAGCCCTGCCCATTTGTGTAATCACTGTGGACAAATCAGTTGGTCTTAGTTTTTTTTTTTTTATTTTTTTCATTTCCAAACAAACATAAATTGTTTCTAAGTTACTTTGCTTTCTTTTGCAAATGTGTCTTTTCTTTTAGAGCACACTGAAAGAATGAGTGTAATTTAACATTGCATAATGCTTTATAGTTTCCAAAGTAATTTTTTTATCATCAGTAATATCAGGGTAAAGTTCCTATCATTCTGCCATCTCCTTTCCTTCTCATAATAAATCAGTTTTTCCTTTTATTCAGTTTCACATGTTTCCCTTTTCTCTTCTTGCAGCAATAGCTCATGTCCTTATAGTGTTGCTCCTGAACTGTTACAGCAGCTGCCTAACTTCCTGACTCTGTGTATTGCCTCTTCCAATACAGCATTTTTTGGACAGATAAATTGAAATTAAAATAGTTTTTTCCATTGGAAATCTGATTTTTCTTGCATTTCTCAATATCCTTTATTACAAATAAAGACCAAAGTTGGCATTTGTGTCATAGCTTATTTTCTAGACTCATGAGCCTAATCATACTCTTCTGGTCATATTCCTGATCGTCTTACATAATATCTTCCATCAGAGTCTTTGCTTAAATCACCCACATTGAACATCATCCTACTTTCTTTCCATAGCTCTGAGTTATCGTTGGGTGGCTATAACCTGTCTACACACCACCTGCCCATATTGTGCAGTACTAAGCCCAGAGCTCATGAAAGTTTGTCAAAGTAAAAACCAAATAAGATGCCAAAGCATATTTTGCCTTGATTGAATTTATTCACTGTTATTAGTTAAGTTATTCCTGGCATTCAAGGAATTTCTGAGATTTCTGGAACTTCTATTCTACAATTACATACAAAGAACTATATTTCCACAATGCTGATAGAACTCACTAAATCTTCAATGATATTATGAAGACCAATATGATGAATTCAATTATATTCCTCCCTGGGTCAAATACTCCCCATTATTAAGTACCTAACTTGTTGGGAACCAATAATACTCAACATTGCCTAATACTCTCATTTACTAAAACTTATAATAAAGAATAACTACATTATTTTACTTTCATTCAAGTATCAATTTACCCTTATTCACATATATAGAAATTGAACCTTGGTAATTAAAGAAATGAAGTTGTTCAACATGGTGATGCTTTTCTGAAGAAGAGTCAAGATTTGAACTCAAGGCTTTGTAATCCTCAGTCGATGGTGTGGTCAGCATATGAGGTGATAGTACATACACACTGGGCATGACTGTCCATTTAGGCTAGACTGTTCTCCCCTCTTGCCTTCGCACACACTGGTATGCTACAACACAACTAGAAATACTTTTCAAACAGCAAACAGGGGCCTCCCTGGTGGTGCAAGGGGTTAAGTACTGCACTATGAAGCAATACACAGCCTTTGCAGCACAAGTTTGATCCCTGGCTGGACAGGGAGCAACCCACATGGCAAGGCAGACCTCTACTGTCTTACCTGCTGCTCCCCTCAGCAGTGTATTTCAGTCAGTCTGCCTGTTCTATTCCCCACTCTGTCTCTGCTGAATCCTCTCACCCACCGCATTTCTGGCCTGCCCCCATCTCTTATATGCATAAATAAATAAATCTTAAAAAAATAAAAATTAAAAAAAAAAAACAAACAGCAAACAAATTCCCAACAATGAGTTTCCCCTTTAAGGCTCTGCATAGTCTGCTGTGTAACATCCAGAATCCTTAGCATGAGATGATAAATCCTTCCTGGCTTGGATCCTTCCTGTCTGAACATCTAGTTCTCTCCCTCCACAATTGTTCACTCCAGTAAATATGCTCCTAGGATTCTGGCTTCCTCTGGATTCAGTTGCCTTCAGGGCTTGCCTCAGGCTCAGCAACTGGACAGTTAGTCAGTCATTATGGATCAGAAGAGAGTACAACCTTGACACTTCCTTCTAGACTACAGGCCTAAGGGAGACAATTAGCAGTACAGTCTGATCAATAGGGTCCAATCCCTAGTATTTGAAACAAACAAACAAACAAATAATATGGTTGAATAAAACACAACCTGAAAATACCTTCATATATGCATAAGCATTTCAGTCACTAGGGGGAAAACCTTGATTTTGTTTGACAGACATGCAGCACCTATCACGAAGAACAGCAAATGTGTGACAGGCTGTGAAATGGAAGGCAATATTGCCTCATTAGAGTTAATTTTAAGTTGGTTTTAAATGACGCTTTGTCATGCATCTAAATAACTTAAGTGGGTACCAGAAATGTGTTTATCACATTGCCTGGAACATGTTTTCTTTTGCACCCCTAAATATAACCATCCTCAGAATTGCAAGGGCAAAAAAATAAATAAGGCTCCTTCTCTACGGGAGACTGTGAGTGTAATCAGTATTTTAATGACATTTTCCCTTCAGTGTCTGCCCTTGTCTATTACCAGGAGCAACTCTGAGCCAGGAAATGCTAGGAAAGTCCCTTTCACATGGTTTCCTCTTCCTCTTTTAGGCTTGTCTCTCCCTTGGTGCTTTTATATCTAATAGTTGAAACCTCTACCAAAGATGCAATGTTGGTACTGGTTACAACTGTGGACCTTCAATGTCAGACTGCTTTTGTTAGGGGGAAAAGAATGTCCTAAAGCTAATTTTATACAGGCTTTGTGGACTCCACCCCCACTCCAGACCAAAACCAAAAGACATTGGGAGAGACAAATCCCATCACCACCAAAGGGAAGGTTGCTGGAACCTGAGGGTGGGGTTAAGCAACCAGGTTTGGTATAAAACCAGACATGTGGGCTTTGGGGGGGGTTCCCCCATTTTGGCTCCCCGCCAGCTCGCAGCGCTTGGCCAGCTCTCAAAGTGCCTTTGGGTTTCCAGGTCGATGGATCAGGTGGGATGCATTAAAGATTGTATTTCCCTATTTTCTCCCTGAGTTGTACATTTCCTTATTTCCTTTTCCCTTGTAAATAAACCTTTTATTAACCTTTTGTGTGTGCCTGTAGTGGAGTATTAATAAGTCCCTTTTAAGCACGCAGGTGCGGACCCACAGCCAGGCAACCTGTTTTTATATCAGGGCTGCTCTGTAACACTTTGTTTTAATCCTAGCTCTGTCATCTCACTGGGGCATGACCTTGGACAAGTTCAATGTTGTTACACTGATAAACTTTTGTATATATTTTTATATTTTATTTCATGTAATTCTTACATCATTTTTCATTTTTGTACAATGTATGTACTTTAGTTTGGTTATATTTCCCATACAATCCGCACCCCCCTTATTTTGACCATAATCCCTCTTCTCTCCTGCCCCCAGTGGGTCTCTGGTTTATAGTTGCTTGTTGTTTTTGATTTTTTCTTTATTATAATTAGTCTTTTTCCTGGATCAAGAAGATGTGGTATATATACACAATGGAATATTACTCAGCAATCAAAAAAGATAAACTCATGCAATCTGCAGCAACATGGATAGAGCTGGAAGGGATCATTCTCAGTGAAATAAGCCAGAAAGAAAAAGAAAAAAAAATGGATGGTCTCACTCATAGCAGGAATTTAGAAAACCTAAGATATACTTTTTAAAAATAACAACTTCTTTAAGATGTAATCCACATGCCATACAATTTACCCATTTAAAGTGTACAACTCAATGATCTTTACAATATCGACAGTTGTACAACAATCACCACAATGTTTCTAAGAATATTTCCATTACTCCTCCCTACACAAAAAACTCCTGTACCCATTACCAGTCATTCCCATTTCTACCCAGCCTCTGGCAGCCAAGCCACCAATACATTTTCTGTCTCCATGGTTTTATATTTTCTGGAAGTTTCATAGAAATGAAATCCTATGATAGATAGTCTTTCATAACTAACTTCTTTCACTTAGTATTATGTTTTCAAGTTTCATTTAGATTGTAGCATTATCAGTAATTTATTTATTTTTTACAACCAAGCAGTAATCTAGTGCACAGGTATACTACATTTTGTTTACCCATTCGTCAATTGGACATTTGGGCTGTTTCCACTTTTGATATTAGGAATAATGTTGCTATGAATTCTTGTGCAAGTTTCGGGGTAGATAGATGTTTTTAATTTTCTTGAATATATACCTGGAAATGAAATTCTGGGTCATATGGTTAGTCTACATTTAACCTCCAGAGGATCTGCTGGATTGTTTCCAAAACTGCCTCAATTTGCATTCTCATCAGCAGTACATAAGAGTCCCAACTGCACCATATTCTTGCCAACACATTATTATCATTAATTTTGATTATAGCCATTCTTGTTGGTGTGACCTAATAATTCATTATCACTTTTTTTGCTTATTTTACTGGCCTGAGTTTAAAATATTAGACCTCATGTGTTAGAACCATTTTATATATGTAGAGTAATTGAGCATCTACTATATTTAACATATCACCTCCCCAGCACCCGCTGTTACCTCAAAAATTAACATATTAGTATTACATTGTATTTGATTTCTACAGCTGTTGCAACAAATTACCACAAATCCAGTGGCTTAACAGAATAGAACTTAATCCTCTCACAGTTTTGGAAGGTTTATATCTGAATTTAAGACTCCCTTTTTAGTTTCTAAAGAGGAAAACACCCTTGCTTCTGTTGATCACCAGCAACCCTTGGGTTTTCTGGCTTGTAGTAGGGTTACCCTTTTCTGCCTCCATCTACACTAATGTTAGATTTAGGGCCCACTCTACAATAGGTATACCTATGAAGCCAATTAGTGAACCTATATTAATGCATTGCTATTAATTATGGTCCATGATTTACTTAGATTTCCTTTGTTCCAATGCCCTGTTCTATGATATCATTTAGCACATTACATTTAGTTACATGTTTCCTTACTCTCCCCTTGATTGTGCCAGTTCCCTTGAGATATTTCCTGGTAGGATAGTTAATCAGTGGGACTTGGAGGATCATGAAAATGACTAACTAATAGCCTTTGGTCCCTGCCCTCATTAAACTCATAATCTAAATATGGAGACAGAAATACAAAACTCAGATATATGTTAACACAGAAGCATAAGTAAAGCTTTTTGCACAAAAGAGAACAATTGATTCTTGTCATGATCATGCCAAAAGATTTCACAAATCTGTATCACTGGAGCTGACCTTTGAAGAATAAGTAAAATTTTAGCAAGTAGAGATAGTAGTAAAATTCCCATCTATAGATGCTGCGTAAGCACTGATGTGGACATGAATGACAATATCAAATATTAATACTCATTGGCGGTTCAATTATAAGTATTCCAAAATGTTCTAGGTCTTTACACTATTTAATTATTTAATAGTCACAAGAAATTCCAAAAGCTCAATACTATTCATTTGACTATCCCTTGTGGGAGTGATAAAGTTTCTGATTATTCAACAGAATTCAGGACACGAGCTGAGACATGATAAGGCAGGAAGGCTAGAAGATAGGATGAGACTAAAAGCTAAATTAGAGCCAGACTGTAAGGGCTTACATGCCAGCTTATGAAATCTGGGTGTGGGCTCCAGGACAGTGAAGGGACATTAAAAGATATTGAATGCCTTAGTATGTTCACAATGGGTTGGATTGTAAAGGAAAGAAATCTATGGTGTTGCTGGAGACAAATGTATCATGTTTAAATAATTTAGATAAGCTTGGATTAAAAAATCATGTATCATGTTGAGGCAAAGCAATATACAATAAATTTAAAAGAACACACTCTATCAGAAAGACCTTTTATTTTGAAGGCCAGGAAAACTATTAAATGTTTACATTGTTATAACTTTAAGAGTGAAATGAACTGAGCACTAAAAATTGAAGCAAATGGACCAAGTGATCCAGAAGACTGAACCATCCTAGAACTCACATTTTTTTTTTAATTAAAGGTGATTTCTACTCATAGTAAAATAATGGGAAAAACAAAATAAAATGCTCTCACTAAGGGGAGAGCAATGTGTGGTTCAGTTAACTCCACCTTAGGAAAGGACTAAAGAAATTTGGTAGAGGGTAGCGCATTAAAAATGAACAAGAAATATGCTTTGGAAATTGTTTAAAAATTAAAATGAATATATTAAACACAGTCAGGAAATTTCTGGTAATACAGACAAGTTGCATTTACTGCTGACTTGGTCAGGGTGAATTTATATAAGCTACACTTCTATAGATCATATTACCTACCTCCCTATCCCTCCCATCTGGCACCATCACAAGCTAAACAAGTTTTTAATGTGCAAAGATCCATGAAGGAAGCAGGGCAGAAGAATCAATAGTTAAAAAGCTCATTTTGGCAAAGGAACATAGAATAGATTGAAGGAGAAAATGGCTGAAGTAAGGAAACATTGGAGAGTGTTATACTTGTAAGAGATATTAAGGGATTGAATAGATCAATGAGAGTTTAAAACATTTTCTTATCATTGTGGATACTCCTGGGAGAAGTAATTAATACCTTAGGTAATCTTCTAATTATACATGAAAGCGGTAGATAGAGACAAAAATGTTGGGGTTAGAAGGAAGCCCTTTGATTGAAACAATTCACTCCTCTATAAGAAAAAGGAAGAAACTAAGGCTCAGAGGATGGTTGAAATGTTCAGTTTAGATTAGTTAGTTGAAAAGATAGTGCTAAAGCTGATCTAATGATTTCCAGACTACTATGCCTTCTAAAATACCAGGCTCACCAGTGATCCATCTAGAAGTCTATTAGCCATCTTGAGGAAGCAATGAAGCAATGAAGCAACGCTTAGGTCCTAGGTGCTTGAGGAATGTGTCAAGGGCAATAAAATAAATCTAGGAAGGGAAGAGAACATGGAAATGAATTATGCTAACATCACATCAGGTAGTTCCACTGAGCCATCACTTGAAACAAATCCAGCTGAAGAGAAAAAATTAACGTTCACAGAATCATCTTTTTTAATAAAAACATAGTTGTCTTGAGGGACTATGTCATCCAAGCCACCAGAATGGTCTAATATTTTGCTTCTCTTTAAGATGTCTCTCAGCACCACTGGCTTATACTTTGAAGAAGAGCAATATCTTCAGAGTAAGCATTCTCCATAGACCATACTTTAGAATTATTATCAAGATAAAAAACTATTCTGGACCAGTGTGACATACATAATGAGAATAAGTGCGACTAAGAGGTAGATAAAATGTCCATATCCATGAGGGTGATTCCTTTCCATGTGAACTAGAGACAGTCACATGACCTGTCCCTTTATCCATAAAATGCAAATAATGGTATAAACCTACTTTAGCAGGCACTTATGAAGGCTTATGGCAACATGCTTTTAAAATTGAAAACTCAACGTAAATAGCACTGCACTGTAAGTTGTTAATGTGCTCCAAAGTTCGTTCAGTCATACATTAAAACACCTTTAATTTAGCCTAAATTAATTCAAGCTTTGTAAGAGTTCCACAAGAAGCTAGGCTGAGGATTGCTTTATAATGTTTGTTTTGATTTGCATATAAATGTTATATATGGTTATTGTAGAAAACCTGTAAGCGTGGAACCAGGCTATACAAAGCAGTACAGCATAGCGGTTAAAACACCTTGGCTCTGCCATTTATAAGGTGTTTATCTGTTCATTTTAGGTAATATGTTTGTGCATGGGCCAGATTTTTATTTCTAAAAAAAATAAAGAAAATAACCAAAGCTTCTTCATAGAATTGGGGTGAGAAAGCTTTTGTCATCAGCTGAAAAGCCGGTAAAACAATCCTTGGCTCAAAGCAAGTACTTAGTAATCCCAGTACTGGGAGTAACAGAGAATTTCTGATCACTTATTTCTATATACCTACCCCCTCCTCCGAGTCAAGGTTCAAAATCTCCCAGTGCTGGGCATTCCTGGTGGCGCAAGGGGTTAATGTAGCTTTTCATTTTTTTGGTGACCAATAAACCTAAAAGATAAGTCAGCTGCTTCCCCCTTACTCATTAAGTTACAGGTGGTGTCATGGGGAGCCGGTTGCTGGTGAGGATAGATAGTCCCAGGGAAAATGCTAAAATGTATCACATTTGGGGGTGGAGACTCTGATAAGAAATATATGTGACTGTATGTAGAAACAGTCCCCAGGTTTTGATGTTCAGAATTCAGTGTTTGACCATTCACCATTTAGGATTCAGCATTTTCCATCTTAAATGATTCCATGGTCAGCTATTTCGGCCTCCACCATGCTGATCTTCCAGAAGGCCGGTGTAGGCCTCTGAGGCCTCCAGCAGCCAACCTCAGAAAGGAAGAGTTTGGAGGCCTTGCAAGTCACCGAATGACTGAAAGTGTTCCCTGTTTTGCTGCAGGTACAGCTTGGCAGAGAAGGCGAAGACCTGGAGCTGGGCGCCTCGCTGAGCTGCGTGAGTGTGGCCATTTGTGAGTCATTCACCTGCTGCAGCTGCTATTTTGAGTGTCACTGTCTGGTGCTGTGCTGGGCCAACTTGGCAGCTCCAGGGAGTATCTCCTGTTGTCTTCTGTTATCTTCGTGAGTTGGAACCTGGCCTATAGTCTGGCTGCTGCATGCTCCAGTCCTCAGTGGCAGGAAGACTCCATCTTAGATGCTTTTTGCTTAGAACTTGAAAACACTGGACACTGTTTTGGGTGAGGAAAATGGCCATTTATGGCCTTGGTAACTCTTTGTTTTTCCCTAGTTTGTTAAATAAATCCCATTGTTGTTGTTCTCTGAGCCTGCTTAGTCTTGCAATTGTGCATGCGGGTGAAAAACTCAGACAATGACCACTAAACTATTTGGACAGTGTCCTTGACTGGTTTTAGTGCCCCTTGCTGCCCTGCATCAATTATGCAATTGCACACAGTCAGCATAACTACAGAAACTACTTCTCTTTGGAAAAGATAAGTGAATGCAACACAAAACAATTATCTATTAATTCTGAAATCCTGCTGGGAAGATATTGGGAGGGCCTAGAAATGGCAGAAGTTCTCCCTTAGGCTCCAGGAGAGGTGCCTTTACTAAGATTTATTTCATGATTTCATTCTTCAGATAGTTCTTTCCTGATTCTTTCTTCCCCCACCCACCCCTGCCCCCACCTGATATGACTTTGAGAAGTTTGTCTCCCTTGAGGCTGTATAGCTGTAGGGAGTCTGCATCATGCTCATGAAAACACAGTGACCTAAGATTTTAACTCCTGATCAAATATTTCTTTGGGGGGTCATTTTAGTTTTTGTTTTTGAAGCTTAAATACAAAAAAGTACTTGGATGACTTCCGGTCTATTTTTTTTTTTCTTTTCCAGGCAATTTCTTGTGCCAACAACAAAATCCAATCTTTTTCCATAAGTTCCGTAATAAGTGACATTTAACTGCTTTTTAATCCCTTTGTTTCTCTCAACTTTGGCCACTCACAGGGATGCTGAAGAAGATACTCTCAGGCCACACCCTTAATCTAATATTTGGTGCAAGAGTGGGTCTTAATGGGCCTTAATGGGTCTTAATGGGCCTCCCCTGGTGGTGCAGCAGTTGAGGTTGAGCTCTGGGCTGTGAGGCTCCCCACAGCCTCTGCAGCGCCTGTTCATTCCCTGGCCGCCGGCAAGAACCCAAAAAAAAAAAGAGTAGGTTTTAATAAGTACTTTTTGTACAAAGCCTCCCTCAATATTATTTTCTCC
This sequence comes from Talpa europaea, assembly GCF_964194135.1. Classification (NCBI taxonomy): domain Eukaryota; kingdom Metazoa; phylum Chordata; class Mammalia; order Eulipotyphla; family Talpidae; genus Talpa; species Talpa europaea. The sequence continues at coordinate 16,796,713 of NC_140077.1, forward strand.
TCTTTGTGGTCACTAAACAATAGGGTTAATGTTTTTTTTTTTTTTTTTCAAACAAAGATCCCAAATTTCTACATTTTCTATAACTTTCTTCTATTTTCCCCTGCAATTCCTCCATTTATTTTCTAAGTTCAGTCTTAAACATCTTAGCAGAAAGCAAGCAATAATTGCCAATATAAATTAAAGATTTTGTTCATTTGGCCTGATGCCCTGCAATTCCCAATTCAGTTAGTGTGTGACTTCCTTCTGATGTGCCAAAGCTTTGTTTTACCAGAGGTTTTGCCACAAGTGGACTTCAAACACATAGCCTCTTGGCTCACTGGATATTAATGAACTCAATGTGCTACTTAAGGGTCTCAACTTCTGTTACTTCAACATCAGTAATAGCAGGTACTGAAATAGCAATCCCACATCCTCCACAGTGAAACGCGTCAAAGGTCTACTTCTCAACTATATTACAGTCTAAAACGCAAAGCAATAGGTAAGGAGACTCTTCTTCACTCAATCATTCAGAAAGAGCCAAAGTCCTTCAAGAGATGTGTTATAGAGAAGATGGGTGGTGGGACTTTGGAGATGGTTTGTCTAATCACAACTGCCTTGGGCTGGGTGTGGCTTATTACCTCAGCTCATCCCACAGTCAAGAACACATAGATCATCTCAGCAAGATGTAAGAGGACTGGGATTTAGTTGAGCTGTGTCCTCAAAGGAAAGAAACAGTCTGGAGAACATCTAGCCAGTTCCTGCCACAGATTTTTGCAGGAAGTTTAGATGTTTATAGAAGGAGAGGATTTCAGGGTAGCAGGTCTGACCCATGGGTGAAAATGAACTTGTACTTTAATAGTCATTATCCCGAGTCATCTGAAATTATAGTTTTGACTCCCTCATGATATATGGTTTCATGAAAGAGGTTTTTTTTTTTAAAAAAAAAATCCAAGTAATAGATTTCCCCTTTCATTTTTATTAATTGCTAATTTTATGTCATTGTGAGAAAAGTTTGCAGCCTGCACAATTTATGCTATTTAGAACTTAATGAAGCCTGCTTGGCCTAATATATGGTCATTAAAAAATAAATGTTACATGAACAATTGAAAATAAGGAATCAGAGAAAATGGGAGAGTTAAAAACCTTCAATTACGCACCATCTCACTTAAATAAAACTCAACCTCTCATTAAGCTCTAAGTGACCTGATCCTTGCCTGCCTTTCCTCATGCGTCTCCCTCACTTTCCTTCTACTTTTCTATGAAACTCCAGCCACACCAGACTCATTCTATTCCTGCCTTGGCATTTTGCAGCTGCCATTCCCACTGTCTCCAGACCTCGAGCTGCTGGTCAGTTCACTCCAGTTGAATGTCATCCTCTACAATATCTCCTAGGCGGACCGAGGCACACAGGGCACCTGTTTCCTTCCTTTTACAGCAGTCATCATCATCAGAAATTAAACTGTTAAATGATGTGTACATTATCTGTCTTCCCCAAATTAAATGTAATTCTGTGAAAGAAGGACTTTGCAGACTTTCTCATTAATGTTTTATTCCCTGTGCTTACAAGACTGAGAATGTAATGAATGCTAAATATACGTTGAATGAATGAACATAGCTTATCTCGCTTTCTCATCCCTGCCTAACTCCAGGATACAGGGGTTATGATGTTGAATCATTCAAATGTTGCTGTTCTATTCATTCCCCTCCTCCTCCTCTACTCCCTGTATCTTTCCTATGTTCCTCTCTTTACCTTTTGCCCTCCCTCCTCCATTAGGGGAAGTTGTCTTGATAAGGTGAGTTGTGCAAAAATATATATCTCAACATAAAAATTTTGACTGGGATTTGGTAAATGTCTCTCTTTATCCTTTATTTATGATCCTATTTCCATACTTTATCTTCTCACGCATCTTTATTTTGTATTTTGGTAGGAGAGCGGCAAAAAAATGTCTCAGTCATATTGAGTCATTTACTATGCTTTTCTCAAACTCTAACAGAGGTTTTATCTGTAACTTACCCTTCAAATATGCTTTAAAAATAAAAAATAATCCATATAAGTTCCTGGGGCCAAATTGAAGCTTTTTATGCAAATGCATTTTTCAAATGTTTTATCAGCATTCATTTACATAGATTTGATATGCTTCCAATGAATCAGTCTTAATCTTTTAAGGGAAGCTGCAGACAAGAATCTTCCCATGGTAACATAAGGTTGCATTTGTCTATGGTATTAACTAAAAACAATTTGACTCTCCCAAAAACTTACTTTTAAAGTCAAGTGTCCATACCCTTAATTATCCCGCTAATTACTTTGAGCTAATGTTTCCTTTTTATTAATTAATATGATACTAGGTCCAGATCATGTGGGACAGCATATCCAGAGTAGAGGAATAGCTGCAGTGTGTGTGTCTGTCATGGAGCTGAAGAGGTTGGTGTGAGGGCTCTTTTGGAGTAAAGGAAATAGAAATGGATGCAAAGTGTAGCTGAGTTTTGTAAACATGGCTGAGTGAAGGCCGGTGGCCCAGGGATATTAATTCTGTGATTCAGGTCCCTTAGGAAACAGCAGGGTTATTTTCCAGATAGTCTGCATGCAGCCTTGCACGCTGATAGTCATTATGTAACAGGGTGGTCCCCAGGAAAGAGGGAGGTTCCAGGTTCCCTGCACCACCCAAATGGAGGGGTGGAGCTGAGCAGGGAGAGAAGAAGCTGCAGAGGAGACTGAGAAGGAGGGAAGCAGGATGGAGCCAGAAGGAGACCTGAAGGAGGCACATGGAGCCTAGAGACATGTGATGAAACTGTGCTTGCCTTTTGATCATGGACTGGGTGACACAGATGTGGGTGTGACCCGTGGGGAGGTGACAATGGCAGCTTTTATCTTGATTTTGATTTTGCTCTTTTCCTTCCGGGCTTGTCTGGTTGTTTCTGACCCTTTTCTGTGGTTCCCCACTGAAAGATGCTTCGTAATTGTGGCAGGCTTTGGGGCCTGCTTTGGGCCAATCCCATTTGGGTGGAGTTTTACCCACGAGGGGACGGGTAACATTGCCTGCTTGATTTGGAAACTATACTCTTTGCCTTTTCTGTATTGTTTCCTAATTGTATTAAAGTTCCTTCCCATTAAAGTCTCACATGTTTTGTGTTGATGCGGCAGATGGCAGAACCCATTTAGAGCAGGCAGGTTTTGGAGGGGTCTGGGGTGCACCTCTCCATGCCCTGTAACAGATTTGGCGCCCAACGAACGTAATTTAGAACAGCCATCCGTGGTTAGTCAGCCCCATGGGGAAATTGGGCTTCCCTATGGCAATGGCTACCAGAAGCGCAAATGTGATTTTTCGTTTCTCTAGTGTGTTTGTTTCATATGTAGATTTGCTGTTTAGAAAAACTGGCTTGGGCTTTGTGAAGATTCTGTGTATCTGTGTGTAATTTGTTTGTAGTGACTTGCTAAGACATTTGATTTTGTGGAAATTATTCTGTGCAACAGTTTTGCTCAAAAGATTAGGCAGTACGTTGGACCATGTGGCCAGATCAAAGATGGCATCTGAGATCATTTTGCAGACTCTTGTAAAATTCAGAGGTTCTTGTTGCTAGGACTTTGGACCTTTTTTCTTTCTTTCTTTTTGTGATCTCTGCTGTCTCATTAGCATTTCTAAAGACAATAATAATTCTTCAGTGATATGTTGCTTTGTCATTAACTACTTCCTGACCTCTGCCTGAGGGGTTTTGCAAGTCAACTGTGGAGCAGTGGTGTTTAAATTAGCAAATGTATGCCTGGGTGTTAAGGAAAGAGTAGCCTTAAGCAGTAACTGGTAATTGCTGGTAGCCTTGTTGGATTCTTGGAGGTAACTTGAATTTTTGCAAAGTCTGGATCAGAAAAATTAACAAGATTTTGTCTGAATCTGAAAGGATTTGCTGCTGTGAATTCTGTCCACACAATTTGTTTTGGGCATGTTTGCCATATGATTTCTGGATTTAATTGCTAGTGTAAGAACATGGCGGCGAGGAGACGCTGCAAGTAAGATCTCCCATTAAAAAAAGTTAATAGGGAGGAAAAGCGGCAGGTCCCAGTGAGAACTGGGACACGGAAGATAAACGGACGACTCCAGCAAACTGCCCAAAGAAGAAAGTTGCCATAAAAGAGGACGAGAAGGGAGGGAAGCGCAGAATCCTGCTCCCCTCCCCCGCCCACAGAGGCAGCACTCTCCGACCGGCAGAGAGGAGGAAAACAACAAACCAAAACGCCCAACAAGAAAAACGGACGCAGCAAGTGGGACTGTGAGTGGAAAGGAACTATTTCAGCCACCACACCCCGTGAACGGGAGCTGAGGCGAACCCTGTAGGATCCACCGCGGAGGTGAGCTCCAGGCGCCATTAAAGAGAGCCCCGCCCCCAGAAAGAGACCAGCACCAGCACACAGCCCTGGCCGCCCGGTAAGCTTGCGCGAAAGCGGCGCTCGGATTGCAGCTGCCCAGATCCCCGTGACTGCGACCTAGGCTTGTGGGGAGATGGCGGAGGCCCTCCCTGAGTGAGCAGGAACAAGGTGCCCAGGCAGGGGAGCGGGATTCAAAAGGCGCCATTCCGGCGCCACTGATCTGGGCTACAGCCCAGGTCCTGGAACTGAGGGCTTTGGAACTGAGACCCGGGCGGAGGCCCTCCCTGAGTGAGCAGGAACCAGGCGCCCAGGCAGGGGAGCGGGATTCAAAAGGCGCCATTCCCGCGCCACTGATCTGGGCTACAGCCCGCGTCCTGGAACTGAGGGCTTTGGAACTGAGACCCGGGGCACGAAATTAGGGGCGTGGGTTCCCCACGACGGTGGGGCACAAGGCGGACACAGCACCCCAAAGCCGTTGAGGTGTACCCTACCATCCCCGCTCTGCTCCCTGTCCCACGGGGTGGAAAATCAGCTCCCCAAGGGCTCTAGGAGAGATCTCTGGCGCCACCTAGCGACTTGACCCCAGCACAGGCTACTGAAGGAGCTAGTGGCCAGCTGGGGAGTTAGCCCACACCGGGCCCCTTCCGAACAAGTAGTCTGAGCCCACAGGGAGAGCGAGCACCCACAGCCGGGGCAGACCAGGCGCACAGAAGAGTGTGCCTGAGACCAGAAGCGCAGGGAGTGTGTCCCACATCACCATTTTAGAACAGGGACATTTCTTCAGTAAAGACTACCTGCAGAAGGCTTCCTCAGGAGCCAGAGGTGAGCGGGGGAAGTTCGCCCACGCCAGACCCCCTCTGGCCTGCAGTCCAAGCCCAGAGGGGAGCAGGAACCCACCGCCGGGGCAAACCAGGCGCACAGGGGAGTGTGTCCCCACATCGGCATTTTAGAACAGGGAACTTTCTCCAGTAAAGGCTGCTTGAAACTGACAGATGACTCCTGGAAGAACCAGAGGGGAACAGAGAAGCCCACCCAAGATGCCGGCCAGTCCCAACAACACAGTGTCCCAACGCATACGGCAAATTAGAAAACAGACAGTAGGGAGGAGAAGAACCACACGCAACCTAGCAACTCTCCAGAGAAAAAGCACACCACAAAAAGAAAGCCAGCCCCCAGATTGCAACGACAATAACTTGGAAGAATTTCTGAGCCTTCCAGAAAGAGAATTTAAAATTGCCGTGATTAAAAAACTAACAGAAGTCATAAAGGAAAACAATGATAAGGGAAAAATAATCAACGATCAGAAGAATGCAATTGAGTCCCTAGAGAGGGAAAACAATGGTCAGAAGTAAGAAATTGAGTCCCTAAAGAGGGAAGTAAAAGAAATGCAGGAGATCAAAGAATTAATGGAAGAACTAAAGAATTCTGGGAAAAGCAATGAAAGCAGAGTAGATGAAATGGAAGAACGAATAAGTAATCTTGAAGACACAGAAATAAAAAGAACCAAAACAGAAAAGGAAAGAGAAGTACGAAGGAAAAAGAACGAAGAAAGACTTCGGGAACTATCTGACTCCATGAGGAAAGGAAATATAAGAGTTATAGGAATACCAGAAGGAGAGGAGAGGGATGTAGGAACAGAGAAAATATTCAAAGAGATAATTGAAGAGAACTTCCCAAATGTGAAGAAGGAGCTGAAAATTGATATACAAGAAGCAAGAAGAACACCAAACTTCCACGACGAAAGGAAAAATACAGCAAGACACATAATAGTAAAGCTCCCAAGAATCCAGGACAAGGAAAAAATAATGAAGCTGGCAAGAGGGAAGAAACAGATAACATTCAAAGGAAAACCAATCAGGCTGACATCAGACTTCTCCGAAGAAACACTACGGGCAAGGAGAGAGTGGAGGGACATAGTCAACAGACTCCAAGAAAACAGATGCCAACCAAGAATACTCTATCCCGCAAAGCTCTCCTTCCTCTTTGAAGAAAGAATATGGACCTTCCCAGACAAACAGAAACTCCAGAATTTCATTGCAACTAAACCCCCACTCCAAAAAATACTACAAGGAGTCCTAAAGCCAGAACCTCAGAGCGACGAATAACAATGAAAGAAGGCCAAAAAAAAAAAAAAAGTTATTAAAAGAATAAATAAATAAAATCAAAGGAAAGACAAACACAATGGCAAATAGAGATGTTAACATATCAATATTAACTCTAAATGTAAATGGACTAAACTCTTCAATAAAAAGACACAGAGTTGCAGCCTGGATTAAGAAACAAAACCCAACCTTTTGCTGTCTCCAGGAAACACATTTAGCTACAAAAGATAAAAATAGGCTCAAAGTTAAAGGATGGAAAACAATCCTACAAGCAAATGGACCAAAAAAGAAAGCAGGAACAGCTATATTTATATCAGATAAAACAGATTTCAAACTCAAAAAGATAAAAAGAGACCCCAATGGTCACTACATTATGATCAAGGGGACAATACTTCAAGAAGAAATAACACTCATTAACATATACTCACCAAACGAAGGAGCACCAAAATATATCAGACAACTGTTGTCCTCTCTGAAAACAGACATCAGAGAAAACACATACGTAGTGGGAGACTTCAACACACCACTATCAACAATGGATAGATCAACAAGACAAAAAATAAGTAAAGAAACCAAAGCTCTAAATAAAGACCTAGATCAATTGGGCTTAACAGACATCTATAGAACACTAAACCCCAAAAAAACGGAGTACACATTTTTCTCAAGCGCACACGGATCATTCTCCAGGATCGATCACATACTGGGGCACAAGACAAACATCAACAGATACACCAAGATTGAAATCATATCAACCATCTTTTCTGACCATGAAGGCATCAAACTAGAAATAAACCATAAAAAGAAGGCAAGGAACTTTCCTACCTCATGGAGATTAAAAACCACACTACTGGAAGACCATTGGACTAATGAGGAGATCAAAGAAGAAATTAAAAATTTTTTGAATTGAACGACAAGGAGGACACCAATATCCTAAATGTATGGGATGCAGCAAAAGCAGTAATAAGAGGAAAATATATAGCAATAGAAGCTCACATCAAGAAACAAGAAAGAACGCAAAGAAACAACCTAATCTCGAAGCTCAAAGATCTAGAAAAAGAACAACAAAAAAACCCCAAAACCAGTAGAAGAAAAGAAATAATAAAAACCAAAGCAGAAATAAATGAAATTGAAACTAAAAAAACAATCCAAAAGATCAATGAAACCAAGAGCTGGATCTTTGAAAAAATCAATAAAATAGACAAACCCCTAGCCAGGCTCACAAAGGAAAAAAGGGAGAAAGCACAAATAAACAGGATCATCAATGAAAGAGGAGAAATCACAACGGACACAGCAGAAATCAAAAGAATAATCAGTAACTACTATGAACAGTTATATGGAAACAAGTTTAACAATCTAGAGGAGATGGACAAATTCCTACAACTCTACAATCACCCAAAGCTAGATAAAGAAGAAATAGAACACCTAAACAGACCAATTACAATTAGCGAAATTGAAATGGTAATCAAAAACCTCCCCAAAAACAAAAGCCCAGGACCTGATGGATTTACAAATGAATTCTACCAAACATTCAGAGACGAATTAGTGCCTATCCTTCACAAACTCTTCCAAAAAATTGAGAAGGAAGGGACAATACCAAACACGTTTTATGAAGCCAACATTACACTAATACCAAAACTGAACAAGGACAACACAAAAAAGGAAAACTACAGGCCAATCTCCCTAATGAACACTGATGCAAAAATCCTCAATAAAATTTTAGCTATCAGAATCCAACAATGTATCCATAAGATAATTCACCACGACCAAGTTGGATTCATTCCAGGGGCACAAGGATGGTTTAACATCAGAAAATCAATCAACGTTATCCAACACATCAACAAAAAGAAATATAAAAACCATATGATAATATCAATAGATGCTGAGAAAGCTTTCGACAACGTGCAACACCCATTCATGATAAAAGCCCTTGAAATTCTTGGGATACAAGGAACATACCTCAACATCATAAAGGCCATCTATGACAAGCCAACAGCCAGTATCATTCTCAATGGTGAAAAGCTGAAAGCAATTCCATTAAGATCTGGAACAAGACAAGGATGTCCACTCTCACCATTGCTTTTCAATATAATAATGGAAGTCCTAGCCAGGGCAATAAGACAAGAGAAAGACAACCAAGGAATCCAAATAGGAAAAGAAGAAGTCAAACTATCACTATTTGCAGACAATATGATATTATACATAGAGAACCCCAAAAACTCCACAGAAAAGCTAATTCAACTCATTAATCAGTTCAGTAAAGTGGCAGGATACAAAATCAACACGCAAAAGTCAGTAGCCTTCCTATACACAAACAATAAATCTGAAGAAGAAGAAATCAAAAAGACCATCCCTTTTGTTATTGAAACAAAAAAAATCAAATATTTGGGAATAAATCTAACAAAAGAGGTAAAGGACCTATACAAAGAAAACTATAAAACACTGTTAAAAGAAATAGAAGAAGACACAAAGAAATGGAGAGACATCCCCTGCTCATGGATTGGAAGAATAAACATTATTAAAATGGCCATCCTTCCAAAAGCAATATACAGATTCAATGCTATTCCAATCAAAATTTCAATGGCATTTTTCAAAGAAATAGAACAATTATTGATGAAATTCATATGGAATCACAAAAAACCCCGAATAGCCAAAGCTCTCCTGAAAAAAAAAGAAGGGAATGGAGGCATCAGACTCCCAGACTTCAAACTATACTACAAAGCCATAATCATCAAAACTGCATGGTATTGGAACAAGAACAGACATACAGACCAATGGAATCGAATAGAAAATCCAGAAATAAACCCACAGATTTATGGTCAACTAATCTTTGACAAAGGAGCAAAGAATATGCATTGGAGCAAAGAAAGTTTGTTCAATAAATGGTGCTGGGAAAACTGGGTCGCTACATGCAAAAGAATGAAGCTTGACCACCACCTCACACCATACACAAAAATCAACTCAAAATGGATTAAAGAACTAGACATAAGACCTGAAACCATAAAATATATAGAAGGAAATATAGGCGAAACACTACGTGATTTGCACATCAAAGACATCTTTACAGACACATCACCCAAAGCAGTGATAGTGAAGGCAAAGATAAACAGCTGGGACTACATCAAATTAAAGAGCTTTTGCACAGCAAAAGAGACAATATCAAAAACAAAGAGAAACCCCACCAACTGGGAGAACATTTTTGCACCCAACACAAATGATAAAGGACTGATCACAAAAATCTGCAAAGAGCTGATGAGACTCAACAACAACAAAGAAAATAATCCAGTCAAAAAATGGGCAGAAGAGCTTAAAAGAAACTTCTCTGAAGAGGAAATGCCAATGGCCAACAGGCATATGAAAAAATGTTCAACATCACTTGTCATCAGGGAAATGCAAATCAAAACTACCATGAGATACCATCTTACACCAGTGAGAATGGCACATATTAAAAAAACTAGCAACAACAAATGTTGGCGAGGGTGTGGAGAAAAAGGAACTCTTCTGCACTGTTGGTGGGAGTGCAAACTGGTCCAACCACTGTGGAAAGCTGTGTGGAGATTTCTGGACCTACTAAACATAGAGCTTCCATATGATCCAGCAATTCCACTCCTAGGTATTTACCCAAAGGACACAGAAACATCAATTCCAAAGAGCACCTGCACCCCTATGTTTATAGCAGCACTGTTTACAATAGCTAAGCTTTGGAAACAACCCAAATGCCCAAAAATAGATGACTGGATCAGAAGATGTGGTACATATATACCATGGAATATTACTCAGCATTCAAAAAAGATAAACACATGCAATTTGCTGCAACATGGATGGCGCTGGAAGGGATCATGCTCAGCGAAATAAGCCAAAAAGAAAAAGAAAAATACCGGATGTTCTCACTCATAGCAGGAATCTAGAAAACTTAAATAAGGGACCAGGAAAATGAATAACTATAAGAAAGTGAAAATCAAAATCAACAAAAAACTATGAACCAGAGACACTTTTAGGGGGGCGGGGGCGGGAGGGGAGGGATTGGGGTCAGAATGGGGGGCTGCAATTGTATGGGGAATATAACAATAAAATTTATAAAAAAAAAATAATTGCTAGTGTAAGACAAGATTCTAAGTTTCTTCTTCCTACTGAGGAAGTTCTGTTGTGGAAAGCACTCTTTATGGTGCATCATGTAAATGTACCAGGTTTTCATACCTGTGTTGTCGCTGTCCCTCCCTAGTGTTGGAGAGGTGTAATCTGTACTTTGATGTTGAATCTGCTCTTTCAGCTTCTGTCCCAGAGTGGCTAACAGAAGTAAGGAGATAACTCCTTTTAATTGTAAGTTAATTAGTGAAATTTTGATTTTGCTTTTTCAGGTTCTATTGTAGGAAACCCAAGTATTGCCTGCTTGGTGGCTAACAAGAGATGACTCCTTTTGCTTTAAAGTTAACTGTTGATTTTACTCTTTCAGCTGCTGTACAGGATACCCCAGGATTGACTTCTAATAAAAAGTTTTGAACACTGAAAACCCTAACGTGATAAACAAGGTCATGTAACTCTTGTGATTAATAAAACTTTTCCTTCCTATTTCCAATGTCACAGGTTTGTAGGATGACAACTGGAAACTGTTTTCTGCCAGCAACACTCCACATTTTTTTTTTTTGGACTTTGACATTTTTTTCTGAGCCTATGGAGTAAAACTGCTGTTACATAAGATATTCCATGTGGCATAACTAAAAAAACTGTCTTTGTCTATATGTTGTATGTCTGTATGTCCTTGTGTCTAACTGTCTTGGCCTCCAGTGGTTGACAAATTGGTATACATGGTGCCCATAGATGTTGAAAAAAAAAAAAAAAGTCTCTAGTTATGAAAAAAACTAAAGGTTATGGTTTGATTTTCAACATTGTACTACTGAACTAAGCTGGTGCCTTCATAGAGATTGAATATTGTTGTTTTTGTTGTTTTTCTGATATTTATGGCAAAACTTCTCAGAAACCTAAATTCAAGTACAAATTTGGTAACCTGTCATTTTGCTGATAGAAGGAAATTTTGTGGAACCTCAGTAGAGCTCCTGAGACACTCCACAAATTTCTCCCTTTCCTCCGGGGAAAGGCGTTAGATGAATTTGTTCTATTTGGCTTACCTAATGAAGTAAAACTGGAAGGGAAGCATTGTCACTTGGGAAAATGGTAAAACTTTGGCATGTACAGAAATGTTAACACTGGTTTTCTAAAATGTGTATAAAACCTCTCAGTACCTGATATGTATGTAAATTGTCAATGGTGATTGTTGCCTTGTAATATTGTATACTTTAATTGTTCATTGACAGAAATTGTTTCTAGAAAAATAGGGGAAAAAAGACCTCAACAGATTCCTGTCAATGGAACAGTTGAGAGTACAAATTTCCTACACAGGACTGAATACACCTGATATTTTCTAAGTTTTCTTTGACATAATACTGGTAATTTTTTGCATTTTGTTCTGAATCCACAAAGTTTTTTTTTTTTTTTTTTTTTTTTTTTTTTTTTTTGAGTGACCAGGACCTGCAGCAAGGTTGCATTTTTTTTTTCAGCAAAGCTAACTTGTGTCACATTTTCTCTCCCCTTGATACCAACATAGCATACAAATATTAGTAGTATTTTTTTTGCTACTTATCTCAGAGTCTGTTTTTGCATAACTTCCATAGGGATTTTGTCTGCTTAAACTAAAAAAAAAAAAAAAAATTGATTGTGTGGCTTTGTGTGGAGTTCTTCCAGAAAGTTGAAACAGAGCTGAACCAAGAAGGGGAGAACCTGTTTGCTTTGTTCATAGGGTTCCAGAGACCTCCAAAGAAGGTAAGGAAGCTTGCCTCCATTGGCAGGACTGGACAACCCAGCCAACAAAAAAGCCCTGATACCCTCGAGAAGAGGAAAGCCCAGGTGGAGTCTGATGAGACCAACTTTGTTCCTGAAGCCTACATGGACCAGATGCCAACGGTTCGCTCTGATCCTATATGGAGTATTCCAACAAAGCCAGCTAAAATCGCTGCTTAGTTATTGTGCCCTGTGATTTTATGCAAATATAGGTAAAATGGTTTAAAAGTAGATTTAGTTTGCAAACTTTTGCTATGCTGTTAAAAGTTTGGGATCAAGGTTGAGAAAATTTGTGTTTTACATCAGTTGAACCATTTTAAGATTTTTTCTGTGATTTTGATGTATTTGCTGTCTTGTTTTGGCTAATGCCTCCAGATGTGTTTTGTTTTGTTTTGTTTTGTTTTGGCTTGGACTGATGAACTGTTTTTCCAGGAATGGAGGACTTTTGCTTTCCACAATGGACAATACCTGGAGGGACTGGTTTTCTTTCACACTGGAACCCGGCAAAAATTTTCATCTGAGACTGCATCCCAACATCCATATATTCGATCTTCATCACCATGGAAATGGTGGCAAAAAGTGAAAGGGGGGAATTGTTAAGGGGAAAAGGATGTCTTAAAGCTAATTCCATACAGGCTTTGTGGACTCCACCCTGACTCCAGACCAAAGCCATCAGGACATTGGGAAAGACAAATCCCATCACCACCAAAGGGAAGGTTGCTGGAACCTGAGGGTGGGGTTAAGCAGCCAGGTTTGGTATAAAACCAGACACAGACACGTGGGCTTTGTGGGGCGGGAGGAGTTCCCTTTTTGGCTCTCTGCCAGCTCGCGCAGCGCTCGGCCAGTTCTCAGAGTGCCTTTGGGTTTCCAGGTCGGCGGATCGGGTAGGACACATTAAAGACTTATTTCCCTCTTTTCTCCCTGAGTTGTACATTTCCTCAATTCCCTTTCCCTTGTAAATAAACCTTTTATTAAGCTTTTGTGTGTGCCTGTAGTGGAGTATTAATAAGTCCCTTTCAAGCGCGCGGGTGAGGACCCACAGCCAGGCAACCCTTTTTATATCAGGGCCGCTCCGTAACAGTTAGAAATGAAAAGTGCCAAAGTGGCTTATGCCCATCCCACCTCATGTCCTCACAGCCCTGGCTGTTCTCTGTCCAAGGAAGTCTATTTCGAATTCTGGGAAAAGTTCAGAAAACAAGTCTTCATGAATTGTTCATAAGAAGCAGCCCAACTCAGGGAGGAGTTGACGGGTTGGAGTATTCTCATAGGATTTTTCTAGAACCGTCCTGTTTTCTGGAGATGAAGACTATTCAAAAAGTGGGTGATTTCCTCTCATGTTTATAATGTGGAAATTATATAACTATTGAAGGGAAACTAAAAGCAGGATTACTGAGCATTGTTTTAGAGTACAGTGGTCAGCAGGATTATATTCAAAGTGAATGAAATGATCACTATCCTAATAGTGAGTGCTTACTAAGTTCTCAACCCCGCATTAGCAGTTAACTCTTTAACTCCCTAATTCTTGATGAGGAATCTGTAGGCATCAGTACTTTTATTACTCCCATTTGATTGATTGAGTTAGCTTTGGTTTGCATCATTATTTGTGCTTTAGAGGTAGAGGATTTCTGCCTTCAGGTGTTGTTATTACATGTCTTCCACAACCAAATGACACACAGTCCCTACCCCATTTTATACATGAGGAAACTGAAGATTAGGAATGTTAAGTATCTTGCCAAAGATTATATGGACCAAGCTGAAGTTCAAAAATCGACAGCATAACTCCAATAACCAGGCTTTCAAAGAACAGATGGGTGGATGGACAATGGATGGATGATAATGCTGACAGGACAGGTAAATAAATGTTTGAGCTTTTTCTTAATGATGTCAGACAATAGTGGTCTGTTGAGTCCATGGACTCATTCAGCACATTTGACAACTCTTTGGATTCCAAGTTGATTTTAATGAATTTTTGGGAAAAAATGATACTGATTCTTCTCAACTTGCAATGATGTCTCCACAAAGTCTGTGTCTCCCCTGGCAGCCATTGGACAACACCACCTCTCATTAGTGCCTGAGAACTTGCTGTCCGAGCAGTCACCTCCTTCAGCTGAGCAGAGCGACCGTCTGTGCTGCTCACTCATTAGAAAGAAGCATCTGAGAGTCAAATTGATGTTTTACATTATTTACTTGCCTCTCATTAGGAACAAGGCCAGCGCACCAGACAATTCTCCAAGCAACCCCTACGCAGAGCTTCCTCATATACAATTGCACATGACATAACACTAAGGCTTGTTAAAATACCACTTGTTTACAAAATTTTTTAGTAATTGCTACAAAAATCACTGGGAAGGGGGGAATATTTATTCATTGGCTTAATTTCTAATAATGTTTTCTCCTATGGTAATAATTTGTTACTCTCTCTTACATTTAATTTGGCATCTCACCAATTGAATTGATGCTTTTTAGCAAACGGCACTGGCTTTGGATGTTTAGCATCTCATTCATGTTATTTGTTCTTAGATTTAGTACCATACCGCCTGTTGGCTGAGTTATTTTCTAATGAGAATTTTATAAAATACCTTGGAGGCTCATTAAAAGTTGGGTTTCTTTCTTTTCATTCAAGTGACCCATATTTTCAAACATAATGTTTCTTGCCACCAAAAGATGATTGGCTTTCAAGAACACAGACTCTTCAACTCAGAACCCATGTTGCTGCCGGACAGGGCACCATCAGCCAGTGAGTGATGCTAAAGCTGATCCTTCTTATCTAAGAAACTCTTCCTTTTATTTTATTGCTTACCTTGAGCAATGAAAGTGAATGTTGATATAGTATATCCATTTAGTGCTCTTAGAGATACAACCACATATTAAAATTTGTAATTTTTTTTAACTTTACTGCAAATCTTCCATGATTTTCCAGCTTTACTGAGCTGTGATTGACAACTAAAATTGTAGTATAGTTAAATCTTCAACATGATAATTTGAAACACACACATTCCTACAATCAAGCAAATAAATGCATTCATCACCTAGCATAGTTACCTTTTAAAACTGAGCTCACTCAAGAGCTAATCTTTTTGGCAAATTTCTAGTATAATATATTGTAGGATTGACTAGAGACACCATGAGGTTTGTTAGACCCCAGAACATATTCCTCTTATCACCAAAAGATTGTACTCTCTGACCAACTCTATCTTACAATTCTTGCATTAACCCTGAAAAGTGATACTATTATTCTATTTCAAAACATTAGAGTCAGATGTCAGACAACTTGTCAATTATCACTCAGATAATGCCACATTCCACATTCAAACATATCTTCTGCCTCAAACATCCCCTGTTCTGGTATTACTTAGTGGTACACAGAGAGCATTGGCATTACTGACCTCACCGAAGGGACACAGCCCATAAGTGAATAGATTTTACTACTAAAATTTGTGTCTCTAGTGACTCCAAGTAATTGTTCTTATTTCCACATGTTGCACCTCATAATAAGTTCCAATTGTCTTTCACATGAACTCCTTCCTTGACTAGGATAAAGAATAAGTAGCCTATTTTCATCTGTATTTCACAAATAAAATTTTGAAATTTCTTTCTGTGACACTTTTGCATAATTTATTGTTTGTCTAGCTATCAAGACCATTCTTCATTGGTCATGCATTGCTTCATGGGCAATCTGACCTGCATAAAGTAGAAGCATATTAACTTCTTCCTATTTCTAGACAGTCTACTCCTATTAATGCTGCCCAACTAGGTATGGCTTTCATTTTGCTATACTTAGTAGTCGCCTGGCATCATCACCTCATGCCACTTTTACTGTAGGCTCAGTGGCCTAAGGCATTCCTACATATTTTGCTAATGAGGTATATCCCCCTCTACCTTTCATTGTGCAATTAGTGGGGGAAATATTTTGAATCTGATACCTCTAGACATGAACTGCCTGCAGCTACTGTGGAGACCACAGTTCTAACCTTACGCCAAGGCCTCTTGCCTCTTGCTGCCTCCTGCAGGTCCCACCTACTGACATGGAGGAAGGAGGCGCTTGTTGTAAGACTCCCCTTGGTATCCCTGGTTGTGTACTTCAGTAGAGACAGGGCGCTAACACATCATGGAATGAATTTCAACCAATATGATATGGTGCTGCTGGATCAATTCCCACTCAAGACAAACTGAGGGCTGGCTCACACAGCTTTGCAGAAGTTCTACAATATCATTCTCTGTGGTGCCCCATCAGTAAGCAGACTTGTATTGATTCCCCCTCTTGCTTGGCCTCATCTCTTTTCCGCATAATTCTGCATCACTCTGATTTTATTTCTTAATAATAGAGTGGTGTGTGAGCCTTGAGATCAGTTTCTACTTTCTGGGAAATCCAAGTTTAGATCAATTATATAATGTTAGCAACTCTCTTTTAAGTTTATTCTAGATGTGAAACATTCAAATTTTTAAGAGTCTAATCCTTTCACCTACAATATGTGTTCCTATTCTCTATTTATATGTTTGATACAGAGAATAAGAATTTCCAAATATATGGTAAGATGTAATTAGTGATAATGATACTAGCTGTATCATTTAGTACACCACAATTGACAATTATTTTTAGTGTCAAGATGTCTTTCTAACTAAATAATACTTTTTTTGTGGAGGAAAGTGCAAGTGAAAGAAAGTTCTGTAGATTTAGTATTTATGTAGATTTAGTTCTGTAGATTTAGTATTTATGCTGGGTTGAGTTTCAAGGGAAATAAGTTCATGCCATGATTCTAAACGTATGGTGAGGGTAGAATTGAAATTTTAGTGGTGAAGTTAATAGAGAATATGCACACATTAATTTTTAATGATATATGCTTGCAACTTACTTAATGTTATAATACAAAGTTATTTCAATTAAAAAAATTAGGCAACAAAAAAAATAAAATAGGTAAATCCAGTAGAATTCAAAGACCCACAGACTCTAGTTGCCATTTTTCATAAGAAGTTGTACTTGCCAAAACATACTGACTTCCAGGGTCTACCCTAATTGTAGTGAGAAAACTACAATCAATGACCATTTTCAGTTTTTGAAAATACATCTCACTATGAATTGCTTATTTATATTAAAACCTAGCCCTACAACTTATAAAACCTGATCATTCAATGAAATAATGTAGATTGAATTTTAGATACATTCCAATTCTCACTTCACACTCATACTTATCAAGAAAGGGAAAGCGAGGCCCTGAGCTGCCAAGCAGCCTTCCCTGGGAGTCCAGGAAAGCTAGCAGCAGTTTGGACTAGGTTGCTATCCCAAGGACTTTTTCATAACACTAGTTTTTGAGTTTTAAAGGAGTAAGAGCTTTTTGTTCCATTCTGAAGAATTCCCACTGGAATAGTATATTAAAGTGTGGAAATGTGACTGAGAGGAAAACACAGTGTGTAAAGCTTATTTTGGGCATTTTAGCATTTTAAGTCTTTAACCCTTGATCTACACTCCTCTCCTACTCTCAAATATCACAGTCAATTCACCCTCCGCCCCTGAGAGCTGTAACAGCAAGAACATACCCTGAATTTCCACATGCTCATTCTCCTTTCTTAAACCACTGTCCAAACTATTGTCATCTCCTAAAATAGCTGTTTACTGGTCTCCCTTCCTCCTTTGCATCCTGTAGAATATTACTCTCATAGCAGCCACAGTCATCTTTATAAATGTAAAGCTATTTAAAACCATGGTTTAAAGTCTCCCAATGACTTCACATTAAAATTCAAAGATGGGGCCTCCCTGCCGGTGCAGGGGTTAGGCTCAGTGCTATCAACGCCATGGCCTGAGTTTGAGCCCCAGCCACGGAGCAACCCACATGGTGCCACAGACCTCTCCTGTCTCGCCCGCTGCTCCCCTCGGCAGTGTATTTCAGTAGATCTGCCTGTTCTGCTCCCCACTCTGTCTCTGGTGAATCCTTTCACCACCCACACCTCTGGCTTAAACCCCAGTTCTTATATGCATATAAATAAAAATAAATCCTTAAAAATAAAAATATAAATAAAATTCAAAGATGGCCTTCAGGACTCTCTATGGTTTTGCCCCTGCCTACCTTTCCAATCTCATTCTCTAGAACTCTTTCCTCACTCATTTAACAATAGCCAATAATGTTATTTAGAAGTCCTCAATGAAACCAACCTTGTTTTCACGTCAGGGTCTCTAAACTTGATATACCCTCTGTATAGAATGTTTCCAAAATGCATATTTTCAGCATTTGATCTTTCTCAATATTCAAATATTGTCTCATGTCACTACTGTACAGTCCTTACCTGATGTGGTTGGCATGTACCACCACCATCCTCTCATTGTATCTGTATTACTCCCTAATGTTCAAGAAACACATTGTGTGTCATGCATACTAGAATACTAGCTCTGAGAGTCAAGGAATTTTTATTGTTCATCTCAGTATCCACCGTACCTAAAACAATGCCTGATTATAGAAATGGTGCTGAATAAATGTTTATAGAATGGATGAATGTATGAGATTATAAATCTTTACTATGGACAAGTCATTTTCTACAAACACACCATTATGTTTTTACTTCCCATTTCCAAGCAGTTATCCTGTTAACTAACTAAGCAATTCACCATTACTAGAGAGTCAATCAAGGGAGTGAGTCTCTAGTTCAAGCTATTAGAGAACACTGAATTATCCCGTACATTAGAATGCCTGGAACCTGAATGTCAAAGTCATTTGGCTGCAAGTTATTTACTGCTTTTGGACCATAGAGATGGTTGTATTCAAATGATCTCATAATAGCAGAAGAGCTCCTAGATGGCCTATCATCAATTACATTATTACTTTACACTCTGTGGGCAATATCTAATTAGTCCCTACAGCATTTCTGGTGGGGAGCAGATGCAAATGAAAAGGCTTGGAGACAGACATCAATGGGTGGCTTTAATACATGAATGAGACTGTGTGTATTCAAAGAACAGCTTTCTTCTCTCTCTTTTAAACCTGCTGTGACAAACTTATAATGTTCACTGGACAAACAGAGGATGTAAACAGTGTATTCTCAATTATTTGTATTTCCTACTTAAGATTTTATTTTGTAGGTGATTTTATTTTGTAATTTTTCTAAATGAATATTAAATGAAATTGTCATAGGGTGAGGATTTTTCCAAGGAGTGGAAGAACTTTAGGGACAATAGAACAGAGTGGACCATTGGACTCATCCTGAACGGTATTCAAGCCAAGGCCTTGCACCCACTGAGATAAACATTTTTGAGGCAAATTGGTGAACTTGTTGGAAACTTTTTGTGCTTATCTGTAAAACTCAGATGACAGCAGTAACCCCCTCACATAATATTGGGATAACCAGAATTAGGCAATCATGAAAAGTTACTACAATAATGAGCGTATTGAGAGTCACTCATATGTGTCATTTATTATTATTATTACTCTTTGCTATTTTAGTATCATTCAACAGCATCTATTGAAGGACAATGTGCTCTGTTAATATAATGCAACTGAGACCATGGAGGGTGAAACACTGACTCTGGCTGATGTGAGTTTATGATTATTCCATTGAAACAGTATGTATACCTTAAATGAATTGTAAAGGTCAAAACTGCAGATCTGATACAAAAATATGGATGGAATCAGATGTGAAGTGTCAGAAAATGTTTTTAGACTAAGATGATCTGGTTTATCTCAGAAAGGAGGATAAATTTAAGGAGCATTGAAAGTTAGAAATGCAAGTAAAGAGATTCTTTTATGAAAGAAATGATGGTAATTTCAAGTCTCTATTATCTAAGTTCATTACTGTTCATCTTGTAATTGTTCCTAATGAGTACAGGCCCCAGAGGGAATTGCACAGCAGAAATACTTTGTTCACCTCCTTCTGGGGCCAAATGTGTCCAAGGAGACGAGAATTATGTATTTACTCAACAATGCTGTTCTATAGTGATATATCTAACACCTTAATTTTGCATATTTCAAGTGTTACTTACAGTTAGTTTTTGTTTCTTGCACTATAACATTGAATTCAATGAATGGAGAGAATTAAAAGTGTTAGAGCCTGGCATAAGTAAGATTATCCTTCAAGGATAAAAATGATCCTACCTCTTGACCACATAGAAGTAAAGAGAGGAAAATTTTTTCATATGCCTGTCGGCCATTTGTATTTCCTCTTTGGAGAAATTTCTTTTCAGCTCTTCTGCCCATTTTTTGACTGGATTATTTTCTTTGTTTTTATTGAGTCTTGTCAGCTCTTTGTAGATTTTTGTGATCAGTCCATTATCATTAGTGTTGTGTGCAAAAATTTTCTCCCAGTCGGTGGGGTGTCTCTTTGTTTTGATTATTGTCTCTTGTTGTGCAGAAGCTCTTTAATTTTATGTAATCCCAGCTGTTTATCTTTGCCTTCACTATCACTGCTTTGGGTGATGTGTCTGTAAAGATGTTTTTGAGGTGCATGTCACTTGTAATTCAGGGAAATGCAAATCAAAACTACAATGAGATAACATCTTACACCAGTGAGAATGGCACATATTAAAAAAAATAGCAACAACAAATGTTGGCGAGGATGTGGAGGAAAAGGAACTCTCCTGCCCTGCTGGTGGGAGTGCAAACTGGTCCAACCACTATGGAAAGCTGTGTGGAGATTCCTCAACCTGCTTAGGATAGAGCTTCCATATGATCCAGGAATTCTACTCCTAGATATTTACCCAAAGGACACAGAATCATTAATTCAAAAGGGCACCTGCACCCCCATGTTTATAGTAGCACTATTTACAATAGCTAAGCTATGGATGCAAACCAAATGCCCAAAAATAGATGATTGGATCAAGAAGATGTGGCACATATACACAATGGAATATTACTCAGCATTCAAAAAAAAGATAAACACATGCAATTTGCAGCAACATGGATGCAGCTAGAAGGGATCATGCTCAGTGAAATAAGCCAGAAAGAAAAAGAAAAATACTGGATGGTCTCACTCATGGCAGGAATTTAGAAAACCTAAATAAGGGACCAGGAAAAAGACTAATAAAGAAAAAATCAAAATCAACAAGCAACTATAAACCAGAGACACACTAATGGGGAAGGGGGCAGGAGTGGAGGAATTAGGGCCAAAATAAGGGGGGTAGGGGTTGTATGGGGAATATAACCAAAATGAAAAAGCATACATTGTGCAAAAATGAAAAATGATGTAAGAATTATATAAAATAAAATTAAATTAAAAAAAAAAGTAAAGAGAGGAGAGGACTAGCTGCATTTCCCCCAACATTTCTCCTGTATGTGCTTTTTTCTAGTTAAGGACACAAATTACATTGCATTATGCTTGTTAAATATTTCCATAAAAAGTGGGACTCTAAATATAAAATGACTGCTCTATACTGAAAATGGGTCTTTTTACAGGGCTTTTATGGAGTGTGACCTCATTCCATTATTAATAATGCACTTTGTGAGTTTTCTTTCATCCATTGATCTTGCAGGAGCATTGCTAACATTAACTAATTAATCCTCTTGTCATCTCCACGAACAAGGTAAGGCATTTATTTAAAGGCTCACTCTGCCGTGGTGAAACTTGGACAAAACCACCTGACAGTGCTTGATGAATGTGTGGTTCCCAGGTGACAGTGAAGAGCTGACTTTTAAAAGAAAAGGGCTGCTTCAACTTTTCTGGCACAGGCACCTCCATCTCACAGGCAATCAGATGACTTTCTCCATATATTCTTACTGGCTCAAATCTATTCCCATCTGTTTGGAAGGCACAGTGCCCAAGCAGACACTGGTCAGATCCTTGGCCCTGATCATGGGAGAAGAGCTCTTTCTGGGCAGTCTGTATCCCCCTGCCATGTTGCATCTGCTTTACCAGATGTCTCACCTCTGGGTCCATTGGTATGCCAGCCCTGTTGCTGTGTGTCTATTTACAGCACATCTGCTGCTGTGTAAATGCCAAGCAATAAAGCAAATGGTAGAGCTGTGGTGTGTGTGTGTGTGTGTGTGTATTTATTGGGATGGGGGTTAACTGACACCTAGAGTACAAGATTAATAAAGTACTTACATAGCACTGCCCCCATAGGCTTCCTCCTGGCAGTGTTTGCTGTGGTCTACAGCTGGGGAACATCAAGACACCTGCCTTTAGCAGTCAAAATGGATACCTCAATGTATATTGCTTCTAGAATCAAATAGCATGCGAGTCTTATGCCCTAGAAGTCTGTATCACAAAGTTAAAAGAACTACATCTCCCTCAAAGAGAAGCTGTAGTAAGGCATAGTAGAGCTCTCCTCAATGGCTCCTTCATGTCATCATTCATTCATTTATTCAACAGATTCCTACTGAGTACAGCTGCAAGGTATGCAGTCTTGCAGATGAATAAAGAGCCACAGGAAATGATCCCTGGCCATTCTCTACATGGGGAAATAGGATCTAAACATATGAAAGAGTTGAGTGACCTTAGTAGTCAGTGACAGATACTCAAGGGAGTTTTCTGTAGGTTCCAGGGCAAAGGGAATGAAGCCTTAATAGGGAATGTCAATTTCCATTATGCTTGCCTTGGAAAGAAGCAATGAAAGTATCCTGAGAGACAGCACCAGGAATGGCACCAGGAAGATACAGTCGATACTATAGTGCTCACATGGCAAGTTGCCATAAAAGCTAATACGTGTACATAGTAAATGTGTATTTTCACACTGTTCAGCTCTAATCTACAACCTAGGGTCAGTGGGATAAAACCTGAACTCTTGTCATAAATGCACAGCACAAAGCACTCCAAGGGCACTTAACTAGCAAATGAACCACTATGAGCAGGAACCAACACAGTCAGATGTGGTTGCTTGGCGCTTCATATGTCTTTGTCAAGATCTACACCAGAGAATGGTTTGAATTAGCCCAGAGATATTTCAGGTTAGAATTTGGTAGAAAGAGTATGTGAACTCTACCTACAACAAACTCAGCAGTCCTATAATACAGGGCAAAAATTGAATTCCAGAGCCTTCTTGACTTCATGATCTTTTACCTTCTCAACATACCTGCCATTTGGCTTCATGACAATGCTAATACCTCCTGCCATCAGAGTTAACTGTGTCTGCCTTGGAAGGAGCTTTCTGTGCTAGGTGCTTGTCAATGCCTTAGAACAAAGAGTAGGAATATCCGACCGATAGAAGCAGTCAGATTTTTGTGCCAGTTTACTAATGCATGTTTGTACACCGAATGTTGCTCAGCATCCTGCTTTCATTGTGATACAAAGTCATAGGAGACACATATCCCTGTTACCCCCACTCAAAGAACTTGATATTGACTCAACAGCAAACTGGCTTATGTAGGTTTTCCAGTGTGAAAAATAGTTGACAGTTGTATTCAGAGGCAATAGACAGAGAATAGGAATGAACTAAAACAGGAAACCCCATAACTCTGTACAAATCATAGGTTAAAACTATTGATACCTACCTATGACAATTAACTATCATTAAATTAGCAAAACCTGAATTCAACCCCTTTCTTAATCCTCCAGCCCCCTTGTGTTTATATGTGCTTGACATCAACATTTTATAGTATTCAAAGTCCTGAATTCACTTTCTTCCCAATGAAAGGTAACCTGTTGGTAAAGTCATATTTAGAACAGAAATGGGCATATTATTGAAACAATGAGTGTGTCCTCTTCTTTCTGACCCCCACCAGATAGATCGTGTTTTAATGGATTCAGGCTAAACGTTCATTCTCTAAATAGCTCTTCCATTTAAACATTAGTTATTCTTTTTCTTGGGAAATAAAAATTCAAATTATATCACAAATGTTTCCAGCATTATTTATATGGCTAGATAAATTTTGACTTTGGAAGTATCAACCCCAGCTCATTAATGCTAACATTTAGGAGATATTTGTTTGTTTTACTATTTCCCTCCCTCTCCCCTTCTATAGGATATTATTACACTCTAAGGGAATTGATTCAAAGGCTAAATCCATGTAAAGTGCTCCATATACCAATTCTTCCACTAATTTCCCAGTTTCTTAGAGAGTTTTGTGAGCCTGCATGGTAGCTGGGATATTTAAATGAGTAAGTGCATAGGAAATTGGTTTTTGGTAATGTAAATCAATTCTTTGTCTTATGTGCCTTCTACATATCTTTAAAAGCTAGCTACTCATACATTTACAGGATATTTTGTAAGGACTTTAGCCATATGTATAGCATAACAGCAGTTTGAAGTTTATAGCTGGTATTACCTACTTTGACAAAAAGCCTTTTGAAAATATTGAATTGGATTCAGTCAAAGGACAAAGAAGAATTTTTGAATGTGACATACAACCTTAGAATATGTCATTTAAGAAAATCCAAAGAGGGCCTCCCCGGTGGTGCAGCGGTTGAGTGCTGGGTTGCGAAGCTGCCCACAGCCTCTGCGGCACCAGTTCTATACCTGGCTGCTCCCCGGCCATCGGAGGAGGGTCCCGCATCGCGCGCAGACCTCTCCTGCCACCCGCTGCTCCCCTCAGCAGTGTACTTAGGTCCTTCTGCCTGCTCTGCTCCCCGCTCTCGCTCTGGTGAATTCTCTCACCCTCCCGCGCTTCTGACTGTACCCAGTGCTTGTATAAAATAAATAAATAAATCTTTAAAAAAAAAATAATCCAAAGATCACAGAGCTGAAGCAGATCTAACCCAGTTGTTGATTGTACCCTTAAAATGTTAAATCTCCAAACAGTGGCTAATGTGGATTATAAATTCCTTTTAAATGAGATAATTTTGACAACAATTCTGGTCTATTTTGAAGTGTCAGTGAGAAGAAATATTAATAAAATGTGCATTTTCACTCCAGAAATTATCAGGAAAAGCAAGAGGGTAGGCAATAAACACAGGTTTTGAATTTAGAGAATATTCTATCCCAGGACCATCATTATGGAGTCTCAGTCTTCTCATTTCTAAAGAGAAATCACAATCTCTATCTCAAAAGGTTGATATGAGGGGAAAAAATATAAAATATGCATCTGGGATGCTTAAGCTTGATGTATCAACATGTGTTCTAAATATTTTTCTAGGATACTTCCTATACAGCAAAGTGGAGAATAAAACACTTTATTTGAGAGATGCTTTTGCAGGTAAACCTCCAGGTACAACTTATATTCTTCCACATGCAGGTATGGGCATCTGAAGCCATACCTACAAGGGTGAGAAGCATGAGCAGAGACCTTTGGTTCTTATAACAACTATGGTGAAGTTTCAGTCATCTGGTGGAGAATATCATATACTCCAAACAGTAACCTAATGAATAACGGGTTTCCCTAGGACCTAGTTCCCCCTGGTTACTTTTTCTAACTGTGATTCACCTAACTAGAATCCCCTATTCTGCCTAGAAATTGTTATGAACTAGTTAATGCCATCTAAAAAATCCTCCCTCTTTAAATTTATGGGAATTGATTTTGAGGTCTACAAGTTAACTCCATAATTGAATAATGACTGTAAACAAGATCTATACTTAGAAAGTATTTTGAAAATAAGGATGTTAGCTATATCCAAAAAGGAGAATCATATCATACTTGTACTTCTTGATTGAGTTCAATATAAGATCCTCTTTGGAAGCAAAACTTCAGAATAAGACTGTCAGACATCTATTATATGATCAGCATAGGTCTTTTGTCAGAGGTAGAAAACATGTATTATGAAATTTTGAGTTAAAATTCTTACCAGGGGGGCCTCTCCAGTGGTGCAGCGGTTGAGCACTGGGTTGTGAAGCTGCCCGCGGCCTCCGCGGCGCCGGTTCGATCCCCGGCTGCTCCCCGGCCACCAGAGGAGGGTCCCACATGGTGCGCAAACCTCTCCTGCCGCCCGCTGCTCCCCTCAGCAGTGTACTTTGGTCCATCTGCCTGTTCTGCTCCCTGCTCTGGCTCTGGTGAATTCTCTCACCCTCCCGCGCTTCTGATTGTACCCAGTGCTTGTATAAACAAAACAAACAAACAAATAAATAAATAAAACATGCCTCTATAAAAAAAAATTCTTACCAGGTATATCTGAAAGTGAATTTATTTCATGATGATTATTTTTGAATTGGATGGGTTCTTTTCAAGTACACCGATCCCACCCTTCCCAATTCATAGCATCAGGAAAGTCTGATGTCTGGGTTTAAAATAAATAGATATATACAAGATATTGAAAAGTACCCATGAGTAAGAATTGCAAACACATATATATTGGCATTCTACACAGATAAAGACATACAGGATGTCTATTCAAGACTCTTGGTTGTAAGGAAAGGCCCAAATCAAAAGGAGACAAGGATTCACTTATTGTTTTTGTTACTGTGTAAGATCTGGTTTCTGATACATCTGGACATAGGGACTTAGAACTGACCTTCACCTCACTTCTGTTAGTGTGTTTATCCCAATTCCTATCCCTTGTGGGGAAAGTTTCTTCTACCTGTCTTTTATTCATATACTCCCAACAACATAATCTTAAAGAGAAGGAGCCTTCCTTCAGCCCAAAACCTACAGGGGAATGATTGCCCACCCTTCACTAAACAGTATGGTTTGGTCACCAGTGAGTTTGAAAATGTAATTGGGAACACAAACAGCCACACATTTTGAATGGGGAAGAAGAAATTCCTTTTAAAAAGTTAGTGTGCTAAACAGAAGAAAAACTAATGTTTACTCCAAGGATTCCTTGCTTTTAAAAAAAGGCATTCTCCATGCTCATTTTCCTATAAGTAGCAAAATGCATCTCCAGGTGTTCACTTATTATGTACATTCTCCTTTATCTATCCATCTTATCATGTAAATTTCTTGCATACAATGAGATAGTCAAGATATAATCACATACATTCATATAAAAAGGAATTTTAGGGCCTCCCCCATGGCAGAGAGGTTGAGCGCTGGGCTGCGAAGCTACCCACAGCCTCTGCAGCACCGGTTAATCCCCGGCCACCAGATGAGCGTCCCACATGGCACACAGACCTCTCCTGCTGCACCCGCTGCTACCCTCAGCAGTGTCTTTGGTCTGTCTACCTGTTCTGCTCCCCGCTCTGGCTCTGGTGAATTCTCTCACACTCCCGTGCTTCTGACTGTACCCAGTGCTTATATAAATAAATAAATAAATCTTTGGGGGGAAAAAAAGGAATTCTAAAATGAATAACTAGATAAAAAACAAGATACACTGCTAGATTTTGTTCTAGCACCTTCCAGAAGCAAAGCACTATGATCTAGGCACTGCTTTAGTCTACAACACTGTGCGGTCCTTTACAATGTGAAAGTTACTTATTTTCTGGAACTCTAGTTGGTAGGTGATGATGGCAAAGATGGTGATGATTATGATGATGATTATGATTTTCACCCTTTTTGCAATATAATACAATATTATTGTTATTATTCTTGTTTATACCTATTTCATAGTTGAGAATATAGAGGTAGGTAAAACAGCGAGCCAAAGTCTATAGCCATTAAGTGGCAAAGAAGACTTATCTAGGTAACAGGATAGTTATATAACTTGCTCTTTTCACTTCACTTAAAATAGGCCCTTCATAGGAAATCATAGGAGATACAGTGAAAGGCCATGCTAGTGAATTTGATGGTGCCTTGAGAACCTCTACTGTATAGCATAACTCATTAGGGTGGAGCTTTGTGTTCAGTCTAAAGAAAAAAAAAAAAAAGAAATTCAGGGAATCCATTCGACCTCTACATGATACACTGTTTAAATGATCAGATGTCTAACACCTCTAGGAAAGTTGCTCGTACCTTCCTTCTGGGCTTTGCACATGCCAGCAAGTGCAGGGATCAAGTCATGAGCTCCATCAGGCAGGAGTGCTGGCTCTTCACTGATGCCCCACCTTCGCTAAAAGTAGAACCTGCGTAGGTCCCTGGAGATAGGTATTTTCAGCTAACACACAGATTCCTCAGAAGTGTGTATTTAGTCTCTCAGTGTACCAAGCTTGCAAAGTCAGTTGTTTTCTATTATTATTATTCTAAGTCTAATGCAATCTTCACCCTTAACAGCACTTCCTCTTTCTCTTGGGAAATCTGAGTTTTGATCCTCTTAAAGCCTCTGCACTGTAAGTAATGTTCATGACTTAATGAAGGAAAAAAAGGAAAAGGAAACGAAAAAGTTTTGTGTTGGTGTTGTGCGAAAATACTTTCAAACTATCACCACTCTGGGTTCGCACAACAACCTGGTAAGATATGCAGAGCCAATCTGCATCTCCTAAGGGAACAGATGGTGAATCTGAAACCCCAAAGGCTAAGTGACGTACTGAACATCAAGTTAGGTGAAGCATTAAATCTCCCTGATTCCAGATCTAAGTTTTTCTGTAAGACTGGCTTTCAAATATACCTTTTTAAATATAAAATCTAGAATTTATAATTGAGGTCTAATATGTAAAACAGACACTAGGAATAGTTCCATATGGACTTGGGAGGCCCAAATCCAGCTTCACTGCCACCACCTATGAACCCCATTGCAAAATGGCCCTCAGGGAACCCGGTCTGAGAACCACAAAGTAGCCCAGCTTATTGTTTCCTCCTGCCTCTCTGCTGCCTCTCCAGTCCAGTTCTGCTGAGCACAGCTTCCCAAGGGGAGCACCACAAATATTTTAAAGATGTTCTGAAACATTCATCCTCCCTGGGGTCCAGGGAAGCTTGATCTGTGCTCCTAGAGCTGATCTGTGCTCCTGGCCACAGCCTCCTCTGTCTACTCCATAGGAAGATAATTTTCTATGTTGGGAATCACAAACTCATTTTAAAACACCACCAGAATGTAGCCAGTTGAACCTAGAATGTAGGAAATTCTACAGAATTCAGGTCCTTCCACATGTAATTTGAAAGGAAAAATGAAAGAGGGTGAAGGCACTACAGAGCAAAATAAAAAACAAAAACCAACCAAATGTATGAAGCCTTATTTGAACAAATCAACTATTCAAAAGACATTACCAAAAAACAAAAGAAGGGGCCTCCCCTGGTGGTGTAGCGGTTGAGCGCTGGGCTGCGAAGCTGCCCGCAGCCTCTGCAGCACCTGTTCGATCCCCAGCCGCCGGCGAGGGTCCCACATGGCGCGCAGACCTCTCCTGCCGCCCGCTGCTCCCCTCAGCAGTGTACTTCAGTCCTTCTGCCTGTTCTGCTCTCTGCTCTGGCTCTGGTGAATTCTCTCACCCTCCCACGCTTCTGACTGTACCTAGTGCTTGTATGTATAAATAGATAAATAAATAAATATTAAAAAAAAAAAAAACAGAAGAAAACAAGTGTTGAGTGGATGGAGCAATCGGAACCCTTGGGCACTGTTGGTGGAATGTAAACTGCTACAGTCACTGTGGAAAACAGTAGGAAGGTTCCTGAAGAAATTAGAAATGCAATTACCATATGAACCAGCAATCCCACTTTTGGATATATACACAAAAGAATCAAAAGTAGGATTTTTAAAAGACATGTACACCCATGTTCACTGCAGTTTTTACCAATAATGAAGATATAGAAACACACAAAGGCCTATCATGCAATGAAATAATAGAAGAAAATTTTATATATATATATATATATATATATATACACACACACATTGGATTATTATTCAGCCATTAAAGAAAGGAAATCCTGCTTTAGTGATAACATGGATGAACCCAGAGAACAACACGTTAAATAAAAAAAAAGCCAGACACAGAAGGATAAATATTACATGGTTCCACTTAAAGGAGCAAAAAGCATAGTGACAGACAGTAGAAAGGTGGTCACCAGGGATCTGGGTAGAGGGAATGATAAATTGCTGTTGAACAGGTGTGAAGTTTGAGTCATGACGCTCTACAGCAGTGTCTGTAACTGACAGTACCATGTCGCACAACTTAATATTTGTTAAAAGGGGAGATCGCATGTTAAGTGTTGTTACCACAGTCAAAAAAAGCTGCTCAAATCAAACCATATAAAACATCATGCCAATTTTTTAAAAGACCCTTATAGACAATTGGTGAAATTCGAACACCATTTGCATATTTGTTGAAATCCATTCTAGTGAAATTAATGATAATTAACATTCAGTTAAAAGTAATAACTAGGACATAGTTACTAAGTCATTGTCTCTTAGACTTCAATAAAATTTGATGTCTGTATGATGAATAAAATTATGGAAAATCTAAAACTAAATAATATTAGCTGCATATTGTTGATTATTCTTGTTGGTTAACAAGCCCATGGGGATTTATTATCCTGCTTTCCCTGCTTTTGTATAATTTTTGAAAATTCCATAATAAAAAAATCAAACAAAAATAAATAAACCCAATTTCCAGGAAAAAACTAGTCACAAAATGCGAACACAGTGACAGATCAATGAATTCACCAGCTGTCAGCAAAATAATTTGCAGGTTCTAAGAAGAGTCAAAAAGAGAAGAAAAAGAAACTGATGTGATAAACTATGATTGTAACCTAACACGAGTGTGTAATAGCAGCAAAGTAGAGAGTTTTGAGAATCAAAGGTAATCTAATCAGAGAAAGTGCTTTGAAGAATTAAATTTGCAAATAGCTATAAATATAGTCTTATAATTAATAGTGCCAAGTCAGTTTGGAATTTAACCGCAAGTTGTTAAGAATTTTTCTTCTTTTTTATCAAAAGCAATTTAAATCTCTATAGCTTTTCTCCCTCTTTTTAATGGTAATTTTGTTAGACAAGCTTCAAATTTTGTGCACTGTAATAAGAAATGAAAGCCATGATTTGGAATTGGAACTGGCAGCAATAATGTTGGGACAGGTTCAAATGAAGCCCATCACTTGAGTAAAAATTTAAAACCTGCATCTGCTGTGCTGTGCATCTCAGCTCAGGGCCAATGAGAGATTTATCAGAGAAAGTAAGAAGATGCATGGAAGAAGAGGGTAAGTGTTCTAAAAGTCTTTGTGGACTGGAGTAAATCTTGAAACCTTGGATTTGATCTCTAGAAGATGGGCTTCTAGGTCTAATTATAGGCTAACATTTGACATAAGTGGAAAAAAGTAAGATACTATGAAAGCAAGTCTCTAACAAAGGTAGACACTATATTACATGACACAGGCATGTAAGTTCCTGCGGGAACCAGAGAGGCCCATTACTGGGAGGTTAATCAGCACCAGCAAATGGAAAACAAACTAGATAATGGGGTTTTCAGGAACTTGCCCACCTGACTCGTTTCCAGCCAATGGTTGTCTTGCTGAAACCAGAGGCCTTTTGTGCACAGTTCTCTAGAAATTTTTTAGGAGCATCTGGAAATTTAAATGATTTTGTGAAACCTTCCTGTTATATAATTTTGGCAAGACATTCAAATTTATGAAGCCTTTGTGGGTCAACTCCATGCCTAGAACAAGGCTCAACCGCAGGCCACTTTACATAGTTGCAAACTCTGTTTAATGAGCATTCATATTTTAGCCCTGTCTTCCTATTTTTTTTTTTTTATTTTCAACTGGTTGAGGATAAGCTGTAATAATTTTCTCCCATACAACTTACTCTCTTGTACCTCATTAATATATTTTAATATTTTACTGATGTTCCAGACTTTAAAAGAGAAGGCTATTTATGAATCCTTGTTCATTTTTTTTTTTTGTTAAATACTTTTCCAGAGAACACACAAGAGTGAAAGAGAATGGAGAGATAGTTGGTGGGGAGGAACTATGGACTAATCTTTAAAAGTTACATTTTCTTGGTCATATAAAGGCCTTGTTGCTAATGAAACCCAAGGTTTTATATGAACTTTCAAGGTTTTATATGAACTTCCAAAGAACAAAGTGTGTTCCTTTCATATCTGAAAAGGTTGTGAATCACCACTTATTACCTATACTTCTGCACATAACAAAGACTTCAAATGACTCTTCCACTGGTTAGTTGATTGTGCTTTATTCTCATAAGAGGGCAACACAGCTCTCTCAGACCTTAACTCTGGACCAACTTGGTGTGTAAGTGAAATATTTGGGAGTAAACCTAGCAATGGTGCAGTGTTTATTTATGGAGTCTTCAAGCCCCCAATGCTATAAAATGGGAGACCCACAGATGCTGGGGGAAGCGGGTTGTAATGGAGAGAGAATTGGGCTGGGAATTGGAAATTAGGTCCCAGTCCCAGCTCTGCTACCAACAAGCTGTAAAAACCTCTCTGCTCCTGGGTTCATTATTTATTTACTATTTATACCTTTCTTATTTCTAAAACAGATTGGAGGTAGCTTTCAATAAAAACCACTAATGTATCAGAACTCTTTTACAAGGCAATAACCTGAGATAAAAAAAGAAGATCGTTATAGCAGCAAGTCTAAGCTAAGGGAATATACTATATTAGAGCACAAAATGCTGCTGTGTGCACTGTAGCTACAAAGCAAAGCAGGAAATAAATGGTGTGACTGTCATAATCTGTGGGTCTCGATTTTCTTATTTATAAAATGGGTGGGAAATTTGAGTTAGATGAAGGCATTTGTAACTATGACTCAGGAATATATTACAAAATGATATCTACATTTCTCTTTTTTAATTAAATTAAATCTACTATTATAGAGGTAACATTGGTTTACAATGTGGTGCATGATTTGGACGAAGAGGCTCATAACTTCTTCAATGTATGTGACGAGAGGTCACTCTCCACCAAAGCACCACAGTTCTCCACCTTAGTTCCTCAACCTGCACAATCAGGCAGGATATTAGTCCAGGGATGATGGGACAATTTGGGGTCAGGTAATGGTAACTGATCTAACTTTGTAACCAGAGATCTATAAGAATAAATAACAATGCTAATGAAAATAGTGGCATGATTTAAAAGGAGTGAAAACTCCAAATCCTACATTGCTCAGTAGACTGCTCATGTGCTTGAAGTTCAGACACAGAAGAATCTGTTATTAGGAACTGATTAATTTCATACTAGCTCTTTCTATGAAGAAGACTGAAAGTTCCCGTGTTGAACCAGAAACACCTAGAAGGTTTTTTATCCATATTGATTAGCTATTGCTGTGTAGAAAAAAAGTTTTGAAGGCCAGTAAGTTGCAACAAAATAAAAGATAGAGGAGGTATATGGCCAGAGGAGATTATCATCTAAATGATTGGAGGAGATAATGAATGTGGGGTATTATTGAAAAAAAAAAATGGAAAGGGCTTTAGAAAGTAGAAAAGAAATCAAAACTAAGTTGATTGATATAGAAGAATGAAATAAAACAGATCTGTTTGCATAAAAGATAATTCACAGAGGCATCGGAAAAAGTGGAAGGAATTGTACTGCCTTTCCTACTTAGGGGGATAAAATTCCTTTAAAGCACTCTATTTTAACCAAGGGCAATTTTGCTCCATTTAGAAATATCAGGAGATGTTTTGATTGTTGCAACTGGGGAGTGTTACAGGCATGTAATGGGTAGAAGCCAGGCAGTGCAATACAGGACAGGCCCTTAAAACAAAGAATTACCTGGTCCTATATGTCAACAATGTAGTGGTAGAGAATCCTGTCTTTCAGATAGGGCCCCTCAGGGGTCACTAGTGTAAACTTCTAAGTTCTTCTTTTCTTGAGTTAATTTACCATGACCCAACTTGCTTCCCACAACCAATGTAGAAGTTGTTCAGGCTTTTTCCAATGGTCCCTGTGATGATTCTGGGGCCCATTTTTTTCCACTGACCTGATCCTTGAAACATTAATAGGAGGCTAGGCTCAAATCCAACCCAAGTCTGTTATCTTTTAAAATGTTCCAATTTAAATTATTTTCTGCCTTTTTCTGTGACTTTCTTCATTTGATGCCCAATGGAGTGGTGTTTTGACTGATGGGGAAGTAACCTTCTGGTTATGACTCATTCTATTCCTTCAGTTTGACTCTCTTTCTGATGTTCTGAGTTGTAACTCAGATAAATAACACTCATGATGGTCAACTTAATGGGGAGAAAGCATTGTCAGCATTTTTTAGTGTATGAGCAGCTTTGGAAATATGGGGTGACCACATTGTGCTTCTCAAGGTTCTGTCTTCATTCCAAACTCAATCTTTTTTTTTTTTACAGGATTTGAAGATTTATTTATTTATTTATACAAACACTGGGTACAGTCAGAAGCGCGGGAGGGTGAGAGAATTCACCAGAGCCAGAGCAGGAAAGAGAACAGGCAGACTGACAAAGTACAATGCTGAGGGGAGCAGTGGGTGGCAGGAGGGGTCTGCACACCATGTGGGACCCTCACCCAGTGGCCTGGGATGGAACCGGCGCTACAGAGGCTGCGGGCAGCTTTGCAACCCAGCGCTCAACTGCTGCGCCACCGGGGAGGCCCCCAAACTCAATCTTAGTTGTTGACATTATGGAGACAGCCCTTAGGTTACTGATACTCTGGCTCAAAGGAGATGAAGCAAATCAGATGGGAGTAAAAGAACTAGAGCCAAAAGTATTGCTTCTAAGAGAACAGGAGAAATGTAGTTTTAATTGCATGACGAGAAAGATATTAGCACCCATTTTTGAGATCTTTGACATCTCATTTTCTCCGGGATTTAAAAAAAAATTGTTGCATGCTGAAAATTTACTTAACCTAAACTTTTTAGTTTAGAAATCAGAAGAGAATTCAATGGAACCTTTTGGGGGATCTTAAGAGCTCACAGTGGCTCTGATTTGAATTGAACATTATTATAGAAAAATTTGACCTTTGCCAACTGTTTCAAATGTCAATTTCATCTGAGGCGTCTTCTATAGGGGGATATTCACAGCTTTTTCTGACATTTTTCTTCATGATTGACATTCACCAGAAATTTCTCCCTAGTCATTCATTTCATTAACATTGTTATTGCTTTTGGTTGGCACTCATCCCTCTACCTAATCTTGTAAAGATCACATGGCATCTTGTTCCTAAAATAAAATTATTTTTCTTGTACACATACACCCCATATGAGAAACCTACAGAAACCCACAAACACAGCCTATTGTACATGGAGGAGGCAGCAAGAGAATTTGTCCTCCCAACCCCCAGGTAGACAGATATTTTCAGTGATAGCTTTATTTCTCACAAATGTTTCAGAACAGGTGGAAAAGAGGAAGTGTTTATCCCTGTACAGTGTGTGTTCCTAATTCCCAGGACAATAAAGAGCCATTCCATGGATATCACAACTACCCTTTCTGCAGTCGAAATAGAAAATAGCATTATAAAGTTAACTAAAGATGTATCTAGGAAGGTTCATTAGAGCACAATGAAAGGGAATTATAGCAATTTCTTCAAGAGTTCATCGCACATATGTGCAATCGCAGGCAGGTCTGGGTGCATATAAAACAGAATGCATCTCACTTTTTTTGCTCTCCACAGTGGATCCTGAATTTTAGGATTTATGAGCTGTCAGAATTTCAATAAGTGAAAATGTCATCCTACTTCTAATGATATATTTGATTAAACTGTGTGGATATGTAATAGAGATTCTTCAGGAGTTTATTGAGACCAGTCAGTACCTAAAGTGTTCTCTTTATTGGTAACCAGTATTGATTGAATACTTTGTGCATGCATCAGACACTACGGCCAGGGTCCCACACAGGTTATTTTATTCAGTTCTCCTCTGTCTTAGAATTATGTGCTCCCAAATCATCCCTTTCAAGAGAAATATATGTTTTAGCCTCCCTGAAGTTAGATGGGCCATGGGACTAAGTTATGATCAATAAAATGTGGGCAGGAACAGTGCAGACCATTTTCAGAGTTTTAGTGATATTTGCCTGTGCCTTTGTTTTACACTGTCTTTGTCTCTTTTTTCTTCAATGGGTGGCTGGAGGGAGGGGGTCCAGGGAGTACTTTGAGGTCCATGAGAACCACCGAATGAAAAGACCCTAGATTCCATGGGTGAGACCACTCAGAAACGCCAATAATGAGAATATTAATAGACAGCTTTTCATAAGCGATCAATAAAGTTAAATAATGTTAAGCTACTGAGATTTCATTGCCATTTCTGTGGAGCAATTATTATTTAACTTGCTTAATGAAGCAATTGTTAACCAGAAAAAGGGTGTTATAATATAAAACTTAAATGTGCAGGATTTGCTTTAGACATTTGGTGATAGGCAGCAAGAAGACTGAGAACAGAAGCTCAAAAGATGGGAAATCAGTGGCAAAATACTCCACAAAATTATCACCTGAAATAGTGATGAGGGCAAACCACATGCCCACTAAACCAGTAGTTCCAGTGGAAAGAATTTAGAAGATTCAAGCTGTTAGCATCTTAGATACTATTGTCCTCTCTGACAAGGCACAGGATGAGATGGAGTCAGGAAAACCTTGGCCAATTCTCAAGTTGATATGAAAGGGAAAGGGGAGTGTCACAAAGTGAGGTCCTTAGTTCTAGAAAAGCCCTCTGCTCTAGACATAAACAATGAGGTGGATGTGGAGAAAAAGGAACTCTCCTGCACTGGTGGTGGGAGTGCAAAGTGGTCCAACCACTATGGAGAGCTGTGTGGAGATTTCTGGACCTACTAAACATAGAGCTTCCATATGATCCAGCAATTCCACTCCTAGGTATTTACCCAAAGGACACAGAAACATCAATTCCAAAGAGCACCTGCACCCCTATGTTTATAGCAGCACTATTTACAATAGCTAAGCTTTGGAAACAGCCCAAATGCCCAAAAATAGATGACTGGATCAAGAAGATGTGGTACATATACACCATGAAATATTACTCAGCATTCAAAAAAGATAAACACATGCAATTTGCAGCAACATGGATGGTGCTAGAAGGGATCATGCTCAGCAAAATAAGCCAGAAAGAAAAAGAAAAATACCAGATGGTCTCACTCATAGCAGGAATCTAGAAAACTTAAATAAGGGACCAGGAAAATGAATAACTGTAAGAAAGTGAAAATCAAAATCAACAAAAAACTATGAACCAGAGATACTCTATGGGGGTTGGGGGGCAGGGAGGGGAGGGATTGGGGTCAAAATAAGGGGGTTGCAATTGTATGGGGAATATAAAAATAAAATTTAAAAAAAACAATGAGGTGGAATTTTAAAAGATTGCGTGCCAGTGGCTTAATAAAACTCAGAGAAGTAAAAATGCATTAAAATAATCAAGTTAAGAGTTTAGCTTCTTATTCAAGTCTGGAAGCCCCATTATTTTGGAAAAGACACAGGATTAAAAACATAAAGAAGATTTGTAAAGAAAGTTTCGGAAAGAAAAGTGAGTGAGGATTTGTCATATCAAACTATTTGTAATCAAAAGATCATATGCATTACAGGTTGAATTGTGATCCCCCCAAAACTCATTTGTTGAAGCCTTCACAATAACTCAGACTATGATTTATTTATTTATACAAGCACTGGGTAAAGTCAGAAGTGCAGGAGGGTGAGAGAATTCACCAGAGCCAGAGTGAGGAACAGAACAGGCAGACTGATGAAATACACTGCTGAGGGGAACAGCGGGCATGGCAGGAGAGGTCTGCATGCAATGTGGGACCCTTGCCAGTGGCCAGGGATTGAACCAGCACTGTAGAGGCTGCGGGCAGCTTCGCAGCCCAGCGCTCAACCACTGCACTACCAGGGGAGGACCTTCACTGATAGCTTTTAAAAATATCTTCCAAAATCTCTTTCCCTCTTACAAAATTCCTTTCCTCTCTTTGCCTTTCCTTTCCTCAACTTTGGCTGAATAATTAAAGGGGCATCTAGTGAATGCCAGGATTCAGAAGAATCAAGAATTTCTATAGCAAATGAAATGATCCAGATATCAGAGTGTCTGCCTCAAAGGGTAGCTTCCGGGAGAACTGCACTATCTAGGACATTCTCATTGGATTTATGGGAACAAGAAATAATAAGCTTTTATTTGGTTAAGCCATGAAATTTCATGATTTGTTATTGAAGTAGCCAGTATTACTTTTTGTGACTCATATTATTCCCGATCATCCAGAAAAATAACAGCAGCAATAACTTTTCAGGGGACTTTCTCAGAGATTACTAAATTGCTTAAGATTGCATAGTAAGTTAATTTGTGGTGGGTTACGACATTGGGATTGAGTTTTCATCCCAGATTCAAGACCTAAGCAACTTTCACATTATGTGCAAATACATAGAATATGTGTTTTTTCAGCATGGTGGGTGTACAGATCTGCTCTATCAGTAGTGTCAACACACATGCAACCACATGTGTATATGAACACAACATTTGTAGTAAATTATTTTGACAACCATGTGATGAATCACAGTGACTCAATTGAGTTAAGAATGAGGAAAAACTCACCAATGTCAGAAAAACACTACTTGACTCTATCCTTGCTAATTTATAGCAAGGATTATGAATTATGAACATGACAAAGGGGGTGGCTATTACAATGTGAAATGGCAATTGCTATAGAATATTTGAAAAAATCACTAATGAGGCAGTCTAGGTCTCAAAACAGCCATCCGAATGCCAACTGTAAGTAAAATAATGCTGCTGACTGGGGTTTTTGCAACAGCACAAACACTAGTGGACAGACTTGCAAGACTGCAGAGAGAATGGGTTGAGCTAAATGGTCACCTGGAGGTGGAAGCTTTAGACTCTCACAGCTCACGACACACATTAAAGTCCTAATGAGAAATCTCATCCCAAGCTACTTGCTTAGTGATGATTTCCCAAGATAACTAGTCATAGAGGGAGCTAAGAAATTAAGTACATCAGGATTACCATGATGATAGAAATCAAACTGCATTTGTATAAGGAGAGAGAAGAAACAACTGGAAGAATTTTTTTTTTTACCAGTGTTCCCATAGATTTATTGACTACTTTCCTTTGAATATTGAATTCACATTCAATTTTACTGACAATGTATTTTGATCAGACAGAATTGGATTTTTCCCTTGTATTCAGATGATTAGGTGCTGACTATCGACCTGAACAGTAGGTAACTGGTAACAAATGGTCCTGATGTCACAGCAGAGAAGAAACAGATGTATGATTCTACATCCCATAAGTATTCAAAAAGGCTGGCTTAGTGCAGAAGGACTCATGAGTAAATGTATGGTCTCTGTTGCCATTACAAGATACTTCAGCCATTGTGCTGAGATCACTGACACTTGTTAGGGGTGTCAGTGTTAAACTCGTTAGGGGTTTTATTGAATCTTTCTCTCCTTTCCCCTCTCCCTCCCTCCTTCCTTCCTTCTTAATAGATGTGGCTATGTTGCCATTGATCTTAGAAGAGCCCTACATGATCAGTGGCATTGTGAACCTTTTTGTTTTGCAAAGATAAAAATCATCCTTCACATAATTCTAATCAACACCATGTAAAACACACAAGCAATGAGAAAACTCTAAGGGACGTCCCCTGTCATTCTCTCTCTAGTATCCTCTTCCTTTCTCAATCTGGTCCCCTCTCCTCCATTAACTCATCATTTTTGCCCCCACCCTCTGTTCTCATAGTGGTTCCAAGGCACTTCTAGAAAGATTGTACTTCTTTCTATCGACTCTCTGTGAGTTAGCAGGACATTTTTCCCCTTTGGTTTAACTCTTTTTGGATAAACATTTCTCAAAGCCCCCAGACAAGGTGTCTGCTGGTTTCAGATAGCCCTCGAGGAGATCCACACACAGACGATGCCCTCAATTATACCAGTGTTGCTCCTTCTGCCCACCTGGTACTTGGGAGGTAGCTGGGGGAGGAAAAGGGGCTCCATTTCATACACATCTGGAGTTAAATTCAACTCAGCCATAAATGCCCTGCCCTTAGACAAAATCCTTCATCTCTGAACCTCCACTAACTCATTAGCAAGGACAAAAACAGCTCTTCAATTTCACATCATAGTATAGATGTATGCATTTCAGAATATAAGTACTTGGCAATTATATAATCACAGATTGTGGTGTATTCAAGTCACCTAGTAAATATCAGCTGCCTGGCAGCTCAAGTCTATCTTTTTAGCCTTTCAATTAAGTATGCAGGATTTTTAATTCTTTGTTTTTCTCCTATGACTTTCTTTGTATTCAGCTAGGGGGTCCTCTTGTGTTGCTGCAGATTAAGATAAAGACACTTGCAGGTCCAGGATAGTGGGTAAAAACAACTTCCCTCTGTTTGCCTGGCTAACAAGGATAAATGACTCTATCTCTGTGGTTTATGTTGAAGGCCTGATAATGCATCTCCAAGAAGCACTTAGCAAGAATCCTCATAAATATGGCTATAATGCTTATTCAAAGTACTCTATTTTCAAGGCCAACTATACAAATGAAGGATGAAAACACACAAAATGGGTCACTAAAATTAGCCTGTACTATTTGTGAGGCAGATAATAATAATAATACAGTGTGTTGTCTTTTCGAGCCTGTATTGCAAGGAACTTTAGTTCCATAAGAAAGATTTATTGCAAGAATAAGACATTTATTCTCTTCCATCTTGATGTGATGTCTGCTGGTCTGGGAATGCAGGTCACAGGGATATATTGCTAAAATTATACACTTTAGAAGGTTTTTTCTTCCTAAACCTTGATATTTGAATATTACCTAAACTCCATTTGTTTTCCTTAATAAAACGCAAACCCTGCACCTCTTCCCCTTAGCTCTCTCATAATCATATCCTACATGAATAGAAGAGAACACAGAAGTAATTTAACATTAACAAGAGATAAAGGAGAACAGTTGTCTGGTCATAACAGAGAAACTCCACTTAATCCATACTGATCTAGAGTTCATTGGAGGGCAAATAATTGAGATCTGAGAAGGCAGATTTTGCCTCAACAGAAGGACAGGAACTGAAAAATATTATATACCCATTTTGTTTGATCTGCTATGCTTTAAATTTTTCATTTTTATAGCATTTATTTATTTTTAAAACTTGTCATTTAATTTTATATTATTATTGTTGTTGTTATGATTTTCTTATTGTTAATTTTGGGGAGAGTATTTGATTTCTCCCCTCAGATGTAGTCCCAGTAATTCTTCCACCACCATAGCACCCGCGATCCATCCTCATCAGCCCTTTGCTCTTCCCTCTCCTGTTCTGATGCCTCCCCCCACCACTCCTGATCTATGGTCAGTTTGCAATAAAACTTGCCATTTTAGACTGGAGAATAAAAAGAATAGGCCAGTGATGTTTATGTGGCTTGATGTGTGGCCACTCAGCTATGACAGCATAAGTGTCATTCATCTGAGTTTATCATCAACACTAAAACTTATACTTTTCCATTCCACCCTTCTAAACCTGTAACCTCAGGAACACTTTCTTGTCTGGAGCTACTGAAAAAGCCAACCAGTGGCTAACAGTGTGATAAGTATTCTATCAGAAATAAGTGCCCGGGGCCTCCCTGGTGGCACAGCGGTTGAGCGTTGGGTTGCGAAGTGTACTTCGTTAGTCTGCCTGTTCTGCTCCCCGCTCTGGCTCTGGTGAGTTCTCTCATCCTCCCACGATTCTGACTGTACCCAGTGCTTGTATAAATAAATAAACAAATAAATAAATAAATAAATAAATAAATAAATACATAAATACATAAATAAATAAATAAATGTTAAAAAAAAAAAAGAAAATCCTCCACTGGTGGAGGGTGAACTTCCGTGACACCCTCACATGTATTTTCCTGTGCCATCTCTCTCTTCACTGCTGTCCTCCTTGTCAGGCTGCCAAAAGCTGTATCTGCATGTATTTCAACAGTAGCAGTTGCTTCAATCCCTATCACCTGTGCCAAGAGCTTTATAAATACGACAACATTTAGTCTCTGGAACTTACCTGTTTTATGGCCCCAGTTTTCAGGTAAGGGAAATGAATTTCAGAAAAGGAAAAGCAGCTTAGCTGCTGTCCCACTGGTGGGTATTTTAAAGCTGCAATGCTAACCTGGCTCCATCTGACTCAAAAGAAAGACCACACTTTGATGTGGATATCAAAGATCTCAAACTATTTGGAAGCCAAAAATTACAACAGAAGAAAAGATCAACTTTTTGCATGAGGGCGATGTGCCTTACTTAAAACAATACCTTGCACAAGTAACTTTGAGGATGAAAGAGGTGCTGAAACTGGTCTTGCTGGTTGGCCTGCATGTTATCAGTTTTACATCTTTTCCTATAGCTTAGCTACCCACAAGGCGCTCATTTTCACTTTCCAGCTTGTCAATGTTTCTCATCTACTACTGGGAAATATGGCAGGGCATTATCACGCTGCCTCTGTCCCTCAAGTTGAAAAAATTGGTTAGAACTATTGGAGGAAAACAAAGGGTTTATCTACCCCTACTGACATCTTGGCACCTCCTGAATGTTGAGGGAATTGATATCATTGTGACATGCAACTTCATTTAGATTTAGTTCCATAAATATAAATGAATGCACAACTATATGAATCAATAAGCAAACAACTAAGTAAATAAAACTTCAGAAAAATCCCTTTGCTGAGAAAAGATTTCAGATTTTATACATTTAGATTTTGTTAGTTCCGTTTGCAATAACAATTTTCTTCCCCCCTCTCTGTCTTTCTGTCTCTCTCTGTGCCTCTCTCTCTCTCTCTGAAGCTTACACTTGGGCCTTATCTCTCTGTATTAAAATCATTTTTGGAAAGCAAGGATCATGGTATACAGCATTCAGGTGGGAGAGGTTGATATTCTACATGAATATAGCAGGAAATAATAATATCCTGCCTTTTATTTTGAGTCTCCCTACTGACTCACTCCCTCTAAATCACCATGTAATCAATCTGAAGCAACAACATGCAACAGCATTAAAATTAGGGATGTTTGGAGAGGGAATTAGTCTACTCACTCATTATTCTTGATTAATAGAAAATTATCCTGCTAACATTTACTGTGCTATTCATTTGTTATTTGGAAGTGATTAGCTACAAATAGCAGTTAAGAACAAGCCAGTTTTGGAGTTTCAGGCACAGCTGTAATTACCTCCACAGTGCCTCTTCCCTCAAATATTCCTTCCTCAATTGAAAAGAGCTCACCCCTCCATTCCTTAATCTCTTGGATATCAGCCTTTTCCTCAATGAGGGTGAAGTCAGGGGCCCTGTTCACATTCACCTCATTCATGAAGATCTAAAAGTCTTCAGAAAAGGAGCTTATTTTATTGCCCAAAGCTGAGAAACAGGAAGTTCTGTTTTGCAAATTTCCTCATTACTCACCTTAAGTCTTCAGCATATTCCTCATGCCCTTACTTTCCTCTCAGAAGGAAGCTGAGGGCCTCTGTTCAGAAAGCCTCACTGTTAGCTTCTGAAATCCCTGCTTCTCTCCTTACTGTTTCTTTCCCTTTCCCTTTTAACTCTACTTACCACATAACACACACACACACACACACACACACATTTCCTCTCCATTGGTGGGGGGTTGTTCCCAGGATATCACATATGCCCTGAGCATTACTAGATAACTCACACTGATGTCTCCCAGTTACATTTCCTTTGTATATTCTACTCCCCTATTCAGGGGACTAAAGTTACCTTGCTGTGACAAATGAATTGATTTATACACAATTGTTAATGTCTAAAAACTAGCTTGCCAAAGGGTTAA
This sequence comes from Talpa europaea, assembly GCF_964194135.1. NCBI lineage: Eukaryota > Metazoa > Chordata > Mammalia > Eulipotyphla > Talpidae > Talpa > Talpa europaea. The sequence continues at coordinate 16,840,283 of NC_140077.1, forward strand.
TCATCCTGTAATATTTATATTTTGTTACTTTTCAAGGACTTAATGCATTAATTCTCAGCCCCAAGTGTTCATTGTTATCATCCAAAAGCCCTTATATGTTCTTAATGTCTGTGGTCCATGTCAGAGTTAGAGGATTGAATCTGAGTCTAGGAAATGGCTCTTGTTAGAACTTTAGGTATCTGTGACAAGATAGTGGGGAATTTTTTTTTAAGTCAGCTGGCCAATAGTACCCTTAAATTCACGGTTTATGAGATGCTTTTTCTTTCTATTCTTTCTTCCCCTAAGTCCAAACCTTTTCCCTATTTTTACAACTGAACCAATTTTATATGCATGTATCTGTTTTTAAAAGACAGGTTTATTAGGAAAAGGAGAAAGAAAAAGAGAGGCACCAGCATTGTCACAGACAGGCAGAAGAGCTGCCACAACTGAATCAATTTTTAAACTTGATCCAAAGAATCATTCAAGAGGAGGGCACTTACTTAATCTCGCACTCTATTCCAGAGCTTTGCATTAGAATCTGTAGGAATCTGCTTTTTAACAAATTGTGGAGACAAACTACACAACACTTAAATTTGAGAACCACTTTGCCCAAGGCAAAGCCAACATCTAGCCCTACTCATATAAGAAGATGATTTAATGTAGGATTTGTTATTTTTTTTCTTTCTCTTAGTGACCTGACAGTGAGCCATTGGTTCCAGGCATCAAAATATATACTCCAAACACATTTTAGCCATCTTCAAGAGTATATTACTTTTTGAAAAAAATGGATACATTCAATAAATTGCTTGATTAATAGTTACACTATGTATGTCCAGCTCTGCCCACACCCTCGCCACTTAATTCACCATTTAATTATACAAAAAACATGCATGGCGGTGAGCACAAGAAACTTGGTTCGCTCAGGGAGCACATGGTTCAGTCAGGGAGAATGGTGGAAATTCAACTAACACAAGGCAGAAGTAGTGAGTGCTAAAATCAAGATTTGAGACAAGAATAAGCATGAATGCTTTCGAAAAGACCTCATTTGATGGAGACAGATGAAGCAAGCTTGGAGAAATGGGCTGGTTTATAACAGGCACTTAGGATCAAAGTCAGACAAACTGATGAGAGCCATGATGGGCTTGGTTTATTCTGCCCCTCACCCCCAAGACCTTTCACCCCTCAAGTCTTTCTGGTGAATTATTTAATGAAGTTGTTTCTGTTGCTGGAACATTCTTTAACCATATTGTATATGTTTAAGGAATAAAGATTCACACTTCTTCTGGTATGTGTCATTACACCACATCCTTTCTGGTTAAATATTTTTACCCCCAAAGCCTTGCTCTGGCTCATGTCCTTTATGACCCCCTAGTTCCCTCAATGCTGAGCTCATCACCCTTCCTTAGACACACTCTTCCCTTTGCAGTCTCTGCTATGCTAAAAGCATCATGCTGAGCTCCGCTGTAAGGGATGCTGTTTATATAACTGACTCCACACAAGGTTGTCATCTACTGGGTAGCAGAAAGCCTGTCTGACTCAGCTTTGTCTGGCCAGCACTCAGCAGAGCTCTGGGCAGGCAGTAGGCACTTGATGCACATTTATGGACTGAAAATTTTGATTATGGAAAAGAGCCCAGTTTGTCTCCTGACTCTACAGTTTTTGGTATCTACAATGTCATGTAATTTTTTTTTTTAATTTTCTAGAGGCATGTCTTATTTATTTATTATTTGTTTGTTTGTTTGGTTTATACATGCACTGGGTACAGTCAGAAGAGCGGAGGGTGAGAGAATTCACCAGAGCCAGAGCAGGGAGCAGAGCAGGCAGAAGGACCGAAGAAGACCTCTCCTGCCGCCCGCTGCTCCCCTCAGCAGTGTATTTCATCAGTCTGCCTGTTCTGCTCCCTGCTCTGTCTCTGGTTGGTCTTCTCACCCTCCCGCACATCTGGCCTGTACCCCGGTTCTTGTATAAATAAATCAAAAAAAAAAAAAAGAAAATAGTATCTCTGGTATAGATACAATAGTAAGATGAGTAAATACATGTACAGTGTAGAGGAGAGGCTTGGTACATTGTAAGAGGTCAATAAATATTCACTAATTTTTTTAGTAATAAAATTAAATGTCCTTTATATCATTTTCCTTATTATTCATTTTACAGCTTACAGGTTGAAGGGCTTGGTCAAGTAACTAGCAATGAATACATCTGTGACATTGTATCATATAAAGAATCTCATCCTGAGCAATTAAACCTTTTGTGGATATTATCCTGTACTACTATGTGGCTATAAGTATCTTATAGCCACTGGCACAGAGAGGTCCCAGGCTAGTCACACAATCAGTCAATGGAACCACTCAAACCAGACTCTAAACTTCTCAGGTCAATGCCACCTACTCTCCCAGGAAGGACTGAATTTTTTCACAGCATGTCCCAATTTCCAAATGACATGCATGCCAAACAGATACAGCAGTGATGTCAATTTCAACTTTCCACTCTAACTAATGGATGTCTGCTGAGCCTGGAACATTGTCTAAGTCATCTTATTTTTCCTCCTCTATTGCTGGAGAAAAACCCTGAAGCAGTGCCTGGCATGAGCTGTTTTACAGGCAAAAGCAATTGGTCCACATGTTCCAAACCTAAGCAGTGTTTTTCCACCTTCAGTGGTTCTTCCCCTACCTGAGGACATTTGGCAATGACAAGTTTGATTATCACAGCTGGGAGAGATTGCTAGAATCAAATGGTAGAGCTCAGAGATGATGTTCAACATCCTACATGTGTAGAACAGCCTGACAACAAATAAATATCACCAGTGCCATGTTTGAAAAACTGCTCTGAGGTCAGGTCACTGCCTGAGCATGGATTTAAAGAAATGGTATACATTTTAGTTTCCCATCTGCGGCTCTGTTTGGGGTAGCATTAGAGGAAAAGATTAAACAAAATGGAAGGTGAAGATGAGAGAGAAGGGCAAAAAGACCTGCTTTTGACAATAGCACTGACTATATGCTTTAAGCCTCTACATCCCAGCAACCCAATTCACTACCTTTCTCTGGCAACAGATAAGCTGAACAGTCATTTGACTGCTGGTTTCAATGACTATAGTACCCAGCAAGAACACTGTGCCTTAAGAGCAGCTTTGTGGATTCTGTGGTCTGACCTCCTGCCCTTTAATAAGACTAAGTTCCCTTTGTGATCTCAGTTCACAAGGATTGGGGGACTGGGAGCAGAAGCCTTGTTTGATTCATTTTACCCTTCAGTTTTCTTTAAAATTGCACACGTCACAATGGAGGCCCCCAGGTGAGAAATGAAGAAGTAGGCATCAAATTGGATAAAATAATAAAGCAACAGGAGTCACAACCCCTTTCCTCCCTAGTTGCCTTTCTGCAATATTCTGTCTATAAAGCAAAATCTTCTGATGGTCCCTAAACCATTCCAACTTAACATGCATGTCACACTTTAGTAATTATTGGTCATAATTACAAAGAAACTACCCAATCTTTTACAGAGAGATTATTTCAGTTTCTAATTCCAAAGTCAGTGAGTTAGCACTATTATAGCTATGTGGATACATTATTTGTGTTCATGCCTTGATGCTTCAAAAGAATTTGTTAACATGGAAAGATATAATGTTTCATTTTTGCAGCTAATCCCTCCTCGAAATCCAAAATTTATAGTATTTAGGATGTATCCAGTTTAAAAATGTATTAGACTTAAAATGAACTATTATTTCTCGAGATATTAAAATTTAGAATTTTAATAGATAAGTGGGGAAGGTGTGAATTTCCATAAACAAACTGTGGTTTTTCTCTATCAAGATATATTATTCTCTTGTGATTTACCTAGTGTTCTAAAATCCAACTTTATGGCTACATGTTTGGAGATTTCATCTGCTAAAAGGTTTTCAGATATTTAATTATATTCCCTTCCTTCATAATCATTTGCCCATGAGTCCAATTGACTCTGGAGGCTATTGCAAATATGGTATTTCCCATTGTCATTAAAGTTTAATTCATTTGGTCCCAAATTCTTTCAAAATCATAACCAAAATTCTGTACTGCAGAATATAGTCAGAAACACAAGACAAACCACCTTGTAACATGCCTATTAAAAGAGGGAAAAATGTTAACAAAGTGGAGTTAAGCTTTCTCTACCAATGATCTATTTTTTGGTTTAAAAACCAATAGATAAATGATAATTTATTTGAGAATTTTTAATATACTATACATAGAAAAGACCAGGTCATATTCAGTCTAATGGGAGCAACGGAAAATGATGACTTCTAAAAGTGACCCTATTAAAACTTAATGCCATTCCTTTGCTCAACTGATCCCATGGCTTCCTAACATTTTCAGGAGAAATAGAAAAGATTAGCTTGTTCTTCCTGCAAAACTATAAACAAACTGGCCATCATCTCTCTGAGCTTGTCACCTAGTAGCCTCACTTTCTCTTTTGTTCCATTTCCACCCTCACAGTTAGATTCCCCCTTATTTCAGCAGCTCCCTCCCCCTGGAAGATTGGTTCTCATGACTTGAAGCTCATTCCCTCATTTTACGCAAATGTCAGCTTCTCCCTGAGACCTTAGCTAGCCACCAAACCAAAACTAAACCTCCACCAGGAAACTTCCTACCACAATTTTTTTTTTGAGTACTTTACACTACCATTCTGTATATTTTATGCATTATCTTGTTTTTTTCTTTTTCTTTTTCTTTCATTTCCTGCATTTGCATGTAAGCTTCATGAAGGCAGGGATTTCTGATAATATTTTTCATTGCCATATCCACAGAACTTGGAATAGTGCCTAGAATATAGTAGACACTCAATAAATAATTACTGAATTAACCACTATGGAGAGCTGTGTGGAGATTTCTGGACCTACTAAACATAGGGCTTCCATATGATCCAGCAATTCCACTCCTAGGTATTTACCCAAAGTACACAGAAACATCAATTCCAAAGAACACCTGCACCCCTATGTTTATAGCAGCACTATTTACAATAGCTAAGCTTTGGAAACAGCCCAAATGCCCAAAAATAGATGACTGGATCAAGAAGATGTGGTACATATATACCATGGAATATTACTCAGCATTCAAAAAAGATAAACACATGCAATTTGCAGCAACATGGATGGCGCTAGAAGGGATCATGCTCAGCGAAATAAGCCAAAAAGAAAAAGAAAAATACTGGATGGTCTCACTCATAGCAGGAATCTAGAAAACTTAAATAAGGGACCAGGAAAATGAATAACTATAAGAAAGTGAAAATCAAAATCAACAAAAAACTATGAACCAGAGACACTTTTTGGGGGGTGAGGGGCGGGAGGGGAGGGATTGGGGTCAGAATGGGGGGTTTGCAATTGTATGGGGGAATATAAAAATAAAATTTATTATTAAAAAAATAAAATTAACATACAAAAAATAAATAATTACTGAATTAAAGAATCAGGTTACAATTATGTTTATGGACTTCAAAAGCAAGACGTTAATGTGGGATTCACAAAGCACTAGGAAGCTGTTAGGAGCTTTTCAAGTCCATATGTTCTGTCTTACATAATCTTCTTTTTCTATTTCTATGATATAGATATATATATCACCTTCTCTGCAACCTTACTTTCATTGATTCAGTATATAACTACTAGGTTCCCATTACCTCAGTTCCAGTGAAGAATTTCACTAACTTCTCTAGACCTCTAAATTTCCACAGGAGCAATAATGCGTTTGACCAAAAATTGGTGTAAGATACTCTACCTTCCTCCCCCATCCCTCTGTCCAACCATTGGTAGCCAAAGGAAAAGAGCCACCACATATGACAAAACAGGACAGCAAGGGGTTCTTTCTATGGCTGCAAGGAAGAGTAATTTCTTAGATTTCAAACTACTTTCCAAATTTACATTTATACCTTTTCAATGATGTACAAAGAGACCAGTAGGAATATGTATATATTTAACAGGAAATGACATGCTCAACTCTAGTCTTGTTTGAATGAACAGAACCCTCTGTCCCATGCCATAAAGAATAATGAAATGGCGCAGACACCCTTGGCAAGGTTATAGTCTGAAGGGACCATAGCTAGTATTGGCAATCAATTTTCAGTACATTCAAAAAGTGCTTTTTTTTAATTTTTATATGCATATACCATTTCTCCTTTAATTCTGGAAACTCCATGTACACCCCCATGATAGAGTCATGATGATATTAACCACTGAATCAGAAAATAAATGACAAAGAGCTTTGAAGAATTCAGAACTTTTAAACAACTTTGTATTTCAGAAATCACAATGGTATCTATATGTAGTTAAAAATTATAGTGTATCTATATGTGACTTTTGTTATCACACATTGTTGTCCCCTTCTCTTACAACAGGTGTACCAGTCCCTGTCCATGATCAATGGGCTGAGAACTTCCTATGTTTCACCTACTGCACTCAGAACTTGAGATCATTTTGTCACTCTTTCATTGAATCAGAATATATTTACACATTAGTTCTTGTTGGATGTCCACTTGTGGTATATCAAGTAGGCGTGGACTCTGCCATATTGATCATACATGATTTGCTATCATTTGCTTGTTCTCTTGGAAGCTTGAATAATGATAACTATTTGAACATGAATTGAGTAATTTTTTCTTCTTATTAATTATTCACAAAAATGGTATAGTGTGGAAACTATTGTATCTCCATTAAAATAGATGAGAGAAGTTGCAGAGTTATCCAATGATTTGGTCATATATATAAAGCTCATAAGCAATATAGCCAGGACTTAGAGCTCCAAGATAGTTATATAAACAGAATATTAAAACATAATGCAATAAGTTTTCCAATGTTGGAGCTGACAAAACTTTATAGGGATTCACAGAATGACAATCTGTCAGAACATGCAATGGATAGATGCAGGAGAGCATGACATTTGGAAGCAGAAATGGGTGTGGGTCTCAGTCCCTTCACTAACAATACATGTGATCTCTACCAATCACTCAACCTCTAAATGTAGTGCTTCTTATTAGAAAAAATATAAATAATATGACCTTTCCACATTTTGTTTGATTAAATACTTAATAAATGATAAATGTCAAATACATGCCAGGTGTCATGTCTGAGAACTGTAGGGCCACACGTCGAAGGGAGCACACACGATAATTATTATTTTCTTTCACTTTTTGTCTTCCTTATTCACCTTTGTGTAGCAGTGAAAATTGGATAGAAAACCATGTCATCTATTTCAAGAGTACTCATTTAATTTAGCTGTCTCTGGGACAAAGAGCAGCTTTGACTCATCTCTGTGCCATGCTGTCTTTAGTTCACTGGGGTGTAACAGTCATAAATATCTCTTGGCTGGGTGCCCTGAAGTCATAGACATGAAGAGCTAATTTTAGGTCTTGGCTACTCTGTTGGCAACAAAAGCCTTAATTGACAATCAATGTGTGTAAGGCCATTTAGGAGAGAATGAATGGGCTACTCGCGGACATGAACCACTCCTGCTTTGAGATCATAGAGAACCTGCTTTGAGGATGGGCTGTTAGGGTATGTTTTATAGTTCGCTCCACCCTGCTGAAGGGAGAACTACTCACAGAACTACTCACAGAATGGGTGACTCACTCTGCCAACTGTGTCACTGCCATCATCTCCATCTGTGGCATTTCTTAATAAAGGCATAGAGGTTTAAACACTGAAATGGAACTTGAAGAGGACTGGGTTCCAGACTTAGCTCTGTGTGATTAGGGTAATTTAATTAGCATCTCCAGACATTGTTTCCTCCCTTCTCAAATGGAGGAAGTGTGCATAGTTGATCTGTTAGCTTTAAAAAGCTTATCCATTACAAAGATGAAAAATCAAAATGTTCATATATGGACAATTTCTACATGGAGAAGACAGGCAGGACCTAATCAAACATGTACATTAGCATTTTCTTGTTAATAAATTGTCCCACTTTTTTTTTATTTTTAGCTAGGAATGGCTTCATTATGGTAAGAAGGAAAGGAAGGAGTTATAAACAAAAGGAGAGAGCTAGGTACAGAAATAGCTTGGGATAAATGTCTTTAAATGGATAGAATAATGACAGGAGGGTTCAGAATTTGAAGAAAACTAAGGATTTTACTGATTGTGTCGATGGTTTTGATCTTATTTAGAATTAATTGGCAGAACTTCAAGGAACATATTCATAGTTCTGGCTTAGGTGTTTTAAGGAGGAAATTATCTCTGTCCCTTCAACTCCTCAAGAGACTCAGATTTTAATCTGAGACATGGGGCAGGTTTGTAAAGGGAAACACATGATTTTCCTTATTAGGCAGAGTGTTCTCCAACCTGATAAGTGACGTGAACTTAACGTTCAGATGTCCAGGATATAGATGACAAGGGAAAGAGACAGAGTGAAAGTAGACTTTTGAAGAAAGTATTTATCTCATCAATAGATGATAGAATGGGGATTGTACTCCTGGTTGAGAAGTATCTTGAGCCAAGTGGTAAAATTAACCATTGGCTGGATTGAAAAGTTCCTGCTATGGAACAGTAGACAGTGAGATGGGAGAATGTGTATTAACCACCATGGGGGGAATTCTCAACATCAATTACAAGAAATTCCACTCAGAGTCAATGAGAACTATTTGTGGTGGTGACTAATTTGTTGTTGTGGCTAAGGTGGGTCAGCTCTGACCACAAAGTACCCAATGGTGTGGGCTCCACCCTGACTTTCCTCAGACTCCCTCTTCCTTGCTCTCCACTTCCAAATAGACAAGGCTGATGAGCGTGGTCAGAACGTGTCTTTAGGAGAATTTGCAAGCAGGCCATTTGCCACTGACCTTTTGTTGAACAACCATCCTCGGCCGGATAGGTTCATTGTCATCTCTTGCAGACAAAATGGGAATTTTGAGCATTTGGTGAATGTTTACAGGCCTTTAATGCTGAACCAGGGGATGCACAAGCTGGCAGGGAGACAGCAATCTCTGGCATCCTTCCTCTCAGACTTGTGTCATCCTGTAGTCTTGCCTCAGAGTGATGCACCCTTTTATCCCTTGCCTCTCAGTACAAGTGTCTTCACTTACATATGTGCATGCCCATGCTCTCTGGGCACAAGTGTCTATGATTATGGCCATGGCTCCCAGCCCTGGGCATTCACACAACATACCAGGAGTGCAAGACCACAGATACCGGCCATAGAGGCTAGCACTGAGAGGGCATAAAAACACCTGATCTACTTCATTTACCCTCCACCTTTCTCCAATGTCCACCAGGCTGAGAGTGACCTCACACCATTGGGATGTCATGGCCTCCCCCCAGGAGGTCCACATTCTTGTCCTTTCTCACCTGTTGAACACCACCCAAATTTATGTGATATGAAGCTTCTCCTGTCCTCCCACTCTGCATCCTAAAATTGTGGTTAATTGATAAAATGAGTTAATCACTAGTAACAAATTCAAAAGTGAGAATCAAACCTCTAACAATTTTTAGACACTGGACTCTGCATGTTTCTTGATTCTGGTGACAAGAGGTATTTCTTTACATAAATCCAAAGGAGTCAGAAGCTAAAGACAAATATGGGATGATTCCACTCATGTGTGTGGAATATAAGGAAAGCAAAGGGAAAGACAAAACTAAACCAAAACAAACCCTGGAAATGTGACTGTAGAATTTAGGTTACCACATGAGAAGGTAGAGGCCATAGGCTAGGGAATCTAATGGATTATGGTAACAGATTGTGGGTGCTTTGTTGGTAGGTGTGGGGTAAACCTATATCCCCAAATCAATCATAGACAGTGTAGTAAACCAGTGTTTCCTCAGCAAAAATAATAAAAGCAGAGATGGCATGAGTAGCATGTCCAGAGCAAACAAAGGGATGCTGCTAATAGCAAGAAAGGCCAGGCGGGCAGAAAGGAGTGGGGATAATGCCTTCTGACAACATCACCTGTCTGAGGTTGGTGGAACACAACTGAAGTTGTGCTCATGCTCCAGCCTCAGCTGCTGAAAAGTCTTCCTCAACCCCCTTTGGAAAAAGAGCACCTAATATTAATCAATTGCTTATTCTCTAGACCAAGTTAAATAAAATCAATTCTCTTATTATCTTTAATTTATAAATAAGGAACCTGAGGTTTAAGGACTTGTTTAAAGTTACAGAACTAGTAAGTGATTAGAGTCAAGTAACTAATCCATTAAAATTTTTCTTTACCTCCTTTGTGTCTCCTTCAGCATTTTGTTAATGTCTTTATTATAATAACTACTGGCATGGTCTGTTTTGTATTATGGTGCGAAGTCTGCGTCAATAAATTACAAACTCCTTGAGTTTAAGGTCCATGTCTTATTCATCATTTTATTACCCATAGCACCTAATCAGTGCCTGGTGAGATTAATGTGCTCGGTAAATTTTATTTAAATTATAGACAATGAATCAAGAGAAAGTGACAAAAAGTGTGTTCTTACAGTTGTTGTTTATTTTTTCTACTTTTACATGTGTGCATTTATGTATTTATGTGAAGTTCAAAGAAAATGAAATCAGCCTAAGATGAAGTCAGGTGCCTATTATTTGGCCTGTTTTGAATGGTGTAGGGGTAGAAAATGCAGCAGAAACCATTAACGTGTTGCAAAGGAAAATCCCTGTACCATGGGCTTTAGCCATCAAACTCCCAGAAAACAAAACCAATGAAATCTCCAATGCACATCCCTAACATTGACTATTGACTGTGAATCGTCTGGTAGTGATTGGTTAGCTATGTCTCCCCCACCCCGACTTCAGATTGTAGGTAAAAAAAGTATTTCCTCTCTTGCTTTAGTAGCTCTCAGCAAGCAGTGGGATTTTAAAGGAATTTAAGTTTCCCTTTCTCTCTCTCTAGTGGGAAGAACTATGCATATAGGTCTGTCATGATCGAAGCATCCCTGATCCAGGATCGAGAGAGGATGACTTTCTTTTAAATCTCAGTGAAAACAAACAAGCTTGAAGCGATGTCTTGGGTCTTTCCTTGGCCCAAATCACCAATCCAGCCACTTTCTAGGATCAAACCCTGAGCCAGACACTCTTTTGCAGACTCTTGGCTGAAGGCTAAAGTCATTCCAAAACATCTGCATCGACATAATTGTTCATAATCTATTTATGGAAATACAATCTCCCAGGTACTGTCTGACCTGTCTCTATCCCTTAGTATGTCCAGCACCACACACCTGGTGCTCTTGGTTTTCAGGTAAGTTGCAGCCACATTTCCCTTACGCAGGTCAACCTTGCACCCAATGTGAGTCTCCTTCAGGGCAGCGAGAGGGCTCCCACAGGCAGTTTGTGTCAGTGCCAAACGCTGTCCTTGTTCAATTCAGGGCCCACGTGTCCTTGACTCACATCCATCACAGGCTAACAAGCAACAGGGAGATGGGGAGACAGTTTACTGTACAGGATCTGAGGTCAGACAACAGGATAAGATCTGCAACGCATTAACTTTATCGCATTAGACAAGAGACCTGACCTCACTGAATCTAGCTTTATGAAATGGGTGTACAATTTTATGGAGTCGTTGTGAGATTAAATGGAATGATGACTATAAAGCACTTAGCATAATACTTATGATACAAATATGATTTGTCTCACAGTGTTTTTATTACAATAATCAAACTGTTCCCATAAGCATGTCAAAGTGAAAAGGCAGCAGGGACTGAACTCAGTTCATCGCTTTACCATGTATCAGATGTGTAGGCTCACACAGGTTGCCTAATAGCCCCTAACCTCCATGTCTCACCTTCTCACCTGTGAAGTTAGCCTCCATGCCCCTGGAGGGGGACATATAGTAATCACTTCACTGGGCAGCTGTAAGCATTAAGTAAAATCCTTAGTACAGGGTCTAACTATAGTCATGCATTAAGTAAAGATTATCATTAAAAATCTTATTGGGGGCCTCCCTAGTGGTGCAAGGGGTTAAGTCTCAGCACTATGAAGCTCTCTACAGCCACTGCAGCATGAGTTCATTGGCCAGAATCTAACCCACATGGCATAGAAGACCTCTCCTGTCTCCGCCTACCGCTCCCCTCAGCAGTGTATTTCGGTACATCTGTCTGTTCTAGTCCCCATTCCGTCTCTGGCAAATCCTTTCACCCCCACTCCCACACCTCTGGCCTACACCCAGCTCTTGTATGCATAAATAAATCTTTGAAAAAAATCTTCGTTGGAATACAAATATTATCATTATTATGTCAATTGCATGCTTTTTAAGGCAAGAATGAATTTCTCTGGAGCATTTCTCATCTGCCTTTCCTTAACCAAGTGGTTTCAGCTAACCCAGATGCTCAGCTCCTAAAGCAGCAAGCCCGGGGGCATTATGGCCATGGGAAAGAGATGCAATAAGTCAGCAGAGGGGACACCATTGAGCTCAGAGGAATGTCTTCATGGAAAATCATAACTGTAGTCAGTGCTGGGGCTTGCTCTCCCTGGATCCTTCCTCTGCCTCACTCATCTGTTGGGTAGATCTTCATGAATAATAAGGTCTTTGACCCTTGGTTTGAAGGATATCCATTCCTCATTCCTCCAAGTCTTTTTAATTTCTCTTAGTTTTTCATGCTGAGATTTGTAGGGAAGGACAGGCACCCTGCACTCACTATAATCCCATGCTGGGCACCTCTTGTTTGTTAAATGCCACTTAGAAAGAGATATTTGTATGTATGCCCTCTGCATCCTCATGTTCTATTTGCTCCTCCACACACAAATGTCTAACCCTCACTCCAAATGGTCTTCATTTCTCAAATCCCTCTTCCTTGCTTGACCCTCTACCTTGTTAGCTGTTCCATTTCAGTATATTTTGTGAACTCTTTCCCATCTTTATGCGGTATTTCCTGCTGGTTCTGCTTTCTTCTTCACGAATGTATACCTCCTCCAGGACTCTTTCTCCTACTTCACCATATTCTGAAGCCAGTAATCTGGGCAACATCTTTGAATTCTTCATTTTCCTTCCTCCAAAATAACCCCCCCACACACCACACATGCAAGAGATCATCATGTTTTATTGATTTAATGTCATCATTTCTTGAATCCATGAATGTTTTTATTTTTTTCCTTATTTCCAATACCCTAGTTCAGGTCACTGTCAGTTAATTTGAATTACTGCAATAGCATCTTAGTTTGTCCCTTTATTTCTAAATTTGTTTCATATCCAACAAATTCATTCTCCATATGATAACTGAAGTGATCTTTCTAGAATAAATGACGATATCAGAATAAAAGTTTTAAGCCCTACCATTGCTTTCCCTACTAGCCTGACTTTTATGTTATCTCCACTCTTGGACTTGAGGGTCTAGCTGTTATGGATGGTGTCCAGCGTCAACATGCCAGGAATCAATACTTCCATTCATGCTATTTGTTCCTTATTTAAAATGACCAATTCCTCAACTTTCTGTGACCTTCACCACATAATTATCCATGGTTAATAGGCAAAGAGGAAAGATATCATTCATATAGATGTCTCCAGCCAGCACTGTGGTTGGCTGAGACTGAGGGAGAATGGTGGTGCAAGAAACCCAATCTAACCTCACAAGTGGGATGAAGGAAAGGATGTTGTGACAATTTCCCATCACAGAACATCTCCCCAAAAATCATTCATTGGTATCTAAGTGACTTGCATGTTTATAAATTCACTGCTGCTAGTTTAGTTCATCACTTTCATGTTTTGATTTTTTCCTTCTTGGGTTTAATTGCCTGCTGACTTCTTTACTCTAAACAAGTGCAGGGATTTGCAGTTGAATAAAGTTGAAATTTCAAGCATACATACAAACAACATTGAATGCCATTTTCTTTATAGAAAATAGTGTGAGGCTGCCCCTCTCCATGTTATTTATATTCTTTGATGCTTCACTCAACACAACAGCACAGTCCAAACGCCGAACCAAATGTTCCAATTATCCTATTCTATGTCTCAAAAAGCACTAACTCCTACCTGTTAAATTGCAATTATATCCTATTAACATAAGTATCTTAACTTTGAATCACTGGTTTTTTCAGTCCCTAATTACAAAATTGAGGAGGAAAAACCAGCTAGCAAAAGCCAACCAGAAAATGAATTAGAATTCAGTCATCTTCCAGATTAAAACAGACCATCAAAAAGGTACTCATCGATGTACCTAAGTGAGTTGCTTAGGGTGTTCAATTGAAACAAAGGCTGCAATTAATTATTCTGATGATGATGATGATAATGGCAATGATGGTGATGACAAAGAAGATGAGGACAATCAACAATCTGTAAGCTGCTATAGTCTATCAGGTAAACTGATAAGCCCTTTGACATGGATCAACTTATTTAATAATTATAATAACTTTCAAGTATACATACTATTTGTATATCATTTACATTTTACAGGTAAGAAAACTGAGGTTTAAAAATGATAACTAATTGTCAGATGGGCCTGTAGTTAACTGAGTAAACAGGCAAGATTACAAATTCAGGCTATTGAACATGAAAGATGTTCTGTTTATCCTCATGCCAAGAAATGATATGGTAGTGAGCTGATACTCCTGCAGACTTACTACCTTCATAGATTTGCCAAGTATAGTGGGTAATGCTACTTGTTTTAGTATTTTGGCATTTTGCTCACTATTAAAAGACATTATGAAATTTCAGCTCTGTGATTGTTATTATCATCTTTTTCATTTTTGGAGACACTTCCCTGTGTACATGAAATAAATTAGCAGTCCCTATTCATTACCGTTCTTATTTCAAAAAGTATAATTCTTCATTTGAAAAACCCCAGTAACAATAGGTAAGGCTTTTAAAAATATAGATAAGTAGAATATAGTTTTACATACAAATTCTTAATCTGTATCAATAAAGTTATATTTTTATAGATTAGCTATTCTGCTTATATATTATAGTAGTGATATCAAACTCATGGGTTATTGTAAACTTAAACAATTACAATTTGAATAAAGCTTTTAGCACAATATCTGGAATGTAGTAGGCACTCAGTAAAAGCCAACTGTAATCAACATTAGATTTTACACACCAGAAACTCCTTTTATACTTTATCCTGCATGTCCTCAAACATTCTATAAGGTAGTTTAAAAGCAAGACAGTAGCTTGTTTTCTATAATTTGTTTTGGTGCTTATCGTATATCTAAATAAGCCACAGCCGAATGTTTTCCCTAGAAGATTTGTAAGTTTAAATAAAGGGTAAATCTAGCTTCGCTTTCCTAGTTTCTAATTAACTACAAAGGTCTACTTTTCCTTCTGCCAACTTTGCTTATTCATCCACATAGCAGAACAGAAAGCTACATGTAGATAAGTTTCTACAACAGCAGCAAGAAATTTGTGACAGTTTTTTAAATTGGGCTGCTCTGTCATTTTTTTCTTTTTCTCTCTTTTTTTTTTTTTAACCTATCTGCTAGAGTGCATGTCTATTTCTTTTCTTAGTATGGGCGAGCACACACACGTGCATGTGCGTGCACACACACACAGGATTTCTGCTTTTACTAATGCCTGTGAAAACCAGAATGTGTCACATCCTCAGCCTGCTGGGTTCAGCAGAGGCTTTACCTACAATCCTGGACTCCACTAAGTTGATTCCCTGCTTAGGCTGTTTTGGCACCAGATACTGTTTCCACATGGGACGGTCATGTGAAGTCAGAAGCTGTGGTAGAGGAGGCAACATTCATCAACATTTCATTTACTTATTCAGGTCGTGTCACGGCTCTAAACAGTGTGCTGCTAAAGGAAGTGATGTGTCTGTCACTGTCAGGCTGATGCAGCAAAAAGGTCAAACCTCCCAGCACCGACTAAAGGACCTCTGGCTAAAATGGTCCAGATCTTGGATGGTGGATGGATGTTTAACCAGACTAGACACAGGAGACACCATGTGGAGAACTGTCTGTAACTGCAGTGAATCTTGTGTGAGAGATAATACAGAAATAAATCTTTGCAGTGTAAATTGAGTGATCAGTGGATTTTGTTATTATAACAGAACCTTAGAGTTCACCAATTCTAGAGCAAGGGAATGTTTCTTGCAGTAGTTTGGCACCATCATGGATGGTATCCCTACAGTCAGTTTGGGTCACATGCTCCTTCCTGAACCTTTGCTGGGATCACTGAGCTTGTATAACCAGATCACCTAGTTCTGCCAGACTCGACACTTGACTAAGGAGAACTGGGAGAAAATCACCACTACGGTCACTTGTAATGAGAAGATGACTCCTGAATGACAGAGGACTGTTCTCCAATGTCACATGAATCCAATGGGGCACTGGTCCCTCTTTAAGACCATCTCTTGCTGATAGTGATCTTGCTATAATAATGTGTTTCAGAGGATTAATGCATTGGCTTCTCCTAAATTCCTTAAATGACATACAGCTTAGCTTTTACTTTTTTTATTACCAACCACTTGTATTAAAAAAAATGGAATATTACTCAGCATTCAAAAAAGATAAACACATGCAATTTGCAGCAACATGGATGGCGCTGGAAGGGATCATGCTCAGCGAAATAAGCCAGAAAGAAAAAGAAAAATAACGGATGGTCTCACTCATAGCAGGAATCTAGAAAACTTAAATAAGGGACCAGGAAAATGAATAACTATAAGAAAGTGAAAATCAAAATCAACAAAAAACTATGAACCAGAGACACTTTTTGGGGGGTGGGGGGCGGGAGGGGAGGGATTGGGGTCAGAATGGGGGGGTTGCAATTGTATGGGGAATATAAAAATAAAATTTATTATTTAAAAAAAAAAGTGAACCCACACAGTTGGGAGCAGAGAAAGTTGTTAAATACTAAGAATGAGACCTAATTTTAATATTCCTCTATCAACTATATGTACTGTCTCACCTTATATTTGATTCAACAAACCACATAAAGAATTTGTGACATGAAATGTATTGTATGGTGAATGCAGGCCAGTGGGACAGAGCATGAAGACCATCTACATTTATAAGTGAAAACATCAAATAAGGATTAATCCTAATTTTTAAAAGCAGGAAAAACAGAAAGAAAACAAGGAACAACCAGAATGAGCCTTGGGTGATTAAGAAGTTTACAGTTACAAGACAAATGAGCTGGCATTCCAATCTCAGAGTCCAGCCTGAGGAAAGATGTGAAAGCTTGTATGGTCTCTGGGATGAAGAGTTAATGGCTTTGAGTTATACAGGCATGGTACTAGCAAATAATGAACTAAAGCAAGCAAATGATGAACTAAAATGGAAAACTTAAGAGAAACTAATGACAACTTTTTCAAGATAAAGGTTTTTTCAAGGTTTTTCAACTTTTTCAAAGGTAAAGGGAAGGGTTAATGAAATTCAGCAAAGGTTTGTGAAACATGCCAAAGCTAGCAATGGGTGGACATTAAGAAGAGGCAAGGGAGAGGGATAGGTACAAAACCTGGAGAAATGGACAGTTGTAGAAAAATGTCTCCAGCAGGATCCTAGGCCTTTGATGGAAGAACAAACTTATCGCCAATATACAATGTGACAGACAGAGAGCCCAGCAATAATTACTCTGGCCCCCAGTCCTCCTACCTTCTCATATTTTCTGCATTCTCCCATTACCTAAATCTAGCTGGAAGTTCATCTGGGGTTATCTGCAGAGACTAACCTCCTGTGACACCCAGTAGGATAGACAACACAGAGATGTGCAGGGACAAACTTCAGTTCAGAGGCATAGAGAGCAGAGTATGGGATAGACCTGGAAAGGTTGGAAGTAACAAGAACAGAGAAGGCCCTAATCGAATTACAGGGCTATATGAACATCTCAGGCAAGAGGTATCCTGGATTTTGTATCTGGAAACAAGATAGTATTTCCCAAAAGCTCTCCTGGATACCTACCTTCTAGGATATTATCAGGTTAACACATTAAAAAGGACCCCATAGTCAGGGTGACATGGGGCAACAGTGGCAGGCACCAAGCTAAATTGGTATTTATAAGACAGAAGTTTTCATATATTTTAATACACTAATATATACCCTGTATGTGAAAAAATGAAATATAATGTGGCATTTCCAAAATGCATTTGACCATGAAACTTTTTCAATGGAACATTTCTTAGCTGGAGCTCAGTGGTGCTGATTCCTGAATGATGGCTTGACATAAATTCACTTATTCCATTTTGTTTTACTATATATTTTATATTTTATTATTTAAGCTACTCGATAGCAGGAAGATGCCTTCTGATCCTTTCCTATCCGAAAGCCCTTAGCCTATTGTCAGTGGGGAGGAAATGGTAAGTTGAGAAACCTCTATTTGAAAAGCTTTAAAGAGTCAAAGCAGGAAGCAGAAATATAGATAACTCTGGAGGGCAGGTAAAGTTCTACTGAAGAGCAGTAGTCAGAGATGCATGGTACTTTGAAAAAATCAAGCGATAGAGAGGAATCAAGTTGGGAATAAAAGTCCTCCTGACTTTCAGGATGGTGCCATGGCCACACACAGAGGAAATCTGGCCGCTTTGCCAAAACTATAAACAGCTCGTGGGATAAAGAACAAAAGCATCCATGAGGAAGAAGGGAATTAACCCCCCCCAAAAAAAAAAAGAAATTCCATCCCTTATTCTGTGTCACGCTCCTCCTCTCATGTAATTTATTTTGCATCCTAGGTATATGCTGATAGTCCTGCTCAGGAAATGTTTCCTTGTAACTGTTAAAGATTCAATAATCATTTGTTAATGATCAGGAGTGACATAATAGTTTATTAGTATACCGCTCAATAGCTCAATGAACAAAATACCCTCTGAATACCTGTTATTTAGACTGAATAGTGTTATCTACAATCCTCTACCCCTATTTTGTAAAAGAAAAGAGTAAAATAAGAGTCTGCAGATGCCAGAAAAGTCTCCTAGTGAATAAGCCAGGAAGGCGGTGAGGAGGGCCAGCCTTGGCAACAGATGTCTGCATGTGCTCCCATGCATGAGCAGTGTGGCACCCAGCTGGCCATGCCCCATGTCCTTCATCATGCAGCCTCGTCAAACCCCAGCACAAGGAAACTGAGATCCAGCTGCCATCTCCCCTCAAAGTGAGGATGTTTTGAATTAAAGTCTTAAACTAGAGTCTAGGAAAGTTTTCCATGACTTTTTTTGATGGGTTGGGATAGCTATTTCCCATTGAGAATACAAGAAAAAAAATGCCAATTTCACAAGAATTGACGAGAACCTCAACTCCGGTGAACTGCAGAGAATAAAGCACATTTAACATGATGAGGAGGGACTTCCTTGGCTACTAGACGGCCGCTAAGAGACTAAAAATGTGGAATATCAGCCTTGATAGAGCTCATTAAGTCAGATTAGAGCAAAAAGTATAATGCAGGGCTTCTTAAATATAATACAAAGTGTTGTGTCCTGAAGACAAGAAAAAAGCCAAGGAAACATTCTCAGCAAGTGTCAGGGCCATAGGTGGGGAAAGTGGGGGAAGGGTCTGCTTTGGTTGTTTGCTTTTCTCTTACTGAAGAATAAAATGTGAGTGTCTTGCTGCCTGAGGCCAGGCAGCGTACTTCATCAGCTCAGAGATGGCCATTTGTTCATATTTCATTTGCCCAGAATTCAGAGTGAAATCTTACAGTCTCTCTGCAGAAGACTGGAGGGCCATGCAGTGGCAGTCACAGCTGGGCATGCCCAAACATGGCTGTGATTCCTGTTGGGTATGAATAGATGCCTTGGCACTTCAGTCAAGAAATGGTCTAGGGATCATTTGAAGATAGAATATATTGTTGTTGTCCTCCCAATAACAATATATTCTACACCAGCACCAGAACTGGCTGATTGAATTTTAACAGCAAAGACAATGTCTGGAAGGTAATAGTGGTGGCGTGGGTGGGGTGCTAATGTTGACATTTTATGACACAGGATCATATTGGCATGTGGTAGTCCTTGGTGTCTTAGAGCTCATTGGTCTGGGTTGGGGGAGGGGTCTATAAAAACAAACCTATTTGTGGAGTTTGTGCAGGACATCCTTTCCCTCCAATACTTTGAAACATTATTTTGTTAAAAACATTAACACTTTGTGAGATAAAACAAAGTGAGCCTCTGCTTCTACATGAAAATTCCTCCCCAGAGTGTGTTTATAGATAATTGAAAAGAATAGCAATTATAACAGTGTAGTAGCCATAGAAAGGGGAGGTTCCAGGTTCCTGCCCCACACAAGGAAGGTTGAAGCTTAGTAGCAAAGAAAAGCTAGAGAAGACTTGGGAAAGTACTTAAGAAGAAGATACTGGAAAAGAAGACCTAGAGGAGGCACATGGAACAGAGACCTGTGAAGTCATGCTTACTTCTTAGCTTTGGACTTATCCGAGGGACTTGGGGGACATAGAAGGAGACATTTGAAAGAGACAAAGACATGGGTGAGAAATCCATGGGGACCCTGACAATGGCAGCTTTTATCTTGACTTGATTTTGCTCTTTTCCTTCCAGACTTACCTGAACCCTGCTGACTCTATCCTATGGTTCCCCACCAGAAGGTGCCGTAGACTTGAGCAGGTTTTCACATTAGTGGCCCTGCTTTGGGCCAATCCTGTTTGACTGGGCATTTATCCACCTACATTTATCCACATACATTTATCCACTGGGCATTTATCCAAGTACCCTTAGGGTGCTTCTTTTGGAAATTATACATTTTCTCTTCTTTCTATTGCATGTTTCTTCTCTCTATTGCATGCTAATTTTAATAAAGTTCATTTCTATTAAAGGTTTTATACACTAAGAGTTTGTTTTGTCTTTATGCAGCAGCTGGCAGAACCTATTTAGAGCTGGCAGGTTTGGGGCCCCTTGGGTGCCCCTCATTCTGTCCACTAATGCATTGTTAGGTCTGGACACTGTGGCCACCTTACCATTCTGGGCCACATTTCCTCATCTGTAAGAAGAGCAGCCCTATGAAGGATCCTGAAGCTCTAAGCTACTGTGATTTTTAATAACATACATATACACACCCAGACGTTAATGGAAAAATGGGGACAGAATCTCACTCTCTTTGGCTTACTCTCGTCGAAAATAATGCTAAAGTCAAATCTCAAGTGACTGTCTATGCAAACTTCAACTGTAGCGCAGGCAGAGAATAAAAGCTTTGCCAGTGAGTGCTCCAGTGCTCTTTCCATTGCTGTTCTACTAGTAGAACTCAAACATCTCCTACTGTCTGTATCAATTAAAGGATCCATTAGTGAATTGACATCAACTTCCTGTTTTATGCAGGGCATGGTTTTTGGAGTTGGTCTTCTTAGCACAGAGGGACACAATCTAATCAACTTACTCAAGGAAGGGTAGGGACTCCTAGGCATTGTTACAGGTTACTCTCTGCAGGGAAACAATTAGAGACATATATGACCCATCTGCTAGTCCAAACTCTGCTCCCTCTGTGATTAACAGTCCAATTAACAAGGCTGGTTTAGCAGTTATGGTGGAATTACTTGCAGGTACAAGTGTTTGTGAAGATAATTATATGCTGGATCAGTTTTTGCATAGCCAGGCAAAATCATATATTTGTGCTTGTAAGTTCCCTTTATGGACTCATTTGGGTCACAATGATCCAAATATCACAAAGATCCAAATATCATTTGGGTCACAATGATCCAAATATCCCAGGATATTTGAAATCAACCAAAAATATAACTTTAAACACTACCCCCAAACTTTCTTTTGTTTTCCTATCAAGGGGATATCTAGGCATTTTCCACTGCTCATCATTTGGGTGTTACATAGTTCTCCAACCATATAACTATTCTAAGTTATAGATATTACTACTTCCATTTTTGAGTTTAATCACTTAGTATTCATGTGGCACATAGGATTTGTAAATAATTTTATAATAATTAATTTGTTGAAGAAAAACACAGATGGATATTTTGATATTCAAATTATATTACATCCTGGTATTTCCTTAAATATGTACATGCATATACACACATATACACACACATAAATTGTTTTTATAATTATGAAAATATAGTGTTTTTTTTCCAGAACTCGCTTTCTTTTCTATCTTCCAAAAAGCTATCATTTTTTATCCTTGTAATTGTGATATATTTGGGCAAATGAATAGCAACAATTC
This sequence comes from Talpa europaea, assembly GCF_964194135.1. Lineage (NCBI taxonomy): Eukaryota > Metazoa > Chordata > Mammalia > Eulipotyphla > Talpidae > Talpa > Talpa europaea. The sequence continues at coordinate 16,862,209 of NC_140077.1, forward strand.
CTACTTTATCGATCGCTTGACATCAAAGACGTTGGTCAAAAACCATTTTGATACAATCCCCCACCAAAGGGGTTAGTCTTTAAAAAGAGTCTTTTGAACAAATAAATTAATAAATGAATTAGTATTTCTAATGCTTTAGTCCCTTTTCCACATTGCTTTGAGGGCTCTCTTTTCACATTTCTAAAGCAGGTATTTCTGATCAGCAGCAATGTTATGTCTCCATCTGTTTCTGTTCCCTTCCTCCTTTCTTACCTTTCAATACAAACTATTACAAATCCCATAAACTTTAAGTCAATGACACTGCCTATCAAATGACAAGAAAAGGTTAGCAGAGAACAAGAGGAAATAAATACTATTCAATGAAAGGTTAGTAGACATGGGCAGTAAAAGAATATAATATGTACATTTAAAAATGCTTGGTAAAAGACAAAATACATAAAGAGATTAAATAAAAAATTAGTTATATATATTCTCTATTTCAAATTAAGCTGGTCAATTTCCCCCCCCCAAAAAAAAAGGTGGTTATGTGAGAGAGGAAATAGAAAGAAGCAGATCACAAAATAATAACATTAAGAATAATAAAGAAAATGACCACATAAGCTACCATAAAGATTTTAAGTACTGAGGGATTTTTTTCTAGCAATAAGCTAGAAAATCTGGAGAACGTACTCACAATTAAAGATGACAACCTAGTGTATATTCGTAGAGACACAGCAGAGATTGTTATCATTGGGATCTCTTCCGCAGGGAGACTAGGCACAGGTTGCTGTTTCAGAGACTTGGAAAGCATCATCAAAAATGAGCTCATTCTTGTGTTATTTACATTGTAAGAACTGGGCAAATGCTGAAAACATTTCAGTGAAAAGCAAGTCTGAAAAATTTAAGCAAAGATAGCACACATACATTATACACAAAAGCACAGCAAAAATTTCTCAGATTTTAGTAAAATGAAATCCTTTTAAGAAAAAATGTCTTGCAGAGGCCTAATTTGATTACATGTTTAGTAGATGACTTACAGAGGTGCAAATAAAAAGTAGGTTAAACTCCTTTTAGTTATATTGTTTTACTTTAAACCCTAAACAAATGTACACAAAATTAAATGCACATTTATAAAAAAGTAATAGAGTATAAATTAAGATATTCTTGGCCAGCCAGTTTCAACCATTACATTAAATAAGTGGTATAATATTTGATAGAATAAACTTCTTTTCTGGTTTTAAGTTTAATAAAACTGATAACATATATTCCTCTTCATATAAATGTATTTTTAGAAAAGAATTATCAATAATTTCAAGATTTGCTTTACTAGTTACAAATCATCAGAACTCACAATCTTCCAAAAACTCTGCTAATGAGCAATCTTGTACTCTTCAAACTCCAATTTTAATCAAATGCCATATAACAAATCTGTAGATAGGCCTACTTCATTTGAAAATAAATTAGCATTGTGGTGATATTAAAGCATCCATTAAATGGCTATTTTACCTTTTATTGCTGGAATAGCTGTAGAAAAATCTTTATTGCTTCTTTATAACTTCATTTATTTTTTACAAATTAGTATCTATTGAGGAAAAAAATCCACATCTGTGCTTCTTATTTCCAACTGCATATTTGAATTTTTTGTAAAGTTTTTTTTTTAAAATATTGGTGTCCAGGCCCCAACTTTGTGAATCCTGATTCAGCTAATCTAGGGGGAGACTCCAGAATGTGTAGGGAGTGCTAAGAACTGCCAACCCACACAAAGTGTATACATGGGATTTAATAAATTGTTAACATGATTAAATTCTCTTATGTTTGGTCTACCCATGTTAATATATTATTTAATTATGGCCCAATTCTCTCACTTTCTTTTATCCCTTTGTGTGCCCCTGATCAGCTTTTGACCTCTCCTTGGGGAAGATTCTATCTCAAGCACAAGGTCAAAGTAGGATGGTAGCTGAAGGGCGGTGCTGCACATTTACAAGGTTATGCTTTTGTGCATTTTATTTTAGAATATCACCAAAACAGAATGCTAGAGGGGTAGGATATCCTGAACAATCTCTACAAAGAGGTTTTATGGGCTCCACCCCCACTCCAGACCAAAGATATCCAAGACACCAAGAGCTACAAATCCCATAATGTCATCACCACTGAAGGGAGCCTTGCTGGGAACTGAGGATGGTGTTAAGCAGCCAGGTTTGGTATAAAACCAGACATATAGGCTGTGGGAATCTCTTGGTTTTTTGCTGACTTTCAGTGTGTTATTGGGTTTCCAGCTGAGCGGAACTGGTAGGGCACATTCACCAAAGCATCTCTCTCTTTCTCCATGAGTTATTCATTTCATTTCCCCTTCTTTTGTAAATAGCCCTTTATTAACCTTTTTGTTTGTGCCTGAAGTTCAGTCTCATTAAAAGTGCCTTTTAAGTGGGGCCTCCCCTGGTGGTGCAGTGGTTGAGCGCTGGGCTGAGAGGCTGCCTGCAGCCTCTGCAGCACCGGTTAGTTCCCCAGCCACTGGCGAGGGTCCCACAAAAAATATAAATAAATAAATAAATAAATAAAGTGCCTTTTAAGTGTATGGTTAAGGACCCACAGTCAGGCAACCCATTTTATATCAGGGTTGCCCTGCAACTAGAACACAATACAGAGTTATTTTATAATGAGAATAAATCTACAGAATACTTGGGTGCCTGGAGCTCAGTGTGAGAAATATATTTAGAAACCCATAAAATTTATGAATATATATATGGAGATATTATAGGTAACTAATTATAAAACTGAATCAAACAATACTTAAAAGAATGACATATTATGACTAATGAGGATTTTTACCAGAAAGGCAAATATAACTTAGCATTAGGAAATCTATTAATGCACAGTATTAATGATTAAAAGAGAAGAAACGAATGATAATTCAAGAATTGTTAAAACGTTTTGATGACATTCACCCATTCTTATTAAACTAGCAATTTATAGGTTCTATTAACATAATAGAGTATCTTTCTTAAATCTAGAATGAGCATATTATAATGAACTATTAGAATCATTGGGGTTTAATTTAAAAACAGTATTTTAATTTCTCCAAACTACTATTACTCAACAATAACAATCTTGAAAAAGAAATGAAGAAAAAAGGAATAACAAAATGTTAGGAAATTAAATAACAATGTCTGTGTTCTATTAAGTGATATTAACTAATGCCCCAGAAAAATTAAGTGAGTCACTTTTAAAAGATCTGTGAATAATGAGATAGCTTGATTTGTAATTTAACCAGAAATTAATACATGAAAATTAATAGTCTTCCTTTTGGTCACTGATAGCAAATCAAACAGCATAATGAATAAAATGAATTCTTGTTCACAATAAAGTTCCTCCCTTCCGTGGAAATATGAGGAATTGAAGGGAGATGCACTGAGAGTAAGAGTAAGTGGTACTGTGAGGCAGTGTGAATAATGTCTTTATGATAGGGGGTAGGGAGACTGCTTTATAGCTCTCATCTCATTCAATCCTCTATACAACCCATAGAGACAATGGTGGAACCATCACCATTTTTAATTTGAAGAAGTTGTGCCTTAGAGAGGTGAAATGCTGAGTCCCTGCTGCCACTTCAATACTGGGCAGGATCAGAATCCAAACTGGAATCTGATGAGGCTACATCTTCTACACCAGACTGCCTGCTGCATGAGCTCTGGGAGAGCGTAGACTAGCTGAAGTTAGCATACATTGGAACACTGAGTGGCGTGATACATGATTTACAGCCCATTTTTAACCATGGGGATCTGGGTTAGGATCACAGGAATTGCCGCAGGCAAAGTTCAAGTAACACAGCTTCCCCTGACTAGCATGGACAGACTCTTTACTTGGATTATTTAAAATCTTCTTAGAAGGGATATTTAGGGTTTTCTTAGAAGGTGCTGTATGTCTGCATCATATGTACATTGTATTAGTAAGTGAGGGTTACTATAATTACCATAAACTAGGTAGCTTTCTAAGTATAAACAAATAGTTTATTCTCACAGTTCTAGAGACTGGAATTCCAAGTTCAGGGCACCAGCATGATGAGGTTGTAAAGATCTTCTTTCCAATAGCAAACAGTTGTTTGGGCTCTTATTATAAGGGAATTAATCCCACTTTTGAAGTCTCTAACTCATGACCTGATTACATCTGAAAGGCCCCTCTTTCAAATGCCATCACATGCCCCTCTTTCAAATGCCATCAAACGCCATTAGGGTTTTAACATGTATCCATTGCATGCATGCATACATACATACGTACGTACACACACACACACACACACACACACCACTACATCCAGTTCAATCATAAAAATTTTGTTTGTACAGAGATCTGAAAGAAGAAAAATCACTTACAGAATACTTTGTATGCATTGCAGTGTTTCACACATGAAACTCTTCTGCTTCTGGGCCTAGCTTTCTGGGTATTTGGCAGGAAGTCAGCTTCCTAATGGACCAACTTTCTGGGACATACATAACATTGAATGCAAGGTTTTACCAAAAGGAAAATAAAGATGGGGGAGAGAGGGAATCATTGTCTCATTAAGCAGATGATAATTGCAATTATTCACCAAGAATTATGAATCACAAATGAGGATTGCAAAGTCAATTGGGAAACAATTTGGCTATAAATACTCATATTAAGCAGCCTAATGAAATCCGCTTTGCTTTCGAAACTTCCACTCTTATTTTCATCAAGTACTTTGTAGAAGTGCAAATCTTGATAAATTATTCCTGTCTCCTGCAATGCAGGAAAAAGAAGCAATATGCTTTAAGTGTGTTGACGGTTGCAAGACCCGATGGTATTAATATAACCACGATTTGATTACAAGTGTTTTCAGGCTTTCTCACTTAAATTCATTATTTCATATGGTGCTTACAGCATCATGTAATATCAGGCAAGGAAAGTATTCCATTCCAAAAACAGAGCGAACGATAAAGCAGTATAGAAAGGCAGGATGACTACGCCAAGGTTTGTAAGTTACTGGAGTAGGAGTCTGCGTCTGCTCATTTCCAATGGTGGGAAATGCTTCCTCCTAAATCACCTTGCCTCCACTACCCGTTACAATACTTGTGTTTTGCATTTACTGAAATTGAACTCAAATTTACTTGAATAATAACAGACTTCATTTGTTTTATAGTCCAAGTGTAGATAGGTAGGTGGTATGCCACTTGGTTTTATCTGACAGTCAGAAAACATTACTTAATTTTGCTTGTATCACTACACTTTCTGTTTTATCCTTTTGTTTTTGTTTTTGCCTTAAGAACAGCTCACATGGCATCACAGTATAGCTTTTACAGTTTCTGGGAGAGAATGATAGAAACAGGGAGAGAGGGAAGAAAAAATAATGGGGAAAGAGACCCTATTACAAATGCAAGTCCTGGACTTTCTTCTCATGGGCCAAGTAATTAAAATGCCTTTTCTATATATAAGCACTATGACAATGCTATGTTGTGCACTGATTGACTTCAACCAGTGTTAATGTCAATTTTATTTCACCAATTACCATGGTAAGAGTTAAATTAATGGTGATTGCATCAGGACAATCGGAACCCAATCCTGGAAGCAGCATAGACTAAGTTCCACCCAAACTCAAGCCACCATGTGCTACACAATGGTGTAGGGAAATAATCATCCAAAGGAAAATGTGAGTGGAGTGATATTACAACTTGGAACTATGAGTGAGAAAGGTCACAAATGAACATCTGGTTTACCTCCAAATGTGCTATTCATTGAACAAAGATGAGCAGAGCACAGAGGCTGCTATACATACATTTAGAACATGGGAGATAAAGTCTACAGTTGGGGACTAGGAGGGTAATAAGAGTACATTACTTCTCATATAAACCTGAGATTTGAAATGAGGTAAAGAATGGGAATCCAGACGGGAAGTAGTCTTAAATAAAATTCATGAGATCAGTGGTATACCTTCAGGGATCTTCCAAGTTCCACATTCATTTCCTAATTATTTTGCTCCAATTTTGACTCACAACTTTCTCTGAATATTAGGTAGTACTGGTAGTTAATGTTATACTGTGTATTGAGTCTATCCAGATCCATCAGTCACAATCCCAGCTGTGTGATCTTATAAAAAAAAGTATTTGACTTCTCTGAGTTCCTCTCCTATAAAATTAATACAATTAAAAATTTATTTATAAAACACTTGATTATCTCTAAGGTGGTTTTATGTTTAAACATTTCCATAATCTGGGCCTCCCCGGTGGCGCAGCGGTAGAGCGCTGGGTTGCGAAGCTGCCCGCGGCCTCTGCGGTGCCGGTTCAATCCCCGGCTGCTCCCCGGCCACCGGAGGAGGGTCCCACATGGCGCGCAGACCTCTCCTGCCGCCCGCTGCTCCCCTCAGCAGTGTACTTCGGTCCTTCTGCCTGTTCTGCTCCCCACTCTGGCTCTGGTGAATTCTCTCACCCTCCCGCGCTTCTGACTGTACCCAGTGCATGTATAAACAAAACAAACAAGCAAACAAATAAAGAAAGAAAAACATGCCTCTATTAAAAAAAAAAAAAAAAAAAAAAAAAAACATTTCCATAATCTCTGCACTTGAACATTATCTTTGATTCTGAGTTGGGGGAGAATTTCTGGGAGACTAGAGTTAGAATCTTTCATATTGGAGAGCCTCTGCAACCTTTAGAACCTCTGAATCTTTAGAATCTCTAGAAACTTTTTCACATTATTGCATACTAAATTGATTTTGCTAGCTGGGGAAAATTAAAAGACTCCTAAAGCACTCAAATTGACCTTCATCTTCCTCCTCCCAGCTGATGGCAGGCAGATTATAAATAGATCTCCACAACCAGGAATTGGTTTACATTTTACAATAATATTTGGTAGCCTAACTTAAACTTCAGCTACTATTTTACTTGAAAACTACATCAGGAATTATGCCTGATGCTCAATTCTAAAAATTTTGCATTAACTACAATTTAATTACCAGTTCTGACCTGGCATCAAACTTTTCCTATTGCTAACAATTCTTCCATAAGTAGTAGTAGTTGTTGTTGTTGTTTGCCATGTTATCTTTGGAATAGAGTCCTACAAGGGGGATCAGCAGATCAAAGAGGAAATGGACTAGTCATTTCACCACACATTGTTAAATTTCTGACAGTGAATGTGTTACTATTTTGTATTCTAACCACCATGTATGAGAAAAATACTATGCTGGCAAATTTTAGAATTCTGGCCATGAAGCGATAAATTTCCTTATAATGAAGTTTCAATTTGCATTCTCCTTCTATAAGGGGATTGAACATGGTTTCCTACCATTAAGAGTCATTTTCAGGTTGTTTTTTTTTTTTTTTTTCCTAGTGGACACTGTTCATTGCTTTAGTCCACCAGCCTATGGGGCAGTTGAACTTTTTTTTTCTGCCTTTAGAAGTTCTTTAAATATAAGTTCTTGTCTGTGATAAGAACTTTTGTTTTGTTTTCCAGTATTTCATTTGCCTTTTTGCTTTGAGTAGAAAGTAGTTTTATTGGGTATATTTTCAATATGATGAAAGAAAATTTGTGTTGACTTATTCAATGGCTACCTTAAATAGATCTGAGGAAATTTCTCTCTAGGAACACAGGGTGACCAACCATCCAAGTCTTATCTCAGACTAAGGGGTGTCCTGGGAGTACTAAAACAAGGATCATCCCTGGAAAACTAGATTGAATTGATCATTCTCTATGAAAGTTAAGTTGGACAGACCTCTGAGGACACCAGAAAGAGTATTTGACAAAAAAAAAAAAAAAGTGTCAAGGACAAAACTCTACAACAGAAAATAACCCCAACTTTTTTTTGTAATAATCAGAGAGTATTAGCCTAATTAAATGCTTACAAAGAAGGACAAGATCATGCCATGTCTGGACTGGGACATGGGGGATAACTTGTACATACTCTAAAATCTTTCAGATGTTATTGACACATTTCAATACAAGAGTGTCATGATCCACTTATATCTATCAATTGGAAGCTGATTGTCTATCAATTGTTAAGTATTGACATTTGGTTCAGTTTGTGAATACCTGAGCTGCAGTTCCTTCATATGAGAATCTTTACCTGCTATAGTGAATCTCTTCATCCTCACTTGAACATGCACAATACCTATTGCCAGGGCATAAAGAGCAATAAAAAATCCTTGTTGGAAAAACAAAGGGCAGAGGAATTGAAAAGTGGCCCATTAGCCCTTGCATCAAACCTCTAAAGGGCCTTCTTAAGGGAAAGAGATAATGGGAAACTTCTTAAAGATCAGAAAAGTCCTCCATGTAATATGTAGCTTTTAAATGTACCTCTGTGTGTGGATTTGTATGTCTTAGGGGGAGTATCTATAGTTTTACCTGATAAATAAGCATTTCCCACTTTAGTGAACACTTTAAACATTAAGCATATAAATAAAATGGTTTAATTATTCTTTTTTATCTCAATCCCTGAGTCCAGCTTCTGTCATGCCACTCTTCTTGATTCCTTAACAAAATGGTAGGTAAATTCCATGGCCTTACACTCACTTTAATGATTCATTCAGCCCAGACTAATTAAGGGCTCTAATCCCAAGTACAATTCCGATATTAACTCCTCTTCTCTACAACAAGCCTCACTAAGGAGGATGTGGGCTATGAATGAAATGTGTGCTTTGATCTTAGATGTTCACATCTCAGAACCATGGAGATATATTGAAATGTAAGGTCTGCTTCTAAAATCCCTTCTCTCTCTGCTCATTTACTTGTCCTGCTCCTCTGTGGAGGGGCCAGGGCCAGGAGTAGTACAGGGTGTCAGTGGTGGGAAAAGGTGCATGGTCTTACTCTGATAGGTTAATTCTATATATTGTGGATGCTGTCTAATAATGGGGTGATGTCTGCTATCAAACATATGAGTGACGTATGTGAAGAAGAAATTGTTTCACCCCAGTGCCTCCGTTGCAGAAGATTCAGAGAAGAGCAGCTGTATCTCCTTTAAGCACTGAGATTTCCATGCGTACAATCTTCTCTCTAGGTGAGGTCTCCTGGCTTTCAGTAGTCAAATGGACAACTTGTCTGTGCGGTATTCAAAAGTTTTCCACATCACTTGGATGACAGGAGATATCTGAGTTGTCGTTCCAGACCCTACAAGGATAGAACTCCAGCATTCTCTCTGCTATCCATTTCCTCCTTTGCTTGCTAATATCACCCAGGTTTTCCTTTGGGAAGCAATTCTTCATACATCATTGTGTAACACCTATGTGGCTTGAGTTTGGGCTTGATTTTCTCTACATCTGCTCCAGAACTGCACTCTAATTACTTCAAGGCAATTAATCGCAGTTTAACTCCTTGCCATTAGAATGAGGTTGGGCATGAGCTGCCATCCTCTTCTTCCTAAGCACACTACCCAATGTGTTCAGTATGCTCTGTGGATCTGGGCAACTCTGCCTTCGCACATCTCCAGCTGACAAGGAGTCCCTGTGTCTTATTGAAATCTCTCCAACTCCAAGAAAAAGTGTCAGGCTCTATCAAGAACTCAAAACTCACTTCTATTTCTCTCCAGTTCAGATTCTTACTAACGATCTGGCAAGAAGGGAACGAGATGCCAGTGTGCTCTTTATATTATAGACTCCCCTCTCACTCCCTTGTAGACTCTGGAGCCCCCTCTCACTTGGCTTTGGAAGAAGAGAGATGTACCCCACCCTCCATGAGGAAGAAATGTACTACAGATTCTCCTTTCCCTATTCTGGACTAAAACGAGGTAGGGAGAAATTGGGGATGCTAAGGGATGGGGTGAAATAAGTCACTAATAGAGAAATGCCACTAGCAAGCTCATAAAACACATTTTAATGAATTAGAGAAAGACATTTCCACTCTGGGAGAATGTAGCCTGCATGTACACAGCCAGATCTGCAGAATGCAGGCTGGATTTCAGTCCTCATTAGTCTCTTGGCTATGCACATTTCAACAATAAACAACCTTTATAAAAAATCAACTACGGATAGTAGTCCTGCACTGCAGTGATAATCAGGGATCACAGAACAGGTCTGGCAACTACTTAATAAATACTAAAGAAGGGGGTTAGGCCTTAAAAGGCATTTGCTCTGTGCTGGCTGTGTCATGAAATAGAGAGGCCAGAGAAAATTGCCACCCAACTTCCTTGTGAATTAATATAATTTAATATCATTGGATATTGTGCTCAGTGACTTTTGTTGTTGCTTGGAAAAACTGTCTTAAAATCATATGTAAATGTGATTTGTAAAAGAAGTTATTGCTTACAATGACTGAGAAGATCTAAGCCTTTTCTGAAAAGCTAAAATATAAGGTTAAGTCATTTTATATTAACCCAATGTACTCAAAATAGCACAAATATATTTCAGTTAAGAGAGCCAAATTCTGAAAACAGATATTAAATGCATTTAAAAAATTATGGGGAGGAAGAAAAGTTTGCTGTCAGCCTCATGAGAAAAATATGGTCAAAATTCCCTTAATGTGTTTTGTTTTGGGTGTTCATTATGACTTTTTTTTTTTTGATGGTAAAAGGAAAGTCACCCATATTTCTTAAGTTCAATATACCACCATCATTGGTTCTACATTATTTACTTATTTATTTTCTTCAAATATTCTCTTTCTAAATAGTATTCTTCTCCAAGCTCCAGATTTTGATGGGTTTTAAATATCTGTCAGTGTGCGTATATCCTTACAAAACACATGCATTTGGGAATGATTTTTAAACATTTGCTTTTAATTATTTTTGAAATATTTTATTTAGATACCTAGTTTTTATATTTTTCATTCTGTATGTATTTTAGAAATATATACAATAGGATTCTATTTATTAGTATTTTACTCCCAGCAATGTTTTTGAGAGAATTCATTTTCATTATGGAAGATTGCACATAGTGTGATTTTTCTGCTTCAACTTGCAACACTATATGCACAGTTTGCATACACTGCATTATGATAGTACTTCCTTGAAATAATGGATTGTTTCCCACCATAAATATCCGGACCCATGTCTCCTTATGAGCCTGTGTGAGGTTTGGTTTGCCACGGCAGAGAGTATGTGCTTACTTAATCTGACTAAGCATTGTCAGTTTTTCTCAAAATGGCTGCACTGACCCTACCTTTCAGCCAATGAGTGACAGCACCAGGCCAGCAGCCATAGCCTTGGCAACTGACCTGCCGCGATGGTCTCCAGGGAGCACACAGAAGCCTGAATCTACTTCATGCAAATGGATAATGCTCACCCTCTGAGATAAGGGAATAGAAAGTGGGATAGAGACAGTTGGAAGTGTGGCTGGATAAGAGAAGATGGACTTATTGATGGGACTGGTATAAAATGAACAGACTAAATAGAAGGTAAGTTAGCACTATGAAGAGGGCCTCATTCTCTTGCTCTCTCACTCTTGTACATTAAAAATAAGTTTATTGCTGAATATTTAGAGAAGAAAATGTCTCAAATGAATATGGGAAATCACCTTCATGATAACATTAAATATAGAAAAGCATTTGGAAAAGTTCTGTTATATATTTGTCATATATATGAAGACATGTTTATATACACATATAAACATTCTATAATACATGTAAACATAAATGTTTATATACATATAAAACATGGTGTTTTTAATTTTTATTATTGTAGTAGGAAAATACATGAGATTTGCCCACAATGCATTTTAAGCTTATTTACTATTCATTAAGAGCGTTGTTCCTCTAAGCACGTGTTGCACAGCAAATCTGGGATGAACTGACCTGAGTGACTGGAAGTTCACACCCATCCGACAGCAACTCACCTGTAACTGCTCTCCCAATCCTGGCAACTACCTAATTTTTGCTTCTCTCTAACTCTAATTTAAAAGGATTTTCTGATTATCACATTTATACTTGCTTATTATAGACAGTGGGAAATACAACTACAAGAATGTACAAAAATAAAACCCATGCAATCTTTTTTATTCAGAGGCAATTAGTCTGTTCTATAATTTCGAAATATTTGACATTTTATGATTGATTACATTTCCTCTATTCAAAATGTGTTTCAAATTTAATGCTGTATAAACATTTTCTCAAACATCATTTCATTTGATCTTTCATTTTTTGGCACTGATTTCATGTCTTTATTTTTTAATTTTAATTTTATTGAGGCAACATTGGTTTACAAAATGACATATGATTCATTCAGAGGTGTAGGCTCACACCTCTCCAGATGTCACCCCACTAGCCCCAGTCAAACAACCCACACCCATAGTCAAACATTAGGCTACTTGATTTGCTACAGTGTATGGGTAATGCAGACTTCATAACCTCCATGTTACTTTCAAATTTATGCTGTAAAGCCATAGAGGAGCTGATTATAAATAAATCCCCTACATAGACATTTTATTATACTACATGCAAAAACAAGTAAAAGGAGAATTATGCCTGTCATATCACTGTCTAGTACTTCCCTTGCTCAATTTGAGTTCTTAACCCTCATTCTAGTCATCCAGCTCATGTGATAGTTGGCATCTAACTGGAGTTTTTGTTTTCTTCCTCCCAGGAGAATATAATTAAAAACACAAGTTTAGAAAATCATGATGGAGGTTGATGGAAGTTGATGGAGGGGGATGAATTCCTAAATTTCACCTTGTAGCATCATTAGGTAATAGTATCATTGCAAAAGATTAGGGGTTGTTGAAATAGATGGTCTGGTAAAATTTCCTTCTGGCATTGGAATGAGGAGATAGGGCCAACTTGTTTTAGTATAAACTTCCCACTGAGGAAAAACTAAATGATATAGGCCAAAAAAAATTCTTTTTTTTAACTTTTGTGGTCCTAGGGGAGATATGAAGGAATTAAGACATCTTAGTACCAATGTTCCAGAAAACAGGGAAGCCAACATGGTGAACCCAACATTTGGTATGCTTTTCTCTTTGAGGCATTTGCTGATTTAAAACACCAGCTGAGAAGCTAAAAATCTGAGCATTAAGGAGGAATGAAAATGATTGACAGTCTCTCAGGCCTGGGGTAAAACTGCAATACAGAAGCCATCAACAGTCAAAGGTTCCTTCTCATAAATGAGACTGTAATTGAAAACTTGAATAGTTGTGTTATAAATGTAAGTGTGTAACAGATGTGGAGAAGCACCTCAAAGGACTGGGGTTCATCTCTAAATCAGCTCAAATCATGATTCCATTAAAGTACGTCCCTCAGCAAAAATCCCGCTTGGACTCTTATCTCTAAATTATGGAATACAAAATTTCTAGAGTCCATAATAATTAAAAAAAATACAGAAGTATATCAAAAAAATTCCAATCAGGAAGCAGAAACTTTATAATGTATTTCAGTAGAAATAATTTCTGTGGAAATTAAAACTGGAAAAACTTTTCAGTGGAAATTGAAGAACTATAAGCATAAGGAAAAAACACTGTCTAGAGAATGTAGACTTTGTGGTCTCAATGTAAAGTATGTTAAATATTACAAAGCAAAATGCAGAAGCAGCTACCTTATCAACAACTGGAAGAAGAGTAGGAAGAACCTGGAAATGTTTCAGCCGAGTTTGGAAGAGAGATCCCTCAAAAGTAAAATCTAATATATTAAGAAAGGGTGGCTGTTTGGTTAGCAGTGACACTCACTTGGAAAAGTTACTTTTGGAGCTAAGGCACAGATATTTGATGCTAGACTATCAGAGCTGTCAGACTAAGTCTTGTTCTTTGTCTGAAATTTGGAAACTGGAATCAATTGTTGTTACTTGGACAAATTCCAAATCTGGAGTAAAGAAGCATCACTAAATTGTGATAGAAATAGGTAGCAGGCGAGAAACAAATCGGCAAGAGAATGTTCCTTCTTCTCCATCCAACTTTCCAAAACCCCTTCTAGAGTCCTTTCCAGACACAGTCTAATAAGAAGCCATTGGACAAATCATTTTTTTTTGCATATTTCCACCTTCAGAACAGAGTACAGAATGGTCGATTGAAGGCTGAGAAATTAAAACTCAATAGCTGCCATAACAAGCATGTAAAGAATATGATTAACCAAGAAAAAGTGAAAAGCAGACAGTAGAATAGATTTAGAAGAAATCCAGATATTGGAGTTGTCAAACAATTATTTAAAAATAAATGGGATTAATAATATGCCCAAGAAGTTAAATGACAAGATAGACAGAATTTTGGCAAAGAACTGGCAACATAAAACCAAATCAAATGGAAGCTGAAAGCATAATAACTGAAATTAAGAACTCAATGAAAGTTCAACTCTGATTAGAAAGTAGAAGAATATTAAAGACCTTCACTTCCACTGTGAAGAAATTAACAGAAAGAAAATCCCACTTTTCTTTAAAGTCACTGAAGATCTGAGGGCAAAAATAATCTAGAAAACTAAACTCTAGAGTAATGAACCCCTCCTAGCTGAATAATATAAAAGACAATTTCATTCTCAGGACCCTTTATTTCTAAGCATGGGAGAGGGCAAAGAAAAGGTAAATCTAACCAATCTGAACTTTTGATGAATATTTATATGAGCTTATAGAATTTGAACCAAATGTAAAATTAATTCTCTCTGCTGGTAATTATTTTACAAGGAATTTGTGTTGGGGAGGGGGAGTCTGCAGGGGTGGAGTAGCCAATCTGGAGGCAAAACTGAAAAGTAGATCTGTTTATCTTACATTCCAGTGATCTAGGTTCTTATCTCAAAGTGTTACAGTTCTGGAGACTTGCCACACACAGTCACACAAACTGATTCTCGTGATCCTGTGGTCTCACATTCCACAGTGTTGTAATATTAAAGACTCATGAATTCAAAATGTATGGTTGATTTTGTTTAATTTTCAAGATACTGAAAAATTTTGGAGAGTCCAAACCACTTGCCTTGCAGAATGTCCCACATGTGAAATTGTCTGGTTGTTTCCCATGGCTAAAAGTTGTTGGCTATAAATTTTCCTAAGTAATGCTGTGTCCTATTACTGCTAATAAAGAGTAAAGAGACACATTACCACATTGTCTCATTATTGGTGATGCCAAGGTTTATCATCTAATTAGGGTGGTGACTGCTGGATCTCTTCATTTTAAGTATGTTTCTTATTATGACTACAATGATAATCATATCAAAAAAGTTATATTTTGCTTTTTAAACAATTATATATATATTATATACATAAGTTCAAGGAATCAAATCTTGTAGACTCACAATCTCCAAGTTTTACAATATTGTGGTCTTAAAATCTAGAAATATTAGGTCTATAAATCCAAAAATCTAGCAGTTGTAGAAGTTTAAAGTCTATTGTACTTGAAGTCACAGATTTGGGAGATCTAGAAGTCTTAGCATCTTTGGTCTCAGGAGTCCACTGGAATAAGACTGAAACATATTCAAAGCATTTGAAGTCAGAGATGGATTAAATATAACTAAATCTATAACCAAATAAACATCTTTCAAATCCAACTATTTATGAGAGTAAACTTATTAGCTCATGGTAACATAAGAAGTTGAGAGTGGACTGGTAAGCAAAAAGAGATATCCTAAGATTCAATGTGCTCAACTTCTAGTAAAGGCCATAAAGGTTTAATGTAAAAACAATAATAATTATGGATTTGATAGCATATCAAGTTTAAACATACAAAAAGAGAACATGAAGTTCGAAAGCACTGCTGTGGTGTTCTGTGTTGTTTGTGTATTTTTTAAAGGTAGACTGAAAATATATATACAGCAACCACTAAAATTCAATGCAATCTGTATAACTAAACAATAGGCGAGATAAAGTGGAATTTAAAAAGCACACACAATTAATCAATAATTAGTAGGGAGGTAAAGATATATCTATATTTAAATCTATATCTATAGATAGATAGGTAGATGATAGAGATATAGATTCATGATAAAACAAATAGAAAACTAATAGTAAAATGGTCAACTTAAACTCAATCATGTCAATAATTATGTTAAATACAAATGGACTAAAAACTACACATTAAAGGCAGAGAAAGATTGTCAGACTGGAAAGAAAAATAGACCAAATTTTTGTTCTGTTTTTAGACTGAAGATTTTTTTAGACTAAAAATAATTTTTCAGTCTGAAGAAAACAGCAGAAACACATGAAATATGACAGGAGTTATGAATGAGAGAAAAAGATAAAGTGTGAAATCACTAAGCATAGAAATGTGTATACTTCAAGACAAGCAGTATTACCAGAGATAAAACGGAACAGTTCGTAAAAATAAAACTGTCAATTGACCAAGAAGTCTGAACCAATGTATCGGTGTATGTACCTAATAATAAAAACACACACACAAAAAAAAATTGGCAAAACCAACAGGACAAACAAATCTAAAATCATAAATAATAATTATTTTCTCTGTAATTGATAGAACTACAAATCAGTAGGAATAATGAAGTTCTGAACTTCACTATCAACTAAAATAAACTAATTGACATTTATTAGAGCAGCACAACTAATACTAAAGAATAACCATTCTTTTCACATCTACCTGAAATATTCATCAATAAAGATTAGATCAAGAGGGACCTCCCTGGTGGTGCAGGGGGTTAAGCACAGTGCTACGAAGCTGTCTGCAGCCTCTGCAGCACAAGTTCAATCCCTGGCCAGGGAGCTACCCACATGGTGCAGCAGACCTCTCCTGTCTCACCTGTTGCTCCCCTCAGCAGTATACTTCAATCAGTCTGCCTGTTCTGTTCCCTGCTCTGTAGCTGGTAAATCCTCTCACATCCCACACGTTTGGCCTATACCCCAGTTCTTCTATGCATAAATAAAAATAAATCTTAAAAAAAGACTATATCAACAATAGAGAAAAGCCATAAAATGTCTGAAAATGTTTCAAATGATTAAAACATGATAGTGACTTTCTTTGCCCACAGTGAAAATAAGTTACCAAACAATAACAAAATGATTTCTAGAATATGTCCAATATAGGAACAAAGCAATACAGTTGCAAGTTCCCCATAAATTAAAAATAAAAAAGGAAATCAGAAAATGTTTTGAATTGAATGATAAAAACACAAAATATCAAAATATACACATGTGAAATAGCTCTTAGAGGAAAAAATATAGTTTTAATGCATCTATCAAGAAAAGCTACACTTCATAAACCAAACTTCTACCTTAAAAAGGGGAAAAAAGAAAATATTTTAAACCTAAAATAGAATTCAAAAGCACATTTTAGAGCAGAAACCAGTGAGACATTAGACAAGTACCAGATAAAATTTTAAAGCCATCATTTTTTATTAAGCTGATTAAAATTGATACCCTACAGCTAATTTGATTAGCTATTAAAAAACATGAATTAGTCAAAATTAAAAATAAAGTATAACAATCACTAACCAACTTATAGTTATTTAAAGAAAATTAAGGAAATATTAAGGATGCTTTACCAATAAGTTTGACAATTCAGATGAAAAGAGAAAACTTTGCAAAATGAACCTTATAGGGTATAATAGATATATCAAAAACCTGAACATTTAATATGTAAAACATTTAGTATATGAAACTATCTCAACAATCAAGGTTATAGATATATTCTCTTAGCAGTTTTTGTTTGTTCTTATTTGGTTATTTTGTTGTTGCATTGTTGTTATAGGAACATTTAATATGAAATCTATACTTTTCACAAAGTACAAGAATATACTTATATACTATACTTTTGCTAAGTATAAGCACAATGCTGTAGGCAAAATGTCTAGAACTTATCTTGCATAACTGAAGCTTTATTCCCATTGTGTAAATCATTTTGCTTAGATCACTAGGATTTTTTTGTTTTATGTTCCTTAAATATTGAAAGAAATGCTGAAACAGTAAACAAATCTATTCATCTTTGTCAACATGTTCTTGTGTGTTCCTAATGCCAAACACAAGTTTTGGCCCAAGGAAGCATTAAAAAAAGATTTGAACTGATATCAACTGTTGATATCAGAATGAAATTTAAATTTGTAGATCTGTCATGAGGAAGGCAGGGAGAGAGATGAAATTTTTGAGAATCCAGAAAATACCTGGCATTGGGCAAGATTCTCTGGTACTTTATATGTTTTGGTGTTTTATGAGGATTGAATGACAACTTATTACCCACATTGGAAATCTTAGGAGGAGTATAAGCACACTTAAGTATAAACAATAATTAAGTTGAAAAGTGTTTTGCAGATTTTTCTATGCCTTTGACAAATGCTTGTCTTTCCATCACTACTTACTCCCTCTAATGGTGGAATAGTAACAGCAAGGTATAAAGAGTACCAACTCAAGCTTTTGAGATTTCCTTTATCTGAGTACAAATTGCCACTTAGATGGGCAATGAGACATCTCTCTACACTTACTTCCTCTCTATGAAACTATTATTGTATAGAGTCATAATGAGGAAAAATTGGGAGAACACATGTAAAGTGCTTTCTACAATGCCTAGCATCTAAGATATACTCAAAATATGTTATATCATCATTATTGCTGTGGTCATCTTCATCACAAGACACTCATAGCATGATCTGTAGCAAGGTATTGACCTCTCTGGACATTAGTTTCCATACTGATAAAGTTATCTTAGCTTTGACTTCTTAGGTTCATCTAGAGTTAATTTTTTTTTTTACCTGCCCATGTTTATACATGTTACACTGGTGGTTATCTGGAATGATATACAATGCTGTTTTCTGTTTTCACGTATCTGATTATCTCCAGTGTACTGTGTCAATCTGGACTCAAGAGAGTCAAATTAATAAAAAGATGCAGGCGAATGCCTAACAGATGATATATAATGATCCGTATACCTTCATGTCTATAATTATTATATAATATTTGTTTTTCCATGTAGTTTGCAAATTCATTTCATCACAAAATGGCCACTAGACTTTTTACCATACATGTGCATAAAATTTTGCTATTGAATCCAATAATTTCCATGGGCTCCCACTAGCTTTGTGCATTAGAACTTAATCATATTTCTAATGAGGTCCACAGCCTCAGTGACGTTCACATATACAATATGTTCCCATAGCAGTTGCTGGGACTCCATTCGTAAAGGTTATCTTGGAAAGTTAATCAGAACGCAAATGTTATTAAACTAATAATATTAAATCCACTCTAATTAATAACAGACTTTAGAATTTACTCTGATTAGAAAATTACTTGTGACCTATTTTCCAACTGAAGATTAAAGTCCTGTGACTTAAAGCACCAACACCAACAATGACTGGTCTATGCAAAGAGAAGAATATAGACGCAAGCTTGGGGAATAAATTTGCTATAATCAAGTCCTGGATTCAATATTTAAATTATATGTCACATATAACACAACTTTTGAACTATTTCATTTTTAAGTATGTAAAATGAGAATTATTACAATCAATTCTCCCTTAGAATTAGGATACTGAATGGTACAAGCACAAGTTCATCACTGTTTCTAGATCAGGACATTCTGATTAAATAGTAGATTTTTATTATTAAAATACAAACCACCTTAGCTTAAAATAAATGTTATGATTTTTTAGGTATAAAACAGATTTGTAGGGCCTCCCCGGTGGCACAGCAGTTGAGCACTGGGTTGCAAAGCTGCCCGCAGCCTCTGCAGTGCCGGTTTGATCCCCGGCGGCTGGGTGAGGGTCCCACATGGCTTGGCAGACCTCTCCTGCTCCCCTCAGCAGTGTACGCCTTCAGTCTGCCTGTTCTGCTCTCTGCTCTGGCCCTGATGAATTCTCTCACCCTCCCGCACTTCTGACTGTACCCAGTGCTTGTATAAATAAACAAACAAACAAATAAATAAATAAATAAAAAAATAAATAAATAAATAAATAAATCTTAAAAATAAAAAAAAACAGATTTGTACAAACTTTTTCTGACTTGTTTTGTCAGGAAAGTGAGATGTGAAAGAAGATACTAAGACAATAATTTGTGATAGTTCCAAAGAACTCTTAAATTGGTACTAACAAAGAGTTTTATCTTTAACTTTCAGGTATTTCATCAATTAAACCCTTTTCTAATCCTGGCCTCCAAATTTTAGTTTAGAGCTTATACCTTGGGAGAAAAACTATTGCCCAAATCTGTACTGAAAAATGTAAAGTGTCCCAAAGATTACATATATAGGATAGAAAATAGCATATAACCACTGAATTAGCTTAATGTTGATCAAGATTCTGGGTCATTTGGATTATTATTTTATAATACTAACTCTAGATTTCTACACATGGCTTTATAATCATTTACTCTTTTACTAGTTACATGAAAGTAAAGAATTTTTCTGTTTGGTACCTATTAAGTAGTTTCAAAAAATTAACATGTTAGGCATTGCACTATGAAGTAACCCACAGGCTATGAAGCAACCCACATTGCACTATGAAGCAACCCACAGGCTCTGTGGCACGAGTTCGATCCCCAGCCAGCCAGGGAGAAACCCACATGGCAAGGCAGACCTCTCCTGTCTCTCCCACTGCTCCCCTCAGCAGTGTATTTCAATCAGTCTGCCTATTCTGTTCCCTACTCTATCTCTGGTGGATCCTCTCATCCCCCACATCTCTGGCCTGTACCCCAGCTCTTGTATGCATAAAAAAATAAATCTTCTAAAAAATTAACATGTTTTATTGAAGAACTTTCTAAAAACCACTAATAAGCATTTATGTAGTTTATGTTTGCTTTATCTTGGACACTACATAAGTCTCTCTGGGGTCAGGACCATATATTCTTTAATATATTGACTAGTGATTTATAGATTATTGATAAATATACACTGAACAAATGCTACACAAAAGCAAACGCCACCAATATTTTGATTTGCGAAAACAGAACACAAAGTTCACAATTTGAGAATAAACTTAAAGTTTTAGAAAAATGCATGTATTAACTTTAACATATTTGGGACAATAAGACCAAATTAATTAAGAAAATCAAGGAAAATAATAACTGAGATTTCCATTAATCAATACAAATTCAGAAAAATTAGTTCAAAATAAATATCCAAGAGAAAGAAAGCCAAATATTCAGAACTTTCTGGTACCCAGAAGATCAGAGAGTTAGCAAGTGAATTAAGGTACATATACAATTTAAGTCACAAACCAAGATATTGTTCCAACCTTAGATCAGACTAGTTTTCATCCATCCATCCATCCATCCATCCATCCATCCATCCATCCATCCATCCATCCATCCAAGCATTTGTTGAATAAATATTTGCTTTACTAAGCTTAGGAACCTGGCACCAAAGACTAGAAGTTAGTAATGTAGATGCATGCCAGTCCCCAAGAGCTTAAAGATTAGAAGGGAAATTAATAGATGTATAATAGTAAAATGTAACAAGAGCTATGACAGGGGCTTCCTATGGAAAAAAGAAGGGGAGCAGATCACTCATTCTATAAAGAAGCAAAAAGGGATTGCTTAAAAATGTATTTCTAAGTTGAGCTCTAAAAGATAAACAGGGCTTTCTAATTTAAAAGAAAACAGCAAGAATATGTTCCTCTAAGCTGAGATAGAAGGAATTTACAGTTGAGAGTATCAAGAAAAAGGTGGTCATCATCCTTTCTCTTCGTAGCTAACAAGGTCCTAAGGTCACCTCGAGACCCTCATCAAAAGGAACTACGAATGCAGCATAGAGAAGGCTATTTCACCTGACTTTATTTATGGTTATCAGGAGTCACTGTAAACAGAACAGTGGCAGCAGCACTCTATCAAGCAAGGCAAGTGAAAATCTGTGAGATGATTGAATACCACTTGTCAACACGAAGTCAGGAAAATACCAAACAAATTCGGGGCAGGAACATGGTTTCTTGTTTTTTTGGTTTTTGTTTTTAATGCAGAGAATGACAAAAGATTCAAGATACACAGAATTCAAGCTCAGAGATAGGAGACATTTATTTTAGGTACTCTATGTATTTCAGCTTCCTGATTCTAAGTGTCTGAACCAATTGGTATGCTTATGCTGATGATAGCACTAATAGTGCATAAACCATTGCCATGAGCACCCCCTGATGCTGTGAGTTTGTGTGCCTCAAACACAAGGATCATGAAAATACCTTATTCCTAGACATCTTCTGATCACATTGACTTCAGATGACAGCATCAGAACTCTAGGAATCTACAGTCTTATTCTCAGCGGTTCACAGTGACTCTTAACATGCTTTGATAACATAATCCAGTAACCCAAGACTTATGCCTGCCTCACAGCTCCTCTGTTATCTCTGAAGACCTTCTTTGTAGACAGAATTATGGCATCATGTCAGGAATTATTCTCCAAATTGGTTAGAATAAGTCCATGCACTGCCCTGGGCTCTCTGCTCTGTTAGTATTAATGATGAATTCCAGGACAGCTTTTCTCCAGAACAGACCTTAAGCCACCTCTATACTCATGGTATTTATTGCCCAATTTGAACTTCAATATT
Source organism: Talpa europaea (assembly GCF_964194135.1). Lineage (NCBI taxonomy): Eukaryota > Metazoa > Chordata > Mammalia > Eulipotyphla > Talpidae > Talpa > Talpa europaea. The sequence continues at coordinate 16,884,487 of NC_140077.1, forward strand.
TCCAAACTGAAAGATATTCTCACCCAGGGGTATCTATTGAAGAAAGAGAATGCCTATAAAATTCTTTATAAATGTGCACACATTTTCTCATCATTTAAAAAAAATTTTCCTATTGTTATCTAGTTTTAAAGAAAAATAACTATTTTTCTAAGAAAAGAATATCAGTGAGAAAAGTGGCATTACTTTACATTTTTATAAATTTCTTTTATACCAAGCTTAATAGATGACAGCTGGACTCTTACAACATCTGCTTCTGCATTAATTCTTTTGATTATGTTGTTTTTCTGAAATACAAGTAGCAAATACAGCCTCAAGCAGATAGGTGGTTGAGGATGAGAGAGTATGGATTCTTCAAAAGGTCTTGGGGACCCCATCATCCTCAGAACACACTTAAGAGATGTTGATCTAATCTGTAGGCAATGAGTCTGTTTAATTCTGGAACAAATAAAACAAACCCTGGTATGGGAGGGAGATGAGTCAGGGAGACTTTATTGTAAAATATGATTTGTGTAGAAGCAGTTTCCTCTTTGTTGTTCTGTTCATTCATCATCTGAGAGGAAAATGATGCCTCCACTTTGATTCACTTTAGCCATTTGATGACTTTCCTGTGCCTGAACAGGCAGAAATGCCAGTGAACACTCATCACCATTTATTTAACAACAGCCTTTGTGGGAGTCTTTGATTGTTTAGCATTAAATACCTGATAATATTTTAAAATACATATGAAACATTCCATGTATTCTATTGCTTTAATACATTTGTGCAATTTTGTAAATGTTTTTAAATTTTAAAACTTTTCCATTTTTTTTCTTTTACGTATAACTGGCTTATGTTTTGTAAGTTTGAAATGTGCAACATGTTAATTTGATACATTTATATATTTCAGGCATGATTACCACTGTTGTGTTAGCTAAAACTTCTATCACCTCATGTAATCACCATTTCTTTTTTTTTGTGTTGAGAACAATTAAGATCTAATCTCTAAACAACTATGAAGCTTACAATACAATATTGTTGACTATAATCACTATGCTGTTTGTTACATCCCCAGAACTTATTTATCTCCTAGCTGCAGTTCTGTACCCTTATACTCATCTTCAAAATTTCCCCACCTCCCAGTCTCTGGTAACCATTATTCTACTCTGTTGTTATGAATTTAGCTTTAGAGCCCACATATCAGAGTAATCATACAGTACCTGTCTTTGTCTGACATATCAATTTGTATAATGCTATTATAGGCCATCTATGCTATCTCAAGCAGCTGCATTTCCTTCTTTCTCATGGCTGAATAATATTCAAAGATAGATAGATAGATAGATAGATAGATAGATAGATAGATAGATAGATAGATAGATAGATGATAGATACAGATAGACAGACAGATATTGCTGTATTAGCACATAGAGGCATATATTGATATGGATATGGATAAAGAAAATGGACACAGATTTTTCAGATCTTAACTATTTTGAATAATGACACAATAAGCATAAAAAAATAGTTTTATAATTAACTGTTTTCTTTAACTTGAAATATTTACCCAGAAGTGGGATTACTGAATAATATGGTGGTTCTACTTTTACTTCTCTGAGGAACCTCCATAGAGTTTCCGGAGTGGCTGCCCTCACTCACACACTCACCAATACCACACACACTTGCCCACATCTATCATCACTTGCCTTGATGCTAGCCATCCTGACAGCTGTGAAGGGATAGCTTGTTGTGGTCTGACATATATTTCCCCTAACATTAGGGATGCTGAGAAGCTTCCCATGTATCTGTGCACCATTTGTATGTCTTATTTAGAAAAATGCCTGTTCAGTTCCTCTGCCCATTTTTTAAAAAAGATTTTTGTTGTTGCTATTGAATGTTAAATATAAATAGGATGTTAATCCCTTATCCAACATATAGTTTGCAAATGTTTTCTCCATTCAATCGGTTACCTTTCATGTTGTTGATTTTTTCTTTTGCTGTGGATAAGTTTTTTTTTTTTAATTCTATGTAGTCCCACTTGAGTTTTTAAACCCAATTTAACATGCTAAAAGAGAGAGACAGGAATTGGGGAAGCATGTTGTGGCATCCCTCTGACCCAGGGATATCCGATAAACTGAGTGAGATGAGGTAGTTCCACATTACTGAACTTTCTCAAGGATAATTCTCAGATGTCTGCAGGAATCACTCATATCCAAGAAAGATCAAGTAAAACTGACTAGAAGAGGCTGAGGCAAGTCAGGCTTGTCAAAGGGAAGAAGAGTGTAAAGGCTGGAGCTCAGATCTAGCCTGACCCCGAACCATGCAAATGACTCCTTTTCAGTTCCCTACTCTGTGGACACCCTTCAGGAACTGCTAACACAAAATTTGTTTGTTCATTTTTAACAAGCTGGTAAGCACTCCAAAATAGGCAGATTTAAGAAGAAAAGCATGTCAATCTTAGAGAATGGAAAATACATTTCATTGATCATTGTCTAGAAATGTGCCTTGTTGAACAACCATTTGGTGGAGAGAATTCTTTCTTTCACAGGTATACAATATTGCCGGGAAAAATTAAAAGCTCACAGATGAAGACCAAACACATTTGAGGGAGAAAAAATAACTAACCTAATAGTGAGAACAAACATCCTTAAGGAGAAAGAGAAGAAAAAAGGGACAGATCCAGAAAAGGGTGGTCCAGCTCACAAGTGTTGAGCCAGCAACGAGACACTACCATAGAAAATGGCGTTTGTCTTTTATCCATTTGTGTGGGTGGTGGATAGTGGTCTAGTTTCATTCCTTTGCATGTCTTTCTCTGAACTTACACTACTAAAATAATCTAAATAATTAAAACTTAGCATTTGTTACTATTTTTAATTTCTCATTGCTTTGCACAGTTGTTTTTGTTTTGTAGAAATCTGGTTTCCATGACTGGGCTATAATTCCTTTGAGTGAGTAGGAGAGTCCTAGCCTGTTTCACCCATCGATCCAAGTGCTTAGCACAGATCTGGACACCCAAGAGTTTCAGAGAAGAGCTGCTGAATTTCAAAAAGCATTTATTGTCTTCCTTCTATAAATGAATAGCAAGCAGTTGGTGAAGCAACTGAGACTGGAATCTCCAAACCTTTCTACCTTTCAATGTAAAGAAAGGCCTTCTAGAGCATGCACAATAAATATAAATTTAGACCAGCCCCAAAGGAGGCTCAGAAAATGCAGCTCCTAAAACGTCTTTCTCTAAGGATACAAAACTCTCTTAACAAACAGAAACACTGATATAAGAGTTTTATATTTTTGAAAATCCCATCTGAGTATTTGATAAAACATACTGGATAAGTTAGCATCTGCTTTTGTGTTGGTGTAAACAAGAGAGACAAAGAGAGAGATACAAAGAGGCAGAGAGAGACAGAAGAAACAGAGAGAGGATTGTACATCTATGGGCACCACTTATACACACATGCTATAATATTATGATCTATGTGTATATAAGTGTATATAATCGTGTTCTCCAAGTCAAAAGGGAGAGTAGTGGTATGATTAATAAGTTATTTGATAGGAAGCAGAGCTCTATACTTAGTATACCAAGTATACCAAATCAATGAGGAAAAATAGATACAATATGATATTTAATATTTGTAAGCATCAGAATTATCACTGGGGAGCTAACATCTACATTGGATGTCTTTCTGTTTATACTTATTTTTGTTTTGATTTACACATGACCCCATGCTCTCTCATGTGCTTAGACTTTCTGAAGTTCTCAAAAGAGTCCTGGGAAAAATTAGAAATTGTAGATTAGCAGAAGGCAGAAATGAGAGGCATAAAAATCTGTTCACACCAAACATGAGAAGTTATACCCTGCATTCTTATTTTTAATTTGATATTATCACATGTTATATAGGTCAATTCTCATTTTGGAGTCAATTTTTTTTTTTAATCAGCAGTTAAATGACAATGGCAATAATGACCTCCCATGTGACAGAGAAGTTGTGAGACCAAAGTAGTAGAAGTTGTTATGAAATTTAAAAATTAATGTTTCTTTACAAACAAAAGCCTTGGTGATTTATAAGATATGAGAGAAGAGGCAAAAATAGAGTAACATTATCACACTGAACATGACAAGGGACTCACAGGAATTTAGACAATTGTGCTAAGCTGAAAGATAATAGGTCATATCCAAGTGATATGCTGGGCTCCCTACACACAATGAAATTTACCCATCTTCAATCCTAGGAAACAGTCAATATTTATATCATCCCCACTACATTGTAAAGCCTTTTGACAGCTGACACTGTCTCATGTAATATTTCTGCACTTCTATAGAAGTAAATCATCAAAATGTGCAAGATTTAGTTGCACCTGGGAATTTTCCCATCATCTCAGATACTATTCTGTCTTTCTCTCTCTCTGATTCATGGTTTTGCATGGTACTTAGACTTGTGGTTTAGGCCAGTATGTAGTTACAGTCTTCTTGATTACAGGAGTTTCTCTCTGCACAACACTTCTATCAGTGTGTAGCACATAGCAAGTCATACATAAGTATTTACTATGATTATCCTTTTTAAATAATGAGTGATGGACATCCCCTGGTGGTGCAGCAGTTGAGCTCTGGGCTGTAAAGCTGCCTGCAGCCTCTGCAGCATCTGCTCCATCCCCGGCTGCCTGCGAGGGTCCCACATGGAGTGACAGACCTCTCCTGCCGTGCCCCCTGCTCCCCTCAGCAGTGTATTTCATCAGTCTGCCTGTTCTGTTCCCCACTCTGGCCCTGGTGAATTCTCTCACCCTCCCGTGCTTCTGAATGTACCCAGTGCTTGTATAAATAAATAAATTGTTAAAAAAAAATGAGTGCTAAAATTATAGGACTATGAATTTTCCTCTTAATAATATTTTGGCCGTTTATTGCTTGCTCATTATTTGACTACATTTTGAATCATGTAATTTTGAACTTTTAGTCTTGAAAGATCACATCAATCAATTTTTAAGCGAGAAAAAGAAAAACATAACCAAAAGTTATTTAAACAATATCAGAGGCGTTTCTAAAGTATATATTAATAATGACTAATGGCAATAAATCAGGGGAGGAGTGAGGACTCTTCTTTGTTTATTGATGATATATTGCTGGGCTGATATCTGTAATCATAACTGAACTATTGCTATTTTCAAGGAAGTTCTTCCTTAATCAAATAAAAATGAAAACTCAAACAAATAAAAACAGAAAATTTCATCTTGGTAATAACCAAATGGACAATTCATTTAATAGCCTCTTATAATAAAAGTCAACATTTTTTAAATTGTCTAGATTATTATTGTGTTTTCAAAACTTTCCAGCAGTGGAGAGTTAAGTCTTTCTATCTTGCATAAATAAAGGAGAATCCAAACATTCCAGTTCTTTAATTCATTTCTTAAATGTCAGCTTTAAGGAGAAACTGCTACCTAGTAATAAAGTCATAGCTAGAAATCAATTTTGAAAAATCTTCAGCCATTCTATGGCAACTCATTTCCTTTTTGTTATATAATCAGCATCATTATTATTAGCATGATATTCAGGGTTTTCCCTTTGGAAAGCTTAAAGAAATTGCAAAGAGACTAACTATGTGGAGTTGACATGCCCTTTACAAAGTCTCCATTAGTTGTCTCATTTGCAAAATATGAACCAGATGAACAAAATACAGGTTTAATTTTGTTTCATTAGATTGTGAAGAGACCAACATGAATTAATTAGTGTTAACTACAACACGCTTCACTAATATCCCGCCAACACAAAGATTTCCTACAGTGCCAGGATGAGAGACATGTTCAGGATGATAAGAGAGAAATGTAAGTGGGTTGGTATGATTGTTATTACAATTACTGCTGCCGAGTTTTAATTGAAAAGGGATTTTGCATTGGAGGGGGGAAGGAATAAGCTCTATTAAGATCCTGAGCAGACATTTAATTTAGTTTTAGTGAGATAATTTTATGCTAAATGGATGCAAATTAATTATTAAGGCATATTTATTGTGATTATTCATACAAGCACCAACATCTTAAAATGACGAACAGGGATTTTGGAGAGTAACTCAGCCACTGAGTCCATGTTGGGTTAAACTGATGGTGAATTGAGAAGAAATCTTGGGTAAGGTAAGTGGCCATTTATTTGGTAAGGAAAGGCTATGTCTGCATCAGAGATAGCCCACTGGTAAGTTGTTGATTTCAGGTTATGACTGCTCATTTGAACTTGGGCACCTCTTGTTATTAACACACCTGCTGCATAAATGATGTTATTTTTCAATACTCTGAAGATTGGTTTTGCTTTCTGTATTATTGCATCATAAATCACAACAATGTTAGCAAATTATTGGTAACACTCTGTCCTCCAGGGTTCTTAGAGAACAAAGTACACATCTAATGGGACAAAGATATGGACAGTGCAAACTACCAGCAGTGCTAAACATTGTATACTAGGTATCTGCACACAAAAATGTTGGCATTGCAGGGCTTTCTAATAATTGTCTTGTTTCATAACTATAATCAACAAAGTAATGACATTCATCTCTTACTCCAGGCTAATGTTCTCTGTAATACTTCTAGGTGTCACTCAAAGCTTATAGTGGCTTAAATGACCAAGTTTATGCCTCTCCTGCCCCAACCATCCCACATATGTATATCATAAACACAACATTTTTAATTATTCCCTACTTGTTTTGGTGTTTGGCCAATATATGCTAAATTCTGGAAAATGTAGATCTCTATCTTGGCCCCAACACTCAAGTTTCTCATGATAAATGAAGAGAGATTTAAACACGTTATTACAAGAAAACAATTACAAGCTAAGCATTCCCATGATATAAGGTGATAGTTTTCATTGACTTGGGAAGTTTGGGAGGTTATTAATGGAGGATTAAATTATAGATATAGAAATATTGTCTTACCACCCTCACTTAAAGTTTGAACGAACTTTGAGATTAGTTCTCTGTTTCAGGAACCTCTTCTTTTTCAACTCAGTGCTATTTTCTAACTTCTTCCTCAACTAATCCTGTACTAGCAAAATATAGTTATTATTTTTATTTTAATAGTTTACATTCCTCACTGTGCTTCTAAAACACAATGGTGTGGTTAGTAGTTTATGATCTCAAAAAGTGACTTAATTGGCTATTTACTTCTCAAACTATTTATCTGTTTGCTTTCCAAGATATACCCTTCTGACATGGCTAGTTCTTAATAGAAAATATATTTGCTCTTCTTATTACTTTAATGAATCATGGTCAGAAGCAGTATTCCCACATTCCACATCCTAGTCTTAAGCCAGAACTGACTTTTTCTTCACACACAGTAGATACCAGCCTAGAACTGACTTATTCCCATTTTCCATTTTCTAGCATGACCTTTACTAACAGGGACAAAGGGTTTTTCTAGCCCATGTGTGTGCAAAGCATAAGCTGAGAGTCAGGAAATTGACATGAATTCCCAGAACCACCATGTGGAGGGCAGGCTGGAGACAGTTTCCACAAAGATGCATCCCCTTTCATTCTAGCTATGGCTTTCCTTCCACTGTTTACAGTCACAGGTCAGAAACTGAAGTTAGCTTCTGAGTGTAATGTCTGCACCCTATTTACAACACTTCACTCACCCTGACAAATGGGGCCCAGTCAGGCTCACTGTATTCCAAACTCATTCCTTGTGGGTTTCATCATTTTGTTCTTTGACCGAAAGTGCAGTTCTGAATATATATCTGTCAGGAGAGGTTTCTAGAGAGACACTGAAATTTAACCCTAAGTTGGATACATCCTAGAGATGGAGCTTTAAGATTAAGATAAAGTGAAAATAAGGGGGTTGCAATTGTATGGGGAATATAAAAATAAAATTAAAAAAAAGATTAAGATAAAGTAACAATGTGCATTTTGTGATGTTAAAATGCCAATTCTCCCATTTTGCCCTGTCAGAGGAATCACCCTCTTATCACCCACTTGTGTGAGCAATGTAGCTATGCCTGGAACCTCATGCTGCCTCAGATTGTTCTAGGTCACCTCAAGAATTAATCCTCAGTCCATATCCATTAATTTACACATGTATTTTCCTCCTGTGTATTTACCATATTTTTTCCTAGATTGGAAGCTATTGTAGAAGTACTCTCCCGTAATGGACTGCCAAATGCTTTCAAATGCCCTCATCCTCTTAACATGCTCTTTCCCTTCCCTTCACTGTATGATTATTTTTTCCATTCTTCCATTCAGTTAGCATTAATTGATCACCTCATTTCTTTTATTTCCAAGTGATGATATTTCAAATATTTCCTCAAGTAACTGAAAAGTTTAAGCATATGGAAGAATCTCATGATGCCACATCTAGGGTCCTGGAGAAAGGACTCAAATGGTATCTCACTCTGTAGCTATATAGGTGTAGATATAGACCTATCCTTCCACCACCCCTTTTCTTTCAAAGCATTGACCTCATTGTCTTATTGAAGATGTTGTTCTGCATTTAGAAGGGGGAAATAGCTAAATGATGTTCAACTTACATGTCCTTAGAGCTTTGGACTCTAAGAAGAGGAAACACTTTCTCAAAGTTTTCTCATAACAGTCTCTGGAAGGCTAATTATTACCTGGCCTGGTCTTACACCCATCTCTACATTCAAAGGGTTCAAGATCAAACACAGCAGTATCACATAAAATGGCCCCTATGTGATTCCTGAACAAAGGATTGTAGGCAACACGCCACAAATTGACCAGTCTTTATCTCAGACACTGGACATACAGAGGTGAAAGCAGTGTTGATTGTAATCCCAAAAGTCACAGTCCTGAATGCCACAATCCTGAATGTTGAAATGCTTAAAATCAAAGTTCCTGATGTTGAAAATCTAAAAGCCAAAGTGAAACAGTAAAAAACACGGGCAAGGAATATTAAGAATTCTCCCCAAATTATTCAATCACATATGGCTTCTGTGCCTTTACACATAGCACCATGCCTGCCTTCAAGAAAAGCACCCTTCGTCAGAGAATAAAAAGAATTTGACAAGCTCTGTGACCTTCTAAACCAAAGACATATGCTGATATAGGGGTTCCTCCAGAATCACGGAATGGAATAAATAGGAAACAATTCTTGGTTAGAAAAACAAGCACATGGGTCACTTTATTTTTTGGATGGCACTTCCAAAGCTGCACCCACTGTTCAGCTATGTATAATTGACCCCCCCCCCTCTGAATTTGTCTGCTTATTTATATATTAATGACTGGGAAAAGTGCTTTATAAGTACTTACTTGATAATTTGGTGGACTTTGTAGAAGAAAGTGGATTCAATGGAGTCCCCAAAACTATAATAACAGATCTGTAGTTAGATGTCATTTAGATGTAATCACTGCTTCTAAAAGTAAATTTTAAGGTGTTACCGATAAAGTTTTTGTTTTTTTTTTTTTCCATTTAGCTCGGTGTATTTAGAAGAAAATTCAGATTGGTCACATAATAAGGGAACAACAAAACCTTCAGTTTAAAAATATGCTGCTTGTCTGCATTAGCATTCCTTCTAACTGATGAAATCCAGTAGCTTTTAATGAAGTATAGCTGCCTTTGCCCAAAGAAATCAGCGAAATTACTGACTGGTTCTCTCATTGATTATGTCAACTGGTTCCTTATTTCTCACCATATCCTTTGGGCAAGGTCAGTCCCTAGAAGCATCTCCTCCTATAAAAATGAAACAATAAAAAAAAAAACTATAAAAAACTTTTCCAATCAAGAATATTTTGAAGTTTTATGTTTAAAACCACAGAATAATGTGGTTTTATATTTGTCTATTGTTATGTGTTATTGTTCTACCTCATTCATTCATTTCATAATCATGAGATCAAGCACTTGCACACAACCATGATCCCTGTGCTGATCACTGGTGATAAAGAATATATTAATTGAAATATGCTCCCAGATCTCCAACATGGACAATGTCCATCTAGCAAGATAATTTGTGGGTTTAGATATATAGAGGATGCTGTAAGAGCACAAAAGAAATGTATGAGTTTCAGGTTAGAGAATCAAGAGAGGCTTCCTGAAGATCTGAGGCTTTCATCTAAGTGTGCAGTTGTGGTGGCACATGCCAGAAGACTTATAACAGCCCAAGATTTTCAGGAAGTTACAGCAGGCTGGTATGGTTTTCACAGAGAACACATGCCATCAATGGCAGAAAATAGAACAAAGATAATGTCAAATAGAAGATCTTTGATAGACAAATTTTGATAGACATCAAAATCACCTAAGGAATTTACAAAGAGCTAGAAATACCTGGATAGGCCCAAGAAATTTGGCTCAATGGGGCCCAGTAATCTACATATATAATAAGCTCTCTTTCTAGAGCATTATTTTGGATCATGAAGAGTCTTAAATGCTAAGCAAAGCCTTGTGAAATAGATCTTGAAAGATTCAAGCAGTCACTGAAGAGTCTTTAGTAGGAGAAGGATAAGATACATTTGTTGAGAAGTTCACATACAAAAGTACCAGATTGGAGAATGAAATCTACTTAATACATTTATACCCTAAGCACGTAATTCCTGCCCCATACTACTTAAAAAACAAAACTGAAAACAACTAAGAAGTTCCACAAACTTTCTAGGTTTATGGTGAATTAAAGCAGCTTCTAAAAGTCACATGGAAATAAGCACATATTAAGATGTATCTCTGAAAAAAGCTGCCAGTACTTCTGTGAAGTTTAAAGAGCTTTTCCTTAAACGAAATCAAGTAATTCGTTTTGAATTAAAGTTAAACACTTGGCTTAGTTCTCTTTCATTTTTCTTCTTGTAAATCTCTCACTAAATTAATTAAGCTGGTGTTTAAAACTGGCAGCCAACCTGACACAGGAGGCCATGTAGCAAGCGGGATGTCGACAATGAAATTAGAAAAAAAGTTAGAATCTGCCTCCTGCAAAGGGCAGGCCTGTTCTTTTTTCTCTGCCTCCTCTTCACCTGCCATCTCACACACCACTGGTGACCAAGCCCTCTCTTGTTGAATGATTCAACCTTGAGTCCCCACTGATATTATTGTCCTGTTATATGTAAGGGGTGATAAATGCATGAACACTAAAAAGGAAACTCAGCCAATTTCCTCTCACAAACTTAATATCATGTTGCCACCGAGCTGATAAAGCAAAAGCAGGTGGAAGCAGAGCAGCACCCAATGACAGCAGAGACACATGCCCAGTGTGAAAATAAAGTTGATCCTGAAATTCTATTAACAACCAGTGTGATGGTTTTGAAGTGTCAACCAGACTGGGGTAAAGGATTGCCAGAGAGGTGGCTAGACTCATTTCTGGGTATGTCTGTGAAGATGCTTCAGGAAGAGATGAGCATTTACTCAGTAGACATAGCACAGATGATCACCATCATCAGTGCAGGCGGGCCTCATCCAGTCTATTGAAGCCCTGAATAGAATAAAAAGGCAAAGGAAGAAAATTTGCATTTTTGTTGTTGATATTGTTTGTTTAAAATGGGACACACATCTCCTGCCTTTGGACACTGAGATAGCTGATTCTTGGACCTCACCCTAGACCTGGGATTATCCCTTCAGCCTCTCTGGTTCTAAGCTCCTTGGACTTAGACTCAATCACAGTCTTCATTTTTCAGATTCTCCAATTCACACATGGCAACTCTTGAGACTTCTCAATCTCTATAATCATGTGAGTCAATTGCTAATATCTCTTCTTATGTACTCCTCTCCATATATCCTATTGATTGTTTCTCTGGAGAACCTTGATTAATATACCAGACACTAACCAAAATATATACACTGAAGTTAATTTCTCTTCTACTTGTTTTTCCATATCTCCCCCACCCTCCTCTCTTTCTCCCTTTCCGTATCCTTCCTTCCTTTCCTCCTTTATTCCTTTTTACTATATAAATTGAGCGTCTACTGTGTACATGACACTGACAAATCAGTGGTGAACAATGTAGACAAAGTCCCTGCCCTTTAAGGAACTTGCATTCTTGTGGAGGGAATAGACTATATGCAATTAGAAGTTAATGGACAAAAATAATTAAAGATTGGGATACTGCTATGGAGCAACACAACAGAGTGGCTAGAGAATTAGAGATGGGGAGTGGGTATAGTGTGGAAGGCGGGAGTACTTTCGATTTAGACAAGCAGCATGAGGAGGAGCTAAGAAAGCTTGAGGAAGTGTGTTCCTGGCAGGGAAAAGCCGTAAGAAAGACTGATAGAAAGGTGCTCAGAAGATGTGAGTAGAATTATTTGCTTTTGGAGAACTTCATATCTATTGTTTCTATTCTTTTTCGATACAAAATCACATTGTCTAAGAGCTCTACGTGGAGATTTCACAAGGCTGTGTAAGGGAATCTCTGAAGTGAAGAGGTTGCTTTCAAAGTGTGTCCTTCATGGGCCTCCCTGGCGGTGCAGCGGTCGAACGCTGGGCTGTGAAGCTGCCTGAAGCCTCTGCAGTGCCCGTTCGATCCCTGGCCGCTGGTGAGGGTCCCACATGGTGCAGAAGACCTCTCCTGTCTTGCCTGCTGCTCCCCTCAGCAGTGCATTTTATCAGTCTGCCTGTTCTGCTCCCTGCTATGGCTATGGTGAATTCTCTCACCCTCCCACGCTTCTGACTATACCCAGTGCTTGTATAAATAAATCTTAAAAAAAAAAAAAATAGTGGGTCCTTCAACCTCCTTTCTTGTAAATTTAAGACACAGTAGATTAAGGGCATGAGGAACAGGGCACCGAACAAGAAATCCCAGTGGAAAAGGTCTCTGTGGGGGCAAAGCTGTTCCCTTGCCATAACTAACATTTTTTTTTCTTCTATTCTGATATATTTTTTATTTGGATGAAATTCTTCTTTGAGAAAAAATTCTGAAGGGTATGTAAGTGATATCCTTCCCAAGTTTTTGCACATCTGAGCATATTTCTCTCTGTCCTACTCATGAACAATTATCAATTCGATATAGAATCTACAGATACAATCTTCTACCCTTAGACACTTGTTAACATTGCTGGTTATCTCTTGCCACTTAGTATCAGACTAACATTTTAAGTTTCATAATCAGCAGGTCTCATCCTAAGGCTGACTATCACAAAGAGGAAGACAATCTTGTCATCTGCAGAAATTATATGGGCTCAGTTACTTGAATCCCTGAAATTTTTTGACCTGAAGATTAAGGCAATTAAAAGCTCAATTTGTTTTTGTTCTGAAGTTTGTGGTGAAGGACTGGGGAGAGGGTGTTTCCTATTTCTCAAATGCTAAATTGCTGCACCTTTGAAATACAAACCTAGACCTGGGGGGAGGGAGGATTTGGAGGGAGGGCTGGGAATGCCCTTCCAGCTCTGACTTGTGCCTGTCTCTGAAATGCAAGGTGATATGATCTGACACCAATTAGCTGGCGTGCACAATACCCACCCCTTTCCCCAGTTGCAGGTGACCACAGAGTGTCACATACCTCTTCAAACACGACAAGTGGCACACAAGTCCTTGCCTTTGTAATGCTCACCAAGACTGACAGGCAGTGAGTTACAGTGATTTGCTGTAGAAGCAGAAAATGTAATAGGCCAAAAAAAAAAAAACAAAACAAAACAAAAAACCCAGCATAAGCGAGCACAGAACCTTTTGATGTTTGGACCAGGTAAAATTTAAGTTGATGATTGCACCAAAGCATGGAGTCAGAAATTTTATGTAAACATCCTATATATCTTGAGGGGCTTGTTGGTCCAGGAAGAAGTAATGAAACAGTGCTAGAGGGTGTTATGGCGGGTCAAAGGACAGTGCCACAGAGAGGACAGGTCACTGTCCATGGGTTCTCACTCATGCGCTCCATTGCAAGAACACACAGGCTCGGGGAAGAACAACAATAGGGTTTATCTAACAATCAGAGGAAACACGGAGTTTCTAAGTCCACAGTTGGCCAGCTGCCTCACTCCTGACAGTGCCCACAAGTCACAAACAAATGGCCACTAGTGCAAGATGGTGCTGTCCCATCACAAGGGCCTGGAGCTTGTGGAATACTGGCAAGCAGTGGGCTAGGATCCAACTCACAGTGGCAGCTGGAGGTGCTCACAGGTGGGGCCAATGAGGTGTCACTGCGGCAGCCCACAGCAAGTCTGAAGGCCAGGCTGGACATCAACAGAGGCAGTGCCAGATGATCAGAAGTGGTGACCTGGGTACAGAGTGATAGTCACCTTACAACAGTGTTGGATAGCACTGGCCAGTAGTGCTGGTCACCACCTGTCACCAAGAGGAGGGATCAAACAAACCAGTGTTAACAGCTCTTTGTGAGCTACTGGAATAGACCAAGAGCACAGCAGCTCTTTGAGACACCAGGTTGATGCCAATGGTGCTCCTTTCAGATGATGTCAGAAGCAGAGTCAGAGGCAGGTGCAGTGACCTGGTCTTTGCAAAGGTCTTTGGCTTCTTTCTTTGAAGGTCAGCTGCTGATGCTTCTTTTTTCTTTCTTTGGAGGTTAGGAACAGAATGTTTAAACTGGCTCCTACCCTGCCTTGTATTCCCTTTCAGGTTCTCCTACCTATGAGCTTAATTTAATTGTTTTCTATCCTGAGTGACTGATTGGACCATTAGTTCCAATTAGCTTGTTTCCCATTTTTTCAATCCTAATAGTTAACTAATGAGCTGGGATTGAATTTGACTGATTGATTTTGCTCACACCTGATTGGTCCATTCTACAATCTAGGTTCCAAATGCAAGAGGGAAAACTTAGTGTCTGCAAAAACCCAAACTGCCCTGACCTCAGGGCAGGCTCCTGGGCTGGAATTGGTCACTGCACCAGTTGTCCCTTCAGCAAGACTGAGTCCAGGTGTAACAATGTAAAAGTGCTGTGGCTTTTAGAGCAGAGTGCTGGCTACTGCTTGCTGGAGCAGCAGGGCAGCAACCCACCATTGCTGCTTCCAGCTGCTTTCAGCTGCCTATGTTGGCCAGTCCCTCAGCTATACTCACTGCGGGGGGTGGGGGGGTGGGGGGGTGGGGGGTGGGGGGGTGGGCGGGGCGGCAGCACCAACAAAGCCTGCACATCCTGACAGAGGCAGCAGGAAAGAGCCAGTTTTTCCCCTGGGCTTATACCTCTGGAATATGCTTTTCAGAACATTCCCTGAACCGAACTCTCTCATGGAGAGAAAGCTGACATGTTAACTGGCATCTAGGGAACAGGGACATTTGTAACCTTCCAACATCTTAAAAAACGCAGCATTTCCAGAGATGAAAAGATACCAAAAAATGCATGTGTGACTTTGATGGGCACATTCTTATCATTTACGCCTGTGTTTACATATTTTAAATCATGACCCTCAGTGCATTAAAAGATGAATATGCAACCTAACAAACTATTTCATCCTGCTCCTCCTGCCAGAATTAATCTTAAACTGCAGGCTGGGGCTTTTTGCCAATGGTGACTCACTCCATATATAACTCGCAAAGACCTCACCCGCAAAATTCCCTTCAACTCATACCTTTTTATACAAATGTCTCTTTATGAAATCACGTTTTATAGTTACACTAGTCCTCTTTTTGTCTATAGTCAAAGGGGGGAAAGAGACAAAGATCTACAGAATTTTCAAGGTACAAAAGTCCTGAATAGAAAAATAAATGACGTAGGATCCTGCCATCTTCTAAGCAGTACTTTGAGAATTTTATTTTTTTGTTAGCATTTTAACATTTCCTTTTCATTTTTTAAAAAATGCTTCTTAATTGCATTATTTTTATTGAAGTAACATTGGTTTACAACTTGTATATGATTTAGGGGTACAGGTTCACTCCTCTTCTGATGTGTATCACCACACCACACCCACCATGGGAGTCCCCATAACCCTCCACCACAGTCCCCTCCTCTCTGTGCACCATGACCCTTCCCTCCCCTTTTAGTAGCCTCAAATCGGCAGTCATATTTCTAGGGTTGTTTTGATTTAGTTTTGTCTGTTCCTCTGTTTTGATTCCATACATGAGTGAACTCATCTGATTTGTCTGTCTCCTAACTTACTTCCCTTACCATAATTCCCTCTCATTCCACCCATGTTGTCACAAATGGTATTTATTTTTTTTTGGTAGCTGAGTAGCATGTCATTGTGTAACTAGACCACACATTTTCAATCCACTCACCTGCCATTGGACACTTAGTTTCCATAGTGTGGCTATTGTACATGGTACAACAATAAACATAGGCGTGCACGTATGTCCTTGCATTAGTGTTTTTGGATTCTGCAGGTAGCTCCATAGAAATGGAATTGCTGCTGACAAATCTCTTTTTCATATACTGACAAACCTCCATATTGTTTCCCTGGGGCTGAACCAGGCTACTTTCCTACCAATAGTGTACGAGGGTTCTATGATCCCACACCCTTGCCAACACTTGTTGTTTCTGGTATTTTTGATGTGGAGCATGATCCTGTTATTTTTTAACTACATTTTTATACACTGATTCAGTTAAAGGAATGGAGAGAGAAATATAAGTCCAATGAAAAGGAACTTTTCATTCTTACCTTTTTGTATACTTTGGAATTCGGGACTTTTTACAGTTAGCACATATATGCATGTATTAATGGTATCAAATTATGGAGCTGTTTATCAGTAACACAAAGTACAGGGGAGCATTACTGTTGCCATAACAACAACTACTTCACCATTATCTCCCTAGGCATCTAATTCAACATTCCTGAGAGTAGCTTTATCACTAAAACAATTATAGGTGATACTTAACTTAAAAAATACAATGGGCTTGCCTTATAATCCCATGGTTGCTCTAGAAGGGAGATAATCATCACATTCTTTCCCAATGACCCTTATTCCCCTATAGAACCTTGTAGAAAATCATTTCCATTTGTTTAAAAAATAGGTCTTGAGGGCCTCCCTGGTGGCGCAAGGGGTTAAGACACAATCTATGAAGCTGTCCAAAGCTACCTCAGCATGAGTTCGATGCCCAGCCAGGGAGCAACGCACATGGCACAGCAGACCTCTCCTGACTTGCCCACTGCTCCACTCAGCAGTGTATTTCCTTTGATCTGCCTGTTCCGTTCCCCACTCTGTCTCTGGTGAATCCTCTCACCCACCAAACCTCTGGCCTGTACCCCAGTTCTTGCATGCATAAATAAATCTTAAAAAAAAATAAAAAATAGGAACTGAGACCTGAAGTTGTAAAACATCATGACCCCTGTCCCAAGTGGACGGTGCCCACAAAACCACCAGCTGGCCAGTTAGTCAAGATAACTTCACAATTGACCCTGTTGACCCACACATTCCACATAGCTAAGGCTCCCTTAAAAGCCTCTTGGTCAACCTGAGCAATCTGAGGTGAGACCTTGAAATAATAGCTTCACATCTCCTCAGGTTGCAGCTCTGGAATGAAAACTGATTTCCTCCCACCAACTCTTGTCTCTTGAGTATTGACTTTCAAGTGGCAAGCAGCCCAACCTTGAATCCAGTGTCAGTAATGGTACCTCAGGTTTCCATAAGATGCGAAAATTTCAGAGAACCAATATTCAGGAAGGCAAAGAAGTAATTTACACACCCAACCAACACTATTTCATTGAGTTATAAAGATGTAGATTATCCATGTCATGTCTTCCTCAGTCTGCTCAATGTTGACAACAGAACATCTATCCTATCTTCCAACTAGGCTGAAAAATGACATCCAACTAGAGTTAGACTAGAGCAGATCTCATACTCAAACTTCAAATTCAAAGATTCAGTTGATAGAAATAATATTTATAGCCAATTGCCTTGACAAAGTGCAATTTTGTCACCTACTTTCATCAGCATTTCCTAAGTATGTCTTTTGGGACTTATATTCTACAAGATGCTCAGTGAAGAAAAATGCCTTGGTCAAGCAAGTGTGGCAAATGCTGCATATTATATCACCCTCTGCAGATTCAGAATATACAACAGTGTACAAAAACCTCTGAGAATTCATGAGAAAAGAAAACTCCTTAATTCATTAACCTAGCATTTTCCAAACCTATTCATTTGGTAAAGAGCAATTTTTATGCAAAAATCTGATGTAACATACTCAGGAAACAGTGTCCCAGCTACTCCGAGTATACACTAGTATACACTCCAAAATGCCACACCCCATCCTGGCTGTGTTGCCCATGTCCCAAAGTGCTTCTTGATGTTCTTGATCACTTTATAACCATGCACATCAAAACATATTGCTTTGATCAACTTACCCAGGATCCACGGATCACAGCGCAGTGAAAATCACTTGGAGTCTTCCAACTTGCCAGTTCCAGAGCTCACAGACTTCTTCAAGGGCATACACATCTTCTTGAACAGGAGTGACCTGAGGATGAAAGGTAAAAATTCAGCCTGTCACACCCTCCAGTAGGGAATTTGAGGACTATGTGAGTGAGCAGGTAGTTTGTGATCATGGCCCAGGCTTTGATGAGACCCAGATGGACAACAGGACCCTTAGGTTTGTTAACTTTGGAGGGATCCGGAATTGTGGCAACAAGCAGTTACTTCCCCACCACCAATATGAAATGGTGTAGAGACTGGAAGCATATGCAGTGTGCACCTGCCTGCATGTGTGTTCACGTACACACACACACACACACACACGAATTTAATAAAAGTAAGTTAGTTTGGAGAAAAGAGAACATCAATTTACCAATTACCTATATGGAATTTTCTAGGCACAGTAGGCAGGAGGTTCAAGAGGGACATGATTGTAAAAATGTTTACTTACATTCAAAACACAGTAAACCAGGTGCACAGGTTGAGGTACAAAGTTGTATTTCCCAAATTATATAATTTTGTAAGCAAGTGGAAAATGAATACAATTTGATCAAAAAAATAAAATGTCACTATAAATGTCAGTTTAACTCTTATGAGTAGGCACAATGCTGAATTGCTTTTATAATCCTCAAAATGATCCTACCATGTGGGCACTGTTGTCCTCAATTAATGAGGAAGAAAAGAGCCCTACAGAGTAGGAGAAACCTTGCTTAAGTAAATACCATCAGTAAACTACAGAGCTTGGATTCAAATCCAGACAACTTGGTCCTGGACTCACTTTGGAAACACCATTTGAACTTATCATCTAAAAAACCCAGGAGGAATAGTTTCTGGCAGTGTTTTCTCTACCAGAAATAATTTGTCTCCTAAGCAATTTTTTGTTGTTGTTTTAATACATTCATTACTGTATGCTATTAAATGGATGTTCCCTTCTCCCTTAGGTGCCAAAGGCCTCCAGCCCAAAGTGCGTCCTAGCAGATGTAAAGAACTAAAGGCATAGAAGTAGTGACCCAACCTCTGGCCACATCTGGCATTTGTACTCTTAATTTCCCTTTGGTTCATTTTGCCTCATTTTATTTCTCATTGGTTTTAAATTATTGTCATTATTATACCATGCATATGGAATAGGATATAAAGTGGCAAGGTAGAAACATATTGTATCCCTAGCACTTCCATACATGCCCTAACTGCCTCAGTCCTTTTTTCTCCAGCTGCATCATCATAAAACATCATTATGAAAATAAGCCAGAATTGAGTCCCCAGTAATCAACATGCTTTCTTTACTAGAGAGCTTTAACCCTAGCCAGTCAATTAGCATAGGGTTCATCACCACAGGAGAAAATTTGTCAAGAACTCAGTTTGTCATCAACAGATAAGTAAAGGTAGTTAATGTAAATTACATTTCCAAAATTCATTCCACTTAGTGTGGTTCAGGAAGGACCTTGAGACTGCAA
The DNA here is from genome assembly GCF_964194135.1 of Talpa europaea. Classification (NCBI taxonomy): domain Eukaryota; kingdom Metazoa; phylum Chordata; class Mammalia; order Eulipotyphla; family Talpidae; genus Talpa; species Talpa europaea. The sequence continues at coordinate 16,904,098 of NC_140077.1, forward strand.
TCTAAAGATTGCAATGAGAGTGAGGAACGTGGCGGCCACTTTCTATTTGTGTGAACATTTTTCTCCAGAGAGCACTTTGCACTTGTCCTATTTACTCCTCATTACACTTGTTGGGTTGCTCTGGTGTGTTACAAGAGTGTTGAAACCTGAGCAACCATTAGTACAGCTCCCCAGAGCATGCTGCTTAAACTGTGTTAAGAGTTCTGGTTCAAACCAAGCTCATTTGAGTACCATTTCTCCCTGTGGGAAGAGACCTCCATTTCAAAGATGGTTGATGGTGAACGAAGCTCATTTGATTCTTCTGGGTAGCAGAATGTCAATGACCACATGGCCCATCTGCTCCAATTCTGGGAATAACTGACCCAGAGTTCAGACTTAAGGGTCAGATATCTAATTAGTTATAAAGCAAATACAAAATAATTTTTTAGAGAGACTGAAACAGTAAGATTCCATTGTACAAAATTTTTAAAATATAGATCTACAAACAGATGGTCAGATAGACAACATTCAGATGCAAGGAGTGCTGTCTCCTGCAGTTTGGAATCCTAATTCAAGTTAGACCCCACTCTTGCCCCCCTACCCCCGCTTCCTCTGATAACCGGTAAATTCTTTCACTGAGTCCAAGACTTATTCCTGCTCCATTTGGCCTGTGTATGTTTTTGGTTATTTATACTGCACATAATTGCCAAGTCATGGAAACCCTACCTAAGTGTCCATCAACAGAGGAATGGGTAAAAAATTGTGGAACGTATACTCAAGGGGATACTACACAGTTATTAAAAAGATGGCATAGTGTCTTTTGGGACAAAATGAATAGACCTAGAGGTAATGTTAAGTGAAATATAAGTCAGAAAGTGAAAGACAATAATAGGATGATTTGTTTTCTAACATTGGTTTATACAAATTCCTTTCCTTCTTTCCCTGCTACCTGTAACAAAGCAAATCTCTTCCTTTTTCTGGATGCTCACATTTGAAGTCTATACTCCCTGCCTCAGCCTTCTAACGTGCTTCAGCCAAAAACCACCAAATTAATCCCAACTGCCACGGAATATCTTATTTGGATTCCTTTGCTATAATAGTTTGTAAGGAATTTGAGTCACATGCATATGGCCTTTATCAGTAATTTATCTTACAAAATAAAATGGTGCTAAATATTAAACAGCTGTTCAAAAATATTTATAAAACTCCATCCCTCCTGGCATAACTATTTATATTTCCCTATATACACATAAAATTTCACATCATTGTAGTCAGTGTTTACATATCATTGCATGGTATTTTTATTTACATCTTTTGTAGGCCTTTTTCATGTTTCTGTAGTTTTGATAATTATCATTTTGATGGTTGTTTAACTCTAACAGGCACAAATGTAATAGCTTAATTAATTCTTAAGAAATAAGTAGATCAGCCATAGAATTTCTATGGTCTTGGACCCTAGATTCTCCTCAATCTACTTCATGACTCTTCGAGACTCTTCGATGTTCCTGGAGGACCTCTGACCTTTGAACATAAAAATTAAGGGAAAATGATATTTTTAAATGATCTCTTATTCCTGACATTCAGAAAAGTTTCTCTTCTCTCTTTTTTTTTTTTAACAACCTACATCTAACATACTCCATTAGCTATTGTAACTTTATCCCTACAAACCTCTCCTGTGATTTGTCTTTCTCATTAATTTTGCCTCTTTCTTTGGTTCTATTTTCATTAGACTGAAGCCCAGGGTAGCTAATACACTCAGTTGTATTCCTTATGCTTTGTAGCTTGAATCTTTTCCTCTAGGGCCTCAAGTTTGCTTAGATCTCTTCCCTGTGAAAAGAGACATGACTTTTTGATTTTTACAGCATGAATTAGAGTAGATTTTACTTTAAAGAAAATGTGGAAAACAGAACATTTTTAAAGGAAACATGAAGTTCTACTGCATAACTAAAAAGAATTAATGTGTTGGTGTAGATTTATCCCTTTATCTACATATTAGTTGTACCTAGCTGGTCATACTGTTTTTGCAATTTCCTATTCTCCCGCTTACCAAGACCTAATAAGCATTTTTATAATATTACAATTTTCTATCACCCACATTTTTAAAGGCTACATAAATTTCCTTTGAAAAGTGCTATTGTGGTTTTGTTAACCATTTCCCTATTGTGTACTTTCTAAATTTGTACAGCATTCTGGCAAAAATTCAGTGGTTTTCCAAGAAGCAGAAAATACCCTCAAAGAACCTTAGAGCAATGTCTCTATTGTTCATCAGCTAATGCTGTCTTTCAGGTATTTGCATCTTATTATCAGCTTGCATTTTTACATTCTCTCAGATGCTCTTTTCCACTTATGTCCTTTCTGTCTCCTAGCTTGGAATTCCCTATGACAAGCATTTCATTTGATTTTCCCCTTGTTACAAAAAATGTTCTAATCTGTGAGGAAAGCACATGCCTTACCCTGCTTACCTCATGAGCTGAAGCCCATGGAGGCTTCCATGATTGTCAAACACATCATAAGCAGGATAAAGAAAAGCCCAGAGGGTGTTAATTCGGAAAGAAGCAAAGGAGGTGATGAGAGGAAGACAGAGCACAGACACACCTCCTTGATGAGAGAGGAAAAGAGTGATGCCAAGAGGAAGTGGAAGGGCAGCTTTGGTTTCCAGGAGAAACAATCTGCAGTGAGAAATGCTAGCAAGGATGTTGACTTCCGTGATGGATCATTACATGTTGATAAGGGAGACCTGGAAAATGGCATTGGTTAAACTCCGCTATCCATTCAGCACATTAATGAGACAGCTTTCAGAATTCTCTGGTATAAAGAGGGCTATCAATATTGGAGAAGTCCAGAGGTTCTGTGGCAGATTAGAGCAGGATGAATGTTTGCTAAGGGGACAAGAATTTTTCATGCTGTTCCTCATTTTCCTGCACACCACCATCAAGACATGGCAATGCACAGAGGCCTGAAAACTGACCTCCTGGTTGCAATAACTGTATGCATTGGGATCGAATGAATTTCAATGACAGTAAGAGTTTTCGCTCTACCAGTTGAAGATATATCCTGTTAGGAATTTAGAAAACCTAAATAAGAGACCAGGAAAAGACTAATCAATACAAAGTAAAAATCAAAATCAACAAGCAACTATAAGCCAGAGACACACTATAGGGAGGTGTGGGGAAAGGAAGGACAAGAGTCAAAATAAGGGGGAAGGAGCAATTTTATGGGGAATATAATCAAAATGAAAATGCATACATTGTGCAAAGATGAAAAAAGATGTAACATTATATAAAATATTTAAATAAAAAATAATAAAAATAAAACATTCTTGGCATATTTAAAAATATATATATCCTGTTATATGTGAGGTAATTCATACCTCCTATAAAGACAATATATGTGAATAGTCAATTAAGGAACAATTGCCTATATAGAAATAAAAGAGGTTTAAAGACTTCCAATTGTACATGTGAAATAATCTTTTTCTTCTCATGAATCCCCATTCAAAAGCAAAAAAAGATAAATGCAAATTATAAACATTTTAAAGGAGCAGACTGGGTGAGGGGGTTTTAAGAAGCTGGTGGAACATGGGAAGCAGATGAAGAGATTAGTTTTGCTGGTTAGACTGACTGCTTGTGCAGGGGAAGTCGATAGGTGAGTTAATCGGAGCTCCAGAACTCTGGGATGCCCACGGCACAGAAGGAAAAGGGAAGCACTAGAAGAAATGAAAGCAGGAGACACTGGTAGAAAATTCTGAATCATGTCCAGTCCCTAGTGCATTAATTAGGCAACTATTCTTTATCTGCCCTCTTGTGAGTTTAATTTTGTAAGAATATAATCTAGAGAAATCCCATTCTAGAGAACACAAGGCAGAATGCATAGTAAGAAGGAGGTATTGTGGTAAGAACGTGAGGTTAAGTTGAAGTTACTTTAGTTACCACCCATGACTCTTTTTTCCAAGAATGTTACCAATTGCTGCCCTATCTAACAACCACAATCTACACTAAACCCTGGGTCTGGACTTGGCTGTAAATAAAGCTTTCCGAAAGAAAATACATAAGAGAAAACACTCACTAGAACCACTGGAATTTGCATAGTGTAATCTCCAGGACTCTAACCAATCACCCAGCAATTTCTACTCATATGCCAGATCTTCCAACAGCTGTTTAGTGTTTCATGTCTAATGTACATTTTAGAATATCATGAATAAAAATAAGTTTCTAAAATATTTCATAAAATAAAAAGTCACACACAAAAGAACAGGTACCAGCACGAAATGGGATTTTTCATAACATTACTAGAAGCCAAATGAACATGAATATGGCTTTCTAAACTATAAGGCAAAACTTATTTCTGACATATGGCACCATATGTGGCCAAATGATCAATCAAGTGTGAAGGTAGCAAATTACATGTTGAGAAATGCAAGGTCTCAAGAATCACTCTCATGTATCATTCTCAGAAAATCACTTGAAGTTCTTCTCCAAAACAAGGACATAGACCAAGAAAGACAAAAGCACTTCATCTAGGAAACATTGGATCAACTGCAGGAAGAAAAGACCCAAGACAGTACATACATAGTTCAGAAGGCAACCAGTCTAGAGTAGTAGGAGTAGATGGAAGGCCCTGAAAAAGAGGGTTGTCTCAAAGAAAAAAAGAATATTTTCTGAATTGCCAAAGAAAAAATTATTCTAAGGGATTCTATACGGCTTATGTAGTAGAATTTGGGAAGATTTTGGAGAACTTCAATGATTATATATTGAAAGCTAAGCCAAATTTTATATAAAGGCAAACATTGACTTCAAAGCAAAAAGCAATGTCAGAAAGAAATGTAATCATGTTACCTACTCTCCCGATGTAATCATATAATGTAATAATATGTGTTGAACAAAAATTAGTTTACAGTTATATTGTGGAAATGGAAGACCAGAAGAGGAAAGGATAAGGCATGGGAGATGGCTGGGACAGGAGCAAGAATGCTAATCCTTATTTATCACACTTTTAAGTGAGGAGGCAATTCTCAAGGACAAAAACCAACACTTGCTAATAGTGATATATTACCCAGGAATATGGAAGTTAAGTCAAATATTACATGTAGACACATAAACATGTAGATGTCTGCGCATTACTGACAGTGTTGACAGAGGAGCAACATATTCAGGGATAAGAGGAATCAAGGAAAATGAAGAGAAAACTCTGTGGTGGAAGCTTTATAATAACATTTGATTCTTAATTTGAATGTTCTGCTTTCCTAAATATTTTGAAAAAACTGAAAAGTCATCTTCATGTTCTGAATTTCTGGGAAAAAAGAGCTATCTTTGCTTGGTCACGCTATTCTTGTGTATTTTCATATATTTGACTGTGGGGTAATTAAATCTCTAAGAGCTACAGTGGAGGTAGATGCTACAGAACTTGTTGACTGCTTGGATGAATGGTTTGTGAGAGAAAGGAATAAACAAAACCCTCATTATCAGGATGGAAGCAATACTGTTTGAAAAATTCAATTTCTGACAAAGAAATTCAAGTGGTAAATTGGTTGTTAGTTCTTTTTCCAACGTTTCCTTCCCACGTTAAATTTTCAAGTCCTTTCCACTTGACCTAAGAAGCATTCCTTAACTCCTTTAGCTCACAACTCTCAATCCTTCAAATAATGGGCCCTCTCTTGTCTCTGACTGTATTGGGAAAGAATCTCAAAATCTCTCTCTCTCTCTCTATCTCCCTCAGTCTCTCTGTCTCTCTCCCTGTGTCTCTCTCTCTTTCTCATTATGTTCCTGTTGCAGACAAACAATCTTACAAAATGCCAACATCACACAGTCATTCTGAGACCTGTATAACATGAGACAACATAAGGCCACTTCCCAATTTTGTGTAAGCACAATAGCATAAGGTCACAGAGCAACACACACAATGCCAGCCATCATCCACTCATAAGTGACAGCTGCTTCTTTACCAATCATTTTAGTTTGCTTCCCTCAATTATTAAATTTATTGAGATACCAGATCATAGAATTGTCTCCTTCCTAAAGAAATCAATCCAGAGTGAATCCTTACTTCCTTAAATTCCTAAAAAAAAAAAAAAAAAAAAAAAATCACCCAGTCAAAAGCACAGATCCTTTAATAGGTTCTCTTTAACATTGTGCTGAGACATCCCTGTTTCCATGGTGTGTGTTTTCCCTAGCTACAGCAAGTAATGAACAAAACTTGTTCAACTACCAGTGTGTTTGGTGTGGATGTTGGCTGTAGGGCATGGTTACTGTAGAGTTTCTTTGTCCATGGAAGCTTGCTATACTGAGTGGAGATAATTTTCAATGTGAACAAGAACCATTTTTCTCTTACAATAACTCCAGTGTGACTTAGATGAGAAGTGCCTCAGATCAAATGTGTCCAACACAGTCAAGACACATTTACTTCTTCAGTCAAGAGGAAGTAGTCGATTTCAGATTCAGATAGTCAGATTTCAAATGCTGGCCCCATTGAATACGGACTCTCTAGTTACATAATCTTAGCTCTAAATTGTCTCATCCTACAACCTGCTGCGAACTTGTTTACCCCACATGGGCTGAAGAGATGGTGGTCATAAACCACCATTTCTGTCTCACAAATGAGCCATGGTTTCTGACTCATTTCAGTTCTCAAGAAATGTTCATCATTGTTTGCCCTCAATGAAATGATTCTGCATGAAGGAAGTTAAAATTAATTTGTAGAAGAGAGAGCTATTTTAATATCCTTTAACAATGTCCAGCACAGAGCAGGTATTATAAATATTTTTGAATGAATGGCTCTGATTTATTTTGTAACTTTTTTCCTGTAGAGTTAGTTATCAATGAAGTTCTGGAAAATGAAACCCTACTAGGCATATTCAAAGTTGCCTTCTGATCCATGATGACTTAATGTGAATAAACAAAATATGGAGACTTAGGTTTAGGTTCAAGTTTTCCTTCACAGGATAGGTATATCTGAAGTATTGTCAACCACTGAATTATTTAAATCAATGATGCATCATCTAATAGATTTATCAAAAATATATATTTTGGGGGGGCTCCTTGGTGGCACAAGGGGTTAAGTTGCAGTACTATAAAGATATCCACAGCCACTGTAGAGCAGGTTTGATCCCTGTCCAAGGAGCTACCCACATGGCACAGCAGACCTCTCCTGTCTCTCCTGCTGCTCCCCTCAGCAGTATATTTCAGTAGATTCAACTGTTCTATTGCCCACCTTGTCTCTGGTGAATCCTCTCACCCCCACACCTCTGGCCTATACCCCAGTTCTTGTGTGCATGCATAATTTTTTTTTAAAAAAAGAAATTAGGAAAATAAAATTTAAAAATATATTGCTTTTGCTTGATATCCATCAGGATATCCATCATAATGACATGCTATCGTCTTTTTTTTAATGATGAAATTTCCAATAAGTTTTTTGTTGTTCTAACCAGTTGGTGAAATCAATTTATATTACAGTTATCATTTGTTTCTAAATAGAGTTCTCAGTCACACTTTGTAAGAATGTGTCCATCTATTTTTCTTTTGAGGTTTGGGGAAGAAGATGCAAAAGGCAGCAAGACCCACCCCTGGCAGCCATGATTTAGAACATATTGCAACAATCAAGTTTTACATTATTCACAATTTATCTGGTTCCCCCTAAACTGTGATGTACTGACAAGTGAAAATCTGGTTGCATGGTGGGACATTCCTGAATATTTCAAGTGCTCAGTGAAGCTTCCTTCCAAGCGATTTACACTTCAATCTGTGCCCTAACTCTGTCTTGGAACAATATCTTCCACAGGCTTTCAACTCTGTTTTGTTATTTTTACCCAAGATCAAGGCAGCAGTTAAAAGGATTTAAACTGATCTCTATGTCTGTGTTTGTGCATATATATGTTTACTTTTTTTTTTCTGTCAAAATACTGCTAAGTCTCAACAATGGATTTTTTTTTAAATTATGATGCATGCAATGTCTTGGTTAAAATGCTACTTTTGATTTATATATGAAAAAAATTCCAACCAAATTAATGTCCAAGTGGTTCTCAAACCTTTGTGCACATTGAAATAAATCAGTCCATTTCAGATGCTGAGGTTGCACTCCATCCCACTGAAATCTCTGAGAGTGGAAATCAGTCATCTGTATTTTCTGGACACCCCTCCCATGTTGATTCCAAGCTTGAGACCAGTGACTAGTTATGTGTTCCTGGCCTAACAGTGCAGTGCTACCTGGTAGTAGAGTCCCGAGACCCTTCCTGAATCTACTAACTCAAAATATGTTGCAGAACAGTGTTCTGTCAAGGTGCCTCCCATTGACAGAAGTTAGTATCAAACAGTTTGATGAGTATCAAAATGCAGATTTGGATTCAGCTGATTGGTCATCAAACTTAAGATCAGCATTTCTAATAAGCTCTCCAAGGATACCTGGGCTGTTTGTCCAAAGATAACTTTTTTTTTATTTTATATATTTTTTACATCATTTTTCATTTTTGTACAATGTATGCATTTTCATCTTGGTTAGAATTCCCATACAATTCCTACCCCCTTGTTTTGATCCTACTCCCTTGTCCGCCCACCCTGCCCTCATAGTGTGTCTCTGGTTTATAATTGCTTGTTGATTTTGATTATTACTTTATTATAATTAGTCTTTTTCCTGGTCCCTTATTTAGGTTTTCTAAATTCCTGCTATGTTAGAAGGATCAAGCTGCTAAAGGGTGAGCCATCCTCCTTGGGGCTCAATCATCACATCCTCCAATGTAGCAAGGATAACAATGGCTATGGCATCTGGCATTTAGACAACAGCTATGTACAAGCCAATACACTAAGAGTTTATTTTAATGAGCTCTATGAGGAACAGGTATGGTAATTCATACTTTAAAAAAAACAAGGTTCAGAGAGGTAAAGTGTATAGTTCAGCTTCCCCTATGCCAAGGGTTCTGGTACTTTAGTTTATAAACTAACTAGCATCACTACATATATGAATTATTAAATATTTATTGTGTTAGAAGTGAGGGGGCCCAATCATCTATTATCACCCCAAGAGATAGCCCGATTCTCATCCTAAGTATCAAATGATGTCAGCAAAGCAATGGGGTTCTCAATGAACCTGCCAAACTAATCTAGAAGGATTTCTACATACCAGCCCTTTACTAGAGTTGGTAATATTGTTACCTGCATATTATTGAATTGAATTTTTCAAGGGATGAGCTTCTTAGGTTTTCAATAAATACGAAGATAGCATCACTGTGCTCAAAACCCTGGAACAATCAAAATAATACCTACCACATCCATGGAAGCCACTTTTGGAGGAGACAGATATAAAAGTAGTTCAATAATAACACAAGGTGGCATATGGTAGATGCCAAATGAGTAACAGAGGCAGTACTCATAATGATAGTAGTCACAACTTATTGACTATTACATGGCAGATGTTTTATATACATTTTTCATATACTCTCTACAATCTATATAAAGTTACAATAAATGTCCCTGTTTAACAGATAAGGAAGGAAACTCATGAAATTATTTGGGTTTTCCAAGGACTCACTGATAAATGCTGACCTGGGATTATAAGCCCTGTGTGTGGGCTCTGAATGGAGTTCTATTTCTAGAATGTTATTTGCCTCACCTATACCATACCAATCCCAAATTCTTGGAGGTCAGTGAAGGAAAAACATGAAGCAATGGGAAAACCTCATGGCTGGGATTTTATTTAAGCTGTTTCATCAGGACTTCTTGTATTTAATAGTAAAGAAAGGACAGAAGAGAAATTGAATTGGCAAAAGAGGCTGATCAGACAGCACTCTCAGGAAGGCAGAAAGTATTCAAGTTTAATAGGGATAGCTTATTTGGGGAAGAAGTGTGGGGTGGAGTATATAAGCTAAGATCATCATAAAAACCCTTAAAAGACACTCTCAAGGTGGGCCTCCCCTGGTGGTGCAGCGGTTGAGTGCTGGGCTGCGAGGCTGCCCACAGCCTCTGCAGCATCAGTTCGTTCCCCGGCTGCTAGTGAGGTTCCCACTAAAAAAAAAAAAAAAAAAAAAAAAAAAAAAAAAAAAAAAAAAGACAATCTCAAGGAAACTGGACTATGTACAGTGTGGTCTTGCAGAAGATTTAGGAGACAGAGGGGATTGATGACCATGGAGTAACTCGTAAAATGAATAAGATCTCAATGTAATGAATGGTTTGTCGGGTGAGAAAGGAAGGAATTTGTAAAGTACTCTAATAAACCACTTTTGATGCTTTGAGAATCTAATCTAAGATAGTGGTAATAAGACAGGAAATAAAAGAATGGATGGGAGGGACATTTCACAAATAGAAATTAGAACAAGTCAACAGTGAACTTGGATGAATACAGTATTTCCTATGTTTCCACAATTATTAAGTGCTTTGTGTAGTATTGCACTTTATACTCAGGGCTGAGAATAAACACACCTACAGCAACAATCTTCTATGGCGTGACTAGAAATATAGGATTAGATTTCTATATAATGACATAAATAGTCTTTAAAAACAATGTGAATTGGGAAAAGTAAGACACACTTAGATTTATAGTACATAATTCATGTGAACTGAAAGTTTATATAATTTTTAAAGTATACCTTTTATAAACACATAAAATATACCACATTCATAATAGAGTTGATATTTGGAGAGGGAGAGCGAGTGGAGAAGGAATGGGAATTGGGTGCTAAGAGAACAGACAAGAGAAGACCTTTGCACAATTAATAGTGATATATAATAAATTGAGGAATATGGCTAATTTAATTATTGGTACCACTTAAAGTCCAGTCCTCCTGTCCAAAACAAAGATATTAATATTTTGAATACTTGTTCAAAGGGTTCATTCTATTGTAGTAGACAGATATTAATTTGCTCAATAGACATATGTCATCTGCAACCTGATATGCCAACCCCTCTGCTAGATGCTAGAAATTCAAAGTTAAATAGAGTCTGTGGAGAAAAGAATTATACAATTATAATAAAGTGTGACATATGATCATGTTCATTTATCACAGCATTAGGGATTCACAGAATACCTGACCCAGACTGAGGAGGTTGACTAAGGTTCTCAGGAAGGGCTAGATGGAAGGGCAGTTTTAAAGAATGATATATTAGTTTTCTAGGGCTGGCAAAACAAAGTCCCTAGCCTACCAGGTGGCTTCAACCACAGGAATTAATTTTCTCATAATGCTGGAGGCTAGAAGCTTGGGAACAAAGTGTTGGCAGTGATTTCTGGGGCCTCCCTTAGACACCCATTATCTCTTTCTTCTGTGTATGCTTGTGTGTCTGTTCTCCTTATAGATCACCAGCCATATTGGATCAGGGATCCTCCTAATACCCTCATTTTTAGGAAGTTAACACTTCAAAGCCTCTATTTCCAAGTCCAGTCACATTCTGGGATACTGGCAGGTATTATTCAACATTTGGAATTGGGGGACATTATTCAGTCACTATCCGATGTGCAGTCATTAAGCAGGAAATAAAGCTTAGAGAATGGAAGATCATGTCAAAGAATGTTGAGTTTGGAGTGAAGGAAGCACAGTTAAGAGAATGGATACTTGAGATGTAGGACTGGGCTCCTGGGGCATAAGCACTGAAAAGTGAATAGAGAAATAGCAGAGCAAAAGAGAAGAGACTAGATGATTGGAGAAAGTAAAGCTTGGGTGGACTGCATTAGAATCTATCATGTTGAACAGAAATCTGGAAATTCACTAAAAAGATTTTTGGCAAAAGAATGATATTTTACACAAAGATGATATTTTGAAATATATTTTAAATGCCATGTAATAACTTAAAAGGGCATAGGTAGCTGGATATTTGAAATAAAAAAAAAGGAACTTTATAAAAATAAAGAACAATGCAGAAAGAGCTAAAATCTGTGTTTGAAGATCATTTATAATGAAGCTTGTTGAGTATTAGAAACTTCTGTAAAGCTGCATTCCCTATAAGTGTACCAAACTTGAGTTGATATAATTAAACTGAAGTGTGTGAAAGCAGAGGAATATCCCTGAGAGTTCATTTTGTGTCAGAGGGATTTGTTGTAAATTTATAGTATCTGTATACAAAAACATGTCTTTGTTTCTCTATTCACCACACTTCAAACAAAATGTGGGGTTTTTAGACCAAGTGATTCTCCTGTTTTCTATAGACACAAATTATAGTTTCCTACAATTTAACTCATTCTACCACTAAATACCTAGAGTCAATAGAAATCCCACAAGTATGGGTTCAGTCCCACAAGATTGTATTTCACTTTACATGTCAATTGCAAACAGTGGGTCCTAGATTCCTGTCAATTTTACATGTCAATTTTACATGTCAAAATTCCTGTCAACTTTACATGTCAATTGCAAACAGTGGGTTCTAGATTCCTGCTATGAGTGAGACCATCCGGTATTTTTCTTTTTCTTTCTGGCTTATTTTGCTGAGCATGATCCCTTCCAGCGCCATCCATGTTGCTGCAGATTGCATGCGTTTATCTTTTTTGAATGCTGAGTAATATTCCATGGTATATATGTACCACATCTTCTTGATCCAGTCATCTATTTTTGGGCATTTGGGCTGTTTCCAAAGCTTAGCTATTGTAAACAGTGCTGCTATAAACATAGGGGTGCAGGTGCTCTTTGGAATTGATGTTTCTGTGTCCTTTGGGTAAATACCTAGGAGTGGAATTGCTGGATCATAGAGTTTCCATATGATCCAGTCAGTGTGTTCTTTAAGGGCAAACACACATTCTCACTCATCGGGGATCCTGAACAAAAGAAGCAATTTGAAAAGTCCCTAAGTCGTACATGAAGGAAGAGGCTGCAGTTAATTTTAATGTATCTTCCCGGGGCCCAAACATCACTTGGAACTTTCTCTGGGGACAGAGCCTTTGTCAGGCACCATTTTATACCTTCACCTTATCTTGCTTGAATTAAAGTTTGTGGATGCCTTTTTCAGCATTACCCATACCTTGTTGGAATCAGCAGTCAAGCTAAGCCTCATCCTGTTGGCCTCATTGAATATTGAACTCAGGCCCCCGTATCCAGGCCAACAAGGTAACTTCTAATTGCAGGGTCTCTGCTTGCAGCACCACTCGAGCTAGCCAGGCCTGCCACATCACCACAGAGGGTGGAGGAATGTTTAGGGGACATAGGTTGGCAACACTGTCTTGTGCTTCCCCTTAGCCTTGCTACAGACCACCAGCACCTCGAGGAAAGAGAGTCTATATTCATCTAGAACTCTGCTTTCTGAAGCTATTCCCAAGGGAATACATCCCTGTCACTAGGTCTGGGAGTTGGCAGGGTTTACGTATGGGACAAGATGTGTGGGCATACTTTAAATGCTGACACCTGAGGATCTGACACCAATCAGCCTGAAACCAGGTGGTAGAAGAGATCCCTCCCCTTGGAACACTGGCAGGTCTGGAGACACCCTCAAAAATGTAGATTTATCAAGAATAAACTAGCTATTGGTCATGAAAATGGAAAAGAATAGTAGGAATCAAGAATCTATAGACAATCAAGATAAAGGATGGCTGATTGGAACTTCGGCATTCATAGATAACTCAGATGAGCAGAAGGTGGCAATGCCTGGAAGATTATGATTTCCTTATCTTTTTACTTGCACTTTAAATCTGATTTTAAATTTTTGTGTAAAAAAAACTCAGTGCTAAATAGATTGTATTTTCCTTTTGAAAAATCCATAGTAGTAGTGGCTTATGTTTGGACATTTTTTATGTTTCATTAGTATGTTCAAATTATTCCTGCATTAAGCCTTTCATTGAAATCTTGCCCATCAAGGATCCAGGATAAAAATCATTACCCATATTTTATATTTGAGGGAAGTGAGGAAGAGTTTCAGTCATTTGCTCGATGTCATTCCGAGTATAAATAGTCAAGTCAGAAACAGTCTTATGTGTTCTCTCCAAGTTCAAGTTCTGTCTCCTACACCAAAGGCAGCAAAACTTAAAACAGAAGAAGCAGGACTGACTGGTACAAGCACACAAATTTCTATAGCAATGTGTCATTCCTTCAATTAGTCCATCAAAGAGAAGACAATTCAATAAAAGTAGGTAATGACTTTGCACTTTGTCATTAGGCTTAAATTACAGAGGCAATTCTCATCAGTTTCCCAAAAGTGAGTGGGAAGAAAGGAAGTTGGATTAAGGCATGGAGGTTTATTTCTTTTCTTTTTATAAGGGCAGGTTAGGTGTGTCTAAATGTGGAGTCACTTTGCATGAGTCACTGACCCCTTAATTACTGAGCTTGAAAGCTACTCCTCCACATATTCAGAAGAAGTTCACTCCAAATGAAGGTTCCTGGGGTCAACAGCTCTCAGAAGCTGATCAGAACCCATCGTGGAGCCCAGGTGTGGATGTCAGTGTCACTCCACACTTGAATTTCATTTAAAGTTTCTCAGACTCCTAACGGGTAGGGCGATGACAGAACCTTAAGATTGAATATGCCTCCCCTTACATCCAACACTGCTTTCTTGAAGAGAAAAACAAAACCAATAAGAAAATGGAATTCTGTAGACCAGACTATATTCGTTGAGAATGCCCATAAATTGCATACGCCTAGGGGAGGTCATTTACTCATTCTGCACCTTGGTTTCGTACCTGGCCACTGACAATATAAATTGTCAATTTCTAAATCTATTTACTGATATATTTCTTAAATTGAAGACTTCAAATGTTGAGTTTGGTGCTGAAAAACAGCAGGGAATAGAAGCAGGGAATGAATTATAGGGGTGATCAGAGGAATTAACATTAAGCAAATAACTACAAAAACAATCACATTTAATATTATTAAGACCTCAATGTTTTAGTGAGACTTTCAAAAGTAAAGGGATTTCAAAATATAAACTAGATTATAGATGTAAGTGACTTCAAGGTCGGGGGAAAAAGCACATAAATCTTACTGAAATTTACTATCTGTTAGGAAGTATGCTATCGTAGAATCTTTATATGCATTTTCCAATTTAATCCTCCCCTCAAACCACAAACTATTTGCTAAATATATATAGATATAATTTATATATTTCCATAAAGGAATGAAGATTCAGAAAATTTAGTCAAATTCATCATGCCATGGCATTTAACAACCCAGTGCAGTTCTGGAGTTCATTAACAGATCCCAGATCTGTCTCTTACTATCTGGGAACTTGGGAAACTACTTAATATTCCCATATCTTAATTTTCTCATCCATAAAGAATTTTTATCCACAAGAATAATAGTATGCATCTTATAGCATAGTTGTGAGAATTTAATGAGTTTATTTAAGTCTGGCAAAATAGGAAGTGCTATTGAAATACCAGCTGATACACTGTTCTTACTGTCAGATGGTTTGATGATTTTATATGTCAACTCAGCTAGGCCCTGAGGCCCATCAGGACAGCCACGTGTTTGCTCAGGCGAACACCAGACTGGACACTGCTGTGGAGATATTTTTAAGTTGTGCTTGACATCTAACTCAGTAGACTTTGAGCAAAGCAGATGACTTTCCACTTGAGTGGGACTCATCAAGGCAGCTGAGGGCCTTAAGAAAAAAGGCTGAGGTTTCCTGGAGGAGAAGAATTCCTCCTCAAGCCTGCAGCAGAGACACCCCGACCGCATTTCAGGCATAGCCTGCTCTGTGGAATTTGCACTCAAACATCAATGCTTAGGTGAATTCGCAGCCTTCCAGCTTGCCCTCTATTCCAGACTCACCAGACCTACAAAAGGGCATATCCTCGCTGGTTCTGTTCCTCTGGAGGACCTGGCTACTTCAGATAGTAAAGCCTGCATGTGAATCCAATCCTGACTGCAAAGGTCAAGTATTTGCCTCCAAGTTTCATTGGAATTTCCTCTAATAAAACCCGAAGCTCTTCAATTTGCAATGCCCTTTTATACAGATTGGTTCTTTAAAAAACAAGCAAGCTATTGTGATGAGTTTTTACTGAAAAAGGTAGTAGTGGCTGTCAAGTCCAAAGAGACCTCACCACAGGTTTTTCTCTCTTTAGTCCAGAATGTTCCTTCCCTGAGGGTTTTGTCTTGGTGAAGGGGGACACATCTGACAAGTCATATTTCTTTCATAATAGAGAGAAAAGTTTAAAATGAGATTCTAGACTTTCATTAGTTTTTGTGCTGCCCTAATTTCTTTTTCTCCTTTGCTTTCACACCAGCTGCAGACTTTAATTAAACTGTGGCAAGTCACAGAAACTTGGCGGGCTTTCCAGAGAAAACAAGGGCATCTCCTCCCAGGGCAGATCATTCCCCAAGTCCTCCAGCTTGTATTTATTTTTCCCTACTGTCTGGATTAGTGACTAGAAACCTTGCCTGTCCTTATATCTCTTTTCCACCTCCCTTTGTTATCTTCCACTCAGTGGATTTTGCTAGAAGTCCCTAAGCCGGGTATTAATGCCATGACTAATTCAAAGTAATATTTCATAGCTGTAATTATGGTAAATTACTACACTGGTTTATCATTTTGATTCTTTATTTTAAAGCACCATTCATAGCCACAGGATAAAACCATCATATCTGTCTTTATTGGTTAAATTAATGCATCCCTTTATTAGAGACAGTGATAAAATGAAAGGTGAAAAGGAAGCACAATCTTATTAGACTGTAGACAATGATAAATAAATTAGGGACCATTGAAAAAATGCTCCTGAAACCCTGTAGCTAGTACAGCTGGGCTGTGTCGTTTGCATCAGTTTTGTGATTATCAAATTGTGCCATGCAGACAGCTGACACTCCCAGCTGACACTCTCAGTACTGCTTCGGTGGCATGGTTATTTAAACAAAACAGATACTGCTTTATTTCAAAGACCATTTTCTTCTGCAGAAAGTCTTTGGCATGCTTCATC
This sequence comes from Talpa europaea, assembly GCF_964194135.1. Classification (NCBI taxonomy): domain Eukaryota; kingdom Metazoa; phylum Chordata; class Mammalia; order Eulipotyphla; family Talpidae; genus Talpa; species Talpa europaea. The sequence continues at coordinate 16,920,883 of NC_140077.1, forward strand.
AGTGAACTTATCCCACCTTTAAATAATACAAGATGGTTTATAGGAAAATTACAGAAAATGGTGATGTAAAGACACTATGAACTGAATAAATAAGGAGGCTCAATGACTGGACAAATGTCAGGGAAATAAACACTAGGGAGAAGAGACAAGCACCTGTCTGAAGCTGAGAAGTAATAATGCAGGGGGGAAGGATACAAGGAAATAGTTAAAGGACAGGTTTTCATCACAAAAGAGGTGAAATGCAGAAGGTCTAGCAAGACCAGAAAAAACCTACAGCTAGACTCGTAAAAGCTAACCAGCATTCATCTATATTAAAGGGCATTTTTTTTACCAAACAATAATTTCAAGTAAATAGGAAGAAACCTATCCATCTTCATTAGTTCTGAGCTTAAATAATATAATAAACATTCATTAAGAACCCACCCTGCACTGGCCCTTACCTATGCAGCAGAACAGCAGAGACCTGCCTGCAGAAAGCTCACAGTTTGTTTAGAGTCACAAGAAATAATCAATCTCTGGATGGCCAACTGTATTTACAATTATTAGAATTTGTTCAAAGAAAAAAAATAATAAAGGCCTTTATAGGGCCATAAATGGGACACGGGCTATTGTAGCTGGTCAGAAAACCTCTGTGAGGAAATGATATCTTAAAAGCTGAAAATGAGCAAGACTCTCTACAGGCTGTTCCTTCCACCTGCAACTCCTGTCCTCCCTTCATTTGGCCAAGGACCTAAGGTGGGCAGAAATCACACTCTCAGAGTGAAGGTGACATGTTTAGTAGACAGTGAGGAAGAGACAAGGGACTGGGGTGAGGGGGTTCAGGGGGGCCTCTGAAAGACTGTGCCAGAAACTCACATACCACATGAAGCATTTGAACTTTATTATCAAAGCAAAGAGAAGCAGCTTAAACATTTTAAGCAGAAGGATAGCATGGTTGGACTTGATTTTTAAAGGGTGTCCTCTTTTGAGAATGGGTTGCCTATAGAAAAGCAAGTTTTCAGCCAGTGGAAGACCAGCTCAGACCAGCTTTATTGAGAGGTTATCCAATGACAGTGTATATTAACTTACTTAACTTTGGCCTCCACTCTACACCACAGGGAATTGCATCTGCTTCAAAGGGTCTTGTATTCAGCTCAGTTGAAAAGTGTCCAACACTCAGACGACCCTACTCTGGAGGGTAAGGCTCTGGGTGCCTAACTGGAAATTTCTAGTAATTATGTCACCAACTCTATCTTGTAAGCAGAGCTCAGTGGGATAATGGAGTGTGCACAGAGATTTGAGCCTCAGCTCACAGTCCAGCTGCCCAGCCTCTCCACCTGGCTGGGTGGGCTATGGGCTACTTCTGGGCCCCAGCCTGCTGCCCCTTCTCTGTCCCACCCCACGATAGCCACCCCTCTCCGCAAGTCATCTAGTCATGTTGGCCCAGAAAGGCCCACATCACACCCTCCTCTTTTGCCCCTGGCAGGAGAGGATGAATCTCAGGCCGTGCTGTGTAAGTCCCTGCCCACGTCTGGGTGGGAACCAGTATGGTGTGTTTGGTGGGTGACTTGCCTGGGATCAGCCTCTTACCTGCCCTATTGCAGGTACCAAATACACCCTGACACAGAAGATGAAGATACTTGGCGGTCACTGTGAGCCATCACATGGGGTGGAAGGCCCGCAGGAGGAGTGAAGGGGAGAGAGACTGGGGCACATTGTCTAGACACAGCAGCTGGATAATGAGCTGCCATGATCTGTCACAGGCCAGAAGCCCAGGCACTGGGAGGTCTGTATTGGTCTGTGTATGACATTAAAGAGTCAAAATAAATTCACGAAAAGCTAGTGAAACCACTATGACAATTCAAGAGACAGACTGCAGAAGTGAGGAAAAAGTTCTGTATCTTACTGAGATCTTCACTGACCTTATCCTGCTTTTGTGGAACAAGGGGACTCAAATTTCATTTTTTTTTTAATTTTAGTTGAAGTAACATTGCATTATAACACTGTATAAGTTCAAGAGCACATTGAGAATCAACATTAAGTTCACCACTAAAAGTCCAATTCTATCACTATGTTCTGCAAATTAGGTCCCCAGATCTGCATGTCATCATTAACTTCATTTTACAGATATGGAAATTAAATCTGTGTGGCTAGCTAGGCAGGTTATTTAAGATCTCAGAGTTCTGACTCTTAAGCCTTAATCACCAGGTACAGTTCCTTTTTAGAAAAGATATAGTTTTGGGATATATTGATTTAAGGTGCTATTAAGGTATCTGAGCGGAGATGTTAAGAAAACAGGTACACACATATATGTAACATCTTAACACACATGGTAACACATTAACATAGAAACATATGTTAACATATTAACATGTTAACACATTAACAAACATATTCTAAAACTTACTTCTTAGACTTTATTTTTTTTAAAGATTTATTTATTTATACAAGTACTGGGTACAGTCAGAAGCACAGGAGGGTGAGAGATTCACGAGAGCCAGAGTGGGGAACAGAACAGGCAGACCTATGAAATACACTTGCTGAGGGGAGCAGCAGGTGGCAGGAGAGGTCTGTGCACCATGTGGGACCCTCCTCCGGTGGCCGGGGAGCAGCCGGGGATCGAACTGGCGCTGCAGAGGCTGTGGCCAGCTTCGCAACCCAGCACTCAACCGCTGTGCCACTGGGAGGCCCTAAGACTTAATTTAGATTTATAACTCTACCAATGTATGTAACTGTCTGTCTGTCCATCTGTCCATCCATCTATCCACCTATCCATCCATTCACATACCTACCTACCTGCCTATCTAGTCATCCATCCATCCATCCATCCATCAATAAGTCAGAATTTCCAAGAGAGCATTAGATGGAGTTATACCTCTAAGTTTTGTCTCACAAGAAAATCCTAGGAGCCAATTCTCATGTCAAAGAATTTGGGGATCTGTTTAATAGAGATGCTTATGTCAATAATCAATATATTGAGCATTTGTTATGTGACTGGGCTAAATCTAGGCGCTTCACATGGATTGTCTCAGTTCATCTTCACAATTAACTTTAGAATCTATTGTTTCCATTTGAAAGATGAAGAATCAAATTCTAGAATTAGGTAACTTGCTGTGTTCACACAGCTTCATTTGTGAAACAAGATTAACACAAATCTAGGTGATGGCCAGCAGACATCTTTTAACCAGTCTTGGGCATGAGGTCCAGCCAGGCCAGCCTGCCCTACTAAACATAGGAAAGACAAAAGCTAGAGAATCAAGACCTTTTCCTAAAGGTCATACAGGGGAGTAATTGCTCAATCAATATTAGTAATAGAATCTAAGCTCCTTAATGCTAAACTCTTTGCCTTATAAATAATAATATCTGCATGCCTGATACAACTTGTGAACTCAGTTTGACCTGACAGCATCTCTATCATAAGGTGAAGGACCCACTCTGTGTGCTGGCGTGAGATGGAGCCCACTGCACCACTTCACCTTGCAAGCAATGAGGGCGTTGTTAACAGGCCTGTGTGTGGCACTACTCAGAAGCTCCCCTGCGTCTAAAGCGAGTATCCTGGTAAGTGGTACAGTCATATTCCCCAGGCTGCGGGCACTGCCCTAGCCCAGAACATGCTTATTTTCTCTCTTATTCTGCATGAGTGTGATGTAGGGTCACACTGAGGCTCCCTAGTTCACTAACAAAGAATCTGCACTCTATACCCTCATTTTGACCCCCCATGGGTCTAGGTTAACAAGCAAAAATAAACCCAAAATAAGCAAATAAAATAAACACAAAGGTTACATATATATGATCAGTGCTTCTGGACCTGCAAAAACTTCCAAAAGGCTTCATGAATTAACCAACTCAACTGGTAATAATAACCTAGTCACATATTTATTGACTTAAAAAGTAGATTTATTCCCTGTTCTAGGTGTTACAGATTATCATAAGCAACAAAACAATGTAATACTCTGATGTATCTTATGTTTATTGAGAAGTGATGTGATAATTGAATATATAATATGTCCAATGGTGAGAAATGCCATTGAGAAAAGAGCAGGAGAGCGAGAAAGAAGGGGCAGGGGAGTGAGTCACGGTGCCCTCTTAGCAGTGAGGGGGAAAAAAAGACTATCTCTGATATATTTGAGTAGAAACCTGAAAATAGTAAAGAACTGAGCTACAAACCTAGTTGAGTGAAGAAATTTCCAGAAGCTTTCCTGCGAGTACAAAGACCCTGGGGTAGAAATTTGCTTATCCTGTGCAAGGAAGAGGAGGCAGACCAATGGGACTGGAGCAGAGTGAACAGCTTGAAAAGGAGAACAGAGAGGCAGTGGAAGGGGGCAGGAGATCACAGAAACTTTGTGGGTAAAAGCAAGGGTTCAGCATTTAGCTCTGAGAAGGGAAACCACCGCAAGCCTTTGAACAGCATGGTCACAAAATGTGACATTTTAACAGGATTACTCTGGCTGCTGTGCTGGAAAGAGATTGAACCAGTTGGGAGGGAGTAAAGGCAGAACTGATGTATCAGATAAGAAGTGATAGATAGGATAAGTGTGCAAAATGCTGTGACTGGCCTGTGGGGGTTGATGGAAGGGGTGAAGGAGTCAGTTCTCAATATATGCGGAAGACAGAACTCATCAGATTTGTAAGGAATAGGCAAAAACAAATATTTCTAAGAAATTTAGCCTGAACCACAAACTGCAATGGGGCATGGAATGTGAGAGCTAAGTTGTGCAGATGTTAAGTCTGAGCTGCCTATGAGATAGCAAAAAGGAAACATGAAGTAGGCAAGTTTATATATATATATATATATATATATATATATATTATATATATATATATATAATCTGCTTTCAGTCCAGGAGAGAGATCATGACTAGAAATAAAAAATCATCTTTAGCATATTGATGGTATTTAAAGCCACATTAGTTTTAAATGAGATCATGTGTGGGAAAGTGTCCACAGAACAAAAATATAATAAAAATGTGAACAGCACACACCCTATGTAATAGACTTTAGTTTAAGGAATTATATTATCTCTGCAAGGTAGGTGGTAAAGTGTCATTTCAAAATTGGAAAATGCATATAGAGGAAGTGGTTTGACTAAATTAATTCAAGCAGAAAAAGAGAAAGTGGGTCTTGCACTGGAGGCCTCCTCCCGGCAGCTGCCAGCTTCCATGGCTGTGTGCTCTGGGGACCACGGCTTTCCTGAGTGAGCTCTGTTCTCCCCCCAAGACTGGAAGTTGTACTTAGTCCCAATTCTCCTATGTGCAAAGCACCGGGGAGGGGGGGGGGCTGCTGGAGGATAATGACCACTGTTTTAACATCCTCAGCCCTCTTAACTGACAGTATCTTCTTTCCAGTAAGTGTCCTGCCTGGCAAAATACCAGGAGGGACCAAGAGAAAGAAGGCCGCTGGAGTTGAATGATTTTGTTGCAGAAAAAATAAAAGGGACCACCGCGTTTTTGCACATCCCAAACCTGAATGTTGCTAAAATTTACATCTGATGCTGGAGAGACTGTCTTGCCCTAAAGGCTGCTGTGACCAGTGGGGTTCTGGATGGGCAAGAGAGTGACCCCAGGAGCATCCCCCATGGCTGGATGGCCTTCTTTCCAGGAGCCACGCTCCCGGGGTGATTCCCTCTGTTTCCTAACCTGGAGAGCCCAGTGGGATTCTTGTATTTGGTTACTTTTAACTGTCTCTCTCTCTCTTTCCTGAATGCACCCGTTTTTTAGTGTTCACAGCTGTTAATTAATATAGACCTCTCTCCCTGAACAGCCACTGGCGTCTTTAGTGAAGTTATGGATTTTCTTTCTCAAGTGCTCTGGAGTCACCCCGAGGCTATTAATTTGGGCTATTAGCCATGGGTAATTTCAAAATCCATATTGATAATACTGAGGCTGCGCTAGCTGCCTGCTCCATGGGCTGCAAGCAAACAAATAGTAGCCTCCTCTGTTACTTATATTGCAGCTGAAAGTGGGGGATGTTTTCACAGGTCTGAGCTGGATCGAATGATGGTTATTTAGGAATCCTGTTCTGCGGAAGACTTGGAGACAACAGTGGGTTTCATAAGGCAAAACAGTGATAATCATAATGACAATAACGTTGCATGTATAGAATGCATTAATATTCTAGTATTTGTATGATTATTACTATTGAAAATCATTAATATCAACTAACAGTAAATAACTTTAATAAAGACAATATTTGTTTCTATGATACATCAGTTCTTGAGTAATTACTCCTCACAAAGGCATTGTGCTAAGCAATACTGTTTTTTGTTGACTCCTTACACCATCCCCATGTGTTTATTAGCATCCCTGTTTTACAGATGGGAAATCTGATCTTGCAAATTTATTTTCTTGGCCTGGTTACATAGTCAGTGTCCAGGGCTCAAACTTGTGTCTGTCTGAGTCTCAAGCCAGCACTCTTGGCTTCTAACATTAGCCCTACCTACTGATTGCTTCCCAAACACTTGAAGGAACTTCTTAATATAAAGATTTTTACACTCCACTTTAGAGCCATTCAACCAGAATCTCTATGGAAGAACCTAAATTGACCAGTAATAAGCGTTCCCAGTGATGGTAACATAAGAGTCTGGTAACTTCTTCAGATGCCATATTTTACAGTTATGGGTTCTCAAATTGAACTTGTGACTGTGCATCCCAAGTTCATCATGTTGTTGCTGTATATCACAGACAACATTAGTTAATTTTTTTTGTGCCTCAGTTTCCTCTTTTCAAGGGAAGACAACAATACCTATTTTAATGTGTTGTTTGGTAGGCTCATTTTGAATATGTACCATGCGCCAGCTGAGTGTGGTCAGGATGAGATGAATTAACACATGTCCGTGTTTTCTAACAGTGTCAGGCACAGAGTGAATATTTGTCACCATCTGAATACTGTCCTCAGGGGGTTAGAGACTATGGCAAAGTACGGCCTCAAGCCAAACGCCTTTGCACATTGAACTCTTGAAGATGGCCCTTGTTTAAATGTGGGCCAAGAAAATGCTTTTCACCTTGATAACTTAGCAGGATTTGCAGTTTCAAAGACCTGAGTTTGAATCTTATTTTGCCCCTTTATATCTTGTAATAAAGCCCCATAACTATTTTCTAAAGTTTTATGGATTTCCCACTAGATTACTTACCTGTATAATTTGGGGTGCAAGCTCACACCTTCATATATGAATGTGACTCATTCCACCAGAGCTCCAGACCCACAACTCTGTCCACTGACCTCCCCATCTCTCCCTCCTTCCCCTGCCCCCATTCCTTCTGGTAACTAGTGTCTTCTTCACAAAGTCTCAGAATTATTCTTACTGCTTTGCTGGTTAGGCCTCTTTGGTTATTTATATTCTGCAAATGAGTGAGACCATCTGGTATCTGTCTTTCATTTCCTGACTATTTCACTTAGCATAATCACCTCAAGATCCATCCATTTTGTCCCAAAAGGCACTATTTCATCCTTTCTAATAGCTGAGTGGTATTCCACTGAGTATATATTCTACAATTTTTAATGTAGACATCTGTCAATGGACGTTTAGGTGTTAGCAGTGGGATTGCTAGATCATCTGGATTTCCGTTTTGATTTTATAGCGGAATCTCAATATTGTTTTCCTTAGAGGCTACACCAAATTACACTCCCATCCAGAGCTCTTTTTAACTTAGCTATAAGATGGGTTACTAGCACCTGCCATGTACTCTTGTGAAGAGACAACAGATGTGAAAGTGTCCACCTTGATCTTGATGGTGGCTAAATATATGTGGTACATGAGTCATTGTGACTTTGAGAATTACTAGAATAGTGTTCCCCTGCCTAATAAATCTGTCTCCTCAGCATGTAAGATTTACTCTCATGTCTTAGTGTAACAGGGTGGTCCCCAAGAAAGGAGGAGATTCCAGGTTTCCTGCTCCATCCAAGGGAGGGTGGAGCTGAGCAGGGAGAGAAGAAGCTGCAGAGGAGACTGAGGAAGGAAGCAGGATGGAGCCAGAAGGAGACCTGGAGGAGGCACGTGGAGCTGAGGGACACGTGAAGAAACTGTGCTTGCCTTTTAGTCGTGGACTGGGTGACACAGATGTGGATGAGAGAACCATGGGGAGGTGACAATAGCAGTTTCTGTCTTGATTTTGATTTTGCTCTTTTCCTGCCAGACTTGTCTGGTTGTTTCTGATCCTTTTCTGTGGGTCCCCACTGGAAGGTGCTTTGACCTGTTGTAGACTTTGGGGCCTTGCTCTGGGCCAATCCCATTTGGATGGACTTTTACCCATAAGGGGACGGGTAACTTTGATTTAGAAACTAGATTCTTTGCCTTTCCTGTATTGTTTACTAATTGTATTAAAGTTCCTTCCCATTAAAGTCTCATATGTTTTGTGTTGATGTCGCGGATGGCAGAACCCATTTAGAGTAGGCAAGTTTGCAGGGTCTGGGGTGCCCCCTCCCTGCCCTGTAACATTTGGACTCCACCAAATGGGGTTGAGGCATTATTTCAGTTCACCATGTAAGTGATGGCAACATAGTACATGGGATTGCCGCCCAACTGAAATGAGCCAATAATAGGCATTGATTGTGGGAAAGATCAGACATCAATCCACTGGCTTACTTATCTAATGTCACAGAGGGATGTCAGCATAGACGGCATCCCCAGCATCCTTCCATGGAAGCTGCTCAGTCAATAAATGTGCTGAAAAAATTTTAAAGCAGAATTTTAAATTGCCTTCTTTTTCTCATTTGCTTTCCCAAAGGATCACTTATATGTTTTTATTTATTTACTTATTTAAAAGAGCCTACATCTTAAGTGATTATTTCTTTTTTCCCTCTTGGGTTTTGTCAGGGCAGGTCTGATGTGGGTGTTGACACGTGAGATTGAAAAATCTAAAAGGAGGAATTCCATATCACCCATCAAATCTCCACATACAGATATAGGCATATTGTGATATTTCCTTCCAAATATTTTCTGTCATTGTCTAATTCTCACAGTGTCAAGGTCTTTCTGATGTATAATGCTGCATTTTCTTTTTTCCACTTAATATGTGTATCATAAGTTTTCCTCATTTTTGAAAACTATTTTAACACATAATTTTATTGACAGTCACAGTGTGGATGTGCCATAATTTACTCAGACAACCTACTATTTTTCAACATTTCAGTGGTTTCAAATTTTAAGTCATTGTAAAAATAGTTGCATTGAACATGATAATGTGTAAATCTTTGTCTCTATATTTTTGATTATAATATTTATCTAGGAAAGCTCTCTCAAAATAGATTATTGGGTCTTCTTATTCAAGGCTATTGATATTGCCAAGTTACTTTCCAGGCTGGAGGTCACATTCTGAACCACCATCTGCAGAAGGCTAAATGCCCCTCTAATAACCACTCCCCCCAGAAAACCTTACTTTTTTTAAGATTTATTTAATTATACATACAAGAACTGGGGTCTAGGCCAGAGGTGTGGGGGGTGAGAGGATTCATCAGAGACAGAGTGGGGAGCACAGCATGCAGATCTACTGAAATACACTGCGGAGAGGAGCAGGAGGTGAGAGAGGAGAGGTCTGTTGCACCATGTAGGTTAGCTCCCTGGCTGGGGATCTAACTCAAGCTGCAGTAAATGGTGACAGCTTGATAGTGCTCAGACTTTAACCCCTGTGCCACCAGGGAAGCCCAGAAAACCTACTTTTAAAATGGTGAAAAGATTAAAATCATCATCAAATTTGTACCAGCAAATTCAAAATTAATTTAGCTTTACCATATATTTGTTTTTGCTGATTTTCAACCAAATACATTAGCCAATCTAATTGAATCCTATATTTAGGGTTTGGGATAAAAATAAATGATTATGAATCAAACTGGAATACACTCAAGTTATATGTGAACATACAGAATCTTACTATGAGACAGTGTACCAACCAGATTCCACAGCAACACAGGGGCAAACAGGACAAACACAATCTCAGGGAATGTCCATCTACTCGGAGAAGTAATTATAAGTAGGATAAATGTTAGACAAGATGCAGACAGGATGTGAAGTCGATCTGAGATGTGAAGGATGAATCTGAAGAGGGAAGAGTATATGCAAAAAAACTTAAGAAGTTATATGATATCCTTGAGGATCTGGAAGAATTCCAGGGTATTTGAAACATCCAGGGGAGAGTTAGAGTGCTGGATTTGGATGAGAGGAAGAAGGCATGGGTCAAACCTTGCAAGCCATTTATCACTCAACATTTTGACCCAAACATTGAAAATTATAAAATATTTAAAGGATTTTGAGAAAGAAATGATATGAGCAGGTTTGCATTTTTATTTTTATTTTTTTTAAAGATTTATTTATTTATTCATATAAGCACTGGGTACAGTCAGAAGCGTGGGAGGGTGAGAGAATTCACCAGAGCCAGAGCAGGGAAAAGAACAGGTAGAGTGATGAAATACACTGCTGAGGGGAGCAGCGGGCACGGCAGGAGAGGTCTGTGTGCCATGTGGGACCCTCGTAGGTGGCCAGGGATCGAACCGGCACTGCAGAGGCTGCGGGCAGCTTCACAGCCCAATGCTGAACCACTGTGCCACCAGGGGAGGCCCAGGTTTGCATTTTTAAAAGAATACTCTCAGGCCTCACTGGTGGTGCAGGGGTTAAGATGCAATCTAACAAGCTGGCTGCAGCCACTGCAGCACTAGTTCAACCCCCAGCCAAGGAAGTGACCCACATGGTGCAGCAGACCTCTCCTGACTCACCCGCTGCTCCCCTCAGCAGTGTACTTCAGTCAATCTGCCTGTTCTGTCCCCCACTCTGTCTCTGGTGAAACCTCTCACCCCCCCACACCTCTGGCCTGTACCCCAGTTCTTGTATACAGAAATAAATAAATCTTAAAGAAAAAGAATACTCTCTGCTGCTTAGAGAAAAAACTGGAGGAGGGAATGAGTGGAAACCTAGATGTCACTTAGCAGGTCAGTGCAATCCAGTAGAGAAGATGAGGTGACAGCAACATTGGAGAGAGAGAGGCTCTCTTAATGTTACTAACCTCAGGGGAAATACTTATAGCCTTTTGAAGTCCTTACCCAGCCACTGGAGAACCTTTTGTCTTGTCCCTTGCTCAGTGAGGATGAAGGATTGTCCATCACAGTTAATTCTGTAAGAGCTTTCTCTACATATGATCTACATTATGGAGTTTTTCCTGGTCTTTCTTTTCCTCATGACAAATACTCCTATTTCCTTTTCTCTTCATCAAACTATGGTTTAAAAAACATGTTTCAGGGGGTGGGATAGAAGGAAAGACCAATGCTTTAAAAAAAAAAAAATGGTGCCTATTTGTCACTCTCCTATTAGTCAAGGGGCACTTGGGATGTTTCCCTTGGTTATTGTGGAAACATCACATATATTTAACAACCTATTTATGAAATGCTACAATTTTATAGTCTGCAAAGCAATTTTATCTCATTTACAATTTGAAGAAAATATGATTGAATAAGAGTAAGAGTCAAAGAATGTAAAAACACTAATTTGAAACTCCATGTACCCCCATGTTTACTGCAGCATTATTCATAGTAGCCAAGAGTTGGAAACAACCTGAGAGCTCATCAGCAGATGACTGGATAAAGTGCATGTGGTAGATACATGCAATGGCATACTATACACACACGCACGCACATACACATACACAAATATATAAAAGATGAAACCCTGCCATTTGTGACAACATGGATGGAACTGGAAGGTATTATGCTAAATGACATAAATCAGCTGGAGAAAGACAACACTGATTTTACTCATATGTGGAAGGTAAAGAAACAAAACAAATGAGCAAACAACTCAAAAACAAACTCCTGGACTATAGAGCAAAACAGAGCTTCCAGAAGGAAAGGGTGGGAGGTGATAAGTCATGCAACAAGGGTGAATTGTTTGATGATGGATGGAAACTATACTTTGGGAGGCAAATAAAATGTAGTATACAGAGAGGCTGACTTATAATGCTGTACACCTAAAACCTATGCAATGCTACAAACCATTATTTCAATAAATTATTATTAAATGCAAATTATTAAATGGTCCCGGTGAGAAATTCAAAAGGGTCACTTTTCTGGAAATTATCTGGATGCTTTTGCTAAAGAGGTGGGTGCAGGGATGATTTCCCAGGCACTTCCAACGGCTTGATCTTCAATTCTATGTCACATTTCTGCTAATCACCTCATCTCACAAAAGAGAGAAGTAAGGATTAAAGAGATGCCCTTGTGACTTTATATAGTCCTCAAAATAAAAGGGCTATATATATTCAATGCATTATGAATCTGATTGTATTTGTATTCATGATTTTCGCAAACATTGACTTAGCCCCAGAAGCCTCTTGTTTTCTAATTCTGTAGTAAGAAAGGAATCCAGTATTAACCCCCCTGGCAAGATGTTTTTGTTAGATTAGGAGAAATGGAAGGCAGGCGAAAACTTTGTTTGTGGTTTATCTCTCAGCAGCCAATTTCTTTCTCTTTTACCTAATTGTCAATCTTTTGCACCCTTTCTCTCACTCCAAGCAGACACAGCCTTAAATCTAAATGACTTGACAGAGTGATTGTATACCCCTTAGCAATTCCTTTTTACCTTTCCATGATCTCTCCCCAATAGGTAGCTTTGCCTCTATGTTAACAGTATGCTAGCTTTGGGCATGAAAAGTAAAAAATGTTACTAAAAAATCAACCAGAGTGACAATGTCATTGTCATTTGCCTCGTGAAATTGAACACTGACCCCTAAATCACAAACTTCTGTATTGTATGTGATATTGTCCATTATGTTACTTTTAATGTAAGTGCCAGTCTGAGAGTGACCTTCTGCCTCATAGGCCAGGCAGGAAGAGGCAGCAGGAGATGGGCTCCCGTGATTTCATGAAGACACCTCAACCCTGACCTTTAATTGCCTTCCCAGTTCTCAGACCTGCCTCCCATGACTTAAAATGATTATTCGATGAACTCATGATTGAGGTGGTTTTGTCAGGTTCAAGAAGTACCAAAACAAGCCTCATGTTCTCATTTCTTTACTCCCTGCAATCTTTTCAATTCTGGGGAATACAGGACAATGGAGCAGAAGCAGGAAGGGGCGCCAGGGAAGATGAGAGCTGAGTTTCTCCAATATTCTGGCTGGAGCATTGTTTATGCCTATGATGCTGGAGGTGGGCCAGAACTCTGAAAACCTGCAGCCACTTGTATCACCTCCCGTGACCTGCACAAAAGCTTGAACTCTGCTTGTTCAGCTTCCTGGAGAGAACTCTTGTGTTTATTTATTTGTGATTTATAAAATAGCATCCTTGGCAAACTGCTGGTTTGGGGGAACAAGCACACAGCAGAAACCAACCAGTAAGTCATACAAAGACCAGTGTAGCAATCCACAGCCTCTGTCAGCAGGAACTGACCAAATGACCCCACTTCCTTCACAGAAATCAAGGCAGGGCCATCTGCAAAGATGGGACTTCCTCTGAGACTCCAGAGGAGGAGATCATGTTTTCTTCAGACTCACAAATCCTTTTAGAGCAATTCTCTGTTCTCTGTCCTCCTGAGACTTCATTCTTGACAGTCAAGAGAGAAATTCTATCCCTAAGAAGTTTGGGAAAATTTCAGCAAAACATCTTTAAAGTCGATGCTTTGTGCCTCGTGCTGGGTGGTGCATGGGGCAGGTGTACACTACTTATCCTTCATTGAATAAGAGTTCTGCGTAAAGAATAGATGTGATTAGCTCCTTCCAGACTTTTTTCTCAAGGACCTTCAAAGGGCAGTTCTTATGGCTTCTTTAGCAGAGATGAAGGAAAAGAGAACCAGTCCCAAATCAGGCAATTGCTAATGAAGGAAAATAGCAAAGCTCTTGGCAGAGCCAGGGTGGATAGGGAATCTGTGACATTTTGAAAATGCTCTTGCTGTGCTCTTTGTTTAAGAGATACTACACAAGAGCTGCCTGATGATAAGTCCGCTTTATTCCTCTTTGTCATGATGACTCTCATTAGGGCTAAGGAATGAGGATGGACCCATGGACTCCCCCGTTCAGGTCCCCCGTCTCCCACTTGTTTCCTTTCAGCTTCTTCAAAGTACAGGGCAAGGGAGGCCTCCCTGAGGGTGTAGGGGTTAAGTCTCAGTGCTATGACCACTATGACCTGAGTTTGATTCCCAGCCAGGGAGCTGACCCACATGGCTCAGCAGACCTCTCCTGTCTCACCTGCTGGTCCCGTAGGCAGTGAATTTCAGTAGATCCACCTGTTCTGCTCCCCACTGTGTCTCTGACGGATCCTCTCAAACCCCAGCACATCTGGCCTGCACCCCAGCTCTTGTACATAAATAAATATTCAAAGTACAGGACAAGGGAATCAAATGTTCTTTTTAGAATCAGTACACTATTAATTCAAATCTAGACCTTATTGGTTTTGTTACTTCAGGCATTTCATTGACACATGTAATGGGTTTAGTGATTAATGAATGGTGGCTGGCTGATTTTGCTATTACAATTATGGATGCTACATTCTCTGGGCCTCAGCGTCTTCATCTGTACAAGTTAGGTTAAATATTTAACATGCAGGACTAGTGTGAAGATTAAATGAAATCATGCATTATGAGTCTATCTTCCCCCCAGCTACATGGCAAGGCACCCACCTCCCCCACCTCCAGTACTTTCATGGATCCCTCCACACAAGTGACAGCTCTTTCCCATTTTTATCATGGTCGCCTGCCCGCTTGTAATCAGAACCATGACACTGAGCTCCTCCAGGCCAGGTATCTTAGTCAGTGTGGAGTGCTATAACAGAAACACCTGAGACTCGGGGGTGGGGGTCGGGGGTCTTCACTAGAAAATAGTTATTTCTCACAGTTCTACAGTCTAGGAAATCCCAACCAAGGCACCGGCAGATTGGGTTCTGGTGAGACCCCACTTCCTGCTTTTCTGAAATGTGTTCCCCCTTTGTGTCCTCACAAGCCAGAGGGATGACGCTCTGGTTCCTTCACTTCCTTGTAAAAGCTAATCTTGGGGGCCTCCCCTGGGTGCAGGTGGTTGAGCACTGCGCTGTGAAGCTATCCACAGCCTCTGCAGCACCGGTTTGATCCCAGCTGGCCGGTGAGGGTCCCACATGGTGCGGCAGAATTCTCCTGTTGCACCCGCTGCTCCCCTCAGCAGTGTGTTTCATTAGCCTGCCTGTTCTGTTCCCCACTCTGTCTCTGGTGAATCCTCTCACCCTCCCGTGTATTTGGCCTGTACCCAGATTCTTGTATAAATAAATAAGTAAATATTTAAAAAAAAGAGCTAATCTTGGGAACTCCACACTCATGATCTAATCTAGCCATATACACCTCCCCAAATCCCCATATCCAAACGCTATCACCCTGGGTATTAGGGCTTCAGCATATGGATTCTGTAGGGACATAACCATTCAGCCTACAGCAGCAGGAAATCAACTCTTTCATGACTGGGGCCAACTTATAGTAATTAACAAGTACTACAGCCATATTAGCCCTAAACTGCTAGTGACAGTATGTAAAATATTTTCACTTTTACAGACATTTGCATTTCCATCAAGATAGCACCCCAACGGTAGGATTAGTGTGTAAATATGGCTTTTCAGGATTCAGTATTTACCCGCAGGATTGTTTTGTAAAATCCAGCAATCACCACCATTACCACCACCTATCTCTGAGACATTCAAGTATAGTTAGTGATGAACCGAAACTCCCTTCCTTCATCAAGAAGAAACCTGTGACTAAGATGTATTTCACCTAGCCAATGGGAAATACACACCTAGGTGATGCATTTGGATTACTATACACTTAAGGTTAGGGCTGGAGGGAGAGCACTTCCTAGCTGTTTAGCCCTGCAATCACACCCTGACTCTCCCTGAGAAGCCCTTGGGCAGGGTGGACACATAGCCATGAGTGTGGCCAAACCTAGAATCAGGTCTCTGGTCTGACAAGCAGCAGCATGGGATATAGGGATGGGGTAACACTGCAGATTTCCTTGAAAAACAATGGGTGTGGGATTCTCCTGCAACACTGGTGAGGCTGCCACATTAGCCCAGCCAGACACATCTGGCATGAGCAGCCAGACCTACAGCAGCCAGATGTCGGCAAATCATCTCAGCAGAGGGTGTTCCACAGGGGTCTTCCTGCTCCCAATGAAGTTAAATAAGGGAAAGAATATTTTCAAGTCTTCTAATTTAATTTTTATAACCAGTCTAGTGATTCATCCAAGGTCACCCAGCTACTAGGGGCAGGGCAGCCCTGTGTTAATGCCTTCAAAACTGGCATGCACCATTTTTTAAAACAGGTCCCTCTTATTACAACAACAAATGGACGGAGTAAGCAGGGCAGTCATCCCTTTCATTACATAGACAAGGAAAGGGAGGATCAGAGTGGCTTAGTCACACAGAATCTGCTGAGGAACTAGTACAGGAACTGGATTACCCTGACTCATACTTGGATAACTTCTTCCCATGTATTTCCCTCTGGTTGGTTATTTGTTTCAGATTATGATTTTATGCAAAATACACTGTCTGCTTTTTAAAGGAAGTACAGTGCATGTCAAGAGTTTCGAGCAGATGCAGCAGAACCCGTGTCCCTGCCAATATTCAGCTGACTGAGCTCGAGCACCTGGGTGATGCCTCCGGGCCTGGGATCTCCATCTCTAACAAGGGAAGTGTGTGGAATGTCATTTCTAAGAAACTTCCCAGCTTCCTTTCAAGACCTGTCACAAGTTTCCATACTTTTTGCCAGGCAATGCCCTGAGGCCCATTTCTTCCCTCCCAGTCCCAGAGGTGACTATTAT
This sequence comes from Talpa europaea, assembly GCF_964194135.1. NCBI lineage: Eukaryota > Metazoa > Chordata > Mammalia > Eulipotyphla > Talpidae > Talpa > Talpa europaea. The sequence goes on from NC_140077.1 coordinate 16,937,610, forward strand.
CATTACAGTTCTGATGTCCTAATGCTGTTGACTTGTATTTTTGCATCTGATGTTCATGCGCATCCTATCAAGAAATCTACACACATATCTTTGCCTGCATTAGCAGGTGCTTTAGCAAAATAATTTAGGATATGAGGTCTTAGTGGGACAGACTTGGGCTTGAGTCCAAGGGTCACTAAAATCTGAGTAAGTGACCTATATATAGTAATATTAGAGTATTAGTATTCAAGAACTGAGACATGGGGGGCTTACTCCTCACTGCTGGCCAGGGCTCTGCTCAGCATAATGGGACCATAGAACAGAGAAGCCTAATGCAGGGGAATGAAGAGAGGTAGCCTATTCAATATTACAACTATTCTTATGATATAATTTAGTAATCAAAAGATTTATTTTTATACCATACAGAAAAGAAAATTCTGTCAAATTTTTGAACATCTGGGGGTACACTGCAAATCTTTTTGCACAGATTTTGCAAAAAGAAAGTTTTCTGTTTCTCAGATGCAGATGTGGCTTCTCAAAATTGAGAAACTACATGGAACTTTGCCACTGGGGGGCCCTGCAAAGACATTCAGCCTTTCATGACCTCAGGCCCTTCCATTTGACATGGAAATCTGTACTAAGGTCTTGCAGAACAGAACAGAGCAGGGTGGGGGTGAAAGGTCCAGCGGTCAAGTGCCAGCAATGGGAGCCTCTCCAGCTCCTGTTCTCTCACTGCCTCCCACCACCCAGCCCTCCATGAACCCCCTGGGAGTTTGCTTCAAAAAGCTGTCCTGACAGGGAGGAGCTATAATTGCTCTCTGCATCGCATCTTCCCGAAAAGCAGCGCCAGGGATGACAGCCCCTGACCAGCCCTGATTTCGCAGCAGAGTGTGTTTCCCCAGGCCTGGCTGAGAGCAGCACACCTCATGGAGGAAAGTTTTGACCTTTTCCCAATGTCTCTTTGTTGGTTGCCTCTGTCCTTTCTAAAAGCTTCATATTGATGTTTGGCTCTAATAGAGAAACGTAAACAAGAGATAGATAAAGGTTAACAATACCCAATCAATGCCGCAGAGAGAGGCAGCACAAGGAGAACCATATCGAAAGGCCAAGTGTAAGGAGAGCTTTATTGACAATTTAATTGCATTCCTTCTTTTCCCCTTATATGTTGAACTAATAACAGGGTTGCCTGATAGTTTTTCATTCCACTGATAGTGACTTTTTCTGTTTTGTTTTAAAATAGATGAGAAGAAAAATTGACATAAAAAACAAAGAATCATTTTCTCCATTTCCTTACATTAATGCATCCTCAAGCATAGTCATAGGCTGCCTATTTTTAATGACATTCTTAGTTTCTCCCCATCCCCTGTCACATGCATCTCCTCTCCCATCTTTTCCTCTCCTTCTGTTAAACTTGGCCCACCTTGGGAAGCCCAAGCCTCCTGGCCACTTTAGGAAGCTCGTCTTGAGACCCCCAGACTATCAGGAATTCCGTTCCTGTGCCTGGGCCACCTAGCACAGTCCCCTGGTGTCTGTGCTCTCAGGCCGAAACTCTCACCAAAACCTAGTCATGCAGGCAGATGTTATGATACAGTTGATGAATGATGCAGAGAGTGAGACCCAGGGTGATGGCATGCATTTTCTAGGGGCATAAAAGAAGTCCTGAAGTTTGGAGTTGGAAGTTAGTATTTAGACTTATTTTGCAGTACATTTGTCCACTATTTTTTGTACTTTAGTGTTTTACACAAAAAGTATGAGATGAGCTATTCACAAGCACATTCCTTAATATACTAAAGAATGAATGAATTAGGGCCTCCCCGGTGGTGCAGTGGTTGAGCGCTGGGTTGCGAAGCTGCTCGCAGCCTCTGCAGCGCCGGTTCAATCCCCGGCCACCGGGCGAGGATCCCACATGGCATGCAGACCTCTCCTGCCGCCCGCTACTCCCCTCAACAGCGTGCTGTCCTTCTGCCTGCTCTGCTCTGCTCTACGCTCTGGCTCTGGTAAATTCTCTCACCCTCCCATGCTTCTGACTGTACCTAGTGCTTGTGTAAATATTTTTTTTAAATCTTATTAAAAAAAGAATGAAAGAATGAATGAATGAATGAATGAATGAGGGAGGAAGGGAGGAAGGAAGAAAATGCCATCTTGCCAATGAATGAAACACTAAGAATAAGACCAAGTCTCTCTAATTGATTTCAGTATCACTTGTATGTCATTTCTTCCCCCCATCACTTATTTTCCACACCTCTGCCTCTCTATTACCCAGCCATATCATTCAAGAATGAAAAAATAAATAGTCTCCTTTGTAAAAAGAACCTGGTAGGTAAAACTGGGAATTGAAGAAAACAGAGGCCACTGAAAGGAGCATGATTGAACAATAACAACAAATCTACATGTAAATAATTTTCCTTTACTACATTCTTACATGATTGGTATTCTCAACATGTGATTTTCCAGTTTCAAATTATAGAAACATAAACAACTAAGACAACTTAGATAGAAAACATGTGTTTTTCTACCTTGCCCATTATGAAGTTTGCCCATCTCTACGTGGCTTGCAAATATCATAACCCGAGCTTAAGAAAACTCCTATCCCACGACGCAGGCACAGAATGAATACAGGTTGTATTTGAGCAGAGATTTTGCAAACCAATAGCTGCATGGTTCTTCTTGAAAGTGGAGAAATGGAAACTCAAGTCTCTGTTCCCTCCAGAGCAGGGAAGAAGGGCAGAGGGTGCCAACACCTGGGAACCAGGCCACTTTCTGTGTTCATCTCCATTTATATGCTGCAGGAAGCGAAACCAAAAAATACTGTTGCATCAAAGAAAATTGCATCAATTTTTAATTATGCACTTAATCACCCTCTTCCAGAAGGGCAAGCTGTCTTTCGTGACATTTTTACATATTTGAAGGCAGCACTCTGTGCGTACAGGGCAGGATGTTGGGTTTATTAGATGTCACAGACAATTTCAAGTGACACTGATGGGTTGATACAAGAGACAAGAGTCTTTTTAAGGAGTATGAATGTCAGACACTAAAGAGATACTCCATGCATGGTCTTGGAATTCTTTTTGTTTATTCATCAATTACATGGTGAACACAAATTCTATCAGGTATAGTAATATTCTAAATTAGAGGTAATAGAAATGAAAGACTTCCTACTCTGAAAAAGCTGAGATCATAATTATTCAATCAAATATATCAATAAACAAGCTAAAATGGAGATTATGAGTACAGTATTAGCAGATGCAGGTTGAGATTGCCTTGATGGGGAAGTAAACATGAAGGTTTCTGATTTTTCAGAAAAGATTTGGAAGCTTCTGAGCTGGATTTTGAGGGATAAATAGGAGTTTGGAAAGCATGCAACATGCAATTGTGTGAGGGTTCTTGTGTTCCTTCATATGCCAAAGAACATACTAAAATTTTTAATTTTTGAAAATAACTTACCATAGCTGTTTTCCTAAAGTAACATTATAATATTGCATAGATGTCATATGTTAATCTTTGATAATTAACATGTGTCAAAGCTTTTTTTTTAAAGGTATCATCGCAGCTGTCCTGATAGGGATGACTGAACACAGATGTAACATACAATGTTGAACTGTTTTCATTAGTTCTTTCAACATATAATCTTTCTTTCTGTAATGCAATAGAATGCAGTCAAAGTAAGATATCAAGACAAAGCTGGAATCCTTGCAGTTGACTCTGATTTGATGGTTGAAATGTAACCACTTTTGGAGTGATAACATCTTTCTTGTTACTAGTTTCACTTCATGTTTTTAATTGTCACTATAATATATGTAACAAATTTATCATATAAACCATTTTTAAATGAGCAAATCAATGGCATTAAGTCCATTCATATTTCTGTGCTACCCTCACCATTATCCAATCTCTGAACTCTTTCATCTTTGTAAACCTTAAACTCTATCCATTAAACAATAACTCCCATTACCCCTTCCCTCTAAGTCCCTGGAAACCACCATTATATGAATTTAACTAACTATCTCATTTAGGTAGAATTATCCACTTTTCATTCTTTTTTTGACTTCCTCCTCTCACTTGGCATATATCATCAAGGTGTATCCACATTGTAGCACATGTCCGAATTTCCTTCCTTTTTAAGGCAGATTAATATTTCCCCTTATGTCAATTGCACATTTTGTGCATCCATTCATTCCTCAATGACATTTGTTTTGCTTCCACCTTATGGATCCTGCAAATAACACTGCTATAAACATGGGTGGACAGATAATTCTTTGAGACCCTGATTTCAATCCTTTTAAATATATACCCCAAAGTGGAATGGCTAGATTAGATGACTCTTTTCTTTAGCCTAGTAAGAATTATATCCAAGAGACCCTTTGGTAGTGTGATCCGGGGTGCATCTTCTCAACCAAGACCACTTGGGTTGAATCCTAGACTTCCACTTATTACCTATGTAACAATAGCACATTGTTTAGCTGTCTTGTGCCTCAGTTTCCATGTTGCAATACACTTCATGGTATTATGTTAAATAAGACACCTAGAACTTTCCCTGTCATTTGCCTATAATCTTCTTGAACGTCTTCATGATACTTCTTTTTCTTTTCTTTTTTTTTTTTTTTGGTCTGTTTTTCTATGCCTGACAAATAGTGCTAGAGATTTGTATTTAGAAGCCAACAGACTCTTTCTTTATTTTCATGATGGCCTCTATTTCTCATATCTGTACCCTTATTTTCCCACTCCTCCTCCCATTTCACTCCATATCCATGTGGTATTTTATTTTTGGTTCTCACTTCTCCTCATTTTTTCTCATTCCTCCTGCCACCTCTGGTCTTTCTCTAATTTTTAAAAATCTTTCTTCAGGCTCCTGCATTGAGATAAGCTCCTCTCTGCAGACAAAGCATTTAAGATTTTCAAATAAAATGAGGTCACAGAAAATATACGAGCTTCTATCTATGCCCAGGACTCTCAGTGTGGGCTCCTTTAGGGTCCTGAGGAGATGAGAATAGAAGCTTAATTTTAAATCGTTCCACCTGCTTCTCAAATCTGATATCACTCAGTTTTACTTTTATCAATTTAGTCTCTTGGGTAAAATTTTAAGATTTATCCAAAACTCCCCTTTACAAAGTAGAAAGCTTTTCTTATATAACTAAAATGCAGTTTTCCAACCTAATAACAGGCACTATATTAAAATATATATATCTCTCTATATATAACTATACCTATATATGTCCATAATTACGTACAAAATGTGTTTTTACAAGTGGTTTGCTCAATTGGTCTGTAAAGGAAAGGTTCATTCTTACATTTAGTTGTGTCTCAAGTTCCTTTTCCTTATCTCTTAATCTAAAATAGTCCCTTTTTCCTTTTTTCTACATTTTTAATATTATGAATTAACTGGGTTAATTGTCTTGAACAATATTCCATATTCTGAATTTGGCTGCTTATTTCCTCATAGTGTCATTTACTTGTCCATCTATCCCCTGTGTTTCCTGCATAGACCATAGACTGTAAATTATATCTTAAGTCCTCATTGGATTCAGGTTAAGCAATTTTGGCACAAAACCTTCACAGGTGGTGCTGCATAGTTTAAATTGCCTCACACCAGGAAGCATATAATGTCTGTCTCACTATTAGTGACACGAAGATTGATCAGCAGGTTCAAGTAGTGACAGTCATATCTGCATTGTTCTGTGATTTGCCAGCAGAGTCTAAATTAATTTCAGTACCATGGACAGTGCTTGTCTAGCCTTCCTGGATCTCTCAATAAAAACTAAATGACTTCCCACCTGGAGCTGACTCTCACCCTTAGATATTAACATATTAACGCATTTATTGAGTGTGAATGTTTGCCAGCGACTGTTCTAGACGATTTACAAAGCTTAATCTATTTATGTTCACAATAGTCATCCACATTTTACAGATGAGAAATCTATGTTCACAATAGTCATCCACATTTTACAGATGAGAAATCTAAAATACAAAGAAGTTAATTAACTTGCAAAATACACACAACTGAAAGTGGCAGGGGTGAAGTTCACACTCAGGTAGTCTGTCTTCAAAACCGCACTGTCAACCTCTACCCTCATTTCTGTACAATTCACCTCCAATCTCACGTTTCCTAGGAAGCCATCCCCGACTACTCCAATCCTTTCTGTGCCCCTATGACATAATGTGCGTTTAAATTATAGAATGTTCTAAATTCTCAAGCAGCAGAGTACATACCCCCTCTGAAAACAAGAGATGTGGACCCAGAAAAGGAATTTTTATTTTAAACTGTCACTTTCTAGCTGTTTGTCTTTGGGTAACTTAATTTCTCCAGGTCTGGTTTTTGGCCATAGCAATATTTTTCTCTTGAACTTATGAAGGTCAAATGAAGAAACATAAAAGAACTTTGTAACTTTAAAGTGCTGTCCTAATATTTTTCACACCTTTAATTCACATCCTCCTATCTCTCTTTCCCTCTTTCCCTCCTTCCCTCTCATAATTACATTGTTAAATTTTAAAAGTCAGGAACCATCTTCTCTTCCTTTTTTTCTCTCCTACTACTCTCTTTCATGGTTTTTATTTTGTTAGGATCTTTGCTAGGATCTATTGTTCATCAGACTTGCAAATGCTAAAAGTTTTAGGGTCCCTGTCTTATTAATCAACAGATTCTTATTTCCTAATGAACCCCTGCCCAAAGATGAGTCAGGAATCCAAAAGGTCTTCTGGCGCTGGAGAGCTGACCAGTCTAGCACTCTGACAGCATTACATAGGCAGTGAAGAATGCCATTTACATTAAAGTCACACTGACTTAGATTCTTCTTAGTTACATCATTCAGACATGGTAAATATGCTTCTCATTCAGAACCAGTCTTGGACAACATTATGAGCTTGGCAGGATTCCGGTGTCTAGCCCTTCATATGCCCCCTTCAAATCTGCATGATGAGTTCCGTTGATCTCTGGATCTTCTTTAGGGTAAATTTTCTTTTGGGGTGTGTGTGCATGTGTGTGTGTGTGTTTACTATAAAATGGAGATTTATTTTTTTTATTTATCCTTAATGCAGATGAGCAATTCAGTTGAAGTCTTTCAAAGATTATAATTAGGCTTTAGCTTTAATAGTGGAAATTTTAGCCATATGCTTGTGTCACATCTGAAGAAAATTTGAGATATAGATATTTGAGAACTCATCAAAATGACTAAGAAGCAGATAATGCCTATTCTACCTATCTATAGAGAAATCCTATCCATTCTTGAAGCAAGAAGAAGCTTTCAATAATTAGTTGTCTTGTAAACTTTCACGGATTTCCAAAAGTGAGTTGATATTAACATGAAGTTTATTGCTACATTGAAATTTGAATAAAGCTTGTAAAGATTATTATTTGAGTGTTCAGTTTGCAAAATGACAAATCAGATTGCTATATGTTCACTACAGTCAACTTAATAAGATTATTGAGCATCTACTCAGCATAGTAGTTCATTTAAATTGAAAAATATATAAGTTGCTTGCCTCTAGATGTCAATGAAAATGCAGGACCATGCACAGAAGTAGGAATGAACAACTGTGAGTTTGAATCTGGACACCAAAATTTATTATGAAATTATTTAAGTTCTAATAGCTTAATTGTTTTACTTTTTATATAGGAATAATTAGTCCACTGCATCAGACACTATTTCATGAATAACTTAAGAGACACTATTAAAAATATACATTATGCTCTCACCAGATATTCCTTTCTTGCATGTGTATACATATACATATATATGCATACGTATGTGTATGTATACATTGTATATAGATTGATGGATACATACACACACATATATATCAAAATGTGATTAATTTAATAACATAAGTGCAAAGTACCATAAGTCATGAAGCAGAGGTTATTCTAACTGAGAGATGTTTTATTGTCAGTCTTTATCACTATGCCCAATGGAACTCTTATGTTAATAAAATTTTCACTTAACTTTATTTTCCCAGTGCCCATTAATATCTCCTATTCAAACATATAAAGAGTTTGGTTTTAGAAAAATACCTTCAAAGTTTCCAGATCAAACTATCACGTTGGATAATGTTATGCTTGCTCAGGAAACATAGGTTTTCTCACTGCATTTCCCATCATTCTAAGTTGAATCTAGCTAGCCTGATGAGATCCTTGGGTATTCTTCCTAAAAATAACCTTGTCTTCCATGAGAAAAGCCCTTGCAATATTGTGGGTAAGTCATGTTTCAAAGGAAAGAATGCATGCAGACAATAACACACATACACCCTAAGTTCTTAGGAAGAATTTTAATTTTGTGTGAGTATGGGGGGATCATGAATTCAGACTCCTGGGCTCTCAGTTTGTTTCCCATTGGGAAGATAATACAGATCATTTTAATATTCCCTTACTTATTCCTTTTTTGCAATTTTTATTTTGTTATATTATTTTCTTCCCATCTGTTTTTCCTATTATTTCTGGATTAAACCCACTCTCACAGAATGCTTAAGTACTTACCATACATGCAATGGTCTCCAAACATAACCAGCCAATTTCCACACTCTTCTCTTGTTTCTAGATAGATGCATGAATCCTGGTTGACTCACATGGGAGTCCATGCATCAAGAAGGAGGTTTCCACTAATCTTACATGGATCCCCAGAGCCAATGCCACATAGGCAGAAAAGGCCCTTCCTCACTCTGCCATGTACGCAGATGTTTATTTGTTCCTTGTAAAATGAAGGTAAATAAGTGAGTGAACTTGGATGCTAAGCAAAAGTAAACATTCATTGCCAACTCTGCTTAAGGAGAGTTCTAAGCAAATGCCAGGGAGAGGTTTAATCATTCTGAAAAGTTTTGTTGGGCAGACCTAAATTTACACTTACACACATCAAAAGATATATCTGTTTCTGAAGTAGGGTATTTTTTTCTGTCTCCCTCTAATTCTATTGCTTATTTAGCACTTAACCTATGCTTCCATATATGTTTTCTTATCTTTTTGTGACTACAAAACTTGCTTTCTTCACATATACCTTGCCCCAAATAAATGTAGTTGCAAGTTTCTATAGTTTCCATTTTATTTACTATTTACTTGTTAATTAGCTATTGGTTTACAAATATATCTATATGAAGGATATTTTTTCCCCTTTATCACCAATCTAGGGCTGGCACTCACCTGACATTTCCAGTAAATACAAGTTTTGAGTATCATCATCCTATCACTCACCCTGGAAAAAGCAACAATGCAGGTAACTACGCAGAGTACTATTCAGTTGCTTAGTGTGTGTTCACCATTCTGTGTTGGGCCCTATAGACACCTATGATGTGATAAGTTTCACCCAGCATCCCTGAGTCATGGCATTCTTTTCATGATAATTACCTTGAACCCTATGGGTTAGAAAAAAGAATAAGGGAGACTTTCTGAAAAACCACAAATCACCGGATAAATGCTGGATAAATGTCATTTTCTTTCCCAGCTATATTCACTTCTTATTGACAAACTCATTTCTGTTTTTTTTTTTTTTAAAGACCAAGGTCCTGAAAATTTTAAAACCCAGTTTTGACTCTCACAACTATATTCTACATTTCCATAATCTAAAAAAATAAAAGGTAACATTCAACTCCTGCCTAGTTATTGAAAGCTGAAAACTGTTTTCAAAGAAATTTAAGCAAATAAAAAGATGTGTGTACTTATGTGTTTAAGATAAAGTGACCATCTCACAAAGTCCAAGGGCAAGGAATACTGTAGGGCTTAGCAAAAGACTATAATAAGGAATGGGAAAGATTTCAGGAAGCAATCCTGAAGCCTCTTGGTCTCATCATTAGATCACTAGTCTCTGCTTCCCTGTGCATGTCTGCTTCATTTTTCTCTCTGCCTGTGGTCATGATGATATCCACAACTCCAAGTATGTACAATTGTTGAGGCACAATTCAAATGTCAAAGGGGACAGTTCTAACTGTTTCAGCTTGGGTCAGCTATCCACTTATGGCCCATAGAAGCAGCTGCCCATGTTCATCCCTGTTGGTGGATGGGCGGAGTGTGGCACAACAGTTCTCCAAAGATGGTTTCCAAAAGCTGTATCGAAATGTCAAAATTTGCCTTGTACAATTTCATTCTTTTCTATTGTCTTTTCCATGTATCTTAACTTCCAGGAAGTCTCTAAGTGTGTGCAGCATCATACATCATGTATGGTAAGTCAAAAAGGAACATCATTTTCTCAAATATCCTCCACCACCACCACCACCACAACATATACTGATAATTGAGAAATATGTGATTTTCTAAGGAAAACCCAAAAATCTAAAAAAAAACCAAAACGCTGACATAGACAATAGGAAAACATATATATATAATATATATAATCTATAAATGCATTATGTATGCTTTTTATTGCATATTTTTTAATTTTTATTTAAGCCAAGCTCTAGATGGAAATAAACTGTAAACTATACACAGTGCAATAAGTTGGGAAGAGGCAGAAAATTTGCTGTGTGTCCTTTGAGCCATGTGAAAAGGATGAGGGAAACTCAAATGATTGATGACTACCAACCTTTCTTGTGGATTGTATTTGGGACTCCTCACCTAATACACCCCATCATGAAGAATCCATGGACTGGGGAGAATTTAAAATGACTGGAAGCCTTCTTGTGGACATCCAAGATTACTTCTGCCTATGAAAATGAGGAACCCAAAACTGAAGTGAAAGGGAATGAAGGATTTGGGGAGAGGACTGTCCTTTCATGCACCCACCCTTTCCAAAAGGAGAGTATGCACATTTCAATTTTGAGATTTATTTCTATTGACTAGGTTCTCTGTTATGGCGAATTTATGAGTTTTTCAACATGTAATACATGTCTTAAAGTTGCACTATTATTTTTTAACCACCATTAGTTTAAAAACCAAATAAAATCTTTGCTCTATGATAGACCATATTATTTCTCAGAATAAAGAAATGTAAAAGCAAATCATAGAGCAAGATTTAGAGCCCTAGGGGTCACATTTTACAGTTTCTTCTGAGGGGAGGGAACTGTTTGTCTTTGTTGTCTTTGCTTCTGTACACAGAGTTTGGGGAAGACAGTGCTATTCTAGGTTTTATCGCGAACTGACTTTAGGACATTTAAGTTTCAGAAATAGGAAAGGGACCTGCAAAATCAACCATATTGCTAGTGAGTTGCCCTTGCAGAGGACCCAGTTTGTGCAGTACTGGATTATTATTAGGTGCCTTTAAAAACTGAGATTAATAGTCAACATTTTAAAACCTGTTGTTTTCATATTCATTTCTGAATTTCTGGCTTTACCTTAAAAAAAATCATATCCTATGTGACATTTTGGAGAGTGGAAATGAGGTTGCTCCCCTAAGTTTCCTATATTCTCTGTTCAGCATAGTCTCAGGTGTGTTGCACCGTGGACATTAAGATGGCAAGCCAGTGGTCATTTAACATAGAAGATAGTGCTTTGTGTCCTGTCCCAGGACTCTGTTCAAAGAAGGCAAACCCAAGGACTTAGTAACCGTATATTTCAAGTAAAATTAGAAAGAACATATGTCTTTGTGGATATAAGGTACAAACTCCTGTGTGGGTATGTGGGCAATGGAGAATATAATTTAACTCACTTCTACAAAAGAAATTTAACCTGTTTCCCCATTATTTTATTAAACTCCAATGGGGGCCAATAGTTATTAGACCACTTCTACCTTCAATATTTTATTATTCTATTCTATGTGTGTAATTTTTACTATTTTGACAGATAAGCAACATAATTTCCATGTAGAAAATTGAAAGCTGACAGTGGAAGAGAAGAAAAAGGGGTTCTATGAAGAAACTAGAGATGGCAACTTAAGGCTGGAGCTCTGATTCCCTGGGTGACAGTCCAGGAGAATTTTGGACACTATTTCTGCCATTTCTCTCTCACTTAGATGCATTAAGCAACAATGAGGCATCACTGAACTCTGTGGATTTCCAAATCTCCTTTTTCTTAAGAAAAAAAAAGCACAATGTCTTGAATTTCACAGGAATCTTCCTTTTCATTTCTTTAGTGACTTTACACTGTGCAGTGATGGGGTGTGTGTGCGTGTTTTCTCTCTGCTATAAGCACTTCTCAGTTTCTGTTAGAACAACCTCCTCTCTTCTGAGCTTCCCTGAGTGCTTAGTTCCTATAGCCACTGAAACTAGAAGTGATAGCATTTCACAGATAACTGTAGGAAAGACTGTTTTCAATACATACCGTCATTGTGTCTGATGGAGAACTGCCTACTGTGTTTGACCATTAATGTTTATAATGTTTTCTACATCAAGTTTTCAACTTCTCAGGCAAGTCATTTCTCCTTTTCCAGCCTGGGGCAGCTGCATGGACAATACCCACAGGCCTTGCATATAAGAGCAGAGGAGAGTACATTTTTTAGGACCATATTTTAAGAAATCCAAGGAAGACCATCCTGCATACCTGTACCTGCAGTCACATACAGGGCAGAACTAAGACTCAGCATGAAACTTTCATAAGAGATGAAAACATGGAAAGCTGAGTGCTATAATAACTAATCTTCATCTTCTTAGTGTGTGTTTTAAAGTGAAATAATGCTTTCCAGACAGGATAGCTGTGTGTTTGCTGTAAACACCACTCGTTTAAAGTAACCCACTTGACCAGATTTGCTCCAGATGATTTGATCACAATTATTCATGGGTTTCCAAAAGTTAATAGTAATAATTACATTAATAACACGAAGTAGCAAGATTTGTTTCTGCGTCTAAAAATATGCCCACAATTAGAAGACGTCTGTAACTTCAAATAGATCCCAGAATCTTGGGATTTCAAAATAACAAAATACTAACATCCTTTCTCACAGGAATAGTCTGTCATATAAGAACTATGATCTCATGTATAACTTAAGTGAACAGACACGGGTTCTTAAAATAAACATTGAAATTAAATGGATAGGATGTTTCATAATCTAAGTGAAATAAAAATGGCTGTAATTATTTGCACTAATATTTTATTAACTGAAAACATATGTCCATAATAAAATTAAAAGGGCAAAATCCCATTTACCACATTGGAGAAGTTCCATGCTGCAAAAATTGGCAATTTAGAATGTGGAACAACCTTTTTGTAATTATATAAAGGAAACAACAGAAAACATGGGATAAAACTTTGTTGCAGAACTGGATAATTTTCTAATTCCTAAGTATTACTGCAAAGATGTATCTGATCTCTATATCTACACAACCAATCACCGCACACCTTAAAATGACATACAACACACAAAATAAGATCTCACAAGGCTGCAATCAAGGTATCTGCTGGTAAGGATTTACGATACAAAATCTATAAAGATCTTGTAAAATTTAACAACAAAAGACAGTCTGATTAATAAAGAGTCAGAAGATCTGAACTGACACTTCTTCAAGGAGGATAAATGGTTGACCATCCTATGGGCACATGAAAAGATGAACATCATCTCTTAAGGAAATGCAAGTCAAAACAACATGAGGGGCCTCACTAGTGGCACAAGTGGTTAAGACACAACCTATGAAGTTATCTGCAGCCACTGCAGCACGAGTTCGAGCTACCCACGTGGTACAGCAGATCTCTCCTGACTCACTCGCTGCCCCCTCAGCAGTGAATTTCAGTCAGTCTGCTCATTCTGTTCTCCAATCTGTGTCTAGTGAATCCTCTCACCCCCACACCTTTAACCTGTACCCCAGATCTTATATGCATAAATAAATCTTTTAAAAATATGAGCTACCACACATGGGATAATGGCCATTATTCAAATGACAAACAGTGTTGAGTAGGTTGTGGAAAGAAAAAAATCCTTGTACACTACTGGTGGGATGATCAATTGGTTCCACTCTTAGGAAAATTACTATGGAGACACCTCAAAAACTTAAAAATACCAGATGATCCAGTTATCTCAGTTCTGGGTATTTATCTGAAAAATATGGAAACAGCAAATCAAAGAGATATATGCTCCCCTTTTCATACTCACTACAGCATTATTTACAATATCCCAGAGCCCCCCATCCACAGATGACGACATAAAGGTGAGGTATTAAATATGCACAATGGAGTGCGACTATAAAAAAGAGAAAACCTGTCACAGGCAAGCACATGGACAGACCTAACATGAAACAGGTTAGATGGAGAAAGAAAAACACCATATGATTTCACTCATACATGTACTTAAGGAAACAAATGAGCTAAATAAAACAAAAATGAAGCTTTAAGCCTCTAAGTCCATGTTAATGACTGCCAGAAGTGAGGGGGACATGGGATTAGAAACTCAGACAAAATAGGAAAATTGCATGATGTGGGATATATGGACTCTCAGTGGTGAACTTAATTGCAGTATATGCAGATGTTGATTTATAATGATACACACCTGAAACATCTTTTGTTACTCCAATTATTTTAGGGCCAATTTACTCTCAGGTAGCCTTCTCACAGACCCTGTCTTCATCCTCTCTTAAGAGCAACTTATTTCTTCAAAGACAGTCCAAGTTTGGGGAGGGAGGGAAATAGGTATAGCATTTCAGTTTTGCCAAGGGAAAACATCTGGAGCTCAGTTACACAATAATGTGTATATAGCTAACACCACCAAACTGCACACTCAAAAAAGGTTAAGATGGTGAATTTTGTTTTCAGTCATCATTTCTAAAAATAAGAGGAAACACAAACACCTTTTAGTTTTGAGGAATAATATTGTAGAAGTGAATCAATGCCAATTTTTACTAAGCATTCTGCAACTGTCAGCTTTAACCAGTGTTTTGTTACAATTAGAGACTCGGGTTCTAAAATATTCCCAATGATGTTGACACCATTGGGGAAGTGATGGTTCCTATCTTTTAAATATTCAGAGATGACAAGAGGTAAAAATGTCTTTCCTGAGAGAAGATATTTACCTGCCATTGTGTCCAAGAAGAGGTGAAAATATATTGACCTTGAACTTCTCATATTTGAATTTGCTTAAGAATCACCTGGAGTTTGCTAAGCTGTAGATGTCTATGGTGTAAGCCTGTCGTGGGGTCTATTTCTACAGTTCTACACTCTCCCTGATAGTGTTGACGCTGTAAGGACTGCACTTGAACAGTGAGAGATTAAAGAGATACAATCAGTTAGGAAAGATTGAACTAACCATTCAGTGTTTACCAACTTCACTGCGACATAAGAATCACATGGTACTACTGAGAATCCCCAGTTCTAGACCTGGGCCCTGGAGATGCTTAGTTATCTCCAGTGGATGTCTGGAATCTGCCTTTAACCTCATGATTTTTATGGTAATACAATTTGGAAATACTAAGCTAAATGATCTTAAGATTGTTTTCAATATTGTCTTTCCAAAATTCTGCATCTCATTTTTCTTATAGTGCCAGCTGGCACCGAGGTTTTCAATAAATACCAATTCCCATCTTGGTTATGGTGTGTTGTTTCATCCCAGGACATTAAGATCCCTAGTCAAGTAATAAAAACCCATTTTATTTTTAATAACCAAGAAGAAGCATTGCATATATGAACCTGCTATTATAATTTGGTGGTTAAGTGATATTATTAAGCAGCTTAATTTTACTTGTATAACTGCTCTGTGAGGTTTGTATTTCCATCAGTGTGTGGATTAGCAAGCAGAAATTGGTAGAGGTCAGGTGACTTACTTAAGGTCACACAGATGAAAGAAGTTGCACTTGGATTTGACTCTTTTCTCAGTCCAAAGCCAGTGACTCATACTCTGGACACTGGATCCCCTCGGGTGCTGCCTCCTGCTACACAGTTGTGAGGCACACTATTCAATCTTCTCAGCCTCTGCCCTCCTCTTCTCAATTTTTTGTCCCCCCTACCTCAACTGTTGTCTCCTGCTCAAGACTGTTTTTTCTTCTGCATCTGCTTCTCCTGAGTCCCAGCACCCTGACTCTGAGCAACTTCGGGGTCAGACTTGCTCTTTCTTTTTTTTGTGTGTGTGTGTGTTCTTTGACATCTTTTTTTTTTAATTAATAAATTTTATTTTTATATTCCCCATACAATTGCAATCCCCCCATTCTGACCCCAATCCCTCCCCTCCCGCCCCTCATCCCCCAAAAAGTGTCTCTGGTTCATAGTTTTTGTTGATTTTGATTTTCACTTTCTTATAGTTATTCATTTTCCTGGTCCCTTATTTAAGTTTTCTAGATCCCTGCTATAAGTGAGGCCATCCGGTATTTTTCTTTTTCTTTTTGGCTTATTTCACTGAGCACGATCCTTTCCAGCGCCATCCATGTTGCTGCAAATTGCATGTGTTTATCTTTTTTGAATGCTGAGTAATATTCCATGGTATATATGTACCACATCTTCTTCATCCAGTCATCTATTTTTGGGCATTTGGGCTGTTTCCAAAGCTTAGCTATTGTAAACAGTGCTGCTATAAACAAAGGGGTGCAGGTGTTCTTTGGAATTGATGTGTCTGTGTTCTTTGGGTAAATACCTTCCTGTGGAAGCTCTATGTTTAGTAGGTCCAGAAATCTCCACACAGCTCTCCATAGTGGTTGGACCAGTTTGCATTCCCACCAACAGTGCAGACTTGCTCTTTCTAACCTTTCATCCCGATCTTCACAAACATGTTAATTCATCTCAGTTTGGAGAAGATTCCAAATCATGATGTGAGGAGTTTCTTGTTAACAAGTTCTTTGAAGAGCAGTAAAATATATTCCCTGAAGTATTCTTCCATGAGAACTAGCTTTTCTGCACAGAACCAAGTGGTAGGGGTGGTGGGTGGAGAAACTGGTCCTCTTAGGTGGTTAATATAATAATGACTTTTGCTGATTTTCTTTTCTGTCTCTCAGCACACATCAGGGTAAACTTCAAGGAGATCATGTGTTTAATGCGTATGCACTGAGCACCTGGTAGGTACAGGGTACTTATGCTGAGCACAAGTGGACATGAATGGTGTTCCCGTGGAATCTGATTCAGTGGGGGAGATAATTTTAATTAAATTATTGCAATCCCTGGGTTATTACAAACAGAGATCAGGACTATGAAGGAAAGGAACAGATGTTACAATAAAGTCACAGAGGTATGACTTTATTAACCCAAAATTCATTTGGGTTAATTTCATTTTCCTTTTATCCTCTTCATTGGATTTACAACATTTATAGATGTAAAAAGAACTAATGTTTATTGAGTTGTAATGTACATATGGTTTCTCATAATCACTTGATATACTTTATATTTATCGGTATAAGAAACCATGTCAGC
Source organism: Talpa europaea (assembly GCF_964194135.1). Taxonomy (NCBI): domain Eukaryota; kingdom Metazoa; phylum Chordata; class Mammalia; order Eulipotyphla; family Talpidae; genus Talpa; species Talpa europaea. The sequence goes on from NC_140077.1 coordinate 16,954,756, forward strand.
CCTATAAAATAGCAGCTACCTACTTTCATTCAGCTTCAGTTTCTTCATTTGTGAATTATGGGTGTTGTTCGGGTAATGTGCCCACAGGCACACAGCCAATGAGTAGTGAGGGATGAAGTGAACACAAGTTTCTGCAATTCCACTGCCTGGGATAGTATAGGCTAGGATCTGCCCTTGTGCTGTCTAAAATATTTTATCAGTCAACCTATGTAAACATATGAAGAGGGAAGGTTCACTAACTACACTTATGAATGAAAAATTCCAAGAGAAGGAACTAATGAGTTGATTGATAAAAGTCAGTATTCACAAAAATCCCCCGAAAGTGAAATAAAGGTTTGCATCTAATAATGTGAAATTCAAAGAATGTGAAAATGAAGTCTTGCCTTTTGAGAGTATCAACTGCATAATGACATGTCACATCTTGATGCAGGGAATTTTCTGGGTAGGTTGCTCAAGAAGAGACAAGAGTGTAACATGACACAAAAAAATCCTTCATGTGATCCATACCTCACTCTGATGTTGGTAAAATTGGGGAAACATTTTTAAAAGGAAATGAGAGTTATTTTTGCTTTATCTGAGCTAACCACCTAGGGAAAGAGGAATCCCACAAAGTTTTGGAACCTTCTAACGAGGAAATGTAAAGCCCAATTAAGTCAGCTAGAAGAAAAGAGCCAGAAAGGTAAAAGTTTAGAAATAATTTCATATGAAATAATTTCAAATTATAAGAAATAATTTCATATTCATCTTCATATGAACATGAATAACTAAAATGAATAACTATAACTAGATTGTCTGCTCTGGGGCAGGTAAGACAAGCATTTAGACACTCCTGGGAGAAAAGGCATGCTGTCGACTTGGATGTCGTGGTGGGAAGTGTTGAGACCACTGAGCATAGAGAGAGAAAGCTAGGAGAGAATAATTGTTATCAGCCTCTACTTTACAGATGAGAAAATGGAGATCTAGAAAGTTTCTAGATCACTTCATACTGAGTGAAGAGCTTTTCAGATAAATCAAGATTGAGGAGGAGACTATGTGGTTGTGTTCAGGGAAAGTGTCAAAAAATCAAGTCAGAATTCAGAACAAGCATGTACCCAGCAAGAAAAAAAAATATTACAGCTAAAAATATATTGCTCTTATAGTTACTGGCCCCTTTTTTGGTGCTTTACATACTGATCTCATATTATATTCCTAGTAATCCTCTGTCTATCCTAAAGATTTGAGGACTGAGACTGGGGATATTAAGTAACTTGCTTTTACAGAAGTGAGACTCAGTCATAGCTGGGTTGAACTCCCCCGTCTATGCTGACAGCCAATCCTCTGTTTCTTCTAATAGTGTAGAACAGGTCACAACCAAGAGCTTGGACTGGGAGGGCAAGGGGCATGGAGGTTAAGAAAAGAGGTATTTATTCAAGGCAAGTTATTTGCACTCTAGTAATATGTGGGGTTAGAAACATAAGTGGTCCGAATGGGGAGTGATGATGTGATGAAACACAGGTCACTAGAATCATCAAGAGCCTGGCAATTCCTGCAAAGTGATGACTAGAACCAACTCAAGCTAATGCCTACCTTCCCTGGGCTTGGTCATTAGTCACAGCACATCAAAATCCTCGGATGTGTGCATCCAGACAACCTCACATCCATGAGCTTTTAGGGAAATATCTGCTTGAGTAGCATTTTCAGCTTCTTTTGCCTAGCCAGGTTGTCTGCTCTAGTTTTTAATGAAAACAAAAGGAAAAAATATGAATTAACAGGAAGCATACAAAGTACTTCCAACAACTGGACAGTTCTACCGACATTGTAATTTATATTGATGTTGTTCTTCCCTACCCACACTGTACATAGTTTCATGCTTGTAGATCTCACACATTTAGCATGACAGACAGCATCTTTCTCCCCAGGTGCTGGGGAGAGGAAAGTCACCACGCAGTCTAATGTTGAACTTTGTTTTGGGGAAACTGAGGCCAATAGAATATGTGTCCTCCACATGAAATATCAAGTCATGGAGGAAAAGCATGGGGGAGATTCTGCTTCTCAAACCCTTTATTTCTCCCAGTTTGCTGCCTCTTCTACTTAATAGGAATCATTCTATTTTCAAAATTCTTAATCCAGAATGAAATGAGGCCACTTCTGAAACAAGACAGGGGACTGTCAGTGGAAAAAGTACCCCAAATCAACCCTGATGGTTTCTGGCAGCTGAAGTTTCTCTCCCCTCTTAAGCAACAGTTACCACATGAGTTCATTTCTTGTTCCTCCACATCTTGCTGTGCGCTGTTTTATTAAGAGGAATTTACTCTTCAATTTCCTGTAGTGATTTCAAATTCCCAAGGTTCCTGCAGTGCCTTGCTTTATAGCAACAATTACACACCACTCCCTAAGGTCGTAAAGGATCTGGAAATACATCCTCAGTGGAACCTTTGGATGTCATATGCCACCAGCTTGCAATAACATTAACTCACTCTTAAGAAACTTGGGTGTGAGTTGCTTGAAAGTGGGGAAGTGAAGAAACCCCAAAAGAACAAGAAGACAGTACTTTATGTAGCCTGGCCTCGTCTCCACACTTAGTGCATTGGGAGAGGGTGAGGTGGTCATGGAGATAGCAACCACCATGGTTTTCCCTGGCAGAGAGGAGTCTCAAGTGTGCAGGGGGCTGGGTTTCTTTCTCTAGCCTCTAATCATATAGCCACATAACGCTCCTCACAAGAGTGGTTACTTTAAATGTTTAACATTCTCAAGGAAAGTTACTGCTGAGGTTCTTTTAATCTTCAGAGGCAGTTCATAGGGGGGCCTGTATCCGGCTTATTTTATGGCACTCTCGCAATTTGTTTAGAGCCACATCTTAAAACATCATACTCTCTCCAAATGGGAGTTGGGGACAATGCTAGAGATGATGAAATGCAGAGCCTGCATTTTAGAGAGAGGAAACTGATGCTCAGAGAGGGTAATTCAGCTCTCGCTATCACACTGTAAGTAAATTGGGAAAAAAAAAAATTCCCATTCTTTTATTTCCCACAAAACCCACACTCACCATAGAGAGAAGAGGAATATAATGATTTATCCACTGGGATATTTTACAACTTTTTAATTCAGTAGCATTAACAATAACCTAAATGTGGGGGACATTTAAAAATATCCCAGGGCCTCTCTGGTGGTACAGGGATTAAAGTTTCAGCACTGTCAAGCTACTTCCAGCCAATGAGGCATGAGTTCAATCCCAGGCCAGAGAACTGACCCACATGGCACAACAGACCTCTCCTGTATTGCCTGCTGCTCCCATCAGCAGCATATTTTAGCAGATCTGCCTGTTCTGCTCTCCACTCTGTCTCTGGTGAATCCTCTCACCCCTGGCACCTCTGGACTACACCCCAGTTCTTGTATACATAAATAAATAAAAATAAATCCTAAAAAATTCCAGTGAGCAAACTCTTTATCTTGAATAATTTAATCTATATAAAAGGAAAACAAGATGATTTATTCCCACTTATGACAACAGTTGGGAAAAGACCTAGACTTTTGAAGGACTTTTCAGCCGCATCACTGATCTGCATGAGTTGAGATGGTTAGAACACAAAAGTTAAGCCTTTTCCACTGGCTTTTCCCAAGCAAGAGGATAGAAAAGGATGATGAGCACCTTAGATGACATGACTCAAAATCCCTAAATTTGCCCCACTCAATACTTTGCCCAAAATACACAACCTCAGTTTCCCAAAAACACAAATGCCATGTAGGGAAACTTTATTCAGCTCAGGGGCCTTCATGAAAACCACAGCCAATTATATGGGACTACCCACACTAGTTGACCTGGAATTATCTTGGTTTTGCTACAGATAAACCAACCCTTAAACCACATCACCCTGCCCTGCCCAGCCCAGGGCAAACTAGGAGAGCGCCTCACCTCTAGATGCTTTGCAGAATTCAAGACCCTGTGCTCTGGCTCTCACTTGGCACTTAATTACATCCTTTTGGAGTTTGAACAGTTGCATTTCTAAGCAGTAATCTGCATTTGCCTCTGGGAATTCAGATAAGCATATGTTAATAAATCAAAAAGTGGTCACAAGGAGAGAAAAAAAAATTACAAGAGCTAAAAAACAAAACAGGAAACAGATAATATAACTACTTGTAATTCATAAAGCATTGAAATTCTGCAAAGACAGCTCGTGGTACTAATCTATCTGCTGAGCAGAGTGGCAGATAGGCCACCAGGAAAAGGGGCAATACCGAGGACACCAGAGCTGCCTGGGACCGGTGACATCAAGGACTGGGCAGTTACTCAGGACGAGCCCCATGGCTTCCTGTGAGGAACTTAGGCTACTCTGCTGGGTAGTCCATTCCCAGGGGATCAATGAGTGAGGAATAAAGATGAGAGAAAGATACCACAAATGCTACAGTTTTGAGGAAAAGCGTCTTCAATACCATTATTCCCAGATGTTCCTGAACTTGAATTTAAGGGGTTTCTTTGAACATCCTGTTCTCACTGATGTCCCATCCAGCACCTTGTGGACCAGGCTGTGGATGCCCCAAGTAGAGCTACCAGGCTGGAATGCCCAATGTGCTGAGACTCCAATTATACATGTGATGAGGGAAATCAAAAGTAATCTATGGTGATCCTGACCGCTCCAGAACTGGACAGCTCAGCCTGCTTAGCCTTTATTTTTCTTTTTTAATTTTACCATCTGAGGGAGAAGTCTCTTGTGCCAGATCATTAAATGGAATTTTGGTGGTGGAGAATTTGGTGAAAAGGCAGCAGTGTTGATTTGTTGGAGAATGGTTCAGTAAGGGAGCAAATTGAGTTTTCAGAGATATTCAGGGGCCCACGACTCACCTTTAGAATATTCTGGAAATGTAAGTTAGAAAATTGATTTAGGATTAATTTTTTTCACACAGACTATTAATTTTGTTGCATAGAATGTTTCATGTTCCTTTTAAAAGTGGCAAAGTGGCACCACTGTGGACAGAGGCACACAGGTCATAAATCTTTATGTTTAAGACAATATTCTATATGATGCTATTTTATGCTATTGATAGAATATGGCAAAAATAGGGTATTCTAGTATTTCAAAATCAATGCATGGCAGTTATTTTATATTAATGGATATGACTTGTCCTGACATTTATTAACAGCATACAATTCTGCTATATATTCTCTTGATATTCTATCACCAAAATTTTTCTATTAAAATAGTACATTTTCCAAAAAGTCTATAATATAAATGAGCCTGCATGTATTAAAAGTATCATTAATTTAAAGTAAATTGCAGCAATTTTCTTTGTAGGAAGTAAACAGTCAAAAATCAGATAGTCTGTGAGGAGTCCCAGCTGGGTCACTAATACGCTACGTGATTTTAAGGAATTTTGATCAACTGCTTTAATTCTGAGTAACTCAGAGGTGCAACATATCAATTATACTGCCAAGATTTGGGGCATCAAACCTGACCCAAGAAAACCTTGAGAAAAGCCTCAAAGTTTCATACAAATGAAAAGCCATTCTAATATGCATTAATGGAAAGTTGATGAGAAATTAGGAAGATAGAAAGTATACCAATTATTAAATGAACTCTACTTTTAATCTACTTTTTATTTTCTCCCCCCCCAAAAAAAAAGAACAAAGACAAAGCAGAACCCACTTATTGTGTTTCAGCTTGGGAGGAGGGGCACTTCAGGACCCCCAAACCTGCCTGCTATAAATGGGTTCTGCCATCCACCACATCAAGATAAAACATACTCTTGTACATAAGACCTTTCATGGAAAGGAACTTAAATACAATGAGTGTGCAATAGAGAGAAGAGAAATAGGATAGTTAAAATAGTTTCCTATGAAACTATTTGAAAATAAAAGTCATGCTTGGAAACATAAAAAAATTATGAATTTGTATTATCCTCATGCATTACAGAAGGCCCTTTAGGAAAAGTGAAGTCACTATGGGTATTTAGAATTTAATTTATTAGAGGCAGTTGGTGACAAGGTTATCAAGGTTATAGAAACACTAAAAAACAAACCCATAGAGCAGTGGGCAAAATTCAGTTTCAATGACAGCAAAATCCATTACCACGAGACCATGAGAATAAAAGGAGTCACAGAATGGTGTGTTACAGGACCTGGAGTAAGTTCAACAATGAAGTTAAGGTACAAACACAAAGTGCCTGCATGATAACCAAAAGAAAATGTTCAACAGATTCCATGGATCTCAGGGAAAATAGACCAAGAATGAGCACAACTCAACTTTGTGGTGATTTCACTATAGAAGAATGCCATTAATTTTTAACAAATGTTTATTGAGCAACTACTATGTGTTGACCCCTATTCTGGGTAGTGGAGATTAGTGGTGAGCAAGGCAAAGAATATATAACATGAAGCAGATGTTCTAATAAGAAAAGACAAATAACAACCCACCAATATATACTAACTAGGCAGAATTCTGAAACAGCGTGTGATAGGGAGTAATTGGATGGCTCTTTTAAATTAGGCATAGAGGCAGGGGTCATTGAGTGACATTTAAACTGGGACTGACAAGAGCAACCAGGCCTGTGAAGACTCAAGGACATAAATTTCCAGGTCCTAAAGGCAAAAATAAACTTGACATATAAGAGAAACAGAAAAAAGGCCAAAGCGGCTGAGGTTCATAGATAGAATGGAGAGTGAGAGTTAGGCAGAAGCCAGACTGCTCAGGGATTTATCAGTCTATAAACCTTTCCATTATAAGATTATAAGAATTTCCTTTCATTTGGAATGCAATGAAATGTTATTGGAGGATTTTAAACTTGGGAATGACATGATATGACTTATTTTAAAACGTTCTCTAGAAGGCAAGAATGGAAGGAGGAAGCTAACTGCTATGGGAGGTCAAGGAACCAAGAGGAAATGCACCCACCAAAGGCACATTTGAATCACTAAGCATGGTCTTGGAACGACAGGTGGAAAGAGAGACAAGTTGCCAGGCATTAGGAAATTAAAGTAATGGCAGCAGGAAATGGGGCGAGATCTAAGGGACTGAATTTCACGGAAGCAGTGGCTGTGAAGGAGGATGGAAGAAGTGGCTTATAAGTAGCTATTGTCATACTTTGGGGTTCTTGGGGTAAAAGCAATTCTCTCTGTGCAGCTTTCTCTAGAGAAAACGATATGTATAAGGGAGCCTCCCCATGTCTGTTAACACAAGAAGTGAAAGTGCAAGGAAAAGGGCATGGTGTGGGGTGGTTCACAGCTCATAGATCCTAAGTCCAGAAGGGATAATAGGAAGTTCAGTGTAAAATCAGAACAAGCAATGAACTATGGAGAGGAGTATGAAGATGGGGTCCTGGCAATAAGAGGTTAGGTGATAGGAGGACCAGTGAGAACAGGTATGTGACATGAGGTTGGGTAAACCCTGGAAATCTCACAGGAGGATGCCCAGTACCAGGTCACACTGGATAGGTACCAAGTCCTCATGCCCAAGAGATATGGGGGCAAAGAGTGAGCCTAGGGCAGGCAGGGTTGCTCCGTTCAATGGCTGTGATGTCCAGGCTGCACCAAGCTGGGCCGTGGGGACCGAGGCTGACGACTGTCAACTCTAACGCCCTCGGAGGGGGTAGGACTTGCTGTGTTCTCTCTTTCTCTCCTCAGTAGCTAGATGGCAGAGGAGAAACTGGCCAGGAATAAGTCTAGCTTCTTAGCCACAGAGCCTTTCCTTCACATGAAAGCTGTTGTAAAGGCTCAACAGGAGGAGCTGTGATTAGATTCACACCACACTTTCAGCCCTGAGCCACCCAGAGAACTCCAGTCCTCTGAGGTTCGAAGAGGCATATTTTAGATACCCCTGGACAGTGATCTCTAAACAAACCCCAATCTCAGATTCAGTGTGGGATTCTTCACACCAGTCAGGCTCCCGTCTGCAGCCATGACACAGTGGTGAGGTCTCACTCATTGTGAATAATGGTGCTAATATGACTCAGTAACAAAACTAAATTGTAGACATTTTGTTACCAAAATGCAGTTTTATTACTCTCAAGTAGAGAAAGTTGTATAAACTGAGCTATAAATGGATATTGTTAAGCTAAATGGAGTAAGTTTATGTAAAATTACAACTCACAATAGGCCGACATTATGTGATGGTGAATCACAAACATGGAAATCCTTTAGTATAAGGGGAATGATCTCTGTGGTTGAGAAATGGAAGGCTGGGCAAGAAACGTCTTTGATTTGTTGAGTCCTTGATTGTCAAACCTACTACTTGTAGTTTTAATTCTCCCTTAAAGATAATGCCCTGAAGAACCAAAAATAAGAAATTGTTTCAATGTTTAATTGGAAAAACTAAAGTGTGCAAAATTATTGAACATCTCAAATAAATAAATGGCTGGAGAAAATAAAACACCATTGGATATTTACATCTGGGTCCTTGGTATTCAAAGAGAGACACTGAGTTAAACAAGACCAATAGTTAATGTGGATCCAGGACTCTTCCAAAGTTTAATATGCTAAAACAGAGAATATTAAATGATAGTGTAATTACAAATCACCTCGGAATCGTATTAAAATTCAAATTCTGATCTCCAGAACTGGGTTGGGATTTGGTGAGTTTTCCATGCCAAAGCTGCAGGGGTGTGAGCCACACATTGAGGACAAAGTGCCAAAGTCCATCTAGGTGGTGTGTGAGAAAGTCAAATAGACATAACATTGCATTTTTTTAATACTGAATTTTTTTAAAAGAGGGTGAAGTGGGAAGTTTTAAGATTATTTTATTGAAAATTTCTGTCCATAAACTTTGCCTTTATAAGTAAGATGAGCCTTAATTCCTACTCCCTGTTTGTTTTCTAATCTGTGCTTTCCTTTCTTTTGTTAGAAAGTGTTAAGCAAATTGCAGAGGGAAATCAGGTACAGAATTCTGTAGCCCAAAATTGGCACAGAAGTGCTGCAATTGACTCCTTCCAAGTCTTTTTTTCAGTGTGTTCTGTTTAGGTAAATTTATTTCAGTTCACCGATGTTGTTTAGTTGTGACATTGCCTAAATATGCTTTCAGGGAATAAATTGCCTCACTTACAAGTAAAATCAGCAATCCTTCTTCAGAATCAAAGAATTTTAAGTTGAACAGGTTATTAGTATGTATCATCTAAAACCCCTGTATTCCGGATAAGGAGACCCTGGCTACACTCTTTGCCCAGCATTCCAGAGGAAGTTCCCAGAAAAGCCAGGATTAATTCCTTTATTTTAGCCCTTTGTTTGAAACTTCAAAGAAAATTGTGAGTCTCACTTCTTGTTGAACTTAAACTCAAAATTGTATGCATCCGACTTATCAATAATCCTAACATACTTGTAAGTCTATCAAGGCAGAATAAGCAAGTTTTATGCACAACTTGTGAGTTTCTTCACTGTTTTTCAGATGCTAAAACAATATGTGCCTTGAACTGTATTAGGATGAGTAGTTTGAAGGTTTAATGTCAAACTGCTTCATCTTGGCCAACTATGTTCATATTTGTGGTCAACATGAGCTTTTGTTCCCAAATAGACTGAACAGAACGGCCATATCGCCCTAGGAAGTGATGTGCTGGGAGAGGTGGCGCGGGTTCAGGATCACAGACTCATGCAGCCTCTGATTATTGTCCACACAGGGCACTGAGCGTCCCCAGTAATCTGTGAAATATGCAGAAGGCATGTCTCCAGCGCCAGTTGCTTGCCACTTAGCCCCGGTGAGCTGGCTGGGCTCCAATTCAGGTAATTGCATCCTGTCTGCTCAAATTTCCTTTGCAATTTCAATCAGATATGTTATCCTCCTTAGCATGACTGCCCAGAATGATAGTTCAGGATTCCCTTACAGCTGCTAAACAGCTGTTATGTTCAACCCAAGAGGTGACTACGTTTCTGTAGTGGGTAAAATGATTCCTTGTTATTCCTTTTCACCATTAGAGAGGCATTCTGAGACTTAATTAATTAAGATGTGTATAGTTTCCAAGGTGCAAGTCCTGGTAAAGGTGGCAGACGTTCATTATTAGGTAAGAAACTCCACACCTGCCCGCCTTGCCAAGTGGGCTGGACAAGGTGCATTCCTTACACTGCCATAGATCCTGTTTACATTTAAAAAGGAAATTGTTATCAGAAACTTGCCTTGGTTGAATTTATAATTATACAACATATTACCTTTTTTTTTATCACTTTAAATAACCTTCAGGACTCATGAAACAACCCTCTCACATAGCACTGTGTTCACTTTTCACTAATGGCTCCTTGTTACTATGGCAGTTTATAAAAATATGTTCATCTTTTCTTGGCCATTCTTTCCCCAATTCTTCCATGTATTGCAATGCATGTACCTTGTTCATGAAACTATGCTGCATTTAAAAAACTTTGCTAAAATGCTATGGCTCCAAACAGCCATCACTTAACTACATCTCGTGATTTTGTAAAGCAGGAATTTGAGTATAGCTCATCTGGGAAATTTTTCTGCTCCAAGTGATATTAACAGGGACTGCTTAGTAGTGTCTGCTAGTGATTGGAGCTCCCAGCCCAGGTAGCTTCGCTTGCTTGGCATGTGCTTGCCAGAGTGACACAGTGGACTGGGCTCTGCTGAGTCCCTTCCCATTCAGACTGGGTCTCCTCATTGGCATTGCCAGCAGATTGTCAAATTGCAACCTAGAGACCCAGAACTTCAAAAGTCTGACACAGAATCTGCCTGTTCTTTTAAAGACTAGATTTGGAAAAGGCCCAGTGTCACTTATATTGCACTTTCTTAGTCAAAACAGTCACAGGCTAGCTCAACTGAAAGAGAGGTAGAACAGGTTCACCTCTTAATGAGAAGATTGTCAAAGAATTCTAAGTATCTTTAATTCACCACACAGCATTTAAAGTGCTCTTCCCATGACTGTTTCACAGAGATCTGAGTTTTTCCACAAGGAACACCTCTACAATTAAACATCAGACATAAAGACAGACTCAGAGCCAACCTCTTAGCCTTAACATTGGTTTAAAATACCAAAGGAAACATAACAAAAGCAAGTTATTTCCTCAACATTAGCACCTGTGAGAGGCTCTAACCACAATAAGCCCTATTGCTGCTCTCTAAATGATATAGTACCTTCCCCCAAAACTATCATTTCAAATAAAAGTGTGAATAGTTTTACTTATTACAAAGGTACTTACACCAAGAAAATTTAAAAAAAACTTGAATGAAAAAAAAAAAAAAACTCAGGTGTTATTCTTTCTATTTTGCTGCTGAGGAGACTGAAAGGAAGGGGTGATTTGCTTCAAAGTCTCCCCTGCCCAATAATGATGGGTCCCTTGGTGCTGGCTGCCCAGAACTGGACCCCCTGCATCTCACTCTTCTCCCCCCCCCCCCCCCCCGTAAAGGTTTCACTCACAACCTAAACACCCTTGATGAGGTGCAAGATGACTGACTTCATTACAACAGAAATGTTGTTGCAAGTGGCACAAGGGGCTAAGACACAACCTATGAAGCTACTAACAGACACTGCAGCATGAGTTCGATCCCCATCTAGGGAGGAGACCCACATGGCGCAGCAGACCTCTCCTGACGCCCCCACAGCTCCCCTCAGCAGTGCATTTCAGTCAATCTGCCTGTTCTGTTCCCCACTCTGTCTCTGGTAAAACCTCTCACCCTCCACACCTCTGGCCTGCACCCCAGTTCTTGTATGCATAAATAAATAAATCTTTAAAAAAAAAATGTTGCAAGAGGGCATGACGATCCTCACCAGACTAGCATTTCCACTGAGAAATGTGTAACTGGAACTGCTGTCTTTGCACCCCATGAGCAGGAGCAGGAGACCCTCACGATAACGGGTAAACATTTCATTTGGCCGCATCACAGTCAGAGAGCAAGACCATTTCAGTTCTCCGGGCTTCCTCATCCTTGAGCAAAGGGCACCCTCTGCATTATTCTTGCCCTTTTCTCTAATTCTTCATATCCTTTTCAGGAATGAAGACTCAATTCAGGTCTCCCAAATGCTCTAGAAGGACTCCTCTCACTATTAGTCCACATTTTACTCTTTCCCCTTAACTCACAGCACTTTACATTCCAGAGCATTATCAGAAATCAATCATAGTCACTCTTACTCACCAAACTGTTTTAATCACCCTCCCTGTGTCTATTTCCTGGATAGATACCCTGCTGATAAAAACCAATCACCTATGGGTCGTACTCCAAGTACTAACAACACCTCAGAGGAGGGACACCGAGGAGCCAGCACATACCATGCACTATGATATAAGGACTTAACAATTTATATCACTGACACCTTACAATGATCCTGAGGGCTTTACAGGTGATGAAACCGGAGGTCTAAAGTCCAATAGGTGTCAGGACTTCGGCCCAGGACTGTCTAACTCTGGAAACAAAGTTCCTTGCGATGAGGCTATAATATCTTTGGATAATTGAACCCGTTTCATTTCCATATACATGCATGTATATGCAGTGAAGTGCATGGCAGTTTTGTATATACACCACATGCTGTAAAGGACAGGGCTGGGAGAGCAGTCAGGAGACTTCAGAGGGGATCAAAACATTCAGCTGAGTAAGGTTCATAGCACTTGCCATGGACCTTAAAAGGGGGCTAGTGAATAATTTGGTTTAACATGAGAAAGGGGTGGGTGAGCATGAGCAGTAAGAATACAGCAGCACGGCCTTAAATTTGAATTTCACCATAGGGTCATACTAAGGTTGTAAAGGGGTTTACAGTGGATTGACAAGGTTAGAAGTGAACTTGCAGAAGTTTACGCTGTCAGAATAGGCAGCACGATGGATGTGGGTAGGACAAGGTCAGTGATATCAGAAAAGTCTTGCCATTTTAATCCCTTCTGGAAGCAATCATGAGTCTATTGCCAATAGACCCCGTAAGCAAGGCAATGGCAGTCTGATTCCATTATATCCCTAATCTTGGTTGGTCTGTTGAAAGAACACTTGCATATTGTTGGTGGACAGGTAAATTAGTGCAACTATTATGGAAAGCAGTAACAACACTGTTATCCCACTTCTAGGTATTTACCTGAAGAATATGAACACAATAAATCAAAGAAATATAAGCACCCCCTTTGTTCACTGCAGTATCATTTGAAAGAGCTAAGAGCTGAAACAACCTAAGTGCCCATCCACAGATGATTGGGAAAGACGTGGGAGATACACACAATGGAATAGGACTGAGCAATAAAAAGGATGAAATCCTGCCATTTGCAGCAACATAGATGAATCTAGAGTGCACTATGCTTAGTGAAATTACCAGAGAAGTACAAATACTATATTTAATACGCTGTACATAGAAAAACAAAACAAAGGAGTAGACTAAATAAAACAAACAAAATAATTCTTTTAGATTATAAGAACAATTAGTAGTTACCAGAAGGGAAGAGAGAAAAGGGTTGGTAAATTGAGTTTAAAGGGTCAATTATATGGTAAAAGCTAGAATTGCACTTTTAGTGGCAAACTTTATGCAGTACATACAGACATTGATTTATAATGTGGCAACTAAATTATATATACAATGTAATGTTACTAAAATAAAAATAATTATTTAATATTTTAATAATTTAAATAATAATTTAAAATTACTTAAAATGTACCCCCCAAAAAAAGAGTCCAGCTCTTGTACTGTAGCTATTAAAAATAGCTATGGATGGGCCTCCCCAGTGGCGCAGCAGTTGCGCTGGGCTGCGAAGCTGCCTGCAGCCTCTGCAGCGCCGGTTCGATCCCCGGCTGCTCCCCAGCCACCAGAGGAGGGTCCCACATGGCGCGCAGACCTCTCCTGCCGCCCGCTGCTCCCCTCGGCAGTGTACTTCGGTCCTTCTGCCTGCTCTGCTCCCCGCTCTGGCTCTGGTGAATTCTTTCACCCTCCCGCGCTTCTGACTGTACCCAGTGCTTGTATAAATAAATAAATAAATCTTTAAAAAAAATAACTATGGTAACTAGCATTTTTCTGATACTTTCTTCCTTTCATTGGACCTCCACATACATCATCCACTGAATTATAAGCAGCAGGCCACTGACTGCACAAGCTGGGGATGCTAGTTTGAGGAGCACAGCCGACAAGACCCTGAGGATGTAGCTGTCACTGACAATATCTGGTTGATTTACTAATTAATCTCTAAGCAGCTCCCCCCCATACTTCTTACAGTTATTCTTTGAGATCCCTCCACTTGTGGTTATCAAAGTATAAATAATCACCAAAGTAATAATACTTTCCAATAAATGTTATGATTAATATATGACATGAATCAAATAATTTAGACACAATCATCTAAGGTATATATTATTCCCTATTTATACATAAAGAAAGTTAACTGTCCAGGTTATCACATCCATGGAGGATGGATCTGGGATTCAAACTCAGGCAGGATGACTGAGCCTGTGTTTTATTCACCTACTTCCCAACCTTAGATTGTCTGGTTTTGGTGCCTGAGCCTGTAAGAAAAGTGAGCTTTCACTGAGGGCCCCAAAAACCAACGCCTTATTCAAAAATACATGTATTTTTGGATACTCTAAATAGATATTTGGCAATGCATATGTATATTTAGGTATGATTTAAGGTCTTTCTATACTGCAAATTGTGAACTTAACTGTGTTCTTCTGAGTTTAACATGTCTAATGGCAAAAAGGGAAGTTAAAACCCAGTAGGTGGAAAGAATCCAAACTCCCTTATCCAAAATAAAACTCAATTTCTAAATCCCCAACAGGTTTTTTTTCCCTCCTAGAGCTGACTGCCAGGAACAGAGTGAGCTCACCACAGCCCTGCACAAGATTTAATGGGGTAATCAAGAAGTGTGCTGAGAATTTGGCCCTGGACTTGGTTCTGTTTTTGCTCTGCAGATTTTGTGTTGGTGGAAGCTGTTCAGGCAATCCATCATTTGTGCTTGGCAATTCCAGTGACACAAGTCAGTTCTTGGAATGCAGAAAGGGACAAAGGTACCAAGTGAGATAGCCAATAGCCAAAGTTTGGCAGCAACGTATAACGGATTTAAAGACCCTTTCGATATGGTTAGTGTCCCCTGCAGATAACTGTTAGCAGCAAGTGCCAAGGGAATATGGCACTGCCATCTCCTAACCTGCCTAGATTTAACTGCTTCTTCCTCCTTTCATTGTTTGGTTTATTTTTTCTACAACTATATGCAGACTTTTATAAGAGAACTTCACATGATATCACAAATCTGATATAAGTAAGAAATGCTATCTTTAAAGTATGTGAAATTACTGGATGCCTACTGGCGGGTGGATTTTTTTTTTTTTAAATGATGGGGTAGCTGCTCACTGAAATACTATTGGCTATACATAGAAAGAGATTATTGATCCATACAACAAATGCTTTTAATCTCAAAAGCAAGGTGCTAAGTGAAAAAAAAAGTCAGATAAAAAATATAGTGTATAATGTAGAAATCTATTTATATAAAATTATCTAAAATGCAAACAAGCAGGTCAGTGGCTGCCTGGGCATGGGGATGGGAGGTGAGGATCATATACTGGCCTGATGAAACTTTCAGGGTGATAGAAATATTATCTCACTTGTGATGATGGTTTCATAGGTTCATACATATGTCCAAACTTATCAAATTGTACACTTTAAACATGCAATGAGGGCCTCCCCTGGTGGCGCAGCAGTTGAGCGCTGGGCTGTGAAGCTGCCTGTAGCCTCTGCAGCACTGGTTCAATCCCCGGCCACCAGTGAGGGTCCCACATGGCGTGACAGACCTCTCCAGTTGTGCCTGCTGCTCCCCTCAGCAGTATATTTCATCAGTCTGCCTGTTCTGCTCCCCGCTCTGGCTCCCGTACTTCTGACTGCACCTAGTGCTTGTATAAATAAATAATCTTTAAAAAAAATGCAATGAGTGTACCTCAATTATGTCTCCATAATGCAGTTTAAACAATTCCATGGCCCACAGAGCCTGTCTTCTGGTCAGAGGCCTGGCTGTGGTCCAGAGGTTTGATTTCTCATGATTACCATAAAGGTAGAGAAGACACTGGGATAGCTCAGACTCTGTCACAGAATGACCCAAGTCAAGGTACCTATGAGAGGCAGGTGGGGAGAGGGGGGGTTTCCTTTGTCTTGTCCCTGTTGCTGCTTTGAGGGCCATTTGCCTCCCGAATGTTTTGCAGTGGCCACTGCCTTGACCCACCTGGTCATAATCGCTGAGTCATAATCAGCCAGCAGTGGGCCCTGAAAAGCCTGGTGGGGGGACTTCTCAGGTCCAGGACCCAGTCCTAGGAGTCCAGAGACTTTATTCCAGGGTCCCTGCTGTTCTCAGTCATTGTTTTTGAGTTTGTCAGTGTTGGCCAGTAGTGGTTAGCTAGAGATAATTCTAGGGTCTCCCTTGATTTAAAAGAGCAAGGAAATACCCCAAAGAATTTTCAGCCATCCCCAGAGTAACAAGATAACATTATCATGTTTGAGAAAGAAGGGAAACTTTTCTAATCACATTTTGAATTATTTATTCCAAGGCCGACTTTAGAGACCTCTCTGCCTGGCAGGGCTAGTTCCCCAGCTCTGGGCTCTCAAGAAGGCACTGCTCTCACTTCAGCCCTGGCACAGAAAACAGCCAGCTGCAGGGCTGACCCTTTTTCTACCCACAGAATCGGTGCCAGTTTGGGGACCAAAAGAGGATTTACTCTTCTCTGTCACTGGCAGCCAGATCACCAGGCACCTCAGATAAGGGTGTGTATATGGCATCATTCCTTGAGACTTGAGACATGTTTCTGACAATCTTTGTTCACCAGTCAAGAGTGTCATTCCATCTTGAGCAGGACATGTCATTCAACCTCTTATACCTCACTTCATTCATCCATTTATTCAGTAAATGAACCATGGGTACCTTCTGTGTACAGGTTACTACTGGAAGGAAACAAAAGGAACACTGATCTACTGGAAACCAGAACGATGCTCTTTTCTTCATGTTATCAATATTAATAACTGCCTTTTTTGAACTACTATTCAAAGCACCAGATGAATTACATACATTATATCCTTTCCTTACAATGCAAGTTAGATGTCATAAGTATTTCAGAGGTGACAGAACAAAGGTTAAACAATTCATCCAGGGCCACCAACTTGACTGTTATCCAATCTGGACTTGGAACACAGATTTAGAACTATCTCAAACCTTTACGCTGTCCACTCACCCAGCTTCTTTCAAATGAGTTTAATATGGCAATGCTTCCTTTGCTATATAGCACTTCAGCAAACTTACCCTCATTTATTATCTCTGGCGCATTTATAGGACATTACAAGAGCCAGGTGACATCTGCACAAACTCCCAGCGAGTTCTGGTGGTCATCTGGGGTTTTCTTTTTTTTTTTTTTTTAAATAGTACATACTTTTTTTTTTAAAGATTGATTGATTGATTTATAGAAGCACTGGGTACAGTCAGAAGTGCAGGAGGGTAAGAGAATTCACCAAAGCCAGAGTGGGGAACAGGCAGACAGACGAAGTACACTGCTGAGGGGAGCAGTGGGCGGCAGGAGAGGTCTGCACGCTATGTGGAACCCTCGCCCGGCAGCCGGGGATGGAACCAGCGCTGCAGAGGCTGCGGGCAGCTTCGCAACCCAGTGCTCAACCGCTGCACCACCAGGGAGGCCCATCATCTGGGGTTTTCAACCTGTAGATTTAGAACTCAACTTTGTCCATTGTCTGAAACCAATTCACCAAATATACAGGAATCTGAGCTATAAATAAGAATTCTCATTTTTTATTTAAAAGACAAGTAGACCGTGAAAACAGAATGGGATATCAGACATAATAGCTCATCTAGTTCACAAATATTTATTGTGTACTAAAGGCCAGCAGGGTTCCACGTGCTGGAGATAAGTCAGTAAATAAGATCAGCAAGGTCTCTGCTCTCATGGTGATTACATTGTCATTCCTGATATTTCAGATTGCTAATTGGGAAGAAAAATAGTCGCAAATGCTATGGGAAGTTCGGCTTTGACTGCGTAGAGTTTGAAGTGTGTATAGATTAATCAAGAGGACATTTCCAGCTGAGGCAGTGCCACACCGGAGCTGACTCACATCAGCTTTAGAGACTCGATTGTAAAATTTTCAGTGGTTTTGTGAGCTGGATGATGTCAAGCTGGTATCTAAGAACCAGCCCTGGTTAGCATACTATGTCATGGAAATTGGCAAATTTCAAATGAGAGTTTCCCCCCCACCCCCGCCTCTCCACAAGGAGCCGTTTTTCAAAAATTACTGCAATACCATTGGGTAACAGAGCAGGGGACTGGATGTGCAGAACAGGAGAAGCCATTTCCCTTCTGGTACCTTCAGTGCTTTAAAGGGGCGGATTTTGACTTCCTTAGCTTCTGGAGCCTGGAATTCACACTAGGGGTTACTAGATCACAGCTGGTAATCAAAGCCATGGGATGGATACACTGGTGGAGGAGAGAATAATGGAGAAAGGATATAAAGAAAAGAGCTTTAAACAAAAGCAACAGCATGCTGAGTAGAGGAGGAGTAAATTTAAAAGCCTGGCCTAAAAGAGATTTGAATCCATCAGGTTTAAATTGTCAGGAAAGAGTTTCACAAGGAAAGATATAATAAAATCTTTTCAGAAGGAAGCATTCAACATTGCTGTGTTAATCTTTTTAAACTATTGTATGAAGTTTAAAAAGTGTCCTAGAATTTTGGTGGGGGGGTGTGGAATGAATTATCTATCAACTTAGACAAAGCCTTTCTGGAGATAGCGGGGAATGAAGTCAATTTCATAAAGCCGAAAAGCAGATGGTATTGAAATGGAGAGAACAAGGGCACAAGACAAGCTCGATGACGGGAGACCCAGCCCTCGGGAAGAGGGATGGATAGTCTCTTCCTAAGCCTCACCTCCTGGATCCCCATTTTCTTTTCTTCACGCAGGAAATACCTTCTGTTGGCACATTTCCTCTTCACGCGGAGGATGAAGAAGGCGGCAGCCTCAGCTCTGCTTAGCAATTGTACTCTCCTGAGATTGATGACACCCAAATCACTGAACCTGGAAGCTGAACTGCTTATCATTTAGGGGAGGTTTTACTACAGATGGCTAATTTCATTTCCCGCATGTTGAATTTTTCCTAGCTTTCTGCTCAGAAGGTAATCTAAATTTCATGCTTAGGGAGTACCTTGCTCTTACTCATGAACATATGCTCCAAGAGGGAATATTTTCTTTGCTCATTTTTAACTCATAAAAGATGCAGCAGACTTGTGGAAGAGGAAGAAAAGAGTATGAAACTTATATTGCAGTAACCACCCCATCCTCATCTCAGAGAAGCTGCCTCATCTATATGCACCAAGAATGATGGCCAAGCTCTGGACCGTATTCTACTATTCAGGTCTCAGCTTAATGGGGCTGGGATAGACAACTACTCCATGGATTGTTATTTCAAAATCTGGACAGAGACAGTGATTTGCTGGCTCTAAAAGACAAGCTCCATAAATCAGCTCCCTTATCTCTGAAACTTCCCTCGAGGACTCTTAGCTCAAATCCTTCTAGTTGCAGAACAAGAGTTGGGAGAGCAAGTAAAACCAGAAAAGAGTATGGGCGGGCAGGCAGAGGAAATCTGGGATGAGCAACCACATAAGAGCTGAAACTTGGAACCAGAAGCCGGAAACCAAGAACAAAATCAATTCCAAGGAGAGTTTACTCAAAATCTCGGTTCATGACAACCAAAGTCCCAATTGACATAGATGTGAATGCCATCCAAGACACTAACTTTTCATGTTGTAACCTGGCCATTTATTAAGTATTTACAACAGACACATAGAGAGCAGGCCTTTTCCTCATTGTCCTAGGTTAGTTCTTAGTGTGGAAAATGGGAAAGGAAAACATTTATGACAGGGTTCACTGGAAAAGCCAAGAAGGAAGATTCTAACCAGCAGTTATCATCACCATTTGAGGGTAGCACATTTCTGCAAAAATTAAAGAGCAATCTGACTTTCTATCAGCAAATCAACGATGGCAGATTCAAATAGCTGCCCTCGGTGTACTTCCAAGTTTGTCTGTATTTATAACCTTTGCCTTTTTCTCCAGAGAGTACAGAGTTCTTAGCCCTCTGAGCCCTTTGTTCACAGCTACAAAGTCACTCCCAAAACACTACCTCTGTTTTACCAAGAAGACTGTGTTTATTTATCTGGCTAATTCTATAAAATGTAAAGTTATTTTTCTTCATTGGCAGCTTCTAAGCAAGTCACAAGGATATTGTGCAGACCAGAGGCACCCAGGTTAGCTATGTGTATTGTGAGAATTTCCTCATGGAGCCCTTAAATATTATTATGAAATACCTACTACTAGGATCTGCATTTTGAGATTAGGACTTAGTTATGTTAAGTGACTTGCCAAATTATTAGCCAGAGGTGATAGTCAAACACAGCTCTCTTCCCATGGTCTTTATGATTATGCTATGAAGGAAAGTATTGTTCAGAAAATGTATTGCCCAACAAACCTATGCCATTGCCAAGCAATATGGCAAGAGTCTAAGTTACATGCTCACAAATCACCCTCACAGTAGCTCAGGCTTTTAGGAAGGACAGTTGCAAAACTTTGAAAAGACTGGATCTCACTAAATAAAAGAGAGGGTATGAATGGATATTCACTTAAGTTTCAGATGATGTCATACATACAAACATACATGCTCGGACATGCACATGTGTGTGAATATATATTCATAACTCTTGGAGGAAAAAAATAAATCCACAGACTCTATAGCAATTGTTACTGAGGAAGGCAAGCTAGCCCCACCTAATTTTCAATTACTGGAGAACTGGAGGTACTTTCTTTGGCAAACAGATATTGGAACCTTTCAATTAGTAAGTAAAGCTCACAAGTTGTGCCTCATGTCTCCTCCCACCAGGCAAGGACTCTCCAAAAAACAGTTTGTGCAGTGACAAAAATACAGAATTAAACAATGAAGCAGTTATCCAGTCCTTGGGAGAGCAGGGTAGCCTTTTAAAGCATTCACTTAGTGTCGACTAGAGGGAGGAGAGAGAAAAAGTACATAAGCCTTCCATTCACACACCAGATGTTCCCACTAAACAATCACTTTCAAGAAAGCTCAGTTTGTATAGATAATTGTTCTTGAGTTTGCCACAGAAAAGCAGCCACAGAAGAAAATTCCTAGAGGGATGGAGGAAGAGACTCCATCTAAGGCCTGTCGTTGTGACATCCACAGTACTCTTGCCTGTGGGATGGGAGACACCCCCACATGTGTAGCTCCTTATCCAAAAGAAACCCAACTGTCCTCCCATCTCCCAGAAGCCCTTTGTTTGGCCTCCACGCTGGAGAGTGGGATGTCAGCAGTCAGCTATTGAGGTATCCAGGTGGCCACGGGAGCTGATTTTCCTGCTCTTTGAGATATTATATTGAGGAAGGCACAACTGTCCCCATATCACAAGCAAACTTTGCATCACAGAGAGGCCATATCTTGTTTTATGATCTGACCACTACGGGAGGGTATCTCAGGCTGGGTTTTCTACAACTGGGACTTGAGACAGAGATTTAACCACATAAGCGATTGAGATTATTTTACTAAAGAGGGAAGAAGGATGAAAAGAGAGGAAGAAGGGTACAAAGATAGAATCTCAGTTTACGCTTCATTTAGACTTGACCTGCAAGGAACTCTAAAGCATACTTCACACCAAAGACTCACCCCACGAGGGGGTAGGGGGCTGAGGCGTGACTTCCAGGAGAGGCGGGAACCACTAGGACAGGAGTCGCTGTGGAACATTAGCAGCCAACTCTGACAGACTCTGCCTCAATCAAAGAGGTGCAAACCCAGGTGACCGGAAACCAGGCAAGTGACTTCACACTCACTCATTTCTGTGCTGAGTCAGCACATTACAGTCCTTATAGGCTGGGGTGTCACTGGGAACAATGACCTGAGAAGATAGGGCGGTGATCTTCAGTGCCAGCTCCTGCTTAATAGAGGAGGAAATGTGTGCAGAGAGACTGAATGACCAGCCTGGTCAAATGAGAAGAGTCGGAAGGGGAACCCACACATCTGACTTAAGTTCTGCATCCCTTCCGCTCCATTTCTCTGTCTTCTTACCTCTCTTGTAAAAACCACAAAAACTAAAATGGCGCAAGCAAGCACACAGTAGAGCAAATGACTGCCGAGAGCAGCAATGGGGGAGAGAAGACCTGAGCGAGGCTCTCAGGAGGGTTTGATGAGGGAGCCTGTCAGTATGAGTCCATCCCATAGTGGTCAGCTGGAAGGAGGGAGGAGAGCTTTGCAGGCTCAGACAGTCCAGAGATTAGAATGATCCAGGTTCTCTCTAGAGGAGAGCACATGGGAGGTGCTGCAAGCGGAAGGGCCACCTGTGAGGCTGGCTCTGCACAAACATGCAGCTCACCCAGCTTCTCCCTTGCGTGTGCATGTTGCTTTACCTTGTTTGTAGGAATGTGCCTGTAGTGAGTTGAAATGATGACCCTCCAGAAGAAACATCCACTCAGAAATTGTGACAGTGACAGATTTCTTATTTTTAAGAAAGGATCTTTGCAGATATCATTAAGGATTGGGAGATGAGATCATCCTGGATTAACTATATGGGCCCTGAATCCAATGACACATGTCCTTCTAAGAGAGAAAGAGGAACACACTGAGAGGACCAGGTGACACCAGGCAGGCATGCACCAACTAGCCAAGGAACCCCAAGAATTGTTGCAGCCACCAGAATCTGGAAGACAGGCAGGGAAGGAATAGATTCTTGCTCAGGGCTCAGATGGTGCCAACTCCGTGATTTAGGATTCTGACTACTCCGGGACTGTGCAAGAATACATGTCTGTGTTTTAAGACACTGGTTGGTGTTATCCTGTTAGAGCTGCCCTTGGAGACTAGCACAATCTGTTAGGTGCTGTCCTTTTGGGAACACTCCCAGGTGGAAACAGTGTGGACAGGTAAAGGCTACGCTGGGGAGGGGAGCAAGCCTACCACGCAACATTCTAATGTGCACAGAAATATGGGATCTCAGAGTGACCCCACCCAGCCACTTCTGCCCTGGCCCATCAGGCTGCAGGGCTTCTCCAAAGCATCCTGCGCAGGCCAGCAGCCTAACTCGAGCACGTCTGGGTCCCTGGGGAAATGCACAAAATGACAGCACTGCTTGCCTTTTTGGAAAAGGTCTTTTATCAACCAATACAGAGTAGATGTTTAATCATTCTCATATCCAATGAAGAGACAAACCCTGTTAGTGTGTGCTCCCTGAGAAAGAGGAAAAAAAACAAAAACAAGAAACATATGAAAAAGTCTCAGCTTGGAACACCCAGGACTAACTTGGGTTCTGTGCCTTCATGACTCTCCCCAGTAGCCAGTGAAGTAGAATTCAGTCTTTTAAAACTTGTGATATATGTTATGTCAGTGAGTTTAAGATAAGGAGAAGACTTTAGTGAAAAATGAAACTTCTGATGAATAACTTGGAGGACATTGAATGATACACAAATATTGCTTCCCCCTCAGAGAGTTTCCAAATCTTGCTGAGTTTCAATCCCTGTCACTGCCATTCATTTCTACAGGAAACAATTTAGGAGGAGGAAGGAAAAGGAAAGGTGGCACTTGGGGGGAGATCAGGAAGAAAGAAAGGGAGGGAAAAACTCTCAGTGCGTCAGGATTGAAAGATCCTAAAAGATGCAGGGAAATTGGCAGACTGTCGATAATAACCATAATAACCAAGTTAATGATAGGCTCTCAGAGAGGACCTTGCCTGAGCTCAGATTTGTTATAAAGAAAAGATGTTCAGCTGGCAGGCGGGGCTGCTTTTAGCAAGGCAGGACGCATCCTGCCCACCAGCCACCTCGCTGGCCAGCCACTCCCTCCTCCAAGGCCCAGCCCTCACAAAATGACTGGTATTATGGTTCTTCTCTGAGGACTGACAAAAGAGCAGGTGTAAACATTCGTGGGGAGGTGGGAGTGATTTAGGGCTGTTTGTCTAAATTTGGCTCAGATTCCCACAGAAGGGCAGGAAGGAGGCAGCGGGTAGATGGTGGGGCTTGGTGGGCCCACGTGAGCAGGAGGTGACCCAGGAGGGCGAGGAGCAGCCTGGGGCTCAGCAGGGCATCTCAGGTGCTCAGCCACGGGGTGGCCCAGTTAAGGGTAAGGGCAAAGAGGACCCATTTATGCCCCAATTGCTGTATTCTAGGTGTTTTTTTTTTTCTTATTTTCTTTCATACAAAAGAGAAAATTGAGGCCTGAGGTTAGAGGTTTACCCAAGGCCACAGAGCTAATAAAGGCAGAAGCTAGAATATGGAAGGCAAACCCTCCACTGCTTAGTCATGGTGACAGCATCAGACTCCTGGCCCTCAAGAAAACGCCTGAGGTGAATCTGGGGTGGGGGAGAGCCCTAAATCCTGAGTGCTCAGAGTAGAGGAGACTTTACTTGAAGGATAAGGTTATGACACATTCATAAACAAAGAAAACAGACTATTTTCTAAATGGCCATTTGCAATCTGGATGGACATGGAGGTAATATGTTTAGTGAAACAAGTCGGTGAGAGACAAACCCACGTGACTTCACTCACAGGTGATATAGAAACTAAATAAATATCTAAATAAAACAAAATAATCTTGTGGGTTCTAATGACATGAAAATATATTATTGAGCAAATGAATAAAGATTCCAGCAGAATTTCCAGCCCAGGTGCAATGAACACTCCAATGCAGGCATAATCAACGAGTTTGCTTACTTACAGCTCCTTCCCTTTCAAGATTCATGGCCAGGGCCTCAGCACTCTTATTTATGAGTTCGGGCAGCTGGCCAAGCTGGTCTTTCTCTCCAAGGCCATCCCCAAATGCCTGCATCTTTCCCCCCTTGCCTTGCCCTCCTTGTCTGGGGACTTGGCCGCAAATGGTTGTATCTGCTGAAAAGCGATGCTATCAATGTAGCATATATGGACACAGTTGTGTATAAAAGGAACTCTTGGTCTTTAAACCGGTGCTCAGACCTTATGGGGCTACCCAGGTCTGGGACCTCATGCATCAGTAATAAAACTTCTCCTGACCTCACCATTCCTGAAGTACTGCTTGTGATTCCTCTGCCTGGGTGAAAGGCTAGAATTCATTTCTACAACATAAGACCAAGTGTTTACCAGAAAGGATGCAGGACTGGTTGCTCTGGGGAAACAGGGTAAAATGAGTTGATGTGGATAGAACTGGACTTGCAGCGGTGAACTCAATGTCTCTACACCTGTGCTGACATAAGGCTGCTCACCTGAGACATATAATTTATCCAGCAATGTTGCTTCAAACAACAATTATAAAATAAAGCTGGTGGGACTAGTTTGGCCTCCCCCACCTTCCATTCAATGTCTTCTCTGTGTGATCGCCAAGTCCTGGTTTCCCAAACTCTAATCCTCAGCCTCTAGCTGTCACCCAGTAGCAGAGCCTCAGCCAGGAGGTAAAGTTCAGGGAAAAAACTTGGTTCACGTTTCCCCTATGTTATAAAATGTCTTCCAGCACCAGGATGTCTCTCTCAAGCTAAATTCCTGCCTGAGGGTTCACACACAATCTCTAGGCACATTTGAGAACCACTTAAAACCTTAATTGGCGGTGCTTTGTTCCAACCTTTGTTAACAATGGCAAATTACTTACCGATGGGAGGGTGCCAGCAATATTGCTAAACAAAAGCAATTTGTTGTGTTTTTTTTTTACTCCTTTTGTGAAAGGAGTAAAATAAAAAAGTAGCAGAGAGCCATCCAGAACCACTTCCTTTGGCAAGCATGGTGACCAACGATTTCATGTATCTTTAATACCCGTTCTGAAAGGACCTAAATAATTATAGTTTCTTTTTCCATTTATAAAAACCAATAAACCATTTTCCACAGATGCTCTGCTTCCACCAGTCTCTTATGAGACCATCATCCATCTTTGACCTATGAATGTTCCTGTTTTAACTATGCCTAATTATCAGTATTGTGGAATGATCTCATTATGTTTTTTTTTTTTGAGTTTATTAAAAAGGACTCTAATGAAATATCCAGAAATCTACTAGCTCGGGAAAGCCATTATAAATATTTGATGTGACTTTTATCTACAGTTTTTAAATTACGAAATGAAGATATGCTTTTTGGAGTAGCATAAAAATACAAACTTTGTCATGTACATATTAAAAGGTCAATATTTCTACAAATCCAACCCCCCAGATCTGTTATTTGATAGTTGTCTTTTTACTCTATACACAGTACTCCCTGTCGGGGTACCATTCAATAAAGTTAAAAACTAAGCCCCAGTCCTTGCCCATCAGGTGGGTTTGGGAGGCTGGTATAGATACGGAAATGAATCAGGTTGTCTTGGGACAAAGCCATAAGATCCACCACCATGACCAGAAAAAGCAGCCAGCTCCAGGAATGCAGAAGCAGAGGCCAGAACAATTTGCACCTGCCCAAGGCCAATTATCCAAGCAGATTAACTGGTGCACACTGGTGCCCTAAGTTAGAAAGCCCAAAAAACAGTATAAATGGAGGCCTCCAATCCTCCTTCTGGGGCAACCTCTCCCATCTTGCCCCTGCTCTCTTGCTGGGTATTTCAATAAATCTGCCTTTTCTGTTCTCCACTATCTTTGGTGAATTCTTTCACCCCCACACTTCTGACCTCACCCTGATATTTCTCCCCATTACACCCCACCCACCCCTTTCATCCTCCAGTTTTGCCTTTTCCTCAACTCTCAGAGTTGTCACTTTGCCATAAGATACTGAACTTTAGATGGGCGGGAGAAGCTTGAGCAAATCTCAACCTTTAAAAAACACGTAACATCAATGTAATTCAACGTAATTCCCAGTGATAATTCTCCCTTACCTTTTACTGTCACCCACGCCCTGGTTGGGGAGAGGGCTCACTTCTTTCCGCCTCTCAGTTACCCTTCCCTCAATCCGCCTCCCTGTTACCTTCCTTTCAATTATCAAAGCACCTTGTCCCCCCAGAATGTACAACAAACTGAACACTTAGGAGACTGCGCCTTAAAGGGTAACTTCCACCAGACCGAGAGAGGCAGCCTATTCCACAGCCAGTAATTTCAGCTGGAAGTTCCTTACTGCAAGCTTTTCTGCCGCAAAGCTAATTGGCCGGAAGGCAATTTGTCGTAAAAGACCACGACTGGCTGACAGTTTGGTTTGACGGTTTGGTTTAACAGATGCAGTACCTATTTTTATATCTACAAATCTTAGCCCTGAGCCTCAACTTTATAGGAGAAAAAAAGTGATAAAACTTACTAGAAAGGTGAAATAAGGTGTGATGTCATTGCATACTAGAAAGTGATAACTATCATTGTGCAAATTCTTCGGGGCACACAGTTGTCTCCGCCAGAAAACGTTTACTAAGCTGCGGCAAACATGAGAGGCAGCTAGAGTCCAACCCTTCTGCCAGGTCAGTCACAGCAGCTCTTCTCTAATACCTTCTTCACTCAATTGATCACACATTAGAAGCTGTGGCCAAAGAGCCAAGATCTGCCTACACTCCCCAAATAAATGTTTACAAGATTCCTGATGAGCATAGGCTTCTGAGTCCTGGGTGCACAGATGTAACTAAGCATTGTAAGCACTGGGGAAGCTTGTCACATTGTTATAGAGGCATCACCATACAAAAATGGGAGGTTCCACAGTCCCTGGTCTAAGGAGGGCAGAGAGGGTTGGAGCTGAGCTCCAAGGAGAAGCTGAGACAGAGAAGAGACCCAGGCGGAGACATATGAGGAGAAAGGGCTCACTTGCTTCTTGGCTGTGCACTGCCAGCAGCAGCTTCGGAGTGTAGGGTAAGGTAAAAAGTATCAGGCTTTCCTGCCCTCCCACCATCAGGATAGATGATGGATCCTTGCGGTCCTGAATGCATGCCTGATGGCGGGCACCTGGAGTAGGGTGTGGGCATAGGTAGATGGGATTCACCTGGGCTAAGACTGGGCTTTTAAGGGCAGCGTTGCGGGGACGCCAGCAGAAGCCGAGAGAAGAGAAGCAGAAAAGCAGAAGCAGAACCATGAGAGAGCAGAGCAGCAGAGATCACCAGATGAGCCCAGACAGAGTGAAGACTTGCTGGGGGCTGGGAGGCCTGCCAGCCTCTTGGCCCCCCAGCACCCCTGCCTGTCGTGTGCCTGGTGAATCCCAATAAAATCCTGCAAAAGCCACTGAGGGCTCCAGGACTCTCTCTCCTTACCTGGTCTGTTGGATCAGAAAACCTGCCCTGTGTCATTCCTGCCCACTACAGGAGACATGGACAGAGACAGTGGAGGAGAGACATGTAGAGGTGCTTGAAAGACACAGGGGGTGAGAGATGCGTGGGGGGGGCTGACAGTGTCAGCCCTTGTGATTTACATTTTGACTTCGCTCCTTCCATCCCAGACACGGCTGCCTCTTTTGTCCCTTTCTTTGGTTCCCCACCAGAGATGCCTCAGATTTGTAGCAGGTTTTTGGGTCTCAGCGGCCTCACTTCAGGCCAACCCTATTTGGCTGGGTATTTACCCACGAGGGGATTGGTAACTTCGAGTATTTTCTTGGGAGACTATTATCCTCTCTTCTTTGTATGCACACTATTCTATTAAAGTTCTTTCACAGCACTAAGAGTAGGGTAGATGGCAGAACCCCTGTAGCATATGCAGGTCTGTGGGTCTTGGAGTGACTCTCTGTCCGCCTGCTAACAGCATGTCCATTCCTAAAAGCTCCAAAGTCCTATGGGAAAAGTGGCTTCCAATCTGCTTCCAGGCCCTGGCCACCTCCTCCTCCAATTTATCATGTTTCAAAATGAAAAAAAAAACAAAAAACAACACCCTTAGGACAAATCCCCCTCAGCTGTGCATTCAATAAAGCCTCAGTAACATCACAAACCAGAAGAAACATGCGCCCAAACCTGAAACCAAACTTAGCCAGTTATTTTCTTTTACATAGCAAAATTACTTTCCAGCCAATTAGTAATGCAGCACAATGCTTGTGACAAAGACCTTAGGGAGGCACTGCCTAGAAACACCATATTCAGTGCTGAAACTTTACTAATACAGTCCAAAGCACTCAATTTCTTAGTTTACGGTCAATAAATATTGAAAGGATAGTTATTTTCAAAGTCACCGAAGTTTATTGTGTGGCTATTCCTTCTCTGCCCCGGATCCCTTTTTGCCTTCACAACCATTTATGTGCTTTGGGGTGTGTGGGAGGCTAACTTCTCTCTGCAGCCTAAGTGGAATGGAAAAGTCCAAATGTCTCCATTCCTATATCTATCCCTACTTTAGAGCAATGCTTATGAGTCTATTCCCCCAGCGAGTTCTTCTCACTGCTTAGCTTTCTTAGGTTGTCATCAGTGCCACAGCTTGGGGGGGCTCAAACAAAAATGGCGATTTTCTCACAATTGGAGGCTAGAAGTCAGAGTCGGGGTCAGCTGGGTTGGCTTCTTCAATGGCCTCCCTTTTTGTCATGGAGACTGTCCTCTATGTCTTCACAAGCTTGTCCCTCTGTACTTGTCTGTGTCCTATTTTCTCCTCCTATAAGGAAACCAGTCATATTGGCTTCAGACCTCAATTTAGCTTTATCATCTTTTCAAAGGCCCTCAAAATACAGCCACATTCAGAGGCCCTAGGGGTGGGACTTCAAGAAATGAATTTGGAAGAAACTCAATTCAACCTATGACAGTCATTGCACTGCTGAAGGAGCCTGTGATCTAAGCTTTACCAGTTGGTGAATTTACCTGGAATTTTGAATCTTAAGTAACATGGGACAAAGAAGAGAACTGAAGTCTCTTCTTCCCAAGGAGTCCCCTGATGAGATGCCATCTGCCAGGAATGCACTCCTGGTTCTCATCCCTCAGAAGCTTTCTCACATGCCACCTTTTCCAAGCTCTGTTCTCCAACCTTGAGTTAATTTCATGAGCTCCTAAGATGCCTTCCCATAAAATGAGTTTTGCTTGAATTAGCCAGCAACAACCTGTTTTCTTCAACCAATATAATATTTAAAATATCTCTGTAAAGTCATTGGAAGAAGGTTATGCTTAGGGGCCTCTGACTATGTACAAGCTCACCAGCTCTGTGATGGGTCCCCCAAAGATCCCAAAGATGGATTTGGGTTCTCCCAAAATCACTATTAGGGTCCAAGAATTGGAATCCTATCCATAGGGCAGAGTTTGAAAGAGAAAAAAAAATCAATAAATGGAACATGGACAATTTCTCAACATAGTATAAAATCCAGCTATCTCTGAAATTCAAGTGAGGCTGACCACATGGTCTTGTTTGCTGGAGATGCCTGGTGACTTGCCATTCACCCCAAGGGTGTCCCAGTTTGGATACAAATTGATATGGTCACCTTATTATGTTTGTTTTGATCACTGAAGTAATCACAGTGTCTAGCTCCAAATCTGGCAGAGAACAAGTTTACGATAATTATTTTTGAATGAATGAATGAAAAGGATTTGGCCCCATTATCAACCACATATGCACATTCCATTATTTGTTTTTCTTTTACTGATGTCACTTGCTGGGTCTATATCCTTAAGCCACGAGGTTTTGGAAGGACGTCTTGATATGGAAAGCTCCCAGACAGAAAAAAAGATGTGTTTTGGGGACCAGCCATGTTCCTGTTAGCACCCATGGAAATGGTGGCTGCCTCTTAAAAAGGGAACCATTTCAAGGCAAGGTGTGATGCCCACCTGTTGTTACAAAGTCTGCCAAAACATGAGCTCCCTGGGCTCAGTGCTCTTTCTCCCCCTACCTGCATTCCCTGCTGCCTGGATGAGGCTCCAACTTGATCAGTAAGCAACCAACATGCCACTAATTAGGAGGCACAAGGCAGAGCAGAGGATGATTAGCTCATGATGAGCACACACTGCCTAGCGTTGTCTTGTTACCATTATAAATAGATTAGAAATCTGGGGAGCATCTGCATTTCCCCTCACAGAGGAGAATTTGAAATTGACAGGTTGAAACTAGAATATGTCAAGCTGAGCTTTGTAATTGACAAAGATTAACTGTATTTCTCTAGGCTCCTCTCTCCCCTCTTTTTCCCTTGGCACCCCTCCCTCCAAAGGTCCCAGGTGCCATGGAAGTAGCCCAACAATTCTCTAATCGAACCAGAAGATTTTGGAAGGTCAGTGCAAGAAAACTGTTCTGCGCTCCAAGGACCAGGTGTGTTGTTTATGGAGACAATTATGTGCTTCCCGGGTGGTTCTACCTACAAACCAAGAAAGACAGATTAGTGACAAGACAAACAATTGTCTCTTGCAGGTCCTCTTTTCTCAGTCACCATGCTTGGGTTGACTGTTAATTGCAGCCAGTTCCTGGGATAAAGAGAGCTATCGCTATTGCAAGGGAGAATAAGCAACATAAGACCCTGCTTCATAAGAAGAGGCTTCTGGGAGAGGCTCCAGGGAGGAGAAGGGGGTTCTTCTTAGTGGGGAGAAGCCCCTGGGGCCCAGCACAGGGGACACTCCAGGCGCAGACATTTCAGCTGAAGAAGTCTCTGTTCTTCGGGGACCAGACCACACGCTTTGCAGGAGCAAATCACTGAAGGCCGCAGTTTATCTGGTTCATTTCTAATAGCTGGAAGCAGCGTCATTCCCTGGAGACTAAGCCATTGTGACAGATGGCAAGTGAGCCTGTCATGATCTATTTTCCTCTTTCTTTGCAGACATCTTGAAGAGAACCTGCCTCTCTGGCTCACTTTCTGAGAAAGGGCTCCTTGAGCTGTGATGCACTGAAAGCAAGAAGCCCAGACCTTGGTGCCTCCAGATATGATAAGATTTACTTTTACAAATAGTTGTTTTATCTTATTATTTTTCAGTGTGTGAAGATATAGCACCTTAAGCCTGTGACCTTCAGAGAGCTTTTGAGGGACCCCAGGGCCCGGGACTGCAGGAGCATCACCAAAGATTGGTAAGAGAAGGAAGAGAAAACAAGAAGCAAGTCCTATTATAAACACGGCACAAACAAAATCACAAACAAGCAAGGCCAAATGATTTTGGCATCAGTAACCTGGTTACCTCCAGGGCCTCAGCACATTTGACGGGAGTGAGCGTGTTTCACAACCTGAGCGCTTCAGCTTTTATTTTATGAGGCATTCTTGCCAGCCCTGGCTAGACACATCCCTCTCTTGTCCTTTCCAGATGGTCCAAGAAAAATCTGTCCAGTTGACTGTCAGATCAGTCCCATGATGGTAGCGGTGACTTTGGCATCAAGGTGTAAGTACTGGATTTTAACCAAAATTCCCTTCTGTCTGAGAGTAGCCAAGGGAGATGGCATGTTCCCAGAAAATTCCAAGTTTTTTTTCCTGGGAGTATAGCCCTGGTGACTGGTAGGATAATTTTTACCACTTGAGCTCAGGAAGGACAGAGGAGAGGGGACATGGACCCAGCACCATAGCACGGGAGCTTCTGTGGTTCATTCATTCTCTGGCAAGCACGGCTTATTTTGTGTGCTTACCCAAATTACCTCATCTAATCTGGGTTCCAGCCCTGGGAGGTAGGTGTCATTATCTCCAAATTTATAGCCAGGGAGACTGGACCCTGATTATGTCATTTCACTCCTCTGAGTCTCAGATAATTAAAAGGTCTCCATGTTTTATGGAGACTCTGGGTAAATTGAACTTCAGCCACTGTTTTCCCTTGTTGTGGTGAACAAAGTCCCATTGATTCTTTTCTGAATGAACCTGCAAGTCATTGTGAAATATGGTCTGAAAACACAGAGGCAAAGAACATCTGAAAAGGCATTTGCTGTTGGAAAGCTAATAGTCATTAAGGTAAGTTAAGGGACTTCAAGATGTGGTAGTTCTTGGGGAGGTAATTGCTGAGCTACCTCTAGTTTCCTCTGGCCGTACCTTTGGAGCAGGAGGGAGAATTTGGCAGGATATGGGGTGTGCATCAGGAGGAGGCATTCCCAGGGCTTGTTGGCTTCCTGACCTTCATCCCTCTGACCAAGGTCAAGCACTGTGAAGAGTGAGCAGTGCCTCAGTGGAGCTAGGGCCTGGCGGCTGTCTGCGGAGTGGCCTGTTTCAGTCCAGTGAAGGAGTAAGGGCATCAGACCACAGGCTGCTGGACAAGTGGGCCAGGAGGACATTGGCACGTAGAGGGTTGAGAGCCCTGAATGATGAGCACACTTAGGAAGTTAGACTCGAAAGCATCTGGATGTCTTACATATGGGAGCCACAGTGGCTTCACCACCAGGCTCTGCTCTGCCTCAGCGACACACGGGGCAGTCAGTCAGTGTTGCACTGGCTGCGGAGGTGTGTGCACAGAAAACTCTGCCGGCTATCAAGAGGATGTGGGTTATCTTCAGCTCTGCAAAATGTTAGGGAAGTCACCTTCTCAAATACCCATTTATCCCTCTAGAGAAGTAATTTCTGTTACTGCCCACACTGGTCATTTTGCCATAATTTGGTGAGGCATGCCATAATATGTTTTCCCTTTATAAATAAGAAAACTGGTCCAGAATGATTTGTTGAAAGTCAGAGATCTCCTAATTTCTGCCTTAATATTCACTCCAAGACAAGACCCACCACCACTTGGACTACTAGTGGTTTTGTCCCAGAAAACTCAATAGGGAGATTCTCAGACTTGCAGCTGTTGCCCAGGAGGAAATGAGCAAATTTGGAAGGTATCCTTACTTTTGTAGATGAAGGTGTCTTGTAGCATGCTAACTTATGCCCAGTCACACTCTCCCTGAGCTGTTACAGTGGCAGAGAGAGCAGTTACTCTCAAACCTCATGCTTGCACAAACCCTGGGAGAATCTCTCATGGGGCTCTTTGCTGGCCTCTGGCCCTGGGCACTTCTGCAGACTGACTTCTCAGGGCTAGAACTGCCTTCCAGGAGACAATTCTGATGCCGAGTACTCCCCACTGGTGAGAAACCTAGAAAGAAGTAGCTATAAAATCAACCCCACTCTGCCTTTGTCTGCCTGTTCTTGAGAAATCTCAGTTGCCAGTTGCAGATACCAGGCTACCTGTATTATATAGCCTGGCTTTGCCCAAATGAGCCACCGACTCACAATTTACTTCTTAATTTCACATTGCCCTTTTTTATCTGCTCGAACAATTTCACCAACCAGACATAAAATTAATATTGAAGGGCCTCCCCCAGTGGCGCAGCGGTTAAGTGCTGGGTTGAGAAGCTGCCAGCAGTCTCTGCAGCGCCAGTTCGATCCCCGGCTGCTCCCTGGCCACCGGAGGAGGGTCCCACACGGCGCGCAGACCTCTCCTGCCGCTCGCTGCTCCCCTCAGCAGTGTACTTCGGTCCTTCTGCCTGCTCTGCTCCCCACTCTGGCTCTGGTGAATTCTCTCACCCTCCCGCACTTCTGACTGTACCCAGTGCTTGTATAAATAAATAAAAATAAATCTTAAAAAAATTAATATTGAAGGTGGGACTCAGATACCATTGTAAAGCAAAATTAATGCATTTAGAAAATTCTAACTAAGAATATTAGACAGTCTACATTGGGATAAGAATATTAGATACTTTACCTTATTTGGGAAGCTCTAAAACCATTAGAAATCCCTTTAAAATGTGCAGTTTATGTTACGAACTACCAGACTGAAAAATACACTACTACCTTTAGAGGAACCAGAAGTTACAGCCTCTATATTTGAGGAAGGTACTTATGTAATTTTTGAAAAGGTGAGCGTGACTCAAGAAAAGTTATAGTATAATAATTTATAATTTAAATATACATACATACATCAAACGAAAATCACCTTTGTTCAGTCCTGTGTCTTCAATGGGAGTTCAGGAAATATGACTGCAGAATAGCCCAGATAGTATCTGAAATAAGGTAGCAAGTTAACAACCAAAGCTTTCAAGTTTTTTAGGTTTCTGAGATCTGTGTCATTTTATTACATATTTCAACACTAAAAGAATAAAAACAGGAAACTTTTATTCTTTATTTTGGGTCCTTCACTCATAGGCCTTCTTCACCTAAAACGGAGAAGAACCACTCACTTACCCTTCCAAATTCCTTACTCAGCAGTGGGCCACACAAGATTTGTTACTGTTTGATGCATCACACAGCTTGAAAATGGTAAAAAGAGAGAGAAAAAAAAAAAGGTACTATGTCTGGTTGGTTTCCTCTTCTCTTTTCACTTCTCCTGATGAAATCTTCAAGATCTTGGCTGGAGTTACACCTCTACTGCTCCCTGGGTGTTGACATCAGACTTCAAGGCTTTGTAGTTACCAAGACGTGTGCTCAGAAGTCCTGGCCACAAACATTGGGGTGGGATGGATACTTGGCTAGAAGTTCAAATGGGGCATCTAATGAAAGTTCCCTATGGAGTCCTAGAAAATGAATGGGTATCGTAGACTGAAATATTGCTCTAAGCAGCCCATGTTTTCCCTCTATTGGAATTACACAGCCACACTTCTTTCATGTAACTTAGTAACATCCTGCACAGGATTGCACAGGCTGTCTCTTCCCCTAGCCCAGTGATGATTGGGATTACCCACGTGGTTTTCTTTGGTCAATGGAATGTAGGTGAGGGTGAATGGGGTGAGCATTTGGAGCCAAAGCCTTAGAGAGAGACTGTTCTGCTGGTCTCACTGGAATCTATAATCCCCCGTTGGAAGAAAAAAAAACAAAAAACAAAACATGCTCTGGGTTGCTGCAGGTGTCACAATGATAGCAACTCATGGAGAAAAACTAAACCATGGAAGCCACATCCAAACCAGTTCAGGAGAGCTTGTCAACACTGATGGAGCTCAAACCACAGCCAGCCTGAAGACTCACAAACAAAATATCATTATCTTTTATAGCCACTTTGATTATTATTTTTTTTTGCCATGTAGCATTATTGCAGCAATAGTTGACTGATAAGATAAACAAAGAACTGCCCAAAGAGAGAAATCTCAGCCAGGTGTATAACTTTGATGTACAAAAATACATTTATTTTCAACAATTTCAAAACCACTGTCTTTTTTTTACAGTAGAAATATTCAAATGGAACAATAAAACCAAGAACAGTATATGTACATATACTGTATATATAGATATGACTCATGCATTTGTATTCCAGTGTTTAGTACAAGTATTGCAATTGTCTGCCCCATTTAACCCTTGAAACAAAAAAGCAGGATCTTCAGAAATTCTCCTAGTCCCAATCTATGCTGTAGCCAGTCAGATTTCTCTAGATCACACTCTCTCAGTGTCTCACAGAGCAGGCTGTGACCAATACCCCACATAAATTAATAGGTACAAAATTCAGCTTTCCTCCCATCTATATACATAGTACATCATTTTTAAAAATAAGTGAGCTCCTTCTGAGCCTGAAAATAAAAGTTGTGCATATAGCATGGTTTCCTGTGACTGTATTGATAAAACAGGTATGTGCCAATGTGTGAATGGACGGGGAGTTGGAAAGAAGACTGGCAAAGACAGCCTTAGAGGCAAGAACTAGCTGAAGAGAACCGTAGGTAGACATCTGACTTTAAAGAAGTTGTGTACATCTGATAAGCAAATAGCACAGCTTTGCTAAAATCATCTTTGACTAATATCAGCAAAGGCTACCCCCCTCGCTGGCCTGCAGGATCTACCTGGACTTGTGAGTCCACAGATGCCACCTTCCTGCCAACCTTTACCTCCTCCTACACCAAGAGGCATTAACCAGGCTTATCCTGGAGCCCAGAGGCCTTTTCTGAGCTAAGGACTGCTAACGAGTCCCCATGAGCATAACATATTTCCATGGAATCCAACCGGAAGACAGAATAATGGCCAATTTCTGATCCATCCCTGGCTTCTTGAAAAGGAACCTGCTTCTTAGACTGATAAATATCCTCACTTTTTCCTTTTGGAGGAGAGCATGGTTTTCCCACCTGGGTCTCAGTTTGAAATCTCTAGTGGGCTTCCTCTTACAACTTCTTCTATGTCACCGATGAAACTAAGAGACCCCCATGTTCCCTGAGGTCACTGTCATTCTCCCTTCACCAGCTGCACCAAAGAAGCCTCCCACTGTTCCCCTTTCTGTACATCAGTAGAAACCGGCTATGGTGTGGACATGGAGATGCAAGAGTTAAGTGTGACAGACAACTGCAGCACATCCAGAACCCAACACATCAAGCAGGTCTGGGGGTTGGTCAGCTCTGGGGGTGAGTGCATAAGCCGACACACACACACGCACACACACACACACACACACATCTTTCTTTTTTCTGTTTTCTTTTTTACTAAACATTAAATTATTTCTTAGGAAATAAAAAGCTATTTACACTGTAACTATATACAATAAGCCATCTGCAGCCTCACTAAAGACATGCACGAGGCAGGGCCTCTCTCCTAGGTGTGCACGCTTCACTTCCTGCAGCTAAGATCATTCCCCACCAACCTACCTCCTGCAGATCTACTGGGATATAGTTTGGGGTTCAGGTATGTACGCCGAGGGGAGGTGTGGGTGATCTTGAGGGGATGAGAGGTGAATGAAAAGCCAACTCAATTTTAAAAATACAAAGAGAGACCACAAGAAAAAAGCCAGTCTTGGCACTATTGATGGCAGAAGAAAGCAAGAAGGCTATGGGCAGATGCATCTTTGCCCTTAGCAGAAAGACAGCTGTTTATTCTTTTGTCTCATTTTAATCAGCTAAGAATGCCTTTGCCTCCCAAAGCTAAGCATCTACCTGCTATTTTTGAAGGGGCCCTTAGTAAACAAAAGGTAAAAAAGACACTTTCATTTGTCCATAATTGTAATAGTAATCTTCAAAAATAAAAAGTCAGAAAGATGGTTGACCGTGTGGCTTGTTGGTATTAAACACTAGTGCAGTTGGGGATTTCCTTTGTGCTTTCGCTG
Source organism: Talpa europaea (assembly GCF_964194135.1). Lineage (NCBI taxonomy): Eukaryota > Metazoa > Chordata > Mammalia > Eulipotyphla > Talpidae > Talpa > Talpa europaea. The sequence goes on from NC_140077.1 coordinate 16,992,381, forward strand.
TTTGCGATGGTGGCAATACCCCCTGTGGGAGAGAACACAGAGGGAGAGAAGATGTAATACATTCCTGAAGGGTGGTAGATACCAAGCCACCTTGAGCAAATGCTTCAGAGGCCTTGACTAGCCTGGGCACCTGGATATTCTCTCTTAGCTCACTGGTTCATGTCCCCTAGGTCTAAACTTTGCTGCTCCCCACAACCACACATGAGGCCACAGCAAGGTGGTAGTGCCCTATGCTCTGTTCTGAACACCAAAGCGTCTGAGCACTTCCTATGTGGCAGGCACTTTGCTATTGACGTGTTCCCACCTCGTATCCCAACAACCTCAGCAGGTGGGCACCATCCCCCCATTGCATGTGGGGTGTGTGAGGCACTGAGGATTCACAGAGCTAGCAGACTGGCAGAGCAAGAATAATGGACCCAAGCTATATGAGGCCAGAGGTTGTTCCCTGTGATTATTAATAAGCAAGTAAAATGATTTTATTCATTGAGATAAAGTAAAAGGACAACAGTGGTGGTTCATGGGTAGCTGGCTTCGTCCCAAGCCCATCCTGACCTCTCAACATTCAATCAATCTACTTTTTGTTTTAATGGATCTTGATCTACCCTTTATTTTTATAGAAATGTTCTGTGTCTGCACTATTAGGCCGGCCACATGTGTCTGGGAGCCCTTGAAATGAGGCTAGTGTGAAGAAGGAATTTAATTTAATTGCATTTTATTTATATTTTTACTTATTTAATTGGAAAAGTTCCCACACCATCACCCTTATATCCTTTGCCTCTTTCTTCTTCCTCCCTCCCTCTTAACCTCAGAAATCTCTCGTGATTAATGTACCCTAGTTTTTGTAGGTATTTCACTCCGTAGAACTATTGCCATATAAATGGCCCATATTCGCTTGTCTAATCATAGTTCCCTTGAACTCTTTCCACAGAATCTTCTTTTCTTATGACTGAGACATATTCCATAGTGTGGCTGTGCCACATCTTCCTGGTCCAGTCCTCTATGAGCAGGCCCTCGGTGTTTCCTTGTCCTAACTATGATATTAAGCACTGCAGACCATATCACTATGTGAGCTGATGTTTTCACATTCTTTGGATAGATGCCCAAGTGTGGGGTCTCTGGGTTACATGTGTTTCCATTTTTAATTTGTTAAGGTAGATCCAGATTGTTTTCCACATGGCTTCCCCGGTTTACATACTCGCCAATGATGTACTAGGGCTGATTCCTCTTTTTCTAAATCCTCTCTAGCACTTGTTGGGGTCTTTGGAACATGTGCTGTTCTCATAGATGGGAGGTGACCCATTTCATTGTGGTTTTGACCTACATTTCCCTTATTAAAAACAAGGATGAATATTTTCCACATATTCTACTGGCCTTCTGGATATCTTCTTTGGTGTGATGTCTGTTTCGATTTGCTGCAAATTTATTAATTGGGTTACTTGTTTTTCTATTGTTGAATTCTATGTTTTGTATTCTTGAATTTTTTGATTTTTATATATCTTGGATATGGAACCTTTATGGGTTGTGTAACGTGTAAAGTTTTTTTCTCCCATTCAGTAGGATGTCTTTTTAATATACTTATATTTTCTTTTGCTACCTACTTTTAGTGCAAAAACAAAACAAAACAAAACAAAACAAAACTTCCCAATTTTGTATGGCTAGAGAAGGTGGAGAGACTTTAAAACATGATTATGTCACTGTAATCAGCTGTTATCCCCCACCCTCCAGTCTGGTACATCTGCAGAAAGTCAAATACACAGTGGCCCTGTGTTTGGAAGACAGAGGCCCAGGAACCCAGCAGTGCCTGCACACATACCTATGACCCGGGTGTCCAGTTCTTTGTCCAGCAGTTCTTCAGGCTCAGTGAAGTCACTGAGTGTGATTTTGGGGGCATTTTCACTTTGGCTCACTGACCCAATCATCTCCTGCTCCTTGTCATGTTGGACTTGAGCATAGATGTTAATCCAGGGGATTTTCCTACATGGGGCAGGAGTAAATTCAGAGTAAGTTCACAGGGCAAGCCAAATTTAAGCAATTGGGAGTCTTGGGTGGAGAGGGAGAAGGACGATACTATTAAGAGAACAGACCAATGGTAGAGAAAGGGACTGGTCAGCAGACACTGCGACCATGAGGACAAGGAACACGGGCCAGAGACCCAGATGCCCAGGGAGATGTAAGCCATTGGCCCCAGGGGAATGCACCTCCTTTGAGCTAAACAAGCATGCATGACAGAAGGGCAGCACTGCTGACAAGCTATGAACTAAAACCCACAAACCATTTATCTGCCACTAAGATGTTAAAGGGGCTGGATTTTGAGACACCTTTGGTTGCGCCATAGTAAAAGGACATCTCTTTCTAAGGTTGCTTCAGTTTTTGCAGTTGGATTCTTTTACAAATAGTGAAGAAAACATAATCATTGCTATTGTTCTCAAACACCATCCAAAGGTCAAGTAACTTAAGTATTTTTTTTTTTTTTTTTTTTTTTAAATATTTTTTTTTTTTTTTTTTATAGAAGCATGCTTTATTTATTTGTTTGCTGGTTTGTTTTTGTTTTGTTTTTGTTTATACATGCACTGGGTACAGTCAGAAGCGCGGGAGGGTGAGAGAATTCACCAGAGCCAGAGCGGGGAGCAGAGCAGGCAGAAGGACTGAAGTACACTGCTGAGGGGAGCAGCGGGCGGCAGGAGAGGTCTGCACGCCATGTGGGACCCTCCTCCGGTGGCCGGGGAGCAGCCGGGGATCGAACCGGCGCCGCAGAGGCCGTGCGCAGCTTCGCAACCCAGCGCTCAACCGCTGCGCCACCGGGGAGGCCCGTAACTTAAGTATTTGATAGTCAATTTCCTCATCATTCAATGGGCATAACAGCTTCCTTGTAGGATTGATGGAGGATGGAAACAGGATTAAGAGAAGCTAAATAACTTCCTCCAAAGATACCAACATAGCATTTTTGGGAACATAAGCCAGACAGACCTGGGGCTGGAAGAAAGGTCATGTTCACATTTAATCTTCTTGGAGAATTTATCTTCTGCCTGATCCTGTGCCAGCTTCTACAACCTCTGAGTTTGTCTCATTAAGTGCTTATCAAACTTGAATGTGTTTAAGTATCACCCAATGTCCTCATTAAAATCCAGATTGTGAATCTAAAAGTCTGGACAGGGGGGGCTGAAATTCTGCATTCCTGCCAGCATCAGATGCTGATGCTGCTGGTCTGGGGTCCAATCTGAGTTGCAAGATCCTAATATGTTAAACTTTTCCCCACCTTGAAGACTTGGCAGCTCCTTTCTCCTCTCTCTGTAATGTAGCTCCCTCCACTCTTCTAGGATGGTGTCCTTCTTATGCTCTGGGACTTAGCTTACATGTGATTCTGAGAGGTCTCCCTAGACCACCCAACTCTCCTGTACAAATATGGAGCACAGAATAGTGTCTATGAAGGAGGTAATAGGAGGTTGGTGCAGGCTGATGTGACAGGCAGGCTGAGGTGACAGGTTTCATCCACTAAAAGCCCCATGTGGACAAGGTCCCTGTTTTCTGTCTTCACCACCACACAGAACTTAGTACAGCATTTGTCACATGGTCTACATTCAGTATTTGCTGAATAAATGTATAAGAGGCCTCAAAGCCTATGTTATTTCTATGTAATTTATATACTATGTTCTCGAGCAAAAAACCACATTTTATCTTGGAATGTTATATTTAGAAGATAACTCCCTTACCACATTAAATGATGGGGAAGTAGGACTAAAAGTCCAGACATTTCCTAAAGCTGATTACTGGCACAGATGTTACTAAACTTGTGACATCTGATACCCACCCCTGTCCAGAACACTCTGCCCATGTCTAAAGGTGAATCACTGTGTTTTCCTAATGCCAACCAGTAGTCAGTGATATTTTTAAGCTGCTACATTCCTTTCCCTACACCAACCCCCAAGGAGGCAGAATATGGAGTATTTGATAAGGTTTTCCTATAGCTAGTTCACAAAAACAAAAGTAAATTGAAAACATGTAATCATTTCTTTCTTTACTTAAGTTTCGATTTTTGTGCCTTAGCCACTGCTTTCCACACATTAAGAGAGGTGTCCCCATGACTCCTAGGGGTCTAAACCAGATTAAGATAATTTACAAAAAGCTGAATAGATTCCATGTGAAGCCACAAATGGCAGGCTTTCTAAATGTGCAGGATTAAAAATTCATGCTGGCTCTTCCTTTCTTCTTATCTAAATAATAGAAAGGCAGCCTAACAACTTAGATTTCTTCTAATCATGAAAGTACATATTACTCACAGACACTGGGATCAACTGTAATATTTATTGGGTGCTTCAGGCAGTCAGCCCAAGTCTGTGCATTACAGAAAGGAACCAGAATCCACTGCCTCCCCTTTGCTGCCTTCCTAGTGACGCCTACGAATCTTGGCTGAATTTGCCCTTATAACAATTGTTCACTTTATTTCAATCTCTAAAACAGACTTCTTTTTTCAACATCTTAAAATAAATGGTTGGCAGGGAATAGGTTTTATGTTACAGTTTGCAGCATATTGAAAAAGTAGTCAAATTGCTCCAATTTCATAACACATACACCTGTGTGACTGTTGAGACTATAATTCAAGAATAAACTTGATTTGTGCAGATAAGAAAGGTGGGAAATAAAGAAATTTGGAGTTATGTCTTCCACTACACATTCATATAAGTTTTTTATAAGATGCATAAACCCAAGTCAGTTATAAAAACTTCTGGTTTTATTTGTTTGTTCCAACAATGAGAATTGTTCGAAGCCCAAGGGAAGAAATTTAGAGATAGCAAAGTAGGCTTTAGCCTATGATGAAAGCCCCACTGAAGACAAAACTGTAAGAAGCATAAAAGCTCAAGTTTGTTGGATAATCAGCAAAGATCCAGTCTGTAACATAGAAAGATGGTCTTGTTAGTGTTTTCAGAAAATAAGAGTCATTCCATGGTGATTTTTAGTTACATTGCCTGAGACATCAGAAAAGAGCCAACATATCCAGAAACAAAGGGAAATATGAGAGACAGGGTGATATTAGCTAAAATGAAGTTTGGGGCTCACAGCTACTCTAGTCTCCTTCCCTTGTTACAAGTGATCACTTGGGACATGGGGGTATTTTAGTGCCTGGCATAGTCGTCACCCACTAAATGTCTGCTAAAGGAATGAATGTTTTAATCAGTTAATGCTGGTAACTACAGAGAGTGTGGGGCCTGAAAAATCAGTGATCTGGTAGTAGAAACCGAATTGCCCTTTCCCTAGAATATGCTATGTGTCTACTAGCCAGGTATAGCTATTTATATTTAAATCAATAAAAGTTAAACAAAACAAAGAATTCAGTGCCTCAGTCATATTAGTGGCTACTGTCTTGGACAATACAGATTAAGTAGCATTTTCATCTATTGGACAGTAATGGGAGAAGCGTAAGAGATTGAAAAATTAGGAATTAGAACTTGACCTTCACTTGCTAGTCAGTGAAGCATCCTCCAGGTATCTATCACCCAGGTTCAGGTGATGAGGGGGTAAAGGAGACCAAGGAAATAGATCACACAATAGGACCTTAACCAAAAGGAATAAGCATTGGAAGAACTTCCAGGAAAGTGGGCTAGAACAGAAAAGGTAACTGGTGATTGGTTACTTTCTTTCTGTTGTTAATCCAGCTTGAATGGTGCTTATTTTCCCATAGATTTATTTACATGACTCATTGTTGGGGACATAGAAGGGTTGACTGATGTTTGAAGATAAGAGAAAGAATATTCAGAGATGTCTTACTTGGCCTGCACTCAATACTGAAGGTGGACACATTTAGAGATGCCTGTGTTAATAAGTTGGCAGTCTGGCATTTAGCAGCAAGTATAAGAACAGAAATCTCTGTGTTGCTGTGATTTGGAGCCACCTGGAGCAAATGCCTTTTTGCAGGACTTCTATTGGCCCTTATCCTCTGAAGCCATGGTTTGCTAGAAGCCAGCAGATGATCAACTTGGCTTAATTAATCCTTAAGCCCAGAAACCACAAGACTTGCCCACAATCAATTCCTTGGATTAATGAAACTGCCTTGCATGTAAGTGAACAATAAATGGGCACTGTCTTAACCAGGCTGTTTCTATGCTGAATCTCTGTTCTCGAACTCCGACACAAAGGGGTCCCCCTCTGCCCACTCTTCAAAGGGAATATGGGAAGACCATGTTTTGGTCCAAGAATATATGAGCTCACATACTGGTATATAAATCAACTGGGAAGGTTAATTTTAACTCTGTCCTTCAAGTGGGGGTTTTTGAAGAGTTTTGAAAGATTCCTGCTTTTTGGGTAATGCTGACATGAATATTGAGTAAAACTATGCTTTTATGCTGAAGACATAGAGGGCAGTTCAGGGGTTAGGGCATGGGTGGGGGAAAGGATAAAGCACCTTTACAGAGAACTCTTTCAAAATCCCAAGGCATTGACTTTTGCACCTAGAAAGAGGTTCTAGATCCTCAAAAGTTATACTTTCAAGACTCATCTGGCAATAATTAATGGTACTTCCACTCTGCCCAAGTTTCCTAGGAAGCATGTCTTTATGACACTGATAGGATTTTTATGAACCTACCAAGTGGACATTGTGGACACAGCATGTTCTGTCTTATTTATAATAACTTACCATTGTTTATCAATATAGACCAGGTATTGCTATTATTATATTTAAACCACACAGGAAACCTATAAAGCAGTATTATCTTCCTCATATAAGAAATGAAGACATTAAGACTTAGAGAGCCTGGACCTCCACTGGTGGCGCAGCAGTTGAGCGCTGGGCTGTAAAGCTGCCCGCAGACTCTGCAGCACAGGTTCAATCCCCAGCCGCCAGCGCGAGGGTCCCACATGGCGTGCAGACCTCTCCTGCTGTACCCACTGCTCCCCTCAGCAGTGTATTTCATCAGTCTGCCTGTTCTGTTCCCCGCGCTGGCTCTGGTGAATTCTCTCACCCTCCCGCGCTTCTGGCTCTGGTGAATTCTCTCACCCTCCCACGCTTTTGTATAAATAAATTAATTAAAAAAAATGACTTAGAGAGGCAAGTATAACTGCCCAAGGTTAGATACTGAAAGGTAAAATTAGGTCAAACTCAAGTTAAAATTGAGTTCATACTCTTAACCAGTATACTTCTTGCTGAAGTATAACCTTTTTTGAAACATGTACAGAATTAATGATATCATGTTTTAAAATAAATATCTTGTTAAAATATCCCTCTTGTGGCCTTCAAAAATATTTGTGAATACATGTAGAATTTAGTTTTCCTAATCAATTTCCCTTTAGAAACAGGAAAGAGAGGGAGGGGTTGAATATATTGTTAGCATGGAAATTTAAACAGATATTGGATAATGGCAATATGTGTGTGTGAGTGTGTGTGTGTGTGTCTATACACATTCACACCAGATTTCAGCAGCAATTTCTCTACTTAACCATACAGAATGGGTGACCAGCTACAGAAAAGGATCTGGATACTTAACACTTTACTTCAGAGATTTAGGTGAGGTTTCAAATTCTTTTTTACACTTCTCTCAAAGAGAATAAATTGATTTCACAGGTCATCCCTCATCTTCCTAACTCATTACACCTATCAAGTAGGTAGAGCTCATATTCCTAAACATGTATTTTCCTTGACTCTCGACTATTTCTGATATTCTCCAACGGCAAAAAGAGTTTCAAGGAGATTCCTACATATATTTGGAAACATGGGTTGTTAGAACAATCAGCTACCCCATGAATGCAGCCCAAGATCAAAGTTGAGTGATAGCAGCATACCTCTTAAACTTGTAGATGAGAAACACAGCCAGACCAACGAATACCACTGACAAGAGCATTAGCATGGCTGAGCTGCTGTGCCCAGCACTGGAGTCCACCAAGGGGGCTAGGAGCAAAAAAGAGATATGTTCACATGGAAGAAACTGGTTGGAGGGAGTGGCTACTGGAGGAGACCAGATGGTCTCTACATCCATACTCAGTCCCCAATCACTCTGCAAGCTCACTGAGCATGAGAAGTTGGGTAGCAATGAGAATGCCACCCCTGACCACTGCTTCTCAGGAAAGCAAACTCCTCTGCTCTGCTGGCGAACCTTGCTATTGTTGTTGACTAAGCAGTGTGTGTTCAGGTACAGGGGACAGAAGAAGAGCTCAGATGTTCTTTCTCTAAGGCAGCCTGAGTACCTGTCAGCATGATGATAGGTGGCCCATTGGGAACTTTGGGTTAAATGCTGATGCAATGTTTCAATCTCTTCCTGGAACTGTGGGGAAAGACACTGCTGGGGGACACATTTGGAACAGTGGCATCTAACATTCTGATACTAAATGATCAAATAGGTTTTCCCAGAGAACCAGTACTGGATCCGGCAGGACATGCCTTTTTATTCCTTTCTCAAATCAACCAACTACCTGAGAATGCCTGCCTGCTCCTAGATAGATTTACAATTATAAATTGAAGGGAGTTTAAGGTTGTCTGGTCAGGTCTCCCAACCAAGATTTACGGAATCTGAGAATAGTAGAAATTAAGAGAGTCTGACAACTATTTAATATAATCCCAACTATTACAGATTTAAAAATTAAAAAGTCAAGACCCAAAGAAATTTTAGCTTTTCCCCAAGATCACCAGGGACTACATAGAAAGCCATTCTAAGGAAGTCTTCCTGCCAACTAAGGGCAAAGTCCTTAGAAAGATGTGATTAGCGTGATGTGATTGATCCTTCTGAACCACCACAACACAAGACTGCTGCCATAACAGCTTCTCTCAGGCATTCAAGAAGGGTTGGTGGTTATTCCCTCCCTCTTCTCTCCAGGATTACAGATCACCAAGTCCATTTCCTCCCGAATCCTTGCAGTCACTCACCTAATGTCAGCTGGGTGACATACACAATGACTTGAACCCCTGGCTTCAGCTCGAACTGTACCAAGTTTTGGTTTAGAGCATTAAACAGCATCTCTACGATCTGGAGGGAAAAGAAGAGAGAGAGAGATTGGAAGGGAAGACATGATGTGTGGCAATCTCCCTTGTGGTGTAAGAAACCAAGGTCAGTGGGCAAAAGATGACCGTGCTCAGTCTGAGGATGGGGTATTAGTGTCTTTTTATCAGCTGAGGTCTCACAGCCTTTGGGTCCCTGAGAAGCCAAGGAAACAGGTGGTATTATCTGCTGATCCAGGAGGGAGAGGGTGAGACAGAAAAGGGGTGTCCAAAGTCACCTAGTAAAGTCAAGTTGGTAACTGACATGGATGTTTTATTCAACTCCGAGTTCACAGCTCTTTCATCCACGACTTTATAATTTACCATAGAAAGACCTGTTGTGGGTTCCAGTGTAAGCAATCAAGCCATCATTAGTCCTTTAATCTTATCAATTGATACACAAAGGTTAGTGAGGCCCTGCCAGTCCTCTGCTTGCTCTCCCAGAGACAATGGGAGGCAAACTCCAAAGCAGAAGCTGTTTCCTTTTTTATGGGATAATTTTTCCTCTTTACTTTTCCCCAGCAAGTCTTAGAACACATAACATCGATTTAATCACTCCGTAATTCCCACATGAAAGCTAAGGCAGACTTAGGCTGTTGTCCCTAACTCTTATCTCGCTGTACGCGCCTTAATATCACAGCTGCTATTCATCACGTTAATTACCTATTTATCTAAATGGATGGATATTGTAGCTTCCAAATATAGTTCACACATGCCACTTGCTATTTCAGAATAAAGAGGTCTTGTAAAAGTGATGTATGCATTGAAAGGCTGAATTTATTTCTGGCCAACTTCAATATGCAACCCAGCCATGCACAGATCTGCTTCGTTTCCCAGAGAAGCTGGCTGTGCTGGCACCTATGGTGTGGATGGACATGGGGGGCAGGTGGCAGCCAGGTGAGTAGCAGAGGGACACTGGGAAGACATCTGTACAATGACAACCTTACATGGGAGCAAGTGTATTTAATGCTTGTGGATTTCTAGCAGATTCATTCTCACTAATTTCTACTTCTGACTTAGCATCGGGGGGTGGGGGTGGAGTGAGTGCACCAATTAAGTCCCTGGGAGGAGCAGATTGTGACAGAGGGAGGAACAGAGGCTCTGTCCTCTCCTCTACTTCTGAGATAGTATGCAGATCCCACAAACCAAATCCCCTTGTGCTAAAGACAGTAAATCACAACCCCTTTCGGAAATGCCGCTTCCTCAGTCAAAGCAAGGCGAGATAATCCATCTCTCCAAAGAAACACGATGTTTCAAAGCAGTTCATTATATCCCCAGAAGCAGAACTTACAGTGAGTAGGATCTTTAAATACAAGAAGCACATTGGCCCAGAAACAGATGGGGACACTCACATTCCACCCTTCCTTGGACCCCATGACAAGACATTGGGTGGGAGGCCCGAGCACGTGGTGGAGACACCAATGCTGGAATGAATGGTGCCGGGGTGCCCTTCTGTCTGCGTGGCTGAATGCTCCTGTCTGTGCAAGCCTGTGTGTGTTCCGGGTGAGGCAAAGTGTCTTCAGAGCCTGAGCGTTGGATCAAGAAAGGTGAGTTGATGGGCTGTGGGGACAGCTGCCTCCCCTTTGGGTTGGTAGTAAAATGTGAGGTGTGGACAAGCATCCTAGCCATGTGTTCTTATACATACTTGTTCTAGGTCCCCTTCATTGCCTTTCCTCCTCTCTGTCAGGTTCTTGGGGGGCAGGATGAAGAGCTCTGCAGAAGTGGGGAGGCCAGGGAACACGGCAACGAGGATCTGGTCTTCTGGGACACTGGTTACCTGCAAAGATGTTTAGAAGAAAAAGTGAGGCCCTGGAGGAGCCAGACCTCCCCAGCTCCATAAGGAGCAGACTGTGCAGGTATAAGGCTGTTTTTGAAGGAGGAGACTGTGCAGGAATAAGGCTGTTTTTGAAGGAGGAGACTGTGCAGGAATAAGGCTGTTTTCAAAGTGCATCATTTCAGAGATAGGTTCCAAAGACACCAAGGTTTTCTTTTACTTTCCCCCTAGAAACTGCCAGATAAAGAATTAGTTCCACTATGTCCTCTGTTCCTATATACATTTTCCCTGAAACTAAAATTCTAATACAAATGATGTTCAAAATACTGCCTGCTGGGAACATTTGCAAAAGTCCCTCCCATATTATCCTTTTTTTTTTTTTTTTTTCTTCCCTGCACTAAAAGGACTAGAGCTTCTGGCTAAAACATAAACAGACTGGCTGCAAATGAAGAGTAAAAAAGTTATAAACAAACATGGGAAAATGAAAATTTGGGGAAAAAAGTAAATCAGCACTTGCTTTTATTTAGTAAAGCAGAACTTTAAAAAAATTAAAAACAGCTAATATTGGTGAGCCTTTAGTTAAGGGGTTCCCTTATTTGTTGCTGGCAGCACTGAAAATTGAAACATATTGCCAATTTGTTTTCCAAAAGATTTTAAGGCCACGAAATTATTTATACCCTTCACTGGGTAACTGCAACTTTGGGAATTTGTACTTAAGAAATGATCCAAAATATAGGAAGAGCTGTGTGTAGGAAGAAACATCATTTTATAACAGCAAGTAAATTATAATAAACTCAAATATTTAAAAAATTAAGAAAATAATGGCATCATCACTGGAAGGAATGGTATTCTGCCATTAAGATGATGATCAGTACAAGGAACCAACAAGGATAAACACTATACTCATCCATTTCTTTGGTTATAACTCTATAAAAATACAAATGTACAGAAGTAAAAAATCAAACACTAAAAGCTGTATTAAGATGCTGAATTTTCCTATTCCGAAATGTGTAGTAGAAGGATTTTACTGCTTTTGGACAAAAACTAAAATGAGCTTCAATTGAAAGGCAAATTCCCAAAGAAAACAAAACTTCTGAGTTCTCCCCCTGCAAAGACCTAAGTTCCAAAGACACCCAGGATTATTCTTTCCTATTTATCTCCTGAAGGTCTTTTATCCAGACCAACGCCTTCTCCTCTGCTAATCCAAATATGATATATAAGTTTTGATCTGGCTCAAATTTCCACCTCCTCCAAGCAGTCTCCCCTGACTTGAGCCTCCCCCTCAGCCTCTCATCCCCAAGCACTGCCAGGTTAGTAAGCACAGCACATGTCAGGGTCACAGTGGATATGAGGTATACCTGGCAGGTATAATATTTTCTCAGATAAGTTATTTTCTATATTCAGCCAGATGTTTCTGGGGTTCTTTGTGGCTCCCTCTCTTTTCTAAAGATGCCTGATAGGGAGTAGTGGCTGAATACAGTGACTGAGCAGGAATGGAGAGCTTAGTTGTTTCCCATTTGCTCAGCTCTGATTCCTATTTGGAACTCAGCTTGCAGATGAGTTAACTCCCACAGATGTGATCAAAGTGAGAGCACCAACTTAGAGAGAACTAGCAAGCAACAGTCAGAACCCCAGGAAGTCCATCTAGCAGGGAGGATTCCCAAGGAACTTGAGGCAGGGTTATCTTAACATCCTGCTGGCAGGCATGACCCTGAGAAGCCAGAATTCTTGATGCCAAATCCATGGGGCAAGGAGACTTAATCCCACCAGCTAGAGGAAGTGAGTCTCCAGAGACCGGACTGAGAAGCAAAATGCAGGGAAATCACCCAGTGGGTGAAGAAGACATGGCTTATTGGTTCCAAGACTGGTGCAAGCCTTTGTCCCAGAGAATAGTGGTCTCAGGAGTGTCTGTTAGGGGCACTGAAGAGACCATGGAAAAGTGTGTCTGCACATGCACCTTGGTGAGGCTGAAGACATATGGTCTGAGTCAGAGCATCACATACCTTAGCACAACTTTCTAGAATACCCCACATTTAGAAAACTGGGAGAGGTTGCCTGGAGAATAATTTGATTGCCTAGATTCACTTAATCCTGTCCAAAAGTACATACGACAGTTAGGTTCTCATGATTTAAGTCTAATCATAAACTATCATGGCTGATTATTAATACTGCTATTATCATTACTACATTATTGATTTAAAAGCTAATATGGTTTTAATTAATATGATTATAAAATACAATACAATTCTGGATTTTCACACTGAAAGACATGTAAGAACAGTCTCATTTTTATCTCCTTGTAAAAAAGGTTGGAGATGAAGGTCATCTTGCAGACAATTCCCCACAAAGTGGTTCTTACACCATCTTCTCTCAAGCTCTTTCCTTTATGTCAGCTCCTCCTCCACATCCTTCTCTGGATCTGGGGGCATCTCAGAACCAGCACAGCCTCAGTTCTCATGTCTATACCACCACCAGGAATTTCCACTTGACGTTCAGATCCGTATTTTGAACACTCTTGGTTTATCTTCACCCAATTGTTTCTCATGTGCTCCAAATTCATATTGAAAATCAGATCATTACTGTCCCCCATGACTGTTTCTGCTATAGAACCACCATCTCGATTAATGACAAGACCACTGTTTGCCAAATCTTACCATGAGAAAGCTTTCTCTCTCTCTCATCCACACTACATTTTATTAATCACCAATTCTATTGTTCAACTTCCTAAGTAACCTTTGAATCTTTTCTCTTTGGGTTCTTATTTTCTCTGGCCTAGATAATTAGCACTTTAATGGATTATCTTTTGTGAAATCTCTCCCCCCCATCCACTTCCTACCTCAGCAGCCCATCTTCTCTGTGTTGCCACTAGAATGGGTGTCCGAAATACAAAAATGACCATCAGCACTTTGCTCTTAAGCAAACAATACTTTTCAGTTTCCAGTGCATACCAGATGTGTCTTTAGCTTCTCAGATCCTCACAATCTGCTCTAATACCACCCAAGCTCAATGTTAGCCATGCTTCCCTTACCAACTGTAGACGAGCTTCAAGCATCACTGGGAAACATGCTGGACTATTTCAATAGTCCATGGCTAATGCATCCTGCTCTTTCCATCTGAAAGATACCATCCTCTCTCTGTCGATTTGTTAATTACTACTTATCCTTTAAAACAGTATTCAAATGTCGCTGCCAAAGACCATTCTACCAGTTTACAAGTATTTATTGAAATACACATCTGCTAAGCTTGTACTTTCCTAGATAGAGTGAACCACACCTTTCCCATGTTCTTCTGAAATACAGGCATGCCTCACCGTGAACTACTGTGCATGGCTTATCTCTACATTGGAACTGATTGTGCAGATATGTCATTATATTCCAGTACCTAGCGCTGAAAAAAATCAACTTTTTCTAAGGCAAAAGTGACCTTGGGCTCATGCCATCACCCTGACAACATGTTGTTTCCTGATCTTCATCCTTCTGGTTGACATCATGGCCAGAGGTAGGCTTGTGAGACTGAATGTTGAAACCCCCTGGGTGGGCACAGAACAGGTCAAGTGGATGATGTGAGATAAACTCAGTGAGTGGGCTCTTCACTAGTTCATTAAGGATCGAGCTCCCATCTTAGAAAACCTGAGCATAAGGATAAGGCCAATTTCAATCCTCAAACAACACTGTTCCCCTCTCCCACACCCCCTTCATTTTCCTTCACTCCCTCCATTCTTCTTTTTGCTCTTTTTAACAGAGAGATGATCCTGATCAATGTGGAGTCGTGGGGTTAAACCACTGATATGTATTCTGAGCCCCACCATCTGGTTCTTTTGTTTATTCACAAAGATTTAAGCAAAAATGAAGTCAACTTACTTTAACCAAAGCTCGTTTGATGACATTGCCAATATCGAGCCTCCACTCGGGGATGTCCGGGTTGTGGTAATCCAGGTTAGGAGAGAATGATAAGAGCTGGGACTGGAAATATTCTGCGAGAGGAGAGAAGGTCTGCTAGGCAAGGGACTGAGAATCACGGCGTTTATGGAAAGGGTCTAGACTCTCATGTGGTCTCAGCTGAAATTCCCTATTTTCCGCCTGTTTCTTGGCTTCTGAGAGAAGGCAGGATTTGGTGACTAGAAGTAGCTTCACTCATGCTCCTGTCATTTTTATTAGTTTCTGAGATCTGAAGCCTTTCTCCTGGTAAAATAACACTGTGTGAAAGCCCAGAAGGAGACTTTTACTACTCCAGGTGCTCTCATGAAGGGCCACTAATAAAGCACTAACAAGTTGGACTTGGTTGGTGTAAAACACTTTGACATGCCCTCCCCTCCACTCCTTTGTTCATTAAGGGGATGAACACTGCCTTGGGGGATTAAAAAGTGGGCTGAAACTCTCTAGGATGTGGCTAATGTCGATTTCTTGATCTGGCTGGTTGGTACACAGGTCCATTCATTTGGTAGTAATTCATGAAACTGAACACTCGAGATCTGTGTACTTTTATATATTAAATTTACACTTCCAAAATTTTTGACTTAAAAAAAATCTTCCAGGTGCCCAATCAGAGAGTCTGAGTTGCAAGTTTGCAGAAGGGGAGAGAATCCTCATGAAGAGAGGTGGGAGAAGTATGGTCTGACCCAGAGGATCATATACTTCAGTACAATTTTCTAGAAAATCCCAGATACGGTGGTTGTTATTGGTGGCCTAGGAGAGATTGTGTGGGATGGCTGTAGAAGCATAATTTGATTTAAAGTAAGTTTGGCAATTAGGGATGGTTCTCCATGATCAAGAATGGAGTAGTGGCCCGGTTACTTGCCTTGCTCTAGATCTTACATTCTTAGCTTTATTCTGGAGCCTTTGCAGCTAATGATGTTAGAATCTCCAACAATCAAGAACACTCATCGGTTATGTGTAGTTCATCTCAGTATATGATTTATGAATCCTGCAAAAAAGGGACCAAAACTCTTCCAGCTTTTGACACCATCGGTCCTCATCAACATAAAGAATGAGTTTGCATGTATGTTAGAGATACCTCAGCAGGATATCAGCTCTCACTGCTTTAAAGGTGGCCCTTTCAGATCATCATCCCTTTAATCTATGAGACACATCTAATGGGAACAACTCACAAAAGACAACAAATATCTGTCAGCTACTTTTCTTAAAACCTCAATCTCTAGCCAGGGAAAAGTCACAAATTAGGACTGGATACATCTTCTGGACTTACATCTTCTAATGGCTTGGGAAAGTCAGCAATTGCTGCCAGGGTGGATGCAGGAGATGGGCCGGGCAGCGGGATCATTTTTAGGACTTACCATGAACGGCAATGTCCTTTGTGTCCTGGATAAGTGCATTCCCTGCAGCCACCTGCACTGTGATAGTGTTGGTTCCCTCTGCAAGGAATGTGAAAGAAATGCTGCTGTCCAAGGTGATGAGGGGCTAAAAGGAGAGAATCAGAAACACCCATTTAGTCATCTGTGAGATATCAGGTTTCCCCTTTTCCCATAAATCTCACACAGTTATTTGCATTTGCATATCCCTAATGGATCTGGATTTATAAAAGGAAAAATATGACTTTACACAACTTCCTCACTATGACTATATCCAGTATCCAGGAAGTTTTACTATATTTGAAATACCCTGTAAAATGTAATCCTGAGAGAAGATTGGGCATCCTGGATTTTGTATGCCATTCTGTTCCTTTTCCTGGAGCAAAGCAGCAGCAGCTTTTATAACCTTCTCCTGTAGGCTTGGGGACTAGATCATTTCCCTTCTGTGCCAATATTCCCTGTCACTTATATTTTCATCCTGTATTCCATTGGGATGTAAGACCTTTCAAAGACCCATCAGAGCAATGATCACATTTTGATTTCTTCTGTAGCACTTACCCTTATCACCTTACATCAGATGATGTCAGTTGGAAATATGGTATATAGTTGGGCTTTTGTTTTATTGCATCTGCATTTTCCAATGCAAGGCATTTCTAACATTTTTAATTGGCTGAAAATATCTAAATATGCATTTCTCTGATCTTTTCTAGTTTATTTTCCTGATCTTATCTAGCAGATAGAGACACCCCAAGCATAAAAAGGGAAACAAAATAATTGTAATTTTCTCTAGAAATTAGAATCTTGATAAAAGCTAAAAGAAGAGTAAAGGGAGAGAAAGAACGGCTAATGCTTAGGGTGAAGAGTCCTTATTCTATCATCATCTTAAAGCCCACGCCCTCTCAAGCCCTCTACAGTTTGTAAGGTAAGACAGCAGAAGGAGTTTGTTCTAAGGAAGTTCACAAGGAGATGTTGCAAGAGCAGATGAGCAGACTCCCTCCCTTGGAGTCAGGACTACACGGGACAGAGTGACAATGCAGTTGGTGTGGGTGTCTAGCCAGTGCCCACCCCAGCACCCCTGGACTCTTAACATGCCCTGGTATGTGCACAAGATCCCACAGAGCTCAGAGAGGCAGCTTCCAGCCAGTGTCACTGCCACAAGCTTGGAATTCTTTGCTAGTTCAGAATGTTCAACTTCACTTCTGAAACAATAATTTGATTTTGTCTCCTTTAAAATGCTATACTCTATCTTATTGTCAGACTGATGGCTGGAGTTGTGAAGGGTTAGAGGAATGGCCCTTAGCTTCTGATCCTTTCTTCTCTGTTTGCTAAATGAAAGAAAGACGTGAAAATGAAAAGAGATATACTCTTGCCCTTAATTAAAGATAAACTGTGAGTTCCAGTATTCTTCTCCTTACTTATGGTACAGTTGTTTCAGGGAAGGCTGAGGGGCACCCAGAGACTCCCAAACCTGCCTGCTATAAGTGGTTCTGCTATTTGCCACATCAAGACAAAACATACTCTACTGCATATGACCTTCAATGGAAAGGAAAATTAATACAATTGGTGTGCAATAGAGAGAAGAAAGGGAAAAAAATAGTTAAAATTATTTCCCCATGAAGGACCCAAAGTTACCCATCCCCGTGTGGGTAAATGTCCAAACAAACAGGAATGGCCCAAAGCAGGACCACGCCACAAGTCTAAGGCAACTTCTATGGGGACCCATAGAATAAGGGCAGAAGAGGCCAGACAAGGCTGGAAGGAAAAGAGCAAACTCAACATCAAGATAAAGGCTTCCATTGCCAGCCTCCCTACCAGTCTCTCACCTATGTCTGTTTCAAGTGTCTCCTTCCATGTCCCCCAAGTCCCTGTTATAAGACCAAGGCCTGGAAACAAGAGCAGCTTCTTCACATGTCTCTGCTCCGTGTTCCTCCTTCAGGTCTTCTCCTTGCTCTCACTTCCTTTCTCCAGTTTTCTCTCACTTCTCCCCCCTTGGTCAGCTCCACCCTTCCTTGAATGGGGCAAGAAACCTGGAACTACCCCTTTCCATGGGGATCCCCCCTGTTACTCTGTGATGGCACACACAGGGCATCAGCTTCTGGATTAAACAACAGATGAGGTGCAGTAGTTTTTGTGATGCACATCAACTCCAATGGGCCAGGAGTGACTGGTGAGTGTACTGTGTTGAGAAGGAAGTTGGAGTTAAGTTGGGCTCAGCCTAACCATATTGGCCATGGCTATGGACTGAGGAAATGACAGCACATGTGCCAGTGAGCCACCTCTCTGGGAGAGATGAAGAACAGAGACTTGGACTCTGGCTCTTACTATTTTAATGAATGACCTTGGGCAAAGTTCATTCTCAGCTGAGCAGTAAGTACTTTACTAATTAAATTAAGGGCTCAGGTTAGAAGAGCTTTGAGGACTCATTCAGCAATCAGAATGCAAAGGATGGATGAATGGCTTTAGGCAAACTCTATAGTTCCTACTGGTCAACATGTTAGGTCTTATCTGTCAGAACACCTTCAATTGCTTCAGTTCCTTAGTCATATACTTTGAAAGGAAAATGAGCCACCTCTAGAGAACCAACAAATTGGCTAAATTTTCTTTAAAATTATAATATCAAATATTATGAGGAGGCAGAGTGACTGGAAATCTCATACATTTTTGATAGGATATAAAATGGTATAATCACTTAAGAGAAAGTTCAGTTTTATAAGAAATCACATTATTTTCCCCAAAGTAATTGTACCATCTTACATTTTATGACTTAACAATTGCAGTCCTAAGTATTTAGTCAAGAGAAAAGACAACATATGTCCATAAACAAATAAATGTTCATAGCAGCTTATTCATAAAAGCCCCAAACAATAAACATTCCAAGAATTCATCAATAGGAAGATGAATAAACAAACCACGGTATGTTCATACAGTGAACATAAAAAGAACAAATACTGATATACACAACAGTATGGATGAGCCCCAAAACCATAAGAAGTAAAAGAAGCTTTATACAAGAGAATCTATGTGGTGTAGTTACATTTATATGAATTTCTACATGCAAAGAAAATCATCCTATACATTCCTCTGGATTTTTCTAGGCTGGCAAACAATGAAAAAAGCATAACAGATTCATAAGAGAAAAAAAATATTATGTTTATTTCTTGCATTCATGGGAAAGACCCATTATAACTAGTTAACTCATTCATATGGCTTCAGATGTCATTTAAAATAACTTAGCTAAGACAGAAGGATTTTTGGGGGGGTGGGGTAAAAAGGCAAGGTTAGGGATGTTACAGGGAAGGCACAGTAGACAAAAGTATGCAAATTTAAATTCTACCTTCTTCTTTGAAAATAAATGAGACTAGGTCTTCCTACATGCCCTTCCAGAAGTTTGCATGGAGGTATCTTATTAAAGGCAACCTCCACCCAGCCTTCAGAGCCCTTCCCATGAAATCAACCATTTGCCAAAAAGATATATTTGGGGCAATAGATTTATGATGGAAAAAATAGAGAGTGGCTGGTTCAGGGGAGTAGGGGTGGGAAATGACTGAGAAGATTCATGGGTGATCTTCTGGGAGGGGAGGGATGTAAAATCATGTATCTTGACCCAACTTTGGATAATTCAGAGCATAAACACTTCATGTTTGTGCATTTTATTGTTGATTTATATCCTGGTAGGGGGAAAGGGTAAACATATATTGAATCTAATTAATGATCTTCAAGCTAAAACATCTAGGACAAAATATATTAAGAGTATGGATCAAGAAAGAAAATTCTGTGTTGTTTTTTTTTTTTTTTTTTTTGCTCTGTTGAAAAATATCTATCTCCACCCTGCTAGAGCCACCTCCAAAGCTTAAAGTCAGTAGAACAATGATTCTTGTTCACCATGAAGAACCCAAGACTAGAAGCAAAGGGATGTCAGGAAAATTCATAGACACAGTGAGCCCTGTCACTGTCTGCAAAATGTACAAACACAAGAAGCAGGAGACAACAGCATGACCAGACATGTGTTTACAGGGGCACTTTTAGGCTGAGAGATTCAAAGAGTCTTTGTTCCTTCCATCTTCTCAAACACAAATAGCCTGACAGAATTCACTTTGTCAGATGAAGGGATACTCTACTCTGAACAGTGTCCCTCCTTTATCAATGAACTGTCTATTAGAAATCAATCTCCCTTAATTAGATGAACATGTTAGATTTTTTTAAAGATTTATTTATTTATTTATACAAGCACTGGGTACAGTCAGAAGTTCAGGAGGGTGAGAGAATTCACCAGAGCCAGAGTGGGGAACAGAGCAGGCAGACTGATGAAGTACACTGCTGAGGGGAGCAGCGGGTGCGGCAGGAGAGGTCTGTGCACCATGTGGGACCCTCTCTGGGAGGCTGGAGATTGAACCAGTGCTGCAGAGGCTGTGGGCAGCTTCGCGGCCCAGCGCTCAACTGCTGCGCCACCAGGGGAGGCCCTGAACATGTTAGATATTAACTATATATCTTCTTTCCACTGTTAAGAAAGAAAAATAATCATACCTTCTTTCTGGGTATGTAACTTATTTATATAAACCAAGGCTGAAAACTCTGAGGGGGGAGGGCAGTTACTCATTCAAACCCAATATTATTCAGTATAGTTTTGAATAATCTCTTTAATAACTTTATTTTTACTAAATTTTAAGTTAGCTTCACAATAGTGATTATTTCAGTTGAGAAGTGACATATTTACTTTGAAATTAATGAAGGAATCAACAGAGGAATTAGACAGAAGGATGGACAGATAAATAGACATGAACCACCATAGTAAAAGTTAATGGAAGATTACAGGTGGCGGGAACACTGATGTTCACTGTGAAATCATTTCAAATTTAGTGTATGTTTGAAGTTTTCCATAATAAAACATTGGAGATAAATATAAAGGAAAAGTCAATTTTTAAAAATTTTTCTTGGTTCCATGAATTATCTTGACTATGATTTCTCGCCTGTGATGTTACATTGTCCTTCCGCCTGGCTCACTGCCCTGGCCACCTCTCAGTGCCAGGCACTTTCTCCCCTTTTTAACAGTCATCTCACCAGGGAAACTTCAGCCCTTCCAAGACACCTTCTTTTGCTCTCTGTGCTCTAGGTGGTCCCTCTCCTTCCTCTGTACACTCTAGTCTTCCACTCAGGTGTGAGTGGCGTGCTGAGCAATGACATCTCCTTCCAACAATTCTTCCATCCTAGCAGATTAGAGCTCTCTGTTTGCTGCTTCCCTAGGAGACCCAGGGTCCAGGCAAGGCTGAAGGGCTGCAGGCAAAGGCAGTGCCATTTGAGGTGGGAGGTAGCTTCCCATCCCACCAGTCGGTCAGGGCTCTGAGCCACAGCAAACAAATTGTGCTGAATGGGAACACTGGGTCCCGGGGTGGCCAGGCCACAGGCTTCTGAGCTCCAAAAATGGCAAGAGCTAATTTTGTTTTCCAAATTGCTTTTGTATTTCATCAGCTGTTATGGCATCATGGCTGATTTCACTTTCTGTGCAAAGCTGGAACACTCAACAGGATTCTTGAGTTTTTTGTTGGCCACTGCTATCTAGTGTGCATTGCTAAATTAAATCAAGTATTTTCAGGTTCATTTACTAAATCTATTAGGCAAGTAGACACATTTATTAAGCCAGACCTCAGTTAATCTCCCAAATTGGCCTTTCAGAGCCCAACAGTTGGCCAGTGGACTCTCTGTCTGTGAGCTTTCTCCAAGTTGCAGGGCCAGCCCAGAGCAAGGCCTCTTAGGGAGCCCTGCCTGGCCATGGGCTTCATCCCTGCCCACACAGAATCCCTCATGTGTGACAGGTCACATATTACCCACTGAACCCAGCAAGAAATCGACCAAGCTCGGAGTGACTATTTAGTTATGAGATTTTCACTTGACTAATGGAACAGGGAGCTTCAGGGAAATCTTTGGATCTAGCCTACCCTAGTTTCCCAGACATAGTAAGTCAAGTTAATAGTAAATATTATAAAATCTCCACAATATAAATGTATACCTTGATAAAAAGCCGCCATCCCTAAATAGAATTTACAATCACTATGCTTCACTATGCTTCACTTTGCTTGCCTAACTTCAAACCCTAAGCAGATTATATACTAATGTGTGAAAAGCACTTATCATATGTAGTGTAAAAAGCAGAATGTATAATTGTGGATATACTATGATTAGAATGGTGCAAAGAAATCTGAAATACATGCAAAGAACAGAAAGAAATAAAGTAGAATATATTTTATAGATGTGTTATAACTATGGAGTTAACGTGAAAATTCAGTTTAGTGGAAAACTTCTCTCAAACATACCCACACATAAATACTCAAAAAATCTAAAAGTTTTTCAAAAGTATCTCACTGTTAAAAGTCACTGTAAGTCTGAAAGTCACTCTCATCCTATCCTAAAATACGCCTAACACACACACACACACACACACACACACACACACTACCACCTTCCAAGGTTATTAACCTCAGTGCTTTCCCTATAAAATAAGATTATTTCTCCTTTACCAGTGATGCTCTAATGATAAAATAAGCAGTATGTAAGAAGAGCCTAGTATAAAAGCTAATGGTGCTGTGGAGAAACACTGTGCCTCTGGCTCCTTGTGGGCTGTTGAGTGATCACTATGTTGATAAGGGCCAAGAACTGCCCTCCTTGTACACAGTAGTATTGCAGGAAAGATCAGCAGGTAAAAGAATGCTAACAGACAGGAATTCCCCAGATTAACAGCCAAAACCTTAGATCTTCTAAGGAGAAATGAACTTAAACCATCCCCCCATCTCTGTTGCTAACTTTCTTCTCCCAAGGATTTTTGTCTTTTACTTCTTATATCTGCTAGTGTTTGAAATAGGATTTTAAGGGTCTGTAACCTCCAGCAGACAGACATAGTGATGCAGCCAAAACATCATGGGGCATGGGGTAGGTGGGTTTACAAACCATGGGGGTTTGGAGCCCTGGGTTTTAGGTCTGGCTCTGTAATCAACTGCTCTTTCACCTTGGGATGCTCATATCTTGCAGGGGGCTTCATGTCGATAGCATGCCAGATGGGGATCTTTTGAACTAACCTCTCTATCAATTTTCCTGGTGAATAATAATCCCAGAATTGCAAAAGCATTAGCTGCCTATACTAAGAAACTGACCCGAAAGTATCTATATGTATAAGTATATGATATATCTATGCATATATGTCATGAATAATGCAAACAGAAGAGGGTCCTTTGGGTCCATGAAACTAGTTCTATCTTGTATAAATCCATCCTAACTCCCAGATTTTTATGACAATATAAAAAGCATCCATTTAGTGAGTACCTAATATACACCAGGGAGATGTATATAATTTTACCTAGTTTTCACAACAAGCACAAAGACAGGCATTATTATCTCCTTGTCACAGTTGAGTGAATTAAATTTTAAGTTAAACGACTCGATCAAGCTCACATCACCAGCAGGAGGCTATGCTGGAAAACTAACCCTTATTTATCTCTGACTTCAAGGTCATGTTCTCTTCACCATACCATCTGCCTCCTGAAAAAAGGGCAGGGATGAACCATCTCCCACTCTTAGCATGTAGGGGGTATGTTCTTTTTGGTTACTGGGAAATAAACAAAACCAATATTGTTTCATCCCTTTTTTAAAGGAATTATTCTACCAGCAAAGGAATATTAATTTCTCCTTTTTTAAAATGAGCAGCAGTTTAAAATGTGGTATCTTTCTTAAAGTATTAAAGACAAATGAAAGGTCTCTAAGATGAACAGTGTCAGCCACATCCAGAGTGAACAATGATAACACAAAGACAAAAAGAAGCAATAAAGAAAGCTAAGCCCTTTAATGTGGAGACCCTCAACCTAACTGCTCCCAGCTCCTAGGACACAAGTGTCACCTGGACACAGTGTCACCATCCCCAGTCACTGGGAGAAGGGAGCATCTGTGCAAATTCCAGAGCGTGACCTCTTTAGTTCCTTTCTTTGCCCACACCAGCCCCTTGTCTAAGGAGGATTTGTGTTCACATCTTTCCATTTAGATACCAATTCACATTTTACAGATGAGGGGGTAGGGTCACTTAAAATCAGAGCTGTTAAGTGACCTCCTTGGTACCCTACAGCTAGTGAGTGGAAAGGCCAGGATTAAAACAAGATGAAGTGAAGCTTCAGAAACATTGATTATAGGAGCAAGAACACACAGTCTGCATAGTTTCTCAAATTAGTCTTTCTTCCTTAGGGTGTGTGGGGAGTCCCTATGAAAATGCTGGCCTGGGCGTGGGGAGACATGCCTTACTCGATGATGTGGGCCCACAGCTTCACTCAGTGCTCCCGCGCCCACACCCCCACTGTCCTGACATCAACACAGATGCTATAGCACAAAGGATTCAGTGCACATCTACCCCGACACTGATCAGAAAGCCCGAACCTTCGTGCTGTTGCCGAACCACCAGAAGTAGGTGAGGGTCCCCAGCTGGCTGGGCCACACGACCGCGCTCACGTTGACCTCTTTGTTTCTTATGGCAACAAATGGAACTCGGAGATGAACGTGCTCCACAGGACCTAAGGGAATGAGAAAAAGAATGTCTGTGTTGATATTCCCGGAATAAACAGATTCTGTCAGACTCTCTTATTCTTAACCTTAACCCCATTACTATCACCTATACTCAAACAAGGATCAAACTTATGACCAGTGGGATGCATATATGTGTGTGTGTGTGTGTGTGTGTGTGAGAGAGTGTGTGCTCTTGAAATGGAGCATTGCACATCACAGGGAACTCAAATCAGGCTTCAGAGCTTTTGAGTGACATCTCAATTTAATTTACATCTGCTGGGCCCAACCAGGAATAGTTAGGAGGCACCAAGCCAAGGGCAAAACTGGTTTACCAGACACTTAGCCAATAAGTAGGAAGATAAACAGCAGGCTCGCGTTTCTGATGATTAGCCTGTCCTGTGATCTGAGGTCAGTGCATTTTATGGGGGCCCCTTCCATTATCCTCCATCGCTAATGGGCTCATCCCTTCCATACCTGGCCATGGTGCCTCTCCTATGCAATATGCAGTGGGTGTGATTGGGGGGCAGGCAAGGCTATTTTATAAAAAAAGATGATTATCTCTCTAGGTTGAGGGAGAAGTGTAGGGTAAGGTAAAAGTATCAGGCTTTTCTGCCCTCCCACCATTAGGATAGATAACAGAACCCTGCGGTCCCAAATGCATGCCTGATGGCGGGCACCTGGAGTAGGGTGTGGGCATAGGTAGACGGGATTCACCTGGGCTAAGACTGGGCTTTTAAGGGTGGCATCACGGAGACACCAGCAGAAGCAGAGAAGCAGAAGAAAAACTGAGAGAGCAAAGCAGCAGAGACCGCCAGAGAACGCCAGAGAGCCCAGAAAGAGTAAAGATTTGCTGGGGGTTGGGAGGCCTCCCAGCCCCCCTACCTGCCATGTACCTGGTAAATCCCAATAAAAGCTTGCAAAAGCCACTGAGGCTTCCAGAACTCTCTTCTCGTTTATCCAGTCTGCTGGATCAGAAAACCTGTCCTGTGTCCATTCCTTCCTGCCTTACAAGAAGCCAATGCCAGGTTCCCAAGTAATAAATAAGCTACTTGCAAAAATGGCTACCAAACAGCTTTTTTCAGAAAACAGACATAAGCGGCATCAAGCTTTAAACTAGCAAGTAAGAGAAGATACATGAATGCACCCTCTGCATAATAAAGGAGGATTTTAATTTAATTCATTTCCAAAATAAAATCCGAAGATGAAAATGCAGATGAAAAACGATCATGTGTCCACGTGGCATTTGTGGGGTGGGCAGGCTGCTCTTCAGCACTCTGCAGGATTTTTTTCCTCATCTCCTGCCCTTCTATTTTCCGTTTCATTCCCCCCATCCTGTTCTCCTTCCTCCCTTTTCCCTTCTCCCTTCCTTGTGTCCATCCTACTTAACCAAGTCCAATTAAAATATTCTAATTATCTGTTCACACTATGTCAGAGCCTATTTTCCTGGTTTCCACTAAGATAGTTTTGATGAGCAAAAATGATTGAAGGTCACATTGCAGCAAGGACATCTCTTCAGCCTGTGGACCTTGAGTTCTCCTCAAGGTGGGTTATTTTCAGGCCACCCTGCCTTTACTATCGCATCTGTGGAAAGAAATCTGGTAGTGAGTCAATTGAAAAGGAAGAAAACAGTCAGATGCTTCTTATTTCACGCTCATAATTTAGCTGAATGATCTTTTCCTCGATCTTATACAGTCGCTGCCCCAAAAATAAAGGGCAACACTTGCCCTGGCTGTGCATGGTGCCAAGAACATATGAAAGAGATGTGCAGATGACAGAAGGGCCCTTGGTTATGGGTTGGCACTATTCCTACTCCCATCACTGCTGCCACCAGACCGGCATTGCTTCTGTGTATCAGTGGGTCTCTCAAAGACACCCAGGATTCTTCTGGGTCCCACTGGGCACATCCAAGTCATGGGTAAATGTGTACTGAGGGGCAAGGTGTTTGGAGAGGGACAGGTGTTGGGTGAGGAGACTGGCCAGGTCTGCTCACCACTGAGCAGACTACTTTCCTGAACAATCAATGAGTGTGCAAGCATTTGTGCATCTACAGCCTGAAATCTATCATCTTCCTACGGCTCTCTGAGCTGACCCCAGACAGCTGGCCCCTCAAGATTTCTTGAAGAAAATAAAGTCAGCCTTGTCTCAGATACACATTTGTCTGAAGGCTGTATTATATTCAAGAAGGAAAAATAGAAGGAAGTCTGTTTAAGTATTTTTGTATGGTTTGATTGCTGGTGGGAGTAAAAAAAAAAAAAACCTTAGGTGTGATAAGATATTGGCTATTTTCACTGCTTTATTTACTCACTTGTACTTTACCTCTTAGTGATTTATCTCTCTTTGTGGTTAGTTTTTACTGATCAATGCAGTAGGGACTGAGGCTGTGGGAAGTGGTCCCTGGGCAGCCCAAGTACTAGACAGGAGATGAGAAACCTGTTTCTTACATTAATGCCTCAAAGTCTTTCGCCAAGTTCAGATGCTAAACTCTCACTCTTCCTTTGCTGGAAAAGGCCCCCTTTTTAACCCTGAAATCATGGTTCCTGTTCTTACAGGAAAATGATCTGAAGACCATCCAACTGAGCAGCCCACAGGAACCCTTGCTTTTCCACAGTCAGGCAGTGAGGTTGCTGTGGCTCATGGTCCTGGAAATTCCTCTCAATTTTCTGTCACTCAGCAGACTTGGCTCAGCCAGACTCACATGGTTGGGTGTATGGATGCTCAAGAAGAGAAAAGCAGACCTGTGTTTCCCTAGACTCAAGTCAAATACCAAAGGATGAGCACCGCAAACACAGTCACATTTATTCCAGCTGCAGGACAAGCATGCTTGGGTAAAAGCCATGCAAGGAGCTTATAGGCAGAGCATCAGAGCCACAAGCTCTGGGCTTCAATCTAGAGACAGTTCATGGATGAAGAAGAGAAGAGAGCTGAGGGATTCAGGTGGAATGGCAAACTTAAAATCCACACTGTCAGATAGTACTCTTTTTGATCAAAATCAAATAATCTGTGTGAGATTGGTTATTATGGGCGGCTAACAACTACTTTTGTTAGCTAATGGCCCAAGGTGAGGCCAAGAGCAGTTTCCACTATAATAACTGTCTGGTAAATGCAGCCATGATTGATTTGGAGGGAATTATGAGGACGATAAAAGTTTCAAGGAACATTTCCTCCTTCATGCACATAACCCGCAGTATAAATCTGTTCCTTGCTGTTGTGTTTTTTTGCCACTATGATGCATTCATCTTAGTGTCCTGCAGGCAAAGCCCACTGTTGGCAGAATTAGGAACACGGGTGGGACAAGTCCTCAGAATAGAAGGAAGTGATTTTTTTCTGTTTTCAGTTTCAAATGTAACAGAAGTGTCTGGCAAAAAGTTAATGGGAAGTACTGAGTAATTACTTTAACAGCTACCATTCATATGTGCCAAGATGGGTGCTAAGCAGAATTTTGCACGCTGTGCAGAAAAATATTAACATGGACCTGAAATTGCCTTTCTTAGAAAGCCCTGTGTGTGGCTGGCTGTGGTTGCATCTGGGAACTTGGCATCCAGCAGTGTTTCCTGTTCTCAGTGAACTGGTCAGAGTGGCTCACTCCAGCTAGACAGCTTTTGCCAACAGTGTGGTTTATTCTGAACACCTGCTTTCCTCTTGGACTTTTAGTATCTGCTAATTGAGGATGCTTAGGTAACCAGTCCTTAACCAAGGCCATGGCAGTCAGTGTCCAGTTAGCACCTCTGGTAGACAGTTCTTCGCATGTGTGTTGCAACTCATGGTTGGAGGAACTGAGCAAATCCCATGTGACTCCCTGGGGAGAAGACTCTTGCAAGCTCTGCCTGATTTCTTCTGACAGGGTCCTATGCACAGGCAGGATCCTTTGCTGATCCTGCCCTGTGTCCTTCATGTAATAAATCATAGCTGTAAGTACAAATATGCTGTGAGTCTTTCAGGGCAATACCTGCCTGGTGGTGGCCCTGAGGATCCCTCAAACATACATACTCCATTTCATTCTCATAGTCTCCCTATAATCCAAGTATTAAAGATGAGGAATCAAGGCTTATAAAGGCTAAGGAAACTGACAGTATTAGACATTTAACAAAGTTTGATGAGAATTCCAACATGGGTCTCCTTTGATCTAAATCCTGGGATCATGAACAGCCTGCACAGCTGGGCTTGTGACCTGGTGCTTCTGGCACAGCATAATTTTAGTTGGTGCATTATCACCATTTGGGACATTTAATGGTGACCCATTTCTATCAAAACCTCCCCTTCCCAACCTAAAATAAACTCTGCAAAAAACAAGACAATATCTATATTCTTGCCTTCCCACTGCCAAGCAGAGTGCCTGAAATATATTAAAAATTCAACAGATATTTATTGACTAAATTAATTAATATTTGTGTGTTTCATTTTTCTTTCCAATTTATTGTTAGAAAAGCCTGGTGATGCCAGGCAGTACTTAGAATTAAGCCATTTTAAGGGCCTCCCCTGGTGGCGCAGCAGTTGAGCGCTGGGCTGCAAAGCTGCCTGCAGCCTCTGCAGCGCCGGTTCGAGCCCCAGCCCTCAGGCGAGGGTCCCACATGGCGCTCAGACCTCTCCTGCCACCCGCTGCTTCCCTCAGCAGCGTATTTCATCAGTCTGCCTGTTCTCTTCCCCACTCTGGATCTGGTGAATTTTCTCTCCCTCCCGCACTTCTGACTGCACCCAGTGCTTGTATAAATAAATAAACAAATCTAAAAAAAATAGAATTAAGCCATTTTAAAATCAGAGTTTG
The DNA here is from genome assembly GCF_964194135.1 of Talpa europaea. Lineage (NCBI taxonomy): Eukaryota > Metazoa > Chordata > Mammalia > Eulipotyphla > Talpidae > Talpa > Talpa europaea. The sequence goes on from NC_140077.1 coordinate 17,021,719, forward strand.
AAGACCCAGAGATGACACAGTTTAGAGCATGCTCACACAGCCTGGCCTTGTTACAGATTCACTGACCCACAGCTCACGCTCAGTCATGCACTGCCTTTGTCAACCCTATCATGGTGATCCTTCTGCTTCGACTGTGACCAGAGAGCCTAGGGAACTAGCTTACTGTTTACTAGGGATTGCAAGTGTGGATGATTTACATAGTCAAATTTGTATGTGATTAATTTAGTACATATAATGTAGTGGACTTTTTATCATCACCTAGTTAATAGAAAGGTGTCCTTTGTATTCACTAAGATTCTTTCCAAACATAATTTCCACCATAGGCAGCATATTACCCAAAACCTTGTGGAGAATGTAAGGACCAGAGAAGCCTCAGACTCATGGGCATCACTAATAAAGGAAACCAATACTAACCCATAACCTCATTTCCTTGACCCAACATTCTACAATCTTAGTATTACATTTCAATTTCTCCCAACTCAAATCTCTGGGTAGCAAATACACAAAATGCATTTACTATATATACAATATTTTAGGATCTCGGTTGTTTAGGCTTGTGCAAGCAAAATCCATGAGCAATGAAATATACCATAAGACAAAAAGAAAAGCATTTTGGACAAGTCTTAGAACTATTTACAACAGGAGTGAACTTAGATGTAAGAATTAAGTTATTTTGTGTGTTCATGTTGACATTTAAAAAATTCTAAACTGTATTTCTTTAACCCTCCTTTGGTTCTTCCAACGGAGGTAACAATTTATCCTTATTTGTGCCTTTTCACTCACAGTCACTCGAAACGAGCCCGACACTGTGAAGCAGATGGGTTTCCTCCGCTTGTATTTTTAGGCATCATATAAGCAAAGGGAAGGCTTTTTACCTGAAAGTGCCTGCATGCACACTCTTAATCAGATCAGAGAGGAACTGAAAAGGAGAGTCTGATGGTAATTTTATCCAGACTTTCAAAATAATCCATCTACTTCAATATCACAGAACTCCGGAACAGATAACCACACATTTCAGCTCTTGAGCTGAGCCATCACTTGTGGCAGCGGTCACACAAAGTCCAACCTCAGTCTGAATCCCCAGAATTCAGGGCAGAAGGAGTTAGTCAACTGGGGGGAAGGAAGGCAGGGGCTGCTTGTGCTACTTACAGACCACGTGCAGGAAGAGGACGGCGGTGTCAGAGCCCAGGTTGTTCTCTGCGTAGGCAGTCACCTGGAAGATGCCCGCGCTCTTGTATACGTGCTTGATGCCCTCCTCGATGGGGCTGAAGTTGGCATAGGATACCGCAATCCCATCCCCGAAGTCAAGCTGGATATTTGTCCTTTGGAGATCACCCTGAAAAGGGGAAAACAATGGGTCAGGGCCCCTTTCCACAGTCCAGCCTGACTCCCATCTGATCCTTTGGCCTTTGCTTCCAGCATCCCTTTCTAAAGGCCTATGGTCTCCTTCAGAGGCCACAACACCCTTATCACAGAGATTCCTCTCTGAGATCCACAGGGAACTCTGGGAAAACACTGTGGAACTGTGGTCCCTGATGCCCTGCTAGGAGCGGTCTGAGTTAGCAGCACTGGTGATAGTGGATAAGGCAGGGCCTTTGTGATGCTGAACTGGGAAAGCCCAGCACTTGCCTGGCTCCCTCAAACATGTGGTTTAATTATTCTTCTATGTCAGAATAATAACAACAGCAATCAGAATAACAGCCAACACTTATAAAGTTTCTTTTCAGTTCCAATCCATTAATCCTTTCACAAGTCTATAATGAAGAAAAGTATCACTGTCCTCATTTTACAAATGGGACAAAAGTAAATTAATTAGAGCAAAAAAATTAATCAAGTCTCAAAGCTAGTAGTAAAAGAGCCAGGTTTTGAACCCAGTCTGCTTTCAGCCCCAATGCTCAAATGCCATGCCACAATCATAATTGTTCCCATATTTCATATTTACTGTTGTGTTCCAATACTATGCTAATCATAAACCATACATTATATAATGCCGAATTCAAAATAACTCTGAGATAGGGTAACCATTCCATTTTGACAGATAAATTCAGCATAGCAGCCAAAGTTACATGTGTGCTCTTGATCTTAGGCTCCCTAAACCTACCTATGCCTCCTCCCCTGAAACATTTTCTGAGCATCCCAGCTCATGGATCACTGTACCCTGGAAGATCATGATGCCCTGAGTGCTGCCTGGTGATGCCAGTGATTCAGAGGGATGCATCTTCTGAAGGGCTGACCTTCACTTCTTTCCATAGCCCACCCCAACTGTTGGGTCAAAACTTTGGATAAAATCAATTGAAACTGATCACAAAACCAGGATTCCAGATTCAAAAGAAAGAACCATATCTCTCTTTATATATAAAGAGGATAGAAGGAATCAAGAGAAATCCAGCATTTTAGAAGTATGAGCCAGTCCTTCTGCCCAGGAAATGTGCATTGAACACAGTTTCACTTTCTGTGTCTTCACCTATGACAACACAGATGTGAGTGAAATATTGATAGGTGCTCCCTTGCTTCTCACACAATGTCAACTACCCTTGAGTTTATGAATATAAATTAAAGTGGAAATGAACTAGAGGCAATTCAAATGGATAAGATCATGGCTCTTCACATACATTCAAGAGAGGGTTTTTATAGCTCTGGTCCTGGAAACTCCCTAGTGGAAATGTGATAATGACCTCCTGTGCATCTTAAAGCCCTTTAATACAAGAGCCCAGTGTGGGTGCAGGCTGAAGAATCTGTCAACCCTGGATAAGGAACCTTCACCGTCTTGGCCAGTGTGGGCCCAACTTTAAAGGTTTCTGAAGTGTTCACACTTGGTGAAAAAATTATTCCTGACCTGCTTTGGTCTCTTTCCAAGATCTCAAGAGCACAGAGCAATTTGCATATAAATTTGAGATTTTTGTAAGTCAGGCAAGCTTTCTTGCCCTACCACCTCAGCAAGGAGTGTGTGAAAACCTCCCTGGTTTGGGAAGAGATGAAACACCTCATCGAGGGGCAGGAGGCATACAACAATCATTTCCACGCTGGATTGATGGCTGCAGTCTGATTTCACTGCCCAGGCCACAGAAAACACTAAATAGTGAACCAACAGACCAGCCAGCTGATGGAAAAGCAACTCAGATGGCAGTTTTTATAAAGATAAATTTAAAGGCTGTTGATGATCTTGTCTCACCCTTTTATTCATACTTTCTAGGCCCTTCGGAAGTCTTTTCTAAACAGTGGGGTAAGGACTAGAGATAAGCAAATAAGTCTCCCTAAAGCCACAGATACAATGTGAATTCCCCTCTGCCAAAGTTTACAGTGTTGGAATTATGGTGATAACGTTCCCTCAACAAAACAAACCCTAATGGGGGCTTTCAAAGAATATATCTAAACCTACATCTGTGCAGAGAGGCAAGTGAGTCCCCTACACAGCTGAAGTCTGTATTGTGGGATGAAAGAGACAGGACACACCCAAGCATGCTTTTCCTTCCCTTCGTCCCTTTAATTTCCATCCAGAGGCCTTAGCTTCTCACCACTCGCTGCTGAGTGGGTGCTGACTTCAGACACCAGGCCAGCACCTACCTCCTCCATGAGGATGATGAAGGTGGCGTTGTGCCCCTGCTCGGCCACCAGGCGTCCGTCAGTGGTCACCACGTGGAGGCCCCGAGGGGCTTTCCCAGGGCACATCTGGGCCTTGGCGGTGTACTTCTCCCTCAGCCCATCCGTGCAGTTGTTGGACACGATCCGCCGGTACCTGAGGAGCATTGACAGTTGTCATTGGCGTGGTCTGTGCCGTGTTGTGTGTGTTAGAAAAATGCAAGCGAGCAAGAGTGAGACATATTTCATGCAGCTGCTCCTAAGAACTGAGTGTCCGAGAAGACAGCCATTTAGGAGCTGAACAAATGTGGAAGGACCGCTATCCCTCCATCGGAGGACGAGCAGCTCTTTAAACATTATTATTGATCCTACCTGGTGAGCCACGGATCAGATCAGTGTCTAAACCAGCCAAGAAAAATCAATGTCTGACTCACACACAAGAGAGGAGGAGGCCAACCCACAGGGCTGAGAAAGCAAGAAAAGCTGGTGATTCGGTTTGTGAGGGAGGGACCTGTTTTAATTTCCTGGAGGCTGCTCTCGCAAAGCAGCTAGAAGATCCGACTTGCAGCTGATTAATGAAAAAGGTTCTTCCTGTCTTCTCTCCACCCTCAGGATATCGTTCTATTCTATCCCCTAATACCTAATAATCCTTTCTCAAGAGTCACTAGATTATTTCATAGCATATTTTTACTCCTTGCTAATATTTCATTTTCCATTCAACACAAATGCCAGATTAAAAGTACAAGTTTGCGATTCTTATTCAATCCCACTGAGGTAAAATTACCTCAGAGAAGAAGGTAGCATGGGAAAACCTTCCCACAAAGCCCTGTGGCCTTCTGGGACAAGGGCATCCTTGCAGAGAGTAGCCCCATTCTCTCACTTTGCCCTCAACTCCCACAAGTGAGGTCAAGCCAAACCCCTGTCCACAGCCCTGACCTGCATGGTACATTGTATCAGGTGTATCACTCTTCAAGGCTACACTGAAATTGGTGTTCTGGTGGACACACATAAAATGTACCACCACCACCATCATCACATTGTATCTTCTTTAACCTTTCAGAGATAATCAACCAAAGAGCCCATCCTCATTGCCTTCTTCTGATGGCCCTCCACTCTACCTGATATTTCCCTTGGGTACCCCAGTTTCGGAACCATCAGCCCATCCACAGATCTCAGAATACTATGTTAAACAAATGGTCTCTTTTGTTAATGACACAGAGGGAGATTAGAATTATTCCTGAGTGTGCATGTGTGTATCACTTTTAATTGACAGCTGAGCTCCTAATGGGTCTAGAGCTGTGCTGTCCAATATGGTAGACACTCTACAAGTGGCTATTGAGCACTTAAAACATGATTAGTGTTGCATGTTGAAACAGTAGTATTTTGGACATATTAGATTAAGCATAATGTATTATTAAAATCAATTTCATATTTTCTTTCTTACTTTTTTAATGTGGCTACTAGAAAATGTTAAAGTATGTACATACTTCACGTTATAATTCTTTTCATGAGCACTGATCTAGATAATCAAATTTTTAGAATCAACATGCACTTCTTGTTGGCCTTTGTCATTTACAACACATTCTATTCATTTTTATTTATGTTAAATATTTTATCTGGTACCATATCCTAATGTCAACTTGACACCATCAACTCTTCAACCTCAACTGGCCAGATGATCGGTGACTATCAAGCAACCTAGAGCTATGTATAGACATTTTAGTGAATAAAAAAATAAACAGATTTTCCTTTTTATCTTCCTGATTTATTTGGTTGACTATTTGGGGTTTTAGTTCACTGAGTTGCTTAAAATTTGGTCCACCTAACATATCTCGTGATCATATGAGCTGTCCTGATAGAGTTCTCTTCCAATTATGTCCAAGGTGTGTTCTTGCTGGGAAATTGGAGGCCCAATTGATCATATATGCCCTTTATAGTCCTCTTCCTCAAATTTCATAGCACTTTGTCCTCTGATACCACATTCCTTTAAGTTTACGTTGCTAGATCTTATAGTTTGAATAGCTTAGATCCCTCAAATTAGACAATGGCAATACAATAACACCAAAAGCTCCTAAGCCCCTGCTCAGAGCCTAAGACAGCCCCCAATAGTTAACAGTTGGCTGAAATAGTTAATAGTTGATCATTGGCTGAAAAAGCATGTTTTCAGAGTAGCTTAGGATACACAAGACATCTCTGTCATCATTTTTGTCTGTTCATTTATTTCCTGTCAACACTAGATGAGGAAACAGTGTCTACCCCTATTTTATAACCAAGAAAGTGAGGTGAGAATACTGAGATGATGAGTAATATGACTGAGATGATAGAAAACCCACCAGAAGCACTGAGGCTGCCTTTAGAGCACATCAGTTTCTCATTATTCAAATAGTTCCATGACATCATGTAGGAACTTGTTAGAAATTAAAAATCTCACCCCCTCATCTTCCAAATAAGAAACTATATTTTATTTTTAATAAGTTTATCTTTTAAATTTGTTTTCAAAGATTTATTTATTTTTGTGTAGAACTGGGGTGTAGTCCAGAGGTGCGGGGGGTAAGAGGATTCACCAGAGACAGAGTGGGAAGCAGAACAATGCTGAGGAGAGCAGCGGGCAACACAGGAATGGTCTGCTGTGCCATGTGGGTCAGCTTCCTGGCCAGAATAGAATTCATGCTGTCAAGATAATAGCACTGAGACTTAACCCCTAGGCCACCAGGGAGGTCCCAGAAACTACATTTTAATAAGATCCCTAGATGATTCATGACACATTAAAATTTGAAAAGGGTTGCCATAGACCATGAACCCACTTTCCAAATCTATTATATGCCATAGAGATGGCAAAGGGAAGGAGAAACAAGTCCTGGAGGAATTTTTTAAGCATCTGCTAGGGTAACCAGTAAGTGAAAAAAAGAGAGCAACATAAGCACAATTTGACTTCCTCATTTCAGGAATTCCTAGGACAAGACTTTTGAGTTCTCACTTTTAAGTGTTCAGGGTTGCTCTGTAGAGCTTCAGTTCATCTGTCAGGAGAGAGCACTAGCCTGAGCTAGAGAGCGGGGAGCAATAGCCTGAGCCACTTGTGCTAACTCAATCCCCTCAGGGCCCAGAAAATAAGGTGGTATCTCTTTCCAGATAATAAGACCTGACCAAAACAATAGCTATGGCTTGTCAGAAGCAAGTAGCCAAAGGTATTAAAATCCATGTTCCCACTCTCAGTTAAAGAACTCTTTAGTTTTCTGCAGAAGTCACTTCTTATCAATAAGCTCTATCGACATTCCATGTTGCTTCAAAGGTGATGTACTCTCTCTGATCCCAACTTAGGGAACCAAGAAAATACTGAGTGGAGTTTCAAGGGCTTCACTTACCCAGTGCTGTTAAGATAGCTCTGACCAAGGCTGCAGTCCTTTGAGGGTGATGCTGGATTATACCAGAAAGCTGGGACACACTGGCTTTCTCCATGTCTCTCGTAGCCATAGTCACTGTCCAGAAAATGAATATTGCATTTTGCTAAAATGCACAAATGCTAAGCTATCCCAGACATACATACACATCCCTAGAGCCATCAAAAAAGCTAAAATGCATTCACTGAAATATTCCCAGTGAGGGCAAACGTTCATACCGGAATATGGATTCTGAGATTCAGAAATAATCGCAAGTCATCTGGAATCCTGTCTCTAGACTAGAGGGTTATTAACAAAAGATTCTAGGTTAAGAAAGATATATCGGTTTTCTGACTTGCGAAGGATGTGGGGGGTACTATAAGCTTACAAGCATATTTTTGGTCACAGTTGAATTACTGACATGAGTAGATGACAATAAAATGACATTTTTTAAAGATTTATTCATTTATACAACTGGGGTACAGGCCAGAGGTGTGGGAGGGCAAGAGAATTCACCAGAGACAGATCGGGAGCAGAACAGATACACCGACTGAAAACACTGCTGAGGGGAGCAGCGGGCAAGACATGAGAGGTCTGCCACGCCATGTGGGTATCTCCCTGGCCGGCTGGGAATTGAACGTGCGCTGCAGAGTCTCCAGACAGCTCCACAGCACTGTGCTCAATAAAATGACTTTAAAAGTCAAGATACATTTCTGTGATAAAAAACACACTGTGTTGTTAGATATTCATTTCATACATTTTCCTGCACATTTTATATATATATATATATATATATATATATATATATATATATATATATTTGCACTCACATATATACATAGTCATTCAAACTCCTCCCAACTACCCCAATTTCCCTAAAACAAATAAACAAGCAAAAAAAAATCAACTTCCTTTTCCATAAAATTCTAGACAAAATAAAATGAAAGTCAAGATGCATTCCCTTCTACTTTCCTTCCCATTACAAAATGAATTAACAGAGTAGTGTAGGAGAGGAAGCCTCACAGCTGAAATGCGAGTGCAATGTCCTTTCTTCTTCAAGTTTGATAAGGCTCCCAGATGAGTAAATGTCAGGGTAGAAAAAGAGCAATCAAGTAGGTAAATGGGATTATTGCTCTTATAGCCAACCAGAGGCCGTGAAGAGTGGCTTCACTTGGCAGGAGAATTCACGCTTATAAATTAAACATTCAGAGGTGTCCCGAAGCCCACAAACTGGGCAGAACAATCTGGACATTCGAATAATGAGGCAATGAGTGTTACTGAAACATAAAACAGCAAGGGAAAGAACTCTCTTAGATCCTATCTCTCCTTTCTTTTATTGCTCTCATATTTTTTGAGCCAAGACTTCATTAAAGTCCAATGAAATTTAAGGCAAATTATCTAGGCATGTCAATAGAAAAGGGATGAAAGGAAGCTAGGGAGAAAAGCTGAATCCCACATTTATGAATGATAACACATAAGTGCCCTGCAACGAATCCTCTCCTCAAGGGCCTTTTGGAGAGAAGGATATGACATACATTAAATACAACAAAAGGGAAGGAGCAAAACATTAACAGTAAAGTTAAGAAATCCCAAATGATTCAAGATTATCTTCTTTGACCCCACCCTACAATCTCAACATTTTCCTCCACACCAGACACATAACTGAATATTCCAGGCCAATCTTTCAACCTTCCTGATCCCTAAATATGTTATGCCCCTGGCTCAAAACTTTCTACCCTTTTCTGTGTTTGTAGTTCCCTCATCATCCTTCTGCAATATGTAGGTCAGATGAAGCCATCCCTGGCTCCACAGACAAAATTACTGTGGCCCTCCCCACATTGATTGAGGCTGTGAAAGAACAGAGACCATTTCTTTGCCATCATTTACCAAAAGGAGTCTAGAACAGGACCCAACACACTGCAGGTGTTGGATAAATATTTAGCAGGTGATGATACTCCAATTACATTTTAAAACCATCACATTAATTATTCCATTGCATTTGGTCTATTTCTTCAGGGAGACTGTGAGCCCACAGTGGACATTCTAGTGGGGACTGAAGAGAGCATTACAAGTGCTCAGCCTGGGGGCTGAGTGTGAACTAGGATCCTTGCAATCATGACATGGAAGGTGGAATCCAAGACCAGTCTTTTTTTTTTTTTTTTTAAGATTTATTTATTTGTTTGTTTATTTGTTTATCCAAGCACTGGGTACAGTCAGAAGCGCAGGAGGGTGAGAGAATTCACCAGAGCCAGAGCGGGGAGCAGAGCAGGCAGAAGGACCGAAGTACACTGCTGAGGGGAGCAGCGGGCGGCAGGAGAGGTCTGCACGCCATGTGGGACCCTCCTCCGGTGGCCGGGGAGCAGCCGGGGATCGAACCGGCTCTGCAGAGGCTGCGGGCAGCTTCGCAACCCAGCGCTCAACCACTGCGCCATCGGGGAGGCCCCCAAGACCATTCTTGATGGGAGTCACACTTAAATGAAATTGGAAGAAAAGGAGGGACAAGTCTGAAAATAAATCTTTTGCCAAGTCTTGATCAAAGACTGCGTATCTCCCAGCCTGAGAATTCATGGAGACACGGTGTGGTGCCAGCATGAAACAACTCTTGTGAACCAACTTAAAACTTCAGGAACTTTAGAAGCTAATTAATGGCTGTTCAACACAGCCATTATTAAAAATTAAGTTATGGACATTTCATTTAAATAAGTTACATTTAAAAGGAAATACGCACTCAAAATGAAAATTTCGAATCATTTTACTGCACATTACTACTATATGTAACATAAAGTAATTTGTATTATGTTGTGTATTAAATGTTACACTATATCATCATACTACCTATGCATTTGAGGTTATTTACATATAGGTATGCATATGGTGGAATACTATACTCACATTGGACTACTTCTGCATTCACTGATGGCAACTTGGTAGTATAAAATTAGACATGGTGGGAAGATTTACAGCAACCAGCAAATGCTACTAATCAGGGCTTACATATTTATTTGTTTGTTCCCAGGAAGCCAGTAGTTAAATATTTACTAGCACAGTCATGAATATCTGACTTCCAAACATTGTTTATCTGTAGAAATATCTGGGATGTTGTTTGTCTACACTACTGCTAGAAAATTTCCTGATTGCTTTTTTAAGATAACGCTTGAATTTTCTGCTAACTTTAATAAATATTAGTAATCTTGGAAGGAAGGGTGCTCTCCTAAGCTTTGAAAAGGAGATAAATGTCTCAATATTCTTTTCTATGTAGCCATCGTTAGCAGTTCTATTCAGCTGTGTTTCCTGTTGGCAAAGCAATAATTTTAAAAAAGTGCATCAGTCACACATGTTGATTTGCCCCAAAGAGGAAAAAGAACTACATTTATATTTAATGTCATTAGCAGAAACACCATTGGTTGTCCCTACGTTGTGGACTTCCCATTAACTTTTGCTAAATGTATATTAGAATCTCTTATACTGCCCAACCTCCATCCCAGCTCTGGAGTTTGCATGATTTAGACAGACAGTTCTAGTTGTTGCTCCAGCTTCCTAGGGGGAAGACAATTGTCTGCTGAAGTATGAAGTTTGGAGAGAATGTTCAAGAAAGTTTTATTTCCCTCAGGGAAGTAGGCAGTTTCTTCAAACACACAGTTTACTTCAAGAAATATCTCCTCTATGTCTTCCTTACAAGGCTTTAGATCTTCTAAAAGTTTAAGAGAAAGCTTGTTCAATCTCAAAAATCTGTATGTCCTCCAAATCCTATCCAGAGAGAAGCTTTAGATGATTTAAAGAAGAAACCAATACAGCAACTTCATAAATCAAAAAGTTACTTCATGGAAAAACAGGACGGCTCACTGGAATAATTTGAGTCTAATCCTTCAGTTGGTAGAGTGGTGCCCTAGAGTAAGCATGAGGCTGGGGCATTGATGAGGCTGTTAGGTTAAAACATCAACATATATGCAAAAAGCACACATTACTGACAGCTCTGGTTGGAAGTGTAACACTTGTGAAAACCAGCAGTGTTCTAAAGTAAACATCGGTGAGTCTATAAAACCTATCTTCTTTAAGAAGCAGAGGACACATGTGGAAATGGTGAATCCTGGCTGCACTCACTCCTTGATGGAGCTGGAAGGGATCATGCTTAGCGAAATAAGCCAGAAAGAAAAAGAAAAATACCGGATGATCTCACTCATAGCAGGAATCTAGAAGACTTAAATAAGGGACCAGGAAAAAGAATAACCATAAGAAAGAAAAAAAATCAAAATCAACAAACAACTATGAACCAGAGACACACTTTGGGGGGGGGGCAGGGTAAGTAGGGATTGGGGTCAAAATCAAGGGGCTGCAATTGTGTGGGGAATATAAAAATAAAAAATAAATTTTTAAAAAAACCTCCTCCAAAAAAAAAAAAAAAAAAAAAAACCAGTTCCCTGGACCAATCACCCGATCAAATGAAGACAATCTGATTGGCTTAGGGAAAAAACTCCATGGAATATGGAATGTGCATGATAAAGAAATTTCAGATTCCTCAGCTAGAAACACTTCCTGGGAGGAGGGACCACAGAAAAGAAGACAAGGTTATGAAACTATTGTCACAGACTTCTTTTTAATATGAGGTATGGCTAGTATAAAAGCAAACATATAATACATTAAATATATATCTAATAATTTAATTTATATTACATTAAATATATATATATCCCTCCCAGATTCTGTAAAGTCTCCTTGAATACCATATCATACACCCACTACAATTCATGTACCAGTCGTCAGTGATCAAAAGTCCTTCATTTGGAATTGCTTAGGAGGTGTGCACCTGTACTTCTGAATCATATACAGTGTTGTTAACATACATTACTTTAAATAAAAAAATAATAATACAATACCCTTAATGGAACATTCTATATTGACTCTCATCAATAGGGTTAATCTAGGTCATTTGAGGATGAATTTTAATTTTAGATTAACTAAACCTGGGGACCTTATTTCTTCTGAAACACATAGTGAATGTAAAATAATAAAGTCTTGTCCTGCTTGGTTTCTTGAGAAATGGCATGATGTAGGGGGAGAACATGACCTTTAGCTAGATTTGTATTAGAGCTCAGCTCCTTCTCTCCTGGTTATGTGACCTTGGTCAGTTAACTTACATTCCAGATGCTCATTTTCTTCTCACTAAGATGTCATAGTGGTGATGCTAATATTACAGGGTGTTGGGGTCAGGCAGTATACCTACAAATGCAAGTGTGCTAACCAAAGAATACCTTGCAAAGGTCCTCCATCCCCACATACTTAACTTTTAGATGTATTCTGATAGCAGTTTCCAAAGAAGGACGCAGAAATATTTTAAGCAATGTTACCAAATTGAAATAAATGAATAACACCCAAAGGTACAACTTTGAGGAGTATACTCATTTGGATATCTAAGCTCTGGTTTATTTGCTGAAAATACTATGGGGACTATTTAACCCTGGGGTACAAGATTAAAAACAGCAGCAGCAACATCTACCATATGTTGCATGTCTACTGTGTACACCACACTCACACTGATGATGTATATTAATTCATTTATGCCTCCCTAGGAACCAATGAAATACACGTTATATACTTCTACTGTACAACTGAAGAAGTAAAATCACAGAGATTAAGAAAATTTTCAAGGTCAAAAGGTGTAAAAATTAGAGCTGAAAGTTTTTTCCAGACTAAGTCAATGTTAACAGAATTATCGAAAGAAAAATACTTGTTATAATTCTTCCTTTCCAACAAAGAGTTATAGTATATTACAACTAGGAAAGACACAGGAGACAAGGCATGAGTGAGCAAAGGCAGCATGCCTCCATGGAGCTAGTCTGCAGAAGGTCATAAGAAATCCTGCTGTTCACATTCAGAATATTCAGGCTGACATTTGTATGTCATGTGCCATAATTCTGAGTGGCCTGCGGTATACACTGCTGTAACTACTTTGCTGGAATATGGTTAATAATTGAAAATGGTCTTCCCAAGTTTGTTTCCAAAGGGTCAAAGTCATGAGATTGACATCTGGCATTCAAACTTAGATTTCATTTAGTGTATTCCATCTGAATGACTCTCACTGAAGTCAAGCTTCCTAGAGCAAGATTTCAGGGATGAAGAAGAGGTAGGGACAGACATAGAGACCCAGTCATCCTGCAGTTACCAGTTAAAGTCCCAGTTGAAAGTGGAAAACAAAATATGGCCTCCAGCAGAACAAGCTTAAGAAACAGGCTGCATGATATGTGGATGGAAGGGCTGAGGCTGCCATGTAGAGGCAGCTGCTCTGTGCCCATCTGGACTTACTTCTATTATGCAACATCAAGAAAGCTCAAATGCAAGTCTCTCATTGACCTGCCCCTTGCATGTTTGCAGGCTTATGCCTGTGTCCTTAATTTTGTCTTTAAACCTGGAATGGTTGATGAAAATATCTAAATTGAACTTCATCTTTAGAATGTGATGCAGATAAAGTATTCATCTACCTGGGATCAGAGTGGCATATACCCAGTCCCAGAACTGGAAAAGCTTGTTGATTCTTCTGAAAGGAACAATGTGCAGAAACACAGAACAAATATAAAACACTTACTATGGACTAGGCACTGGAGATGCATAGATGAAGATAGCCTAAAATGCCTGCACCGTGACATTTACAGTCTACCTGGCATTTATAGGGCAATCAAAAAACATGATCACTCCATATGTCAATTAATAACAGGATGATATTTTTGGGAGTGCTAGGGTGTCGATGAGATTTGGTGGTCTCAGGTGGTATTTCTGGAAAACTAATATTTTTGCAGAGAAAAGAGTAAATCAGAGGTTCCAGCCATGCTGAGATTTCGAAGAAATCCTTGCACTTCTATTTCCTCTGCTAGGAAAGAGCCTAGTAAAGCAGGTAAAGGAGATACTAGTGTGACTACAAAATGGTGAATAAGAGGGGAAGAGGGAGAAAAGAAGGCACAATGGTAGCAGGCCAATCCCCCTACAATGGGGCAATGCAGAAGATGACTGGATCGTACTTTAAGGGATGGGGGGCATGCAGAAGACCTTGACATGAGGGTGAGGGAAAGGAAAAAATCAAATCTTCTGGGATTTTGACTTCAGGAACCAAGTGGATTAAAGTACGTTTTACTGGAAAATGAGTTGGTGGGCATTCAAAAAGTGTTGATAATTGCTTCTACTACAGGGGATTCAAGAAAGGGTCTGCTTTGGCCACACCAAATTTGAAATCCTTATTAGTAATTTATGTGGAGATGGATGTTGAGTAGACAGATGGACACAAATGTCCCATCCTGGAGGCCAGAGAGGCCAAAGCTAGAGGTTTGGAAACTTGTGAGTCATTGGTTAATAGGTAACATCTGAATTTATCTTTGTGGCTATTATTAGAGGGAGAAAAGATAAGATTATGATATGAGAGCATTTGCAAGGAAGAGCACGGTCGGAGTGAATGTGCTTGGACTGACTGTCCAAAGTAGTAATGCTTTGAGCTCTGCCAGCACCCAGCTCAACTTCTCTGGTCCTTTCCACTCCGCCTGCCAACTGAAAGTTAAATGTCTTCGGGACATGCTTCTCTGCTAGAACAGTGATCTTTCCTGTGAAAATTCTCACTTCTATCCTCCTTCTAGTTAGGCATCTTCTCATCTGGCCCAGGAACTGGGATAGTCAAGTCTGCAGGCCAGGAGATCATCTCCTCCTACCTTTAGGTCATTCCTGCCCCCATGAACTCCACCTTCACTCTCATCCCCACACAGGCAAATATCTGTTTGGGATTAGTAATGAGATGCCAAGGGACTCACCACTCAAAGTCCCAGTCTGCACAGACACAGGGTTCTGACACCACTGTTCCTGAGGACTCTCGGCCCAGGGAGCACTGAGCTCCTGGCTTGCGTTTCTTGAATATCTTCCTTTCTCCCATGACACAGGGCTCCCCCTTAAAAAGAAAGTCCTTAGTGAGAGAGGCATATAAGCATAAATAAGATGAAATGAATCAACTTCTCAATAAGAAGCATGAACCTGTTCATTCTCTTTTGGTTTCTGGAGCAATTTCATTGCCAGCAACCATTCAGGAGCTTCAAGCACATAGGGAGAACCCCACTTAATAACACACAGAAGAACCAGTTGTGAGGCTGGCCTGTCACAACTTTCCACTCAGCCTGTACTATTTACTTTGTCCTACTCTTTCTCCATACCCACAGAGAATACAAATATTTAAATCATCCTCGCTGACCCACAGGCAGTTATACAAGTTGCCCCAATGGCTTCAGCAGAAGTTCTCCTGGCACATTTCTCACATCAGCTTTCCTATAAAACTGAAGTTACCCTAACCAGCTACCTCTCTATGACAAATGACCATCCCCAAGGCCTTATTCCTAGTCAAAGGGAAAGAGAGGAGAAGGTGGTACCAACTGGAGACCCAATGGCTTTGAAGAACACAGAGGTTCCTGTGGACAGTAACAAACATCTTCCGTTGCTGGAGCTCCATACCCTAACTCCTTGCCCTTTGTCTGAGGTCCTGCTCCTGATGTCCTTAGGGCCCTTACTTTAGGCTGACTTGAGAAATGTTCTCATGCTCCCCAGTGGATGGTGAATAATCAACATGTCATCTTAGCTGCTTGTTTCTTCATGAATAGAGCTAAAACCCTAGCTTATAAGTGTCACCTTTGCCCCAGGTAACTCAGTAACCTCAAAGACTAGATCAGAATCCCAGGGGACAAGATGATCCCAAAATATCATCTGCTCCTGTTGGACTTGGGTGTATGGGTTCCTATCCCCCAAGTCGACCATTATCCATCATCCTCAGATGGCATCCTACCTTCCTTCTCCAAATAGGAAGACCCAGATATAACCAAACAGGGCTTCTGGTAGCTCCTGTCCTGGAAGCCAGGACTCCCTACCCATGTGGTCTACCTGGTTGAGCAGGTGCCAGGTCTGATAATCCTCTTTGGTGCAGCGCCGGCTGAAGATGGATTTGTAGTCTACTTTCACCAACTGCCATTCAGAGCGGAGGCTGAAGTGACCAAAAACTCTGAGGTGTTTAGGGAAGGGATGGAAGAACAAAGACAGAAATTGTCATGGTTAGTATCTAATGCACAAAGACTGACAGAGGGGTGAGCTGCAAGCTGGGCTTTACTTAGGCATCCAAAATGAGGCCTTAAAAGGCCATGGAAGAAAAAGTCCATATAACTCTGCTCAATTGACATGCCATTCACAGGGGATTCAAAACAGACTTTTTTTTTTAATTACAGAAGTATGAATGTGCTTTTCAGGAAGAATTTGAATGATAGACATTGTTAAAAGAAAAAAAAATTATTCACCTAATACTCCAAAATCCTACAGCCACGTAGACCTGTTCTTCCTATTTTGGCAGCCTTCTTGCTTCTCTTTCATGCAAGCACTGCTGCTTTATCTACTGATGTGCATGGAGGGTACTTGATTTCTTCATCAGTAAAGTAGATTGCATGCGTGTGTTAGGGTGACGTGGATTAGCTAATCTAAGTCTACCCCTGCCAATTCCAAAATTCTGAATGAATCTAAGTATGTTTTAATTGAAATGCCCATTGCTTGTTTCACATGAGTATAACCTTTTCCTGAAAAATCACAGTGGTCTCATAAAAGGAACATATATATTTATGTACAGTAAAGAAGCACACCATCTGCATGACATAGATAATCAATACTGACCTTTCCAAATCCCAGAAGTTGATAGCCCTATAAATATAAATGATCAATCCTTTCTAGAAAAATAGAAAAAAGACTGATCATCCATACTCCACTAGAGTGGCATGTCTTGTAATTACAATGCAAGGCATCTATCACAGTGATGGAAAGGGAGCACAGTCATGCCGGGAACTTACACCAGCGAAGGTCTTTCAAGGAATTGGATGGCTTCTATTTCAGCAAGACTTAATCATACTATCAGCTCTGCATTTTCTCTGCCCAACTTCAGATACTCTGATGATGACACCTAAAAGACTAACTCTATTCTTTCTGCTATCGGAAAGATGAAGATGCTTTGTGAGGGATGGTGTTGATGAAAATTGTCAAATGGGGAAAAGAAATATATTATTTAGTAAGTCACACAATAGATTCTGGAAACTTTTAATGTTCTATTGGTTAAACAGATCTTGTCTAAAAGACTAGACAGACTTTGAGGGAAACATGGAGGGTGTCTCCTTTAGTAACTATGTGATGTGTGTATGAAGCTTAGCCCAGCACTGTAGTAAAGGCAGTGGAACTATTATACCCTGCATTGTATGGCCAACATTATGTAGAACAGAGTGAACTTAATTAAATATCTTCCCACTGGGGTATCTCTCTTCTCTTGCGTCCTTTCCATGTGCACTGCTCTCCAAATTCAGTACACTTATGCCATGTCTCCAATGAGGGACTGCCATCTTCTAGTTCTGATTCATTTCAAGGAGCTATCATGAGTCAATTCATTTAAAATCTTTAACAAAACAGTTATCTCATATCAAAAATTTCTGCCTGTTTGAAGAGTGGAAGGTTTATTTGAAAGCTCATTACAAAAAGCAAAAAACAAAACAGTGGTAGAAGACTTTGAGGAATGTCTTTGTCTCGCTCTCTCTATAGCCTATCCAAATCTCCCACATTGCAATGCTGCCTCATTTAGGAGGTCTCCCCTGATTGGAATATCTTCTACATAGCAAGATATCAGTGATATTCAATGAGACATTTGTGCCTGTTCCTTATAGTTTACAACTATTTCATGGATCACAAAATACAAGTCAGGTTAATTCCATTCCTTTCTAAGAAAGGATTAGTAAGGAGACAGAAAAGGGAAATATGAGGCACATGATTTACCTGCATAACAGAAAAGTGTCTGACAGGGTCTGCCATAATAGTCTTGAAGAAAAGATGAAAAAATATGAGCCAGGTGCTAGTGAAATTATGTGGCTGAGCGGTACCTAATTAAGGTATTAAAATCAACCAGGAGGGAGGGTGAGAATCGTCAACTACAAGGTTCTACTGTCTGCGTTTTCTTGCTCATCATTTTTATTAATGACTTGAAAAGAGAAAATCATGGTCATCATCGGAAATCACATTTTTTAAATGACACAAAGCTGGAAGAAATGGTCAATATGTTTGATAGCAGAATCAGGACCCAAAAAGGTCTTGACAGGCTAAAGAAATAGGCAACAATTAATAACATGCAACATAACAGAGAGAAATGTCAGGTCCTCCCCTGGGTGATTATATAAGTATTGGATAAAAGAAGTGAGGCTTGGTGTAGCACAAGTTAAATAATGATGAAGACAATAATAGCCATTTAGGAGTTTATATATATATATATATATATATATATATATATATATATATATATATATATGATTACAATAAATGAACTTCAGATGCACCAAAAATACTCAGGATTATCTTATAATGCATGGATAGAATTTTGTTTATTATCTAGACTAAAAGAGGCACTATCCTGATTTACTCCACATTAACTAGATCACACAGGAAAACTGTGGCTAGTATAAGTATCACCATTGACCAAAATCTAAGAGTCTCAATCTAAAGTGTACATAGAGACTTTAGTGATAACAGTGGAGATTGACTTGCCTAATTTTTTAAATAGAAGTATGCATTTATTGGCAGATGTATCTTTATCTATGAAGAAACTGCATATATTTTATCAGACACTCAAAGAGGTTCATAGTTCAGAAATTTAAGAAATATTAAAAAAAAGAGAACAATTGGGATGATAGGGCCTCCCTGGTGGTGCACAGTGCTGTGAAGCTGTCTGCAGCCTCTGCAGCACGGGTTCAATCCCAGCCAGCTGGGGAGATACCCACATGGCAAAGCAGACCTCTCCTATCTCGCCCGCTGCTCCCCTCAGCAGTGTATTTCAGTCAGTCTGCCTGTTCTGTTCCCCGCTCTGTCTCTGGTGAATCCCCTCACTCTCCTGCACATCTGGCCTATACTCTGGTTCTTGTATAAATAAAAGAATCTTAAAAAAAAATGGTATGATATGCTGGGAGGAATGGTAACTTTCCCCAAAAAACATATGGCTATGTTCTATTCCCTGAAACCTATAAAGATGACCTTAATTGAACAAAGGGTTTTTGCCGATGTGAGTTAAAGATCTCAATATAAAATCACCCTGGATTTTCAGGGTGGGCCCCAAATCCAATGACATGGACCCTTATAGGAGACACAAAGAGAACCATGCAGAGAGGGGAAGGATGCTGAAGACAGTGGCCCCACAAGGAAGACCTGGGGCCACTGAAGGTGAAGTAAGCACAGATTTAACTATCCCCTCAGTCCTAGAGGGACTGAAATCTTCTGCCCTTTTGATTTTGGATTCTGGCCTTCAGATCTGTGAGAAAACAAATTTTTGTTCTTTTACGCCACCCAATTTGTGGCGATTAGCGACAGTACCCACAGGAAACAGATGATTTGATTCAAGAGTAGTGTTCATCAATCGAACCAAGAAGTGGGTAAGAACTGCGGTTAGTTAACCTGGAAATGACTCAGGAGGGGACAAGGCAAGGGAGAGAAAATCAGTAAGTGGACACTAGGGAGATCTCTGGAGTAGAAGAAATAACAAAAAATAAGTTGTGGAAGTTTACAAATTGTGTGAGTTCTTCCTAAGAGGCAAAATCGCCCACAGAGGGATATGCTTGTGAGTTAGTAAACACAGAACTTGAAGCTCAGGCTTGATCATTTTGATCATTTCCCAGGACTGACGCTGAGAAGATGCAAGTGTTATCCTGGTGCCTAACTCACCATCAGCATCTGAAAGGCCTATAGCATTTGTCTTCTCAGCCCCTGGGATATCCGTTTCTGATCTCAGAGAGCACATTTCAGGACTGACCACAAAAACAGGAACTCAGACAGCACATGTTAACTAATTCAGGATCTTCTCTTCCACAATCTTGGCAGGTAATTCCTCTCATCTATATTTCTTTGGCTTCCATCCCAGATTGCCTTACTCTGTGTTTTCCAGGTCTTTCCCCAAACTGTAAATTGATACACTAATATCTTCACATGGGAGTATGCTAGCCTTCTCTCTCATGAGGTCACTCTCTTAGGTCACAGGCCAAATTTTAAGCATTTCATGTTAGGATGATGAGTTCTATCATTTTCTCCTTGGGTGCCAACTAAGATCAGTGGGGTAAAATCCTTTGGGAACTTTCAGACATTGACACATTCCCCATCTTTCCATCCATTCTCAGTTCTGGGAAGAAAAAAATTTTACTATGGACCTTGTTGGGCTTGAGTGACTCTTGACACAGAATCTCTTTGTCATAGAAGATTTCTCCAATTTTGTTCAATATTGGATTCATTCATTGTCATCCAGTTAGAGCTTATGAAATCTGAGGAAATGACAGAAGCACATCAAACTGAGCAGAAATAAAATAAGAGCTAATTTAAATTCATCACTTTTCATAGTTACCCTTGAACAAACATTAAAATTCACATTAGAATTTATGGACGTGAGAACCCAGAAAATGAATCAGACACCATATCCATCTCTTTGGGGTGATAAACACTGACAAGGTCCACTTGGTTCTGGATTGGGAAATGAGAAAGCCCATATTTCTTCTAATGAATAATGAAAGAACCAATTTCCAACATAAAAATGCCTCATCTTCTATAAATGTTTCTCTAAATTTAGGGAGATTATCAATATAGTAGATGTTGTGGATCCATCCCAAGTGTGGTAATGTTTATTGGAACAAAATGGTTCAGACATCAATATGAAAGCTCAAAGGATGGTAGGGTTGAGGAACCAAAGACAAGAAGCATCGCTAAAAGGACAATGTGGTCCTCCATCAGATGCTATTCCTTCCAGAAAGTCTTCCATGACTGCTCCAGTAATAGTGAGCTCTACGTCCACAGAAGCTCAAATGGCCCTGTTATCTCTAGACTAGAAGTTCTCCACTGCCTGCATTAGAATCACCTAGAGGGTGTCTGAAACATAGACTGTTCAGCCTCCAGAAGCTGATGCTGCCTGTTGCAAGACCACCTTGTAAGAAACACTGCTCTGGGCCACTTACTTAGAATTTCTTGGTTTTCTTATATCTTTGGTCAACTCTGTGCTAACCAATAGAAATTTCCTTGAGTCTGGGAAAGTTTCTTGTACTTCTTTGTACCCCCACAGAACTTTTCAACAGTAGTTGCTTGACAAAGCGTGCCTGATCAATTACTGAGCACCAATAGAACAAGGCCATTCACAATGGTGCTTTCATTCTCAAGTTGTCGGCAAAAGGGAGCTAGTTCCTAGCATGGTCAAATCCACTCTCATCTGCAGCGCCACTTCCTTGCAATTACCTAGATAAACTATTCAAACACCTTTCTTCAGAAACGCATTCCTAGCCTCTTTAATAAAGTCACGTAGCTTTATCCTCAATATAATCAAAACCCTAATGTATGTGAAAATCTTCAAAATCATAACAAGCAACAAATATTCAATATCATGATCATCAGCCTTAATGATGGAAAAGCTACAGACTCACATCCAAGAGCCTTCTCATCAAGAGCTTTTGATAGTTCTGGCTCAACATTCCTTTTAAGGAATGATCAATGGCCAGTTTGCACCTTCGTACCTTCTTTTTCTCATTTATTTATTGTTTGACACCTTCTACTGAGCCTTGAAGAAAGTAGACACTTCCATACATAAATACAGATGACTCTCTGGAAACAGGTAGCCACCCATTTAGCTCTCTGAAAAAGCTGCTCCTCACCATGGAACAAAATTAATCAATCTGCTGAGCCATTCTTCCTGACACAGATTTTCAAGAAAAGTCGATTAAAATGCATCACTTCCGTTTTCCTTTTTACCTGGTCACTTGGATTTTTTGCAGGAGAGTTTATGTTTCTACTCAAAGTCACCTTTTCTCTTGATTCTACAGACTCAAGAGATGATCCCTATCTTTTTTAAAATTCCTCTGGGGCTAATGAGACTCTATAGTCATAGTTGGCTGCCTTGGCTCTTATACTTTAAACATACAGGTGGTCTGGGTGTGGTGGCAATAGTACTAGGCAAGGAAATAGAAGACCCATCTTTCATCTTTTCCTCAATCCAGTTGACAACTAAGTTGGCTAGGTGACCTTGAGAGAATCACTTTATTGCTCAAGGTTTTTATTTCCTTACAGAAGATAATTTTGAATCAGTGACAGATATACATACTCAAGGGGTGGAATGCAGAAATAGTCCAGACAGACTATGGCCATTTCCACACAATTTCCAAGAGTTTATGTTCTTTCAATCCTTAGTAAAGCTATCTCTCTGCTGGTGACCCTAGACACAAGGATTTATCTGAGTCATTCATCATTGTCTCTACTGGCACTTCTTTGATATTACAGATGCTCAATAAATAGTTTTGGATTGATTAATAGATAGAATTAATCTATCAAAATCATTCACTTCTTCCAAAATTGGGGTGATAGCTCTATCTGCCCTTATTTCTGGGCCACAGAACATGGAGTTATGTGTCCTTTGGGGTTTAGAAGGACAAACACAATCTCAGGGGGAAAAGTAGCAGCAGCTTCTCTGCCCCTTATCATCCTGGACTATGCCAGGATCTTCATTGTGATTTGTTGGAACCCTAAATAATACCCCTTCTCTAATCTACCACCCAAACCTGAGTAAACCTGTAGGGAGGGGAATGATTAATCGAAGTGAGGGAGGTGGATGACAAAAATAAAAGACTTCATTAGAATTCCAATCACACAGAGGGTTAGCTACTCATTAATTAAATGATTTCAAAGGGGATCTTGGTATATAATTGCTATAATTTAGGTGGAAACAATGCCACCCTAAATGTAATTAGAGGAGGAGGCCCTGTAAAGATGTTTTCCTCTTTACAGGAAAGCAATTCTGGGTCACCTGACTCTCCCCAGCATAGTAACTTGGTTCTTTTTTCGAACTCCAATTACATCAACTTTTATACACAGTTATAAAACTGAGAGATACTAGAAAAGTCCAAAAGAAAGGACTGCTTGGAGAGTTTGATTAGGAGGATTTCACTATGGACTGACTTTTTTTAAGTATTTTTTAAAAAGATTTATTTATTTATACAAGCACTGGGTATAGTCAGAAGCATGGGAGGGTGAGAGAATTCACCAGAGCAAGAGCGGGGAACAGACCAGGCAGACTGATGAAATACACTGCTGAGGGGAGCAGTGGGTGCGGCAGGAGAGGTCTGTGTGCCATGTGGGACCCTCGCAGGTGGCCGGGGATCGAACCGGCACTGCAGAGGCTGTGGGCAGTTTCGCAGCCCAGCGCTCAACACCTGCACCACCAGGGGACGCCCTGGACTGACTTTTGAGAGAATGTTTGATCAAACTCAACTAGGATGAGACTGTGCTGTCATCAACTTGCCCTGGGACCACATGCTTTCCCTTGTCCCCCCCCGCCAGTGGCTTCAGCACCTGCATCTTGAGCTCTTCTCACCAATCATGCATCCATTTCACCTGCCTGAATAACATCTTCAGAAACAGAACAAAACCAAAGTTGACTATCAGTTCAGACTGAAAGTTCCTCACCAGCACTGACTCAGTCCTCCTCTGCATCCTCTCTCCAAACTTCCAGCCTGACACTTAAGCCTTTCACCACACTCCTTCAAAATACCTCACATTCCCAAACTCCATTTGCATCCCATGTCCTGATAAGAATAATGGTTACACATAAATTGTGCTTATCATGTGTCAGGGATTCTGCTTTTGAGTGTTACACAGTTACTGCCATTGTAAATCATTCACACAATCTCTGGAGAACCACAAGCACAGACGTTTCTGGTGAGGAAACTTGAGGTCATGCTCAAGATCAAGGCTGAGCGTGTTCAACTCATGTTCATGTGAAGCCAAAACTCTGGCTACCCTGTCTCCTGCTAATGACTGAAATCCAAGTACTCACTCTCACCTCCTCATCAGTTTCACTTGTTTACACCACATAGTCACCTTGGCAAAACCCATTCTCCACCTTCTCTAGAAGGTTGTCCAATGACACTGGAACTCTGCTCAGAAGCTAGAGAACACAGCCTATATTCCTAGAAGTCAGTTTCCATTCCAGATCTGAACTTCATATTCCTTGCTAGAATGCTCTTCCTTCTCTTCTTAACATTCTAGCCAAACTGGTCTATTTCCACAAAATCTGGCTCTACCTAGATATTTCCATGTGTGTACATGCACACACATGCTGATCATTTAGCACACTCCTTGGCATTACACACACACAAGTCCTCTCTCCTGACTGCATATCCCACTCCTCATACTCTTCACTAAATCACCCTCTTTCTTCTTCAATACCACCTCAAGCTCCTACTTAAATGGTGCCTCCTCTTAGAAGCATTTCTTAGGTATTCCAATCTAAGTTATCTCTCCTCTACTAAACATTTTGGGCTTCCTATATAAGCAGATGGTGATCTCCCCTAGAAGCAGAGCCCGTTCCTAAGTTTCTTTGGCCCTTTGCTACAGTAAGATCATGTTCACCTTATCTTTGTTTAACTCTCCTCTTGCTCTTCACATCTCTGACTATAGTAACTTACATCTCCTTCTCTGTCCCTACTTGACATTGACAATCCTATTCATTTCTTGAACTGCTGAGGTAAGGGCTTGGGGGTCTTCTTGGCTCTAGCTTGTAATAGGTTTTCTGTACAAAAGGCAGAAATACTATGAAATATAGAAAACTGAAAGCATAGTTTGAAGAAAGAATAAAAGAGAAATCTACAGAGAAGACATATCTAGAGATATCCAATTATGGTCCAGTCTATGTTAAGGTCTAAAGCATTTAGTAAGAGAGAAATTGTATACTTGGACCTTAACTATGGCAATCTTTATTGACTTGGCCTCTAGATGAGAATTATTTGGAACATGAAAAAGAATAAACAGAATTCTAAAGTCTTAGGGATGAAAATTTGGTTTAATCCTTTCACATGCTAGCTGGGGAAACCATGGTGCAGGTAAATTAGTGCTCTGCTCAAAAAATCAAGAGCTAGAATCCCAGTCTAGTTTTCTCCCCTACATTGTCCACTTTTCTGGGAAAACCTTCACAGCTTGCAAGCTCATTCATGGTGTACCAGTATGACAGCTGTGCTGGAGGAATGCAGAGTAGAGAAGTGATTACTTCCAGGGCTGAACTTAACCAAGGAAGGCTTCGGCCATGACCCACTTTCCACAATTTTTGGCTTTTCTCCCAAGCTCTTGGATCTGAAATGTTCTTGAGGTTTTCTAAACTCTAGCCTGTCACTCTGGAACTAAAGATGTGTGTTTCCTCCAAGAGAGAGGATTTTCTTGATGGACTAAGCTTCTGCATCCTTCTGGGTAAATGAGCCTAACCCCTCTATGGACAGTAGCTGATCTCACTGGAACAAGGAAGGTGAGAGATGCCAGACTGATGGTGTCTAAGTTAGGTTTCAAAGGGGACCAGCAATCTGGAAGGCAGGTACAGACCTTAAAATTATGAATGAGGGAAATTTTCCACAGATGCCCAAGTAGAAGTATTCCCTTATCGATCCAGATGCTGCCTCCCATTGACATATAAATGTTTCCCAAATCAAATGCTCTGCAATGACCCAGTCTGGCTACATGCAATTTTCCCTGTTGACACACTGGATTTATTTCTCATTCCTCTAAGTAAACAGTTAAACCTGTTGTGGATTCCGGTGAGTCACACACTATCTTCTTTGCCACCTCCGTCCAGGACTCAGAATTAGCCATTGCTAGGAAACCGCAAATCCCAACTCGATCCTTTTACTCAATCTCGACGCCTTTCACTGGCTGGATGTCATTAATTTGAGAGCAAATTATTAGAAACCTGGAAAACAGTTCTGAAATGTCTGCAGATTTATGATGAAGTCATATCACAAAAGGTCACAGGCAACCCTGCTATAATTAAATCTATCATTAATTTTTAAAATACACAATAACTTACAAATGCAGCATAAATTAACCATATGACCTTGAAGAAATTATTTAGAGCACGGATGTTTCATCAGAAGCCACGAGCTAGCAATTTCCTGAATTTTTATTTTATGAGTGGGATTTGCCTGTTTTTCCATTTTTGCTTTGATTAAGTTCCAGTAGTCTGTTTATTTGAAATGATTTAGTATTAATTTACTGAGAGCATTAGTTATCACTGAATGTGATCTTGAGTACTTGAAATTCTCTTCCTTTAGGTCACAACCTCATAGACAAAGCAAGGGTGACCACAGCGCATATACTTCAATGCGGCCCTTCTCTCTCATTATCTTGGAGATACCTTTTTTTAAAAAAAATGTGTACATGGTGATAAATGATCTTCCTTTTCAATTCAAAAGATGGATTATCATTATACAAAATTTTGGTAACTATAGAAATGTATAGATAAGGAAATAAAAAAAACCCACTAAGGGTAACCACTTTCAATATTCTGTATTGTTGCCTTCTACTCATTGACGGTGTTTTCTTTCTCAGACTAAGAGATAAGTGCTCACTAGAAACTGCCAGGGTTAGAGTCTTTGCAGGTCACTGGTACGCTGAGGTTTATGATGAGATCTTTCTCTCCCTCCCCCCCTCCTTCTCTTTCTTTTTTTTACACACTCATGCACGCACACACACACACAAACACTCACACAGCACTACCACCACCACACAGCACCATTAAAAGCTCGGAATTTCATTACAGACCAGATTCCATGCACAGCAGTATTGAACTAAGCCTCACACAAAGCTGATTTTTCTTTTGCAGGGTGTGGAAGAGACATTTGAACATAAAATTCCCATCAGCAGAGACCTTAACTCTCTTGTTTATACTCTCGCCTAGTTCCCAGAACTCTTAGAACAGTGCCTACCTTTTTATTGGGCACTCAATACATACCCTCAATAAGAAATAATAAATGTTCTAACAACAGCAAAGCGATACATGTGGACTCCCAAGCCCTTTTAAAACTGTTTCTATGCCATCTACTTCTCTCTGAAAGACCTAAGCTCCATGTCTCCTCTTGTCCTCTGCTTCCCTGGAGAAAACTGTGGATTTCAAATCAAAACAGAAAAAGCAGTGTTCTGGAAGGCCAGCCGTCGGCAGTCAGCAGTTGTCAGTCTCAAGAAATTCAGGCCACAGCCGGGTATTGGTGTGCGGCCATGCTGCCTGATTGTTTTCCCATTAGGGTGTAGATGGGATTAGTAGTAAAGGAGGTCAGCAGCTACAGGGGAATTGCAGTAAGTGAAAGTGAGACATGAACTAGACCTTAATAGAGATAGGCAGGGGATCAACAGCAAGGAATCCTGCAAGCCAGGGGCTGCTGTTAGTTACATGGTACAAGGGTCTGTGAGGTGGTGGCAAGAGTAGGGATTAAAAGGCTTGAAAATAAGTAGCAGGAGAAGGGGGCAGGAGGGGGAAAGACTAAAAGGTATTGGACCTGAAGAGGCAAAGGAAAGAGAGCTGATCTTAAAAATAAATTTAAAGAATTCATTCTGCAGTCAAATTCGATTCTTTGCTCAAAATGTAGTAAGCTCTTTCTATGGGTTTGGAAGTTTAAAGTCCACAACACTGGCTTAGAAATTGTGGTGTGTGAACTTGTGAAAGATGAGTCAGGAGCTAAGTGATGAAGGAGAACCTAAGAGATGGAAATTAGAGGCAGGAGATGGACACTCAAGACGAGATTTGAGAGAGGAGGCAATGCAAGGAAATTAAAAGAGCTGTAAGAAAGGAGGTCACGGAGGGAACCGTTTTCTTTCTCAGTTTAACATTATATTTCTCAGTCTCCTACTTGTGTCAAGTCCCAAACCAAGAGATGAAATCGGCCTCAACCCTTTAATAGTTTGCAGCTTAATCCAATAGTGTTACTCAGTGACCATCCACCTGCTGAGCATGAGTGACACACACCTGC
This sequence comes from Talpa europaea, assembly GCF_964194135.1. Lineage (NCBI taxonomy): Eukaryota > Metazoa > Chordata > Mammalia > Eulipotyphla > Talpidae > Talpa > Talpa europaea. The sequence goes on from NC_140077.1 coordinate 17,049,503, forward strand.
ATGTTCCAGGCCACGGGAGACGACAACTAACACAGCAACCAGCCTCCTGAATCCTGCACACTAGAACAGACCTCACACTCTAAGTGGCACATGACCAATATGGAAAACAATAGGAAAAAGGCAAAAAAATGAAAGTGGCAAAGCCAATTCACAGTGATGTGGCAGCCCCACTTGCCCTATATTCACAGAACTTGTAAGTATGTGCCTGAGACAGGCATGACGAGAGGACAATACTGTCTGTGATAGGGCAAAACTAGGAACAGCTTAAATGTCCACTGATAGAAGAGGAGAGCAAAAAAGTATACATCCTCATAACAGGACACAACGTCCTATAGAATTAAGTGTCTGGAGCAGATGGCTTTGTCCCGAGAGAGATAATATTGAGTGATTGATGGGTGTAGGCGAGTGACAGCATTCAGGTAAATTATATACCTTAAAACACACAAGCAATACTACATACATTACTATGGACAGTTAAATATGTACTAAAAATATCAGCACACGTACTAGAAGGTTGTACAGCAAATACAGGACAGCCGGTGACCTGCAGCAGGAGTAAGGGAAAATCACCTGCAAATGAGCTATAAGAAAAGGATCGACTGTCCCTGGCTTTCCCTGCATATTAAAAAAAAAAAATTTGAAGCCAAGGTAATAGCATGTTAACATTGATTACTTCCAGGCGCTTGTAACTTTATTCTTTGCTTTTGACTGTATTTTTAAAAGTTTTCAAAAAGAACTGCAAGAAAACAATATAGGCATTTGGATGTAGCATCTGTATTGGGAATCACAAATTCAAAATCTTACAGGAGTCAGGAGGGCAATTTCCATGGACTATTACTGTTCTGGAACAGCCCAAGCAGGCAGTGAACATCAGACGAGAGGAGGGACAAAACACAGCCAGCCCAGCCTGAAGCAGGCAGCTGCCAGGCAGCTCAAGGAGCTTGATGACCATGGGCATTTAGGCTGCTACATGTTTCTGACTTTGCAAACTTTTAGATTCATTGAAAATGTGCAGACCAAACCAAATACATCTGGGAACCAAATCCTGCAACTTAAGATAGGAATTCAGTAAAAGAGAATGAGTAAGATTTGGGAGAATACTGGAGGACTTCCTGGAAGAGGTGACACTGCTCTGTGCTTTGGAGAAGAAATGAGGAAACTTCTAAGTCATTTCAAATTATTTGTCTATTTGATACTTCATACACAGGCACAAGTGGGGAAGTAGTTTACAGGTAGGGATAGTTTGTAGAAACTATACCCAAAATTCCAGTGATATTTGTAACATGGCCACAATGGATGAACCTCCATGTGTAATGTTTGGGGTCAGTAAATTATAGCTCTTGAAACAAATCTGGACTGCTACCTGTTTTGCAAGCTAAGGATGTGTTTGTTTGTTTGGTATTTTGCTTTGTCTTGTTTTGCATTTTAAATGGTTGGGGGTAGAATCAAGCAAATGAAGAATAGCCTTTGGTGACATGTGAAAACTGTGAGAAATTCAAATTTCAGTGCCCAATAGTAAACTTTTATGGGAACACAGTGATGCCCACTCATTATATATCATCTATGACCACATGTCAAGTAATTATAGCACCCTATAGCCTACAAAGTCCAATGCTTGCTGACTCTGGCCCCAGATGACCAAAGTTCTTCCCTGCAGCCAGATCACTTTTGATCAATAGACTATGGAGACTACAAACATCTCTAAGGTGTAATGGTGGAGGTTATTTTACTTAATTCTTGCATCCACATGAGGAATCTGGAGCTCAGAGGGAGGTTAGTAAGCTCTCTAAGGTCAGGAATGGTCAGTGGCAGGCTGAGCACTATCCCTGGAGAGTGGATCTCCAAGACCCAAGATCTCGACCAGCACACCACCTCACATAGCAATCCTCTGGGTAAAACAAGTCTTTTCCTTCCAGACTGTTCCCAGCTACCAGTGCATCCCAATGTCATCCAAAAGTCTCTGTGCACAAATGAGAGTGGGCTTCTGAGTTGATGGCAAGTCTGGTGACAACTACAGGGTTGTAAATCAAGCAGCCAGTCTGAGAAGCAATGACTTGGGAGTTCCACTGGATTTGCCAATTACTCAAGTGACTTACTTTGAGTAAAGTAAAATCAGACTCTTCCAGCAAACAACAGAAAATTGAAAAACAGATCAATGGAAGCAGCACTGGTTCATTTCCAATGACTTTATCGGATGTAGTTACTAGAGGCTAAACAATGCATTTAAGCCCAGGCTGGGGCTCTGGGTTGTGCTAAGGCTGTGTTTAAGAGCCACTGGCTAAGCAGATGGTCACAGTTTCTTAAGTGAAAAGAAGGTCTATGCTTTTTTTTTTTTTTTTTTAAACCTCTGCAGCTTTGGAGTTTGCATAATTTTCTGGGCAAAATGTTATCTCTCTTCCTTTACTTTGGCTATTAGTTCTGCTGGTGGAACAATGAATCACAGATTTATGCCAATTAAAATTGGATTTATACAGGGAGTCAGAGAGGCAATTGGCCCTAGACAATTTGCTGAAAGCTTCTCTAGCCTTTCCCACCTCTCACTCTCCCTGCTACCAGGCTGCAGGTTTGCTCACGCTGTCCCCCACCTGGAATGCCCTCTGCCTTCCTCTCTGCAAAGTCACGAAGCCTTTTGAGGCTAGTCCAACTTCAGTCACTGCTCAATATGGTATCTCATACATGGTCATTTAGCTCTTTTGTAGTTCTTTCACGTGTGTGTTCACATATTTTCAGCAAATGGTATTTGAATGGGTCTGTGGGACTTGGGAGTCTTAGTGACCCTCATCAACATTCAGTGAACAACTAATTCCTCCACCACTCTTTCCCAAACACCCAGTCCTTTGCAGAACAAGCCTGGGAAAATTCTGGTACCTTTTCTCTAATGTCACCTCTGAGCCTGAGTTTGAAATTCACATTCCTTGTACTCATTTTGCCTCTATGGAAAGTATAAGCTGAGCACTTTGTCCCTCTGAGTATCAATGTCCTTATCTGCCCAATGATGATAATCTTTATCTACCTGGAGGGGTGGCTAGGACATTGCTGTGAAATCAAATTGGGAAGGGGTTCCTGACACAAAGGGAGGGGTTGAACAGATACAAGCACACTGCTGCTCACTCCTGGAACTATTCATTTTCTTCCAGGGAAGTTGTGCCTTTACCTTAAGGGATTTTTTTTTCTCTTTTGGTGGAGTGAGGATGCGAGGTTCTCCCTCACTCCTGTAAAAGATCAGCTAAATCACAGCCAAGTGATTCAAACATTTCATATCAAGAAAGAATTTCAAACACAGCTTTGAGGATACAGGAAAGTAGTGTTTTCCCATCTGATTCCACATCTGAGCCAAATAAGAAAGAGCTCTCCTTAAAGTGCTAATTTAGGGGCAAACCTTTCAAGAAAGAGTGGACCAAAGCCCCAGATGCTCTAACAGCCACAGGCATCTCATCAGCTAAAGAGTCACTGCCCGAGACAGCAATAGGCCCCCGGGATTGTCACTCATCCAGCCCTGTACTCAGCTTTAAGTAATAAGAACGGTCACATTTCACTGTGAATTAGGCTAGAGTAGATGGTTCCTGTCAAGGTTACCAGGGAGATGTTGAAATAATGACATTTGAAAAGACTAGTAGAAAAAAGAACAATAAAAGTAAGCAAATCCCATGCCTGCAAGCTGGGGCCTGTCTCTCCCACACAAGTTCCCCTGCAGAGCTACAGTGTTAAAGGACCTCAAGCTCAGGCCTCCAGGGCAAGAGGAAGCTGGGCAGGTCCCAGGCAAGGTGGAGGGAATCAGAAGCCATTCCCAGAGGGGACCTCATTCTCTAGCTTCCCTTTACATGCCATTCCACCTCCCCATTTCATAATCCCCCATGCACACTTTTGTGCATACATCTGCCTCACATGCACCCCTCTGCACAGACAGACTACACTGACTCCTACCCTACCCCAGCTACGATGACTTGCAAGCACTGGATTCCAATCTTTGCACTTCAGACTCTCTAGGGACCTGTAATCAACTTCCTAAAATGCTGCAGTCATCAGCCAGAAAAGCATAACTGTGGTTAACATTATTGGGGAGCACAGGACTCATTTATTCAATCATTCCTTCAAAACACACATACTGTTAAATCCTCACTGCTAGCAGACAAATGATAAACATGCACACTCAAAGAACAAGAGACACAGAGATCCTCCTTCACAGGGACTTAAAGTTGTGTGTATGTTTGTGTTCATACATATATACATGTGTCTGTCTGTCTGTCTACAGCGTAGATGAAGATGTAGGGAAGATACCAAACAAACAGTTAACACCTTCATTAACATTTATTGTTGAAAGTGTTGGGAAGGGAAAAACATACTGGGCTAGGACAACATAAAGCACAGGGACCCAAGGACTCAAGGAAGTGATATTTAAGCTGAGACTTAGAAGATACTTTGTTGGTTTAAGAGAAGGGAGCAAGAAGTTTCCAGGGAGATGAATACATAAAGCTTCTGGATCAGGAAGATTCCTGTGGATCAGAGAAGGGAGGTAACAGTACTGGGATCAGAAATGAGGTCTAAGATGGGTCATCAGTGTAGACACTTGAAGGTCAGGCAATGAGTCTGGACATTATCGTAAAAGGAATGAAAAGCTCTGCATGGGTTTGACCAGAGGTGACATTATCAGATTTTCAATTTCAAGGTGACTCCAGATACACATTGAATTCCTAAACATGTCCTGAGACCCTTCATAGTCACAGAACTAACATCCCCTAGTCACCCTCTTTCACGGTTCTTGCCTTTATTTGCCTTGAACTCAGTCTTTCTTTTAACATACGGTTGCTGATTCCCTACTATGTGTCATCCTCCCTTTCAGGCACTAAATTTACAGGAGTCAACAAAACTATTAGAAATGTCTGCCTTCGTCAAACTTATATTCTGTTATCTATTAGTTTTCCACTGGTGAAATGCTATTGAAACTTACAGACCAACTCAATTGTCATCTTCTGTATGTGTGAAGTCTTTACTTCCCTCTGCTCATATCCTGCTTATAGAATTAGGGTTCTTGATGATTAGAGTACCACCATTCCCCTAATACACTGACTGGAGAGTTCCTTAGAAGTAGAATGAATTGGGGCCTCTCTGGTGGCTCAATGGGTTAAGGCACAGCACTGAAAGCTATCCGCAGCCACTTCAGCATGAGTCCGTTCCCCAGCCAGGGAGCTACCCACATAGCACAGCAAACCTCTCCTGCCTCGCCCACTGCTCCCCTCAGCAGTGTATTTCAGTAGATCTGCCTGTTCTACTCCCCACTCTGTCTCTGGCGAATCCTCTCACCCACTGCATCTCAGGCCTGCACCTCAGCTCTTATATGCATAAATAAATAAATATTTAGGAAAAAAAGAAGCAGAATGAATTGTACTAACTTATTTAACATCACTACAGTCTAAAACATATTAGAGGTTCATTAAATATTTTTGAATGAATGAACTGTGTATTAGTCAGGGTCCTCCAGAGAAATAGAACAAATATTACTGACATATATGTGTGTATATGTATGTATGTCAGTAATATTGGTATATAAATTACATTTTATAGACACATATAACAAAATATAACAAAACCAGAAATTTAACCTTTACTACAAGGAATTGGTTCCCACAATTATGGAAGCTGACAAATCCCAAGATGTGTAGTGTGAGTTAGCAAGCTAAAGACCCAAGAGAGTTGACTGTGTAGTTCCAGTCTGCTGAGAGTTTCAAGAACTCAGGTGGAGTGGATGTTTCAGTTAGATTTCAAAGGTAAAATAAAATCTATGTCCCAGCTCCAGGGCAGCCATGCTGGAATTCTCTCTTGTGCAGGTCTTCAACTGATTAGGTAAGTCCCACCCACATTAGGGAGGGCAATCTGCCATGCTTGGTCTACTGATAATAAATGATAATTTTATCCAAAAACAACCGCACAAAAAATAGGCCCTTGTGGTCCAGTCAAGTTGACATAAAATTAACTATCCTAAACTGTGTTTAAACACTACAAATGAATTGACACGATAAGGCTCCCTGCCTACAGGGTTAGCAGTGAGGGACACTGAATTCAAACGGCCCACTCCATTAACATGTTTTTGATTAAATGGCAAGGTTAAGTGTTCTTGTACTCAAATGGACTCCCTATCCTCATGGTTCCTAAGGAAAATACACAAATGACTGAACTCCTTCTTCCATCCTGGCCATTGCCATTCCATGAAGTAAAAGCACTTTTCAATCCATGTGGGCCACTTGGTCTTGAAGGCATTTTCAAATCTAAAGCAGAGACAGAAGTCACCTCTTGGCAATCCTTCCAGGGCTCATCCTTCTGGCTATCTGAAGAGTCCTGACAAAACTTGCATCATCTTCATACATACAGAAGCTCTGAGTATAATAAAGTTAGATACAGAGCCTCCATTGCTTATTTTTGGTCAGATGACTGCTTCTAAAACTCATTTTAATTTCATGAAAGGACAAATACCTCTCTATCTGAAATCCCACATGAGAAAATTATGCACAATTCTTGTTCCTTTTTGAATTACTAGCATTTAAGGATCTCGATAAGCACGTACAGAGAGGCAGACACTCCGTGATGCTCTGTGGAGTATTACTGGGGAGGAAAGAAAATAGGAATACTATCTCATCTGTTCAGTAAATGGTTTGGCCCTGAGGTCAGTCTCCCTCCTATCCATGTGACCAGCTAAGCCCCATCAAAATCTGAAAAAAAGATGATTACTATTTAAGATTAGATGAACACAGAATTTAAACAGTGGCCTTAAACTCGCCAAGGAAAACCAGGTCACGCAGATATTGGTGACCATGTGGTCTTATTCAGAGCCCAAGACAAGCATGCACTGAGTTCAAATAGGCCCCATATGAGACAATACAGAAGGTCACATTGAAAGGAGAGGAGAAAACCAAATAAGAGGGGTGTGCATAGCCCTCTCAAAAGTATGTGCCTTTACCTTATAGAAAGGGGACTTTAGTACTTAAATTCTTGGATAGCCACCCCAGAGGAGTTCCAAAAATGCAGAAGTGCTTCACTATTCCTCTAGTAATCAAGTCAAGGCTAGAAATAATTTTGAAAAGTCAACCCATGGCCAGAGAACCTCATGAAAAAAGATGCCAATATTACTCATGTTACATCCATTTCCTGGAATTTTTGAGAAAAAATTTGAGCCTCTTCAAATTCAAGTCTTCTGGGCAACATGACAAGGTCACATGCACATCTCATTTATTTAATGTTTCAACATGTAAACTCCATGAGATCAGGAACTGCTCTATTATTTTTTCATCTAGAAAAGTATCTGGCACATAGTAGGTCCCACTGAAAAAAATTTTGTTTGTTTGTAAACAGTATACAACTTTGCAAAGGTCTTTCTAGGACACTATATCTTGGGATTTCTCTCACTGTTTCTCTGTCTCTCTGTTCTTTCTCTCTGTAGATGTGTACAGTGTATATATGTGTCTGTACACACATCTGTATTCTATAGTCACTATGTTGGTACACATATACATATTTACCAAGTCATTTGTATTCTAGAGATAAAATTTATAATACGTAACTTTACATTTTATATGTAATTATTATATTTGCATTATATGTACTTACATAGAACTTATATGTCAATATATTGTATGTAAATGTATATTCATATATTTTATATTTATAATTGAACGCATAAGAAGTTGTACTTATGCTACTTATTGTTGCTGTATATTCACCAAATGATGAAGCTTTAGACTCTAATCATTAGTAACATAGCATATTTTAAATATTGCCCATGGTTCGTATACTTAAATTTGCATACCATATTGTTAGCTCTCAACAATGTGATTTGCCAGCTTAACAATGCAATATCTTTTTTTTTCCCCCCCACAGGAACTTTAATTAGAAATTTAGATGGTGAGACAATTCAGATTTGGATGTATTTTAGGAAAATGGGAAGAAATTACTGGACAAAAATCAAATTACAGCCTTATGTCCTGAGAAACAAATTCTACAGGAAATCCTTAAATACACTTCACAGCAGAAGTGACCAGAGAAGGCCTATTGTGACATAAGTCTGCGTGTAAAGATGCCCATTACTCTATCACCTGCCCCTTGGGAGGCTCACAGCCACTCCTCAGAGCACAAGACTTCATGTCTTTCAATTTACAACCACAGAGCTCTGGGATCCAACCCAGTGCCTAGCACATAGCAGATGCTCAGAAAGAATGTTCCGTCTTTACACGACACAGTTTGCCATCTTACCACCCATGGAGAAGATTTCACTAGCAATTTTGAAAAAGCAGAGAGAATTAAAGAAGAGAATCCAACTCATTCTAGTTGCATTCATCTCATGATTTTCAAGATTCTCATGGAGCAGCTATGTTGGCTGCTGTGTTCCCTCTGTCCCTGCCCCTTGACCCTGACCCTCACTGGACTGTCTTAGAAGAGAGAACACACATCAAAAGCTTTGTTTCCTTGGGTTTTGGATAAACAGAAATGTCTCATGATATTTGAAATTCCATTTGTCATTCCATTTTAATTAGAGAACTTGCTTCTCTAACTCTGTCAATAGTCTTTGAATAGGTGGATGCAGGTATAAATATTTCTGTTTAACAAATGAGTTAATTTGGTTCAGGGATTAGAAAGCTTTGGTGGAGGATATTTTGGGGAAATCTGTGACCTCAGTGGAAGTGGACCTCTGGGCCCCTGTCACCAACAGCAGCAGAAGTACTCACGTCATGATCTGCGTCCCCACGCCAGCCTCCACCAGAGCACCGTCGACAAAGAGCGGAGCTGTAGTGAAGGCGTATTTGTCCCAGCTGTGGCCCTCGTCAAAGCTCACCCTGGTTGGAAACAAGTATATGGAAGAAACAGCTGAATATAAAATCACAATCTTTTGCAACCACTTTTCAGGTTATTAAATTCTCCTCTGTATCTCTCTCTCTGGCAGTTTGGATTATCAATAGGCATTAATCTTCAACATCTCCCCATATTATTTTAAGATTTGATCAAAACTGTATTTCCTGGCCCAGGCAAAGACAGCACCAGTACTGCAGAAATATCTCAACATATTAGAAATGAAAAAACAACCCAAGCAGGAGGGCTTAGTGTATGGAGTGTCACGTTTCAAGTACTCCGAATGGAACCTGAGCTTCAATTTACAGCACAATCAATTCAGCTCTTGGAGTTTCTGACACAGATAAATTGAGTAGTGCAGGGTGTACCCTATGGGAAGGGAGGTGTGTGTCTTTCTGATCAAACTTTAAAAAAAAGCAATTTCCTATTTGTTCAGAATGGATGTCAGGATCATTTTCCCCTCCCCGATGCCACTTTAAGGGCTTTTAGAGTATTGAGTGTCTATGAAGTTCTGGGTAATATTGTGGCATCTTTAGTTCAAAGGTAAGAGGAAGGTCCAGTTCTTTGTGGACACAGCACCTGAAGCTCCAACAGGAGTTACAAAGGCAGGAAGCTGGAACAGTTCTGAACACTTGCCTCCTTCCTTCTGGATATTATCAAGTTACTGGCTGCTCCTTGATTTTAACAGGGGCCATGACCCAAAGCCATTTCCTCTAGGAAGCATCTCCTGACATTCCTTCCCCGAGGCCGCTTTATTTGCTTCGATCGCTGTGACTTTTCCTGGCCAAATTAATTCTGTTTTAAGTTCTATTTTTTGTCATTGAGGTAACATTGGTTGACAACACTGCACATGACGTAGGGGAACAGCATCACACCTCCTCAGATGCATGTCACCATACCCTCACCGCACCCACCACCAAAGCACCTATAGTCCCTTACCATAGTCAGTCAGGCCCCCTCTGTTCCTATCCCCTACTGCTCCACTCTACTTGCCTATGTGCTGTAATCATATTTCTAGGGCTTGTTTTAGTTTCATTTTGTCAGTTTCTTTGTTTTGTTCTCTCCATTTCCACAAGTGAAATTACCTGGTAAGGACTTTCTGCTCCTGTCTTATTGCACTTAGCATCGTCCTCTCCAGTGCCACTCAGGATGTCATGGTTCTTTGCTGATTCTACAACTCAGGATTCTCTAAATTCAACCGTAAGAGCTCTATGCCTGCAACATACAGGCTTCCCCTACCACAGTGCTGAGTGATGATTCCTTAACATGCCTTGGATCCATAAATTCAGGATTATAGTCTTGGGAGTTCAGAGGCCATGTATGTCTGCTCATTGAATGACCTCTTAACATCCCCCATGCATCTTTATTATAATGCTTCTTACTTGATATTACATATATATTCAAAAAGACAGTTGACTTTCCTACTGAACGCTGAGCTTTTCCAGGTCAAAGATCATGCCATTCATTTATGCATTCCCAGGACTTAGCAGAAAAATTGACACTTAGTTGGTACTATATAAACCTTACATGAATAAATGAATGGGGAAAAAAAGGGATGATTAAGGGTACTCTTAAATCCAGCCATTCTTCTAACAAGAACTTATGCTGGCCTCCATGTGCTGGGTGTGTGAGTCTTCCAATTACTAGTTAACTGACTTAGTCCATTTTCTACCTACTTACTTCTTTATCTCTCTCAACCTCTCAGTTTCTTTCTCTCTGTCTCAGCCTCTCTCAACTAATACATTGATTAAAAAGAATAAGATTGTCAACCTCTTTACCCAGGTGGATCAACTAGTCTCAGATATTTTTTGTATTAATGATAAGGCTAGGTCTATATTCATAAACAAAAAGTAGATCATAAAAGTTACCATGAGTTCCTAAATTCTAATATGTTGACATTTTCTTAAACAACTTTATTGAGAAAGATTTGACATACAAAAATTGTACAAATTTACAGTGTACAACAGGACGTTTGATATATGTAGACATACTGTGGAAACACAAGACAAACAAGCTGGGTTTTGGTTCAGGGGAATGGAGAGGGTGGCAGAAAAAATGAGTTGTTGGTCAAAGGGTTTATTGTCTCAGTTATGCAAGACTGATTAGTTCTGGAAATTTAATGCACATCACGATGATCACAGCAATACTGACTTGACTTTCAAGGTCTTGGTCATTTCTGCCTTTTTTGAACTAGGCTAAAAGCTAAATAATCATCTAAGCTGTTCCAGAGAAATTTAAGCATATATGAACTATTTTTCTTAGAAATGAGTTTGCCATTTCAGAAGAGAAAATAAAAGCAAGCTAGGAAATTGATTTTACCTTTGTTTTTCCATGTACCCCCTTGGTTCCTAAACTAATAATACCTGTTTCAGAGTGTACCATTACCACTAACTAGCTCCCTTCTGGTAAGTCCATGAGGTAAGAAAGTATTTGTTAAGTGTTTTGTTTTGGTGACTTTGGATAAATTATCTATTGTCTTAATAGGAAGAAGACAAAATGAATTTAAGGCCTCTGCCCTTGTCTCATTCTTAGAAATCCCTTCCCAATAAAGGTCAGGTATTAACACTAGCAGAGAAAATCACAGTGTCTACACCTGGGAGCACTCTAGGGAAGGAGCAGTCTTCATACCACAGTCACTGATAACAGGGAAGAGGGCACTCATTGGCATACAATGTAGATAAGACACCACAGAGTAGACCAGGAGGGCCATCACAGCCTCCCAGGGCCAAGGTACAAGCTCCAGGGAAAAGCTAAGCCCATGATGGAAAGAGAAACTGTGGAAGAAAAACTTGCTTTGGGAAAAAAGACTTGCATGAGGAAGAAGCAGAAGCATGGGTTAGGCAGAAGCATGGAGTCAACAGAAAAAATGAAAGGTGCTAAAATCCAGGTGGGGAAAATAGCAGCTAGAATAACCAAAGTCCAAGGATGACATAAGACCAGCCAAAGGAAGGGGCAGGTGTCTGGCATCAGGGTGGGGAGTGAATCCTGTGACCTTAGTGTATGGTTGTCTATCTCTATAAAGTCCAAGACTGTGCCATTCAGGTGACATCCTGAGACCAGTAATGCATAACACTTGAATATCTCAGACTAACGAAATGATTAAAAATAAAACAAAACAAATCTCCCTAAAGGATACTCAAAAAAGGACATTAGTAAATTTAGCCGGCCTCTGGAGGACCTGACATTTGTGAGAGCTTTTTCTGATGATAAGGAGTTTTTAAATGATCAGAAGTAACAATATTGACTGCTCTCCCCATGGGATCCACCTTCTCCTCAATTCAATAGCTCATTAATGGCCAAGATGAATGGGGAATTCCTTATTGGACCCACTGGAACAAGTGAAATTGGTAGGATTGCCAATACTCAGGGAGACAGGAGGAAAGCTTGAACTGACCTCCAAATAGTGGCAAAACGGGACTACAAAGCTAAACTAAAAAAAAAAAAAATGCAGCCTCAAAATATTGATGCCCATGATGTGCCTGGTTTAGCAGTGGCCTCTGTTCTAAGGATATAGGGTTAACAAGAAAGTGAAGTCCCTTGATCCAGTCGAATGTACAGTCTGGTTTGAGGAGACCATGAATACCAAAATACGAGTTGGAAACAAATGTCATGAGAACAGTTAAAATAGAGCAACTGAATAGCTACTTTGCGTTGAAAATTTAAGTAAGTCCTCTCTTAGGAGGTGATGTTTAAACTGAGATCTGAATGATAACAATTATGCAAAATTGAGATGAGATCACTACACTGGGAAGATTCAGTGTGAAAGTAAGATTTAATACGGGAAGAATGAAAAGATGGTCAGTGTTAGAAGAGTAATAGGAAGGGAAAATAATGGAAGGAAACGGAGTCACAAAATCAGGTGGGAACCAGACTATGAACAATCTCGTTTCCAGTTGAAATGGGAGAGATATGATTTGATTTAATTTTAAGGGATAATTTTTATTTGTCTGTGGTAAATGGATTGCTGAGGCTGAAAGAGGATGCAAGGAGATGAACTGGGGAGAAACTTGACAACTGAAGGAGACCAAGAAAAAGAAGGGGCTTGGACAAGGATATAGTAGGGGAGACAGAAAGAGATGGAAAGATTTAGAATATTTTTATAGGTGAACCCAATGGGATTTGGTGATGGTATGTTTATAGGTTATTTAAGCAAAAGCAAAATCACGTACAACATGGGTTTTGGGGAATACATAATTGATTAAGTAAAGGAAAGAACAGGAGGAAGAGAGGTTTTTTTGTTTGGTTTGGTGAACGAGAAGGTTTACATAATTTTTGATTTTCATGTTGTGATACTCTCAAGGAGACCATGGATCAGATTTCTGGGGAGTGATCAAAGTTGGGGATGCATATTTGCACATGAACTATATGGTGGGACCAACTTAAAGCACAAGCTTAATTTAAAAGAATAAAAAAGTCCTATATCAGGAGAAAAGAGTAAGAACGGATGACTCAAATTGAAAACAAACCCGGGGCTGTTGTCAATCACAAGGTAAACATTTTGTAAAAATGTTTCCATTGTGAGACATGACCAAGCTACTACAAATCTAGTTTACATTCAAAGACAGATAACATGCAGTCATCGGATAATTTATTTCTCTATCAGATACTAAATACTATGTTCATTTTTAATTACTGTCAAAAACCTGACAATCAATGTGATTAAAGGAATAAATAGGTTGTCCTAGAAACAGGTTATATGAATTGAAGATAGCTTAGGGAAAAGAATAGAGTTGAATGAATTACCATTTCCTTTTAATTTTTTTTTAGTAAGAAAGTTTCCAAATAGCTAAACAAATAAACAAATGCAACACAGTTGGTTGACTACTGATATATTTTCGAATGAAATCAGAGATAATGTACTTGGAAGCATGAAAATATCAATTAAAAATACAGAGAAGATAAAAGAGAAAAGATTTCCATTCTTAAAATTTTTCTAAAGATCATAGTCAAATATTTGTGCAAAGTATATAAGCTTCCCAGTATTTTGTCTTGTCCATTGGTATATCCTAGTCCTTATACTAATGCTGGAAAAACAATATACGGCCAATGAATATATGATAGATGAGGGAACAAAGGCATACATTCTGTCATGAGTTGCATATCTGATCATTTCCCAAGACTTAGAAAGACTAAACAAACAAACAAGAAAACAAGAACCCCTTGAGGTTCCTTCCAGCTGTTGGAGTCTAAACCCCCTACTATTCTGAAGCACACTTATTCAGCATAGTCCTAGGCAGTAGAATGGGGACCAATGAACAGAAATTACAAGTAGATTCATTATTGTTCAGCATTAAGACAATCTTTCTAACCACGAGAGCCATTATACAGGATGGGAGCGCTGTCTGGCATGTTTGCAAAATGGTGGCACTGGGACATTCTGGTTGCTACACTTGACTGGTTGCTACACTTGACGTGGAGCCAGACTTCAAGTCTTCAAAGACCCTTACGCTGGGGCCTATTACTTTTTACTATAGAATTGAGATGGGATGCACTCTCAGAAACAGAGACTTCTAGGAACCACCAGAATTCTCCCTAGCACAGAAACACTGAGTTATAATGGTCTTGATAATCCATCTTCCTCCCTTTGGTGAGGTGCAGTGCTCCACTTAATTGTAATGCAACACATGTGGTGGTGTTTGGCCACCAGAAGCTCTTCAGAATAGCACACACATTTTTGCTTCTCAGAGGCATATATTGGTTGGAATGATTATTTTCACGTGAATATTTCTCTTAACGTCATGCAGGTGTTCACAACCATTTATAGATGAACAAAGGAACAAAAGGACCAGGTGATGTTTTGTTTACTGTTTCCAAGAACATTCGATCAAAAGGGGATACTGACAGCTTGTTGGGTCTAGGCAAACAGTAGGACCCCATTCTACCTGCTGCTCAGTCTGTCCACTGTGAGTTTTCATTAAAGTGCTGCATTCTGTGGGCCTCCACTGTTCATTTCACTCTAAGGTGAAAGGTAATACTCGACAGCAGTGGCAAGCTTACCTGAAACAGCACCTAGGTTCTAATAGCTGCGCATCCAAATGTACACGGTCACGGAGAGCTGACTTCATTTGTATGCTGTTTTGTCTTGATGCATAGCTAGCTACCCATCATTTCAATTTATAGGAAACAGCATGCCTTTTAGCCTAGCTAAAGTTTCTCTAGCTTTGCAATTATGACTTCTATTTTCCGTGAAAGGCATTATAGCTATTATTTAAATTGGAGAGATACTATGCCTTTGTGTGAGTGGGTGGGCTGGTGTCTTTTTCTTATAAAAATACATATACATCTGTATGCAAAATAATGTCAGTCTGAGATCCAGAACAGAAAATAACAATGAACTGATTAGTTAACCTTTATTCCACTTAAAATGAGCTCTTTCTTTACTTCAAAGGTTGTGACTTAATTAGAAGCTATCTGTGATGAAACAACTGCACTTAAGTTTGCCATTCATGAGCAGGAGAAAAAGTCAGTTAAGAGTCATGTAAGGAAATATTGATGATAATGATATGGTCAAGCCCTTACAAAATACCCACTTAGCCTTTGCAAAAAAAAAAAAAAATGCAAAGGAGAATTCCTGAATGAGTTATTTGCTGTTGCTGTTCATAACACACATGCTCAAAAGCTGGCATTTAACCACTGCAGGGAGTAGTTCAGAGAACAGCATTCACAGATAGGCAAACAGAAATCATAGATGGTGTTCAAGTTCAGGGAGACGGCTGTAGCCTTTATGACAAATGACAGTATCAATATCCTCTATATGGAGAAAACAGTCCAAAAAGCTTGGTCTGAAAAATCATCTTTAATATTTTGTAAGTTGGGCATGCAAACAAATGGTGGGTAGCTACAGCTACGTCTTCATCATAATCATCATCAGAAATTCAATAGGAATACAGCTTTTTTAAGTTCTATCTATATATATGTACATATGTATATGTATACATATATATTACCAACAAGAAATATTTCACAGAATAAAGGAAAACTCAAACTTTCTGTTAATGAGTTTGAGAAGTATGATTTGATCCTATTTACATGTCCCTGAGTGAATATTAAATACTTTTCTCAACTAGATCATTTCCCTCCAGAAATTCCCAGACCACTGCTCTTTTTGGAAGTCATCAAGTCTCTAGAGAGAAACCAGTGCAGAACAGACTGGACCATGAGATGTAAGATGCTAAAATTCCCCAAAGCCAAAACCCTCTCCAGCCCCTCTGCCTCATACACTCTGTCCACAACAAATATACTCACCTTTTCTATCTCTGAAAGGAAACAGCAACAAATTCCCTTTATCCTTTGAACAAGGAATGTTTTGTGCACCGGCTCTACAAATCAGCCACATGTAAGGAATAGGATCCTACTGAAGTGAAGAAGAAAGCACAGGAGGGCAGTGGCCCAGTATAAAAATGGGGCTGATGCCCTCTTGTCCCAGGGCTTAAGCAGAAGAAATCTGCCCAGTTCTATATGTTGCAGGGCATCTATCAATTCACCTCTGGAGATTTAGATGGCAGATTTAGATCATCATGACAAAGATGAGAAAAACTGTATTTGCTGGTTAAAACACAGAGAAATTTGTTTTAAAAGTCAAGCTGTCCTCTTTAAAAGTACAAATCCTACTCAGTCCTCTACAGAGACAGAAGTCTTCCCTCCACACAGAGGCAGGTCTTCATCACAGAAGAAATTACCTAAAGGTTCAACCTGAACCACCTAAAACCTCCTTTATGTTCTTCTGCATCCTACTCTCCCTTATGAAACTAAATCTCTTGATCCATTCGATTAGTCTTCAGATGACTTCCTATACTTCCTGAATCCCAGGCTTTTGCCTCTTTCCCTGTCTTGCCTCCATTAGTCCTCCTACTCCTGATACCCTTTTTTGAAAAATTTATTTAGCTTTACTTTTTTTTTTTTGCATTTTTGAGGTAACACTGGTTTACAACACTGTAGGTGATTCAGAGGTACAGGTTCATACCTCTCTGGCATCCTTTTTTAAGCCCCCATGTCCCTGCTGTAGGAAGACCCCCTTCCACATGAGGCAGGACCCCACCATGTGTCAGGATTCCAGGGATACCAACAGCCAGCATCCTTCAGAAGGCACTGTTTTGATTTCTGGTAATATGAAGACTGTCTAAACTCTATATCATGATTATCATCTCCAAGAAGGCAGGGGCCATGTGATAGGTCTCTATGTACTCATTAAATTATCTGGAAAATTAAGTTAAAACAGAAGAACATTTATGAAAGATAACCAACTTGGTAAGAGTTAGGTAGCCATGAAGAAGATATTTAATGCCTTCATTTTTATGTCACTATAAATGAGTAATAAAAGGAGTAACAGTTACATAGGGTTGTTACAAGAAATAATTTTGATAATTCATAGCATGTAAAGTGTCCAGAGTATAGTAATTCCCAGGTACAGGGTGACTAGCATTAAAATCAAGTAACTCTAGTCTTCTGATACTATCCCTAAAGAGCATAAAATCAGCAGTAAGAGTATGATAAACAATTAAAATAGGAACTTTTACAAGTATATTCTTGAATTGGTAGAGGATTTTAAAAAATAAATGATTTCATGCATCTTTTAAAAATTTATTCTCATAATCTCTCGGTAAGAAAATGGTAAGTATAAATATTTTATGTTAGATTGAGTTCAAGAAACTGACAATATTTGACCATATTTGATCTAAAAATGGCAATTTCCTATGATTTATCTTAATAAATGGCCAAACTGAGAGGTATTTACTTAAGCCTTTGCCAAGGTGGATGAAGTTTGGATTTGGCACCAAGGTATCTTCTGCCTTTTTCCAATAACAATCTATGTTTCCCAGTAAAATTCTTACTCTAAAAAAGGCTACTCTTCCCAAATTGAGGGTCTGGTCATCAAGCCAAGGTCCAGTCTACAGTCCATGACTAATCCCACAAACTGTACCCTAAATAGCATTTTCTCTACAGCCAAATATTGACTCTCAGATATTCACTTTGCTGAATCTGATGCCTGAAAACGTTTCCTTTCAGAATATAAACACACAAAATTTATCCATCCCTTGGCAAAAACAAACAACAGTAACATCATCATCATAAGAATATATTCTCACTTAGCTCTTTGTCCACACTGAAGCATATTTAAAATACACACTCAATTTCATTCCAAAATCTACTTTCTCGATAAGATTTATTTACACCATCTTTACTCCATTGCTTATCAGCTCATTTATTCATTCATAAATACAATGCAATTTCACACCCACCTTTCTTCTGAATTTATACTGACAAAAAAAAATCAAAATCCTCCTACATTTCTTAATCCTACATCTTTTTCCTTCTACGACCAACTTGAGTTGATTATAGAATTTGGAACTACTACTCACTTTTTCCTGTAGCCTTCATGAAAACATTTCTCTTGGGCTTCTATCTTTTGGGCTCTTTCTCTTTAATTTGTTCCAATATTTCTTATTCCTTATTGTACATACTCTTCTGAGGCATTGAACCCAGTGACATAGCTTTACCTGCCACTTACCACCTACTGGCTAATAAATTCAAACTAGACTGTCAGTCCAGACCTCTCTCCTGATATTCAGATGCCCATGTCTGACAGCCAATGATAGTTATCTCTGCTTGAATATTCATAAGTCTTTCAACTCAACTTATCTATACCTGAACTCAGCATCTGTTAGATGGGGCTCATCTTCCCCTTGCAACAATTTCCACCTTTCATATTCTGTGTTCTTAATCACTGCTGTCTGAAATCACAGGCCCCTTTTCTGCTCATTTATTGCTTGATCCTATCATCCCACATCATTCACTGTACTTCCTCATCTAAATTATCTGGCCTACTGTTACCTAAGAGTTAGATGACACAGTGCATACTAAATGGATAATGGATGGATAAATGGATAAAGAAATGGATGAATGGGAATAAAATCATGCAGCATAACTTGTCCCAATGCTTTGCACTAAAATATCACTCATTAATAGGGCAGGGAACTGTCCTTACCACAAACGCCTGACTGGCAGAGGAGTGTGTTTCATGGCCACGAGGGCGCCACCCCAGTCTAGGAACCAGACATTGTACTCTTCATCAAAGATCTGGAACAACAACAACAATAACAATCATAGCAACACCTTACATTTGCATGGTGCTCAACAATTTACAAAGTCTTTTAACATACATTGTTTCATCTAGCTTCTGAGTTTGCAACAACTCTACAGGTAGTTTGATGAGTACTATCACCCCAAGTAACCAAGTAGGAAATGGGCTTGCAGAGAACAAGTAAGAGTCTCCCTAGGCCACTCAAATGGCATCTCCAGGGCTCTTTTCACTAGTACTGTCAACCAGTGTGCTATAAGAAGGTGAGCCAACAAGATGTTTTCTCAAGTAGACATCCCAAAGGAAAATATGACTTAAAAAGCTTTCCTGTCTTTTTCATCTTACTAGTGACTACTCAGTTCTCTCTTCTTTCTCATGTATTCAGATATTTGCTAATATATAAGTGGTTTGTGTTTTAAAATTTTGTTTATAAATTATGTAGCAACTTCAAAGACACTTTGTGTAGACATTATGGTATACATGAATACTGAGTTCTCAGACTTAGCTAACACCTCCAAGGTTCCCATGCAAGTGGGATGAAGACCCAAGTTTGATGTTTGGGGATCTTTACTCTAAATGCTCATTGGAACACAGAACTTTCCAGGACCTAGTTTCTTTTATTTAATCATTTATGTGTTGCCTATTCATTCACCTATTCACCCATGTGACTCATTCAGTGACCCATCCATTCACCTACAGATAAGCATTTACTGAGTACCTACTATGATGCAAATCTCTGAGTTAAGAAAACTTTAGACCTAGTTGAACATATAGCAGTGTTCTGTTACATGACTTTAGTATAGCCACACTGAAACAGGACAAACCTTTTTCTAGTAGAGAACCAACCTTCTGCTTTACATCTGCTAGAGGAATTGGAGAATCCTTCTAGCTCTTAACACTAATATTGGCTTTTACAGCCTTGATGGAAAGGTTGGAAAAAATGGATTAGGTGAGACATTCTTGAAGGAGTAAGGAGGTATAAAAAGATTTAAAATGGAGTGCCTAGGAAGAATGGGGGTCTCCTTTTCATATGCCCTGGAGTATACTACTGAGAAAAATTAAATGAATACTCAGACTTAAACCTCTCAATAACCTTTTCCACATTTGCTTTTTAAGGAAAGAAAAATGTCTACACTAACGGTGTGTCTCAATGCATAAAGGATCTAAGGGCCATCCATTTCTATTTCAGATATAAACTCTGAGCCCAGAATGCTAGTATTTTCTCTTCAGAGTTCAAAGGTGGGCTCTGTGATAAAATATCAGAACTGAGGGCTACAAGCACATTCTGGATGCTTGGGAGGAAAGACAACTCATCTTTACATTTCTGATACTATCATTCTGGTCACTATTAACTCTTGCTCTGTCCAGTACTGAAGTGGAAACTGGAATTCTTACTTATTTTGGAAAAGAATATCAAACTATTAAGAGCACAAGGAGGGAATAATGTAGTGGTCACTTAACCAGGTGAATAATTTCTTGAGTTAGAGGACAATGGCTTGTCTGTTGGGAGTTTATGTACAAGAAGAGTTTGTATTCTAGCTTCCGCCCTTATTTGGCACACCCAATAAATTAGCTTATATTTTGAAGATATGTTCTTATTTATGCCTTTGTTCTTCATCCACCTGACTTGTAGATAGGAACTTAACATCCTTTGCTGTATGTCTTACAGTACTTAAAATAATTATTTCAATTAGGTCCTTGGTAAATCTCTTTTGTTAGTGGCAGTGGTGAGAGTAGTGGCGATGGGGGTGGTGATGATGATGCTGGTGATAGTGATGATAATCTTTGCAAAGAGATCCAAAGAGGAAGTGAGCCAACTCAATTATAGATGGTGAAGTCACCTTTATCATCAAGTCATGTAGTGCCCTTCCCTTTATTTTAAGATTTAGTGAAATGTCAAATTTTCTTGTGAAGTGTTTCCTAGTTTTCCCCAAGCAGAGCCAACTCCTTTCTATTCTCTACATTCCAAGAATACCACTAAATAATACAATTACCATAAATTGCAATTAGTTATTTATGAGTCCATTTATTCTCCTTAACTCTGAGTTTCTTGAGGAAAGGAACTCCAAAGTATTCAGCTGCATCCTCAGTGATACCTAGATGACATTGTTTAAGTCTGTGATGTCCAAGATAGTACCCACATGTAGCTATTTCAATTTAAATTGATTAAATTAAATTAAAATTTCAGTTTCTCTGCCATACATTTCAAGTGCTCAGTAACTTCACAAGATACAGAAGATATTCATCATTCTCAAAAGTTCTATGGGACAGTCTGTTATGCATGTTTATAAAGTTGAATGTTTTTCAGGTACTATGTATCTATTAAGCTTTTCATACTTACTGTACCTACACAATGCAGACTTATACAGCTTTACTGGATTTAGCATTCTACTCCTTTCATCTTGTAAAGGGACAGGCTGAGAAAGGTGAACAGACCTGTTTGTCAAGACCCCACGGCACATAAGTGATAAAAGTCACTTTTGGTTTAATCCTCAGAAACCAGCACACACTTAGCCCTTGGGGGCTGTGCCACACATACTGCTGAATGAAAAGATGAACAAGCCGGGGATTCCAGTTCTCCCTCTACCCTTCTAGTGCTCTTCCCATTTTACCCCACTGCCCTTCGAATCTGCCAGTCAAACCAACCAAACTCAAGGGGGACTTCATTTTTTTTTTTTTTTTGCAGCCACAAAGCCTTAGTGAACCTGATAATCAATAATAAGAAGAGAGAGTGACAGAACTTGCTCCAAATGCCCCTTTCCTGTTCCCAGTCTCCCAATTACCTGTCTCCATGTGTTGCCCCCATCGGAAGAGATGAACACACCAATATCAGTGTATGAGAGCTCTGGGCCAATGTTGCCTGAAACATAAGCAGATCATTTAATATTGTCAGACAGCTTACAGATTTAGTATCTTGGGTTAGGGGAGGAGGTTGCAGAGAGTAAAAGTTTTCTAAGTGATATTTACAGTTGATTTGTGCATGCTGTTTCTCTGTGTTATATCAAAAACCCAGCAGGGAGAAAAACTCGATATGTGGGGGAAAGTAAATAATATGACAGGAGTGTGTCTTTAAATAATAAGTCTCAAAGACTGAATATTGAACAGCTTGGATTTCTTGAACTATTCAATCTGTGTAACAATGATTTCTTAAAATTGATCTTGATAGGTGTTCTCTGAAGGAACAAAGAGGTGTTCGCCAAAGACTAGAAGAGCAGACACACATGGAGAAGCTGGCCCTAGGGCACATTCCTTCTCATGTACAATTTTAGCCAAAGAAAAACTGTGTGTGTGCGTGTATGTCTGTGTACATTTACATGCATGTGTGCTGTGTGGGTGTTTTCAACTTAAACTTGTCAACATGTCTCCTGAGCCCCAGGCAGTTGAATGACCCAATAGTATACACTGTGCAACCTCAACTACATGCCCATGTTAAGCTGATTATACTCAGCAGATTATGGCCACCACACAGCAGGCAAAGTCACCAGGCTTATGCCTAGACTGACCACTGTTTTATTATTTTTTTAATTTTATTATTTTTAAGGATTTATTTATTTATGCATACAAGAGCTGGGGCACAGGCCAGAGGTGCAGGGGGTGAGAGAATTCACCAGAGACAGAGTGGGAGCAGAACAAGCAGATCGGCTGAAATACACTGCTGAGGGGAGCAGTGGGTGAGACAGGAGAGGTCTGCTGTGCCATATGTGGTTAGCTTCCTGGCCAGTGGTCGAATCCAGGCCGTTTTTTCCCTTTCCAATGTACTTCATTTCTTTGTAATATGTTTAAAAATAGGAAGTAGTCAAGATTTTCTAGTCTGTCTATATTGTCAAAGTTGCCCCCATGGACATTACTCCCCTCAGAGCCCAGAACCACGCCACAAACTCAGTAGTTTTGCCCAATAAGTAACTGTGCAATGGAGACACAAGTAAACTAATGATTGAATCACGTGCTAATGTTTATGTGTGTTTGGGGAAGGATAGAGAACCAGGAAAATACCTTGAGCATGTAAGAATTGATCATTTTGGCTGGTATTTTTTTTCTTTAAAAACAGCAAGAAGGCAATGTTAGCTCCCACACAACTGTAGCCTAAATAAGAGCACAATAAAAATGCAATAATGAAAATGTTAATTGAGCTCCTGACATTTAATGCTTCAAAATGAGAAATTAAAGCCAGGCTCCAGCTTGTCAAACTCCCATCAGCATCAGGGAGCACAAAGCTAGCCAACTTGTTTTGACACTTGGGCTTCTAAAAATAACCTTGGGGCTTGGGACTTTGGAATAGGTGCAAGTGGAATGAGGAGAAGCATGGTGAGCAGCTCTGTGGAGATCTGTTTGGAATGTGGGATGCGGCTCTTCAGATACACATATTGGAAGTCACAGATAAAGAAAAGAGGGATGGGACAAAGAATGTCAACTCAAATCATTCCACTCAGTAGCAACTGCCTGGAGCACAGAGCTAAGAAGGTTTCTGAAGTCATCTTTGGTTTTAACAGAATTGAGTGTGGTGATCAATTAGTAATGTCTATCAAGGTGGTAACTGGAGAGGAAGGCAGGAGCACAGTTGCCACAGTGTTGAGATCAGCCACCTCAGACAGGGCTTCTGAGGACCTACCTCGTCACCTCTCACCAACCTCTCCCAGAAAGCTCTATCGGGCTGGTTTTACAGGTTCACAGTGAAGTTTGTTCCTGGAGATAGAATACAATGACTCATCCCAGGGACAGAAAGTTAGTTCCCAGCTGTAGCCAAGTGTGGGAGCCCCTCAGGGCCTTGTGGGATATCTGATAGGAAGCGTCATGGTGTCAAAGAAAGAAGACATGAACCCTGGCTATGGTGCACCTGGGAGGCTTACAAAGAGATCACTGACCAGTAGACAAAGAGGTAGCTCTTCACCACTTCAGTGTGTGACAGCAGAGAGGAGGGAGGCAAGGGTGGAGTGGACCATCTCTTGCAGTGGCCACATGTCTGTTTCTCAGTTAAACACATGTGTGGTTGTAGTGGGGGAAAGAATATTGTATGAAATATTCTGGAATCCTCTGGAGATAGAGATGCTACTCATCACCACTGAAGCCCATCCGGGTGATTAAGGGCTAGTGGAGGAGGCAACCAGAGCACAGTAAACTGCAGGAAGAGAAGGCCCTCCATGGCAGGAACAGCAGGAGCATGTGAATGCTTTGAGTTTACTAGAAGCAAGGCAGGGAGCCTGGGGTAGCTGAGCAGATGACATGGAAAGGGGCTCCTCTGTCTGAAGGGCTACTGCATGGACCAGACCTGAAGTTAGAGGGAGTGCAGGCAGCACATGATCCCTGTCCTTTCCCTCCATCTCTTCCTCTACAAATTGAGGAGGAAAGTAATTGTCTCACGTTGCTGGGCAAGCAAGGCTAGGACAACTGTTGCACTGCGGGGCCAGTTGCTCCTGACTACTTGTGTGTAGACACCAGGGCAAGGACCTTTAGAACCCTAGGGCTTCTGTAGTGACCAAAGTCTGGAGGCTTGAATTCCATCTACCTTCTGAGATGACCTCAACATAAGTGTGAGAAGAATCCCAGAGTATTACTTTCAGTCTCGCAGCTTCCCTGAGACCATAGTGCAGTGCAAGATGGGAAAAGACAATGAGCGGTGAGTGTGGAAGGAGAAAGTCCAAGGTCACCAACACCTGAAAGTAGGTTGAGTGCATGGCTATTGGAAAGGGCCCTGAAGAGCATGCATCTCTGCGGAGATCTGGCATCCCCGCCTAACTGACAGCATACTGGCTAACTTCATCATTCCTTTTCTGATAGCAAATGACCTCCCGGGGAGAGCTGGCAAGCAGGGTGAGGGGAAGCTGGGAAAGAGGAGGGTGAGCCAGTGACCTGGCTCTGGCTCCTCACGGGGACCTCATCAGCTGTCCTACTTCTCCTTCCAATGTCCGGGCTCAGCAAAGAGCCAAACGCAGTTAAAGGAGTTACAAAAGGGAGAGAAAAAGGAATTAGCCAATTCTTATGAATCAGGACCAAGAAAAGCAGTTTAAGCAAATCTTTAATATCTGAATGTGTTAATAGATAAAGACTTGATATTAGAATAATTTGGGGGCATGTGTATGGTCACAGGAAATAAACATTAATCCCAACTCACAACTCACTCCACTCACAGAGCTCTGATGGGTCTGCAAATACACTCTCAGCTCTAACCCTTACAATGCTCTCTCAAGTAGAAAAGAACACCTTGTTTTACAGATGAGGAAAATGAAACATAGAGATTAAAGTGTGAAGCAAATACACAGGGCTGGTAAGTATTAGAGCTCAATTTGAAGGACAGGACGACAGGGTTCCTGAGGGGGTCCATTCATTCATG
This sequence comes from Talpa europaea, assembly GCF_964194135.1. Lineage (NCBI taxonomy): Eukaryota > Metazoa > Chordata > Mammalia > Eulipotyphla > Talpidae > Talpa > Talpa europaea. Next base: position 17,074,744 of record NC_140077.1, read on the forward strand.
TATGCACAATGTCTGCATGTGATTTATGGATTCTAGCAAAGGAAATGAGCAAGCCCTGATCTTCTGAAGCAAGTCGAGTAGTTTAAACTTTTGTAACGTTAATGACGGCATAGGGAACACCTATCCAGCATTCAGTATGGCCTAGGCACTATTCTAAGCACTTTAAATCCCATGCATCATTGAATCCTTCAATTCTATTGTATCAGTACTATTATTCCTTCTTTGTCAGTGAGATCCCTGAGGTCCAGAATAGTTCAGTCACACAGAACAAAGCCTGGCTATTTAAATAATATTAACATATCTTCTTGATCACTGTTGTCCACTGTTGCTTCTCTGCTCCAGGGCTTCCTGCAGGCCTTGAGGAGAGGCCTAGGGCATAGCAGCTGAGCCAGGAGGGCCAACCCACAGGAATTATGGAGGGTGGGCATCACTTCCCCAGCCAGAAGAACCTCCAGGCCTGCCCTCATCACTCACTGTCAGGGGCTTCCTGAGGCAACAGTGTTAATTAACTGTGGTGGGTCCAATTCCTATGGGGCTGGGAGGAGCTGACAGAAGTGCAAGGTTATGCTGGCTGTCATTTAATTAGAGTGCTTGGTTGTTGGTGGTAGTGAGAAGTTCACAGGACTGGGGACTTGGAGAAGGAAGCCACGTTCAGGAGAGCAGGGGCCACAGCTTCGGACTGATGTGAAAAAAGAGAATGTGCCATCTCAGAAAGCCACTGTGAATACATCTGCTTTCATTAGAAAAGACCTGCCTGACACCAGAGCTGTGCCCTCTGAGATGAGAAAGCTGCCTTGCTGTATGCCATCAACGTTTCCTGAAAAGGTGTATGCAAATCAAATGCATACTAATCAGACACATTTCCCTGGAGACTTTCATTTTCATTTCAGAGTTGCTTTATCTTCATTTCTGATTGATGTTCAGTGGACAGTGGTTCCAACAATACAACCTTAAGTTTTTCTACCCTTTCCCCCAGGCTTTCAGCCAAGTGGTTAATCATGTGTAAACAAACCTTTACATGCTCCAGAGACCTCCTGATTAAAAACAGCTCTGGGGTGAAACCCTTTGTAAGGAATCCTCCGTGCAAAGAGAAAAGGACCCCAAAATCTATTTGGTGAGCTGGGAAGTTCATATATCATGTTTTCTTAGAGTAGGAATGCCTCACTGCACTCAGTCTTTCTGATCTTTCAGTTTATGTTGAGGGCCTTGGAGCTGTGACTGTGTAGGGTGGCAGGTACCCTAGAAGTGATAGACACTTGGAGTTCTTTCCCCAAGTTATTTAGGCTCAACTTGGGGACTCTAATGATTTCCTATGGAGAGCGTCCACAAACTGATTTGATGCTCAAAAGATGATCCTGACAGAGGTTCTAAGCATTTTCAAGAAGTTCCGAGAGGGCCTCCCTGGTGGCACAGCGGGTTGAGCACAGTGCTGTGAAGCGTTCCGCAGCCTCTGCACCATGGGTTCGATTTCCGGCCAGTCAAGGAGATTCCCACATGGCACAGCAGACCTCTCCTGTCTCACCCACTGCTCCCCTCAGCAATGTATTTCAGTCAGTCCACCTGTTCTGCTCCCCACTCTCTATCTGGTGAATCCTCTCACCCTCCCGAGCATCTGGCCTGTACCCCAGTTCTTATATAAAAATAAATAAATCTTTTAAGAAAAAGTTTTTTTTTTTTTGGTTTTTTGGTTTTTTGTTTGTTTGTTTGTTTTTTAAGAAGTCCTGAGAGAGAGACAAGGCCAGGGAATTGCTTTCTTACCTGTTGCCACCACAAGTCCCGGGGCTGTCTCCTTGCTAGAGATCCTTCCTGAGGAATACGGGTTTTCAGAGATCTGCAAGTGCAGGTGCAAGGAGCAGAAGGGCTAAAATGGAGAGGAAAACAGCTTTACTCCAGGATATTCCTGACATATGCCCTCTCCCCAACAAAGGTGAGGCCCCTAGATTCCAGCTTCCAGGACAGTGAGGCACGGGATGGGAGCCTCACACTCAGCTTTGGGCAGAGTCCTCCCACTTGACAGAGCTGGAGTGATCACAGCACAAGCTGCCAGATGATCCTTCCTAGGCAGTGTCCTGCCCTGCTCCCATAAAGTTGCCGGCTTCTTCTCTCTTCCTCACCCCCAGCCCATTCCTTAAGGTCTAGGTCATGCCTGGCCTTCCTTGTGAGGTCTCCCTGACCACAGGATAACACTGACCTTGTCCTCACTGTCACACGCTACTTCTAAGAGCTCTCAGCGTCACTGGGAAGGGTGGAGAGGGTTAGCCGAATCTAACTGCCAGGAGCCTAGGACTACCCACTCTTCAACCAGATGCTGTTTCTGTTTTGTGTGTTTAGCTCCTGTTTGTCAGTTTACTTAAAACATGTGAAGTCATTAACTAAATTTCCTATATGCTTGTATTATTTATTGGTCACTTAGCAGTGAGAAGTATATCATTTATGATTGATTATCTTTGGTGCATTCTTGAAAGAGGCTGGGGATTTGTAGAGATGTACATTTTTTAATAAGTACCAAAAAGAAAATGATGAAATTGGGAAAAGAGAATTAGGTCAGGAAAATAAGGAAGTGATGATTAAGCTCTCAGAAAAAAAAAAATTCATTTTTCTCTAACCTTCTTTGTACTCGAAGCAAAAAATATGGAACTGAAATAAAAATCACAAAAGGAGAAGGGCCATTTTTGCCCTATTTACCCCCATATCCCTAGTTTTATTTTTTTAATTATTATTTTATATATATTTTACATCATTTTTCATTTTCATGCAATGTATGCATTTTCATCTTGGTTATCATCCCCATAAAATTCCCACTCCCTTTGTTTTGCTCCTACTCCCTTACTCGCCCCTATAGGGTGTCTCTGGTTTATAGTTGCCTGTTAATTTTGATTTTTACTTTATTATAATTAGTCTTTTTCCTGATCCCTTATTTAGGTTTTCTAAATCCTTGCTATGAGTGAGACCATCCGGTATTTCTAGTTTTAACATAATGTGTAGACTATTATCAAGCGGTTAAGAAATGTTTTTGAATATGTGGCAAAAGGCAGCTTCTTGCAAAGAAGAAGCATAGCCATTTCTGCAACCTTAGAGGAATTTCTTATCGGGGTCCTCATTAAAAGTCCACTATGAGCTGTGAATTTCACCACCTTCCCTTCCACCTAGAATTGCAGCACCTGAGGGGAGAGATAATGTCTTATAGGCACGTTCTCCTTAGTGCCGACCTCAGTGTTCTGCACAGCAGGAGCCCTGGGGTGCTGAGAAATTAACTAATATCCCATGTGGATGCACAGCCTGACTTTTTCTTGGCTTCCAAGACAATTTGCTTTCCAGAACATCTCTTAAGCATGTACTGAACTGCATCACAGCAGCACCAGTTAGCAAGTATGGTACCCTCTGCCTCTGCTGGGGCCCTTGAACTCAGACCCTTTCTCTTGCATGTTCCTTTTCCTGACTAGGAGTTGGAACACGTCATTTATCTTTAGTAAAACAAGTGGAAATCAAATCAAATTCCACGCAAGTGATGTGGCAGCTGGACCTGGCAGATCCACACCCTGGGCAGCATCAGGCGAGTTCCAGAGCCTCCTGATGAAGAGAGCCCCACATTAACCAGCCCACCCTGTGGGTTTCACATGATACTGGTGACTGACCAGCTGGCAGTGGACAGGACTTCCTCTCAGGTCCACATCTGGAGCTTTCAGCAGGCGCCAATCCCTGCCTTTGTTGTAAGTGATGTATGTCTTCACCTGCTCATCCACCTTCTTGTTGGCCAGGAATATCCCTTTGATACCTGCTACCTAGGAAAAAGGGTGAGAGATGGAGAACCACGGTGGGCCAACATGCCTGTGGTCTGGGAGATGCCCTGGGAGAAGCCTCAGCCTTTCCACAAGGTTAGGGGGTGCAGAAGAGGAGGAATGTGGCAGGAAATGCCATGTGCCACGTAGTCTCTGGGAGAAATTTAATTTGCTCATTTCATCCCCACCCCCAAGTACCCCACTCCCCTTGATCCATCTGCTTTCCCCACTTCATATGATGTCACTTTGTTCCTAACCATTATTTGGACCTTATCATTGATGAGCTAATAATACGCTCCCTTGGTAGGAGTAGCTGAAAACAGCTGAAGGATTACCCCTTCTAGAAAATACAGGGTTTTGCTCAAATGGGGGACTGTTGACAGGTTTGAAGGTTTAGCTCTTCCTGGTGGAAATACAGAATCCCAGTTAGTAGTGAAGAAAATATTTGGTGTCAGATGACCCAGTTTGGTGGCCCGGCACCTATCTCGCGCAGTGCCACCAGCTCACTGTGACTGTGAATATCTCCCAGAGCAACTCGGGTCCCAGTCAATGGTCACTTTGCAATAAGTGTAATTAGCCCTGTCCTCTTTTTCCCGGCCACTTCTGGAAAAGGAATCCTTAGATAGCGCAGAGTGCTCCTGCTGGAGTTCCCCAGTACTGGGATTTGCATACCCTTGATATTTTGAAAGGAGAAGAGCATCTCAAGCAGATAGACGATTAAAAGAGATTTATGATCCAAAAAGGTTCTGGAGAAAGTATAAATTCAACTTAAAGTTTTATTCCTTTTATGTCTGCATTCTGAGCACTAAAAATGTTATTGAGAACGAGAATGCATTATGTCAAAGTTTCCCCTGACTTCTCTACAAGTTCCAGCAAGATTCAAAGCCAAAAGGTCATTCAAATAGTGTGTGTGCACATTCACTCACACACTCACACACACACACACACACAGAAGATAGAATGGCAGGTTTTTTAGATAATACTTAATATCTCAAAATTATAATTGTACTTATTCCCCATTCTTTGAGGATCATGGTTAACTGAGATTTATTCCAATTCTGAGAACACCAGTGAGAAAGTGATAGAATTTCATAGAAGTAAGCTATTTTATTTTTTTAATGACACAATTAAGCTGATAAAATAAAAACTCTGTTCTTTCTTTCTTTTTTTAAGTAACCTGACTGGCCTTGAGAAAGAATGCCAACCCAAATGAAAACAAACAAACAAAATGGACAAGGAGTGTCAGAAGGAGAACAGAATTATGTGGGAAGGACACCTCAAGGGAATTTGACAAAGGGCCAACAAGGACTGATTAGAATCCTAATTTAGACAGGGTGGGGAGGGTGGTGGGGACAGAATTCAAGGCAATGGAGTCAGTGGAGCTTGAGGAAGGCCGACTTCTCATGTGCACATCTAGGGGTGGAGAGCCCCTTAGCTCACCTCAGCCTTTAAAACCAGCTGCAAAGGTATTTCTCTTAGACTGACTATAAATTTCCCTCACAAAGAATAGAATCTGTTTCTTTAGGACTTTTTGCCTGATAGAGGCCTCTGAGGATTCTCCTAAGCCACAGGGCTGGTGGCCTATCTGAGGGACCGTCAGATAATGATTCCAGAGAACACTTTCTCCTAAGTTCTACTCCCACTAAACATGTCCCCAAGGCCTTGGTATCCACTTCCTGGATGGAAATATACAGGTCAGATCAGACTCCTGAGTCTGCTTCCGTGGGGTTCCTGGCACCTCCAACACCTGCCCCCTAGCTTGATGCACTACAGTATGAATTAGTCACTCAGCTGTCTCCTTGTGTTCTTCTGAATAAGCACGCCCAGCAAATGGAATGCTTGCACCCCTGTTTTCCCAGTGAGAGCTCTACCACTTGGATGGACATTTTCTGTGTGATTCACAAGTCCTGAGAACAAAATCAGGAGAATGGGTATTGAAAAGAAATAGGGAGGAGAGATCAACAGGGAACTCATCTGCAGTTCCTGGCAGCATTTCTCCAGCAGTGGCACGTAACACCACAGCAATCCCTCCGCTGAAGGAACCGGAATGTTTCCTATTTGAATTTGGATTGTTGAGAGCCCTTACATTATTCCTGAGTTGCTTCTTGACTCCATATCCTGTATAAATGACTATAAGTTTGGAAGGCACTTTGCTTTTGTGTACACTAGGCCAACAGCTTGCAAACGTTTTAATGGCAATCCAAGTGTGAAATGCCTTTATGCCGCAGCCTGGGAGACTTGCACCCGTATGAGCATGTGTGTGAACACATGTAGGTATATGTGTACTTCTGACACAAGAGTTCCATGAAATGCCACTTGCCTTCACTGCATGTAATGTCAAGGACTGGAGAATGACACACACATTTTAACTCATCTCCATTAAGGAGGCACTTGGCATCTGATAAACTTTAAAAGTGCTTCTTGCCACTGTTGCTTGAAATAAGAAGCACGGTTGCAGCCACTGAGCAGCTGGAGGAGAAGAGTCCCAGGTCATGCTGGTGCCTGCAGAGGGAGCAGCACAAGGGTCAGGCCCACCTGGCCTACCTTGCCTCTGGGAATCAAGCTGAATAGCAAAGCAAAGCTGATGGCAGCCCCTGGCAGGGCACTGAGTCCAGGTGGCACGGTGATTTGTTACTCACCCCCCTGAGCCCCCGGGGCCAGCAAGCCAGGGCTCTGCTGAGAAAAGCAATTACCACACTGACCTTGGGATGTCTCAAGAGTGGGGCCTGTGGTGAAGGGACAAATATTAGCTTGGGAACAATGTCCCTGTGGAGTCTTAAAGCAGTTGTCCATCTGACCGAAGAAGGGCCATCTAAGGTCATCATCAAAACTAGGGACAAGGGAAGCAGTGAAATGGCAATTTAATCAGCAAAGAGATCAGAATACTAAGGATGCTCAGAAAGTTTCATTTTATCCATGTAAATATAATGGGGTCAATTCATGAGGAAATTCAAATTAAAGCCACAAGGAGGTGTCACTAGGCCCCTACAAGAACGGTCACATACACTCATACACACACACATACACACACTCACACACACACACACACACCCCTGATAATACCAAGCGCTGGTGAAGATGTGAAGAATTCTCATACATCTCTGGTGAGGATGAGAAATGATGCCACTGTGGTAGAAACAGTTTGGCGGCTTTTTATAAACATGTCCTTTTGTTCAATCCAACAACCTTACTCTTAGTATTTACCTAGGCGAAATAAGAACTTACACTCACATGAATATTTATAGCAGTCTTGCTCATAATCACACAAAACGGGAAACACTTAAAGTCCTTCAACTGGTGGATGTACAGATGAGGAAAGAGACACACAATGGACTCAGCACTGAAAGGAACACTGACTGATACTCTGCACCGTGCATGAATCTCAAATGCATTATTCTAAGTGAAGGAAGCCAGGCTCAAAAGGCTACCTGATGTATGAGTCCACTCCAGAAAAGACAAGACTGGAGAGAGAGAGAGAGGGAGATATTGAAAGGGGTGGGCAGAGGAACATAAAGAGGGGGAGAGATATTAAGGGAGATAGAGGAAGACAGAGGAGAGACAGACAGAATCAGATACAGACAGACAGAAAGACAGGGAGAGAGAAACAGACAGAGAAGACACGTTGACATGACTTGGTAGAAGGAAGGGAGGCAGGCTGACTACAATGGGTCATGACAGTTTGTATCTTGATTTTGGCAGTAGCTACACACTGTATACTCCTGTCAGAACTGAGAGCTTAATAACAAAAAAAGTTTGTATTTTACTGTACATTAAACTATACTTCAAAAATTAATGTGAAAATAAAGCATAGTGGGAAAAGCCTGGGCTTTTAGTCAAACAGAGAGGGTTTCATTCCAAAGCCTTGAGGCATCTGTCAACTGCCCCATCTAAGTCACGTCCCTGGGTTCCTGCATCTCACGCTCATGAGCACAAGGCTGATACCCCCACAGAGAGGCGTGGTGATGGATGCCTAAGACCTGGCCTTGTCCAGGGTTGTGTCATTGCTGTCACAGGTACTGGCCACAAGTGGCTACTGAGCATGTGACATGTGGTAAATGGGACTAAGAAACTGATTGTTCATTTTAACCACTGAGAGTTTAAATGTATAGACTGATGCCTGATTCAGTACTTGGCAAAATTTTAAGCACGTCTGGGATAACTTGGGTAGGTAAATCTTCTTTCTCTACTGTAAGTTTTATGAAATGTAAATCCTGATCAAGTATTTCTGGCAAAAATTTAGCATCCCAGTTGAGATGTGTGGGGAGCATAAAATAAACCCAGGATTTGTAGACTTAGTGTGGAAAAAATACAAAATGTCTCATTAGTAATTTTTCATAAAGTACATACATTGAAATAATATTTTGGATATTTGAGTTAAATAAAATATATTATTATAATGAAGTTCACCTGTTTCTTTTTATATTTTTTAATGTGGGTAGTAGAATATTTAAAAGTGCATATGTAGTTTGCATTATATATTTTATTTAACAATGCTGGGTCTAAGGCATTAATGATATACTGTTGTTTGATTTATGTTGTTTTTATTGTAAGGAGTTGTAAGTGGATGACTAATATTCAGTAAAGTATTGAAGAAAATGCATCAGACCAGCAGTTCAGAGCATGTTTCCATAGTATAACTGAAGATAGTAGAATGGTTATTTGTTTCTTGATTTACCAGTGGAAAGCAATGAAGAAGAAAGGTAGCTGGGAGTTAGAGATGTGAAGAAACCCCAACAGAACTCTAAATGAAAAGAGTGTCATAAAAATAATGGTAACCACACACAATTGACTACATTCACTTCAACACCAGCCTGATTTTGCTAGAATGGGCTTGAAAGCTTTAAGAAGAGACTGATTATTATTTGGCCTTCAAGAATTATTTTCTCCCTGATTATAGCATTGTATTGTGATAGGATAGTATTGTAATAGGGTTGTATTGTGATGGATTGTATTTTGATGCAGGTATTAAAGGGAGGGCAGGGGAAAGGCTGCCTACAAAAGGAGATTGCTTCAACAGATCAGAAAAGAGACAATATTTCTATCTTATTAGGTTTTAGGGAGTGCAGTGGGGTTGATCCTCATGGCTTCCAAGGTTAGTCAGTGCCAAGACCTGCAAGGTGATTTTGTAAATAAGTCATCACTCTTTGTCCCTTTTCCAGTGTCAACCAGAGGTCTGTGAGTTGCCCTGGAAGATGGAGCGATATACCAATAGCTTGAAATGGCCAGCCTGAGCTTCCTCACATCTGTGCTACCTATTTCTGACATTTCAGAAAAGGGAAAACAAGTACCTTATCCTGCTACTTGATAATGTATATTATACATTAACTTGGCATAGAATTACATCAACAGGTAAACATTATTTGTTTGGTATGCAGATACAAGGGGAAAAATAGAGAAAGACTATTTTTAGAGCCCACAGAATAACTGCCCAACTCTTTAGTCAACTAACATCATGATAATCTTCATCTCCACTATTTCCCAAGGTCACCCAACAATTTGCAAAAAAAAATAGATTTCTACTCATCAGAATCCTGTTTTCTTCTCATGAAGAAATCTCATGCTTCTCTATCAGGCATGCTTTTCTCCCACACTACCCATTATCTAGATTATCATTATCACTCTTTTAGCAAACTCATCTTTAAGTCTCCCCCAATTTCTAAGTTAGAACTAACGTTCCCGTTTAGTGATCCCAAAAATGGGGGCAACCTCTAACACAAGTTAGACTGTGAACACTAAGAGTCCTTTAATTCCTCTCAGTCCTTTAATTCCTCTCACTCTTTTAGCAAACTCATCTTTAAGTCTCCCCCAATTTCTAAGTTAGAACTAACGTTCCTGTTTAGTGATCCCAAAAATGGGGGCAACCTCTAACACAAGTTAGACTGTGAACACTAAGAGTCCTTTAATTCCTCTCAGTAGATGGTAAGTTTCATGCACTAGTCTCATCAAACAAAATAGCCACCATGGAAGTGTGTTAATTTAGCTGAATTGAAAGTGAAAACATACTGGTTTTCCCAGCTGCATTACTCAAGGGCATTTAGAGTCCAGGAAAATTATAGTCTCTGCTAACTGGCCATATGGTACACAATCTTCATTTCTATGTGACTCTCCAGTGAAGAAGGTTAAAGTCTAATGACCCCTAGAGACCAATTAAATTGAATTTTATCTCCAAATCACAGAATGTATCTCCAGGTGCAAAACAGCACTGCCCTCTAAAAACCTTCAATATGGTCATGGTCTAGATAATGTCAGGATCCAATTTATTCCCTTGGTATTAAATGCCTTCCAAAAGCTGAACTCCAACTACTTATCCAGGACTCATTCTTGTACCTGACAAGCATCTATTCTATATAATTAGACCAGCTAGTTCGTAGTCTCACAACTCTACACCATCCATCCAGTTCTTGACTCACATCATTCTTGACATTTGGAATGCCTACCATTATTTCATTTCTTCCTCCCAGGGCAAAAGGGCTAATAATCAGATTGGTAAATTTAAGAGAAAGAACTAGGCATGTACTGCTCATCCCCATCTCTGCTGTGTTGGGGATCTGCCTACAAAGACTCCATTCTCTGTATCTCAATACTGTGGTGTTACATAAATAGACCCCATGGAAGGTTTGATTTACTATGTCTGTCTGTGATTGGATGGATGAGTCCAATTCTGAGCCATATTATTAACAAGTCCACTTACTGCTATATTTCTTTTAAAAGCAATGAAGTTGACATTTGGTCTCCATTTGTCTCACCCTTTGTCCCTCTGTTTTAAGTAGTTCTAATCTTGCACAAGTGAAAGGGGAACATTGTTTAGTGATCCCCACAGAGCCAACAAACTATATTGCAAGCTCCCTGATTATACAAAACAATACATCTCTTGCTTTCCTCAAAGGCTGAAACACAAAGAAGGGGCACAATTGACCCTGGAAAAATTGAATGGCAAAGCAGCTCAGGAGAGCTGGTTTTAGAGAAGCTGCCTTGCCTGGTATGTCTTGCTCCTCTGTAGATGCAGTGACACTGTGCATTTATTTTCCCCAACAAGACTAAAAACGGAAGACTGACTTCAGCAAGAAGAAGAAAAAATACACGTTATCTATATACATTCTTCATTTTGATTCATGCTCCACTTCAGATTAAAGTGTCTCGCTATTCTAAATGACCAAGGAATCCCAAGCTCCCTTTCTTAGGGAAGGGACAGCATAGTAGCAAACTTACCATATCAGTGGAGTTTAAGTTCAGGGGATTTCTCAAATGAAAGGTCATCTTCAGCAATGGCTACCCTCTCCTATTGGGACCTGACCACAGCAGCATGAATAATCTTATCTCTAATCTCACTTGTGCAAATAGGAATGTGCTTGGAATGGCCTTAGTCCTGGGAACATTTATCCAAACCTTCCTCTGAGATGTACTGCCGAGTAACAAAAGATACATTCTGTTTCCTGATAAAATTAGAGCCATGGACATACAAGCTTCCCAAAGCCATCCACACCCCTGAGTCATCTCCATCAGTCTTCACAACTCTAGGGAAAAATCCTGGATATTTTCCAGAGTAGGGCATTGTTTCTTAGGGTAATTATTTCAACATTTGTCAACTATCTCCTAAGAAATTATGGAACTTCTAGTGGCTTTATTTTAACATGTTTACTTTCCTTTCTTTTTCAAAAAAAAAAAAATCCTTCCATTTCTCCATGCCTTTGTTTAACCCTATTTCTATGTAATAAAATAACTAGAATTTTGAATATTTTCACCACACTCAATGACTCACGTTCCACACCAGTGAAAGAGTGCTGAACTTTGACAGCACTGCTCAGAAGAGCCCACTGTAAATCAGAAACTCACACATGAATCCCTCAGCTCTGGATCTGAAGCCAATCCCACTCCCCAAAGAGGAAATCTCACAAGGGAGCAGCTCACCTAAGCTGTTACCACCCACAACAGACAACTTGTCTTTCCATGAATGAATGACCTCAACCAACACAGCCTGTGCAAGCTGTATGGGCAGTCACTACTCTGTGTTGGATAATGAGACACTTTCTTTGCTCAAATTAATCTATTACACTGAGGTGGTGGGTCAAGTCCCTTCACTGTGACCAGGACTGTCAATGTTCACACACTGTCTGTATGTAAAAAAGGTACTACTTCCTTATAATCATTGAAACAACTATTTTTCTCTCTGGCTTCTATGTAGATTCACTTGGTTTTCTGGGTACTTTATTCTTTAACTGGTGAGCAAATATAAAAACAAAACATTAATAAAACTGAAGAAATGAGATTATACTGAAAAAAAAAAAATATATATATATGTCAAGGCCAGTTCTGCACCATACATACATATTGGCATTTGGTAGCATTTTACAGATACACTCACTCTCAGCACCGATATTCACTTTTCTTTTCCCATAAAATTTGTTCATGAGACATGATTTTCCAAACAATGAAAGGTACAAAGACACCACTACTTCCTCTGCTCAGAGTCCATGAGAAGCAGAAAGCTGAAAAGGGTTTTGAGGAGAGCAGATCATGCTTAGATCGAGGACCTTCATGAAAAGGCTTGTAATCATTATCACGCATACAAGAACATCAACCTTAGTTGTCTTCTGTGGAGGGTCTATTGCATTACACCATACTAGATTCTTTACAGTCACTTCTCTCATTGTCATAATAATCTCATCTGGTAAATTTTTTATCCCAAAATTCCTCCCAAAGTCACAGATTGCTAAGTGTCATAGCTGCAACCTGAACCCAAGACTATCTGACTCTAATCCTGATTTTTTTTAACCATTAAAACCAAGGGAAAGAGGTGGATCCAGGTAATAAGAATCCTTGACTTCATACCTCGTACAATTCAATAATGATGTTTCCCATTAGACCTCGGCTGCTCTTAATATTCTCCATGGCTAGGGTGAAGTAGATCCCACGCGTGTCTGAGATGTAGAGGTTATACGTGTCATTTTGGTTCCATTCTTGGACTGCTGCAAAAACTTGGTTCTCATCGGTACTGATGATGTGCATGTCCTGTGAGAAGACAGAAGGCCTGTGAGGCAGCAGATCTCCACACTTTCCTGCCTCATGGGAGCCAGAATAATTACAATGACTTATGAAATGTTTGAGAAAAAGCTTGAGTTATAGTCAATGATAAACAATTACTTGTGGACCAACACCATAAATTGTGAGCCTCATGATTTCTATTCCTTGCTAAGTGATGGGAAGATGGGTGCAAGGGGCTTTGGCGAGTATCATTTTCCATGACTTCAAGGGATTCATCTGCTTTCATTTTTTATGTTGATATCTGAAAGTTATTGTCAGTGCTAACAGAAATACATAAACTTGCAAGAGAAAACTCAGACATGCAAAGAAGACAGGGTTAGCTCTTCTTTAGATACTCATTTATGTTTTCAAAAGTTTTAGTGTAGTGGTTTTCACATATTTCTTTGGAATCTTCACAGTCTTGGGGTCACAAGAAGGGTGGCACAGCAGTGGGTGGGGCTCTTAACCTCCAACTGTTTAATCCAGAGCAGCATCACTTAAATCTATTTATATTGAATATTAGTGCAAATTTTAGGAGTAAAGGAAGGGGAGGGGAGGTCTGTTGTTAATAAAGTAATATTTGAAAATCACTGGTTTAGAGGAGAGAATATTCAACCCAGAATTTAGTGTTCTGAGTCACAGTAAAAGCTCTGCTACAAATCAGTTGTGTAATGTTAAATGTCTCAGTTTCCATGAGTTTCATGTTTTTTTCACCAAAATAGTGAAGAGTTGGGCTACTATTTGGGCATTATTCTAAGTCATCTAAATGTATTATTTCAATCAAAAGTTCAAGTAATTCTATGATGCATTAGGTATGATTATTCCCATTTTGCTGAGGAGTAAACTAAGGCAGACAGAGGTCTGCCAACTTGCTTCAGTTTACGTAGTGCCAGAACCAGTTTTAGATCCTCTGTGGAATGATAATCACCTAATTGTTAGCTTCTATCCATTTGAATATATAGCCCTCAGATCAGAAGTTGCAGCTCAATAACCCAAGAAATGAATATAAATTATAAATGTTTAATTTGACCATAGTGTCCACTGAACACCTAAGAAAGTGCTATTTTAGGTGGAGTCCACACTCACTGGAATCTTAATACTATGCATCCAGGTACTCTTATGACCTGCCATTTACAAATTAATGTTAACTTCTGGTCCCTGAAGTCACCTCAGTTTTTATTTTTGTAGTGACTCATTTCTAATCAATTCTAAATGTTCAAAATGGTTTATAAAAGTTAGTTTGTATATGTGGCAAGGTACTGTGCAAAGATTATAACAAATACACATCCTTATGTAAGGAAATTACATTTTTCAGGAGGAAATGTTAAAAAGCATAAACATTTGACAAATGGGAGTAGTAAAAAAATGCAGACATATACACGTATGCACACACCAAAGAATAATCACATTTCTGGAAAACAAAAGGAGAGACAGCCTTGCAGTGGAAAACACTGGTTACAGGGGCATGGGAAGTGAGTTGACAGTAAGAAAATAATCAGGCTGTGTCCACTCTTCACCTTATTTGACCAAACTTTCCAAGAAATTATTTCAACAATACAGGGAGGCAGTAATATCTATAAATCAGAACTATGGTGAGCTCCTCCCAGGTGATTTATGAAGGAGCAGCACATTTGATTTGGACAACTTGGAAGTGGGCAAGTAAGTTCTGGACTTTTGTTGGAGAATTCTGTGTTGGATCTCAGCCTCTGGCCTTGAACTCCCTGGGTCACCTTGACTAGGACCTCACTAACTCATTTGTGCTTACCCACCTTGTAGAATTAAAAGTTCCTGCTGAGCTGCTTGAAAATGGAAATAAGGCTTACTCTTAAAAATCCATGTGATGAGCTCTTGTTGTGTTGGTGTGGAATGAAAGCCCAAGAACCCAGTAGGAGGGGAAATAGCAGCTGCAGGAAATACGGATTAAATTCACTTACCCTGTTAAAAATGCAATTGAAATGCCTGGCTTTTCCCAGATGTTTTGGTTATAAAAATGAATGAGCTAAGTTATTTCAGACTAAATGAATGTAAAACAAGTGGAAAAAACAACAAAAACACTGGAGCATGGTCAGGATTGGAGGCAGCCAGATTTGCTGAGTGCCTCTTAGTTTAGAACTATGCTGGGACCATGTTGTCTGGTAAACAGATATTCCAGGCTCTGGAGTGAGAAACTTCTCTACAATAACTATGATTCTGGGATGTCTGAGAAATTCTTAATTTGCCAAAGTTACTTATCTAACAAATGATGTTACTTATCTAACGAATGATAGATACTAAGATTTAAACCCAAGACTATTTAAATAAAGAAGTCAAACTCTCTATTAGTGGGAGTATAAGATCAATATACATTATAATGACCTGGAAACTGAATGGCAAGTGGACTCATGAGTTTCAGTGCCTGAGAATCTAATTCAGTATGTCAGATGTTGAATCTTCAGTCCTACCTTTTGAACTATCCCTCCAGATGATGCTGGTGCATGTAGTCTGGGAATCACTCTTACTGAAGTGTGACCTTGCTCCATATAGTTCTTACAGTTAATAAGAGTCAACCAATAATAACCAGAATATTAAGTCTTCAAGAACAAAGGAAGGCATCAATGGTTAAATTTGGCCCAATAGGGATCTGGATAATAACAAATGTTAGTTCTCAAATCCTGCTACATCAATCTAAATCCAAAGCACATGCCACCTCCTTGCAAACACATTCTTGCTATGTTTTTTGAGAACATTCAAAGGGAAATCTGATTGGTCATGAAGACAGAAACTGAAGGGAGGAATAAGAGTAAATTCTGTTCCAGTCTTTACTAAACTTAGAATTTGGAAAGCAACAGACATAACCACATACATGTTTTTATCTAGAAAACAAATATAACATGTTCCCTACTCCCTGTCAATACAGTGACATGAGAGAGTCAGACTTGCTTTCTGAAAATGTAAACTTGTGACTCCCCAGATGTACAGTAGTGAAAATACTTCATTGTTACTACATTTTCTTGTAATCAGGGTCTAAAGTAATTTTGTTCATAAGATAAATTTGTTAACATTTTCCATTTGCCAAACATTACACTAGAAATGCAGGGATAACAATGCAGAACCTGGCCTCAAGAAGAGTCCAACTTGGTGTGGCGACATCACATACTCTCCCAGACTTCTGTCACTTGACCAACGGTTACAGCAGAGGTACTAGAGATGGTGAGGGGACTACCATGGCTTACAGCGAGAAAGAGAAAATGTGTGGAACTTGGAATAGCTTGAACAGCTTCTTCTGAGGGAGGTGAGGACAGGAAGTGGCCCCATCACAAGAAGTTCTGTGTAGCACACCCAAGTCTTACTCAGAAGGAAGTACAGTGCTATCATAAGATTTTAAGCAAGAGAATGGAAGATTAGGGGTAGGAAGTACAGAAATTTGGTTGGAGAGATCAGATTCACCACATGAGTGTTTTCCTTGTGGAAGAGGGGGTTTATATGGGGCCAGGCTAGAGGTAAGGAGGAAGTCTTTAAAGATCATTGCAAAAATCTAGGTAGTAACTCAGGAGAGACTAAATTAAGCAAATAATTTCTCTGTGAGAATCTTATGACACATATTGATGAGATATTAGGGAGGTAGGATCGACTGGGGAATAAGAAGAAGGACAGATCTTTAGTATCTCAGATATCTGACATATAAAGTGTTCTGCCTTTCTTTAGAGTAGTTACTACAATCATAATTAATTACTTGTGTAGTTATTTGTTTGATGTTTATCTCTCTCATTAGACTATAATGCCCTCCCAGAAGGCAGAAACTATGTCTCTCATGTTTCATTATGTCTAGTACTTACCAGAGTATGTAGTACATGAAAACTAACAAAATTTTACTGTATAAATAAATGGGGTGAGTACAATTTGGAGAAGGATTAGATACAGAGGACATAATCTTGGTTCTGGAGTTGTTGAGCAGGGTCATCAGGGGGATGTACCTCACTGAGTTCATTGGAGAGATATGGTCTGGGGTGTGAATGTGAGAGTCACTGATATGAAAACAGGATGAGGTCAACCTTGAAGTAAGCAGAATGGAAGGTAAACATGGGAATGTCATTTAAAGGATGGCAGGGAAGGGGATCTGGAAACGAAATTAAAATATGCTAAAGAGAGCACAACCAAGTGTGGATTTCTGTTTTTTCAACAGTGTCAAATATTCCAGAGAGAGAAAGAAGGAGATTTAGACATGTCAATTGGATTTGGCAAGCAGAAGGACTCTGGTAACAAAAGAGAGAATTTTTAGTGGAATAACAGAAAGAGGGCAACCAAAAGTGGTTGTAGAGTTGGCATCTTTCCAAGAGTGGGTTAAAGTTCAAGGGCTTGCTTGGAGTGGGGTGGGGGGTGGGCAGCAGGGAGAGAGTAAAAGTCACATTAAATTTAGTCAAGTCAAATTAGCAGGTATTTTGCCATAGATCAGAGCCAATGGGGAGAAGTAGTTCAGCGAATCATTCAAGAGAAAAAGAATGAGAATCCTTTCATATTAAAGGCAAACAGGGGGCATCTGAGTCTTAGCAAGACAAGGAGAAGGGTGGTTCTTTATAGTGAGACATGTCCAGAAACATTAAAGAGAGTGGGGCTTTCTTAAATGTCCCTGTATTCCAGGAATACAGGGCTTAGTGAGAGTTCAGCGTCATTACTTCCAAACTGAGTTTTAGAAACAAAGAAGAAAGTAAAGAAACAAACAAACAAAAAAAATGTTCTCTTTTAAAAATGATGATTAGAGTAGCAAGTGAAGAATAAATCCAAATCTGAGAGGTAAAGGAGGGCTTTTTAGAGAGATGTGGTAAAGTGAGAGCTTCTGACAACACCAAGTCCAAGGTCAGGCTGGGGTGTGACCCAGCAAGGAGCGCTGATGGCCACACCAGGCAGCTTAAGAGGGTTAGTATTAAGCTTGACCTCTGGGTCACACTCTTCCTTAGACTTGCTCAACACTTGCCACTTCACCAACAAGGATCCATTTCACAAATCCCCACAGCTTGGTCATGATCCCATTTCATAGACAAGAAGACCTGGGCTCGTGGGGCAGTAAGTGGGAGAGCTGGAATGAAAGCCCAGGTTTCTGCTCCATCGCCTGTTCCCTGGGCACCACTGCTGGTGGCCCCTTAACCCCTGCCCCTTGTCATCTGCTTTTATGTGCTTCTTGAGCCTACTGGACTGGAAGTGTCAACCAGATGTGCAGGGACAAGTTTATGGAGGACTCAGCAGAGGTGGTTGTCCTTAATAATGGTCTTCATTATTAATGGTCTTCATTCCACCTCTGCAAACACTCCAAAGCCAGGGAGCACCCCAGGAGAGGGTGTTCTGAACAGACAGGCTGGGAGCAGAGGTGCAGGGCAAAGGGAGCTTTTCTGTGCTTTTGTTTTTAAACAAGAGGGCCAGCGGTTGCCTCAGCAAAACACAGAACAGCAACCTTGTGCTGAAAATCATTTCCATTTTTAAGCGACAGAAAGCACCCATGTCCCCATACTCTCCACACCCTGTCCTCTCCTCCTCAGCATTGAGGATGAAAATTTGGGCTGATACCAGCTAATAAAGAGGATCGATAACCATCCAGCTATTTTCACAGCAGCCCTCATATTAATGAGAAGCTGCTCTGGATGAAGTTCTATAAAAGGGCCCGCACGGATGGTGCGCACTGCAATAAATTGCCATGGGGTTGCTAGTCGTTAATGGAGTGTTCTAGGCTTGTGATCAATTCAAGGCTTCATTTGTTCCCACCTGCAGCCACACTACCCAGGGGAGCAAACTGTTTGTTTTCCTAAGAAAGTTGAAAATAAATAAAGTATGCACACAGACAGAGAGGAAATAAGCCCTCTACTGGGGAAATGTTTGGAAAGTTTCGGAAACTCCTCTCCTGGGCCAATATGTGGAGATCACCCATCAGGATACTGTGAGGGGTCCTGCTCCTTTAGAAAGGGGAGAATGTGAACCCCCTTTTCCTCATCTTCTCCAAGCAGGGATATACCTTTCCTGGGGGTTTAGAGTGTCTGAGAGGAACACCCTTCAACCACAATCGAAAAAAAGGGAAATTGATTGACATGGGCCCGGAGGGCCCTGCCCACCCCTCTCTCTCAACACCAGTGTCTTGAGATTTTGTTTACATTGTTGAGAGAGCCATCTCTTTACTACTTAGGACCTGCACAAGTATTTTCTATCAGCTTCCCCAACACCGGTTTGCAGGGTTAATATTGTATCCCTCTTAGATCGACTTAAAGACTAATTTCTTGATGAAACACACTCTCACCACCTTCATCTGCTGTACCCTTTATTCCGCAATGGTCCTTGAACTTCCTAACCTATAGCCTCTCTTCTCTACCAGAAAATCAGCTCCATGAAGGCAAGAGACCATTTGTATGTGCTTCATTCTCTAGCTATAGAGCTTAGTTCAATGTCTGGCACGAGTAAAAAAATAAATGGAAAAAAAGAATAGCTTGATGGATGAATAAAAGCAGATATAAATGAATGAATTATTAGATACCTACCTATGGGAAGAACTGAATGAAGAAAAGCAATCAGTGGGTAGAAGTCAATTCACCTTCTTATCCCAAAATCCCTCCCTCTTCTGGACTCCCCAGCACCAGCTTAGAGACCCCAGGCCTTGAAACATCCCATTTGATATGTGTCCAGCAGAGTTGGTGCTTCTCTGAAGCCTCATTAGGTGATGCAATTCTATCCTGCCCATGCTCACATCTAAGATCCATCTCCCGGAAGTCACCTTCACAAAACTTACAGAGTGAATTTTATGATTTTTCCAATAGAGGAGTTAAAATGCAGTTATTTGATACTAACATTATAGTAAGTTATTCCTTTTTAATTACTCATATTGGCAGAAGGTAGCAAAAGTACAGGTAGTGTATTTATATTTAGCATTAAAATGGAGAGGGAAGAAGAAAACCATGAGACTTGCCTGTGTACCTTCAGGCATGTGCACATGTGCACGCAAACATGCATATGCACTTATACCACGTGCACATACACACATATGCACACTCGTGTACAGAGCATCCTGTCTCCTCTCTGAGCCAGGATGGGGGAGAGGCTGTAAAAGAGACTCCAAAGCCAGTGTTCCTTTTGCTACCACCCCTGGAAAATGACCCAAGGTACATGGGATATTTGAGTCATGGGAAATCAAAGTTCTTTTCCATGCACAATGCTGAGAGGGAAATACAACCCAGATTCAACAATATCAGCGGAGGCCAAAGCCTCAGGGTAAGCCAGTATGACTTCCAGCCACCTCCCAGGCAGAGATCACCCCCTTGCAACCCAACCTCTCCCCTAGCAGGACCCAGCCGGCAGGTGGTGCATACCTTGGGCAGGGAGTATTTGGGCAGCTTTATCTGAGCAAAGGCCTCTCTCCGGTAGGACACATAGTAGCTGGCTCTTCCACCAGTTGTTACCTGGATAGTGGGGAAACACAAAGGTGTCAGGTAAGGCCACAGATCATGGCACAAGCTGCAAAGCATCAGTCTCTCCATCAATAGCCACACCTGGCTGCTGATAGCCTTCTAGAGAATATCCCTAGCTGGCATTGACCCTCCATCCCCATGGCCCCCTGAGGTACTTCCATGCCATGGCCCTCAGACAACACTTGGGCAGTGATAGCAGACTTTCCTGACAGCTGGCACTTTGCACGGCAGCAGGGACTGTATTCAGCTGCTCTGATCTGCCAAGGTACTCACCTAATAAAAACTTTCCACTGAAAACAGAGAAGCTATGCGGACTGCACCCCAGATCCACTTATTATATTTATTATTTAGTCTTTTTTAAACAATTTTGAATCTATTCTAACTATGGTATGATTGTCAAAGTAATTTTCATCCCGATCTGATTAATTGCTGTTGCTGAAAGCACTCGATACGGACGAGTCCTCCACTCCATTCCAAACCTGGCATCCATTCACAGCAGCTGCCTGGAGCACCAGGGTATAATATCCCTGCTGAAGGCCACCCCCAACTGTCACCCCTCACTTTGAGATCAGAATTTGAAATCAATTTCACTTCTGAGCAGAGCACTGATTTTTCCCTTCATATTTACAAATCCAAGCATTGGGCAAATTTTTATTGATTCTTTCCAGTGTGCAAGTTACTTAAAGGCAGCAAAGGTCAGAGAAGGAACTTGGGTTTCAGTCCCAGCCCTGCCATCCAGCTCCTGGCAGGGAGTCACCCTGTGGTCTCACGAGGGAGGGGATGGACTCTAGAGGAAGCTGGAAACCATCCTGAGAGCCGGTCCTCTGGCCTCGGCTTGCCGGGAAGTTCTGCCAAGATGGCGCAGCTCTGCAGATGGCTTCTCTCGGCCCAATTATCCAAACTCGGGGGAAATTAATATTCACAAGAGAAGATAACATAGCCTGTTCGGGGAAAATAGCAGGACAACAATAGCAAGCAGGCTGCTGTGCCGAGGAGGCAATTACTGGAGGCCCACGCTCCGTACTCACGAAGACCTAAGCGCTGGCTGGCGGAAGGCCAGTTCACCACTGGGGTTCAGATCTGGCACCCCGCCACCATGGCTGCTGGGAGCAGGAGGTGGAACAGCTCTGATGAAAGCCACCCATCACTCCTCACTCTGAGAGCAGGCATCTCCAGGGCTCCCCCATGCTCGCTGCACAGATTGCAAGCCCACAAAGCAGGCACCAGAAGCTACCAGGTAGGGCAGGTGTTAGAGTCAGCATGCAGCAGAACCTTAGAAAAACACTTGGTACGAAAATGTAGGCTGTGAAGCAGTGGAGCCACTGGTTTTCTCCTAGATATTCAACATTATGTCTACATCTCTATTTCCTCATTGGAAGCATTTTTGTCTCCTATTCTATGAGGCACTTTCTTTTTTTTTTTTTTGACAAGACATCTGTTCTGAATCTATATGGTTCAGCATTGGCTTAAAGGTGGGGTGTTGACATATTAAGATGAATGAGCTGCTAAGAAGTCTTTTTTTTTTTCCCTCTTGACAATAAACCCCGACTGCAGAGAATGAGTTTAAATATAATCCTTGGATCTAAACACAGTCACCATTAGTCTCACATGATCGCGTGAATTTGTTTAGCTGGATTTTATTTTTAATTATAACACCAAACAACTAAACAGATCTGCCATTCAAGAACTATATCACTACCTTTTAAACTTTCCCAGGGATCAGAATCACCTGGAAATCTTGTTAAAATTCAGACACCCACAGAGCTGCTGATTCAGTGTACTTGGGGTGGGGTCCAAATGTCATTTCTAATAAGTTTCTAGATGCTGCTGCTGCCACGGATCTTTCCTGAAGTTTGAGTTTACAATCACAAGAAAGGTTTGTTATTTAAGTGAGATGAAATAAATATAACAAAACAGACCACATTTCAAAGTGCATCCAGCACATTCTACCATGTTGGGTAGAACATCACCTGTCTGGTTCTAAAACATGAGCATCTTCCTCAAAGGGGATCCTGTACCCAGGGATAAAGTTTTTAAACCCCAACCCAAAGGATATCCTTTGGTTATCTATCATGTGCTTAAAAATGAGCTCTCTGTGGGCCTCCCTGGTGGCACAGTGGGTTGAGTGCCATGCTATGAAGCTGTCTGCAGCCTCTGCAGTGCTGGTTTGATTCCCAGCCAGGCAGGGAGAAACCCAGATGGCGTGGCAGACCTCTCCTGCCTTGCCTGCTGCTCCCCTCAGCAATGTCTTTGGTCTGTCTGCCTGTTCTGCTCCCCACTCTGTCTCTGGTGAATTCTCTCACCCTCCTGTGCCTCTGACTGTACCCAGTTCTTGTATAAATAAATAAATCTTAAAAAAAAAAAATTAACTCTCTGCAGGAACCACAGCAAACTTCTCCTATTTTGACGGTGCCCCCTTAGTATCCAATGAAAGCCAACTGATGCTTTAAACATCAGTATAAGACCCAGGAAATCATGCAAGGTTTTTGGATGGCATCAATTTACTGTAATTTCTCCCTCCTCTCAACTTCTAAACTTTGCTCTTCCCATTTGGACAGCCCCCTCATTGTTCACTCCAGTGGTAGACACACGCCTAGACTGACGCCTCCATTCTTATCACACAACTGTAACCGCCCTGACTCTTAGGCAGTGCTGGTTTCCAGGCAAGTGATCAGTGGATTCATACCAGTAAATAATGACAAGACTTTCAGGAGCTGAGAGGACCTAGCAAGCTCCAGACCTGCATGTGGTCCTTATGCAAATTGTCCAGTTTAATCCTCATAGCAATCCTGCAGAGGCTATACATATGGAATGACTTGCTCCAAAATATGACAAATTTGAACATGATAAAGTTTGATTCTGAGCCTGTTCTCCTCTTCCTCTATTAAGAAGAGCCCTTCATTCATCTTAATTTTCTCTCAGTTACAATATAGTATATTCCTTGATTCCAAAATCCTTTTTATTAAAACATTAAAAATCTCTGTCATTGTCACTTGTATATATTTGTTTCTTTGTATTCCCAGAAAATCTTTTATGATATAGATGCTGCATCTTAAAATTGATGTCTTTGTAAAAAAGGTAAAGCAATAAAATAAGAGGAATAATGGCTACCAGGCAATGAAAGCTTATGACAGAATATTCTACCATAAACAGTTATTAACCATTAGAGGATTATATGTAAGTATATATATAAACATACATATGTGTGTGTGTGTGTGTGTGTGTGTGTGTGTATATATATATATATATATATATATATATATATATATATATTTACAGGTATACAGTTGACCCTGAAATAACATGGAATTGAACTGTGAGGGCCCAGCTAGCCTCAAATGTCAGTTGGTTGGATATACACATTCCTCGCCATCCAATCAGGAAACTGAAGCTGGGAGAGGTCAGTTACCTTCCCCAACATCACACAGCCTTTCATCACACAGACAGTATACAACCCCAGCCTATGCCTGAGCCCTTCACAGGAGCCCAAGTCCCCCACAGGTTGGGCACAGAGCAGGAATACCGAATTGTTGGGACCCATCTGCTTAAGCAGAGGGACTGAGCATTTGACTTCTTCCATTGCTCCATGACTCCAACCAGAGGTGGGGAAGAAATGTGCTCCTCCTACTTCCAGTAAGTTACAGGAATTCATCTCCAAACATTAGCTGGGCACCTCCACCTTGGGAGTAGAATCCTGGCACTGCTGGGAAGATCCCAGGTTGATACATTTGCTGCCTCTCCACTATTATTTGTGTGGTTCTCTGGCAACCACACAAGGAAGAAATAAAGTTTAGTGACTATTAATCTATTTTGATGAACTTTTCTCTTCCTTACAAGAGAATTTGCTGGCATTGTAAATCCCACAGATTATTACCACTTTCCCTTTCGGTGACACCTTTTATTTTATATTTGATGGATGTCATCCAATTATTTGCTCTGGGCCCATCCATCATGCTAAACACAGAATTAGCTGGGTCTTTTCCTCACTAATGACTGGCTCGTTAATCTGATTTTCTCTATTTTCATTTTACAGGTTTAATTGGGCTCCTGGCCAGTGAAAATGATTCCTTTGGACAAATGCATTGGCCATTAAACACTATCTGTCTCTTCAGACGTGTCCCCACTCTTGCCGTAACTGAGTCTAACTTGACATATCCTTTACTTTTTCACTTTTCCTTCCTTCTGGATGATGACTTGCCCCAAATCAGGGAGAGAAATCTGTTCCCAAAATATGGAACCAAAGGACTTTGAGTCATGTTGAACCTGTTTCTACCATAGACAGAAGAAAACATACAGTGTCTCTAGAATTTGTAAGTGGGTATCGGTAATCGGAGGGGAGAAGCAGAAACTAACATCTTTGAGTAGCTGTTATATGATCTCAGTTTATACTTAGGAGGTCAGTTAATATCTAAAAAATTGTTGCTATTAGTATTATGGTTAATAACATTAATAATACACCAAAAGGTGAAAATATTAACATCACCATTCTTGAATATTTAGTACATGCCAAATGCTGTTCTTCTGTATATACTGGTCTTTTATTTCAAGTTCAAGTGAGAAATTGATGAATGGGGAAGTTACACAACTTAAAACATACTCAGTGAGTAAATGGAGAGCTGGAATTCAAACCCAGGTTTTTCTGACTGCAATACATATGTTGGTCCTTCAGGCAAAGTAAGATTTCCAAATCTCTCTGGCAAGGGCCAGATCCCTTGTCATTCAACTTATAATTTCCCAGATAAGATACCCAGCAACAAGGCAGATTGTCCTTTGTGCATATGCATATAATTTTCAGAGCCCTAAGAAATCACTGGCTCTATTGTTGCACAAGAGCAAATGGTGCTGCTATTAGAATTTGTGAATGAGAGGGCCCATAATGGAAATGAACCCAGCTTACACATAGCTATTGCCCTCATAGGAAATGACATGAGAAGATGCTTTCCCAGCTAGAACCCTTGCTGGGTCTGATGTGATGTGAATGATCTGTCCAAACCAAGAAAAATGACCACCTTTCCAGGCAACTGTTACTTCTCATACACCTCTGCCTTATTTCCTCCTCCTGAAAGAGGTAAAAAAGAACAGGGGGATTGTGATGATGCACAATTAGCTTATCCAATGCCTTTGCTCACTAATTTTATTCAGATTATTTAAAATCAATCTTGACATTGTTAGGTCCCTTCCTTCCTTCCTTCCTTCCTTCCTTCCTTCCTTCCTTCCTTCCTTCCTTCCTTCCTTCCTTCCTTCCTTCCTTCCTTCCTTCCTTCCTTCCTTTCTTTCTTTTAAAGATTTATTTATTTATTCAAACACTCAAGTACAGGCCAGGGAGCAGAACAGGC
This sequence comes from Talpa europaea, assembly GCF_964194135.1. Lineage (NCBI taxonomy): Eukaryota > Metazoa > Chordata > Mammalia > Eulipotyphla > Talpidae > Talpa > Talpa europaea. The sequence continues at coordinate 17,100,301 of NC_140077.1, forward strand.
AGAAGGACTGAAATACACTGCTGAGGGGAGCAGTGGATGAGACAGGAGAGGTCTGCAATGCCATGTGGGAATCTACCTGGCCAACTGGGAATTGAACCAGTGCTGCAGAGGCAGCGGACAGCTTCACAGCACCACGATCAACCCACTGTGTCACTGGGGAGGCCCCTCTTAGGTCCCTTTCTTCCTTTCCACCCACATAATTCCTCCAAATATCACATTTCTCATTCAAGAACAAAGAAACAAACATCTGACTCTGGGCCACAAAAGTCAACGAACAGCCCCAGGTCTCATCAGGAAGTCACTATCAGTGTCAGGACTGTCCTGGGATGTCTGCCTGGCAGGCATGTTGTCTGTGTCATCTCGAGCTCATTTTCCAGAAACACTTGCTAAGGTACCACAGGAAGTGTGTGTACCCAAGCTGCAGTCCAGCACTTGCAACAACAAGACTCCTGAGCAGTCAGCCACCTCTGCTACTTGACTATTCAGTGTTGAATTCAGTGTTCACCCAACTGGCATTTGCTCATTTGATGTCCTGGAGGCTCTGTGATATTAATGAATATGCTATTTTATCTGCCTGTTTCGAGAAAGAGTGGTTCTATTACCTAACCTATGTATATTATGCTGAGGTTGACCATCTTTTGATACAGATTTGCACATAAAATCTTTTTATTGGGACCCTAACATAATGGCCACCAAATAGCTTCACCAAGGATAGACTTGGGATAAGATAGTTGGCACTGAAGCTTAGATTGCTCTCTCTTAGAGGGGGTGGGGGGGTGAAGGGGTGTGCTTAGGGGAGGAATTGGAGGGAAGATACATACTAAGATTGCCAGCATAGTAATTGGTGAAAAAATACTAACTAATAAAGCAACTGCCATTTCAGCAAGCCTAGGGCCTTCACTGCCTATTGTGAATGTCAGCAAGAGAGGGTGAGAAAAGCATGGGACAAAGACTTTTTGTCCAAACCACAAACAGCACTAGAAGAGGAATCAGCATGCTTGACTCTGTTGTTGTTTTAGCACAATAAAGAGCTTGGACTTGGTAAGTTTCCAATTACATATTTTCAAAGAGGGCTCTTCCTTGGACTGTGAGCATGCTAGCACATTGGCTGTGATTCCTGATGTGAATCCTGCTTCTGCCACTTGGTTGTTTTGGTGACCTTGGATGGACAGTTTAACCTTCCTAATACCTTCCCCTGGAAAACAGAGATATTAGCACTGCCTATGGCATGCTGTCCTGAGGATTAAACACAGTATAGTTTATAAAAGGCTTTGACCCTGGCACAGACCAAGCACTCCATGCTCACCACTGTCCTATGAGGTAATACAAAGGAGCCACAACCAGTCTAACATCTTGGGGGTCTTACGGGAACTGACCCCAGCATTAGTTTATATGTGTAAACTGGTGGTTTTAGGAAACACTGGGGTAGCCACATGGTTAATTAGTCAGAAATGGCCAGGGCCAGAGTACCGAGATTCTTTCCTCGGGAAGGATGACTTTGTGGAGGAGACCACAGAGCCAATGTGTTTTGTGCCATAGATTTGACCATTCACGGTTTCACACCTCATTTTCAGGTTCCGGATTTCATGACTTGGATGGAGGAGAAGATGCTCTTGGCACTCCCAGCTGACCCTTCACAATGAAAATTCTTTATTTTTTTTCTTTCCTGCTCTGCTTTTTTTATTCCAGGGTGGGAGGAAGTCAGGGAGTTAAAAAGGCAAAGATAACAAGGGTAGAAATTTTTTTTTGAAAGACTAGAAATGGACTTGAACTTGAAGTACAAAATTGGCACCACGTGGACACTCCCAATTACCATGACAATAGGTGAAAAGACTAAAACCTGAAGTGTCTACTTTGAGGGTTCTGGACCAAGACACTAGAACTTTCCAAACTAAGAAAACTACCCATGGAAACTGTCAAGTGAGATGCTACTACCTGTATTATCAAACACCTTCCCCCATCCTCTCTCAAAGAAGCCCTGCTCCTTGTGGAAGGTGAATAGAATATGGTTTTAGAGGGCCTCCCCGGTGGCGCAGCGGTTGAGCGCTGGGTTGCGAAGCTGCACGCAGCCTCTGTGGCGCCGGTTCGATCCCTGGTTGCTCCCCGGCCACCAGAGGAGGGTCCCACATGGCGCGCAGACCTCTCCTGCCGCCCGCTGCTCCCCTCAGCAGTGTACTTCGGTCCTTCTGCCTGCTCTGCTCCCCACTCTGGCTCTGGTGAATTCTCTCACCCTCCCACGCTTCTGACTGTACCCAGTGCATGTAAAAACAAAAACAAAACAAAACAAATAAAATAAATAAAACATGCCTCTATAAAAAAAAATATATATATATATATAAAAGAATATGGTTTTAGAAAAGATGGAATGGGGGGGCAGCTAAGGAAAAACTAATGAGGAATCTAGCTTCAGTCTTCCTACATCTATAGTTGTTTTCTCTTCGACTTAAGACATCACATGGTCTACTTCCTTTTCACCAGTGGGCATTATGGGGGAAGTTAATTCACTGAAATATTCCCAGACCAGACACTAGCCTGTGTCTTTTCTATTGTATTCCAGAAAATGGAAACAAACATGTGGGCAAAGAGAGGAGGGAAAAAGGCTACAAGGTCCTGGGATCTGGAACATCGTGATATTCATTTCAGCTCAACTCTTTATCAGACACGTAATTTTAGGCACAGTAACTCTCTCTGGGAGTTTCAGGGCCAATTTTCTATAAAATATGGAACAAATAATAACTATTACCCATCTTTTACAGAGAAGTAAATGAGATAATTAAATGCTTTCCTGTAACTGTGAAGCACTCTACAAATATCATGTTGGAGATCATGTGCTTGACCCAGGGCATGACCCAGGGCATGAATTCAAACTTTTTAGAAGTAATTTCACTAACAAATTGTTATAGACTGGATATGTACCCCTCAAATGCATCTGAGGAAACATGATGGTATTTGCAGGCAGGACTTTTGAAAGGTGATTAGGTCACAAGGGTGGAGCCCTCAAGAAAGCAATTTGTGGACTTATAAAAGAGGCCCAGGAGAGCTCCCTTGGCCACTTACCATGTGAGGAAACTGACAAGATTGCCATCTATAGCCACGAAGAGAGTGCTCCCCAGACACTAAATCTGCTGTCATTTTGATCTCGGACTTCCCAGCCTCCAGAATTGTGAGCAAAATATTTCTGTTGTTTATAAGCCAATCAGTCTGGTATCCAGGACAGACTAAGACAGAAATCAAGCTGACAATCCAGACATGCCCACTCTATTGATTATGAGGGTGACTGAAATCTGCCAGTCAGGCGACTGCTCTCCACAGGCTGATGGGCTGGAGACAATAAGGAAACTGGGAGGAGATGCAGGAAATGGGAGGGGGGAGCAACAGAATAGGTACGGGATGATGGCAGGTGTATGTAGCTTTTAAGACTGATTAATTTTACTGACATATTCAAAATATTTTGAAAAACCTAAAAAGACAAGACAAACACAATCATTCATTTTCCGGAGAAGCTGACTGCTTCTTTAGGACATGGGATTTACAGATGGCTTTGGAGATAGGTGTGGGCTGCTAGATATGACAGCAAAACCTCACCAATGTGGGATCTGCCTGCCTCATGAGTGAATTTTGGAAGCACAGGGGATGGATTTAAACCATATGTAAGCTGTTTCTCAAGAAACACTGCCACCTCCCAAGAGGGCCATGAACACTCGTGAAATGCCAAGTGCTGCTTGGTGGAGCACCCCATCCACACCCTGCATCACGCCTGTGCTGCCCACCACCAGCACGAGCATCGCAGCTGCAGAGTCACGCTCAGCACCTCCTGAGCACTGTCTGCCTCTTCACACAATGGCCATGTGGAGGGAGGAGATGCTACCAGCCCTGGGCTCCAAAGTGGTAGAGCCTGGCTTTGAACTTAGGTTTCTAAACTAAAGACAGCACTCATTGCTACAGCGTGCAGCCCTGCAAGGGCCGAGGCTACTCCAAGAACAGCCCCAAAATAGATGACTGGATCAAGAAGATGTGTATATAGACAATGGAATACTATTCAGCAACCAAAAGAGATAAACTGATTCTATTCACCACAACATGGATGGAGCTTGAAGGAATTATGCTCAGGGAAATAAGTCAGGAGGGAAAAGAAAAATATTGGTTGGTTTCACTTATAGGAGGAATATAGGAGAACCAAATAAGACATCAGGGGTAAAAAACAATACAGAATACAATGTAAACCAGAGACATCCTGCAGGAAGGAGGTGGGAGAGGGATCAGAGGGAGGGAGGGAGGAGCACAGGGGACTGAGGTGATGGTGCATGGGTGCATTGGGGAAGGAAACTACACCTGAGGGGGTGGAGGAAGCAAACATCAACATCGTTTAAAAATGAACAATGCTGTAAAATATAAATAAATTTTAAAAAATTAAATTAAATTAAAAAAAAAGAACAGCTAGGTTAGGAGCAGCGGCCTGAGAGGTTCCCTCCCACCAAGTTCATTAAGAGGCTCCAGCACTGCAGATTTTCACAGCAGCTTATCCCAAAGCCACTTCCTCGATGAAGCCGCCACCTTCGCCATAATTTCCCACTTTGAATTCATCTTTTCTTCCTTTGGGGCCCAGGGCTCTTGGCCCTGTTGTTGCACTTAATAGGTGTTGTCCTGAGTTATGAGAATGTGGGTACAGCTTTTGTTACAAGGGTAGATGAGCGTCTTGTTCCTCTTTAACCCTCTCTTACTCCCTGAACCCCGGACTATAATGATTAATATTTGCAGAGATTTCTAAGCTGTTAGTTTTCATTATTGGACTGAATCTTCTGTGGTCAAGCACAGCCATGAGAGTCAGGTCTAATTACATCCTCATTTTAGAATCCAGGGGCCTGAGGCCCAACAGGCTGCTTTCCAACCCCTTGTTACTAAAAGGTGAGGCTCAAAGCTGACCTCAGAACTTCCGACTTGCAACTCCAGGCTCTTTTCCTGTGGCCAGGCTGCTTCCGCCTGCGTTCACTGAGTCAAGATCAGAACAACAACAAAGTGGAGGTAATTGCATGGATTTTTACAAGTGGGTCGTGATTTTACATCAACTACTCCTTTGAGTGGTTGGCAACACCACAACGTGGAAAACCAGGGGCAGTAAGAGCACCTGCTCCCCTGTGGGAAACGGGAAGCTGATTACAAGACTTTCTTCCCCACCCACTGCCCAATCCACATATTAATTAAAGACCTGGCCAAGTGCACATTATTCTTTGAACATTAATCATCTTTAGACATCTCATTATGGACACTGGCCCCAGTTCCTCTACGTGTTACATTTGCCATTCAATCAGCAAGTAGCTACTCAGCACTTTATGCCTGGCTGTGTCAGGGACCACAGGGTCACAGAGCTGGGACCCCATGACCACTTCATACAAAACCAAAAAACAGCCTGTTAGAGAAGAGGGGAGAATGACAATGTGAAATTAGCCATGATACCACGGGGCCTGAGCAGGGTAGGAGTTCCCTCTTCTGAACCACAACAGTTTACTCAACCTATTCTTTTTTTTTTTTAAAGATTTATTTATTTATTTATACAAGCTCTGGGTATAGTTAGAGGCATGGGAGGGTGAGAGAATTCACCAGAACCAGAGCGGGGAGCAGAGCAGACAGAGTGACGAAGTACACTGCTGAGGGGAGCAGCAGGCGAGGCAGGAGAGGTCTGTCATGCCATGTGGGACCCTCGCCAGTGGCCGGGGATCGAACTGGTGCTGCAGAGGCTGTGGGCAGCTTTGCAACCCAGTGCTCAACTGCTGCGCCACCGGGGAGGCCCTACTCAACCCATTCTTATGCTCCTGGAATTACAGCATAATCAGTGCAGGCCACTCCAGTGTCCATGTCCCATCTCCATCTATAGATGATGCAGCTGAGACTTAGAGACAACAGTGATGCAGCAAGCTGAACTGGAATTTAACCTCATGTGTGCCTAACTCCACAGAGAGAGGCATAACCACTCCCCTCCATGAGCTTATGTGACCCACATACAATGTGCACATATGTGCACACACACCCCGGTACCTGTCGTCTGTGAGCAGGTGTGAGGCACACTCCCGCCGCCTTAGGAGGAGGAGAGCAGATTCTTAACCCCGAAGGACATTTTGTTTACTGGATGGGATGGTGGATTTAAGGATGGAAGACTGGAGGGAAGAGAGAGATGAAAGGAATGGCGGGATAAGGTGGGAATGGATCATGAAAGAAAACAAAAAGGAAATATTATAGGCAAGGCTGGAGAGGCCCCAGGGAGAGCCAACATGGTTGGTCTCTGGCTGCTGGTTGCAGGCAAAGTACCTCGTGGAATGGCAAGAAATAGTGCTGGTGCAGTCTTTGCTGCAGAGTATCGACATAAACACTGCTTAATTTTTGCTTGACATTCTCAATAAAAGTCTACACTATGTTGCTCAATAATTTTGTTATAATTTTATTTATTTGTTTATCTTTGCAGAGCTGGTTCATATCAGGAATGTAGCTCTGCTTCAAGGAAATGCCCAGCAGGGTTAGGGAGAATTTTATCTGTCTGCACCTTTTAGATGCCTTAGTTAGCTCTGTGTTGTGAAAATTAACAGTGCTGCAATAGAATACAGACATGGATTCCAAACTCCCCTTCCCTATTAGCTATTATGAGTTTTTGGGAAAAGCATTTAGCTGCGTTGGACAGTTTTGTCTTCTTAAAATGAACAAGTGCACTCCGAACACGGTGTGTGACGCATGTCACATCAAAAATGTCACATCACTGGTGTCCCTCATCCCTTTAATTCCTGGGTCCTGTTTTCCTCAATATGACGGTATTCTTCAGTTCTTATAACCTAATAGTCTCATCTGCAAGTTTCTTGCAATAACTCAGCAAACATGGCTTAAGCAGCTACTTTGTGTTAAAACTTTCTGCTCCTACATGCTGCCCCATACACAGTTCTTGATCCAATCTGCCTCAGGCAAGTAAAGTTTAGGGGTGTGACTCTCTCATTTAAAGAGCAGAACAAGAGCAGTGAGTGAGAGAGAAATCGCTTATGTCAGGCTGTCTAGGTCAAATCTTGGCTTCACTCTTTTTTTTTTTATAGAGGCATGTTTTATTTATTTATTTGTTTGTTTGTTTTGTTTTGTTTTGTTTATACATGCACTGGGTACAGTCAGAAGCGCGGGAGGGTGAGAGAATTCACCAGAGCCAGAGCGGGGAGCAGAGCAGGCAGAAGGACCGAAGTACACTGCTGAGGGGAGCAGCGGGCGGCAGGAGAGGTCTGTGCGCCATGTGGGACCCTCCTCAGGTGGCCGGGGAGCAGCCGGGGATTGAACCGGCACTTGGCTTCACTCTTGACTGTCTGTTCAGTCTTAGGAAACTGACAACCTCTTTGTGCCTTTTCTGTGAAATGGAGTTAGGAGTATGACTTATCTTATAGGATGTGGTGAAAATTAAGTGCATTCATAATAAGCCTAGCATCTACCTGAAAATTTCAAAAGCACTAATTAGACAGAAGACTTACACTGCTGTTTACTGCAGCACTATTTTCAACAGCCAAATGATGGAAACTTTAGTGTTCCAGAACAGTTGAGTGGCTCAAGAAGATGTGGTATACATGTATCATGGGATACTTCTCAGCAATCAATAAAGATATTTATTGTGTATTTTGTGTATTTTGTGGAAATACAGATGGATCTGGAAGGGATAATGCTAAGTAAAATAAGTCAGAAAGAGAAAAATAAATACATGAGAGTGTCACTAATATGTGGAACATAGAGAAACCAATTTAAGGGTCAGATAAAGACAAGTTTAAAAACTAACGCTTGGAAGCTGACTATAGAACTGAAGCATCTGGAGGAGCAAGGGAGTGGAGGATGGGTATAAACAAAGAGGGAAGGAAGCACAATGGACTATGATTTGACACTGGGTGTACTACACCTGATGGGGGGGATCATAATATTACCTCAATTTAAAATAATAATAATATTACCAACAATAGTAAGCCTTGTTCACACTACCCACTCACTTAATATTTGTTGCTATTATTCTATGTAACTGATCCTCCAAAGAGTACAGATCATTTGATGAGAAGGTAAATTAGCCAGGAGGTAAAAATCAGGGAAGGAGGGGTTGAGGACAAATCTTAAACAAAAAATGCTGAGAACCATAGTGTGTCTTAGAAGAGTTTTATTCAATCAACTTCACAAGGACTCTGCTCAGATATTTCAGAGGAAGAAGCCATCACTTCCAAGCCTTCCTTGCACATATACCAAGAACACCTAACAAGCAATTACACTGAACAGTGAAATCAAAAACACAATCATATTAAGAGCACTTTGGTTATTTCTTCATTCTGCAATCTGGAAGCAATCACCATGGGGGCAGACAGTAAAACTGCAGATGTTTATTCTGGAGAATCGGACGCACGGCCTGGGGTATGGCCTACTCACCATTCTAATTGTGTTGGTTGGAATTACCACGGCACATTATTACCAGGTGTGCATCCTCTGAGAAATGAAAATATTTTTCAGAGAAGAAAGTGGAAGCAACCTTGCCTGGTTACAAGGCTAGAGGGGCAAGGGGGAGTGACTAAGGTCCACGCACCCATCACACACACACTGGATCAGAAGAAAATGAGGAAGGAGAATGGAGATTAAAGAATCATACAATTTCAAAATGCAAGAAGCACACAGAGAGGGAAAAGCTAATCAATTTCCATTTTCCCCCCTTTTTTGGGGAACAGATGTTTCCCTTGCAGTTCCAAATCTAAAAGCAGTTGGTGTAGTAAAGGTGAAATAGGAGGAAGAATAAAAAGCTAAAAAGAAAAAAAAAAAAAGCTAAAAAGGAAGCGAGGGAGGGAATCAGATGGAGAAGAAGATAAACACCAATGCCTCCTGTTTCCCTGTGCCCCGCCCCTCCAGGTTGTGCATGTCCTGCCACCCCAAGTCCTTCCCCATGGCTCTCCTTGCTCTTGCATGCAGCCTCCCCCTGCCTGGAGGTATTCTTCACCAGGAAGGCAGAGTAATCGGGCCCATCCTTTAAACATCTTTATTCTATTACTTTCATAATCAGTTTCTAATGTTCTGTTCAATAGATGTGGGGCTGGCCAGACCAACAGCTTGAACAGCTGCTCAGGCCAATGGAGCTATTCTCTGAGCCATTGATCACAAGGAAAAAATCAATCCTGGCTAAGGAGAAAGAAGTTAAAAATAAATTGCATGGATTGATTTCTGTTCAGACCTTCTGACTCCCAGTTTAGGAAGAGGGAAGGACAAGTGTGTGTAGATCCGACTGTCATGAAATTGCTTCATCTGTTCCCATCTCAAAAGCAAATCTGGGGATATTGTACTTACACACACACACACACACACACACACACACACACTGTCTTTGAAATTATGCTTTTAAATTATTTTTGTTTTGCCTCCTCATCTCCTCATAACTATAGGTGATGAGGTTGGGGGTGTTGTTTTGTTACTGAAAACTCCCAAATGGGGCCCCATGTCTGTGGATGATAGTAAGTCCTGAAGTATTTGTTGAGGGATTGATGGGGAAAAATGAACAAATGAAGTGCCCTCCTGTCTATCACGGTCGCAATTACATATATTGCTTCATTGATTTGTCATGGAAGGCAATTGTTCTCTTGTTTATTGCTTTGTTTATGCATTATTTACCTCTCACTAGACTATAAACCCTCCCATGGCAGGAACTGTCTTCTTATTTGCATATTAATTTCTTATATAAACATGATTTCTAGGGATCATAACTTCTTATTTACCTTTTTGCTTTTTCATTTTTGATCTATTATATTATCTCCATATTGTTCCATTAACAGATTCATGAGAAAAGAAGATTCTGCAAGTCTCTTGAGAAATTAACTACCCAAAGATATCCTAAATATCTTTTTAAAATTCTGACATTGAGAAATGAGTTTGGAAATACTTCTGAATAATAGACCCTCTCTGTATCTATCAAAATGAAGTCTCCTATAGGGTAACCAGACTTTGGAATTTCAGTTATTGTCTCCCAACAAGAGACTATGGAGTTCTAGAATTCTACAGCAATGCCTTGATGGTATCCAGAGGTGAAGAAGCAGCTGTGGGGCTGGGGGAGCTCACACAGTCCCTTATCCTCTTTACATTAGATTCATTCCACCTGAATCTACCTTTTATATTGGAATTCCTTGAATAATGTTGTCTGCAAAGTGTCTTTTTTGCAAACAGAATAGTAACAACAATGAAAGATTTGAATGCTCTTCTATGATTAAATCCTTTCAGTATATGCTAAGGAAACTGGACTCCAGGTAGAAAAGGTGATGGTCCAAAGTCACTAAGCAAATAGTGAGGCCACACTTTATCCCAAAGTGCTGTCCCCACAGGCAGGATAACTACTCCCTCACAGGCACACTGTCTCGTGTTAGTGGTGACTCATTTTTCTTTAGAGTGCTGGCTGGCGTGAAGGTGGTAGCCTTCAGGTTGGTTCTCCTTTGATAACTATTTTGAGCTCTCATGCTCCAGGAAGGTGCTCTGATCACAGCCTGCCTCATGAATCTCCCTGATGCTGGGAAAGAGTCTAGAACTTTCTTAAGTGCTCTTGAGCATTGTTTATGGAGTACGTCAGCCCATGAAATCCTTCCTTTCATCTAGACTAAGTGAAAAATGGGGTCAACCACTTTGCCAGTCTTGCAGGGACTATATGAATTCCCCCCACATGGCCAGCCGCCTCTACACTTCTTTGTGGACACCACATCGTTTTAGAGTTCTAGAACTCCATAGCACACAATGGGAAGACAATGGGCTGCATGACTTCACAAGTTCTCTTCTAACATTAAAGTTCACTTTCACACCTTGTCACCTTCATTAATAGGGACATATTAAATGCTCAGTAAATGGTTATCAAATATATAGATAAACCAATCGATACTTCTGTCTCAGACATAATTTATCACTGCTCTGGGTACATAGTAGGTACTCAATCAAATCAACTTGATTGATTAGCTACTGCTGTGACACTATTAAAGACCAAGAAGTCCCCCTGGCTGATCATGAGGGCGTGCAGAATCAGACTCTTTAGAGCTGCTTGCAGAAATTCAAAATGTTTGTTTATCCCATTAGCTGGCTGTGGAGTTAAAGGGAGAGCGATTAAAATTTTTAAAAGCTAAAAGTCTGAAATAAGTAGATATATATTCTAGTTAGAATGGTAAAGGGGAAAGAACCGGACTTAATTGTCTACTCCTCAGTCAGCAGTTCAACCGCCTTCATTATCAGCACTGTTGTTTTTACAACAGTATAATTATCTTTAATAAGAGAAGGTCCCCAAATGGGTCCCACTGAGCATGCCAAGCAGCTGTTGAGGACTTACTGGGACATGGAATGGAAGTGCAATGGAGGACTCGGCCAGGCCATGACTCAACAGCTCCTCTGCACCTTGGAATGGAATTCAAGACAAGCTGTCCCCCAAAATGCATCAGGGAAATTGGAAAATGCACAGGAAGGGGTACAAAAAAAGTAGGAAAGACTGGAACAGAGTGGAGCTGGGGAAGGTAAGAATGAGTAACCACACAGCCCCTCACCCCCTGGGTACCCCACAATGATACTCTACAAGTATCTGAGAGGTAATGTGCAGGGGTGTGGGTATAATTACACAGCCCTGGATCCCATCAGGCCCCACTTTGGTTAATCATGCAGAAAATCTGTAATCTAAAACAAAATTGAAACAGATCCTACCAAACAGCCCGATAAACAAGTTGTAGAGTGAGGCTCTCCCACCCCTAGTACAGATGGCCCCTTCAACCCTTAACCTCCGGGGACACAGTCTAAGACCCCCAGTGGATGAAACTGTTGATAGTTAAGAATATTGATATTTACACACACACAGTTTTTCCTCACATACATACCTAAAAAATATATAAATTAGCATAGTAACAGATCTCCAGCAATAATAATAAAACAGAACAATTATAGCAACATACTATAATGAAAGTTATATGAAAGTATCTCTCAAAATATCTCACTGTATGTAATTTTCCGGATGTTGGTTGACCGTGGTAACAGAAACCATGTAAACTGACCCCACAGAGAGGATGCAACTACAGCATCTACTGAGACTTGAACAGTATCTGCCTATTTGGTTTTCAGAGTCGCCCAAAACAGTTTCTAAGAGCACCAGCTATTCAGTGCTAATGGGAAGATCTTCAGATAAGGGGAAATGAGGTGAGAAGTCTGTCACTACCCTCTCTTGCCATCCTCCAACCCAGGCAGCCTAGAGAACATATACACTGGCCACTGACTGAACTATATGACTAAGGGTGATTCTCGAAACTTCTCTGAACTTAGGTTTCCTTCACTGAAAAACAAAGATGACACTATCACCACACTGACATACTGCGAAGTTAAAGTAGGGTTAAAAAAAATGCAGGGCCTCCCCTGGTGGCGCAGTGGTTGAGCACTGGGCTGCAAAGTGATCCCCGGCCACCAGTGAGGGTCCCACATGGCATGACAGACCTCTCCTGCCGTGCCCCCTGCTCTCCTCAGCAGTGTATTTCATCAGTCTGCCTGTTCTGTATCCCGCTCTAGTGAATTCTGTCACCCTCCTGCACTTCTGACTGTACCCAGTGCTTGTATAAATAAATAAATCTTTTTAAAAAAATGCACACATGCCAGACATAAATTTGGTATGAAATAAATGTGAGGCCCTTTGTTAACTATGACAATTTGTTCAGCTTGCTGATTGGTGTGTAAAAATTGATAGTATAGCTAGGTAGAAAGAGCATTTTGAAATATTGTTTTCAGAATAGGAAACTGCAGATTTTCAAATATAATTGACCTTTGAACAATAGAGTTTTGAAGTGTATGACCACATTCACATGGATTTTTTTAATCAACAGGGTTTGTCCTCCATACCCATAGGTTCCGCATCTGCAGACTCAACCAACAGACACAGAGGGCTGACTAGAGGGACTTGAGCACCCAAGGATTTTGGTTATCTGCAGGGATCCTGAACACAATCCCCCACAGATGCCAAGGAACAACTGTGTTAAGCTTTGGGGGAGGGCCTCCCTGATGGCGCAAGAGGTTAAGTCAAAGCACTATGAAGATATCAGCAGCCACTGCAGCAAAAGTTTGATCCCCAGCCAGGGAGCTAACTCACATGGTGTAGCAGACCTCTCCTGTCTCACCCGCTGCTCCCCGCAGCAGTGTATTTCAGTAGATCCACCTGTTCTTCTCCCCACTCTGTCTCTGGTAAATCCTCTCACCCCACACCTCTGGCCTGTGCCCCAGTTCTTGTATGCATAAATAAATAAAATCTTTTTAAAAAAAGGTTTTGGGGGAGCCAAAAGTTGTATGCAGATTTTCAGCTGTGCAAGGATTGGGAGCGCAACCCCACATTGTTTGTTCAAGGGCCAACTATAGTGGAAGAGATTGAGAATTATGTGTTGGTCTCGCTCCTTTGAGCTGAATATAGAAATGTTTGTGGGTCACTGGTCAGGCCTTCCAGACTAGAGCTCACAGGTGCATCTAACTGTATGAGGCTCCTGGGTAAATGCAATCCCATGAGAGCCACCCTTCCTGAGAAATGAACTGCACAGCACAAACCCCAGACTCCTCCTCTGCATACCGTGGGGCACTACTAAGTAACAGTGGCAGCCTCTCCACTGATCCTCAATAACACAAACTTCTGTGTGACTATTACCAATTACTCAGCAGTGAGACACAAAATGAAAACAATTTGACATCCCTGCATCAGACAAATCCCATCCATGTACTATTTAGAAAAGGCAAACACTTACAATACAGCAAATTATAGGACATTCTCTAAGATTAAGGGAAAAAATTACTGGCCATTTTGGCCTAGTAAGCAATCTGTGTTCTAATTTCCATAGAGCCTCAGCAGAATTCTCTGGAAGAATTAAATCTTAATATTTTATTAGAGACATGGACAGTAAAGCTCTGAGTGGTGCAAAGAGATCACCAGGCCTGGAGGACTGATTGATACTCTATAAATAAAAAGCCCCTCACTGGAGCCTCTCTGTCTTGACAGGAGGCACAGGCCAATCATCAGCATATAGGTGGTAACTGAGGCTCTGTTAGAAATCTGGATGTAATGTAGATTATAGGGAAAGGAAATTGAGAAAGACCTTTATTGAAAGGGTGGGCAGAGGAAGAGGTGCCTGTGTAGAGAGTAAGAAAAAGGTTGGAGAGAGGTGGGGGGAGAACCTGGACATTATCAAAGGAGCAAAGGGGAGAGAAAGGGATAGTCCAGAGACAGATGCTATACAGGGTCAAGTGAGTTAATTACTGAAAGCTGTGGTCTGTATGTCATTCAATGACATCTTTGTCAAAAGTCATTTCAATGGAGTGGCAGAGGCAGAAGTCAGTCTCAAGTGGGTAAAAGGAAATGAGAAAGCGGGATAATGAGTATAGATAGCTCTCAAGAAATATGGTTGTGAGCCAAAGTTGGGACATTTATAGAAAGGAGTGTGAGGTTCAAGGAGAGCTTAGTTGATGTAATTTAAGGCTGGAAGAAATTTTAAAATATTTAAATATGGATTGAAAGTTTGGAATAGAGATGAATAAACTAAGATAAAGGGGAATAAGGTTTATCAGTAAAGTCAGGTCCTGAGGAATTAGAAGGGATGGGATGATTGGGTATCTGGATAGAGGAATCTTAATTGGGGATGGGGATGTTTCTTTCTACTTTTCTTGCAGAGCTCAATCAACCTACAATACTGGATACATAGTTGGGAATCAATACATCTGAGTCATTCAAGATTGTCTTGAACTGGGTTCCTCCCTACTGTACACTCAGAGACAAGGGATTTTATGTTATTTCTTTGTCTTTTGTTTATTTTAGAGAGAAAGTTGGTTGTTTGGCTTTTCTTTCTTTGCTTTTGAGATATGATGGCAGAACTAGAAAGGAAACAAGAAGAAGGACACCAAAGGTACATGACTGAACTGGTTATGAGCAATCAGAGCTCTAGCCCCCTGGGGACCTAACAAGACTCATGAAGGCTGAGGCTTAGAATTGCCCTCCTGGCCCAGGAAGGAGGAGCCATTACTGTCTCCTCACTCCTACTGATCAAATTATCCCAAAGGGTCTTTAAGGTCTGCACATGTACCAGAATGGCTAGGGGTCTCTTATGAGTATCCTACTTGGGGAGAAAACGACCCCTGAACAAAACTGAAAGGCTGACAATGAAACTGAAGCGAGGTCATACTAGGTCACCTCTGTACACAGCTAAGTTGCTAAGCAAGCATGAAGCAGAGGCTGGAGATGGGACCATGAGATATTCAACACCAAGGTCAATTAAACGTCATTACTTCACAGTGAGATCACTCATTTGTGTTTATTCACAGAAGTACCTCAAATATTAATGGCAACTTTTACATCAAGCCACTAAAATCATTGTATGTAGAGGAGACACATCCCAGTTACGTGCTATTTAAAGAACTTCCATTAGCACTGCTTTCTGAAAACACTTAAGATTCAGAAAGTGCTTCAAGAATATTCACCTGAAGATGTCTTTACTGGATCTCTTTTGAAGATTGTCTATGCAATTCTTTCATTTTCCTCTAAACTACTGTATTGTAAATGTGTCCCTAATGAAGAAATTGCTATTTATTTAACATTCAAAATATCTCCCATTAAGACCAAATTAACATCATTTAAAATATTGCCAAATAGTTTTCTTTGAATAATTACATTCTATTAATTTTTGCCTCAGGGCTTTTTTTTTCTTTGAAAAGATAGCAACTTATTAGGGATACAGTAGCCTTACCACAAAGGTTTTCCTACCTCCATTGTTAGTACATAAAGGAGGATCTAAAACAAAAGTATCCAAGAGCCAGAGAGCTGAAAACAAGATGCTACAAGAAAGTACTCAAGAGTCTTGAAAGATAATTAAGCCCCAGAATGTCTACAGTCACCTACAGAGCAATAGAATTTGGTGTCTTTGATAACGAGCACTATGGAAAGGTATCATCATGAACATATGCTCATACATAAACTGAGTCCATGAATAAAAAATGAATTTGGGGAAAACTTTTAATAATCTTTTATGTGATAGGTTTATAAAAACCCTTTAAAAAGGATGTGCATACACAAAATACTGAGGCTGATTTTTACATGTATAATAGGCCCTTAAATTTGGTATTGCATAGGACTCTGTAGTTTTCAAGACACTGCAAGTCCATTATTATCTCTCCTTGCAAAAACTTTCCAATTTAGGAAGAGCAAGTAGCACCATTCTATTCCGAGCTAGTGAGGAAACTGATGCCCTGTTTGTCCTGAGGATTTGCCCAATATCCCTGGCTGGTATGGGGCAGGTTCTTGATTACAACCATGTCTTAAATTCAGGATTCTTTTCCTCACATCAGGCCACTAGCTACTTGAATCATGAACTTCTTGAGAAAATATCTCTACCTCCATCATAGCATAGCACTTCCAGGAGAACAAACATCTGTCAACTTGCTACTGGCACTTAGTAATTGCTAATTCTTCTAGAATATTCTCCCACACTACAACAGTACTACCTGTCTGTTCATACCCAGAACTAACAGAAATTTGTATCCAAACTACTGACAGGTTCTATTGTAGTAGCAGAATTATTCTAGAACCACACTTAAGTATGCCATTGTTCCACCCTCAAAATTCCTTGCTAAAGAAGAGGCTTCTCTTTTGACTATATCAACCCATTACTAGGAGCTGAAGGTGGCATTAGGTGATGGATGGGTCCACACACTGTTGTTGGCCTTGATGTGGATCTGGAAGAAGATTTGGCAGATTTGGGAATTCTCACCTTTGAATTGTCTGCATTCTCCATACCTCTACATTAGCTTTTTTACTTTTTGTCTTTTAGTTATAGATCTGTTTCTTCTCTTGCATTTTTGATATTTCAAGATATATCAGTATATTTTGAAAAATATAACTGCATGCATATTTTAGTCAATAGTTTTATTCAATAGATGAATGAATTCATATCATATTGAAGCTGCTCCCACGCTGGGGCCATCAAAAGAGGATGGGGCAGAGCTTCATGTAATAGGACCCACAGATCTCTTGGGATGGCTTACTAGACTCTGTTCTTGTTTCTTCCTCACACTCCCTAATAGTCAAGGTATCCATCACATCACCGAAGGGATGTGACCGCTTGAAAACTATGTATTCTCCAGGAAAATTACCAGAAAAGCTACTCCATAAGGAGAAAAGACAAGATTTCCAACCATCTTGGCTCAGAACAGAGAAACCAACTTATCTCAGTCCTCTGCCTCTACACAGAAAAGCCAATTTCTCTTTTATCCATCTGGAACGAAGGCATTTCAGGCAGACACTTTCCCATTAAAACAAGAGCTCTTCTGGGGAGGATTAGCTCCTTCTGATTTCACTACAAAACCCCAGGACTAGGGTCCCCTGCACAGAAAAGGCATTGACAGATTAACAAATTTAACTGCTTTCTGTACCTCTCCAGCTCAGTTTCCCCAACAGCGTGAGATCAAACACCAGGTCTCCTCAAGCAAAACCAGCTAGAGGGCTACCTTCTCCTCTTTGTCAGTAGAAATACAAAAGGTGAGGCTGAACCTTTGGGGTCTCTCTAAATGACAGGAGCTGTGTGGGGAATATAAAGTCCTTTCTACTGCACATAAGATGCAGGATCAAAAAGAGTGACCATCTAGAAAAGGGCAGTTAGGAGGTATGGAGCACTTTTCTTTAAAAAACCAAATGGGAGAGGGTGAATTTTTTATTCAAAATTAGTATTATGGGGAGCTCATTATGAAGAGGTTACTTAGGTTTGTTTGTTATTTAAATTGCACTCTCAAATACATACACATTTGTATATAATTACTTATTCAAGGGTAAGTAATGGTCAATTATGTCTGAAATAAATATATCACTTTTATTAATAGGCAGTAAAAGCATACGGGTCTGAATGGCATCTGAATTCCTGGTGCTTCAATTGTCCACACATGAAATAGTTTGACCTGTGTCCCATGGAGCCATCAGTGGTACCAAAATGTCAGTGGTTTTCAAGCATTTCTCAGCAGCAAATATCTTATGTCAAGTGTAAAAGCATTAAGAATCCCAATACACAGAGGAAACAAGAGCAAAGCTGTTCCAGAGCCCACCTTCCCAACATGCACTTGGTGGTGCAGCTGACACAAGTCTCCTAGGAGCCAAGGACTGATGTAAAAACTTAAGAAACACATCTTGCACGTAAGGCTGGGGAAGCAGGAGGAGAGGGGATAGGTTGGTCACTTTTTTCTGTGAGTTTTCTCCTCAGAGTTGTATATCTGGTAGGACTAAGTTTATCAGTATGGTCAAAAGTTAGAAAATTTGGGCCTCCCCTGGTGGTGCAGCGCTTGAACACTGGGCTGCAAAGCTGCCCGCAGTCTCTGCAGCACCGTTTTGATCCGCGGCCACCAAGAAGAGTCCCACATGGTGCGACAGACCTCTCCTGCCACGCCCACGGCCCCCCTCAGCAGTGTATTACATCAGTCTGCCTGTTTCTGTTCCCCACTCTGGTGAATTCTCTCACCCTCCCATGCTTCTGACTGTACCCAGTGCTTGTATAAATAAATAAATCTTTAAAAATAAGTTAGAAAATTTATGTGGATTATGTCCTGAAAGTTATGAAGAACCAAATCCACCAAAACCCCGATGACAAATCAATATGCCACTGTTGTTGAGCTGCTCAAGTAGTAGGCACAGAAGGTAATAATCTGCCTCTACGAGGGACACTCCCTGGATATGTGGCCCCCCGAAGCAGGTTGCACCCCCAACTAGCAACTGCAGCTTCTCCTCCCAAGACCATTCTGTGGCACAGTCAGACTCAGTATGAAGAACAGTGCCACAGTGCTTAACCTGGATACCCCAGGTGGATACAAATCTGTGGGTTTAAACCCTGAAAGAGAAGCTACTTGTAGTTGACCTGAGGACTTTCTGCTGGGACAAGTCTTATAAGGCAGGTTTATTTCAATGAAAGGAATGAGGAATTTTTGCAATTTCTGAGCTTCAGAAGTAGGTATTAATCACTACAATACAAACTGTTCCTTTTGCATAAAGCCTTTCCTGATCCTGATTCAATTTCCAGAACTTCTATCCTCCAACAAAAATTAAAAACCCACACTGATTTCATATATTTATTTGAGCTATAACCCTTATGGCTTCCAATAATTTTTCAAAAATTAAAAAAAAAAATAAACAACAACAACAAAGAAAGCACCCAATAATCAAAAGGATCAATGGTCAAGTAAAAATAATACTGTGAAGCCAACCACGGGGAGTTGCTCAAATTGACACAAAAGTTAGTTCTGAGCTTTCCAGTCACTATATAGAAGGGCACACACAATTACCTAGGTTTAAAGTAGAAAAATTTCACCTCTCTGGGGCAATTGTTTTGCTACTTCACCCCCTCCCACAACTACAGCTGCCCCAAGACAGGGAGGACCTGGGGCATCCTGTTCTCTCACTTCCTTGCTGTCCCCTGTGTCTTCCTCTCTGCTGCTTCACCTTCCTGACTGTATCCACACCAGGCACTTGTTCTGTCCCTCCTGCCAGGGTAGGGTTGTGACTCCTCCTCCTCACCCCAAGAGCAACAAGTTCTTCCCACTAATTTAGCTCTCATCACACTACATTAAAATTGCTTAGTCGTCTGTGTTCCCCACTGGGCTGCATGTATTTTAATATATTTAAATGAATGAATATAAAAAGGGCACTGAATAACATAATGGATAATTCCTCGATAGCAGTTTTATAAAAACGTAGACATTCTACATATGGTCATTTCTTATGCAGTGAGCAATTGCCAATTACCCCAAGTTGTTTTATATTGTTAGCTGGAGAAACAAGATTCCTTGGCATGAAAAAGATAACTACACTCCCTGAGAATAAGGATGGTGTCTTATCTTCTCAGTTCATTTCAGTTCAACAAACATTTATTGAGTAGCAGTCATTATGCTAAGTGCATAGGAAACAATGATGAATAAGGCATAGCCCTGTTCTTCTTTAAGTATGCAGACCTGGCTGGGGAGTCCTAACACACATGGATAGGTACTCGGCAAAGCAGCTTTGTCCAATGCAGACTGAGTCTAGAAGGCAAGACTAGGCCTATAGGAAGTGGTTCTTAAAGGATGTGGTTCATCTGGTAAAGGGACATTCCAAGGGCAAAAATAAATAAAAGAATGGCACATTCAGCAAGAAATGACATGTTGTATACATGGAGACTAAAAGGGTTTATTTTTACTACAGGGAAAAATATAGCAAGGAAGGTATAGAGGTGGTGTGATGGGTAAGAAATTCACAAAAGACTGATGGAGTAGGTAGAGGAGCTTGTAGGCAATAGCAAGGAAATTGGATTGTATCCTATAGGTGATGAGTAGCCACTGATGGCAGGAACATTGATTTTTATTTTAAATAAATTACTTTGGGAACAGTGTTGTAAATGAATTGGAGGACTGCTGATCGGAGAGCAAGAAAATCAGTTAACAAGCCATTGCAACATTTCAGAAAACACATGATAAAGAGATATAAATGGTCTTAAATACCAGGTAATAACAGTGCTTACCCCTTTTCTTCTCTTTTAAATCACTCCAGAGCAACAAGGAAATTAAGAAAGAAAAATGCAAATTCTATACTTAATGAAAATATAACCCTGAAGCCCAATATATGTAGAAAGGAAGCCAAATGCAGTGGAAGACAAACACGGCACAGACAGGCACCAGGGAAAGAATGTTTACAGCTATAAACCTTACATCAAGCTAGAAAAATATACTTCTGCAAGGATGGCATTTCCCAAGAAGCAAACCTACAACCTGCTATTTGCAACCAAGGGGATTTGGCCTAGGAATCAGCAACAAGAATGTTCCTTGAAGTCACCGGAGATGAGGAGTTAGAAAGCATGGCTGGATAACAATCCAGGCAGGTGGTTCTACCTTATGAGAAGAGCCCACTGCCAGACAGACCATCTTGAGTTATATGAAAACTCACTGACAACCAAACTGTTCGAGTGAAAACGAACTCTGATCTATTACCAAGATGAACCTCCTCAAATACTTCATCTAAGAAGATCTCATGTCTTTAAAAAAAATAAGTAATTTTTAATGGTAAGATTAAAAAAATAGATCAAAAACTATAAAACAACAGAGCGAAATACAAGAGAGAAAGGGTCAGGGCAAGCAACAGCAGATATAGAAGAAAAACGTTTTTCCATGGAGCAAATGAAAAGTATGACCAAGCTACTGTGATTATAAATAACCTATGTGATGTGATCACATCTATAAGAAAAGAATTGAAAACAGAAATACAAGAAGTTACGGAAGTTATGCTGAGGCAACAAAAGGAGATAAAATATAAGCTGGCAGATCTTAAGAAAGAAATCAAACAATAGCCACCAAAAAGGAAAGAGAACCCTGAGCATGCTAAATAATCAAGCATAGGGCAACACTTTTTTTTATTTTTATTTTGCTCAGGAAGTTAGAGTAGAGTAGAAGGGAAAGATGATGACCCTCCTTTGTCTTTTCTATTGTCCACATCCTAATTCTTCTGGAGGAAGAGAGATAAATCAATAAAACTGAAATGAAATACATTAAAATAAAAATCATGAAAACTTTTGAGAAATTAAAAACTGAATCAATTGGATCAAAGAGCCTTATTATTCCAGAGGAAAAAACTGATACAGTATGACCAACCACAAAACATATACTAATAAAGTAACTGGTATTCAAATATATACATATTAAAAGGACTTTAGGTATCAAGGCAAAAAAAAAGAGAGAGAGAGAGAGAGAGAGAGAGAGAGAGAAGACACGCAACATGGAAAAATATCAGACTAGCTTAACACAGTACCACTCAAGAAGTTAATGGAGGGCCTCCCTGGTGGTGCAAGGGGTTAGGATGGATGTAGCCTGTGAAGCTGTCTGCAGTCTCTGCAGCACAAGTTCTATTCCCGGCCGGCTGGGGAGCAACACACATGGGGCAGCAGACCTCTCCTGACTCGCCCTCTGCTCCCTTCAGCATTGTACTTCCATTGATCTGCCTGTTCTGTTCCCTGCTCTGTCTCTGGTGAATCCTCTCACCCCATTCACACCTCTGGCATGTACCCCAGCTCTTGTAAGCATAAATAAATAAATCCTTAAAAAAAGAAGTTAATGGAGCAAATTTCTTATGGAAAGCAAAGAATGCATGCATTTTATACCCTAAAAATTATATTAAAGCATAAAAGGGGCAGATGAACATATTTTCAACATTCAAGAATTCACCTTTTTTGAATATAATACTAAAGAACAAACTTCAGAGAGCAAAATATAAATGGAAACGCCAGAGTAAGAGGATTGGTGAGGACCACTGAATAACTTTACCTGTAAACTAAGATCACAGTTAATGCAGGAATGACAGTTCAAAGCAAAATATAGATGTTCAAAATGATTTAATTAGAAACAGGTTAGACAGAGCAGAGAGTAAGAGGTCATAAACATAAGCTATTTTTTTCCACCTTTCCTCGGCAGTGCTTCATAAAATATTTAAGTCTAAACGGTATTTTATTTCAAGATAGAAAAGCAAACACTAGAAGATAATGTAATCTACCAAAATTGGTTGGTGAGGGATTAAAGCAAGAGGGGGAGAAAATAGAAATACATGGAAATATACTAATTTTATAATTGCTCACAAGAGAAAATCAATAGATATTATCCAAAAATAGAAGATATGTTGTGTTATGCAAAATTGTAGTCATAAAGCTAAGTAGTTGGAACAAATATTCAAAATTATCAAAGAAACACACAGGCAGCAAAGGAGGGAAAACAGACAATATAATGAGAATTTTAAAAAATGTTAGCTAACAACTTAAAATACACTGTCAGAACTAAGACAAATCTGTTACCTTAATCCATACAAATGGGCAAACCCAGCTATGAGGACTCTGAGTCAGTACTGATGGCCAAGGACTGCTGTTCAAAACCAGTGTAAGTGTAGTTGTTTACTTGCAACCCACTAAATTCTTTTATTGCATTATAATATAAGCCAACTGGTAGTTGCAAATAATAGCAAATATTTGTTTTTATTTAGTGATTAATGAAATTCACTGTTTTGCTCAAGAGGACTGGCCTTCGGCATTATTTAGGGGCAGTGTTATTTTATTGCTTCTGGCCTCTTTCATAGTAAAAAGATTAATTCCTTAAAACTGCCTTCAAGACCCTGTGGGACCAAGTATACTCTATACCTTCCTGATGTTCTCTAAACTCACCTTCTAGATCACCTCTGCTGCATCCTTCTCATCTCCCTGAACTCTAAATACTAGAATGTCCTATGTCCCAGCCTTTGGATTGCTTCTCTTCTCTATATGTACTTCCTCCCTTGGTGACTTCAATACTGTGACTCAAAAATACCCGCGATATACTGATATGTTCCTACTTATATCCTCAGTCCTGAACTCCCCAGTAGCCCAAACTACACCCAAACTCGAATCTCTACCTGCCCATCGCACCTCTCAGTGGGGGGCCCAACACACCAGGCTCTATGTTCCCCTCTAACTTCTGCCACCCTTGCCATAGTTCAAGACTCAACAAGGTCTTCCTAAATAACAATACCTACAGATGTCTAACACTCACAGGCCTTGCTTATTTTTTGGCATAGTATTGTCATTATCTGATTTATTATGTAGATCTATAAATAGGAAAGACATCAACATTTATATAACATCGCTTTGGTGTTCTACAGATACAATTAACACATGTAATTCTCCCAGCACTTTATAAAGTAGGTGTAAACAGCCTTATTTTGTAGGTGAGTCCAATGAGGTTGAACTCAAGGTCACAGTTAAATGTGGCAAGCCAAGGATGGCAAAAATGCTGATCTCCCTTGAGTTCTAAACTACAGGTTCTTGACCATCATCCTTCACAATCTTTCCTATCTACTTACATATGGACATAAATATCACAGAGACATTTTTTCTGTCTCCCACTAGGATGAAAAAAAACAAAAGCAGGAATTTTCTTGTGTTTGTCATCCTAACCACAGCACTTAAAACTAGGAGTCTACAAGTAGGGGGTCTAGAAAGGAGTCACCCATCAATAAAACTTTATTGAACAATGGGAACTTATATCTCTTTCAAACAAAAAAAAAAAAAATGAAGCCAGCTGAAGAAAAAACCTATGATGACTTCCAGTATGTTAAAAACAAACATTTCAGAATAGTCACAGAAAAAAAATCTGGTTATTTGCCTGAAGCATTACAGAAAACTTTGGGTGATACAAAGGAAAAATGAAACCAAAAAATCTGAATATTTTAAGTTCTAAGTTATGCTTCCTGGAAACAAATCTGCCACATTCATCATCACATGCAGCATCGGCATTATGGAAAGGGCGATCAGAATAGTAAATTCATAAATCATTCCATGCTCTACATTAAAAAAAAATTAAACAGAAGAAAGCAATGATAAAGTCTTAAATCTGGGACCATAACAATGGAGATGAATTGTTGAGAAAACATTAAGCATGCTGTTAGAAGGGGCTGTTTATTTAGTCTGTGTAACACAGATTGACTTCAAGGCATCTACCTTGAGTGACCTGGTAAAGAGTAGTGCCAACAGGTGTCAAGTTCCAGGAGACTTACAGATGTTACTTCAGCTATGGAACATCCAAATTGGGATGTTGAGATGGCTGCTAGCTACTTGGGCCATCAGAATGCAGTGGAGGTCACAATCCACTGACAAGAGTGAGCAGGACATGGCAATGTGATTCAAACCATGGGAACTTACAAGTGCAAAGAGGGCAGAAGGTGAGGACTCTAAGAATAATGCCTGACACAGTCTATTCTATCTTGTCTATGTTCAAATAATGCTGTGAAAAAAGGAATGAGAGTGGCCATGACTGATCAAGATTTAGGGGACATTCCCATGGTTCTGACTTAGAATCAAGCTGAGAAGCATTTTTTTAAGGATTTTTTTAAGCCAGAAAGACCTCTCTTGACAAACTGGTTTCTGAGTGGCTGGCTATTTTTCCTATAAATGATTAGACCTCAAAAATCCACACAACCCATTTGCAAAAAGGAGTAAATCCTACATGCATAAGTTTATCCATACATGAAGTAGTCACTGAGAACCTCTGATCTGCAAAGGCATCTTCCTCAGAGCAAGGCTGATATTATTGCTAACCTGAGAGAATGTGGAGTGCAATGTGGAAAGGAGACACGTCCACAAAGATTTAAGGGATAATCCCTCACATGCTGGAGGAATGGTGGACAGTAGGAGCTACCAGCGTTCAGAAAGACATCAACATTTATTTAACATACTCATCTTAGAAGTTCATAGAAGGTGTCATAGAGGAGATAGGTTTGATCTGGACTAAAAGATTAAGAGGGAAGCAGAGAAAGTCATTCAGGTCTTAGATCTGCACGAACACAGGAGATTCCAAATTTTACGGTTTCTTTAGGAAAAAAGTATGCAAAACAACTGATAGTTGAAGAGCAGAGAAGCTGAGGAGGGAGGTCAAGGCTGTTAACAATGGCAAGTTGATTACACACACACACACACACAGAGTTACTCAGTGGAGCACCCTCTTCAGATTTTCCCAACTTCTATTTTTTTCACCTCCTTCCAGTGACACTGACACCTAAAACAAGGCTTATTTTGTTTCCCTGAAAGTGTCAGCTCCACGTAGTTTTCCCCAAAAGTGAGGATTCTTGAAATGAAGGACTCTGGACTTAGATACATGAGGAGGTAATCAACACTGTAAACTTTCCCAGAAAAGATCCCAGAGATGCTTAATTATGGAATTCTCACTCACAAGTTAGACAGGTCACTTTGAACAGAAGTGGAGTGCAGCTTTGATAAAAGACTTGAAAGTCAAATTCCATTAGAGCTTTTGATTCTAAGTGACCTCAATCTTCAGCCCAAGTCTTAGTCATCTCCAGGCCAAGACTTTAGTATAAGAAAACAATCCAACTGAAGGACTCAGTAGGTCCATGAAGTCATCTGGGAATGATACTGACCCTTAACATCTTCCCCTTTCATCACAAGTCTGGGATCTTATCTGGGATCAGCTCCCCAAAGCAAAGGGGGGAGGGCACCCAGATCCACATCTTCACAACTATGGGGGAACCATCCTCAGATTCCCAGTGAGCAGCTGACTTCCCCTTGACCACCAACCCCATTTTCTTCACTCACCTGAATGAAGATATATTCATCCTGGACCACCAGGGAACTGATGTCAATGGAGCGGGCAAAAGGCCCACTCCGAGTTGTCTCGGCGCATTCCTGGATCCTGCAGGTGAGGTAGTGGGCATCTGAAATGAGAGGGCAGAGTGACGCTGAGACCAAAGGAGGAAATACAAGCAACATTCTCAACACCCAAAGCTCTACCTTATGGGGAATTGATGCAATTTAAAACAATAATGATATTTCCTTTTCTTGTAAATAATTTGTAATAATTTTTAAAAAGTGGTGACACCTAGTTCATGCAAGGGAGCGGGAAAAGAGTTACACTTACATCCAACTGGCAAAAGAGTAAATAGGTATAACTTTTTGGAAGAGCACATTTTAAATATCTATCAGAATTCTAAATGTGCATATCTTACACCAAGTGACTTTAATTCAAGCCATTTTTTTTCTAGAGAAATGCTCATACATTTTCAGAAGAGAGAGGGACAAAATTTTTCATTGTGGCATTATTTGTAACAGTGAAGAACTGGAAGCAGGCTGAATATTCCCAAATTAAGGAACATTTAAAAACACTAAGGTACATATATATTAGAGAGAACTGGACTGCAATTAAAACAAATTAGGTAGATGCATATGTATTAACACACTGATTTCTCTAAGACACACGGCTCGGTGATCTTTTAAAAATATTTAGAATATATATAATGCGATACAATTTATGTCAGACAAATCCTTTTGAACAAGTATGTTTATTTAATATATATGTTTAAAAAGGATACACACAAACATCTATATATACATGTATATATAAAGAAAGAGAGAGCATGAGAGGGAAGTTTGTGCCATACTAGACAGAAAAAAAAATCAATGAATACATAAAAAATTTAGCTATGATTACTTTTGGGGAAGAATTAATTTAAAGAGATAGAGTTGAAATAGGGTGTTTTTAATATTTTATATCTTTATTATTTTTATACTAAGAATGCATTTACTTAGTACTTAAACTTTACAAACTCACACAATTACTTATAAATCTAAACATTGCAACAATTTAACACCCCCCTTGAAACCCTCAAAAATATGGTAGCTTCTGAGCTGAATAGGAAATCCTTAACTGTACAAGTCATTCTGATCAAGATCACAGATCATCTAAGGAAGGTCATCCATTCAGTTACAGTTTTTTAAGGGAAAACTAAAGTAAGAATGTGTAAAGAAACCATTGTGCAAATTTGCTTTAAAAATGACTATTATTGGGCATCCCCTGGTGGTGCAAGTGGTTAAGTGCAGTGCTGTGAAGCTGTCCACAGCCTCTGCAGCACGGGTTCAATCCTGGCCTGCCGGCGAGAGTCACACATGGCGCAGCAGACCTCTCCTGTCTCACCCGCTGCTCCCCTCAGCAGTGTATTTCAGTCAGTCTGCCTGTTCTGTTCCCTGCTCTGTCTCTGGTGAATCCTCTCACCCTCCCCCACATCTGGCCTGTACCCCGGTTCTTATATGCATGAAAAAATAAATATTTAAAAAAATGACTATTATTCATTTAATGGTGTTTAAGAATAATATAAATAATGTATGGTCAAAATGAAAAGTGGGTAGGAATCATGTTAGGATTAAAAGCAGAGAAGTCTTGGTCACTATCTAAAGCTACATGCATTACTCTCTGTATTTAACACTGTCCCCAGGATGTGGGCACAGGTGTCAGAGGTGACAATGAACGGAATGGACAGCAGCAAAGTCAAAAGGTTTAAATAAGCAAAAATGTCTAACTATTGAGTTTAAGGCAAGGGTACTTTATTTTTATTTTTTAAGGGTACTTTAAATTATCCCTAACTGTCTATCTTAATGAACTGATTTACTAATTGATTCAATAAGCATCTCTTGTGCATATACACTACCTCAGGTATTGTTGAGGTACTAACCATGCCTAGCAGGTAATGAGATAGATTTTTTATTCTAAAAGGACCTGGAACGGGCTTTCCCATATGACTTGTAATCAGCGATCACCTGTAATTACATCTAAACATGATGCTAATTTAATAAAGAGGCATATTTTTGATAGGAAACATATTCATTATGAGCCATATCCCTAATTCTCAAATGTCGATATCTAAGCAAAGTCAATTTACTTTGGTATCTGCAATCCAAACATGCCAAACATCAATTTCATTCTGGTCATCAGGAGTCTTATTATCTGCCCTGTAGATCAAGCCTCTTAACTTTCCTTTCTTCTGCACACCACACACCCCGGCTGGTCCCCAAGCTTGATGTTTCTGCATCTCAAGTGCCTCCAGAGTGTGTCATCTGTCTCCTCAGCCACTCGCTGGGACAGGTCTTTCTCATCTGGGCTGTCTGTTGCATCCATTTCACAAATTAGCATTTAGGTGCATGATGTATTGAAAACTGAGTAAACTTAAGGAGACAGAATTGTTTCTAAAATCCAAACCTGACCAGATCCATTCCTTGTGTCAGGGACCTGGTGCAGTAGGGACCACAGAAAAGTGGCCCACACTTGCCTCTGCGAGGGGCAGCTTTTTCTTGGAGACAGTCCATTCCTGACATGCAGGAATAAGATGTTCTGAGCTTCTAAATGAAGCAAAATTGTCCCTATTAAAAATATGACAGCTAATTTAAATATAAAATATGGTGCAGGTGAAACAAAACAAGTCTATAGTGACAATGAGCTCAGAATCACGCCCATTCCATCTTTTGTATCATTCTCCCGGCCCCTTCTCTCCAGACCCTCTTACCTCCATCTCTGACCCATGAGCAAGAACAGCTGGTTCCCATTCTTTAAGGACAGCCTGCCTGGCCTTTCCTCTTTGTCTCTGTTTACAGGAAAGCCAGGGGGCCCATGCTGTGCCTTGGAGCACACTGCCTGCCCGCTGGGAATATTCTTGGACCCAGTCTTTGTAATTTGCTCTCATGTAAAGGAGTCACAAGTGTTGACATGACAACTGGCTTCCTTTTTGGCAGCAAGTGTGTTACAAAACCCCTTACACTGGTAATCAAAGGTGCGCACAGTGTAAATCTTTTTCCCCACACACAAGTTCGATTTCCGCTATTTACTGTTTCATTCTCTTATTTGGAGACCTTGGAAAAAGAATCGAGTGCATCCAAGGTCACCACAAACAAAATCAAAACCAGCTTGGCCTGGGGCAGGTGAGGTACTGTGCCAAACTCATCCTCTTTTTTGGCTCTTGCCCTGCTTGACCTGCCCAGCATGGGAAAATAAAGGTCTAATTTAACAGGAGATTCAGCACTAAAATTTAGGAGACTTGGAGTTTTTAATTGGGCCCATATATTAGGTGTTTCAACACTTTTACTTTTTCAAAACACAGAGGCAAGCTAATAAGTGCTATGATCCCCCCCACGACCTGATGAGGACCCAAATGGGGGGCATCGGGTAGAGATGGCCACCAGGTGGAAGTGACAGAGAGGGGGCTGCAAGGGTCAAAGGTGAGCAGGGAACACCATTCAACTCAAATCTCACATTTGCAAAAATTCTCAAATTTGGACTTTGGTCATTATCTCTAGATGAGACTGGATATAGTCAAAGAAATTCGATAACAAAACTGGAAGAAGATATTCATCATTTAACTTGAGATCCCAAAATAGGCTGATAACAACTGTGATCTTTTGGTTCTGTTCATGACACCAGATATCTGATCAAATGGATGAGATCCAGATCTCTCGAGCTCCTCGAGGTATTTGAGGACAAGGTCTCCGAAGGAGGAGAGCATGGAGCAGGGTCTGGACTTGTGACCAGCTGACCGTCCTGAGCATGATGGCAGCACAGCTTCTCAACTGCGGAGTGCAGAAAAGTTAGTGTGTGCCTTGCCAGGATTAAAAAGATTATGTATGAAAAATACTTAGATACATTGGAATATTGTTAGACACATTTTAAAAGGTTGATAAATGGTAGCATTTTTATTATGAAGAGAGAAGAGAATCTAACACCCAGCATCCCTCATGTATTCAATCAATAATAGGCAATACTCTTTTGTGGAGAATGAAAAGATCATGATATCACAGGTCCTCCTAATAAAGCCACATTCTAAATATATGTCACCGTTTACTTTCTTTGTCTAAAAATAAGAAATGAGCACTGAGACAAGGAATAACAAATGTGTCTGGGCTGGAATAATCACGGAGGACTTGAAGGAGGAGGCAGTGCTTGCTCAGTCTGGATGGAGAATTGTGCTGTGTGAGAAGGAAATTCCTGACAAAGAAAGTGAAAAGTACCATGGACTTTTAGGTAGCTAAAGCTCTTGGAAGGCATTATTTATACAAGTACATGTTAAAGAATTGACTTTGATTAATATTTATTCTTAATCTTCCACTTTGTTTTTTTTATCCTCTCCTTTGAAACACCCTCAGGTGAAAAACTAGAGTGAAGGACTGAACAACAACCTCATTTGGATACCTGGGTGGTGGGGGTAGGAGGGGACGGGAATCAGAATGATTTCCCAAATGGTTGAGTCACCTCATCCTATTGATAAATGTCACCTGTGTTTCTAATGTATTTCCAGGAACTGGGCAGTCTTTCTCCATGACAAGGACTAAAAGTCAAAGGCTCTGCTCCCTGTTGTGAAGAGTCAGCTCAGTCAGTGTGGAAGTATCTGGCCCTATTCCAACTGGCTCTACTGACAGCTAGACCTTCAGGGAAGGTAACATGACCTCTCATGTAACCCAAACCCCCTTTTCAAAGGGAGCAAAGTTCATAGGTTGGAGCAAGGGTCTCATATGGAAAGAAGGGTGTGCTCAGGCCAAATGCTTCACTCCTTTTGTGTTGGAGCAAGGTGTGCAGAGAAGCACCAAGGGCCAGGCACTTTCTGTGGCTCTAGGAAGCAGATATATTCCAGAAGAATCCCAGAGCCAAGGAACAGAGAGGAGGCATTCCCTGGTGGGAGTGCCCTGGGGTCTGTGCCAGTGGAGAATGCTCCCAGAACTGGGAGCAGGCAAAGAAAGAAGTTAGGAGACAACCTGCCATCCTCAGTCTTTTCTTTCATAGGGGCTGCATTTCAGCCAGGAGTGGTGTAGGCCTTTGGAGGCAGCTACTATCTTTCTCCACTGAGCAAGGCAAGTTCCTCATCTCTCTCTGTCAAGTGCACCATAAGGCCAGCATTTGTCAGTCTGATGAACCTTTCTAAAAGGGTCACCTCCTTATAAGTGGGAATAAAGTCTTAGTCGGTCGTGTTTCTCTCCTAGGGCTGACTTTATGAAGACTCGGTCAATGCTACTTAAAATTAATTGAATTACTTGAAAAGCCTACTCATGTTTGTTATCTTGAACTGTATCGTGATTTGGGATTATGATTTGCCTTTGTGATTACTAAATATTCAAATCATCCCAGATGTCATTCCTCTGCCACTTCAGAGAAAAAACTTTCCATGTTCATTCAATTTCCATTCCTTTGGGTAACATACATATTGTCAAAAATTGAAAAAATGAATTAAAATTGTGAACAAAAAGCAAATTCAGCTCTTTGGGTCATCTCTTAGAGAAATACCCAGGAGCTATTTATTTTAAATCACATCATCAACTCTCAGATGCAAGCAAGTAATTACAAGTTTCCAGGAAATTCTGAAAAGTGATTTAACTTCCATAAGCTTCCTTTTCCTTGACTGGATAGTGGGGTTAACCTGGTTGGAGTTGTAGCAAAAAAAAAGGGATATTGACATATTTATACATAATTAATTCAGCACTGGAGAGGGAGGGAAGGAAGGAGGGAGGGAGGGAGAAGGAAGATAATAAGGCACCCAGCAAAATACCAGACATGGTAACAAATGCTGATTGTCATCTGACTCTTTAAAAGTTTTTTAAAAAGCAAATAAAATAGGGGGGCGGAGCAACATGGCAGCGAGGAGATGCTGCGAGTAAGATCTCCCATTAAAAAAAGTTAATAGGGAGGAAAAGCGGCAGGTCCCAGTGAGAACTGGGACACGGAAGATAAACGGACGACTCCAGCAAACTGCCCAAAGAAGAAAGTTGCCA
Source organism: Talpa europaea (assembly GCF_964194135.1). Lineage (NCBI taxonomy): Eukaryota > Metazoa > Chordata > Mammalia > Eulipotyphla > Talpidae > Talpa > Talpa europaea. The sequence goes on from NC_140077.1 coordinate 17,132,409, forward strand.
TAAAAGAGGACCAGAAGGGAGGGAAGCGCAGAAACCTGCTCCCCTCCCCCGCCCACAGAGGCGGCACTCTCCGACTGGCAGAGAGGAGGGAAACAACAAACCAAAATGTCCAACAAGAACAACGGACGCAGCAAGTGGGAATGTGAGTGGAAAGGAACTATTTCAGCCACCACACCCCGTGAACGGGAGCTGTGGAGAACCCTGCAGGATCCGCCGCGGAGGTGAGCTCCAGGCGCCATTAAAGAGAGCCCCGCCCCCCAGGAGGAGGCCAGCACCAGCACACAGCCCCAGCCGCCCGGTAAGCTTGCGCGGAAAGCGGCGCGCTGAAAAAGCAGACGCGGATCCGGATCGGATCGCAGCTGCCCAGGTCTCTGCGCCTGCGACCTAGGCTTGCGGGGAGACACGCGGAGGCCCTCCCTGAGTGAGCAGGAACCAGGCGCCCAGGCAGGGAAGCGGGATTCAAAAGGCGCCATTCCCGCGCCACTGATCTGGGCTACAGCCCGCGTCCTGGAACTGAGGGCTTTGGAACTGAGACCTGGGGCACGAAATTAGGGGCGTGGGTTCCCCACGATGGTGGGGCACAAGGCAGACACAGCACCCCAAAGCCGTTGAGGTGTACCCTACCATCCCCACGCTGCTCCCTGTCCCACGGGGTGGAAAATCAGCTCCCCAAGGGCTCTAGGAGAGATCTCTGGCGCCACCTAGCGACTTGAAGCCAGCAGAGGCTCCTGAAGGAGCTAGTGGCCAGCTGGGGAGTTAGACCACACCGGGCCCCTTCCGAACAAGTAGTCTGAGCCCACAGGGAGAGCGAGCACCCACAGCCGGGGCAGACCAGGCGCGCAGAAGAGTGTGCCTGAGACCAGACGCGCAGGGAGTGTGTCCCACATCACCATTTTAGAACAGGGACATTTCTTCAATAAAGACTACCTGCAGAAGGCTTCCTCAGGAGCCAGAGGTTAGTGGGAGAAGTTCGCCCACGCCAGACCCCCTCTGGCCTGCAGTCCAAGCCCAGAGGGGGAGCAGGAACCCACCGCCGGGGCAGACCAGGCGCACAGGGGAGTGTGTCCCCACATCGGCATTTTAGAACAGGGACCTTTCTCCAGTAAAGACTGCTTGAAACTGACAGATGACTCCTGGAGGAACCAGAGGGGAGCAGAGAAGCCCACCCAAGATGCCGGCCAGTCCCAACAACACAGTGTCCCAACGCATACGGCAAATTAGAAAACAGACAGTAGGGAGGAGAAGAACCACACGCAACCTAGCAACTCTCCAGAGAAAAAGCACACCACAAAAAGAAAACCAGCCCCCAGATTGCAACGACAATAACTTGGAAGAATTTCTGAGCCTTCCAGAAAGAGAATTTAAAATTGCCGTGATTAAAAAACTGACAGAAGTCATAAAGGAAAACAATGATAAGGGAAAAATAATCAACGATCAGAAGAATGCAATTGAGTCCCTAGAGAGGGAAAACAATGGTCAGAAGAAAGAAATTGAGTCCCTAAAGAGGGAAGTAAAAGAAATGCAGGAGATCAAAGAATTAATGGAAGAACTAAAGAATTCTGGGAAAAGCAATGAAAGCAGAATAGATGAAATGGAAGAACGAATAAGTGCTCTTGAAGACACAGAAATAAAAAGAACCAAAACAGAAAAGGAAAGAGAAGTACGAAGGAAAAAGAACGAAGAAAGACTTCGGGAACTATCTGACTCCATGAGGAAAGGAAATATAAGAGTTATAGGAATACCAGAAGGAGAGGAGAGAGATGTAGGAACAGAGAAAATATTCAAAGAGATAATTGAAGAGAACTTCCCAAATGTGAAGAAGGAGCTGAAAATTGATATACAAGAAGCAAGAAGAACACCAAACTTCCACGACGAAAGGAAAAATACAGCAAGACACATAATAGTAAAGCTCCCAAAAATCCAGGACAAGGAAAAAATAATGAAGCTGGCAAGAGGGAAGAAACAGATAACATTCAAAGGAAAACCAATCAGGCTGACATCAGACTTCTCCGAAGAAACACTACGGGCAAGGAGAGAGTGGAGGGACATAGTCAACAGACTCCAAGAAAACAGATGCCAACCAAGAATACTCTATCCCGCAAAGCTCTCCTTCCTCTTTGAAGAAAGAATAAGGACCTTCCCAGACAAACAGAAACTCCGGAATTTCATTGCAACTAAACCCCCACTCCAAAAAATACTACAAGGAGTCCTAAAGCCAGAACCTCAGAGGGACCAATAACAATGAAAGAAGGCCAAAAAAAAAAAAGTTATTAAAAGAATAAATAAATAAAATCAAAGGAAAGACAAACACAATGGCAAATACAGATGTTAACATATCAATATTAACTCTAAATGTAAATGGACTAAACTCTTCAATAAAAAGACACAGAGTTGCAGCCTGGATTAAGAAACAAAACCCAACCTTTTGCTGTCTCCAGGAAACACATTTAGCTACAAAAGATAAAAATAGGCTCAAAGTTAAAGGATGGAAAACAATCCTACAAGCAAATGGACCAAAAAAGAAAGCAGGAACAGCTATACTTATATCAGATAAAACAGATTTCAAACTCAAAAAGATAAAAAGAGACCCCAATGGTCACTACATTATGATCAAGGGAAAATACTTCAAGAAGAAATAACACTCATTAACATATACTCACCAAACGAAGGAGCACCAAAATATATCAGACAACTGTTGTCCTCTCTGAAAACAGACATTGGAGAAAACACATACGTAGTGGGAGACTTCAACACACCACTATCAACAATGGATAGATCAACAAGACAAAAAATAAGTAAAGAAACCAAAGCTCTAAATAAGGACCTAGAGCAATTGGGCTTAACAGACATCTATAGAACACTAAACCCCAAAAAAACGGAGTACACATTTTTCTCAAGCGCACACGGATCATTCTCCAGGATCGATCACATACTGGGGCACAAGAGAAACATCAACAGATACACCAAGATTGAAATCATATCAACCATCTTTTCTGACCATGAAGGCATCAAACTAGAAATAAACCATAAAAAGAAGGCAAGGAACTTTCCTACCTCATGGAGATTAAAAACCACACTACTGGAAGACCATTGGACTAATGAGGAGATCAAAGAAGAAATTAAAAATTTTTTTGAATTGAACGACAAGGAGGACACCAATATCCTAAATGTATGGGATGCAGCAAAAGCAGTAATAAGAGGAAAATATATAGCAATAGAAGCTCACATCAAGAAACAAGAAAGAACGCAAAGAAACAACCTAATCTTGAAGCTCAAAGATCTAGAAAAAGAACAACAAAAAAACCCCAAAACCAGTAGAAGAAAAGAAATAATAAAAACCAAAGCAGAAATAAATGAAATTGAAACTAAAAAAACAATCCAAAAGATCAATGAAACCAAGAGCTGGTTCTTTGAAAAAAATCAATAAAATAGACAAACCCTTAGCCAGGCTCACAAAGGAAAAAAGGGAGAAAGCACAAATAAACAGGATCATCAATGAAAGAGGAGAAATCACAACGGACACAGCAGAAATCAAAAGAATAATCAGTAACTACTATGAACAGTTATATGGAAACAAGTTTAACAATCTAGAGGAGATGGACAAATTCCTACAACTCTACAATCACCCAAAGCTAGATAAAGAAGAAATAGAACACCTAAACAGACCAATTACAATTAGCGAAATTGAAATGGTAATCAAAAACCTCCCCAAAAACAAAAGCCCAGGACCTGATGGATTTACAAATGAATTCTACCAAACATTCAGAGACGAATTAGTGCCTATCCTTCACAAACTCTTCCAAAAAATTGAGAAGGAAGGGACAATACCAAACACGTTTTATGAAGCCAACATTACACTAATACCAAAACTGAACAAGGACAACACAAAAAAGGAAAACTACAGGCCAATCTCACTAATGAACACTGATGCAAAAATCCTCAATAAAATTTTAGCTATCAGAATCCAACAATGTATCCATAAGATAATTCACCACGACCAAGTAGGATTCATTCCAGGGACACAAGGATGGTTTAACATCCGAAAATCAATCATATAAAAACCATATGATAATATCAATAGATGCTGAGAAAGCTTTCGACAAAGTGCAACACCCATTCATGATAAAAGCCCTTGAAATTCTTGGGATACAAGGAACATACCTCAACATCATAAAGGCCATCTATGACAAGCCAACAGCCAGTATCATTCTCCATGGTGAAAAGCTGAAAGCAATTCCATTAAGATCTGGAACAAGACAAGGATGTCCACTCTCACCACTGCTTTTCAATATAATACTGGAAGTCCTAGCCAGGGCAATAAGACAAGAGAAAGACATCCAAGGAATCCAAATAGGAAAAGAAGAAGTCAAACTATCACTATTTGCAGACGATATGATATTATACATAGAGAACCCCAAAAACTCCACAGAAAAACTAATTCAACTCATCAATCAGTTCAGTAAAGTGGCAGGATACAAAATCAACATGCAAAAGTCAGTAGCCTTCCTATACACAAACAATAAATCTGAAGAAGAAGAAATCAAAAAAACCATCCCTTTTGTTATTGAAACAAAAAAAATCAAATATTTGGGAATAAATCTAACAAAAGAGGTAAAGGACCTATACAAAGAAAACTATAAAACACTGTTAAAAGAAATAGAAGAAGACACAAAGAAATGGAGAGACATCCCCTGCTCATGGATTGGAAGAATAAACATTATTAAAATGGCCATCCTTCCAAAAGCAATATAAAGATTCAACGCTATTCCAATCAAAATTTCAATGTCATTATTCAAAGAAATAGAACAATTATTGATGAAATTCATATGGAATCACAAAAAACCCCGAATATCCAAAGCTCTCCTGAAAAAAAAAGAAGGGAATGGAGGCATCACATTCCCAGACTTCAAACTATACTACAAAGCCATAATCATCAAAACTGCATGGTATTGGAACAAGAACAGACATACAGACCAATGGAATCGAATAGAAAATCCAGAAATAAACCCACAGATTTATGGTCAACTAATCTTTGACAAAGGAGCAAAGAATATGCATTGGAGCAAAGAAAGTTTGTTCAATAAATGGTGCTGGGAAAACTGGGTCGCTACATGCAAAAGAATGAAGCTTGACCACTACCTCACACCACACACAAAAATCAACTCAAAATGGATTAAAGAACTAGACATAAGACCTGAAACCATAAAATATATAGAAGGAAATATAGGCGAAACACTACGTGATTTGCACATCAAAGACTTCTTTACAGACACATCACCCAAAGCTGTGACAGTGAAGGCAAAGATAAACAGCTGGGACTACATCAAATTAAAGAGCTTTTGCACAGCAAAAGAGACAATAACAAAAACAAAGAGAAACCCCACCAACTGGGAGAATATTTTTGCACCCAACACTAATGATAAAGGACTGATCACAAAAATCTGCAAAGAGCTGATGAGACTCAATAACAACAAAGAAAATAATCCAGTCAAAAAATGGGCAGAAGAGCTAAAAAGAAACTTCTCTGAAGAGGAAATGCAAATGGCCAACAGGCATATGAAAAAATGTTCAACATCACTTGTCATCAGAAAATGCAAATCAAAACTACCATGAGATACCATCTTACACCAGTGAGAATGGCACATATTAAAAAAACTAGCAACAACAAATGTTGGCGAGGGTGTGGAGAAAAAGGAACTCTTCTGCACTGTTGGTGGGAGTGCAAACTGATCCAACCACTGTGGAAAGCTGTGTGGAGATTTCTGGACCTACTAAACGTAGAGCTTCCATATGAGGCAAATAATTATTTGCCTCTATGTTCCTACTAAACATAGAGCTTCCAGCAATTCCACTCCTAGGTATTTACCCAAAGGACACAGAAACATCAATTCCAAAGAACACCTGCACCCCTATGTTTATAGCAGCACTGTTTACAATAGCTAAGCTTTGGAAACAACCCAAATGCCCAAAAATAGATGACTGGATCAAGAAGATGTGGTCCATATATACCATGGAATATTACTCAGCATTCAAAAAAGATAAACACATGCAATTTGCAGCAACATGGATGGCGCTGGAAGGGATCATGCTCAGCGAAATAAGCCAAAAAGAAAAAGAAAAATACCGGATGGTCTCACTCATAGCAGGAATCTAGAAAACTTAAATAAGGGACCAGGAAAATGAATAACTATAAGAAAGTGAAAATCAAAATCAACAAAAAACTATGAACCAGAGACACTTTTAGGGGGGCGGGGGCGGGAGGGGAGGGATTGGGGTCAGAATGGGGGGGCTGCAATTGTATGGGGAATATAACAATAAAATTTATAAAAAAAAAAAAGCAAATAAAATACATTCCCGCAAAGGCATGTTTTTGGCATGTATCTAAATTTGTTATCAAATGTAGATTTCTCATGGACAAAGTGCAAGCAGATTTAGTTACTCTATTCCATGCACACAGCTGGGTCAAAACAGAATCTCCTTACCTCTGTACAACATTTTATAATTTCTACAACATGCTTCTCCATTTTATAGAACCATAAGCCTAAGGTGGCAGGGAAAGGATGAGTAGCAGAGGAACTCTGTGCACACAGAGGCTAGAGGGGGAGCCCCTGACCCCAGGGACGATGGGAGGGGGCTTAGAACCCAGGACCCTAATTCAGTTGGGTTCTTCTGTTACATGTCTATCTCACCACTATGTCCAGAGATTATTTGCCTCTATTTGTTTAAGATTTATTTATTTTTTTATGCATACAAGAACTGGCATACAGGACAGAGATGTGTGGGGGTGAGAGGATTCACCAGAGACAGAGCGGGGAGCAGAACAGGCAGACTGATGCGGTACACTGCTGAGGGGAGCAGCGGGCAAGACAGGAAAGGTCTGCCACACCATGTGGGTCATCTCCCTGGCTAGCCGGGGAATCAAACTCATGCTGCAATGGTGGTGCACAGCTTTATAGGTTGAATCTTAACCCCCTGCACCACCAGGGAGGCCCCATTTGGCTCTATATTTGATGTAGGATATCCTAATTCTTCTTTCATAGAGATCATAAAATTTCCATATACATCATATATTTCACAATTTCATGTGTTTTTGCTTAAATTTCTTTTAATTTACTTGGAAAAAGGATGAGTTCTAAAAATATGATCAACTTTGGATAGAGTAAAATGTTTAAATTAATGCAAAGTGATACTTTATCAAATTCTATGTAAGATGCTCATAAGTACACAATGGGCAAGGAGGTTCATGTTGGAAATCCTGGGGTTTAGGGTTTGGATCAGGATTGGGAGAGTTTGTCTGCAGGGACCGCGCAGGTATTTCTTCCCTCTGTATCTCCAGGGCCAAGAGCAACACCTGGCACATAGTAGGCCATCCAGTTTTTATGGAATGAATGAACCGTTTTGCAAATAACTGCACAGTTACTTTTTTGGGTGAACTTGACTACATAAAGTGTTCATTTTTTCAAAGCTGGCAACCCCTGCGATTCACCACATGAATACAAAATACCACGATGAGCTATGGACATTCCTTTTCAAATTACACAGAATATGACAGGAAATTACTAACAGGAGCCTCAAAATTCATCACACTAACTCACATCCCCAGAAAATTCATTCCTGAGGGTTTATTTCAATGAAATGTCTGCCTGGGGACCAGAGGCCTCTCCCCAACTCTGGGAAATAAGGATGGATATGGCAGTAATGGAGCTCTGGGCTTTTCATCTTCCCAAGCCATTAAAATGCAAATTGGGGGAAGAGAGAGACTTGCAGGCAGATCTCCCTGGGCCTAGCTGTGGGCACCAGCACTCACATCCATCTGCAGTCCGCACCTCCATGTGCACCAGGTCCGCCTCCTTATCTAGTCCGGCCACCGACCTGGAGAAGGGAGAAAGAGAGAGAAGCTGAGTGAACACAGTGAGAGTTGAAAAAAAAAGAGTCACTTTTGACTATTACCCTGAATGCCACTTACTCAGGAGGACCTGACCTATGCTGTGGGGACCCACAGAATTTAGTAGATGAGGGATGGCAGTTTGGCTGCCTCTAGAGCTGTCACACGTCATGGTCACATGCATGAGTCCCCGAGTGTTGTTGGTGAGTCAGTAACTCTTAAAAGAGCAAAGGCACATAGAGCGGACAGTAACGCTGGTGTGCATTCCCCACACACACACACACACACACACAGCCCCTTCTCCACAACTTGCACTTTCTAAGAGATTCTCACTCCCTTCCTACTTCTGCTCTGCACACACCCATACACCACCACTTCCTCCCCTGGAGTGTGCTATTCCTTGTGGTTTCTGTCCTGGGGGAAGGTGGTGTGGCTTCAGCTCTGATCCTTCAACCTTCCTTCTATATTTTGGAACAATAAATATTCTAAAAATTTTGACTGACATTCAAAATTTGGTCTGATTTGAAAAATCCCGCTTGGTGGTCAGTGTTGAAGAGCTTATAGGTCCAATACTCAGATCCAGGAGGATGGAGAATCTCGTGGGGCGCTGACCTTGCACACATGAGCAGTCATCGCCCTCCATGTGTGGTGTTCAGGGCAGAGCGAGGCCAGGATGGCAGCTCAAGGTGGCCACACTGACAAAAACATTCACACAGTGAAGAGATCTCATGATCCATGCACTCTGGCAAGCTGTTATCCTAGCAATTTGTACTTATTTTAAATATCATGTTAAGATTGGTTTTCTGGTTTTCCAGTCAATGGGTAAGAAATAGCCAGTTAGAATGAAAACGTTGTATTTAAGATGGTGAAAATCAACAGCTGATACCCAGATGGTAACTGATATATAAAACCTATGAAAAACAGACCTAAGAACTCAAAACCCAATCTTTCGCCCCATAAATCTCTTCACTTCTCAACAGCCCTGGGGCTGAGGGGCTAAAGACAGAGTGAATGAATCCAGCAGGCTAGTGGTCTCAGTGCATTCTGTTTAAGAAAATAGGGTTGTAAATGACACATGTTAGGAAAAATAAGTTTTATTTGCTAAGATTGTACTTTGGTTAAGATTTGGTTATGTGACAAAACATCATATATATATATATATATATATATATATATATATATATATATATACTTTTTCACACCCAAAGATGGTGAAAAATGAGGCTTAATTCTCACAGCTATTTTTTTCTCAACAATCACTGATTAATCTTTTAACTTTTCCTCACATCATTTGTTCCTAAGGGCATATCCTTAAAGTAAGGACAGTAGGACACCATTAGTTATATGTGACTGAATGGGGAACTGAGGCACAGAGAAATGGATATTTGTCAGGCCACAGGGATGAGGCTAGAACTAGAGGGACATATTAAATTCTCAGCTAAGAGAAGCTCTGGTTCTTCTTGGCTCTTCTCCATTTTTCTTACAATGTCCTTCATATTCAATTATTACACAGCCCCTTTCCTCTCTAGTGAAGATCTCTTCTGTCCAGCAACTCTTTCATCCCTCATCACACTGAAGAACATTTTATCTGGTCCCATAGCATCCTAACCTTGGCTATTCATGAGATTTATTGCACACCTATGAAATGCTGCATATCTGGCCCCTTCCCAGACCAATGGTATCAAAACCTTTGGGGACTGGCTCAAGGCATCAATATATTTTTGAAGCTCCAAGGTGATGTCCATGCACAATCAAGTTTGAAGAGTCACTGTTTTATATGAGTCAATTAAGTCATTTAAATAATTGTACTTCTGTGTCATCATATATGGCTATAAATATTATAGAAGTACAAGTCTGTCACTTTACCTTTGAATTCTTGCCACCTCTGTGCTTAGTATATATTAGGGGCTAGTGTTGAATTTATTGAATTAATAGATGATTTAATTAATAAACAACCAATATCACTTGAGAATGCCAAAATTTTAATGTGAAACTCACTTGAGGTCTGACACACAGAGGCTAAGTGCACAGAAGGCTGAGACACACAGGGACTCTACTGACAGTCATGCCTACAGTCTCATGTTTCATCATAAGCAAGTTGTTGTTCTCAGAATTAGAGGCTTCTCAAGTATCACTCTTCTCTCTTCTTATATCTTATTCCTCTTTTGATCACTATCCTCATGTCATCCTCTCCTTATCTCCATTAGATTGTCTCAATGTCATTTATGTCTCTCTTAAATCCACATCATTTCTTTAGATATAATTCTATCAGGATGGAAACATTTTTCCCCAACAGTCTGAATTGTGATCAGAGGAAAGACAGTACAAGATAGGAAGACAATACAGGCTGGTCAATGAGGTTTATCTCCAACATGAGACCACTCTGCCAATATTGGGAGAAGGAGTTGTTTTAGCTAATTTGCAGAAACCAACACAGAGAACCAAAGAAAATGAAAAGATAAAAACCCCGTGGAATAGCTTCCAAACAAATGAATAAAGTGATCTCCAAAAACATACCTTAATGAAACAGAGATAAGTGATTTATCTGATAAAGAGCTAAAAACAAAAATACAGGTCTAAAAGATGTTCCTGACATTAGGAAAGAAATAAATGAAAAGAGTGAGAAGTTCAACAAAAGGACAAAACATATTAAAAGTGCCCAACAAAAATTACAGATCTGAAGAATACAATAACTGAACTGAAAAATTCAATAGAGGGGTTTCAACAACAGACTAGATCAAGTGGAAGAAAGGATCAGTGAATACTAAGAGAGGGCAATGGAATTCATCCAATCAGAAGAAATATAATTTTAAAAGGTGAAAATGGCTTATGAGACATGGGGGACACCATCAAATGGAACAATAGTCATAGCATAGAGGTCTCCAAAGGACGAGAGAGAAAGAGGCAGAAAGTTTATCCAATGAAATAATGACTGAAGACTTTTCTAACCTATAGACAGAAACAGATATCCAGATCAGGAAAGCCTACAGAGTAATAACATGAATGAAAAGAGACCTGCAAAGAGACACATCATAATTAAATTATCCAAAGTTAAAGACAAGAAAAGAGGAATTTAAAAACAGCAAGAGAAAAGCAACTTGTCACATACAAAGGAGTCTCTATAACATTATAAGCGATTTTTTTTTTTAGCAGAAATCTTATGTATCAGAAGGGAGTGGGATGATATAGTCAAAATATTGAAAGAAAAAACTGCCAAACAAGAATATTCTACCCAGCAAATTTGTCCTTCCCAATTAAGGGGAGATTTAGACTTTTCTAGACAAAGCAAATCTGAAAGAGATGATCATCACTCATAAGTCTTATAAGAAATATTAGTAAGAGTTCTTCAAGCTGAAATAAAAATATGCCATTTAATAACAAGAAAACATATAAAAATATAAAAGTCACTGGTAAATTCAGAATACTATAATACCACATAGTGGTCTGTAAGTCACTTAAAAATTTAGTATAAAGATTAAAAGACAGAAGATCTTAAAATTAACTATAACAATTTGTTACTAGGTGCACAAAATAAAAAGATACAAATTGTGACATAACATGGGATGAATTGGTTTTTGTACATGTTAAAAATGAAGTTATTATCAGCTTAAAACAGATTGTTAGGAGTGATTTACATAAACTTCATCGTATAAGCAAAAGTCTATCATACATACATAAAAGATAAAGGAATCTAAGCAGTCCAGTCAAAAAAAAATCATCAAATCACAAAGAAAGAGAGCAATATACTCTGGAACTCATGCTGCAGTGGCTGCTGATAGCTTGATAGTGCTGAGACTTTAACCCCCATGCCACCAGGGAGGCCCTGCTATTGTGTTTTGGTCCTGGGCTGGCCGAAAGAAATGTGGGTGAGAGACATATGGGGAGGTTAATGATGGCACCTTTGATTCTGATTTTGCTCTTTTCCTTCCAGACTTGTCTGGCCCCTTCTGCCCCTTTCTTATGGGTCCCCACCAGAAGGTGCTTTCACTTGTGTCAGGCTTCTGGGCCCTGCTTTGGGCCAACCCTATTTGGCTGGACATTTACCCACAAGGGGATGGGTAACTTTGGGTGCTTGATTTGGAAATTTTATTCATTCCCTTTTCTGCACTGCATGCTATTTGTATTAAAGTTCCTTTCCATTGAAGGTCTTATGTACTAGAGTATGTTTTGTCTTGATGTGGCGGATGACAGACTCTTTAAAATGGGCAGATTTGAGAGTGCTGGGGTGCCCCTCACCCTATCCTATAACACTGTGGCCCTAAAATACAATTTGAAACTTTAACTCAGTTTCTTGGTAACACATTTGGCTTCCGTTAGGAAGATGTAGGGCTAGACTCCTGTGCATTTTTCTCTCCTTGTGGATGTGAATTCCAAAACAAACCTTCCCCAAAATAAGAAAACTCAGCATGAAGTGACTCTGAGGGAGGTATTGTGGGTAAAAATTGATACGGGTAAAGTACAAATCCTTTACAAACTGATTAGCTAGACACTTAAATCACAAAATAATCTTATCTCATCATGTTTTCAGCTTACATTTCAAACATTCTCCCTTTTTATGTTTTTGCTTAAGCTGTCCTTCTACCTGGAGTATTTCACTCTGCATATTCCCTGTTTAAGGCCCAATTCAAACCTTCCATGCAAGTGCCTGACCTTGGCTGAATAACAGAAACCCACTGGGGTGACTTTTTAAACATATTGAATACCAATGCACAGCTACTACCCCTGGAAATTCCAGTTTAATTGACCTGAAGCAACAGTCCTTTCTCATTTTAGTAGCATCAGAATCTTGTTAAAATAGATGCTGGGTTCTACCTCAGAGTTTCTGATTTGAGAGGTCTGGGGTGAGGTCCAAGTATTTGCATTTGTAGCAAATGTGTCGATGACTTGATGATGATGATGATTAGGGATCCTGTGCTGAGAACCGCTAGCCTAGAGTACACTCCAAGACTAAATGGCTTTCAGATGGCCCAGGGTGATAAAATATGCAGTCAAATTTGAGAATCACTCATTAGAGCTGGAGAAACAATCTCCAGGAACTCAATGGGAAACTATCTCTCCTGTTCATATATCAGTGGAGTAGTAAAAACATGTATCCATTTCATGAATCAGTGGGGTAGTTAGGAACATGGATCCTTTACTGGGATCCATGAAAGAGTGGGGTAGTTAAGAGCCTAAATTCTGGAATCAGACTATTCGATGGAATCTTGGCTCCATCACTTCCTAACTGCGGGATCATAGGCAACTGACGTAGCCACTCTACTTCTCAATTTTCTCATTTTTTTAATGAGGAACTAATAATAGTACCCTTCTCAACAATTTTATATGAACTAAATGCATGTAGAGCCTTTCAAAGACAGAGAAGCATGTGTTAACACATTGTATAATGCTTACTATTTCAGAGCTATTTTAAGTGGAACTAATATTTATTGAGCATATAATGTAATTATACTATCAATTTAATATGTTATCTCACTTTATCCTCAACAAATATTTAGAGATTGGTAGTATTTTTTTTTCAGATGAAGAAATGGATTTTTTGAGATGTCAAATCTCTTAACCATTAGTATAGAGTTAGAAAGAGAGGCCACTTACATTCCATCACAGACCTGTCTTGCTCACCTTCAGTTATTTGTATACCTGAATGTTTTTCTCCTACTTAATTGTACCAGACATAAAGACAGGTTTTAGGTCTGATTAAATTACGTTTTCCATTAGTGCCTAGTGCAGTGCCTTGTTACGCATTTATTAAACATTGGTTGAGTAGATGAATAAATACACAAATGAGAGCAATAATATAACCCCAGCAGAATGTTTAGGATAAATGTTTAAAACAGTTCCATAATATGGTGAAACAGATTTCATTCATTTAATTAATCTCTAGGCAATTAAGTGAATAAAGTCTTCATTTTACATTATTATGCCGCTATTTTCACCATTTATCCTCAAAGCAATATTGGATCTGTCAAACAGAGTCATCTGTGATTTGTCTGACAAATGTAATCATTCTGTGAAAATGCTGGGGCAGCAATAACTCGGGAATATCATCCAGCTTAAATGAACAGCGTTCCTCCAGTGGGCACTTGGGGAGTTTTCCTCCTAAATCACAAATATCCCTGCTTCTGTCAAGTGCTGGCTATCCCCAGATTCACAGATTTCTTGGTGTAGATCCCATACCTACTATAGAGCCCTGTTCTGGGCCTACAGATGATTAGCCTAGGGCTAGAGCCACAATCCAACTGGATCAAAGGTATTCCCCCCCAGACTTTAGGACTGGTTTGAGAGACTAACATAAGACTTGGGGCAATTTGTCTTGGATACCGTTAGCTGTTTTGCCAGAAGGAAGAGAGCAAAAGCCCTAAGGGACAGAGAGAAAAAACACTGTGATTCTGGGGCAGGATCCTCTCTGAGGTCTAAATGCATTTCTCTCACATTCTCATCATCTTCCCTTACTCCCTTCCCCTGCCCTCACTTCTCTTCCCCTCTCCCTTTCTCTCTCATTAAGCTAGCTCAAGTCACTCACTGTTTCTTACAAGCAGACACTCATTGCCTACATTACCCAGCAGGTCCTTCCCATGACACTTCGAGAACTACTGTCCCTTCAGTATTCTGGTTTACCCAGCAAATTAAAAGAGCCACTAGCAACTACCTAAGTGTCTTTCACACCATGAATGTGACCCATTAGTGGGTCATAAAATATATTTAGTGAATAAGAACCCAGTTTTTTATTTATATATATGAAACTGGGGTAGGATATTAAAAAATATCAGAGCATTTCATATGGTAGAGTATTTTTCACGTAACCTTGCTTGAGATACATAAAAAGAAAGGTTTATACAGGGTTATAAAGATAACATTTCCTAACAGGGAAGCAGTTTAAAAAATAAATGAAAGAAAAACTATGGTCTCATTTCATGTGATATTTTTCTAAGTTCCAGTTGGCTGAACCAAAGAACCAAATCAATGCAGTCACATGAAACATTTTTAGGACAAGACACACACATCAAGAGGTCAGTCCTGACAACAGGGAGGTTGAACTCCAGTGACAAGCATCAGTGACCCAGAGCCAACACCATGCTCCACGCTGACAGCAGTAATTTGAAGCTGAGCTTTGGTCATTGGGGTTTCATGACTCCAGTAATGTGGAGATAATCCATGAGACTTTACCTAAACACAACTGAGCAATTATTCTACTAGGAATCCATCCAGGAATTCACAAGTATAACTGAATGCCTACTGTGCATGAGTGGTTGGGAAGAATAGTTGGACAGTCTACCCCATGGCTTGCTTGCTTGCTGCACATGTGTGGGCCTGGAATAGCTCTAGTGAACAGCTAAAGAGACCACATTACATGGTACAGCCCAAAAAGGCAACTTCTGTTCACAGAAGACTTATTAATTCTATTAAACAGAACCAAATACCTTGCAAGATTTGCAGAATGGTTATAGAGAACAGAGTCCTTGTTCCTACTCATTTGATTTTGGGAACTGTTGTTCCCAGACCCTGCTACCAACTCCTGAGAGTAACTATGCCATGCTTAGGCCACATAAAGGGCTCGTCAAAGAGTTGGAAGTCTTGCTGGAAAGATGTGATGCTTCAGGAAGGGTTTCATAAAGATGGGAAGATAAAGACAAGGCTTGAAAAATGTGCTGGATTAGAAAGTCAGGGAGGAGTGAATGGGGACACCCTGAGGTGAGATACTGGGCAGAGTAATGAGAGCAATCTGGGGACATAAAGAGAGAACTCGAAGGCCATGAACAGCCATCCCAGGAATATGAACTGGTTTCTGAAAATTAAACTTGATAACATTTCCTCCATGTGGCCGTCCCATTGGACAGATGCTTTTGTTTCCGGGGTGTCTTCATTTTATTTCTTTAGAAATGAATTTGTATAGATGGAAACTTTATAAAATGGTTTATATAGAAAATTCTAAGCATTTAAATATGTTGCTTTCTCTCTCTTTTTGCACCTTATAAAGTGTGCTAAAAACGTTACAACTTAGAGCAAAGCTAGGCCCAGACAGCAGTCCTCAGTGGAGACCTTCCCTCTTCTTCATTCTCTGAGGGCTGAGTCAACACCCATGGCAAATCAAGTCGATGCAAGAGACAAGAAGTGCAAACTCAAAACAAAAGTGGTGCCCCTGAACTGTCTCAAATCACCAAACTCTGCATTAGAAGAGCAGAAGGAAGCATTGCAACTGGCAAGAATTTTCATGAAAACCTGGATTGAGAAGGGACATTTTTCTGGATCATATGCTCATATTTCAGGGACACTTCTGGGCACAGCACCCCACTAACTATATTCACTCCAGTTATTCCCACACAGGCAGACCTACTACAGGTCTGGAACCAAAAAAATGATGGGGAGGGGCCTCCCTGGTAGCACAAGGGGTTAATTCTCAGCACTATGAAGCTCGCCACAGTCACTGCAGCAGGAGTTCGATCCCTGGCCAGTGAGGTGACCCACATGAAGCAGCAGACCTCTCCTGTCTCACTCGCTGCTCTCCTCAGCAGTGGATTTCAGTAGATCCACCTGTTCTGCTCCCCACTCTGTCCCTAGTGAGTCCTCACCCCCACACACACCCCTGGCCTATACCCCAGCTCTTGTATGCATAAATAAAATAAAACCTTAAAAAAATAGACATTTGTGGATTTGTCTTTAAAGAAAAAAATGATGAGAGAAGATGAGTCATTCATGGTTCAAAACTCTCTAGACGCTCAGATGGATATGAGAAAGAGAGGCAGGCAGAGAGATGTAAGAGGATGTGATGTGCTGGAATAGGGGGGTGTTTGCCAGGGTGCTGTGGGCGTCCACCAAGGGTGGGTCTTTAGAAGTGAGTGCAAAGAAATACAAATAGATGAGGCACGAATAGCTTCTGTTGGTGCAGCCCCATGGCTTCTGGAGCAAGTGTTTCCAAAATATCCTGTGTGTCCAGCATGGGGCCAGTGAGAGAGGAGGCAAGCACCCAGAGGCAGTGGAGGAATTCAGAAAGTGGAGTAGGATTTAATCTCTGAGAGAAACAGGTCCATAGGGAAAGAGAACAGTTAGAGAGAAACATTAGAAATGAACAAAACCCTCATTTCCCCACTGTGGGGTGACGTAGTACCTGCTGGGGTTCTCTGATCACACTGGGTACATGTTTAGGATGAGAACTCTCTCTTTTACAGTGTAGTGGTTAAGAGAGGAGCTTTGCAGTCAGAGGTGCGAGTTGTATACCAGTGTGCTTGGGTAGCCCTCTTGAAACCTCCATTTGTCCTTCACTTCATGGTCTGCATGAAGATGAAATAACACACATGCAGATGTGCAAATGAGGCTCCAGGCATCTTATGGCGCAACTTGTGTGTGTGCACACACACACACACACACACACATACACGCATGCTCATTCACTTGTGGATGATATAGAAAGTATCTGAGAAAAATTCGGATTGGAAAGGAGCTAGAAAGAGCACTGCACTGAATAAATACGAGCTCCATCAATTCACTCAGCAGCATCACAGCTTTGAATACTTCACTTGACCATCTGGACAGTTTCCTCCTCTGCAAAGGGAAGAATTGCTGGGTTGCAGGGTTGTTGGTGCCCGGGGGTCCTCTGGGTCTCTGGTCTCTGGTGCTGGGTAGCTTTGCGGTCAAGGAGGATGGAGGAGTGCAAGTCCTCTCTGCACTGACAGCTCTTATATCCCTGACTGCCGGGCTCCTTCCTGCTGCATCTAGCTCTGCCCCCTTCCTGGGGGGCTTCTTGTCTGCTCCAGCAGTGCACTGGAAGGCAGGGGACCTCCTGCTGCTGAGGTCCCCAAGGTATCACTCATCACAGGCAGGCAGGGCCCATACCCAGCTGGAGTGGCCTGCTCTGCTCTGCTGCTAGAACTGCCTGTACCTGTACCTTCCTGGAAATGGGAAGACCCAGCAGGACTTTCAGATGAAGCGATGAGCAGAGGCTGCCCCTGACAGTGTGCTGGTACTTTCACATCACCGTCTAATTGCACTGCCCTAATTTTGGATGAGCACACTCAAAAAGTCAGGGTCACTTAAGGTCATCAAATAGAGGTAGGGCTTCCTCTCGGCTCTGCTGTGTCTGAGACCAGAGGGTTGTGGGCTTTCCAGGGCTGACTGTCCCTTTCCAGCAAGCCACAAAGCCACATGCAATCAGATGCAACATTATGTGGTATGGACAGGAAGTTGCTGGAAGAATTCAGAGTTAATTAAAAAAGGCAAAGGGCATTAAGGAGACAGTTTTTGGGCACTTTAGTGGAGGTTCTAGAGAAGAAAGAGCAAGGAACCAGGTGTATTTATAGACTAGTAGTGTGCAGAAGGGGGAAAATGTGCTGCCTCAGGTGATTCTCATCAAGTTAATGGATGTTGCCAATTACTGTGGTAACATTTTTAATTGTATCCTAGGTCTGAAGAGAATAAGAACAGAATTTCTTAGTTTTAGACTCAGGATTATTGGGGGCAAACATTCTGGAACATGAAGCATGTAGACATAACTGTCCGGAGTCTACACAGATAGCCCACATTGCAGGAAAGCCTTCATCACAGATACGCCCTGGGTCTAACTGGGTTGGAAAGGAGTTCATAGGAAAAGGGCATATGGGGGCCTCCCTGGTGGCCTAGGGCTTAAGTCTCAGCACTATCACCACTGCAGCCTGAGTTTGATCCCAGGAGGGAGCTGACCCACATGGCACAGCAGACCTCTTCTGTCTCGTCCATTGCTCCCCTCAGCAGTGTATTTCGATAGATCCACCTGTTCTGCTCCCCACTCTGTCTCTGGGAATCCCCTGTACCTCTGGCCTACACCCCAGATCTTCCAACTAAAAATGAAAAAGGGCATATTATTTATGGGTTCATGTGTATAAATGAGTCTGCATGACAACAGGCCAGCATGTGCGGAAACAGACTGTGACCACATAGGGTCACCATCTGGAAGAAGGTGATAACCTCAGCACCCCAATGATGATGTGACAATAGCCATTATTTGTGAGCTATCGTATGGTGTATCAGTCCCTGTGATATGCTGCTTTGTGTGTTATTTATTACTCATAAAAATTCATGTGAATAGTTGAATGATGCCTACCTCTCTGGAGGGTATGTGTCTCAAACGCCACTGCTAGCACAGACAGGTGATCATGTTATTGAACAAGTAACCAAATGCCTAGTAGGAGGTACAATACCTGTCTGCATTTCACTACTGAGGGGGTACGGGCTCAGAAGAGCTATGTGGCTTGCCATAAGACATCACAGATAACAGCTGGCAACCCTGGATTTGAACTCGGGTCAGATGGTCTGGATGCTGCTGCACTTTCTGTATCGCATGATGGAGACAACCTTTCTCACTGGAGAAAGAGGGGTGAAGGCAGGAGAGTGACTGATGTGTTAATCAGCAAGTGTGGAAATGAGGTCCTGGGATAAGGGATCCGATGCAAAGGAGAATAGAGAAGATTCAAAGGGACCTATAACTGAATCTTCATGGCACTTTTCTTTACTATGAGGCTTCCTGGACACATACACACACACACACAGAGTCACCAAACTAAAAGCATATGCCAAAGTGTATGTTTCCTGTTCCCTCAAACAAAGAGACAACCTGGAGACGAACTGTGACATGGGCAATTCTCTGATAAGCCTCCCCACCTCCAACCCTGGCTCCCTGACCAGCACTCTTTGATTTCTATATTCATGGACTTCATGCTTCTCACCCTCAGATCCCCCGTCTCCTGCCTTGAGAAACAAGACAGTCCTCCACTAAAGCCTGTCCTTCCTGGATGATCATTTGGTCTCTAAAATCAACCTCAAGCAGCCCATGGATAAGCCCAGGCCCTCAGTAACAGCAGCCAAAGGAAAACAATTGAAGGAAAAACAACAGTGGTGTTCTGGAACAAGTAGGCTATCTTGGGAAGGGCAGCTGAGCAAAGCAATGCTACCTAGTTCCACTTACGCTGCATGTACCAGCCATTGCACACCTGCCTCGCTTCTTTCCTAAGCAGGGGCTATAGAAAGCAATGTTCCCTTTGCCGGGGGCTAGAAGAGGTCACAGTCTACGTGCATAGCTACACAAACACCCTCGAGATCTGCAGACCTGGAACCAGCCTGGTGAGCCCCTGGTATAAGTCCAAGCTTCCCAATTTAGAAATAAACCTGGCTGATCTGAGGATTTTCAGTTGGTAAATTGCAATGCAAAATAAACCACGGCCCCTTCCCACATCCTTTTTTACAACTCCAATCATGTTCTACATATTTCACTATCAGGTAGTGTTTAGTGGAGCAACATGCCCTTACCCTCAGGGACCTGAGTTCAAATCCCAGTGCCATAAACTACCAGCTACATGACCTTGGCATGCCCCTGAGCTCTCTGAGTCTCAGAATTCTCATCTCTGAAAAGGGAATAACACTTATCTCAAAGGGCTGTTACAGACATTGAACTAGATAACCATATATGACACTCCTAGTTCAAGCTTATACACGTCACACCTTCGTGTCCCTGGTCTTCCCAAAGGATCATTACCCTTTACTCCCATAATTGTCAGAACCCCCACCCCCACATTTTACCTGCATAGATACAGATGTAGGCACATCCTCTGGTTAAGAGGAGAAACCAATGAAATTAGCAGATGCTATCTGTAAGGAGAGCTATTTAGTCTACCCCTTAAGGAAGGATTCCTCCTACACACCCTCCAGGGGCAACATGTGAGAAACCCCAGAGTCTGGAAGTGCACATAATGCTGGCACCGCAGCCAGCTCCGAGATGATGCTTGCACTTGCATCCATCCTCCTGGAGACAGCTGCTCCGGGGGGGAGAGCAAGAAGTCAATTCCTCTGGGACAATTAAAATTAAACTGAACCAGACACTCTGGAATCCTCTCTTGGGAGTCATTCTGCCTGGTCTGGGGCTGGGGCAAGATCACTTAATAGGCCCTTTTTCATCTTTAATTTCTCTGATTCAGAAAGTTTACAAGATCAATTGCTAAGAGGGCTAATGTGAGGAGATGAGGCAGCAAGATGCTCTGGGCCCAGAGTCAGCTAATTCCTTAGCTTCTAACTAGGGCCCGCAGGGACCCACTTACATAAAGCCTGAGAACTTGCCTTCCTCAACAGCCCCTCCCCTTGCAAATCCCCTCTAAAAATTTCGAATTGCATCCCAGCAAGAACAGCCTATCAACCTCAAGCGAGCCAGCACTTCCCAGAAATCTCAGGAAGATCCTGATTAATACGGCCTTGCTTCTGCCCAGGTAGGAATCATGAATTCAGAGCCTGCTCCCCTCAGTCTTCACACCAAGAGTCCCAGGGACCTCGCCTCCTCAAAGATTATCTGAAGCAGTGCAACAACAGGATCAAATCAACATGCTCTCAAACCGCTGCATATTAAATCCCATACTACCAACTTTCTAAGCCTTGGTTTCCTCACCTGTCCCATGAGGTAGAAATGGAGCTTGGTGGGATGGAACTGAAGAATGGTGTAATGCACTTAGCATGGCGCCTGTTTTTAGGAAATGTCCATTAGATCTGGGCCAGCTGGTGCCACACACTGTGCTCATTCAAGGATGCAGTCAAAATGGACCCACACGACAAAGTCCTACACTTCATGGGATAAACAACATCGTTCTCGGACTTCCCTTCAGCCAGTGCCCTCACAGCTGCCCAGCCCCTGATGGAAGTGAAGGCTGGCACTCCTTTGCTTCCCCTCTCTCCCTTACCCCTAGGAGAGTAAGCGCTCCCCTGCCCCCTCTCTTCCACATACAAGAACAGCACTGGCTGATGCCAGTTTAACCAAATGATTCCTGGAAACAGCACAGAAGAAGAAAAATTCACCTCCCATCCAGCAGAACTCCCTTCTCCAAATGGAGAAAAACCCAGAAAGGGAATAGCTCAGACTGATTGTTCATGAAGACAAGTCCTCCAGGACCCTTCCATTTCCCTAACAGGACACTTGCTTCTCTTCCCCATCATTGTCTGAATATTTTCCTTAATGATGGCAGAAGTAAGCTGATTTTTTTTTTCCTGCACAACTGGCTCTGGGGGATTCTAGAAAGACTGGGAAGGAAGTTTCAATTTGTTCACTGCTGAGAATGAATTCTGCCTCATATAACTCCTGACAAATTGCCATTTTTAAAGGGTTTGTTAATTTCCAATGAGCAAATGGCACATCAGATATCTTGTTTATTCAACAGATGCTCCTGAGCTAAACAAATGGTTCTTGTTTAACAAACATAGAAACATCTTGTCAGCTTTGCTGAGATCATCCTGTTTAACTATCAAGGGAGGGTCTTGTGGTTTGTGGAAAAAGTGTGAGTGACTGACTCCCTCCCACGCAGGTTCTCAAAAAGGTTGGGGATAATGGCACCATTAAAAGAAATGATTTGAAACTCTGTGATCACAAGCTGGGAGGTGGCTCTGGACAAAGGACCTGGGATTTCTCCTTTCAACTTGTTTCTGATACAAGAATATTTGATCCAGAATTATCCTTGGGGCTGACCCTAAACACAATCATAAAGGAGATGCCCATCTGACTCCCAAAGGTAGCATAAAACTGTGCTTGAATTCTCAGTTTTGGGATTAGCCTTGGTTGGATCCTGTCTTTGTTACAAATTGTGTACTGACTTAGCCACTCTCAACCTCCATTTGCTCATCTGTGAAGTAAGTCTAACAATGACATGAAAGGCAAAGACACTGAAGATAGTGATGCATACTCAAACTATTAATCCTATTTACATTTCAAGAAATTTGATAGCACTGAACTCACAAATGAGTCTAGGGGGCAGACTGAATGTTGGGGGGAGTCCAAATCTATGTCTCCCATTATTTCGGAGGAGTCAACATGGCTTGTTTGAGAATGTGATGACTTCAATTGAAATGGAATCTAAATGGAGAGTGGAGTCCTTCAAAGTCTCAAATCCCCAGCCTTACATCATAATTACTTCCAGCCTTGTGTCTCAGCTTGCAGGGAGGACGTGGGACACATGGGAAGAGATGATGGCTGACCTCTGTCAAGTCCAAATGAACGAGGATAAATCCATCTGCCAATGGATGTAGCACAAGACAACATATTAATTATAAGAGGGATGGCATTTCAAAGCCTCCCTGCTGGAAAGTATCACAGAAAATTACCTTGGGATGGTATCTAACTCACTGAAAATTAATTTACTCCACAGTTCAGATGTTTCAGAGAGATGCAAAGTGAGGTTGACCCCAGCTGAGCATGGCATTCCCATGCACTGTCTGAATGAACTTCAAATATTAATGAATCTGAATGTATTGAGGGGAGGGCAGAGGGTCCCCCGTCCTGAGGCATTGCTGATGAGCTGACAGTCTTCACAGTCACTTCATGGGGTAGAGAGAAATATTATCATCATCAGACTGATGAAGAAACTGAGGCTTAGAAAGTTGCCCCAAATATTAGAGCTTCTAAGGGAGAAACCAAGATGTTTGTTTCTGGAAACATGCTCTTAACAACTATGAACGCGTGTTAGAGGGAATTCACTTTCAAAAGTACTTCTAAGCAGATTGTTAGGAGATATTAAGCAGTTTGCTTGGAACTGCATGCTCTTCCTCCTTGGCCTAGGAAAGGTGGGGCAAGCATGGTACAAACGCCATAGGTGTAGGGTGAGGGTGGGGTTAGAAGATCAGCAAAGAGCTTGAGCTTGGAAACAAGTCTTGGGTATCTGGTATGAGATGGCACTCGGTGTCACACTCAAAGTTTTGGAATTTAATTGTCAGGCTAGTTTTCTCAATCTTGATTCCCTGAAAAATCTGCAGTAGGCACTGTTCACACAGACACAAATGAGTGGGCATACCACAGTTGTGAGAAAATCTCAAATAATCTACAATGAAACCCTACACGGTGATTTATATTCACTACATCTCTTTGATGGCCTGTCCAAAAAGCAGCTTGCTATAATCAGTGAGACAGACAGAAGAAGCTGGGGACACATTAGCTGTCATTCAATTTATTCCTGGGCATCTATTAATGTGAATCTGTCAGAATGATATAATTTCACTGATAACCTTGAATTGCCTCAAATTTAACACCCCCCAAAAATGGAGGAACGATAACTTATCAACATCAGGTCCTTTTTATTGGCCACAAAATTTTGTGACACACTTCACAAGTAATCATGACTCACCAGTGTGTCATTGCACATTTATTTAAAATTCCTTTATCGTTCTCTCTTGACTTCAACAGCAGTTTTTAATCGGAGGATAGCATAATTCACTCTGCATTTTGGAAAACTTACAAGGCAATATAAAGGATTGACTTCAGTAGCAGCAGAACTGAAGGCAGCGACAACAGAGAGAAGGATTCCAGGCAGAAGATGATACCGATTTGGTTATGGAAGTGCCAGCAGGGACAAAGAAGGATTTAGTTGGGACAGTGGTTTACATGGCAATAAACTTGGCAAGGGGATCAAGTGGGTGGGCATGCATGAGAGGATGAAGAGAATCTAGGAACGATTTTCTATTTCTAGGTCAGACAAGTAGATGGGAGGTGATACCCTTAACTGAAATAATCTGAGAAATCAGAAGGAATAATTCAACCAAATTGAGAGAAGAAGGAGACATAGTTATGTTCATTTGGAGAATGGCATTGTGTTCTATTGTGGGCAGTTTGGTCTTTAAGGTATATGAGAAATACCACAGTAGAGCAAACCAGCGAATCTGAACAATTTGGGGGTAGAGGCATCTTGTGGGCATGGGAATAGTGTGTTTGAATTTGTAGAGACAAGAGGGGGAAGAACTTGGTGGTGTTTACACTTTTCTGGAAAAATGACTCTTTTAAAAAGTAAACAAGACATGATGTGGGAGCATCCTGGAAACATGGACATCAAGAGGAGCCAGCGAGAATGGTCAGGGAGGTAGTAAAGCAGAAGGAAGTCACCCATGGGCAGAGAAGAACAAAGATGCCGGAAGGAATCAACAACTGTGAGAACATCAGCTGAAGCCAGTAGGAGGACTGCAAGGAGAGCAGAGCACCAGCTCCAGGAGGCCTGCCCCTCCCCAGGGCCACAGTCAGGGGATGATGGTTCAGTGACCATGTCAAGAGGGTTAAAGGTAGGTGGAAGGTGAGGAAGTCCATTCATTATAAATATTTCATAAAATCTGGTTAATGAAAAGGAGACAACTAGCAAGTTACTTGGGTAGGGAACTACCCAGTTTTGTTTTCATTCTACCTTCTTGCTTAGGCTGGATAAGCATTCCTGATGTTTTGAAGTAGAAGAGAATAAAGAGTTTGAAAATACTAGACCAAGAGAGAGTCCCTTCAAGATGGGAAGAGACAGGATTAAAAATGTAACTGGAGAGTCTCCTTGGTAGCACAAGGGTTAAAGTCTCAGCTCTATCAAGCTATCGGCAGTCACTATGGCATGAGTTCAATCCTGGCCAAGGAGGTGACCCACATGGTGCAGCAGACCTCTCTTGTCTCACCCGCTGCTCCCCTCAGCAGTGTATTTCAGTAGATGTGCCAGTTCTGCTCCCTTACTTTGGCTCTGGTGAATCCTCTCAACCCCTGCACCTCTGGCCCACACCCAAGTTCTCCAATGTAAAAATAAAAATAAATCTTAATAAAAATAGTGACCTACAGTGGGTGCCTACCAAAGAAATGCAGACAATGACAAAAGTGGCCAATCTACAATACCACACCAGCTCTGATCCTGGCAAGGAAAAAGCAACCTTCAGTGGCCAGTCAGGTGGCAACCCCAGTTTGCTCCTAGCTTATTTCCAGCTCTTCAAAACCAGAATTTTTAATTCCTAAACCCAGATTCTCCTCTTCCTATCCATCTCTTGCCCTCAAGTCCACTCTTGCTTAACCTATAATAGATCCTCCCATATCCAGGGTAGAGGTAGCCACTGATGTCCACAGGGAAAGATCTCAGTGGGGACAGGGCAGGGGCTGCTTTATAGTAGTCATGCAGTTCTTAGTAGACCATAGAGGGCAACATGGTCACAAAATGTCAGCCATGGATTGTTCCACTGGATGAGTCCATGAATTAATATTAATTCTTAAAAACCCTTTCCGAGTATTAGCTTTTTATAAAGCACAATGTTTACCCAAAGGACCTTCCATAACAGCAGTTAAACAGAGACACTCTAGTTCATTGTGTTTCTAAGATCTTGGGAAATAGAAATCCTTTAAGTACCTTTACTCTGCTTCACAGGAGTTACCTTTCAAAGTTTAAATTGCTTATATTTCACCCTACTCACTTCCTAAATTCCATTTATAAATCAAAGTAGCTTTTGAGCAATTTGATGGGAGTGAAATGGATTAAGAAAGAACAAACATCAAATATATATATATATATATATATATATATATATATATATATATATATATATATGGTCATTTGAGCTTACTGGATTTTTCTTTCTTTTTCCTTCTGCCTCTGCCAGGAAGGTGCTGTGAGCTAGGTCTGGTGTGTTCAACTTTGACTTAAAGATTAGATGCCATAAAAGGACATATTGTGGCTATTTTTAATGACTGACTTCTGACTCAGTTGCTCTCAAGATCCTGTGTTCTGTCAATACAGTGAAGTTCACTAATGTCTCAGAGACTGAGGCTGAACAAGAGTTCATTCTAGAATAACATCTTCTCATTTATAACCATTCAACTCCAGGTTCTAGACCATACCTTGGCTATTTTATAATGCTTATGTAGAAGTTTCTACCTCATCCAAATAGAATCATAGACTGTTAGCTCTGGAAAAGTTCTCAGAGATTATCTGTATGGTTTTCAAACCACCTGGGATGAGTATATTCTCCCCAAGTATTGCAGACATGTGTTTTATAAATGCAATAAAAATACCATAGAATGTCAAATTGCTTGTACAAACTTACAGTCTTTCAATGGATGTATTCACCTATACTTATCTCATTACAGACCAGAGGCAGCAAGCAAACTAGTACTGGTCCCTGGACTGCACTTGGATAGCAAAGATGCTGGTACAAACCTCTTGTTCTTCAGTGAAGGAAGCAGAAGTGCAAGGGCAATAGGCAATTAACCACACACACAGTTTCTTGGCAGGAGAGTTAGGGTTGGGCCAGCACTGCTAATGCCAGCCACACACCCAGTACCTTCCCAGACTGAACATAGCTGGAAGTCCACACAGACCCCTCACTATCTGTGCCCTACATACTTAGATTCAGTTGCGTACACCTGTCTATTTCCTATGTTAGGTTTCCTGTTATTCACACACAATTAAAGCAGCCCATTCAGACTCCAGCCTATGTTGGTTCCCTTCATTCCACACTCATGTGACAACCTTTAATATTTCTTTATCGTTTTTACCATAGATAGCAATTGCATGTTTAATTATAGAATAGTTCATAACCACCTGCCTTACCTGCTGGATTCTAAATACTAAGTGGACAGGGCCATGTCTGTTTTGTCTCCCATTGTATTATGGGGCCTAGTACAGTGCCTGGCTCCTAGTCAGGTGTTTAACACAGGTTTGTTGAAAGAATTAATTATGAGAAGTCATGCCAGGGTGGCACTCTGGGGCCATCTGCAGGCACTGTGGGAGCTAGCAGCATGCCCAGGCTGCCAGAGGAGTGGACGCCAAGCAGCCACAGGGCTGATCCTCAAGCCCCAGGCTTCTGGCTGTCTTGCCAAGGTTTCTCTAGTGCAGTTCAGCTCCCCCAACCACAGTATGAGGCATGTGTACAGGGGGAATCTGGCAGGATTTCAGCCTAAAAGATTTTCTACTCTAGTTGTGAGAGATCAGTATGGACACATGAGCAGTTATGAGAGACACACTACGGGGGTGAGGGAGGAGGAGGGATTAGGGTCAAAACAAGGGTGGTGGGAATTGTATGGGGAATATAACCAAGATAAAAATGCACACATTGTGCAAAAATGAAAAATGATGTAAAAAAACATATAAAATAAAATACAAAATATGTTCATAAATTTGTTCAAAATTATCAATATTTAAATTCAATTTTTATATTTTTAAATATCTTCATTCATAATATATTTACTATAATTTGTACTTTATAAAGCACTACTCAGTGCTAAATAAAATTAAATGGTGTGTTCTAACAAAAAAAAAAAGAGAGAGAAGTCAGCAAAAATAAGCATTAAGACAGCATGAGCTCCAAGATTTTGACCTCTTCTGCCTGGATTTTAAGCCTTTCTTAACAGATCCCATTCACGGAGCCAAGGTTCACTGTCTGTCTTACCTCCAGGGCTCACAGTGCCAACTGGACTGTGAGAAAGATCCCTTCCTCCTCCTTGGGGCTCTCTAGGTGTCACCCCATCATCCCTGGCTGTCATCACGTGTGAGACACTATCCTTGGGTTGTTGTGGCACAAATTATCTGTATCACACAGGAGAGCACCCAGGGAAGTGGGCACCCCAGGGTCAGGCCTCTCAGCTGATGATAAATTTTAGGGGACTGTGGTCGTATAGGGTCAGTGTCCCCAACACTGATGCAAGTTGGAAACTGCAAATGTTTCCATAAAAATGCACAGAAATGCCAAAGCAGCTTAACTTCTAGTCATTTACTGGTTCCACCAAGCCCATTTACTGGTTCTACCAAGCCCATTTACTGGTTCTACCAAGCCCATTTACTGGTTCTACCATGGAAAAGCAAACCCAAGGACACCAGTAGGTGTGCCCGTAGGGTACTGTACTTTCCTCAGAAGTGGCTGTATATGAAGTAACCTCCAGAAGAGTTTGCTAAGACTCCATCTGTCATTTATGAAATGGGGAGTCTGGATGATGGAAAATAACCAGAGAAGTACATGAACTCTAGTAACGCCAGCACAATGGGCATCTGCTGCCACTGTGTGCCCTGGGAGAGTCATGCCATTTTTAGCCCCCCTGGGCCTCAGTGTTCCCAACTCTGTAAAATGAGGGTGTAGCCCCTCTTCTCTCAAGACTTCCTTTCTTCTCTAACCATCCAACTATCTCTTAGAAACAAAAATGTCTCTCTTAGATTCCCAAGGTCAGTGGCTGTTCCAGAAATGGCTGCTGATTTCCTCTGGGCAGCCGGAAGGAAAAGGTTCTTATTCATTACACAGACCCATAAATCATCTGGATGCTTAATATGGAATCACTTAATTTAATAGTCGCTTTGACATAAGGAATTGTTTTCTTAAAGCTAGAACTGGCTGTAAAACCTCAAGTGGTATTTTATGTGTGCCATATAATAAAATCATTCAGCAATTAGTGATTAATGACATACAAAAAATATGTTTCTCCATGGTCCCCTCCCTAGCTGCCATTTTTCTCTAGTCTCACCCACTTCCCAGGATGAGACTCTTTAAAATCAGGGGGGATTTCTGGGCCAGAGACCACCAGCTCCATCAAAAAGTGTCTGGCAGAGCCTGTCACTGTGCTGGGGCTGATGGAAGAGCTGAGAGTCACCATTCGAGGTTCAAATACAAGTTGAAAAGCATGGAGCTTCCAACATATATGGAACTGTCAGGGATTAAGCTAACCGAAATAAGAGGGAAAAAGATAAATACCAGATGGTCTCATTTATATGTGGAATATAGAAAAACCAAACAGAAGGTCAAAAAAAAGTCAAAAAGGTGATACGTTGCTGGGGGAATTATGGTAGCTTCAACGATGTAAGGAAAAAATTTAATTAATAAAAAAAGAAAAGCATGAAGTTTCCTTGACCAATCACCCACCACCAATAGAACAAAATGGAATCCCTGGAGGTCTGTCATCTGCTGGCAGGGTTAGCCCCACCGAACAAGGACAGTCTCCACAGGTCCTGTCCAGTCCTCGCACCACCGTCCTTCCCCCAGATATCTGACGCCTGACTAGCAGGCTCCGGGCTGGCATTCTCCCCTGGCCTCTGCTCCCACAAACTCCAAAAATTAAACTTGTCAGGGGAGGATTTGTCCCCAAGACCAGCCCCAGTATTTTCTGGTTCCTGTAGAACTCACTACAGAGAGTGCTGGTGTTAATCCCATTTTATAAACGAACAAAATGAGGCCCTGGGGGCCCAAGATGCCAGGGTTAAGTAGCAGCATGATCACATTCAAACCCAGGCACCAGAGGCCACTGGGGGTTTTGCCCACAGGACACTGTCATGGATGTCAAGCAGCACATGATATATATGAGCCCTCAAAAAAAAAATCTTTATTGCATTATTTCCAGTTGCTATTATCAAACTCATTTCCCTCTTAGGGACAAGGACCATGAAAACCACTCCTCCAGGTACTCATACCTCGGGGTGGGAAGTGTGGGTGGCTAATGACTCAGCTGAGTCACTTTCTGGGCATTTCTCTGTCATCCACCAAGGCCACCCCCTGCCCGAATGGCTGGTCAGCATAGAGGCACAAAGACACAAGGCCAGACTCCTCTGCTGGGCAACCCCAGCTCCGCCCAGCTCCAGCAGGATCAAGGGCTACACCCTCCCACCCAATGCTGCGCCCCACCGTCTAAGAGCTTCCAACAAACCTACACACAAATCTCTATTTCAAAGCCTGCTTACCAAGGAAACTCGGCCTACAAGAGTCACCGCTCCCAAAACAAACAAGAACAAAGAAATAAACAACAAAAATGCGCTCCCTGAATATTTGTTCCAGGGCATTTCTACACTTGGGGACGGGTAACCCCGACATCCATGATGTACTTGAACACTCATTAAAACATCTACATGCAAAGTCTTTAAATCTGTGGTCACCAGAACTTGATTTATTTCCAAGCAGAACATGATGTTTTAGATACTAGGAAAACATTCTAGGAGCATACAAGAATTTGTATTTATTTTCTGTTCTTCAAGACATTCTTTTTCCATTGCAAAGCACATTTTCTGCAATTACTGGTATTCCAGCTTCTCTTTTCAGTCCTCACTGCCCCCAGTAATAGCTTTTTAATTGGCCACCTGGTCTCCACTTCTCCTTTCTATCATTTGCCCTTCATCCCACTGCAAGATGATCTTCCTAAAGGCCAGTCCTGAGCAAGCCCAGACCGAGCGGCACCTTCAAGGGTACACTGTATTAACCGCAAAATCTTCAACCTGGCATTTAAAATCTCCAAGTTATCACTTTAATCTCCTTTTCCAGCCTTAGCAACATCTCTTCTCCCACAAGCATAGAACTTGAACTTCCCAACGTACTTAACTCTCAGCAATATTTTAAGCATAGTCCATGCTCTCCCACTTTGAACCTGCTCCTTCCTCTGCCTGAATGGTCTCCATTACGTCATCCAGGAGGCACCCCGACATGCACTCGAGTTGTGCCTTTTGTAAATGAACACATGTCAAGGTTCTTCTAGATGCCCCCTCCCTGATACCTCTATCTCAGGACCCCACACCACTGTCCTTTGCATCAGATATTTCTCCACGGATCTCGATGTTTCTTTGTCTTATTGTGTTATTTAGCAGTCACTACAGAAAAAAAGCACCCCAAAATCCAGTGGCTAAAAATGTGTTTATTTTGCTCCTACTTCTAGGGCCAGCTGCAGAGATGTAGCTAGCTGCTTGGTGGAGGGTTCTGTTCCAAGTAGGGGGCTAGGCAGAGTGGGCAGGCTCTGGGCTCTAGCTCCAGGTGATGGAGCTGGGGGGCATGGCTATAGTTCTGTGATGGCAGAGGTCTGAGAGTCACCCAACTGGGATGGCACATTAAAGCTTGTCTGCTGTCACATCTGCTGGAGTTAGTCACACATGTGCCAAAAATCAAAGGGCTAAGAAATTACCTGCTGCATGTAGACAAACAGTAGCACTAAGTTACATGGCAACAGGTTTGGATATAAAATCCCACTGCTTGAAAGAGCTGAGAATGCAATCACCCACACCTCCTGTCCTTACACCCCTGTGTGTGTGTGCTGTTCACGGCAGGCACACAACCATCTCTCGAATGGAATTCCAGTAACTTCATCTAAATGAACATAAATGAAATCAATAACCTCATTCATACCATAGTGTTAATAAAAACTGCAGGCCTCGTTTTCGTAATGAGTAACATCTGTACAGCACACAATAGTTACAAAACATTTTAAAAATACCTTATAGCTTTCAAAGCACACTTCGATATATTATCTCATTCAGTATAGATCGTATGAATGTGAACAAGATGCTTGTAGGTGGCAATGTTTTCTTTGGTTGGAACTACTCCTTAACTGTGGCTGTCAGAAGGAAAGCCACAGGGGACAGAAAGGGTTTGGGTAAGGGGTCCGATTTGTATCACTCACAGCTCAATAGCTGATACTGCACTAACTTATCTCCCTGGTTTTCAGAATCACTTCTTAACCAACTTATCTGCTTTTGAAAGCTAATGTGCAAAAAAAATCTTCAGGAAAGAGTATTAGATTCCTGATATCCAAGATGCAGATTTAGATCAAGACTTGGGGTGGGGTCCAGGAGTCTGCAATTTAATAAGCACTAGGGTAATACACTGCAGATTTCCATGCACCATCATCTGAGAAACACAGTTCTCCCTGACCATTGGAGAAGTAGACAGGACTTCTCCTGACCCATTCACACTGGACATTTACACACAGGATATCTACACACTCCAGGGATTAAAGCATTTAGACCAAACCTCCAAGACCTATTCGTCAAACACTTGACTTCCACCAATGAAGATGTAAAAAAGCCAGTGGAGTTCCAGAAGCACCCAAGACCTGGCTGCTCTGCCAGACACAGAAGGTGAATCTCACCAGAAGCACTGACTCCTCATTAAACTCTTCTACTGCATCTCTCTGGTCATGGATCTTTCTGCTTATTGAGTTTCTCTCAGCTCTGGAAGAATGCTGACAATCTCATGTTAAGAAAAAAAAAAAAGAGTATGAAAGAAAAGTAAGGGGAACAAAAGAGAGGAAGGCCTGATTCTCTCAGTTATGTGATTCATGTTCCAAATCTCCTCTTCCGCAAAGTAGGAAAAGGTCATAAAAACCAGCTCCATTTGTTTTATTTCACTGTCACTTCTTTTAATGACACTGTTAAACAGGGGGCAATGATGCTAAGAAATGCATGAAGCAGGATCTTGGCCCTCTCCTTCCCAGCATCACTTGGACAAGTGCATGGCCATGCCATTTTCAACCCCCCAGTGCTCTTGGCCCAGCTCCTTGGCAATTATTGCATACTTTGGTGCCTTTTATAGATCAGACCGGTTCCAGGGTCTGACCTTTTCAACGCTTCAGTCTCCTCTCATCCATCCGAAATGCTGAGTGGGCAGAGCAGGGATCCCTAGGGGCCCTCTCTTTGCCTCCATGGTGCACAGTTCTGCCCAAATTATTTGACAGCTTCTTTTCAGTACTGTTAGGGAAAAGGTTGGAGGATGTCTGAGTATGACATGCTGGCCAGCAGGGAGAGGTGTGGGGGCAGGGCAAACCCTTAATCCATCAACCCTGCTGTCTTTCCAAAGAGTGGATGTGAGTGGGAGACCTAGGAAGAATGTGTCCCTATTTGAGTGTATTTGAGGAAAACCAGCATGGGTTCTTAAATCAGAATTTTATCCCTGAATGTATCTGTAAGCAAAGGGGATCAAGGTGGTAGAAAATGCCAGTTGGTAGATTGAGAAATACACAAACATGTATAAAGCAGAATACTGTTATCTTTGAAAAGCAATCTGTTGACAGCTTATGGCTGAGAAAGCTTAAATGCTGACAGGAATCCCCTGTTTTAGGCATCCCTTTGAGAACAAAATAAGCTAGGGAGTGACTGAATAATCCTCAGTGTCATTTGCCATTAAAAAAAACAAAAGATCCATTTCTTCCAATCCAATCACCATAACCTCTCATCCTCTTCACACCTAGCTCTATGAATCAGTACCTACTTACCAACCAGGTTCATGGGGGTGGGGGTGGAGGGCAATTATCCTTTCCACAAAATATGGTGCATCCATTGGCAGAGAAGAATGTCACCAGACAGTGTCCTCACTAACCCGTGGCTTATGTAGTGTGGCAAAGATTTTAACCATCCACACAGTGTCTATGCTACAAAGCTGGATATTTAGGGTGGTGTGAGCACTGAGGAAACATAACCTGAAGACAGTCATGCCAGGATGCAGCTTGTGCAAAATGGGAGGACCAATTGAAAATGGGAAGATCAATCAACGATCTTGTAAGCCTTTTTGTAAGGCTTTGTAAGCCTTTTTCCTTAATAATGGTCACCAAAAGTCAGAAGAAATTTTATGCAGAAGTCTAATGTATAAAACTAACAAATATCACATTTTAAAAAATGAATAACAAGAAAAAATAAGGATGAAGGTAAATCATTCTGGCTGAAGTACATTGGGATGGTCAAGGACCAGATGGCTGGGCACCCCCAGGCTCCTCTATGTGTGACATGGTTCCTGGGACAATTTGTCAGAACCCTCATAGAACTTTCAACCAAGAGAGTGGGTATGATTTCAGAGTCCTGTCCACTGTAACATTTCCAAAGCTCTTTAGTATAAACAAGAATATATACATTCAGTAGGCCATTCAGCCACCATCGTGGTTTATGAATGCTTCTATATACAAACAGAAGACTATCTTCAGTGTAAGTGGGAAAAAAACATAAATGGCACATTTATAAGTAAAATTTTGTAAGAAATCGCTTCCTGTTGACAAAAAAATTTAAAATGACAGAAGGAACAAAAAGTGTGGTGTTAAAATGATGAAATCCTTAGTTTAATAAAAATCTGTATTATAAGGCCTCCCTGGTGGCGCAGTGGCTAAGCACTGGGCTGCAAAGCTGCCCGCAGCCTCTGCAGCACCAGTTGGATCCCTGGCCGATGGTGAGGGTCCCACCTGGCGCGCAGACCTCTCCTGCCGCGCCCGCTGCTCCCCTCAGCAGTGTACTTCGGTCCTTCTGCCTGTTCTGCTCCCCGCTCTGACTCTGGTGAATTCTCTCACCCTCCTATGCTTCTGACTGTACCCAGTGCTTGTATAAATAGATAAATAAATCTTTTTAAAAAATCTGTATTATACCAATTTAAAAGGTCAACAGAAAAGTCTCATTTAAAAAATCTATGAGATATGAACTTTTTAAAAGTTTAAAATCCCATACATTTTCACTGGAGAGTGGAACTTGTGAATGGAATGCTTTAGAGATTTGCATCTGTCATGAGAAGAAAAAAAAAAGAAAAGCAGTGGATTATCTATTGACAGAAAGTTGCACCGAAATTCACTTGAGCACCTCAAGAAAAGTGCCAAATGTTAATAAATCTTCATAAAACATGAATATCATGCCATTCCCTGCACAAAAGATGAATGCCTCCATTACCCGGAGAGACAACTCTAAACCATTTACTTGGCATTTGAAGCCCTTCACTCCCAGCTTAATTTTTCATTGTCCCTCATTGCAAATCCTGTTTTTCTGGCACAGCCCAGCTCAATGGTGGGGGGAGGAAGCTACTGTGCTCCACAGAGAACACGTGGTAGATCTGAAAATCTGGGACATTTCCAGTAGTTAAAACTGAGGGGGGAAGGAGGCTGCTGTGGGCATATATAGAGGAGGCATCTCTTCTAATGCACAGGATAATTATCCAACTCAAAATGTCTAAATGCTGAGATGGAGAAAGCCTATTCCAGAGACTCTACTAACTGTTCTCCAAATACAGCATGACCGAGGCTTTGTTCTGACTCTTCCCCCTTCCCAAGAAAACCGATCTCCTTTTCTTACTTGCCAACTTAACCCGCTCTTCAATTTTGTTCCTTTCCATCTCATTCTCCAAGAAGCTTTCCCCAGGGAATAAAAAGCCAACTGGTCCCTTCACCCTGGTCGCACTCAAAAAGCTTCCTGTGATATTCTTTTGGGTTTTCCCATTTCTGGCCACAGTCCCTCAGCAATCTGCATGGATTTGTCTCAACATTTATATCACATCTGCTAAAGCACACATGATCTAATACAACACAGTGTTTAGTTTACGGTCTTATGAATTTATTTAATTTTATTAACATCAAGCTAGAAATAATTCTCTCTGAAAATAGTTTTAACAAGTATAATAATAAGACATATGCTGTTAGCTGGAGAAACATCAGAAATACAAACATTGACTATGAGGCAATGAGATTTAAATGTGGGGAGAAGTAAGATTCTCAGATATACTCATCCTTGCTTAGCTTCAGAGATACTACTTTGAACTTGCCACTAACTTAATGATAATCATTTATTATCTCATAAGTTATTTTGTTATTAATTTATAGGTAATTTTTATGAAGCACTTAATATTGCAAAGTGGACAAGACTGATGCTCAGCCAGGAGTCAATGGCACAGTATACGAAGCTGCCCTTCTGATTGGTGGGGCTTCCATCACAGAGATGAAGTCCAATTGCTCACAGTCACACAGATGTTAGGACAAAGCTCTCCCTTCTATTTAGATCCCCAGACTCCCCAAAGCAATGAATGCCTCATCATATCATACTCTCCTAATCACTTAAAGTTGATAAAACATATTTTCCTTATAATGTAAAGAACCTCAGGACATCAACTATATATCCATGGTTATATAGTAATACTATGGATACACCTCCTGGTTACCCAGTTCAGTTATGCCAATCTGAAGAGAGGTGACTGTGTGCAAATTATCTCTACTAACAAAAGCACCAAAAGTGAAAACTCCTGGAAGTGACATTAACAAGCAATGTGCAGGACTGATACGAGGAAGACTACAAGTTTACTGAGGAATACACTGAAATTGGATGAAAGGAGAAGAAAGTTATGTGGTCAAAATGAAGGCTGAATATTGAAAATAATTCCATTCTCTCCAAATGAATTTATATATTTGCTGCAATTTATATTAGTCATCTGATGAGTTGCTTTGTGGGGTGGGGGGATGGGAGATTTTGGAACATGGCAAAGTGAATCCAAACTCATATGGATAGATAAAGGAGTAAGACAAGCCAAGAATAGTTTGTAATAGAAGAGAGGGATCCATTTTTCTTTTATTTTGTTATGTTTTGCAGGAGAGGAGACTTGCCCAGTCAGATACTACATTGTGTCATAAACAATAATTAAAACACAGTGAGGTCTGGCTCAGGCACAGAGAACTGACCAATTCAGTAAAATAAAATCTGACAAATGCAACCAACCTAAGGGTTTCTTACTAATGATGAGAGTTTCCAGCAGAAGAAAACAGGAAACTGCCAGGGGAAATAGTCAGAAATATGGTTAGAAAGGTAAATGGGAACATGTTCATTGGATTTTATTTTACTTAAAAAATAGAATTCCTATAAATGTATAAATCCATTAGACTGGATAGAATTATTGAATTATTAAACTGATCAAAATGTAATCTAGTTGTGGATTAAATAGACAACTATTAATCTGAGATTTCTAAAGCAAAATGAGAAGGATGGTCAGTATTTCATTCATATATTGTCTAATATATAATATTTACATAATATATATGCATAGTATGAA
Organism: Talpa europaea; assembly: GCF_964194135.1. Lineage (NCBI taxonomy): Eukaryota > Metazoa > Chordata > Mammalia > Eulipotyphla > Talpidae > Talpa > Talpa europaea. Next base: position 17,169,586 of record NC_140077.1, read on the forward strand.
CACAGTAAACATCACATATACTATTGTATAATATACTACTACATACTATTATGTAATATACAAAGTAAATATTATATATTTAATATAGGGTGTATGTAACATATACATAACATACACATGAAATGACATACTAATTAGTATATATTTTATTTTATATATTTACTATTTAATAAGGCAACATTATAAATCAGAATTTTCTAGTTAATATTTATATGATCACAGGCTGTGGGTACCATTTGAACATAAAGCATTGATGATAACATAATGGAAAAAGTAACATGATCTGATCAATTTCTTTAATTAAAAAGTATATTAAAATATAAGGCAATTAAAATCCAAAGAGCAAATGGAACAATATTGAGACAAATGAAAGACCACATAAAGAACTCATAATAAAGAAGGAGCCAAAACAGATGGTCATGTAAAAGAAATACAATGACTAATAAATACATGAAACACATAACATGTCTAAACTCACCAGTCTAACAAGAAACGCAAATTAAAACAAGGAAAACCAATTTTTGCATATTAAATTAGATTACTTCTTTAAATTAAAATTTTATGAGGTGTAGTGAAATGATATTTTGGTAGTTGGAGTGGAAACTGGTACAAACTTTCTGAATAACATTTTGGTATAGCAATATTCATGTATTGTTTTGGTAATCTAACCTTAAAATTATATTGGAACTTGGACAAATAATTACTCAAAGTTTTTTTTTAAATAATATCCCAATGCCTTCTTTAATAGGAAAAACTTGGAAAAAAAGTTCAATGTTAAATGATAAGTTATTTAATTTTTATAGATTTGCCAATTAGAACAAATGAAAGAAATGCAAATTTTAAATTATGTTTAGAAAATGCAGAGGGTGGTACAGAACATTTCATAAAGATACAAAATTTTGTAAACAGCATGATCTCATTTATGATGAAAATTTAAATATATGTTTAAAATCCTACTATATTATAGAGGAAAAAGTCTAGGAAGGCATACTCAATGTGTTTTCAGTGGCATTTTTCTGGGCAGTGAAATTATAGGCTGTTATTTTCATTTAATTTCCCTACCTTTCCTTAAATGTGTATAAAAACCTATATGTGTCTATAATCAGGAGAAAAAAATCAGTTGGTGTTTGTTTCTTGTTAAAACTATTTTTTGCAGTTTTCGCCTTTTAGCTCCATCTTTTTCCATAAGCCTAGACATTTCTGCTCCAGAAGTCTTTTTGGTGAGTTTCTCTACAAAGTTTGCATTCATTTCCAACCTGCTTTACACCCTAGTATGGCATGAATTGTGCCTGACCCCCAATTCATACGCTCAAGCTCCAACCCCTAATTTGACAATGTTTGGAGGCAGGACCTTTAGAGATAATTAGGTTTGGGGGGAATAAAAAGCCATCAGGGTGAGCACTCGTGATGGAATCTGCATCCTTACAAGCAGAGACACAGAGCTTGCGCCCCTCTTCCCCATGCAGGGCACAACAAGAAGGTGGCTGTCCACAGCCAGGAGGAGAGCCCTCATCAGAAACTCCCCATGCAGGCACCTGGTGCATGACTTTCAGCCTCCTGAAATGTGAAAAAATAAATGTATGTTGTCAGAGCCACCCAATCTATGATGTTTCATTTTGGTAGCAGAAGCAAACTAATACTCACTCTGAGCCCGAGCTGGGGCAAAACATGCTGAGATCTCTTCAGTGAGAAAAGTGGTGATTTTCCTTAACTGCAATCCTGTGTTGAACCTGATTTCAAACAGCCCAAGCCTTCAGCTTGTGGTATTCTTCCTGGCCTCCTCAATCCAAAATTCTTTTTCTTCTCTCTCCAGTCCTCTCTTTGACCTGCCATTTCTCATATTTCCTATTCATCAGGCTGTTGGGCTTGTTACTCTTATCAGTGTATCCATTCTCTGCATTTTTTTTTTATGAATAAGCAAGCCCTGAGAAGCAATCTGAGCTTCGGGAAGACCACAGCCATCAAGACACTAGACTCTACAAGAGATGGGAGTCCCCTGACCACACACTTACAGGAAAATAAATGGCTAAAATCTCACCCACTGTGAAAATAATCACATTGACGGCTGTCCAAAAGATTATCAGGGAGACGCCACTGCTTCTGAGGTGAATACACTTTTCTCCTGTCCTCTGCACCATCATCTGCATGGAATAAGCTTTTGGAAGCCATGTGTCTCTAATTCCAGACATACAAGATAGTTAGAGAAAGGGGGAGGAATGGTATTTCCTTTTGCACCTTGGAATTTTTTGCTACACTGGTTTAGATGAGTGCATGTGGCTATCTTTGGATTCCGTATTTAATACATAAAAGTCACTTCAGGTTTCCCAAGGTAAAGTCAAATATTATGCCTTTTCTTCATGGTAAAGAAGTCAATGGGTGTACAGCTACATGTGTCTCCTTATTTCCCTCCTTCACGGAACTAGCACGTGCTAGTCATAATTATCACACAAGTCCAGTCCATCTCCATTTCACCCAGAGGCATTCTGTTCTCCTCCCCACCCAGGATGACCACCAGGTGTGGGCTCTTAGCCGTGTATTTTGCTCTTGGCGTTAAGATAGCTCTTCAAAGCCAAGATGCAACTAGACATACTGCATGGGTGGCCTCCACCAGCAAAACAGAAACTGGTTTCTGCTTGCAAGCTGAGCTTTCACATCTCCCCTCCTGACCTTGCATGTATTATTTGAATGTAATGTATTTTTAAATTGCTGCACCATTTTAAAAATGTAAGGGAGAGCTGAATTAAATATTATTTGTGGCATACCCTGGTTTGCAAAGGGCCTCTAAATCTGATCCCTTATTTCAGGTCGATGCCTAAATCCCATTACTTGAGATTGCAAATGACTGTGTTTGCAAAATTGTAGATGCATATTTAGAGGCAGCCTCAAAAATGCAGCCCTTAATGTTAACTTTGTTTGAAAAGACCTTGATTTTCCAGGAAGCAATCTCAAGCCATTCTGTCTGTTCCTTAACTCTGTCTCTGTCGTGGATAATGTATTGATAGCCTAAGGATGACTCTTCATGTGGTTCTTCTGAACCATAGTCTAGGTTCTAAATGAGTTCCTCCCTGAATAGAATGAGCTCATTTTGAAGCAAAACACAGAGTACATTCCAGAACAGGTGAGATTGACAGAGCTTAAATTGAGGTAAAGATGGAGGAGAGCTCACTCCTGTCACGTATTTCAAGGTAGTTTTTCCCCATTTTCACCTCCTGCTTCTCTGACCTATGCCCTCCAAAACGACAACTGCTACCACACCAAGACGGTAAATCTAGGACCCAGACTCACAAACTATTTATACCTTAAGTGAAATTAGCTCTTCTCTGAATGGGTACATGCACATTTGGCTCATGTATATGTATACACACATGTATGTATGTGTATGCACAAACACAGTCATAATCAACAATATTCTCTGAAAATGCAATCCTGTCATCAAAATGTAGGATAGCAGAGCGTAGCACAGATAGAATGGAATAGAATAAAGTCAGACAAGCTCATTATATGAAATGAGCCTCACTCAGGCTGAGTGCAAAGCTCTAAGGTCTGTTATTCAACCATCAAGTCCACAGTATCCAAGTATCAGGAAGCCAGAAATATCAGGACACAGTTATAGTTCCCTACTTTAAGGCAGACCAAAGCAATAGACAAAATGCAACATCTGGGGTTGATAACAATGAGGAGAAAATGAAGGAAGTGGTCCAAGACAAAAACAGTTAACTTATGCTTCAAATAGTAAACAGCAAAAAGTAACAGTCAAGTAGTGTATTTAGAAATCAGAAGGAAAAAGAAAAATATCAGATGGTTTCACTTATAGCAGGAATATAGGGGAACCCAATAAGACATCAGTGTAAAAATATAATAACAGCACAAAACACAACAAAGCAAAAACAGACAATTATAAATCAGAGACATCCTGCAGGGGAGGAGGAGGGAGAGGGATCAGAGGGAGGGAGGGAGGAGCACAGGGGACTGAGGTGATGGTGCACGGGTGCACTGGGGAAGGAAACTCTATGGGGACTACACCTGAGGGGGTGGGGGGAAGCAAATATTGTTCAAAAATGAACAATTATGTAAAAAAAGTAATTAATAAAAAAGAAGAACAAAAGAATGAGAATGAAAGAGAGAAAGAGAGAAAGAGAGGAAGGAAGGAAGGAAGGAAGGGAGGGAAGGAAGAAAGAATTTGGGGCCTCCCTAGTGGCACAAGGGTTTAAGTCTCAGTACTATGAAGCTATCCACAGCCACTGCAGCACAAGTTCTATCCCTGCCCAAGGAGGTGGCCCACATGGCGCAGCAGACCTCTCCTGTCTCGCCCGCTGCTCCCCTCCGCAGTGTATTTCAGTAGATCCTCCTGTTCTGCCCCCCACTCTGTCTCTCGTGAATCCACTCCCCAATCCCCAGCCCCACAACTCTGGCCTACACCCCAGCTCCCTCTACATAAATAAATAAATCCTTAAAAAAAAGAAGTGCAGGCTCCCCGGTGGTGCAGCGGGTTGAGCGCAGCGCTGTGAAGCTGCCCACAGCCTCTGCAGTGCAGGTTCGATTCCCGGCCAGCCAGGGAGATTCCCACATGGCACAGCAGAACTCTCCTGTCACACCCACTGCTCCATCTGCTTGTTCTGCTCCCTGCTCTGACTCTGATGAACTCTCTCCCTCTCCAGCTCCTCTGGTCTGTACCCCAGCTCTTGTATAAATAAATCTTTTTAAAAAAATGCATTTGTTATATATTTCTATATAACAAATTATCATACAATCTAGCAACTAATAACAACAAATATTTATTATCTCACTGTTTCTATGGATCAGTAATCTGGGCATGACACAAGAGTTGCCTCTCCTTATAGATCTCTCACAAGGTTTCAGTGAATGTGTTGGTCAGGGCTGTGCTCTCATCTGAAGGTTTGACTGGAGAAGGACAAGGTCCCAAGCTCACTCACATTATTGTTTGCAAGATTCACATGTTCTTCTTGGGAACTTAGTTGTTGGACTGAGGTCCTCAGTTCCTCAATGACTACTGGCTACTGCCTCCCTCAGCTTCATGCCACACGGGCCCCTCCACAGGGCAGCTCATGGTAGGAAAGTGTGGACCAAGCAAAAGTAGGTCTACACATATAGGAGGACAGCTGGCCTCACCATTCTTCATATCCTCCTGCCTGGCCTTCCTGAGAGAGCAGAAGAGAAGCTGCTGGCACAACCATGACTAAAAATGGGCAGGGAGCAGCTAGCTCTGAGCACAGCACAGTGTTGCTCTGAGCTGGCCCAGCTGTCTCCAGGTGCTTTGCACTCTTCAGCCTGAAACCAGACACCATAACAGCTCCAAAGAGCAGTCTTCCAGGGACCCCTCTCTTCCCCCCTATAATGCAGAGATCTAGAACTTCTATCACATCAGCTGACTTCTCAAACAGTTTTTACTTTCAAGACCAGTCCCTGTCACAATCCAAATACCGCAGAAGAGAAGGGGATGATTTGAAGTCCCTGACAACTTAGGGGTATGGCTGTATCAGAATACTCTCATGCGGCCATGGCAAGGATGAGAGAAAAAAAGGATTCTGAGCTTTCAGGAGAGAGAACTATTAAGGGACTGTAGTGAGGAAGAGACATTAGAGACATTTGTGTCTGTCACAATACAACACAGGTGAATTCCATCAGAGACAAGGCCTTTAAAAACTAGCCCAGTTACACAGAAGATGCAGCAAGACCTGGACACCTGTGACCTTGTTGACAAAGATGCATGAAGAGGGTGAACACCTATGAGGGTGAAGGGCCTTGGAGGCAAAGCTGTGAACCCCAAGTAGTAATTGCATTGGATGTGCAAAGAAAATAATCTTCCCACTGCAGAACGTGCCTGCCTGTTAACTACCTCCCAGTGGAAGAATGGAGGTTCTTTTCATTTGCAGCTCAGTAGGATATTAAAAAAAAAAAAAAAAAACACTTTTCCCCATGATAGCTCTGCCCAAGCAGACACTAGGGAGGGATTATTTACGGCATTTATTCCACTTTGGTGCTGTCCCTGCAGGTTATAATTGCTGAAGCTATAGGGGTGATGAGTAGGGGACATAAGACATGTTGGTGGTCTGCCTGTTAGTTAGGTGTCGAGTAAGTGAAAGGATCACATGCAAAGAGTTTCCACAGTATTGCCCCTCTTCTTGCACTGTGTATTAAATGGCTAAGTTATTCTCAGTGTAAGATTCCCAAGTGACCTCTCTTGATAGGGCTAAAACATCTGCAATTCATGAAGAAAATTTTACCTCAAGAGGAGCTTTTATTATTGATGCCAATGAATACTGTGCCCCAGGCACTACCTAACCCAAAGGCTCCATGTGCACTTCACAGCCATCATGACGACCATCACCTTAGATGAGAAAACAAAAAAGGCAGGAGCTGGATCCTCTGTCTCCTGCACCCTGGGTGGGAGGGATTTTCCCTGGTTCATAGTGACTTTCCCTGAAACTCCTCTAGGCTCTACTTTCCATCAGTTGGGAGGCAAATTGGATTGGGCAAAGAAACCTGATGTTCATGAAGGATCTTTCTTTAGTATTTACAAATATCCAAATTATAAATAATATTTGTACACTATTCCTTCTGAATTATACAATCATGCCATTGCCTACATACCACAAGCTAAAAGTCTTAGCATCATCATTCAATTTAGTGTCTTGTTTCTGGCAAGACTACTCTCACAAGTGTCTCCCCATAGTCCCCAGTATCACTTCACTCTACACCATCTCTCTCCAAGAAGTCATTTTAGGGTTTTGTTGTTTTTGTTGTTTTTTATACTTTTGAATTGTTTTGTTTTTCCACTCCATGAGAATTATGACTCAACAAAGAGTAGAAGACAATAAAGTTAGGCTGAGATGCTTGGCAGTAAATTATACCCATTCAATTTTTATCTACGGGCAGTCTCACCAGGTTTGGGATTTAAATTTGTGCCCTAGAAAAATGACAAATCACTTATATGTCATGGTCTTCAGAACTGCTAATAAACATAGTGCTTACAGACATAATTTAAAAATTATAAATCAGAAACAGAGAAGTGAAATGGCCAAGTGTCCAAACGATCATATACGGTTCTTTCAATAACCTTACAAGATGGACAAGAATACTGCTCCCATGACATAGGTGAGAAAAAGCACAGCTTGACCAATCCCTGTTTCAGCAGAGCTGTGCTCTGCACCCAGAGAAAATGCATATGTTGCCTTTTCTCAAGGAGAGGGCAAGTGAATGTTTTTACTACTAACTGATATGGACCACATCTTCACAACATAAGTGGTGTAGAGTTTTAGTTTTGGATTCTGTCATTGGGAGGGAAAAAGGTCTCTGAAAGTGATCTCTTCTTCCACAACTCTTATGACACCTAAAAGAATAATCATGGCAACTATATATCACAAATGGAGAAGTGATAATTACAAAAATGTGATTTTCAGCTACTACTTGGCTAGCCAGCACGGGCACTAACTTTTATATTTCCCCATGGGGGCATATATGAAAGAGACACAGAATGGAGGAGAGATGAAACACAATTATCAGGACCTGGGGATTTATTCTTTCAGCTACACAAAGGAAGGGGGAGGGCAGATGGCAGCTGGAACATTCTCTCCTTGCTCTTTGCAAAAGATAGGAAAATGCTGCCCCTCATCTACTTCATTTAATTTCCTTCAGAAATGATGGCCAGGCTTATCCAGTTTATTGTACTTCCTTTCTCCATCAACTTGACCTTCTAGTCAGCCAACTGCCTTATCATCTCAAGAGTTTGTTCCAGAAATAGCAGAGGACTTTTTTTATTTTTTTTTTGAGGGACTTCTGAGTGAGGGCACACTGAGAAACTGCTCCATCTTGGCTGAGCAAAAGGCTGTAGTTATATGGCTGGAATATCAGAGAAACAAATACATCCTTTTTCTGTCCTAGTCTATTGAAAAACCTTAAATGTAGCAGACTTAGACCAGAGAGTAACTGCATAGCAGCAATCAAATAATAGTTGGTCTGAAAAGGGCAAAATAACTGGGGATGGTTCAGGTGTTGAACTGAGAACACTACTTCCATCCTTTTTCTCTCCCAATTCTCTGAGTGGTCTACCACGACAAAACACAGTTGATTTTTATGAGATGGTTTGGCAATCATCATTTTTGATTCTGGACACAGTTTCATGAGGACAGAGAGAATCTGGTTAAACCTTTCCAAAGGTTTGTATTTCCAAAGATGTTGGCGCAGATGCATGTATGTGCAAGGCATTTTTCACCGCCTTCCCTACATGCAACACACATGACTTTCTAAGGGAACTGAACTAAGGTTATTACTTCCAAGATATTATTACATAGCTAAGAGAACCTGGTCTTGACCGGCTCATGGAGTTTTCTAGTCCAGTGTTACTCAAACTCTAATGTGCACATTATATCACCAGGGTTCATGTTAAACGCAGGCTACTGATCAGTAAGTCTTGCCTAAGAGTCCACATTTTAAACACATTCCCAGGTAATGCTGCAGTTACTGGTTCATGGACCACACTGAGTAGCCAAGGGCTGGAAGACATCTGTACTCAAGTGCTGAAGGTGTCCAGCATTGACCAGAATGCTGTGTTGTCTGATAATTCTTTACCCAAGAAGGCAGTGAGTGTGCAAGCTGGGCTTACCAGTAAAATCTGTTAGGGGTGATGCGTTCATGCATGAGTTGCCATCGTCTTCCAAAGTCCATGGAGCTGTAGAGCTGTAAAACAATGCAGTAAAGAGAATATAAGCATTGAAAGGCACTAGTTCACGTGACTACAGTGTCTCCACCTTGGAGAAGAACATTCCAACATAAAAGGGAGCCTGACATTGAGTAGGCACCTATTTTATCCCCATAGAGGTGTATGACAATGAGCAGGCTGTGCTTATCATGGTGCCTTTGAGCACCAAGCAGGTGCTCAATAAATATCCCATAGACTGCTGTTTTTTAGTTGAATATAAATTCATTTTTGATGCTATCCCTCATTCTCTCCTTTAGGAGTAAAACCCTTTACAGAAATATCTTTTTTTTTTTGTTCTTCAAATTTCACAAAATCTTTAGTTATATCTAAAAGTAATCAAACAACATTTATTTAAAATTATTTACTGATCAACTCTGACATGTAAAACTCTGCCTATCTGTGATAATAAGAAAGAGATATTTTCTCTGCTCATAGGGGAAATAGGACACATATGTAAAAAATGTTCATGAGCTGGGGCCTGAATCAGTATGATACACAAAATATTGTACTTTTTCAGTTAATCTCTTTCTATATGCATGAGTTGAAATGGACTCTTCAAGCCAATGAAACTCAATGAACTCAATGAAATGGACTCTTCCATCTATTAAAGAATCTAGGGTCATTTACATTCCCATATTTTTGCAGTAGGTTGAGGGTGAGGCCACTGATGTCTAAGGGAAAACTACCCACCCAAGCTCAGTCAGGACAAGTGTGGCTTCCTTCACAAAGTCATTCCTGACTACTTCAGTCACTCATCTTTCTTCCTTTTCAATTCACTGTACTCATCTTTTGCTTTGATCAAAACAAAACACTTACCATGGGGTAATATATAGTCATGTCTTTCAGATTTGTCTGAATTATTTATTTGTGCTTCCATTCCTTGAATACATATACAGTATTTACTAGATATCTGTTGCCTAAATCAATAAAATCTGGCAGGTAAGCTTGGAGAGCAACCCCTTGAAGAAGAAATTCCAGAACTTCCCCAAGATTTTGAAAAAATAAAAAAGAATCCCCTGCGTGGTTAATAGAGTTGCTTATTTTAAAGAAGTAGTCTGTGATTCTTCTGGATCACACAAGGGAAAGCCCTACATTGCCATAAGAGACAAGTCAGAAGCATGTGGTTTATTTTCAACAGAATGTCTAGGAGTACACTATGTGATCAGAGTGATAATGTGATAATAATCACAATACTATAATAACAACAACAACAATAATTACACCATGTTGTTCTTTGTCACACAATTGAGCCTTACAAAAACACTCATGTATAGAAAACCAGGTTGTCAATTCTGATAGAGTTGATCACATGTTTATATTCAACCACACAAACTCCACATCAACACTCACAGCCAAACTGGGCTTTCATTCCATGAGTAAGTATTAACTACTCTGTGTGTCCAAATATGTGCATGGGAAATACAAGCAAAATTATTCCCTTCATTCCTCATTCCTATTTAGTCACTGACTCAGTGAATAAAACAATACTAATTTCATACCAGTCAATTATGAATCACATCTCATTCTTCAGGATGGAAAAAGGGTACCTGCTTCCTGACCCTCAAATGTACACAGAGGCAAAGCATGTCAGAGAGGAATGTGGGGTAAAGCTAAAGCCCTACAAGTTGAGAGATATGAAAAAGATTAACACAGGTAGAAGTGGAACAACTAGGCTTCCTAGAGTAATGGATCTAGACCTTTAAAAGTAGTATGGACAGGGCCTCCCTGGTGGCACAGCAGGTTGAGTGCAGTGCTGTGAGGCTGTCCGCAGCCTCTACAGCACAGGTTTGATTCCCGGCCGGCGAGGGAGATACCCACATGGCACAGCAGACCTCTCCAGTCTCGCCTGCTGCTCCCCTCAGCAATGTCTTCAGCCCATCTGCCTGTTCTGCTCCCCACTCTGTCTCTGGTGAATTCTCTCACCCTCCCACACTCTGGTCTATACCCCAGTTCTTGTATAAATAAAATAAATCTTTTTAAAAAAAGTAGTGTGGACAGGCAAGAAGGTAAAGAGATATTTTACTGGACAGAGAGATGAGAAGAGCAAAGGAGTCAGTTTGTTCAAGGCCTTGACTTGTGGGGGAGCATTTAAGAGAAATGGTGAAAATGATGACTATCATTGGACAAAAAGAAGTAAACTGTGTCCATTTGTCTATCCACTCATCCATCTATCTCTTTGTGAATGTTTCTGTATCTGTCCGTATATAAAAATTAAAGTGGAAAGGTGGGAGGAAGAGAGTTTGTGAGGAGCAGACCATCCCATTGGGAAGAAAATGTCTGCATATTTTATTTCAAGGACCAGGTTTTCCATACCGGGTTTTAAGAAATGGATCACTTCCCTTCCCACAGCAGGTGTCTGAGGGACAGATGCTCAGACTTAAGATACATGTTTCCCAATTAAGAATTTAATTGGAAGCTCTCATAACGCCAAGATAGACTCTCTGCTCTGATTTCAATCATAGCAAATAGAACTCCAAATTATAACAAGTAAAAGCCAGCACAATTGTGTTGTTCTCTGTGGCAAACTCTAGAGACAAGCTAGGGAAATGCAGGAGGGTCACGCTGACACTGTGGAAGTATCAATCTTCTGGGTCAACTACTGGACCTCCCATCATGGAGGTTCCAGGTGGTGGAAGAGTTCCATCTCGTGTGGCTCCTGCTGAGGCTCGTGCAGCTCCTTGAGAGAAGTGTGACTCCCTATCCTATGGTCTTCCTAACAGAAAGCCCAAGAGATGCCTGCTGATCCCAACCGGGCCTGCTCCAATTCCTTTCTCCCCATAGCTGGTTTTGCTTTTTCGGCTCTTCAGTTTGAATGATGGGTGAAAAATTAAATTGAATTCTCTGCCTAGAGGCTGATTCAGACGAACAGAAAGAGCAGGCATCTATTCATTAAGGACCTTGGTTTAGCTACTTTGTCTCTCAATCTACAGCAAGTTGCTGAGTCTGAAACAAATTTGATCATACCACAAGTTGGATCTTTGCAGCCTCTCCATTCATACATTTGTTCATCTATTTCTTCATTCACTTACTTGAATTGCATCAAATAATTACTTGTATCAAATAACTTCTTGTATTAAAGCACTGAATGAAATGCTGAGTTTAGAAAGGCTATAGCATGCCAAAAACAGTGGAAAACAGAAATGAAGACAACTATCATGGAATATATCAAAATATTAATATTAGTTATCTCTGCAATGGTAAGATTGTGGACAATTGGTATTTTCTTCTTTTTCTTATCTAGACATGTAAAATTATTATGAACATGTAGTGATAATAAGTTTGGTGTTAAAAATTAAAGCTCTAACAAATAGAAATAAAGCACATTCAATAAGTGATAGATTATTTAATGATATAAAAATTTTATGCTATATTATTTATTTTAAAAATATATTATAAAATGAGCATGCATTGATGTCAATTTTATTTAAAATATGCTAAAGTTTGAAACATATTAGAAAATATGGCAAAACATTAGCAGTGGTTAACTCTGAGTTGTGGGATTATTGGTAATTTATAAACTTTTTTTAAAATATTTATTTATTTATTTATACAAGCACTGGGTACAGTCAGAAGCACAGGAGGGTGAGAGAATTCACCAGAGCCAGAGTGGGGAGCAAAACAGGCAGACTGACGAAATATACTGCTGAGGGAAGCAGTGGGCGCAGCATGAGAAGTCTGCGTGCCATGTGGAACCCTCGCCGGTGGCCTGGGAACGAACCGGCGCTGCAGAGGCTACAGGCAGCTTCACAGTCTAGCACTCAACCACTGCGCCACCAGGAGAGACCCAATTTATAAACTTTTTTAAAACTTTCCATCATTGTCTGATTTCTTTACAATGGACATATATTTCAGTAGTAATCGAAGTCTATATTTTATTTTATTCCCCATATATTTTATTTTAATAATGCTTTGATTATAATGTATATCTTATATATCTATGTCTTAAACTACCTCTTAAAAGGCTAAGAATTTAAGTTCCTTCTTTAAAAAAATATTCATTTATTTTTGCACAGAGAACTGGGGTGTAGGCCAGAGGTGCAGGGAGTGAGAGGATTCACCAGAGACATAGCAGGGAGCAGAACAGGTGGATTTACTGAAATACACTGCTAAGGGGAGCAGTAGGCATGACAGGAGAGGTTTGCTGTGCCATATGTGGGTCAGCTCCCTGGCTGGGAATCAAACTCAGGCCACAGCATTAATAGCACTGAGTCTTAACCCCTAGGCCAGTTAAGGGGGCACTAAAATCTTTATCTTTTTTCTTGCAGGAACTAAAAGCAATGTGGCATTTTCCATGAAACTGTGTTTCACAGAAGTTATTATGGATAGTGGGGAATCCTTCTCTGGACAGGCAATACGTTAACTCACATGGAGTTCATATGATCCTTCATGGTTTCAACTCAATGTGTCTCAGCAAATTACAATAAAATGGGTAATCCAAATAATGAACAGACTTTAAAATGCCTCTGCTAATGTGAAGTTATATATCTGAGATCACGTTCTCTTCCAAATCCCACCCCGCCAAATGCATGTTCCTGCAAGGACATCATTCCTGGATTTTTACCAGAGAACAATCCACATCCCTTCTCCCTAGTATATCTTATCTCTTAATAAGCAGGTATTCAGCAGCAATGTACACTCATACCCAGAGCTCTAAATGAATCATTGGAACAGCTGGAAACTATGAAAGAACATGCTCTTTTCCTTATAGATTCAGTTATTAGTTCCCTAATTACATCAGCCTGCCAGCAAAAGGAATCTGGTATGTGAAGAACTAAAGAGGCAATTTAATCAGCGTAACATTTCACAGGAAGAACAACAGGTCGTATGTGCAAAGTTTAAGTTTGAAAAATAATATAAAAGCATTAGGAGGTTATAGACTGGATTGTACCTCCCCTCCCAGGAAATATATATATATATTCATAGATCGAAGTCCTAACCCTCATGTCTCAGAATATGACCTTATTTGGGAATAAAGTATTTGCAGATATAATCAAGTTAAAATGAGGTCAGGGTAGGCCCTGATCTAATGTTACTGATATCCTCATAAGGATAAGGGTGGAGGTACTAGAGAGACAGGATTGAAGTGATGCAACCATAAGCCAAGGGATCCAGAGACTGTAGCAAAATACCAAAAGCTAGAAAGACACCAGGAAGGATCCTTTCACAGGTTTCAGAGGGGGTGTGGCCCTGCCAACACCTTGACATTGGAATTCTAACCTCCATTGCTGTAGGACAATAAATTTCTCTTGTTTTAGGTCACCTAGTGTCTGCTACTTTGTCACAGCAACCGTAGGAAACCCATCGGGCATGTCAGAGCTGCCACCAGGAGCAGAGAGCCTGGAAGGAGTTAAGCGACAGCCCTAACTACATGTGTGGCTGGTTTAAGGTCATATCATTGAATCTGTGGTTAAAGGCTGAATTTTGTCAATATTCCTCTGCCCTATATGTTTTCACCACACCCCTAAGGATGTTTTCTAAGAAGAAATGTAAAGTCATAATGAGCATACAGTGGTAACCAGGTGAAATCAGAGGAGGAAACAAAATCTACAGTTTACAGGAGCTTTTGGCATTCCAGCCAGAATTCCTAGAGTAAGCAGATCCCCACGCAGAGGGAAAGCTGGTTTGGAACCTACTGACATGCAAGCTCTCCCCTACAGGCACGGTGAAACTTAGTGCCTAACTGTCTTGAGTTTTGTCAAAAACCTATGGAGTTTAGGTAACATAACATCATGCAGAGTTGTGGTCATCAAATATGATAAAATGAGGTCTTTATTTAATAAAATAAAGCTGGTTTCAGCTCAAAATATGTGTTCTGCATTTATTTCTTTGGTCACAGAGGAAATGTGAGGTGGTGGGCTATGTTGGCTGCAGGGAGATTCCGGGGTTTGTCCAATATTTGGAAAGGGCAGGAGAGAAACCAGGGTCACATAACAGCAAAGAATACTTTCCCACACATGCCTCCCATGCCTTCCTCAAATCTTTCTTCATCACCGATGGAAACAACCCCATCTAAGGTCCCTCTAAGCTCTGACATGGCTTCTGTCCACAGCTTCTGTTCTTTTGACCTCAGGGGATATAAGGAACCTTACATCAAAAGCATATTTACAAAAGGTGACATCACAGGCATTCACCGAGCCATGCCATCCTATGATAGAGGCAACATCTTTCTTTCCATCTTGTAGAGTCATAGCGTAGAGGTTTTTTCTCTCTCAAATAACTTATTTATCATGCATTCTTCACTGTTAATTGAAATTCTAATCAATTGTCTATTAAGAAGCAAGCACTACTCTATGAGCTTAGGATAATCAGTGCATAAATCAGTCTCTACCCTCAGGGATCTTACATTCTAATGGAGTGCAAATGACCTCAAGTGCTCACTGAGCAAATGTGAGTTGGTTGTAAATATGTAAATAGTATTGTTCCTTGGATTCCTTAATTTAGGTTCATTTTGCTGGCACTTAACACACTAAAGAAATTTCTTGGATTACCCAGGAAGATTTTCCTCACTGTTATTGACATGCTCTAGAGTTATCTTTTATTCCTGTTTTTGATAGAGACAGGAATTCAAAAAACATTTCACCTTCTTAACTATAAGGAAGCCAGTGAAGTCTGACACTGTTTGGCAGAGGACATTCCACTGGAGTGCTGGGAAGGCAAGGTGGCCAAGAGCTCAGCTCCACCTAAAAAATGGGCTTGGATTTACTATGCTCAACAAGACATCTAGCCCAGTGTGGTCAGGCTTAATCACTTTCAAGGGAAGCTTAAAAATGAAGATTTTTATGAAAAAAAAAATTTCAATGTGGCAAAACATGAAAAACTTAAAATATACTGCAGGGCAAATAAGACATGATTTAATCCAAATGGCTAAATGCTGCGCAGGGCCACCAATTTGTGACCTGAATTCTAGTGTAGACATATAATTGCATCAAAGAGAGAGTGTCATTATTTGATATTAAAATAGGGTTGCCAGAGTTAACCTGTAAAAATATAGAATGCCCAAGTCATTTGAATTTCAGATAAAAAAGAAATTATAGTTTGTGCGTGCACATTCCATGTGACATCAAGGATGTGCTTTTCAGGATTTTAAAAATATAAATTATTTGAAATTCACCTGGGTGTCCTGTGTGTTAACTGGCAACCCTGCCTTGAAATCTCTCCCATTCTAGTTCTGGGAGTTTGGATTATAAAACACACCCCCTTCTCTGCTCTCCAACACTGGATGCCACCAAATGAATAAAAGAAACTTGGAATTATGGTAACGCTTCTGCAATCAGTTCACTTGATGAGTTCACTCACTGGCTTATTTAGTATTAACTGAGAACCTAGCGTTTGTTAGGATCGGGAGAGGTGTGGGGCAGCAAAAACGAGTAACACAAGGTTCCCTGATCTCTAGGAACAGGATGGGATGTCAGACATCGCAAAACAGGTAAGTGCAACGCGACCCAAGGAGGCCTGTGCCCCTGGGGAAAGAGGAGAGCTGGAAGGACTCGCAGGAAGCAGCTCTGCTGGGCTGGGTGTGGGCCCATGAGCTGAATCATCATGGAGGAGTAGGATCTGGCCCCAAAGGATAAGTCTCCCCAAAACACTGCAGTTAACAAAGGTGAAAATTTGGACATAAAACAAAACATTATCTCATCCTCGTATGTACTTGGCCTGGGATCAGGATGCTTTGGTGTAACTGCCACATTTAAAAGGAGAAAGAACAGAGATGGAAAAGGATCCAAAGAAGGTCGTCTAGAGGATTCAAGAGGGAGAGAAGGAAACAACCTCACAGGTGCTTGGGTGTGAGAATCAAATGATTGCAGGTAGATAATTTCAAAGCACTGTCCCTTGTACCTGAGAGGCAAGATTACGCCACCACCAATGAAGAAATACTTTAAAGACAAATTCATTACTAGAAGAAGTTGATGAGAGCAGGAGAGGATTTTCTATAAACAGAATCAAAAACAGTGTAAGACCTAGAGCGTCTCACAGTTTTTCATCAAGAAATCTCCAGTGGCTAAATGGAAAATAGCACCCCACTAAGAATCTAGGGGGGTTGACCTTAAGTAGTTGGACATCACAGCAAATTCTTTCAAGTCTTACCTTAAAATTCCACGATATTTGGTAGTCTATTTATAAAACATCAGTGCTTAAAATAAAAGATACATTTCTTTACAAATCTTCAAGTGAAATGGACCCAGCAGAAACACTATCTGTCACGCTCCCTTTCTCCACTGCTCCCAGCTGTGCATTTTTGAGCCCCAGTTTGAAGGAGAGAGAGAAGTGGCAGCATGAATGGCTGAGCATAAAGAGGGAGTGGCTCTCTTACTTGTCTCAGCATGTTTTGTGCAGGGGGATACAAGGGGTTTTGGGGTCCTTTCTTGAAACAATTGGAATCCTGGACTCAATATAAGGGGACACCCTAAGGACAGTCTCCTGAGTTATGAGCAAAGGAGAGGACGTGTAGTTTTGGTATGTCATTCTTGCAAGACAGGGGTCCCTTTAGACCCTGTGCTGCCACAGCAAGCTGCACATGACCAAGGCTTCTGGTTGACTCTTGAGAGGTATCCCCCAGCTTCAGAGACCATGTGTACATTTGGATAACCAAAGTCTTCTATCTCCCAGTGTCTACTCCCTGCTCGAGATGTGGGTGACTCTGAAGGCCCATTAGAGCACACAAAGCACAGAGGAGGCCCTACCTCCCCAGTGCCCACCCTGCAGTCTAGCTGTTCTCCTTCACTGGCCAGGAGGAATCCATGTTCTAATGTCATAATGATCCTGACACCCACACTCTGTTAAAGGTGTGACACCACACTCACTCTTTACCTGCCTTTTTCTTCTGTCTTCTCTCCTTCTTCTGTCTTCTCTCCTTCCCCCTTATTTTCCAAATTTCAGCAACATTGGTCTACTTTTAGCTTCTGAAACATGCCACAAACTCTCCATTCTCAGGGCTTTGTCATATGCTGTCCCCTCTACCTAAAGGGCTCTCCCATTTCACATTTAACTGCTACTCAGATGCCAGCGATCAGCAGAGATAACACTGCTTAAAGGAAACATTCTTTGCTCCATCTGAGATAACATCAGGTCACCTAAATGTAAGTCATCTGTTGTATAAATCTATTCCCTGATTTCATTATTAATTTTGAAATTATATATACTTCCTATATACACAAATTATAGATCTGCTTGATGATTACTATCTGTCTTCCTCTCTAGGTTGTGGGTAAAGCTACTTTAGTAGTACTAACTGCTTAGCACTGTGCCAGGTGTGGGAGAATAGATGCTCAATAAATATTTGCTGAATGAACACACAAATATCCCTTTTCAAGTCTTTTAACATTCTATGCCTTCCACTTGAAAGGCTACCTTCCCCTTCCCGAAGTTTTCTGAAGTCTAACCTTTCAATATGAGTTCAAATTGCTTTCCTTCCATGAAGCAGTCCGTGGCCACCACTGGCCAAAAGAAGCAATATTACAACATGAAAACTGAAAAACCACTTTTAAAAGTGAATTCACAGAGCTATGACCAGATAAATTCAGTAAGAAAGAAAAATAGTCTCCAAACAGTATCTCTCCTGCAGCTAGCACTACATTAGTCCAGATTCTAAAAACAGATTTCTCGCTTAATCTCTTGCATTGTTTTTATTTAATTCATCCAAATTTGGGTCTATTGGGCCTCCCCAGTGGTGCAGTGGTTGACTGCTGGGCTGCAAAGCTGCCCGCAGCCTTTGCAGCGCTGGTTCAATCCCTGGCCGCCAGTGAGGGTATCACATGGTGCGCAGACCTCTCCTGTTGCGCCCGCTGCTCCCCTCATCAGTGTATTTCATCAGTCTGCCTGTTCTTGTCCCCACTCTGGCTCTGATGAATTCTCTTACCCTCCCACACTTCTGACTGTACACAGTACTTGTATAAATAAATAAATATATCTTCAAATATGGGTCTATTCATTTGTTTACTTAGGCAACAAAACTTCAGGTTATGACTTCAAGTAGAGTGAAGGCTCTGAATGAGAAGAATCCCATGGTGAGCCCAACGACATAGAACCAGAGAACAAACACGTGTAGCTGGGAGTATCCTTAGAGATAACCTGGACTGATATGGGGGTGGAGAGCACTGAGGTAGAATCTCAGGCTCAGAGAACATACATGATATGTCACACAGCTAGTTAGCTGCAAGGCTGGAACTTAAATCCAGGGTTCTAAGTCCCACTCAGTGCTCACTTTTCCCATACTGTACATTTTTTTTGTTTGTTTTACTTGTTGGTTTTAAATCAAAAGACAAGTTAATGTAACCTCACAGGAATAATGGCTCACTTGGGTATATCATGCATGAGAGACATTTGTACCTTGAATTTATCTAACAATTTTATTTACAAATCACTTTCACAATTTATTTTATCCTCTTTTATACCAAAGGGTATTTTCTGAGCTAGTAGTCACATAAGACAATCTTACAAACAATTTACATAGTATTTACCAAAATCCATTCTTTTGTCTCCACGGCCCTATTCTCTTGACCATTTTCTCTTGCAATCAGATTCTATTCATTTTTATACATTATGATTCAGAAATGTCACATAATAAACAACACTCTTTGAACATAAACACTGTCAGTGCACCATGAGCTGACTTTATTTATTCTGACCCACATTCCCATCCTTACTAGTGTTTTCTCTCTTAATGGTTTTGGTCTCACATTATTCCTATTATTAACATCTGCTTCATTGCCTACTCTTCTGACCTTTTCACTGTGTCCAATTTGTCCTTAACTCAGGTTTTCCTAAAGACCTGAATCCAAGAACAAGGGGAAGAACTAAAGGTTCTTAATTTTAGGTTACTTGTTCAATTTAAATCACTAACCAGAGACACTTTTTGGGGGGTGGGGGGCGGGAGGGGAAGGATTGGGGTCAGAATGGGGCGTTTGCAATTGTATGGAGGAATATAAAAATAAAATTTAATATTAAAAAAAATAAAACATGCGATATTAAATAGAAAAAAAATCACTAACTATAACTATCAAAACAATAATATCTGCTTCAATTTGGAAAAAAATGAAGACTTTACTTCCCTACTATATAAAATATTATTTGAAACATATCTCCAAGTAGACATTTAAAAAAATGAAAAATAAATATGCTCATGATTTTAGCATTAATATATGGCCAGAAAATCTAAGAGTTCTTTCAAATTCAAGAAAATAAATGAAAAATACTGGGTACTTCAGTGGTCATTCGTTCAGAAGAAATAAGGGGGGAAAAACTAGCACTTAAGAAAACTGTGCCCCCAACAGGCATTTCTGTATATGTTTATTTGACACAAAATATACCGCGTGTTGGTTACTTTTGTGCTTTCTGGAAGTGAACACAGAAGCCCCATGAATTTTATGAGTTTGCTCAAGATCTCAAGCAAACTCCAAGGTATCTGATCCCAAAACCAGTGTTCATTCCAGGTACACACTTGCCATTGAGAAATGAGTGTTTTCAAGGAAATGACCTGAACTGATGAGAGCTCAAAGTATGCCCTGAGGAGAAGTTGTGGAAACTTGGGATTACCAACATAGAAAACTGATCCCTGAGGAAAGAGGTTTATAACTGTTCTCACATTTGTGAAAAAGTTGTTTTGTACAAGGACAATGGGATTTTCTTCTGTGTCGCATCAGAGGGCAGAAGCAAGACTGAAAGGGGAAATCAAGATGAAGGACATGTCAACTTGATGTGAGAAGCAACATTCTAATGGAAAGAACTCCCCAAGGCTGGAAGAAATGGCACTTGCGGCAAGTCCTCCAGGGAGTTGAGATGTGTTTGAGTAGAAGACAGGTGAGCACTTTCACCAGGCCAATACTCTCTTAGAAATTAAAATGTCAGATGGGGTTTAAACCAATGAGTTTGTAGGTCCCTTCAGATATGTGATTTGTGATTCTTCATCCCCAAAGTAATGAGCCTAGGAATAGAATGCAAGGGAATAGTCACCGCTAATGTTCCCTGCACATTTCTGAAAAGTGGAAAGGCACTAATGGTGTGGGAAAGGCCTGACACCCTGTATGGCAGGTTTTGGTAGAGTTTCTCAGCCTCCCTGTATCCAAAAACTTTGTAAAGGGACTTTTAGCTCCTCATTTTGAGAATTCAAATATTTCCTGGTCCCCTTGTCTTGGCATCGGTATCAGTAGAAGTGAAATCTCCAGATATCCAGAAGTGATATCTCCTGATATCTCCAGGTGAACAACCTGTGCCAGCTGCTGGAAGACAGAAGACCACAGGCACAGGAGCCCAGCATGCAGCCATCTCAGCTCAGCACACAGCCAGCTAAGCTCTCAACATGACAGAGCTCAGCCACGATCAACTAGGCTACCAACTCTGCCAACTGACCAGAGACACATGAGTAAATCCAGTTGAGACCAGAAGAATTACCCAACTAGCTATTGTGAGCAATAACAAAAATTTCCATTTTTTAATAAAGTCTCCAATTATAGGGAGAGTTTGTTAGACCACATTAGCTTGCTGATACACAGACCGATATTCAAGTGTTAGCTCTATCAATGACTGAAGTGAAGTCTTTAAGAATTTACATTCCTCAGTCTTCTTGTAAGATAAAGGATTTTCTCTAGACTAATGTTATCCAGATATTTTGTTTAAAATGAGTATTTCAGGTGACTCTTTAGAAATCCTGATTCAGGGGTAAGGAAGGAGTAGAACTGGCAATCTACATTTTAATAAGCTGTCAGATGATTCTAACATCAGTGCCAACAAAACACATGTTTAAACATTCTGTTGTATATAATTCTTAAGAAAGCTTGGAGATTTATAACAAAATCCTCTCCCCCACCCCCCACCACTGCCTTTCTTCAGCCAACCTCTACCCCATTACAAGGAGGCAATGGGCAGTTGAATATTTTGAGCCCCTTAGAGATGGGAACATCAGCAGCTTGTTCTAGAAAAGAGTAATCTGACTTTAAGTCATATGCCTCTGGAGTCCAGGGAACCCATGCCTAGTTCCACTACAGAAGTAATCATCCTGACAAAGGAAATAGGCAGACCACTTTCACTCAAAGCTGCTCTGTCCAACTGCCAACGCTGGGACACAATTAAACAGCAAAAAGCATAGCTTCAGCTAAAATGCACAGTAACAGCTGGACTGTGTTCTCTGAAAGTACAATGCATTTATTACACAGATAATTAGGCTTCTGTATAGATACAAAAGTGATGTGGTCTGTGCATTAAGCAAAGGGGACTTACTGCAGCCTGGCCAACCCTCGCACAAAGCTGTCAAAGGATGCTGATCTCCCTAGATTCTAAAATGGGGCAAGGAAAGACCTGGGAGTGGTAGGAAGACCAAAACTGCTTTGAGATTCTTCTGTTCTTAGTTTGACGATCCAAAGCAGTGGTTTTTCAACCTTGCATAAGAGTTGCCTGAGAGTTTTAAGAAATACTGGTGTCTGGACCCCATCTCAGAAAAATTAAATATAATCTCTGGAAATGACTATCCAGACATAGGTATTTTTTTTTTCCTGAGTGAATATCAACTTAATCATTGAATGGTGAACAGGAGGCAATGATAGTTTTTCAATTGAGATAAGAATGTTTTACAAAACTATCTATGATTTAGGAGTAAAGGATCACCCCTCTTCAGATGTATGTAGTCACAGCACACCAACCATCAAGGCAAACTCAGTTCTCCAACATCTCTATACCACATTCTTTGTTTTCTAACCTCTCTGCTTGTGACCTCAATTCCTGTCATATTTCTAGGATTTTTTTATCAGTTTGGTATTGTCTGATCCTTTGTTTTGTTTCTCTAGATTCCACATATAAGTGAAATTATCCAGTATATGTCTTTCTCCTTCTGACTTATTTCACTTAGCATTACCCCCTCCGGTTCCATCCATGTTGGTGCAAAGGGCAAGAGTCCATCTTTTTTATGGCTGAGTAGTATTCCTTTATGTGTATTTATCACATTTTTCTAATCTATTCCTCTGTCCTTAGGAACTTAGACTGTTCCCATAACATGGCAATTGTAAATAGTGCTGCAAAGAACATAGGAATGCATATATCCCTTTGAATTAGTGTGTGTGTGTGTGTGTGTGTGTGTGTGAGAGAGAGAGAGAGAGAGAGACAGTGAAGTGAGAAGATTATAAAATAAGTAATAGGTAGTCATCAAATATTTATAAATTACCTATGGTGTGTGTTCAGCTAAGTGCTGAACAAAACCAACACCATGCTGGAGGGTTTGAAGTCTAATGGCGAAAATAAACAGATGATTATTTAAGAAAACAAAAAGTTCAGCACTGGTTCTATTTTTTCTTTATTTTTTTAAGATTTATTTAGTTATACAAGAACTGAGGTACAGGTCAGAGGCACAGGAGGATGAGAGAATTCACCAGAGACAAGCAGGGAGCAGAACAAGCAGATGAACTGAAGACACTGCTGAGGGTAGCAGCGGGCGAGGCAGGAGAGGTCTGCCGTGCCATGTGGATATCTTTCCGGCCAGCTGGGAATCGAACCCATGCTGCAGAGGCTGCAGACAGCTTCACAGCGCTGCTGTGTTCAACCCGCTGCACTACCAGGGAGGCCCTTAGCACTGGTTCTAAAGCCAGAGAACGTCAGGCAATTCCAGAGAGATGGAGCAGGAGTTAAACCCCTCACCAACAGAGCTCCAATTTCCCCCAAGAAAGACCCATGAAAGGATGGTTTTGCTCATCTCAGAAACACACCAGTTAAGAGTTATCAGCTCTGGTAGCTCAACTGATGATTAAATTGCTAGTAAGATCTCCTTGGCAAAGGCTTCCAAGAAGCCCAGGGGCCACAGTACAGAGTAGGAGTGTCTCATCTCTGTCTCTCTGCCCAGAGGGCAGCCCCCAGCTATGAGGACCAGCATCCTCCTGTTCACTCACTACCCGCTTAGCTGGCATCCAGATGTGCTGGTGGCTTTTAAAGCATAACCAAGAGCAATTCCTGCAGACAGACACCAACAAACGAAAAGCCCGGATGTGAGGGACTTGCCTCCACATACAAATAAAACACAAATTCCTCCAAGGCCCAGGCAAGGAAAAGAATAGCTCTCTTGTGGGAAATCGCTCTTGAAGGCAGGACACTTTTCCCCTCCAAGTTTGTTTCTACCTTTTTCTTGGTCCCAGTTCTGACAGAGACAAACATGAAACTTAAGACACACTCCTTTCCCTTAGCCCCTTCTGTTCAGCTGGTAGCGGCCAGCATTTCCAAAAAGAACTTACTACAGTAATCCAAGAGGGAAAAAAACAAAGACAACATAAACAACATAAAATCACTTCAGTCACAAAGTGGAGGTTCCTGACCCTACAACTGCTCAGAACATTCCTTCCCAAGCACACAGGCCCTGAGTCCGCACATGTCAGTAAGCTCCTCTTTCAGAAAATGCCTCTTTAATTCAAAAGCAGGCAGCAGTCCACATACATACACTTATACACACTCCTTGGCTGTCTCTTGTCAATGTTCTAAATAAATGCTTGGGATGGAAGCTCCAGTCCAGTAGTCTTTTGGGGCAAAAGGAATGGATGTCCAGGTTTTGAAAATCTCTCGGGCAAATGATAGAAAACACATAATTCTTCAAGAACATTAAGAGCAAAGACCTCTCTGTTTCCTCCACCCTATTCCTGGCTACTTTATGAAAACTTTTCATTTCAGTGCTGGAGGCTCTCCTGAGATCAATGCTGGAGCCCCCGTGAGCACACCTGATAAATGGGTTTATATCTTCGCCTGACTGTAAGGTGGCTGGACGTCTCCCCAATGTGGGCATTTCATACTCAAAGAAGAGTGAAAGTCAGCACTCTCTGCTACCTCAGAGACACAACGCCAGAAAAGTGGACACAGTCCTTTGAGGAAACCAGGAATGTCACTGACAAAGTCACTCAGGGTCTAGCCAGGACACGTCCCCCCAGAGTTTACTTTTGTGCTCTTGCTCATCACATGGTGTGTGAGTCACCAGAGCTATAGACACCTCCTTCTGCCATTTTGCTCTCCACGTTGATGATAATGTTCCCGCTACAAGAGCAGTAAATTCCGACAGTGTGGCCAGGACAGGGTCCAATTACAAAGACGAGAATAATTCAGCGGGAACGAGGCAGCTGGCTTCTTGCAGAGCAGTCTTGCCCTCTCCTCGCCCGCCTGGCGACGCCCATTGGAAGCAGTCTGCACGCGAGCTTGCCTTCCCAATTCCAGATGGAGTTTATGGTTCAAAGACTTCTTGCGTTTGTCTCCCGCCATCCTATCCCCCTCCAGAATCCCTAACTTTGCCAGAATTTATTTTCCACTCCTTCCCCTCTGCATCGCTCAGCAACTATGAAGATGCCTCAGAACACTTTCCAACACCCCACCACTGCCCCCAGGCAAGGGACAAAATTCTGATTAGACCCAGTATTGGGATGTGCTCACTCCGGGCACATGATTTATAGAAAGGCAGCCTCAATGACAACTTCTCTTACTCCTTGCATTGACAGAGTGCTGAGAACACAGAACTGCTGAGATGGCACGGGACACAGCCTCCCATCTAACAGTCTTCTGCCCACAGCCCCAGGCACACAGGACGCAGCAGCCCCAACAGCGACTCAACCCATCATTGCCAAAGGGGGAGAGACCATGAGTGCCTTTCCTAAGTCAGAAGGGTGCTCCCCACCCCCAAAGCTCTTCTCTCCCCAACGGGCACTGGGAATCCTGCTGTTTTTCTTCTGGCTGGGAGCTTAGAGGCAGTTGCTGTTATGGGCCAAGTAATTTTGGGAACAGCAAACAGAAATTGGGAGATTAAAAAATAAATCTGCATATGTGCTTCTATTTCCAGCCCTTGTTTACTCGCAGCAGTAAAAAAAAAAAAAAATGAAACCAGTAACCAAAATGAAAACAAATGGACCCATTTATCTAACAGCTTTGGTTTCTCTTTTCTTCTGTTGATGTGAGACTGGTCAGAACTCCGGGAGTATGACCCCAGACAGCACCGTCCATGGGAGAAGTTTACCCCAGTTTTCTATTGGGAGCGAGCCTGGAGAGATGGGGGGAGGCAGTAGATATGGTCCCTGAAAGTGTGGCACCACTGGGAGAAGAGGGAGCAAATTAAAAACCAGGTCCCCCCAGGAATACATTCCTCCAGACATCCCATCTTTTTCTAATCCTGTATCTCTTAAAACTGTTTTATCACATCTTTAATGATCATCATAGCACCTTAGAAATTACTGGCTCTAAGGAAAGTTCTACTTTTGGAAAAGATGCTCAGAGGGGGCAGCTGTCATTTCTGACTGACGCAGGCTACTGTCAGCCCACCTGACCTTGGCCTCAGAACCAGTGTCCTTCCTCCAAGCTGCTAGCTTGTCCAATGGTTTTCTGGGCAAAATTTCCAAGAGGTCATCTCTTGGAAACTGGGATATATTTCTATTTTCTGAATTAACTATATCGACAAGTATGTGTGTGTGTGTGTGTTTCATGAATATACTTTTGGGGAGCATTCTTACATTTAGACAAATGAATGGGAAGTCCAAATGGAAACTGCCCATAGAGTGGCTCACCTACCCACCACGAACATCTTGCACTGGAGAGGCACATTCGTTACAACTGAGGAGCAGTACTGATACATTATTAATAATTAAATTCCATAGTTTGCATTAGGGTTCACTCTTGGGGTACATTCTATGGGGGGGATTGTTTGTTTTAAAATTTATTTATTTATGCATATAAGAACTAGAGTGTAGGCCAGAGGTATGGGTGATAAGAGGATTCACCAGAGACAGAGCAGTGAGCAAAACAGGCGGATCTACTGAAATACACTGCTGAGGGGATCAGTGAGCCAGACAGAAGAGGTCTGCTGCACCATGTGGGGCAGCACCCTGGCTTGGGAAGAACTCCTACTATTGTGACTGCTGATAGCTTCATAGTGCTGCGGCTTACCCCCTTGCACCACCAGGGAGGCCCCATTCTATGGGTATTGACAAATGCATAATGACATGCACACACCATTGTGCTATGATAAAGAAGTTTCACTGCCCTAAAAAATTCTTCAGTGTTCCTCCTGTCCATTCCCAAGTCCCTTTGAGCCCTTGGCATTTCTACTGTCTCCATAGTTTTGCCTTTCCCAGAATGTCATATAGTTGGAGCAGCCTTTTCAGATTGGTTTCCTTCACTTAGCAATATACATTTAAGCTTCTTCCAACTCCT
This sequence comes from Talpa europaea, assembly GCF_964194135.1. Lineage (NCBI taxonomy): Eukaryota > Metazoa > Chordata > Mammalia > Eulipotyphla > Talpidae > Talpa > Talpa europaea. The sequence continues at coordinate 17,196,455 of NC_140077.1, forward strand.
TTCATGGAAGAATTGCTTTCAGTTTTTGTTTGTTTGTTGGAACTAATAGCTTGTAAACACTGAGCTAGGACAAGTAACCTATAAAATTGTAAATTGTCTCCCAAATTTCTCCTCTCTTAACTATTCTCTCTGAAGCCAGTCAGGGGATACCATGAAAAACAACCAAACAAAAGCTTTGTACTTTCTAACAACTGTCAGGGCAAAATCACCAAGATGAATTTTATATTACTCAGTGTGTGTTTATCCCTATGTTGTGTGTCAAACAAAAGTATCTTTTAAGTAACATTATCATAGTGACTAGGGATTAGACTTATTCATTGTTAAAATAAGATTGTGTCAGAGTTCGGGCGGGTGGGGGGTGCCAGAATTCTGTAAAACAGCACAGAAGAGATATTCATTCAACGGATTGATTAATTCCACGCCGATGTATGTATATACTGGGGATCAGACACCAGCCAGCCGGCAGTGGTTATCTCAGAAGCCACAATGACAAGGTCCCTTGTAATGCAAGTGGCTGTCTAAGATACCTGCCCTGCACATTAACAGCATATGGTCTCCTGGGGGAGTGTGATGCTTGCAATAATTACTACAATATTAGATATTACATGCCGGAGACAGAGGAGGTATGAGGATGGGTGGAGTGGCAGCTCAGACAAGGGAGGGAGATCCCATCTGACAGTGATATGTGAGCTGGAAACCCTTCAGAAAGGGCAGAAAATGATGTAAAAATAATGGCACAGTGACAAGAAAGCATATGGAGCGGCTAGTGCAGGGATCTCAATCTTGTGATCCAAATCCGATGTTTGTTGTGTGTCTATGGAATTCTTCTCGTAAAAAAGGGCTGTTTTGTATGTTGGCCTACTTATTTATTTGCTAAAATGGTATTTTTTTAAAGATGTATTTATTTATTTATACAAGCACTGGGTACAGTCAGAAGTGTGGGAGGGTGAGAGAATTCACCAGAGCCAGAGAGGGGGAAGAACAGGCAGACTGACGAAATACACTGCTGAGGGGAACAGCAGGCAGCAGGAGAGGTCTGCACACCATGTGGGACCCTCACCGGTGGCTGGGGATCGAACCGGCACTGTGGAGGCCATGGGCTGCCTCGCAGTCCAGTGCTCAACCACAAGGGGAGGCCCTAAAATGGTATTTTTTAATGAATTTTAATATCTTCAGGCAAGACATGTCCACACCAGTTTACTATATAGTTCAATGTTCTTCTTATTTTTATGATCTTCCCATCCCAAAAGCACATCTGAAATTAACCTGATATGTAGGGTTTACACACAGAAACAGAAGGTGACACATATACAATACAAACTGTGGAAAGGTTAAATTTTGTTTATGTTTATACTTAATCATGAAGACAAGGGACACCCATTGAAGATTTGGCAACTTTATTTGGAAGAAATTATCTTATATGGCCAATATTTATGAAGCCCTTGCCTAAAAAGCTTCTCTTTTTATATTGAACAAATCCCACATCGTGGATACTCAGTGACAGGTAAGTACAGTCAGGAACAGAGGTCAAGAACAGAGCCAGGAAGCCTGGTGATGCAGCAATTAGACCATGACTATAGGGAGTTTTAAATGACACACAAGATTTCCCAGAGGGCAAGCTAGGTCTTTGAGTTAGTCACATGAATTAGGTGGGGTCATAAGGCATTATAACACTAAACCCTTGCAATTCAAAGTACTTAGTTGATGCTTCTGAAAAATTCAGGGAAGAGGAAGAACAAGAAAGGGATGCATTTTTGTAGTAACCAGTACCCGTCTGATATAGAACAGAAAAATCATCTGCCACTTTAGTAAGGAAAAAATGGGTCTGCTTGAGCTTTAATTCAGCAACAATTATATTCCTTCCTTATTCACTTATTTACCTTTCCACCAAATGCTTACCAATGGTCTTCTATGTGCAGGGGATTTTCTGGTTGCTGGCAATGTTACCAAGATAAAACAGATTCTATTTTTATTTTTTTAAAGATTTTTTTTTTTATTTATACAAGAGCTGGGGTACAGACCAGGGGCACAGGAGGGTGAGAGGATTCACCAGAGATAGAGGAGGGTGTAGAACAGGACCGAAAGCACTTCTGAGGAGAACAGCGGCCAAGGCAGGAGAGGTCTGCCGCAGCATGTGTGTATCTCCCTGGCTGGTGAGGAATCGAACCCATGCTTCAGAGGCTATGGACAGCTTCACAGTGCTGAGCTCAACCCTCTGTGCCACCAGGGAGGCCCTAAAATAGATTCTAGGATCATTCTTAAAACATGGAGTTTGCACCACTGAGCAAGGTGGAATAAGTGCTTAACACTGATTGTGTCACAAAGTACACACTTAAGAAACAACTACTTTCCATTGTAGATGAAGAAATGAAAGGCATGTCAAGCCTCAGAGGAGTATGACCACTTTCTGTTAGATGACCTTGGGAAGCTTCAGAAAAAGAGGCAGCTGATCATGGAAGCATATTAGCATGTGGGCTGAGAAGTGGCAGAACAACAAATGTTTACTAAAGAAACCAATCCAAACCCAAATGTTTCTAGAAAATAAAGAAGTGAAGTAGAAATGGTCGGTAAGGTCTAAAATGGAAGACTTGAATGCTAACTTAGAGTATATGCAACGGTGGACAAATGATTATTCTGTATGGGAATGACATACTCCATCACACACGATACCACACACTGACTTAATGATACTAGTTATCTTAATCTCTCTTTAGCTTTATCATCTATAAAATTAGGAACAAGTAGAGATGACTTTTGAAGAATGATGAAATACACTCATTCTGTAGGAATTTTTAATTTGGTATTCAGTATAGGAAGAAATTATCAAAAATGTCTGGAGAAATAGGTAGCCACTACATGTGCTATGAAGACAAAAACTTTATCTTTATTGGGACAAACACAAATGAAACAAGGTGAAGACAATGACAGGACAATGATTTTAACATAGGTGACAAGGGAGAGGGAGGTGTCTGAAGCTTAATTGACAGTAGGAACATCTGGGTAATAGAACTATGGAAGACAAGAAATAAAATCAGGTTAGAGTCTAGCAGATGAGATGGAAGACTTGATATTTCCTCAGTGTCCCCATGCACATACATTTAAGAAAGAGAAACTGATGGTAGCTTAAGTAACTATAATTAGTCAAGGGAAAAATCTGGATGAGCATCTATGGCTTCTTCTAGATTCTACCACCAAGGGAAAAGCAATTTAATTTACTCTTATTGAGTCCGTTGGGAATAATTACCATACATTCTGTTTCAAAAACCAGGCGAGAAAAGTATGAAAGAAAATAGTCTCTTATGTAATAACCTTAAAATTTTAGTTGAAAAAACACAAATCCTTGTTTCTATATAAAGCAGCATAAGACATCTATCTTTAATATCTGTTGCTTTTCTGCTCTGTGTTCATTTCTAATTTTTCAGCAACCCTGAACTTGCCTGGGACACTCCTCTTCCAACCATTTCATGAGATTTGTGTGGGACTGATCCCCATTTTAACTCTAATATTGGGGTCAGAACGTGATCTAGGTCTAAGGCAACTTCAGTGGGTCCTGATGATTTGGGGTGGTGTAGGGGAGGAGATGGTACAATCAGAAAAATGAGAGTTCCCCCTTTGCTACGTCAATTTGAAATGGATTTTTTGTCTCTTTGAACCAAAATATCCCTTCCTATACACAAAGAGAACCACATGTAACAGTGCATGGCATAGAAACATGTCCAGAGAGAGGCCTGCGTATTGCAGCCGTTTCATGCAAGAGGCCATTTGTTGGAGGTTGGCTTTTTGTGCCTTGGCTAATGAAGTTATTACTTGATACTGCAGGAAGATATAAAAAATTATCTCAGTCCAGCTTCTGTCTATCAAGGACAAGAGCGAACAAAGTTTGGAGAAAGACTGCAGTCTATTCTCACATTTATAATCTCTGCAGTTCTGCAGTACTAATAGGGATACAGTAATTGTAATACCATAGTAATACAAAGGCAATAATATTAAAAGTTATGAAGCCATGGCTGTTTCCGCTATTGGTTTAGATCACATTGCGCAATCTGAAAGTCCACACTTCAGCCACTCCACTAAACCCCCGAGCAAACACTTGCTGCCTGAGCCAACCAGACTCTTTAGTGAATTGATCCTATTTCTTATCCCTGAATCTGCAGAGAAGACTCTTCACTTGCATGACACCAGTTGAAAATAGGAAGTGACCTTCCTCTTCTTTGACTGGCTCTTGGAGTCTTGTGACTCAGTCTAACAGGACTGGCCAGGACTTCCTACCACTGCTACCACAACTACCTTGGCAGTGGCCACTAGCCAACCCCCAGCCCCAGCTACAGACATCATAACAGCAAACCATTCCCTGCAGAGCCCAGCAGAAGAAACAGATGGTTTCCTCAAAAAAAATCCCCTTCGTTACCACAACAAATAACCTTGATAATTACCCAAAGTGGCAGAAAAAAAATATTGCTAGCATGGGAGAACAAGCAAAACTTAATCTTTAAGTGAGACGTAATGGAGTTTCTTGCACTGCATCAAAGTCATGGTTAAAAATGTCATCCTCCAAATGAGAGCACTGCTCTCCTCATTCTAGGAGTCAAATCAGTTTAAACACATCTTTCCCCAGAGGCAGTTTTCAGGATTAATAATGTTGCACATGTTGTTTCAGGAAACTTTTTCTCCCCCTGCAAGTCTGAATAACATTAATTTTGTGGACTTTGAGCTCTGGCCAACCATCCATTCCCCATGACACACTGAGTGGAGATGGGGTGGCAGGAGCTGGTGGGCAGGAATTACACTGCCTACATCGGGGTCCCCCTTCAGGCAACACAAAGGAGCCTCAGCAGTCTTCACCCCTTCTTATCATTTATCTAAGAGGGAGAACAATAAAGAGGTATGGCCACCTGAACAACGAGTTAAGGAAGAGACAGCTATGTTGGTGCCACTCAGCAATGAGACTGCAGACACGGGCCTGAGGTCTTTTGGCTCCACAATTTCTCCAGTACAATGGTTCAGCTTTTAAAAACACATCATATTTTATTCTTATAAAATATTTATGTAATGTTTGAAACGTGTAATATATAATATAAATGTAAGTTAGGAAACAACAAAACAAATGCCTGTGACCCACCACTGAAAGCGAAGGAGCACCTCACTCTTGCATTGAAACTATCTGTGTGCTCCCACCAACCCCCAAAGTAAGAAAGAACTGGAACTTTCCTGTCGCCTTGATTTTAAAAACAATTCTGCCCCATAGGTATGTTACTCCAAATACAAAATTATCAGGCATCAGTTGCTTTCTAAAATTCATAAAAATGCAGCACACTGTATAAAGCCTATTTGAATGGAATGTTTTTCCACCGAACATTATTTTACCAAGGTCCATTTATGTTGTTCTATGCAATTTTGTTAAAATTTAGCAATTTCATGGCTAAATATTGTTCCACTGTATCACTATAGCATAATTTATTTATCTACTCAATTATCAATGAATATTTGTATGACTCCTTGAGTTTCTATAACAAGATATCATGTGTGAACATTCATACATTTGTCTCCTCACAAGAGTTTATAACCAGAAATAGATTGTTCAATTTTAAAATTTGCATTTATTTGGCATTAAAGGTACTGCCACATCATTTTCCAAAGTGGTTGTTCAAACTTAAACTGATATTCAGGAGGTACTAGGATTGCACAGAACCTAACCTTCATTCATATATGAAATTATAGGTGGCTTAATTTTGCCTGTCTGGTGGATAGTAATCTCATTTCAAGCACTTTTATGTTTACTTTCCTTGGTGTTTCTTCTCAAATATTATGCCTTTCATTTATTTTGTCAATTATTTTGTTAATTGTCTATGTTTTGCTTATAAAATTATAATATTTCTTTACATAAAATATTCTTTGATAGAGAAATATGTTACAAATGTCTTCTCTAAGTATGTGGCTTATATTTTCATATACTATTTTCCCTATCTTTTAATAAATGATCATTTTTCATTTTATGAATGCAATTATAATTTGAATTTATTAACTGTATGATCAACATTTTTTGTGCCTTAGGAAATCCTTCCCTGTCAAAAAGTATAAAAGACTCATGATCAGCAGAAAGCCATAGAAAGGAATCTATTACCGATAGGCACAATGAAGTGGAGGGATCTGAGAATCCTGTGCCAGGAGGCGGGCACACAAAAGAAATGCCTGTTGTATGATCCCATTTGTATAAAAGGTAAGGTAATCTATCCTGACAGAAACAGTGGTGTTGGCCTGAGTCCGGAGGTGCAGGGAAGAGTGGGCTGCAATGGGCTTGAGAAATCTATAGAGGAGATGAAAGAAATGCTCTATATCTCAGTGATGGATTTACAGGTGCTTACACCTGTCAAAACTCATTGAACTGTGTACTTTACAGGAACATGGTTTATTATATATATATATATATATTATTTAATGGCAATATAGTGAAATGAGGAACTTATTTATTGATAAGGGAAAATTACATAACAGGTCCCAGGAGAGGCAGATGGGCTCTTCAATTCCCATTCCAAGAACAACAGCAGTCACAACACTGACCCTGCGCCAAGCCAGAAACACAGAAAGTGAAATGTCACTCCTAAACTGTCAATCTGCTCTCATCTGCACATCCCCTTCTCCCAGCCATCACTCCTTCTCCTGAGACTAACCAAATTGTTTAGTAGCATCTCATGTATGCCCCAGCCCCATCACCTTCCCCGGAGACTGGGTGACCACACGAGGTGTCTATACCAGATGTCGCTACACAAGCTTTACCAAATACAGTGTGGGCCAAGGCGGTGGTAACCCCAGCATCTCCATGGTGCACTCACCTTGACCATAGTCTGTCCTTTCTGTTCTTTCAGAAGTGTTTAAACATCAGGAAAGTACCACAGAAAGAAAAAAAATAGAAAGTGTACTTGCAATAGAAGATTTTTCATTTAAATGCACTTTATTGTGTGATGTATTCCTTTAATTAAAGTGTGTGTCTGGGTGCATTGGTTGCTATTACAGTGCAATTCCTCATGTTTATTGAATGCACGAGTAGCTGGGCAATGCAGTAGAAACTCACATATTAGCTAGAGAACAACTTAAAGCTATAGTTCCCTGATCTTTTGAGCTTCTAAGAGGTAGATAATCTTCTGGATGATTTTGGTTAGTGGCACAGTGTGATGAAGAGTTGTCAATTTGAATAGGTCTGGTCTGAAAAAAAGTTTATTTCCAAACAGCTTTTTTCACTCTTTGTTGTTGTCTAACCCAAATTGCATCCTTCACCTCTAGAAGAAACACAGAATCGGAGGAATGGCAGATGCTAGAGTCTCCACTGCCTTCAAAAGGTGGTGGAAAGAAGTGTAGGGAGCCTGGCAAGGTGGCAGCAAAGATGCTGGGCTCACCTGCTCCATGTATTTATAACTAAGTTTCAGCAGAACAAAGTCAACAATTCCTGTAAGATAAATGAATGGCTACCACTTGCATCAGGAGCAACGGGCCAATCTGGGCAGGAAAACTAACTGAAATAGCCGCCAAGACAACACAACACAAGAGAGGTAGGGGCAGCTGCTGTACAAGGCCCCTCTGCTATTATTGGCTCTGAGATTCACAGCCACAGAAAGGACTTTGGAAATGGAGCATTGCCTTGGAGAATGGGGTCGACAGAGCTGATATGCAGAACAGAGGGTGCACTACTAGGAAATTATATGACTTCTGGTTTGTGCCTGAGATGCCAATCTAGAACAGTTGGTGCTCAAACTGGTGGGGGGTGCTGGTCAGAGACCGTGTCTTCTCAGAGAAGAGGATGCTATTTGCAGCCTAAGGCTGTGATATTGAAAATCTCTCCTTACCCCCACCCAAGGCCAAAACTTACACAACAGAATGTTCCCACTAACCATAGCTTAAGCACCTGGGTCTTAATAGCAGGAGCAGAGGCCCAGAATAGATCTCTGCATTCAAAAAGCAAAGAGAACAAGTCTTAGTTTGCAGTGTTGTCTCAACTAAAATCCTTACCCAGCACTGCACAGTGCTAACCCTCTGAGGCTGGCATGAGAACACATAAAACATTTCGGTCAAGGAACTGGCCCAAGGGAGGGGATCACTGTGGATCCCACCGCACAACACAAGTATACACAGCCCAGGAGGAAGTCTGAATCCTTGTGCTCCCTGTCACCCTTTCAGTGCCCTGCTCCCCTGCTTCCTTTCTGCCTATTACCCCTCACTGGCACTAGTCCCCAGGTTATCTGAACAGGTGCAAAGGCAGTAGTGTGTGAAATAACAGACACTTAAAGGTCCTCAACTCAAAAACCTAGAATTATACTCATCTTCTTATAGGAGGACTATAAAGTCAATTCATTACGATAAGAAAAAAGAAAATCCTTATTACAGGGCCTCCCCAGTGGCGCAGTGTTTGAGCGCTGGGTTGCAAAGCTGCCCGCAGCCCCTGCAGTGCCGGTTCGATCCCAGCCGCTGGGCGAGGGTCCCACATGACACGCAGACCTCTCCTGCTGCCCGCTGCTCCCCTCAGCAGTGTACTTAGTTGCTCTGCCTGTTCTCTTCTCCGCTCTGGCTCTGGTGAATTCTCTCACCCTCCTGCACTTCTGACTGTACCCAGTGCTTGTATAAATAAATAAATCTTAAAAAAAAAAAGAAAATCCTTATTACAACTAAGCTAAATATGAAGAGACAGAAAAGAATATCGCAAATGGTGTAGCATAAAAACAAAACCCCCAAAGAAGTCCCAATTCAGCAGAACTGTAGGATATGCCTATAATAATTAAAAACCAAGCTTATGGAATTAAGAAATTAGTGCATAATGTTAAATCAGGAATATAACAAAGATCAAGAAAATATGGCACTGTTATAAAAACAATGGTTGGATCTAAAAAATACAATAAAGGACTTTAACAGTAGATAAAAGCAAGTAATGGAGAGAATTACTGAATTTGAAAGCACCATGGTAGAGAACAAACAAACAGATTAAAAAGAAAAAAATAATAAAATAGTGTAAAAGCTCTTAGGGATACTCTAAAGAGAAATAGCATTCATATCCTAGAGGCCCCAGAAGAAGAGAAAGAGACAGGAATAGAAAATTTATTTCATGAGATAATTGCTGAGAACCATTTCAGTCTGGTAAATGAAGCATACGTCGTGATCCAAGTGACCCAAAGAGTTCCAAACAAAATAATACCAGACCAACACATTCCAAGACACATTATAATAAAACTGTTGAAAGTCAATAACGAAGACAGACTATTACGAGCAATGAGAAAGAAAAAAAAAAAAGAATAACCTAGAAGGGGATACCAACTTGACTTCCCACGAACTTTTCACTAAAAACATTATAGGCAAAGAGAGAATGACAGGAGATACTTAAAGAATTCCAATAAAATGTTTTCTGGTCTGGAATACTTTTTTTTTAAGAGTTTTTTTTTTTTAAGATTTATTTATTTATACAAGCACTGGGGAGTAGCTGGGGATTGAACCAGCGCTGTAGAGGCTGAAGGCAGCTTCGCAGCCTGGCGCTCAACTGCTGCGCCACCAGGAGAGGCCCTCTAGTCTGGAATTCTTTACATGATTATCCACAAGCAAAAATGTGAAGATTTTTGCAAATTCAAACTGACATTAAAAAGTAGTAAAGGGGTTATTATAAAGCAACAACAACAACAACAACAAAACAGGTAGCAGACACATAAATTAAAGAGTGTTGAAGAGGAGAAAAATATAAGATGTGGCCCATTGGAAGAAGTATGTGATGAGTCAATCAAAATGGCCACGTAAATAGTCAGCATATACTAAACTCAGGAGAACCTTCAGATAAAAGTCAACAGAATTGGAACAATAAGACCAATAAGACAATAGAAATGGACCTAGACAATAAGAGAGATAAAGGGAAAATGTCAAAAAAATAAAAGCAAAGACTAGCAAAAAACATCTAAATAACAAAATGGCAATAAGCACTAATGTCTGATTAAACACCCTTAAATGTAAATGGCTTGAGTCAGAACTTAAAAGGTATAAAATGAATGGATTTCAACCTTTTGCTGTTTACAGGAACCCATCTTACCAACAAAGACAAGTACAGACTTAGAGTTAAAGAATGGAAGATAACCCTACAAGTAAATGATAATTTAAAAAGTCAGGAAAAATTATACTAGTATCACAGAAGATAGCTATCCAGTTAGGTTAGTTATGATATATTTGATTATTTTTGAAGCAATTATGAATGGAATTATTTTCTTCATTTCTTTTTCTTGTTGTTCATTGTATATAAATATGCAACAGATTTTTGTGTTGATTTTGTGACCTGCCACTTTGCTGTCTTGATTTATTGTTTCTAATAGCTTTCCAGTGGAATTTTAGGGTTTTCTATATATAATATCATGTCATCTGCAAATCCTGAGAGTATCACTTCTTTGCCAACTTAGAAACATATTATTTCCTGTTGCTTTCTGATTGTCCCAACTGAAACCTATAAACTAAATTAAACAATGTAGTAATGTGGGCATCCTTGTCTCAATTCTGACCTTACACAGGAAGTTTTCCGTTTTGCACTATTGAGTATAACATTGGTAAGTTTGCAATAGATGGTCTTTATTATGTTAACCTAACTGAGCATACCAGTGAGAGCATAACTGGCTTTGTTTCTCAACCTGTGTGGTAGATTCATGTGTGTTCCTTTGATTATGATGCATAAAAAAGGTGAACATGCTTAAATATTGCCATGTATAGCAAGAAGGAATACAACATCCTTTTTTCAGATTGAGGCATTTCATTTGCTGGTTGAACCAAAAGAGACGTGTAGTTATTCCTTCTTTTAAAAAAAATAAATTACCCATTTGTGCAACTCTCAACACATAGCCCCTGCTATTGGTAACTTTACTGTTTACAAAGCATTTTCATATTTCCTCATGTACTCTTCTTAAAGGGCTGGTAAAACATGTATGATTACCTTCCATAATGACTTAGGAGCTAAGACTCAGAAGAAAAAAGAAGTACCTATGGTGGATAAAGAAACACCACTAGGCGCAGCAGACCTCTCCTGTCGTGCCCACTGTTCCCCTCAGCAGTGTATTTCGTCAGTCTGCATGTTCTGTTCCCTGCTCTGTCTCTGGTGAATCCTCTCACCCTCTGGTGAATCTGGCCTGTACCCTGCCCAGTTCTTGTATAAATAAATAAATAAATAAATCTTAAAAAAAAAAAAAAAAAACAGAAAAGAAAAGGAACGCCACTCATAGTAGGAATTTAGAAAACCTAAATAAGGGTTCAGGAAAAATACTAATTATAATAAAGTAAAAATCAAAATCAACAAGCAACTATAAACCAGAGACACACTACCAAGGCGGGACGAGGGGGAAGAAGGGAATAGGATCAAAACAAGGGGGGTGGGAATTGTATGGGGAGTATAACCAAGATGAAAATACATACATTGTGCAAAAATGAATGTATGCAAAAATGCATACATTGTGCAAAAACGAAAAATGATGTAAAAATATGTAAAATTTAAAAAATTTTTAAAAAGGAAGAGACAGTAGGGATGTGCTAGAGCCACGGCCTTGACACTGAGGCCAGTGTCCTCGCTGGAACTCTCTTAAGTCACAGCATCTGGCTGTCAGGTCATTATTCTGGCCCTCCCACAAGTTATGGCTGACTTTGAGAGAAATCTTGGAAGCTCAGTGTTTTCATCTGTAAACAAAAGGGATATTTCAACATCCCTTCAATTCTTACATTCTGATCCCATAAACTAAGAAATGGGGAAGTAAAGGAAATGGGTTTCATCTCAGGATCACCTAGAAAGCTGGTAAATTTCCTTGCTAGTTAGATCCCAGTAGTGTATGAAGAAAGCTAGCCTTTCCTATGGTCTTCCCAAACTTACTGAGGAAAAATAATGCAATTAAAAATGTAATATCAGGGCCTCCCCTGTGGCGCACTGGGTTAAGCACTATGCCATGAAGCTGTCCGCAGCCTCTGCAGTGCAGCTGGATCCCGGCCTGCCAGTGAGAATCCCACATGGCACAGCAGACCTCTCCTGTCTAGCCCCCTGGTCCCCTCAGCAGTGTATTTCACTCAGTCTGCTTGTTCTGCTCCCCGCTCTGTCTTTGGTGAATTCTCTCACCCTCCCACGCATCTGGCCTGTACCCCAGTTCTTGTATAAAAATAAATAAATCCTAAAAAAATGTGATATCAGAATTTTAAAATATCACATATCAATGAATAGCTCTGACAGGTAAACTGTTTTCATTTCCCATGGTCTCCATGAGGCTTTGCCACACACATCTATACATTTACATGCTGATGTATTTTACACTGATGTTTTCACAAGACAGAAGATTCATCCATTTGTTCTTCTCTCAGGCTAAAATTGAACATTTTGGATACCTTTCTTCTCCGCCCAGCATGTAAGTTTCTTGAGGGCAGAGACCCTTAATAACTTCTCTCTGAATGTGCCTGACAATTAGTGCTTCCTGATGGGAGCACAGAAAATCTCAAACACACTGATAGGAGTTCTCCCTTGTGAACTGTAACTTCTACAAATGAAGCTCCACTTTTTTCCAGATTCTCCTAATACAATTAATTCCTCATTCTGGCTCTGACATTTATTAGCTCTCAGTATAGAGGAAAATCACATATTTCTTACACCCTATTTTTAACTCTTCAATTTCATTAAAAGAAAAGGTTATTGTGTGAAAAAAGCAGCACAAAGCAGCACTTAACACAGTTACCCGATGTTTATAGGTGCTCAATAACTAGGTGTTACATGTGAGGATATAAAACTATATGTGTCTATATCTCTACTCCCCTTAGAGCTGAGGGTGGTGGCGAGAAAAGCAAAGGAAATGTACTGTTCTAATTGATACAACCCTTCCTTCCTCAACATACCCTTTGTATTGTCAGTGATACTCAGTAGAGTGGGAAGCACCCTCCAAAAACACCCTGTCTATGATGTATTTCACCACTAGCCTCTTCTGATGAGTCAGTCAATAAAACTCATGGCTCAGATGCCAAAGCAGATCTGAAAGGCACATCGAAAGAATAGAAACATCCAGAATGACATTATGGCCTTTAAACTCTGCCAAGTTTGACTATATTTCCTAGTCCAGGGGCTGCTGAGGGATGATTATCATATATTTCCTATGTGCTGGGCACCAGGGACTCATAAAAGGAAAGTCAAAGTTCCTCTCTGCTGTTACCATCTTGGACAACATGATGTGGGAGACACGGAAGTGGAGAGTGTCCGTGTACCAACTGGAAGGTACTCAGGTCACAAAGGCTTCCGAGAGACAGGTAAGTGAAACAAAAATTTGCTAAACAGAAACCAAATAATGCAACCAGAATCCGGCTCTCCCAGTATTACTCTGTTCTCCCTTCCTCTGCAAAGATAGTTTCTTTTCCCCACCTTTTAGGACAACTTTAAATTCCTCCTTTGTGGCACAACCATCATCCCAGCCCAGGGGGCCATCCTTCCTAGAAGGAGACCTCAGTACTTCTCAATTTCCAGTCATTACCCTGGTTTCAAAATATGTCCTTCTGCCTTCTAACTCTTCAAGGTCAGGTACATGCCTGGGGTCACTCACCATTTCCAGGCCAGCTTGAAGCACCTGCCTAGTAGCCCTAGTCAACACTCTATAAATAGACAATCAAGCAGTGATGATCAATGGTTCATGTTATGAACTGTTCTTGCATCTGATGTTTTAGGTTCAGGAAACACAGTGTATAATTATAGTAGAGTCAGGCAGGTAGCTCTGAACCAGCATCTGCTGCTTTGCTTAGTGCCTCACCCTCACCAACGTGCATCAGAAACTTAACTTGGAAAAGTGACTGTGCTCCTCAGAATTTACTTTCCTCATCTCTCTGTTTATTTCTATCTTGGGGCAGGGACAGGGATAACAATGGCAATTTCCCTGTTGTGTTAATTAGCTAATTAATGAATGAATGATAAATAAATTTGGGAGGAAAATGTGCACCAAAATATACTTTTTGGTGAATCACAATCAACAACAGAATGCTGAAATACAATAAATCATACAATAGTATCCTAAATTAAGACCATTAATGTAAAAATATTTTGTAGAGTTTATATTTCTTAAAGTATATCTAGTTAACTACTTGGGTCAATGACCCATTTCAAATCTTCATTAGGATTTATGCCATTGGAAATTTCCTAATAACTGTAGGATTTCCTTATTTGTGTTCAATTTTAAATCCTATTTTAAAAATTAAATAGGATTTTGAATATAAGATTTTTATACAGTTCCTGGAATGTAACTATGAATATCACCGGCATTGCCTGGTATTGTCAATCACAGCTGAGGGGTGTATCTGGGCATGTGGGGTGTGAGTTTCACCTTAACTAGAGTACAAAGACCTTTGAGATCAGAAATTAAATCACATATTTCTCTTCATCTCTCATAGAACCCAACATAGTGCTGCACTGGAAGTAGATTCCTATTAAATATTAATTCCCCTACAGGTTAAAAAGCCCAAAAGTAAGTGGAACTTCAGTCACCAATGGTAGACGGGAGCAATGGCCTTTCCTATCTTGAGGAATTACTTTGAAGGATGAGTCCTCACCAGAATGAGCATCTATGCTAAGACTTTCTTTTTTTTTTTTTTAAGATTTTTTTTGTAAGATTCATTTATTTATACAAGCACTGGGTCCAGTCAGAAGCGTAGGAGGGTGAGAGAATGTACCAGAGCCAGAGTGGGGAGCAGAACAGGCAGATTGACAAAATACACTGCCAAGGGGAGCAGCAGGCACAGCAGGAGAGGTCGCGTGCCATGTGGGACCCTCACCAGTGGTCAGGGATTGAACCGGCACTGCAGAGGCTGTGGGCAGCTTCACGGTCCAGCACTCAACCACTGCGCCACCATGGAGGCCCACTAAGACTTTCTTATATTCACTCAGCCAGGTAGTTGGCAGGCAAGCCCAGGGTGCCCGTCATGCGCCGGGCCTTGCTTGAGGTGCTAAAGACACATCCTGGGACAAAAGAACCCAAGCCTTTGCTTCCAAGAATTTTAATTGTAGTAGGGGTAATACACATGCTACACAAGAGGGCAGCAAATTGTTATGAAGAAAAATAAAGCAAAATACAGGGCGTTGGGCCTCCCCTGGTGGTGCAGGAGGTTGAATGCCATGCTGTGAAGCTGTCCACAGCCTCTGCAGCACCCATTCGATCCCAGCCAGCCACCGAGGGTCCCACATGGTGCAGCAGACCTCTCCTGTGTCGCCTGCTGCTCCCCTCAGCAGTGTATTTCGTCAGTCTGCCTGTTCTGTTCCCCTCTCTGGCTCTGGTGAATCTTCTCGCCCTCCCACACATCTGGTCTATACCCCAGTTCTTGTATGTATAAATAAATAAATAAATAAATAAATAAATCTTAAAAAAATTAAAATAAAATACAGGGTGTTGTGGGTGAAGGGGAAGATGCTGAATTTTTCCTAGGGTGGTTTGGGAAGCCATCTAAAAAGATGGAATTTGAGCACAGGCTCAATGTAAGCACTGAAGAGAGAGAGCATTCAAGTCGAGTAGTGTGCAGCCAGAGCGCAAGAACAGGGAGCCTGAGGCAGGGTGCTGCTTGGCAACTGGGGAGTAGCAAGGAGGTGTGAGTGGCTGGGACAGGGTGAGTGGGGGAGAGAGAGGGAACAACGGGGTGAGAGCAGTGCTGAGGGAAGGTGAGGTGTGATCTGTGAGCCCCAAAGACTAAAGTGTTTACTCTGAATGAAATGGGATCCTTTTGGAGACTTTTAAGTGATGAGGATATAATACATTTTAGTAGGTCATTGGGGACTGCTTGATGGAGCCAACTATAGGTGGACAAGGGGGGAGTGGGGATGAGCCTCACAGAAATTCACATGAGAGAGGAAAGATGGTGGCATGGACCAGATGGGAGCAGTGTTGGGGAGGATGAGGAGAGCTGGAACTCTGGATGTGTTTTAAACATAAACCAAGATCAAGTATGAGATCTAGTGCTGATCAAGTGTGAGATAAAGAGCCACGAGTCCAAAGCATTTGCCATGAAAATGTGGAAGAATGAAAGTATAAGAGGAGCAACTTTGTAAAGGGAGTGGATAGAAACCAGACCTTTCATTTTAGAATGGAATACTTGGCATGTTTGTGAGATATCTGTGTTGAAATGTCAAGTGGACAGTTGGAGAGAAACAAGTCCAACATACAGAAGAGCGATTTGGCCTAGTCATAAGGATGAATAAATGATATTTAAAACCACGAGTCTGGATAGGAGCATAAAGGAATGAGTGAGAGCATTGATGGGGAGAGGCCCAAGAACTGTGTCCAAAGGCTCGTCATTATTTGGAGAGGTCAGAAGGATGAGGCCGGACTGGGGAGGCTTCCGAGAAGAAGCACTCAGTGAGGGACAACACACAAAGGAAAAGAAAGTTCCAGCTTTCACATGACTCTACCCCTTCTCTCCTCTCCCCTCCTCATACTCCTCGCACCCCCCCTTTCTTCTTCCCCCTGACCCCCTCCTCCTTCTCAACACTCCCCACTCTTTGCTGAGCATCTGCTCTTCATCTTCCAAATCTCAGTCTTCGTATTAATTTCTCAGAAAGGACTTCACCGATCTCCAGGATAAACTGCAAACATCCCCCCTTGGCACACCACCTTGGTCACGGCCTTAACACTCTGGGTATGAGGCTATGCCTATATTCTGTGTCACCATAATGTACATGCCAACGTGTGTCATTCCGTGTTTGCTTACTTGAATAAACCATGGACACTTGCCTTTAACTGGACTGCAGGTTGCTAACATCAAGGACCCTCTCTAATGCCATTCACCCCGGGGGCACATTTGCTGAATGAACATAAGAAAGAACAACAGGCTCTGGTCCAGCTAATTCCAACCCGAGGTGCTTTCCAAGTCCACTCACCGCTGCCCCCGCATAGCAATCGCTGGGTAAATATGTGATGCTGGTCTGTTTAGAAAGCGGCTGACCAGGACAGGTGGAAGAACACGGGGGACTCAATCCCAAAGCGCTTACCACCTCTTCCCACCTCTCCCCATCACCTCACACTCACACTACCCAGCCAGCCTCCTCTCTCGGGCTGGGCATGGCCTTCCCTGACATGTCCCATGCCCCTGCAGGGCCCACCCATATGGACGGCTTGCCCTCCTGGCTTCCTTGCCTCTAGCCTTCCAGGCGGGCTCAGTCTGAGGCAGGAACAGGCAGGGATTGGGCTGCTGAGAAGAGAGGAAGGTCGGGATTGTCTGTCCACTCCCCACCTCCTGCCTGCCCACAGCCCGCATTTCTCTCTGGGTTTCCGTCTCCTGCAACTTCAGCTGTGGCCGCCTCCTGGCTCGCTCCGGCTCACTCCAGGAAGTCAGGAACATGGTTTCCGAGGCTCACGCCTCCGGGTTCTTAGCTCTTCCTACCAGAGCTTCCTCCCGCGGCTGGGCTCCGTGTCTCCTCTGTTCTGTTCCCCGCTCTGGCTCTGGTGAATCTTCTCGCCCTCCCGCACATCTGGTCTATACCCCAGTTCTTGTATGTATAAATAAATAAATAAATAAATCTTTAAAAAATTAAAATAAAATACAGGGTGCTGTGGGTAAAGGGGAAGATGCTGAATTTTTCCTAGGGTGGTTTGGGAAGCCATCTAAAAAGATGGAATTTGAGCACAGACTCAATGTAAGCACTGAAGAGAGAGAGCATTCAAGTCGAGTAGTGTGCAGCCAGAGCGCAAGAGCAGGGAGCCGGAGGCAGGGTGCTGCTTGGCAACTGGGGAGTAGCAAGGAGGTGTGAGTGGCTGGGACAGGGTGAGTGGGGGAGAGGGAGGGAACAACGGATGTGGTGGGATGTGGGTGGGAACACATCAGGTCAGAGTAGGATCTTTTCTAAGTGGTTCTGGAAACTTCCATGGGCACACGGGAGAAAGTGACTGTCACTTTCTCCAGTCCTGTCAAGGGTGAACCACTCTCTGACCAGAGTCCCTCACTCACCCCTTGCTTGATCTCAGCCAAGGAACCTTCTCCTCTGGGCACAAACCTTGCCTGGCAAGAGCGGAAAGCGGAGCCATTCTCAGTGCCTCCCTGCTCTCGGCCCGCCTCCTCCTGGACTCCCGCACAGTCCAGGCTGTCAGGCGGCCCCCGCCCCATCCCCAGGTGGGCTTCACAGCCCTCCATGTAAAAGTCAATACAGCCTTTATCACACCTGATATCACACCCACAGAGCCTTTATCACACCTGATTCGTCTCCCACAACTGCCTGAAGTGGTCCAGGTGCTGCCACAGTGAAACTTAAAGAGACAAAGGTTTGACTAATGGTCATTCTCGTCTTTTCCCTGATGGGCTGGAGAATGAAGAGCCTGTCCAGAGTCCGGCCTGTGTGATACAGAGACAGGCCCGCCCTTGACTCCACTTCTGAGGGCTGCTCTATTTGCAGAAGGATTTTCAAAACCCCAGTTCCCAAGTGCGCACGGAGCCCACAGCATAAATCAGAACCTGGTCAGAATGAAAAGTTAGGGGGGCAGGTGCCCACGCCAGGCTCCCTGCCTGGACGGGCTCATGCGAGGACACTGGGCAAGCACAATTAATGACAAAGTGGTTTGTACAGTTTATGTAAACATATTAAACACCTTGCTCTGCGCATTTATCTGACATTAAGTGATTAACCAGTTGCATAAGCTAATATTTATACATGACTTGCAATTGTGCAATGCAAATTAGGCCCCATTTGTCATGGAATGGGGAGCATTTGAAAAAGGAAACAGAGTCGGGGACATTCCACATCCCTCCCACGCGCATGATCTAGATGAAGAAAGAGCCACAGAGGGAGGTGATGTGTCAAGCAGGGCGCCCCAGGACAAAGCACCCCTTTACCCACTGCAGTGCTTCTCCTATTCTATTTTTCACTAACAAGGGGAACAAGGTGTCTACCCAGTTTCTCTGCCTTCCTTGCTATGGGACCTTGAAGGCTGGAATAATACTAGCAAACATTTCCTGAGTTTTCAGCCTATACCAGGGAGATCCTAAGTTCCTGGTGGAGTGAATGGCTTAATCCTCCCAAGTCTGAGATGAGCTGGGTACTGTGGACTGAAGATGCTGATTGGGACCTGGAGGTGTAGGTTCCCACCCACATCCTCCATTAATAAGCCACAATTCTTCTGCTCCTGTTTCTGCATCTGTGAAAATGGGATGCTAATAGTGCTTCCCCATACAGAGTTGTGAAGATTACACTAAAGAGCTCAAGCAAAACCAGTCACAGCAGTGCCTAGAGCACAGCGAGCACCATGAGATGGGCCCCCATTTGTACAACTATGTTTCCTATTTTTGTAGATAAGGGAAGGAAGGCAGAGAATATTGTTAAAAGCTGCTGAAGAACACGCACAAACACAATAGCTAAGGGACAGCGCCAGCTTCTCACCCAGGCAGCCTGATTCCAGAGCCCATGTTTGCACTCGCTGATGCCATCCAACAGAACCCTCTGGTGATGGGAATCATCTGGTGTTGCGCTGACCACAGTTGGCATCCCGGCTGCTGAGCACTTGAAATGTGGCTAGTGCAGCTGAGGAATGCAATTCTTTATTGTAGTTATTTGTGAGTAATTGAATTTATCATAACCCATGGCTGGTGGTATTGTCCTGGGCAGCTCAGCCCTTCACTGCCTTAATCATGGCACTGTCTGTAAACCCAAGGGCCAGGCCGGGTATATGGTGGTATATATCTGTCCCTGGGATATACACCCTCCTCCCCATCTTCATAAATCTGTCTTCGATAAAATGTTCTCAGTTAAAACAATCTTGTAAATGTCTGTCAGATGAATGAATGAATGAATGAGTAGAAATGTCACCTTAGCCAGGTTGACAAACAGGTCCAGGCAAACAGGAAGGTCTCCCTGTCTCCCTTCCTTTTTTCATGAAGCAAACACCCCTTCCTTGGCCTGCAGCCTCTACTTTTTTACCTTGATAAGAAATATTTTGGAGTCCTTTGAGTCTGAGTCACCAAAACAGAGCCAGAAAGTTACTGAGGATGGGCCTTGGGCATGTCCAGGCATATCCAGGCATGTTCAGACACAGCCACCTCCTCACAGAAGGAGCTGATGCAAAGCAGGCCCAGCATAGTGTGTTTTATTTGCCTTTATGCAAACAGATGGCACAGACCCTGAGGATGGACCCTCTTAACAGTTTGGGGTCCCTGGACACCTTTAAGTTTTGCTTTGCATCACTTTTGATTCACTGACCAAGAATGAGCTTCCCTGCAACAAGATCAGTGGGACAAACTCAGAAGCCCCTAACATCCTGAATCACCAGTCACCTACAACCCTTCTGGATACACATCTTAGCGACTGAAAGAAAAATTGGGAAAACAATGATTTCTCATTTTGATCCTGACAGTCACTTTTTCCTGTGTGCCCATGGAAATTTCCAGAACCACTTAAAAAAGATCCTACTCTGACCTGATGAATTTAGATGCCACACCATGTAATCTGAAAAGCTTCTGAATCCCAATTTTGTCATTTCCAGCTCTGGCACTTGGGGTCACATCCGTGGTCTAAAAATTTAGTTGCCTCATCTTTTAAATGGGACCAACAGTCATTTTCCAAAAAAGTTGACAGATACTGAGTACAAAGAGCTTATTAGCATAATACCCAATTTGTTGAGCATGTACTGGAGAGAATGTTCTGCCTCTCCCTGCTAGGCCAAAGGTACTGAACTACCTCCTCTACTTGGCCTGCTATTAATTGATCCTTTCCAAAGTCTTCCCCCCTTTTAGGGCTTTCTATAGAAAGCTTACCAGTGAAAAAGAGTAGGCCAAGGATAAGCACAAAGCTGGCCCTGAACCTGTATTTTTGCATAAATTTTTAGAATGAGTGGTACAATTTCAAGGAAATTTTTGGATAATCGCTATCACCATCAAAAAGCACTTATGTGCCTATTTGCAAGCGGTACTGAAAAAACAGGACAATATTACATAGTCCCTGCCCTCCAGGTGCACTTCAAAGAATCACTCAGGCACCATTCTTTCTATTTAGAAAATCACCAAACCCAATTATTTTCTCAGTCTTTACCCATCTAACAGCATTTGATTTTTATCCAAACCTTAAACCATTCTCCTTCCCTCAATTTCTTGGTATTGTTCATTCTTGGTTTTCTTCCTGTTTCCCAAAAATGCCTTCCTTTGTCTCCACTGCTAGCTGTTGTGCTTATGCTTCTCAATTGTGTGATCTCTGGAAACTTACATCACCATTTTGGACCTTGGCATCATCCACTATAAAATCCAGGATACCTACTTCAAAGTGTTATTTTGAAGATTATATCAGAGGGAGAGGCCCCTACTGGATGGCACCTCAACTCCCAACAAACATGATGAAAATCAAAATCTTAAGTTATTTCCTAGCTTGAATGCATAATCTTGAGGTTTGAAACTAATGAATAAATTAGAAAGAAGCTAGGATTTTAAAATCAGCTTAAACAAAACATGGAGCACAGTGCTTAGCATATCTTAGGTAATCAATAGTTTCTACTTCTCACTCTGTCTTCTATAATCTGATTCCAAAACCCTACTTTTGACTCTTTGTTGGTTTGAGAGATTAATTTAAGGCTTTGTCATATTTTATTTGTTCATTAAATTACAGGAAGGCTGTACTTTATGCTGCCATGTACTTATTAGTTCACCAAAGATAAAGAAATAAAAGAATTAGAGGCAATAATGAAGGACCCGATGGTCCAGGGAAATGTAATTCATCTGCCTAACACAAGTGAGAGGCCACATGATAAAAAGGAACTATTGCAATTGAGCAGGGGACAATAAGGAATTTGCAGTTCTAGCAATAGATTCTAGTGGAATCCCTGACTTGAATCCAAAGTTTAAGAGCGAAAAGCAGTATTCAAAAGTCTGTGTGTGCTTTAAAGTCCTGCCTCCCTCCTAGTCAATTGGGCTAGAGTTCACATTTTTCATAAGTTACCTTGTGGAGCAAGAGGTATTCATCCTGGAGATGACAAGAGTAATATAATAGGTATTAGAGCTACTTATTTAGTTATTTGAAGGGTTTTTAATGAAGGGAGGGGTTTTTTGTAGATTTTGTGGATTTCAGAAAATAGAACACTTCAATGAGGGAGTACATCAAGAGAAAATATTTCCAGTAGATAGAAGATTAAAATAGGGAAATTTCATTGTAATGAGTAAGGACTTGGCTAGTAATTAGAATTCTCTAAAACCTGAATTGGCAGCTGTGAGGAACTGAGTTGCCTGAAATTGGAAGTGTGTAAACAGAAATGATATGGCTGCCGGTCAGAGCTAATATACAGAGGATTAGGGAGCTGGACTAAAGAACTGTCCAGCTCAAAGATTCTGTACGAATTAAGAAAATAGAAGGTTAAAAGCAGCAGCAAGAACAACTCCAAAAATATGTACCAGTGAGACTATATAAAACTTCATCCCTACAAGTATCAGTAAATTTTTACAAGAGTTTAATTAAATAAATGATAATGTTGTTTTCTCCCCTTTTCCAGTTTTATGACAAGAGTTTATGACAAGAGTGTACACAGAAGCAATCCAAGTGGGGCTGGCACAATTGAAATGCTGAAAATTTCATAGTTCACACATTGTCATAACTTTCCTCCTCCGTGTATATTTCCATGATAAAGAGAAAGAGCTGAATAATCCAAGTATTGCTGTCTTCAACTCAGTAATTAGAGAACATGGACCCTGATGAATTGCAAATGGAGTCAGAACCCCAGCTTGTGACTTAATGAGCAAAGATAGTCCAGTCGCAGACGTCCACACTCCATATTAATCAAGGACTGATGATTTGCTGCTGGGAACTGTCCTCAATGATATATGGTCCTCTTAGCCAACTATTCCCCAGCCAGCCTTCTCTGCCTAAGACTTCTGGCCTTTCTAGATCGAAGTCTGGACAACGAGGCATTAAGGAGACTGAAGGTTCAAAATCTTGGCAGATAACTTCACCCAAGAGAAAATATCCCCTAAAGGCTTAGAAAAGTTAAAATTCAAAGTAGCAAAGTAAGAAGAGATGCAGGCTGAGGGGGAGAAGAAGGATTGCCTTGAAAGAGGAAATCTGAGTTAGCTCAGCCAGTTCAGAGGCCTTATCACATGGAAACCAGTGTCATCTGCTCAGCTATTGGGCTGGAAAGAAACAGAGCTGGTTTATGCCAGAGGTTTCAGTTACAAGGCACTTGGCATATCTATATACCTTCTGCCATAGAATTCGTACAACACACAAGTGGCTTGCCCTCATTATCTCAATGCTGTTTCATTCCTGAAGGATGTGGCAGGTTCAGAGAGTTAGGCTACCCCCTTCCAGGTAACACATCAGGGAAAAATAGAAGGATGGAATTCAATCCAGTTTTTCTGAATCCAAGATCAATTTTCTTTCCAAAGTCTACCACTGTGTCCCTCAAGGAGGTCCACTTTCAGCTATTAGATGTCCTCTACAGTATATATTCTTAACTGAACCACCGCCTTCATAACTGCTCTATAACCAAGTACTTACGGGGGAATCTAAGAAGTACCCTGCTAGTTTCCTTTCTTGGATAAAATTCTTCTTATCCACCAAGGTGTAGCTTACTCGCTCCCCCAATATTCTATAATCTTTCAAAGTCCTTTCCCTGCTAGAAAGTCACTAGTTCCCACGGTTCTAATGGTATTCTGTGTGGTTGGCAGTTCATTATTTTTACCCTCCTACCAGATTCCAGGCAAGGTCTGAGTCTGTTCGTCATTATATTCATTCTGTATACAATTATTTCAAGTCCTCCATAAAAATTCCAGAATGGAAAAGTAGACTATGGCATGAGGAAAATGGGGTTCTTCTTACAGAGCCAAGACACACACGTGAAACAGCCATTGAACAAGACGAATATCCAAAAGGCTGTTCCCTGTGACTATAACAGAAAGGGGATAGAATTAGGTTATCACTCAATCTTGAATTAATTTCTTAATTGAGATGAGATTACTGGGTAGAAAGGTCAAGTCTCAGACCAAGAGAAACAGAATTAGAAAGAAGCATTTACATCCCAAACTAGAGGTTCACATAAAACTGATGAAAGGTAAAATTGAAGACTCTCTTTAGATTATCAATGGCTAGTTCATGTTAAAGAAATGAATTACTCAAATAACCTTTATTATTTTAACAGACACAGTCCCCAACCTCCATGTCAAATAGTGTGCTATGTCAAATAATTTTCAATTTATATAATAAAGTACAAACTGTCTAGACTAATACCCAAAGCCCCCTTAGGCTGACCTCAGACTCCCTTTTGGACCATTCGTTACAGGCATACATTATTACTGTGTGCTTCACCTTATTGCTCTGCAAAGACACTGCATTTTTTTTTTTTTTTTTACTAATAGGAGGTTGGTGGCAACCCTGTGACCAGAAAATCTACTGGTACCATCTTTCCAACAGGTGTGCTCACTGTATGCCTCCCCATGACATTGAATTAAGGCATGGACACTGCTTAGACATAGCGCCGTTGCAGTCTTAACAAAGCTAGCATAGGTAAACAGGCTTTTTATATATGCTTGTGAGACCAAAAACCCTGTGTGACTCACTCAGTTGAGATACTGACTTGACTGTGGCTAAGCCAAATCTGCACTATGCTGACTGTCCACCACACAGTCTATGGTGCAAATTAAATACCCCACCAACCTTAGCTAGACCCCTTTCCCCACTTTTCCCCATTCCAAGTCTGTTTGCATAGGAGGCTGTTTGCATTGCCTAGAATACCTTCTCCGTGTGCTAACCTGACACTCTGGGCAGGAACCATCTCCTCTTGAAGCTACTTTCCTATTTTTCACACACCAGACTGGACTTCTCTCTACTGAACTTCTGAAGGTTTACTTCTTCTTTGGAAAGTGAGGGGGGAAGTCTGTACTTATTTGACATTTTAAAGGGACATTTCAAAGTGACATCAGTTGTGAGATTTTTCTTCCTATTGTTCATTCTTATTTTTCAAGTCTCTCTAATGGCTTCTAAATGTTTTCTCATGGATTCGGTAATATGCATAAAACTGCACACTTCTCTGAAACTAGAAAAATAGTTCTATTTTACAGGTTAAGGGGTATAATATGTATACTGAGTCACACTGAACCAGAATAGGGCCAATCTTGGTAAATGATCAAACTGCACTTAAGAATACCCTGCATTTTTTGGTTCTTACATTTCTTGAGTAAAGTGTTCTATTGACATCAATCAAATCAAATTACTTGCATTGTTCTATTTTTCTACATCCACACTGATTTCTATTTCTACTTGTTCTACATAGAACCAACAAAGAATCAGAAATGACATTTTTAAATTTTCATTAAAAAATTATATTTATAAAATGTTCAGCAAAGTCTGACAAAAGATGTGAGAGATCTAGAAACTAAAAACTATGTGAATTCACTGATAAAAACCATATTATTAAAAAAAAAGCTAAATAAATGGAGAGATGGAATGTGGTCATGTATCCAAACATTTGATTTTCGTAAAATGCCAATTCTCTTCAAATTGATCTATATATGTTATGTACTCTTAATCAAAATTCAAGAAGGCTCTAAAAGAGGTTAGAAATTGACAAGTTAATTCTTAAAGTCATATGGAAATGTAAAGTACCTAGAATTCCACAAGTAACTTTGATGAAGAAGAGCAATTTGGAAGATTCATCCCTGACTTCAAGATTTATTATAAAGCTGCAAAAATCATAAGAATCAGGTTCTGGTGTCAAACAGACAATAGATGAATAAAATAGGTTAGGATCTTGAAATAGGCCTACATTTATCCAGAGAATTGATTTTTTTTAAATATAATTGCCAAAACAAATCAATAGAAATATACAAATAATAATTATAAACTTCAACTCATACTTCACACCCTATACAAATTTAGCTCATAATAGATGACAGGTCTAAATATAAAACCTAAAGCTATAAAATATCCATTAAAGATTAGAGGACAAAAATCTTTGTCACTTCAACAAGCAAAAACTTTTAGATATGATACCAAAAGCAATGTTCAAAAATAAACAATTTATGTACTATACATCAAAATAATGAACTTCTCTATAGAAAGACAGTATCAAGAATTAAAAGACAAGTTATTATGGTACAGGAGAATATATCAGCTAATCAGGTATTTGATAAAGGATCTTTATCTAGAATATAGGACTCTCATCGTTAATTATAAAAAGTTTTTAAATGGTCAAACTATTTGCTTATAGACTTCACCAAAGAAAATATATAGATAGAAAATAATTACATGAAAATACACTCAAAAAATCTCCAGTCGCTATGAGAAGTTAAAACTATCAGTTAATTCTACCCAATTATTAGAACAGCTAAGAATAAAAAGATTGACCATAACAAGTGGTGGTGAGGAGCAGTGACTCTCATGCACTGTTGCTGGAAATGTGAAATGGCACAAACCATAGTTGTATATTTTCTTAAAAATCTCAAACTACATTCACCAGATGATCCAGTAATTCCACTATAAGATACTTCCCCCTCCCAAAATAAAAACAGATATCCATTTCAAAAACCATGTTGAAATAGTCTGGCAGCCTAATTTGCAAACACCAAAAGTTAGATTCAAGCTAAATGTCCATTAACAGGGGAACGGATAAACCAATTTTGATATATATATATATATATATATGTGTGTGTGTGTGTGTGTGTGTGTATTTATTAATATATATATTAATATTCCATCATTATGGAGAAGGGAGGAGGAGAAGGAGAAACCATTGCTATATGGATGTCAAAATAATTCTAAGAGGAAGAAGACATGCAAAAAACTATACACTCTTCGATACCTATTACATAAAATTCTGCAAAATGCAAAGTAATCTATACTAACTGTGAGCAAATCCCTCACTGTGAATATGGTGGGGGGAGGCATGAAAAAATGTGGGAGGAGGGAGTTACAAAGGATCACAAGGAAATGCTGGGGTAATGGCGATGCTTATAATCTTGACTATAGTTATGACTGCATGGGTGTATTTATGTCAAAACATACCAAATTTTTACAGTTTAATTTCTGCCGTTATTTAATGTCGAATATATAATGCAGGGAAACTCTGAGTGACCTTAGTTTTATTTTAAGTGATGTTTCTGAGTAATTAAAAATACTTAACTCCAAGAGAATACCTTAATCCTTCAATACAATAATTAATTATATCAAACATTTTTGAGGCTAGGGTACACCCTCTCCTCAATATGTGCTCTCATGGCAATTTATACTTCTATATTGTAGCATTTATCACAATTGTCATCATTTACTGACTTGCTCAATGTTCATTTGTTCATGACAACAGAGACGGTACTAGTATCTTTTATTGAATCCCTAGGTCCTAGTACATAGGAAGTGCTCAAATAGCATCACTGAATATCTTATTTTTGACCTGCTCTCTGAATGATAAAGAGCAGGTGATTGATACTTCAATGATGTACATATATTAAAAGTAAGAAATGATTTTACTCTATACTTTCCAATTTTCTCACTTATTTTATTAGTGTTCCTTGTAGAAAAAGTTTTTCTCAATATTTTAAGACATGGATCTTTGTTAGGATTTATTAGGCTCTGCTGTCTGTGGGTAATGTACTTGGGTGGAGAAAGGATAGATGTTGCAGCATTACAGTTATTTGTAATGATTAAGTTGTGATACATGTAATGGAGATGAAATGAATAATATCAGCTTTTGACCTGATTATTGAACTGGCATTTTCAACATCAAAAAAAAGGAGAAGAGATTGCATAAACCTAAGGGCCGACAAATCATATTAAGAGTAATGCTCTACTAGGGAAACTTGAAAGCTCCCAGCGAGAGTTGGAGCCTCCGTTCTAGAAGGTTCAAAAGATCATTTTTGCCTGAGATGGACACAGGAGAGGCTTTCCCAGCCATCTTTCAGCATCTTAATTATCAAAACATATATGCCCAATACTAGCACAACATTATTTGAAGAAAGTTAATATTATCTTTTCCCCTCACTCATTCCGCAGCTACCTATTACAAAGCTCCTAAATTACAACCCCTGGCTTCAACCAAGGGCTTCAAATTAAAAATTCTCCATTAAAAAAATAAATAAATGACTTTGTTTCAATAATTTACTCAGAGAGCTACGGCTGACTACCGCCTCCAGCACTCACAGCACCCACAGGAGGAGTGAGGTAAATTGTCAGAAAAGCAGCAAGATAGAAAAGCAACCACATGGGAAGGTCATCTTCCCTTCTATGCCACAGCCTGGCAGCAGGGTCTGCCAAGGCCTCCCCTCTTCTTCTCAGTGCATTTGAGAAACAAACATTTTCTTTATCAGGAAAAAAACGGCCTGTGGATACAGCCCTTGGTCTTAGGTAAATTTTGCAGACCATCAGACTATCAGCTCTTGTGATAGTTGGGAGTTCCCAGGGACCCTCCCTCACTCAGTTACCAAACCTGTTTCTTTATTCAAGTCATTGTATAATCTGCTCCTTTCTTTCCAACTCTACAAATGTTACCTTAATTCAGCTCCTCTTTCTCTCTTGTCCAGGGACAATTGAAGATCTTTGGCTTTCCAGAATACTGAAAAAAATTGTGGTCTTTACCATGAATGGATTCACCATAAAATAAAAAGCTTTCCAGTGCACTGAAATAAAAATAGTTTCTTTCTAGATTTTTCCAACAAATCTAGATTAGTTTTTTTTTCCTATATATAAGCTTGAATGGAGAAAGTTTTCTCTAGAATTTCTCAGTGCAAATTGAGAAATACTCAGTTTGCATTGAGCATTGAAAGATAAACAGAATAGGGGGCCTCCCTGATGGCGCAAAGGGTTAAGACTCAGCCCTATGAAGCTACGGGAAGCCACTGCAGCACCAGTTCGATCCCTGGCCAGGGAGGTGACCCATGTGGCACAGCAGACCTCTCCTGTCTTGCCTGCTGCTCCCCTCAGCAGTGTGTTTCAATAGATCCACCTGTTCTGCTCCCTACTCTGTCTCTGGTGAATCCTCTCTCCACCCCCCAACCCCCACACCTCTGGCCTGCACCAATTGGAAGATTCTAATTTGGAACCTTCCTGATCCTTTCTATCTCAAGGATAAGTCCCACCCCTAATTCCTTACCCACAAGCCCTATTGCAAATCCTTGCTGGTGGCTGGTTCTTTTCCATGGGCCTGAGATGCTATTCAGCAAGAAGAGATGCTCCCCTTCCCTTCAACAAATCCTTCATCTCTCAGGGGAGATCAACAAATCCTTCATCTCTCAGCATTCCTGGCATGCATGTATGTTATGGAAAGAAGTGTGTACTCTCTAAATCCAGGTGTTGAAAGCCTAACCCCACCGACACCTCTGCCAAGGCCTCCAAAGGTTACTGTAATTGGAGATCAGGTAATTTAAAGAGTCAGTCAAATTAAAATGAGGTTAGTGGGGTGGACCCTACTGCAATCTGACTGGTATCCATACAGGAAGAGGAAATTAGAACACAGACCAGAGAGAAGGCCAGGTGAAGTCTAAGAAAGATGGCCACCTACAAGTCAAGGAAGTCTCAAGAAACCAACCCTACTAACACCTTGATCTCAGACTTCTAGTTTCCAGAAGTGTGTGACTTCATGTTCTGTCCCCTACCCAGTCTGTTGCAGGAATAACAAACTAATATAACACTGACCAAATGGTGAATTTTATTTTTTTTCTTCCAGATTTCTGTCAGGAGAAAGTCTTATTTAAGCACTGCATGGATCAATGTAAAGAGGAATCAAAAGTGTCGCCTGGGTGCTGAGGTCAGACAAGCTGAGGGACTTCCCTCACTCTGGGACAGAAGATCCCTGGAAGCTGGGAGAAGGGTCTGTGAGTATACCTGCTTCCCCTCATCACTGTGACAAATTATGACAAACTTAGTGACTTCAGAAAACAAAACTTGTTCTTTTATATTTCCCAAGGCAGAAATCCAAAGTGAGTCTCATGGGGTTAAAATCAAGGTGACAGCAGACAGCCTTACTCCTTCTATAGGCTCCAGAGGAGAATCCACTGACTTGACTTCTCTGGCTTCTAGAAGCTACCTGTATTTCTTGCATCATGGCCCTATCTTCAAAAAAGTATCACTGACATTCTGTTTCAATTGCTACATCACCTTTTTTGACTCTTCGTTCCCTGCCTTCCTTTTATAAGGACCTCTGTGATGACAATGTGCCCACCTGGATAACCCAGGAATCTCTCCCCATCACAAGAGCCTCAATTGAATCACAACTCCCAAGTGCCTCCTGTCTTGTAGGGACACATACTCACAGATTCTGAGGATTCGGAGGCAAGCATGGTTCATCTTACAATATTGAGGACACCCAGAGGGCATGAGGCCCAGGAGGGTCTAGGAATGCAGAAAAACCAAAGGAGACTCCCCCAGTGGGTAGGTCTGTGCTGTGATCCCTGTCTTTGTCCCACAAAAAGTTGGCTCTCACCACCAAAAAAAACAAATGTTTGGCATGGTCAGTTAGTGTGCCCACAGGAGCAAATGCTGAGCCAAGAATTGCTTATTTGGGAGATGGTATTGGAGCAGAGAAATTACACAGGCAATGGAAGGCAGCCAACATGATATCTTACAAAACAATCAAACTATGGTGAGCTTAAATCTATTGGGAAATTGGGGGTGAAGGAGGGGATGGGAAAATCCCTCAAAGTTGTTCCACTTGAGAAACAAGGGAACGAGGGTACCTATACACCAATTTCTGTCCATCACAAGTGAATTCCCTGACCCTTGCTTTACAGGGCATCTGAGTAGCCTCTAAAGGGTTTGGGGAAAAAAAAAAAAAAGCCTTCCAGCTTAGAAATTCAAATCCTAGCAATCCAGATCCAGAGGCAGTAGGAACATACTGCAGTGGAAATGCCAAATAGAAGTGGACAGAACATCAACAATATGTTAAAATTAGATCACTCACGGAAATCAGTGGCATGGCTAGTTTTCCATCCTCATTGACATGGGGTTGAAATACTCTATAAACACAAGGTAACAGATGACATCTGGATTATACAGAGAAGAAACATCCATGGGACAGTGGCTTCTGTGCTTGCCTTATATACTATGCATATAGGATTGCCACAACTGCAACTCATTCTGTAGACTTCTACGGAAAACCAACCTCGAACACCCTCCTCCACGGCCCCCACTCAGGACTTCTGTGGAAGCTCCGTTTCCAGCACTTTCCTGGTGTGCATCCAATTGCCCCCTCCGCTCCCACTCCACTCTCACCTCTTTTGGCT
Source organism: Talpa europaea (assembly GCF_964194135.1). NCBI lineage: Eukaryota > Metazoa > Chordata > Mammalia > Eulipotyphla > Talpidae > Talpa > Talpa europaea. The sequence goes on from NC_140077.1 coordinate 17,227,616, forward strand.
TAGACAGATCATCAATCTACACTGCTACACATCTCTGTTGCTCTTTTGAATAGATGAAAAGATATTGGATAGAGTTTCTCTCCACCTACTACTTCCTCCCTTGATTAAAAAAAAGAAAATTAAAAAAGAAAGTACCAAAAGAAAAATCCCCAGCTGTTATTGTCTCCTTCCATTTCACACCTAGTCCTCAGCCCTTTCCTTTCACTCCCAGCCATGAATCAGGCTGTTCTCAAGTCTCCAAGTCCAGACACACCAGGACAATGCACATGGAGGTACTTTTAAGTAAGAAGTCAATGTTCTATAATTTAATTTTCTCCTCTCACATTAAACCTGCCATTCTCCACATAATCAGAGTGATAAATGCAGAGTCAGACGCCGTCTTCCTGACATTAATACCCATCAGTACTTCAAATGCAAACAATTGTGACATTCGACTTTATAAAAATTACCAAGTGCACCAACTCCGCTTAATTAAACCATTTAAAAGTTGCTTTTGTTACATTTAATGAATGATATATTATACTGCAATGAAACATGCAGCAATACAAATACTTCACAATGCTTCCAATTAAGACTCACTTCACTTATGCCAATTGACAACACAAGTGTTCCACACTTCATTCAGTTTGTGCATTTTAAATGAACGGGTTAGTGAGAAGGGTGCTTCTTTGCTAATGAGTTTTGTAATCAAGGCATCTATTTTAATTTCAAATTGGCTAGATTGGGGGAAATTGCTAGACTAAATGACTGGTACTAATTAGAATTATAAAAATATTCATCATGCCATGGAATTAACATGGGGGTCTGATTTTCCTACATTTGCATATTGCTTGAGTTTTGGGGGAAAAATCTTGACAAATTGTCTTCTCTTTAGCAAATTGAACAAACACTATATCTGTTTTAGCCCTTCTTTTCATTTAAAGCATAATACATATTCATGATTTGTAAATGAAGTTAAATGATTTCAACTTCTATCTTCATTACCATATTAAAGATGTTGTCTCCATAAGCTTCCTCAAAAAACTTCTGATCATAGTATTACCTATTTAAATGGGAAATACTTTGGATTAAGCTATGTATTAACCCAGATTTGGGGGTAAATGAATGGTAATGGTGAGTAAAGCAGGGCAAAACCTGAAAAAGAAAGACCACTGCCTTGTTTATTTTCTGCTTGTGGCCAAATTAATTAGTCCCCTGCCCTACCCCCAAAGTGCCATTATGGGAAGGATGGGCCAGAAAAACCATTGGATTCACTTCAATGTCAGGTCGCCCATGGCTGGTTTCTTTGTCTCACTAGAATGGCGTTCTCTGGGCTGGGGCCCAGCACCAGGTGGCACCCATGGAACGCTCTCTAAGTTGTGGAAAGTCTGTCCATCTATGAGGGAGAGTGAGGTATGGTGGTTAGCATGGGAATCCCCAGCCAGACCTAGAAAACCACAGGTCAGTCCCCTCACCTGCTGTGTGACCTTGAGCAAGTTAATATCACCTTCATGAGTTAATATCACCTTCATGAGTCCTATGCTTACCTGCAACTGGGAAGTAATATCCACCTTGCAGGCACCTATGGGAATTCAATGTAATGATGTGCGTATAAAAGCACCTGTCACTGCCTATACACAGGAGATGCTGGAGGACATAGATCTCCATTTCCAAGAGGCACCAATACTGACTAAAAGAACGCAGGGAGCGTAAGAGTTACTGGGCGCCAACCTCAATTCTCTGCATGTCTCCATCCCGTGGCTCCAGAGTATTTTGTTTCCATTACAGCTGTCAAATCAAATAACCAAATACTAATTCAATTTTGGGATATAGCCACAAAATTCATCTGAAAAACTACCAAAATAAATCACTTCCGTAACATCTATCTACAGTGGGTGCTTCTAAATAATAAAACCTGTATCAATCGCTGAGTTGTAAATAATATAGATTGAGGTTATATCCAACAAGAGTACACTTTTTGTGAGGAGGAGGAAAATAATTCTGAGAATTTCACAATTCAAAAGCCACCACAGTGGACAGCAAAGCTGGGGAAAGGACAAATCTTAGGTGTGTTGTATTCCCCAGTGCAGGAAACTTCTCTCTATCCTTCCCCTTGAAAAGAGGTTTAAATAATGATTTCAAATAATTTTTACCTAAATGGACCCTATTCACACTCAGGTGAAGCCTTTTTGAAATCATCACCGTATAATTCAGAATAAACAGAAGTGATTCACAGTAGAGTACTTTTTAGAATTTAAAAATTCTAAATCTACTGAAATAAAATTACAGAAAACAAATTGTATGAAAAAGAGTCACAAGCAAATTCTGTCATCTTAAAAATATATATAAATTTGGGGGGGAATATTTCTTTCCATTCTTTCTAAAACTTTTCCTCCTTCCTTCCCTTTTTACTTCTTTCCTTCCAGCCTTTATCTTATTTCCTATTTTTTGCATACCTGTATTCAAAGAATATTGATTTAATTTAAATGATTTTGCATAGTCCATGTTGTAATATAAAATATTAGCATGTAATATCAAATAGTATGTAACCATGTTGCTATAGGATCCTGTGGGGGCCATTTTAATGGCTGCAAAACATTTTGGCAAATGCATGTAACATGTTTTAAAGTCCCTTAAGGTCAGACATTCAGTAATTTTCCCATTATAAATGACTTGTGTAAACATCACTATGCCTAGAGCTTTGTGCTTATCCCAGTGATGTAGTCTCAGAAGAGGAGTAACTGAATCACTGGACCAATGTTATGATTAGAGCTATGTCTTCTGCTCACATTTCCAAGGTGTTTTCCAGTAACAAAAATTCATCTGCATCAATATTACTTCAGATTATAAGTTTCACCACCACATTATCAACACTGGGTATTATCTTAGTGGCATTAAAGAATAACATTTTATAAATGAAACCTCCTACATCAATTTTAAATGAGCATTTTTTGAAAAATTTCCATATATATTTTCTGAATTAGCTGGGCTTACTCAACATCATTGAATTCTTGCTTTTGATTATGTCTATCTATAGTGTTAATATATATATTTTAATCCTCCTCAGTTATTTATTTCACTTGCTATGTTCCAAACTTTTGAGGAATTCATCTTGTGTCTATTTCTCCAGCAGCTTAGCCAGTCATAAATCATAAATCCTCTGCATTAAATAAAAAGTGAACCTGACAGAACGCTGCCCTGCTGGTGGGGAAGGTAATACCTGGAACACACAGAGGAGCATCCTGGGATGCCAGTCATGGTGTGCTCCTCCTCGGGGTCCTGGCTTCGCAGTGTGTTCAGTTCATCATATACTCACTTTTCTCCCTCTCTCTCTATGTGTGTGTGTGTGTGTGTGTGTGTCTGTGTGTATATATATATATCAGACTTCATTTAAAAGGTTTAAAGACTGACCCTAACTTTAAAAGACCAGGTGCTGTGACACCAGAGTGAGTAGCCATGACAGAGGCAGAGAATGGAGAGAAGGTAAAGGTATGGGGCACGAGCTCAGGCAGACAAGAGGCCAAAAACTTGCAAGTAGGGGCAAGCAGATGCCTCAGTCCAGCTGTAGAACTGGAAGCCTAGGGTCAAGGTTTAGGCACAGGGGTCAGTGGGGGACACAGCATCAGTGTGAGCATCATGGAGCAAGCAAATCCTCGCCAAAATCCTGCCCTGCTGCGTTTCTACTATGAGAGCATAACTGCTTTGAGAAAGATGCTGAGAAAGGTGCCTGAGCACCCTTCTTAGGACATCTATCCTATCTGCCTATTTAGTTTAGCACATAGAACTGTGTCAGGTAGCCAAAAAGGAAACCTAGAAGGTATGGGAGGAAACAGAAAGTCTGAGCATGATATAGAAAAAGCAGGTTTGGGATGTAAAGGCCACCAAATCCACATGTTGCTAATGGTTGTTCCTTTGAGCTAATGTTCTCTTGAACAATGTTGCCATGAATGGGGATCCTCACTGCACCACCCTCATTGAGTGCAAGGTAACATTGTGCACTCAACCTATTTTGTCATTCAGAACTAAATTCAAATAGATTAATGCTAGCATTTTTATAACACAGAGGTTGCTCCACCTCCTTAATTAATAAATAGGGCCATTCTTGGTCTGCTGTCCTTAATTTCACCTTCAGGAAACAGCCTCATGGCAACTGGTGTTTCTATGGTGATGGAGTTCATACATGCCCACTGTACCAGTAAGACATCTAGAGGAGTGGTATCAGCATGTCACAGATGAGTGGGGCGATAGGTTTTTCTCCTCTTGAATGATATAAAAAAGGTCTTATAGGCATGGAGGAGGACCTACTGAAAATGCAATGTTTTTCTTTAAATAAAAGGTGCCCTTCACTCCTACTTCAGTCCATGGGGGATAAGCTTCAAAACCTTGATCATCCCTAGTTAATCCCCAAACAGCTTTATCCCCACCAGGTGGGGAGACATGAATCCTGTTTCTGCCAATAGCTGTTGAGGAAAGTTATCAGTACCTGCTAATCCTGGAGGCTCTGAATACAATTATATATCTAATCTGTGGGTTTATATGAGAATATAAATGAAAGGAACAGCTTTATTTGTATCCAAGATTCCAGAAGTACAGATTTAAACTTCCTTCTGCAGAACCTCCACACGCCAGCAACACTTTAGTTCACCAGGACCCCGCAGGTGCATGATGCAGAAACCAGGGGGGTAACCATCACTACCTCCTCCTGCACAGCCCCAGCATTGCCAGGGACCGTGCCTCAAATGACATCAGCTTCTTAACCAACATGTCTGTCAGTCAGATAATATTGAACTTTGCTAGTAGAAGATGATTAAAAAAAAAAAAGGAAAGAAAGAAACCCACAGCTGCACACCCACCCCCAATGACGATACCAGCAGCCCTTCCTGATGTGTACTAATGTTTAAGAAACTGGCTTTCACATTGAAATTATGGACAATTCTAGTCCAGTCTAGCAAAAAAGTGTCTGAAAAACAACAGTCTAAAATCTCACTGAATTGCTCATCTCTGATTTCCAAAGCCTGCTGTATTTGTTAAAGTTTCATTTTGCCAAGAAGATAAATGATAATCGAGAGCTTTGCAATCCCACCTTTCATGCAGAAAAATAGATATATTCAACTCTCTATCTCCTCTGCAAGGCCCCCGTGCCAGGATGTATGTATCTGTGAGTACCACCAAGAATGTGCCCATTTTTTAAAAAACAACACTAAGTCTCTTGTCAAAATGAAGGATGGTGAAACATCCAGCTTTCTACAGCAATGAGAACAGCGCCTATCTATTTAGAGGATTGCAATGTCTTCAAAACCCATCTCAAAATCTTTCAAAAATTTTCGGTTATAAGACCACTGAGCCCTTCAGCTAATCCAAAACATTACAACAAAAGCTGTTTCAGTCATCATGCAGGAAGTAACCTGATAGAAACAAAAGAGAATCTTGCCTCTTAAACAACTGGTAAACACACAGCCCTTAGAAGATGTTCTAGAGTTTTGTTTCTGAGAAAAGAGAAGTGTCCTTTCTTATTTCCAATTTCGTCACCCATATCATATCAGGGCCACTGACTTTTTAATCTCAAATATTCATATGAAACACTCTTAAGATTCTGATACCCAAGATAAAATCTATTGTATATACTTGGCACTGAGTCCTTTAGTATTAAAATACAAGATGGCGGGAGAACCTGTAGGGTAGAGCCCTACAGGAGTGAGGAGGAATTGGTAAGTTCAAGGGATAGACAAAGTGGAAGGACTTAGTCAAAAGTCGAAGTCAAGCTTTGCAGGAAACAGAGAGGGCTTTGGTAGTCTGGGATGCATCAGAATTGCAGTGGCTTGGTACTCCAGTGGGGTCAAGAGCAAGGTACATTTGCCCCTTTACTCCCAATCCTTCACAGGTTTGGAAATTAGAAGGCTGGCAAGATCTTCACCCACAACCTGACTTGGACCAGTCAAAGGTAGCCACATTTCCCTGTAAATCCACAAACTGCCATGAAGTGCCTCAACACAATATGCAGCTCTTAATTTCTGGATACAGTGTTCTATCCAGAAGGCAGTTCCTTAATTCCCCCCCCCCAATACCTTTTACTCAGTGAGATCTCCTGGCAAGTACCCTGCAGCACTGAGTTAGCAATTGGATATTGTCCTTTTAAAATATCATTCAATTAGGTCTTTTGTAATACCACAACCTAATGAGATAGTCTTACCGATTCTAAAGAAATTGCTAGTGCATTTCATCAAAGGCACAATAATGGAAACATCGATTCACTCCTCACCACAACATCTCCCTTTGATGCTGCAGTCACCTAACTACCACACTTTTCATTTTGTCTAGAAGCAGCCAGCCGCCTCAATGCATGCCCATCAGACAAGGATCCAGTCTGAAATAAGACATGTGAATATCAATCTCAACTACACTTGTGTCTTCATTTGCTGCTGCGCAGGATCATTCTTTGACTCTGAACCAATAAATTGTCCCCCAATAAAGAAAAATTCTACTGAAGATAGGATAACTGGAGCCTGGTGTTTTAGGCCAACTCTACAAATGTTGCCAAAGGCATCATCTAGCTCCTCAAACCATTTATTCAAAAGAATGGCAGGGCATCCATCAGAGACTTAGTGGGCCTGAAGAAAGTCCGGCCACATCATGTAAAAGATGTCAACAGGAAAGAATACCTTCTCAAAAATGCATCCGCAAATGTGTAATGTGATTAGGTAAATCCACAACACCCACTGTCATGTTTCCGAAAAAAAGCAGCCACCCAGTCTGAAAGTATTTTGAATGCACTATATCCACAAGGGTAGCTCATTAGCCATGCCCCAGATGTTCTTAGCACTGTGGACATGGAGGAGAACATACGCCTTCCAGATACACACAGGACACACTGCATTTGCTTTATCAACCCCCTGCCATGAGATGTCTGTTGCTTCTAACCCAGCTTGTCTCTGAATAAATAAAAACATGGTCAGGGGCCTGGGCTTCATCTAAATAAGTTAGCATCCAGTCATTTAGCAATATCCAAATATATATTATTTTTTTTCAATAAAGCTTCAAATTTTCTGGCTATTCTAAGCATCTAAACTCACAGACTATCTGACATTTGGCTAAGTCTTTCACACAATATCCATTTGATACCATGAAAGAAATGTATTTGCAATGGCTTTTGCTCTGCAAATGTCATCTGGGTGTCCTTAGGGGATTGCATTAAGCACCTGGCGCCCACCATGAGGCTCCTTAATGAGAGATATAAAGGTTATGTTGAAATTATTGTTTAAAGGTGCTGACATCTCACACACATGCACACATACACACACACATATTATAAATCAAATATTCAAATGTATACTGAAGAGCAACTGTTTCAGGATTTTGAAAAAAGGACAGAGGAGGAGCTCTCCAACCAAGGTTATTTTCTACATATCTCTATGCAAGACAGTGTTTGTAATTATCTTTTTCCTTCCACTGATTGATTCTACCATATTACATAATAATTTGGCATCAAAATAGTACTAAGGTTCTGAGATGACAGGAAATACAGAGAAGAAAATCTAAGATCCCTTGTGTTAAGTATAAGTTGATGGACTCTAGAAGGTTCATTACCATATTTTACACATTCATCAACTAACTTGTTTATGTAACCAATATTTAATGAGCATTATTAAGTAACTCATACTCAGTTATACCAGAGTGCTGTACAACAGTCCTGTCTTCCTGGAGCTTGATGCAAATGATCCAAAACTCACATCAATCAATGTAAAATCTTAACGATGATGGGTACTTTGATGGAGTGAAAGAATACCTAAGGGGATTTAACTGTTAGGGAGTTTAGGGAAGACATTCTGAGGGAGTAATTCTGGGTGTGAGATGAGACAGTGATGAAGTTTACTTTGGGAAGAAGATTCTAGATCTAGGAAAGGGAGCACAGTGGACAACTGGGGTGAAGGAATGAAAGACAATCATTCAAATGGAAGGGATAACAGTGAATCATAAGAAAGGAGAGACCAGCACAGGCACTGAAAGATCTATGGAGAACTTAGCCTTATTTATGGGGCAATGAGAAAAATGCTGAAGGAGTTTAAGCAAAGGCATGAAATCACAAGATCTATATTTGAAGAATATAATGTTTAGGCTATTGTGTGAATACACTGGGAGAGATTCTAGCAAAAGTTCCAATAGCAAACGTAACCTATGTCTGAATGGTGGTGGTAATAGAAAGAAATGGATGGAAACAAGAGATATTTATAGAAAAGACTATGATGGGTAGAAATGGTTAAGAAACAGGAATTACTAGGATATCTCCTAGGTTTCTGACTTTTGCAACTAAATGTACATAATTAGTTGCAGTTCTGGAATTGCAGCTGAAATACTAAGAGAGCAAATTATGTTGGGGGTAGGGGTGGAACAGTGGGTTATTTTTGGAATATACTCAATCTGGAGGCATCTGAGACACACAAGAGACAAGGTCAAGTGCGGAGCCTGATACATTGATTAGGAGCTTAAGGAGGTCACTATAGGTCACTTATAGGTCACTATATCTTGACTGTACCTTTGGCAAATAACAGCATAGACATATGTGAAGTTTCCCTTCCTCAGCTAAACTGAGAATAATGCTATATCAATTTTTTTCAAATCAAGGCATCAAGGTGTCATGGGATATAGTCTAGTCTTGAAATCTAACAACATGCATTCAAGACCTGGATCCACTACTAGCTGGGCGGGCTTGAACATGCACCTTAGCTTTTCTGTACCTTTGTTTCCTACACTCCTTAAAATTATTATGAACACATAGTCCCTAGTTTCTTCACAGGGTTGTTTTAAAGGTCAAATGAGTAAAATTCTGGAGAAAACTATTTTAAACCTATGAAATGATAAATAGCATTGCCAATAAATGAAATATAACTGTCTGCATATTTTGATACTAAAGAAAAGAAAGGAAGACTAGTTGCTGCAGATAAAATCAACTTGGTTAGAATGATGAAATGCCATTGAATCCCCTCCAAAATCTGGATTGCATCAACAAGGGTTTTTCACTGGGTAGGACCAGGCTGACAAGATATGAATGAAAATAGAACTGGTTCACCTTTTGATCGAGACTGTAGGCCAGTACCCAGTCCTCTTGCTTGGGATGGAAGAGCAGGCTCTGGATAAAGAAGGTAAGCCGGTATTTCTGGTAGGTCGCCCCTTCGTCCGAGCTGATCAATATGCTGCTCTCCATTTCAGGATCACTAAGAAGCATGATCTAAAGAAAGGAGGAGGGATATAGATTCAGTGAGTAGGAGAAATAAATGCAATAAATTAAAGCCTAACTATAAAGTCACCTGTATCTGTATTTCACAGCATACAAAGAGGTATCAGGCCCTCCTTATGAAATATTGGTTTGTGTCTCTTTTTCCTGATTTAATCCTTCATTGCTGAAATACTGTACAAGGCTAGGTCTGCATACATATAAGATTCCAGTTTTCGATTTTTACTTCCACTTGCCATGACCGTCTTTTGCACATTGGGAGTATGTTCTAAGGGATACTGTGCCCTGACCTTAGACCAGCACACATCTCTCTCCCTTTCTCCCTCCACCTACTGTTCTCCATCACATTGTTTCTCTCACTGCTCTTTACTCATGGAAAGGACGCTCCTAAGATCCCACTGTTTGTTCTGTTCTTTCTGAATAACTTCAGTGATTTAATTGATATAAGTGGTTTTATGATCCTTTCCTTCTGGATATTTTCCAAAGCACATAACCCAAAAGACTTTTGAGCCAACTACTGCTGCCCAAGAAAGTCTCTCATCTTCAAGTCAAATGGATTGAACGGTCCAGTGACAAAATCCTGGCATCAGCGAGAACGGGTTCAAATCTCAACACGCCTCTGTCCATATAGGGTCACCTTGGAAAGTTACTTTGTATTTAGAGCCTTCAGGCCACAATAGCAAGTTTGAGGATGTCCACACTGCCTTTGTTCACTGGGCATATGAATGTTCTTGGCAAGGTTCTAAGTAGTTTTACAGTAAGTTCTTTGCAGCAGCATTTTTTAACCACATAACTAATTGGCCATAAAGCAATTTTGCCATAAAAGAAAAAGTTTGATTTGATAGTTTCATTTGACAGTTTGGTTTCAGATTTCCCATTTTTATATAGTATAAACCTTACCCTTCATAATGGTCTCCACAGTGATGAGTAGGCAGGGTGGCCTTAAAAGAGTGTTTAACAACTATGTATATTGACTCTATGGAAAACATGATGATGAAACTTCCCAGAAGTGTGAATTAAGAGTGTAAATCCAGGCTGCATGCTGCATCAGAAAATAACATACCAGTTATCAAACCATTCAGTGAACATGGTCATCCCTCCCACCATCAAAACCGAAAGTTTACCAAGCACAACAGTCTCTGAGAGCATCAACTATGGATTCTTTAGCTAATTTAGACACAAAAATTACTTTTCATGATTTTATCTTTCTTTTTTTTTTTTTCGTGTTTACACACAAATTATCTTTTATCAAATGATGTCAATAAAACTATCATATTTTAGAGACTTGATTACAGATTGTTTTTGTTGAGGAGCAATTTTCTCATCTTTCTAGAATCCAGTCTATTTTTCATATTCTTGTCACTACATCTAAGTATGTTACCAGTCTGAAATGACAGCTAACAATCTACTTTTTCCTTGTTATATCCCGAGCAGTAACATTTGGCAAATGGATTATAATACCACATAAAATACTAAGAGAAAATGTGGCTATATCCACACAATGGGATATTATTCAGCCATAAGGAAATAAGAAATGCTGCCATTTACAGCAAGACAGAATGACAAACATAAATACTGGGCATTTACATAGTATTTTTTTTTTCATTCTTTTTCCTTTTTTTTTTTTAATAAATTTTATTGTTATATTCCCCATACAATTGCAGCCCCCCCCATTCTGACCCCAATCCCTCCCCTCCCGCCCCCGCCCCCCTAAAAGTGTCTCTGGTTCATAGTTTTTTGTTGATTTTGATTTTCACTTTCTTATAGTTATTCATTTTCCTGGTCCCTTATTTAAGTTTTCTAGATTCCTGCTATGAGTGAGACCATCCGGTATTTTTCTTTTTCTTTTTGGCTTATTTCGCTGAGCATGATCCCTTCCAGCGCCATCCATGTTGCTGCAAATTGCATGTGTTTATCTTTTTTGAATGCTGAGTAATATTCCATGGTAAATATGTACCACATCTTCTTGATCCAGTCATCTATTTTTGGGCATTTGGGTTGTTTCCAAAGCTTAGCTATTGTAAATAGTGCTGCTATAAACATAGGGGTGCAGGTGTTCTTTGGAATTGATGTTTCTGTGTCCTTTGGGTAAATACCTAGGAGTGGAATTGCTGGATCATATGGAAGCTCTATGTTTAGTAGGTCCAGAAATCTCCACACAGCTTTCCACAGTGGTTGGACCAGTTTGCACTCCCACCAACAGTGCAGAAGAGTTCCTTTTTCTCCACACCCTCGCCAACATTTGTTGTTGCTAGTTTTTTTAATATGTGCCATTCTCACTGGTGTAAGATGGTATCTCATGGTAGTTTTGATTTGCATTTCCCTGATGACAAGTGATATTGAACATTTTTTCATATGCCTGTTGGCCATTTGCATTTCCTCTTCAGAGAAGTTTCTTTTAAGCTCTTCTGCCCATTTTTTGACTGGATTATTTTCTTTGTTGTTGTTGAGTCTCATCAGCTCTTTGCAGATTTTTGTGATCAGTCCTTTATCATTAGTGTTGGGTGCAAAAATGTTCTCCCAGTTGGTGGGGTTTCTCTTTGTTTTTGTTATTGTCTCTTTTGCTGTGCAAAAGCTCTTTAATTTGATGTAGTCCCAGCTGTTTATCTTTGCCTTCACTATCACTGCTTTGGGTGATGTGTCTGTAAAGATGTCTTTGATGTGCAAATCACGTAGTGTTTCGCCTATATTTCCTTCTATATATTTTATGGTTTCAGGTCTTATGTCTAGTTCTTTAATCCATTTTGAGTTGATTTTTGTGTATGGTGTGAGGTAGTGGTCAAGCTTCATTCTTTTGCATGTAGCGACCCAGTTTTCCCAGCACCATTTATTGAACAAACTTTCTTTGCTCCAATGCATATTCTTTGCTCCTTTGTCAAAGATTAGTTGACCATAAATCTGTGGGTTTATTTCTGGATTTTCTATTTGATTCCATTGGTCTGTATGTCTGTTCTTGTTCCAATACCATGCAGTTTTGATGATTATGGCTTTGTAGTATAGTTTGAAGTCTGGGAGTCTGATGCCTCCATTCCCTTCTTTTTTTTTCAGGAGAGCTTTGGCTATTCGGGGTTTTTGGTGATTCCATATGAATTTCATCAATAATTGTTCTATTTCTTTGAAGAATGACATTGAAATTTTGATTGGAATAGCATTGAATCTGTATATTGCTTTTGGTAGGATGGCCATTTTAATAATGTTTATTCTTCCAATCCATGAGCAGGGGATGTCTCTCCATTTCTTTGTGTCTTCTTCTATTTCTTTTAACAGTGTTTTATAGTTTTCTTTGTATAGGTCCTTTACCTCTTTTGTTAGATTTATTCCCAAATATTTGATTTTTTTTGTTTCAATAACAAAAGGGATGGTCTTTTTGATTTCTTCTTCTTCAGATTTATTGTTTGTGTATAGGAAGGCTACTGACTTTTGCGTGTTGATTTTGTATCCTGCCACTTTACTGAACTGATTGATGAGTTGAATTAGCTTTTCTGTGGAGTTTTTGGGGTTCTCTATGTATAATATCATATCGTCTGCAAATAGTGATAGTTTGACTTCTTCTTTTCCTATTTGGATTCCTTGGATGTCTTTCTCTTGTCTTATTGCCCTAGCTAGGACTTCCAGTATTATATTGAAAAGCAATGGTGAGAGTGGACATCCTTGTCTTGTTCCAGATCTTAATGGAATTGCTTTCAGCTTTTCACCATTGAGAATGATACTGGCTGTTGGCTTGTCATAGATGGCCTTTATGATGTTGAGGTATGTTCCTTGTATCTCCAGAATTTCAAGGGCTTTTATCATGAATGGGTGTTGCACTTTGTCGAAAGCTTTCTCAGCATCTATTGATATTATCATATGGTTTTTATATTTCTTTTTGTTGATGTGTTGGATAACGTTGATTGATTTTCGGATGTTAAACCATCCTAGTGCCCCTGGAATGAATCCAACTTGGTCGTGGTGAATTATCTTATGGATACATTGTTGGATTCTGATAGCTAAAATTTTATTGAGGATTTTTGCATCAGTGTTCATTAGGGAGATTGGCCTGTAGTTTTCCTTTTTTGTGTTGTCCTTGTTCGGTTTTGGTATTAGTGTAATGTTGGCTTCATAGAACGTGTTTGGTATTGTCCCTTCCTTCTCAATTTTTTGGAAGAGTTTGTGAAGGATAGGCACTAATTCGTCTCTGAATGTTTGGTAGAATTCATTTGTAAATCCATCAGGTCCTGGGCTTTTGTTTTTGGGGAGGTTTTTTATTACCATTTCAATTTCGCTAATTGTAATTGGTCTGTTTAGGTGTTCTATTTCTTCTTTATCTAGCTTTGGCTGATTGTAGAGTTGTAGGAATTTGTCCATCTCCTCTAGATTGTTAAACTTGTTTCCATATAACTGTTCATAGTAGTTACTGATTATTCTTTTGATTTCTGCTGTGTCCGTTGTGATTTCTCCTCTTTCATTGATGATCCTGTTTATTTGTGCTTTCTCCCTTTTTTCCTTTGTGAGCCTGGCTAGGGGTTTGTCTATTTTATTGATTTTTTCAAAAAACCAGCTCTTGGTTTCATTGATCTTTTGGATTGTTTTTTTAGTTTCAATTTCATTTATTTCTGCTTTGGTTTTTATTATTTCTTTTCTTCTACTGGTTTTGGGGTTTTTTTGTTGTTCTTTTTCTAGATCTTTGAGCTTCGAGATGAGGTTGTTTCTTTGCGTTCTTTCTTGTTTCTTGATGTGAGCTTCTATTGCTATATATTTTCCTCTTATTACTGCTTTTGCTGCATCCCATACATTTAGGATATTGGTGTACTCCTTGTCATTCAATTCAAAAAATTTTTTAATTTCTTCTTTGATCTCCTCATTAGTCCAATGGTCTTCCAGTAGTGTGGTTTTTAATCTCCATGAGGTAGGAAAGTTCCTTGCCTTCTTTTTATGGTTTATTTCTAGTTTGATGCCTTCATGGTCAGAAAAGATGGTTGATATGATTTCAATCTTGGTGTATCTGTTGATGTTTGTCTTGTGCCCCAGTATGTGATCGATCCTGGAGAATGATCCGTGTGCGCTTGAGAAAAATGTGTACTCCGTTTTTTTGGGGTTTAGTGTTCTATAGATGTCTGTTAAGCCCAATTGCTCTAGGTCCTTATTTAGAGCTTTGGTTTCTTTACTTATTTTTTGTCTTGTTGATCTATCCATTGTTGATAGTGGTGTGTTGAAGTCTCCCACTACGTATGTGTTTTCTCTGATGTCTGTTTTCAGAGAGGACAACAGTTGTCTGATATATTTTGGTGCTCCTTCGTTTGGTGAGTATATGTTAATGAGTGTTATTTCTTCTTGAAGTATTGTCCCCTTGATCATAATGTAGTGACCATTGTGGTCTCTTTTTATCTTTTTGAGTTTGAAATCTGTTTTATCTGATATAAGTATAGCTGTTCCTGCTTTCTTTTTTGGTCCATTTGCTTGTAGGATTGTTTTCCATCCTTTAACTTTGAGCCTATTTTTATCTTTTGTAGCTAAATGTGTTTCCTGGAGACAGCAAAAGGTTGGGTTTTGTTTCTTAATCCAGGCTGCAACTCTGTGTCTTTTTATTGAAGAGTTTAGTCCATTTACATTTAGAGTTAATATTGATATGTTAACATCTGTATTTGCCATTGTGTTTGTCTTTCCTTTGATGTTATTTATTTATTCTTTTAATAACTTTTTTTTTTTTTGGCCTTCTTTCATTGTTATTCGTCCCTCTGAGGTTCTGGCTTTAGGACTCCTTGTAGTATTTTTTGGAGTGGGGGTTTAGTTGCAATGAAATTCCGGAGTTTCTGTTTGTCTGGGAAGGTCCTTATTCTTTCTTCAAAGAGGAAGGAGAGCTTTGCGGGATAGAGTATTCTTGGTTGGCATCTGTTTTCTTGGAGTCTGTTGACTATGTCCCTCCACTCTCTCCTTGCCCGTAGTGTTTCTTCGGAGAAGTCTGATGTCAGCCTGATTGGTTTTCCTTTGAATGTTATCTGTTTCTTCCTTCTTGCCAGCTTCATTATTTTTTCCTTGTCCTGGATTCTTGGGAGCTTTACTATTATGAGTCTTGCTGTATTTTTCCTTTCGTCGTGGAAGTTTGGTGTTCTTCTTGCTTCTTGTATATCAATTTTCAGCTCCTTCTTCACATTTGGGAAGTTCTCTTCAATTATCTCTTTGAATATTTTCTCTGTTCCTACATCTCTCTCCTCTCCTTCTGGTATTCCTATAACTCTTATATTTCCTTTCCTCATGGAGTCAGATAGTTCCCGAAGTCTTTCTTCGTTCTTTTTCCTTCGTACTTCTCTTTCCTTTTCTGTTTTGGTTCTTTTTATTTCTGTGTCTTCAAGATTACTTATTCGTTCTTCCATTTCATCTATTCTGCTTTCATTGCTTTTCCCAGAATTCTTTAGTTCTTCCATTAATTCTTTGATCTCCTGCATTTCTTTTACTTCCCTCTTTAGGGACTCAATTTCTTTCTTCTGACCATTGTTTTCCCTCTCTAGGGACTCAATTGCATTCTTCTGATCGTTGATTATTTTTCCCTTATCATTGTTTTCCTTTATGACTTCTGTCAGTTTTTTAATCACGGCAATTTTAAATTCTCTTTCTGGAAGGTTCAGAAATTCTTCCAAGTTATTGTCTTTGCAATCTGGGGGCTGGCTTTCTTTTTGTGGTGTGCTTTTTCTCTGGAGAGTTGCTAGGTTGCGTGTGGTTCTTCTCCTCCCTACTGTCTGTTTTCTAATTTGCCGTATGCGTTGGGACACTGTGTTGTTGGGACTGGCCGGCATCTTGGGTGGGCTTCTCTGTTCCCCTCTGGTTCTTCCAGGAGTCATCTGTCAGTTTCAAGCAGCCTTTACTGGAGAAAGGTCCCTGTTCTAAAATGCCGATGTGGGGACACACTCCCCTGTGCGCCTGGTCTGCCCCGGCGGTGGGTTCCTGCTCCCCTCTGGGCTTGGACTGCAGGCCAGAGGGGGTCTGGCGTGGGCGAACTTCCCCAGCTCACCTCTGGCTCCTGAGGAAGCCTTCTGCAGGTAGTCTTTACTGAAGAAATGTCCCTGTTCTAAAATGGTGATGTGGGACACACTCCCTGCGCGTCTGGTCTCAGGCACACTCTTCTGCGCGCCTGGTCTGCCCCGGCTGTGGGTGCTCACTCTCCCTGTGGGCTCAGACTACTTGTTCGGAAGGAGCCCGGTGTGGGCTAACTCCCCAGCTGGCCACTAGCTCCTTCAGTAGCCTGTGCTGGGGTCAAGTCGCTAGGTGGCGCCAGAGATCTCTCCTAGAGCCCTTGGGGAGCTGATTTTCCACTCCGTGGGACAGGGAGCAGAGCGGGGATGGTAGGGTACACCTCAACGGCTTTGGGGTGCTGTGTCTGCCTTGTGCCCCACCGTCGTGGGGAACCCACGCCCCTAATTTCGTGCCCCGGGTCTCAGTTCCAAAGCCCTCAGTTCCAGGACGCGGGCTGTAGCCCAGATCAGTGGCGCGGGAATGGCGCCTTTTGAATCCCGCTCCCCTGCCTGGGCGCCTTGTTCCTGCTCACTCAGGGAGGGCCTCCGCCGTCTCCCCGCAAGCCTAGGTCGCAGGCACAGGGACCTGGGCAGCTGCGATCCGGTCCGGATCCGCGCCACTTTCCGCGCAAGCTTACCGGGCGTTCGGGGCTGTGTGCTGGTGCTGGTCTCCTCCTGGGGGGCGGGGCTCTCTTTAATGGCGCCTGGAGCTCACCTCCGCGGCGGATCCTGCAGGGTTCGCCTCAGCTCCCGTTCACGGGGTGTGGTGGCTGAAATAGTTCCTTTCCACTCACAGTCCCGCTTGCTGCGTCCGTTTTTCTTGTTGGCCGTTTTGGTTTGTTGTTTCCCTCCTCTCTGCCGGTCGGAGAGTGCCGACTTTGTGGGCGGGGGAGGGGAGCAGGGTTCTGTGCTTCCCTCCCTTCTCGTCCTCTTTTATGGCAACTTTCTTCTTCGGGCAGTTTGCTGGAGTCGTCCGTTTATCTTCCGTGTCCCAGTTCTCACTGGGACCTGCCGCTTTTCCTCCCTATTAACTTTTTTTAATGGGAGATCTTACTCGCAGCGTCTCCTCGCCGCCATGTTGCTCCGCCCACCCGATTTTATCTTTCTTACTGAAACAATTGCCTTCTGACCAGTTAAGTGGCAAAAATGTTTGCACTGAAAATGCTTGTGTCAAAGAATCTTCAGCGACTCTACTAGACACACCTTGACAAGGGGTTTCTCTTTACATTTCAGGACTTGAAAACACCCTTCATTCGGTGCAATGTGGTTTATGCTTACAACACCTCAGTGACTCTGGTTTCACTCAGAAGCATGATTGACTTTCTGGGATTAAATCTAATAGATGAAGGTGCTCAGACCTTTCCCTTCGGGAAGCTGGGAATGGTCTTTCACACCACTGACACCTGCGTCCTTCTTAAAGTTCTCCCTTCCAGGGAACACCACAGGCATCCGGCTTCCCTCTACACCGATCCTGAATACTTTACCTTCTCCTATTGGCCCTTAAATATGATGTTTCTGCACCCATGTTTTGACTTCCTTCTCTTCTCACTCAACATATTGTCACACTGCTTCTAGTGACCTCTTCCACTCTTGTTTGGGTTTGGTTTTTTTTCAACTACTACTATTTTGAAACTAAGTCATAAATTAAATTTTAACATGAGTTCTCCCCCTCTCAGTTTAAGATTTGAAAATTCAGCTTCCCAGTAGTTGCCTCTATTAGGATGTCCCGCCAACACCACAGACACAAGAAGCCCCTAAAGCACCTCCTCCAGGCCCTCTTCATCCCCAAGTGCTTCCTGCCTGAGTGTGTGTTTCCACAACCATTTTTATGAGGTCAAAGCCTCAGATTCACCCTTGCCTCTACTGTTTTGCTCATCTCCTAATGTTAGTCTCTGAGTTCTGTGCATTTTACCTACCAGCTCCAAAATCAGGTCAATTTACTCCCTGTATCCTTTGATTGCCTTAGTCCAAATGTGATCAGCTCAGCCCAGGATTACTGGAAGATACCCCTAGCCATTCTCACAGCTTTAGCTGTGTTCCCTCCAAACCATTTTGTGCACCGTGTTCAGAACAGTCATCCTATAATATAAATTATCAAGTATATGTTTGATTTAGACATCTCCTACTTAAAACAATTCAATGGTTCATCTTGATATGCCTATATTTGAATTCCTTAAAACAGCCTGGCAAAACTCACCCCCACTTATGTCTCTGGTTTCAGAAGTAGCATAATTCTTTTGACCTTTATTATCTAGCTCTACTGAAATTCTTTGAGTTCTTATTGTTTGCTGAGCGATTAAATGAGCAAATGTGTTTATTTCCTCTTACAGTTCTTCCTGTCTTTAGCTACATGGCCGCCAGTTGTCAGGGCTATTTCTGAACATGGTGTGAGCCTTGGGCCCAAAGGACAAAATTAAGCACAAGCCTATCTCCCTATCCTATAAAAAGAAACTATTAATAGCAGGACATTTAAAATGTTAGCCATAGCAGATATTAGTATTATAAAGTAAGCTTTAAAGCAAATTCAATCCCTTTAACTGCTAAGATTCATAGTGCTTTTTCCCTATTATTTCTTTCAGCTTCCAAGACAAACTTACTTTCTTTTTCTCAAATATTTGCTTTTGCTTCATTGGAATAAGTTATTGCTAGTTATCAGCAAATGTTTAAGAAATGGATGCAGTACAATATATTTTTTCGTTCATGTGTGAATAATCTAGGGGGGAAGTCTTAGATGGGTTTTTCATAGACAGAATAATTTTCTCCTCCTTTGGAACGGTGAAGGGGTAGGAGTAACTGGTAAATGCACCCCCACTGCCCTTGAAAAAAATCTCAGAGGAAGCATCGATGCTCTTTGTAGAGTTTAAGAGGACAGATATACTATGTAAGAATGAGGCTTTCATATCTGCCCTCACAGGCTTTACACTGTGTACCGATGGGCTACATAACAGGCAATGAAATCATTTTTCCCCTGGTGCAGAGAAATTAAACTGCTTATTTTATGCAGGTATAAAGAAGCTTCATGCCTATGATTTTAATTAGAAGATAAGACCAACATCATAAACGGATGTTATTTTATGTACTATAAGTTACCATACATAAATAAGGGTAACCATCAACTATTTTGTGCAATGTATTCTCTTCCTTGAGTCCTGTATCTTTCTGTACATACACATTTACGCTTACAAATGCAAGATTATCACTCCATACACCACTGTCCCCTGCATGTGTGCACACACATGCTTATACACTCACTGATGTTGCGTGCACATATCCAGAAATGAATTCAAATAAGGTATATTGACATGATGTGGTGATTTTAAGGAGCTTTTGTTGGCCAGAGTACATTTTTATTGCAACCTTTCTCTGACATTCTCATCAGAAATCCTTTTATATACTTTGATATCACTGCTGTATCTGTATTCAATCCAAGTTTCTGAGATGAATGAAGAAAGGGAAATAGAAACCTACATGTTTTGGATTTCTAATCTGTGCTAGGCACTTTGTTGGATATTTTATTGAAACCTCATATAAATTATGTGAAGTAAGTATCATTACCTGCATTTTATAGATAAGGAAACAGGTTCAGAGGAAAGCAACTTGCCTATTACCTCCTCTGATGAACTCAAACACCCCCACCTATATGCTAACATTTGATTGGACCTTGAACTTGAACACAATGTCATCTTTATAAAGGGAGAAGTAAAAGTCAGAAAAGCAAGTCTTTACCCTTCTTTTAAACATCTTTAAGAAATCCACCCAAAAGTCATCTTCAAGAAGGCCCTTTTCCTCCTCTGAACTTATATCTACTTTACCCAATGGATACAAAGAATTAAATGAATTAGAATCCAAAGAGTAAATATAATGTTAGTACTTTTAAAAATGGAGGGGAACATAATAAGCATGATAATAAAGTAAATGCCTCATCAGATGCTGTCTTGAGGTGAATTTTGTGTTTGTATATTAATATACCACATATACAAAGAAAATCATCCCACATCCACCCAAGTTTGTACTGTTAAGCAGAGATTTCAAACTCAAATGCCTACAAGGGCAAAGCAGGTAGTGAGGGAAGCAGATAATGCAAGACAAGGAGTGGCAGCATGTTCCAAGTAGGAAGTGCATGTCTATTCTTCAACTATTTAAAACTGAACTTTTTAAGAATAGGTATCTAAATTAAACCTGCTGTGGATTGACATTTTGAGCCAGGTACATGATTCTTGGTTAAGTTGGGATAAAAAAGTTTATAAGCCTTGATTTGTAATTTTTAATCACAGGTATATAGGTATAGAACTTATGCAGATGGCTCTTTTAGATACCCCTTGGCTTTATGTTTGACAATCTGAACAGAAAAGTCTACCTATTGGAGAGTTTTGTTTTGCCTTATTGTGCTTTGCTCTCATTCAGTTTTGATTCTTTATCCAGCTTGTCTCATTAGATCTGCTCAGGAAGGGGAAAAACATTTTTAAATATGATTTAGCGGGGTTATTTATGGTAGAGGCTCTAGGGGCAGGTGACTTGTATTCAAGTCCTCAGTCAGCTACTCTAAGTGAAAATGTAATGATGTTACCCAACTTTTCCAGGTTTGTCATCTCATCTATTAAAAAAAAAAAAAGAGGAGATAATCATTGTATCTAAGTTGCACTGCTATTGGGAGGATTAAATGAGATAATGATTAAAAGAGCTTAGCACAGGAACATAATTGTTAAACAAACATTAACCTTTGTCTTGAAATCACCCCAGAAAGGAGTAAAGCTAAAGTCAGAGGGACACCAAGCAGATTGGAGACAAACAGAAGTGATTTAGGGATTATTTGTCTCCCTCTCTCCAACTCCCCTTATTTCTGAGCTTTGGGATAAAAACAAAAGGCTCAGGCAGTGGGAAAAGCAGAGCTGTTGTTCGCATGTGATAGTATCTCATTCCTGTAGAGGAGAAAGTTCTAGAAATCAGTACAACCTTGTGTTTATAGTTAACACTGCTCTATGATACAATTGGAAGCTTGTTAAGAGTGTTGATCTTATTTATTTTTATTTTACCACAATGTAAAATAAACATGAAAGAGTGGGGAAAATAAAAACTACATTTTGTATTTATTTTATTTCCCTGATAATAATTTAAGAAAAGCATACTCTGTTAGCAAATATCACCACTGATGAAATGAACACCAGTCAGTAAGGCACTGTTGTAAAAGACAATAGCTGCCTTGAGTGCCCACCCTCATCTCTTCCGAGGGAGGTGCCAACGTGAAGGAAGCTAACATGCCACTGCCCACGCACAGGGTGTGAGCCTCCTACCAATCGCTACAGAGGTACATGAAGAGTAGATGAATGTGCGTGAATGCACTGCACATGATTGTCTGCAACTCAGACTAGAGATGGATAAGCCTTAAGAAATTTCCAGAATATGGATGGTGCAATGTCTTTGTTGTTCTTTTCACCTATAATGGCTTTTGCAGGAAAGTCTTGAGAAGGGTGAATAGTAGCCCACATTTTAACACTGAGTTGCAATTGCAAAGGACACATGGAGGTCAGGAAGCAGACAGGGGCTCTGCTTAGCCAAAGATGCTTTCAGAAGCCTGTAAGCTTCTCTGTGTCTAAACTCGTCAAAATTGGTCTTGGTTATAGCAAAATCTCCCCAGAAATCTTTCCAGAATGCACCCTATCCTGCAGCTAGGTGAGTCTCACAATGTCACTGATAAATATGTCATCTTATTCCATTACCCCCATTCTCTATGTTTCTCCCGAGTGCAATCTATGAAATGGGGGAGCGAGTGGGGATAGCTAAAGGTATCTACCTCTCATTCAGCCAGACACACCAGAAAAGCAAAGGAAACAAATTCCAGTTCAATGCTTTGAATGCAGTCTCAGAACAGGAGTAAGCAGACTGCCTCTGAATAGTAAGGGAGAAATGCTATAATTTACTGTATAATTGAGTCCTAATGGGAGACCCTTAGCACAGTTGGTGCTCAATAAGAAATAACAATAATATCAATACAAGTTCACAAAAAATATAGAGGGAAAGTCTTTGGGCTAACCCCACAACCTATTGGCATAATTGATACGTTGTTGGATATTGACTTACACACAAATAGAGCCTGTTACAGATAAGGCTTTTAGTTGCAATGTAACAATACACCACCATTCACTTTGATTTTTCATCCTCATTCTCTCTTACACACTCTCTCTCATCCATCCATCCATCTACCCATCCATCCACCACCTATCAATCCATCTGCCCATCTAACATCTTTTACAGCAGTGGTCCTCTCCTGAAGAAGGAGCTCCCAGCAAGACGCTTATAGGCACAGCTGGTATTTTGATCTATTCACTGTGGTTGCCACTCTGCTTGAACAGAGCGTTGTGGGAGGTGGGGAACAGCAGAAAAAGAATCAGCAAATCACTTCAGCGAGAGGACAGTATAATGATCCAGATGGGAGGGCTGGGGCCTGAGTTACACAGCAGCTTGGAGGGACTAATATGCAGAACTTCTGGATGTAGAAGGAAAAGTCAAAGGGGTCTTGTAGATATGATGTGGGGTATAAGAGAAAATGACAAGATGCATTAAAAGGTTTTAGACCCATATGTTCATCTCAGTGTTGCTTATCATAATTAAGTATTAGAACTAACTCAAATTGCCTAATAAGTTTTTGGCCTGAACAACCAGAAAAACAGAATTAGCATTGATGACACAGGAAAGTCTGTGGGACAAGAAGTTGGGGGCTTTGGAAATAAGGACTTCAGTCCTGAAGAAGCCTGTCTTAAGATGCTTAACAGGCATCGAAAAGGGGATGTCAAGTAAAAAACAACCCCTGATAACACAGGGGTTAAGTGTCAATGCTATTATTGCTGTGACCTGAGTTTGATCCCCAGGAAGGAAGGTTTCCCACATGGTATAGCAGACCTCATCTGCCTCGCCCCCTGCACCCCTCAGCAGTGCAGTTCAGTAGATCCACCTGTTCTGCTCCCCTCTCTGTTTCTGGTGAATCCTCTCACCCCCTGTACCTCTGGCCTACACCCCCATTCTTCTATGCATGCATGCATGAATTAATGAATATTTTTTTAAGTAGACAACAGATGTTGAAGGAGTATTTTCAGGAAAGTGGGCTGGTCTGCAGATAAGAACTTAGGAGTCACTGTGTGTGGACAGCATTTGAAGATGTGGATCTGGGGGTCACTAAGGTGGCAAATAGAGATGGAATAGAGTTCAGAGAGCTGAGCTCATGAGCAGTGCTTAAGGGTCAAAAAGATAAGGAAGGATGAGAAAAGGATCTGGAGAGGGAGAAGGGAAATTCAGAGAGTCTTCAAAACCTTGAATCCAAGGAAAGAAAGTATATTGGGGAAAAGAGAGTTCAACTGTCAGAGGCAGCTGATGGTTAAGTAAGATGAGTTCCAGGAACTGACCAGCTTAGCAATGTGGAGGTGACCATGGCAAAGGCAAGGGAGTAGGCAGAAAACGTTGCTGAAGGTAAATATTGGCATGGCCGTTCTGTAAAGCTATGTGGTGAGATAGAATAGGATTCTTATGAATATTCATAACTTCTGCTTTGTAATTTCCCTTCTAGGAATCTGTCCAAGGAAACCATCAGGGACCTAATAAAAGGTTTATGCCCCTGTATGTTCATCTCAGTGTTATTTATAATAATAAAAAGTTGGAAACCACCCAAATATCTAATAGAATGATTAAATAAAGTAGGCTAAGTCCACTCAAAGGAATATTATGCAGCCATTAAGTATGAATTCAAATAGTTTTGACATGAGAAAAATAATTGTATGTTTAAGCAGTGCATTAAAAGCAGAACACATGAAGGATAATCTCAGCGTTGTTAAAAATTGTTCAGAGGGCATGCTTATTTATGCACAGATAAACAAATTGAAAGGAAAATTTACTACATGTTAACAATAGCTATTATTGTGTGGCAAGATCGTGAGTAATTTTCATTCTGTTTTCTTTATACTTTTCTATTTTTCCCAAATATTCTGCAACAAACAGATACTACCTTTATAATAATGAAGTGCTTTCTGTCTTCCTCTCTCTAGACATGCACACACACACACACACACACACACATATTCCCACCATTAGCCCTTTCAAAAATCTTAAAATTATGCTACCACTGCCTATCACTGGAAAAACTGAGAAACCGCACATATTATCTATTCCATTGTCAGCACTGATCTGAGCACAGAGAGGTATGGGGTGAAAGTCAGATAGCAGGCGGACCTCAGGGTAGACAGTGTAGATATATCACTGCCCTCTCCTTTGAGTAGGGGAGGAATCTCTAGCACTGGTCCCCCCACTATACTCAAACTATTCTCCTCACTGCACACTGAATACCCCCAACCCAGCTTGGATTATGGCATCCCCCCAAAAAAAAACCACTCCTGTACCCTCCACAAGTCATGAAAACCAAGCTGGGAACCCAGACACTTCCCAATAGGGTTCTCAGGCTTGACCTCCACAACACAAGTATGTGCTCTCCCAAGCAGTCCCTCAAAGCTCTGTCAAGTCACTGTTTCTGCTACTGTGTGTGTCTGACCACACGACTGCCCTACTAGAAAGACCAGCATCTTCTCTGCCCGTGCCTTCCTTCAAGGCCCATCTTCATCCCCTCCCTCTCTTGAAGCCTCGCAAAACCATAGCAGAATCATCTTTGCTTCCAAGAACTCCATCAACAAATTCATCACACTGAACTAAGGTTTTAAGTTTAAAATAATGGAAATAAGCAAAGGTGTTTATAAAATAATATAAAAAGTTACATTTCAGTTGAATTCATATCAGTTGCCACACAGGTGGTAAGCTCCTTTCAGCAGAGCTGCCGGTCTTCCCTGCTGGGCTCAACATAGTATGTGCTCAATAAAATCTGGCAAGTGGCTGAAGGAGGGTCACTCAGGTTTCCAAGGTTTGCTTGCCCAGACATTCATTGTATTATACATGTGACTCATCAGTGCCCTGGCAAGGGAAGCCAACTCTATCTCACTAGCAGCAGTCAGCACAACCTTCACTTGAAGTCTGCCCAGAGATGGCACAGGCATGACCAGCCCATATGAAATAATCCTCACTCAGAAGACTAGCCCCTTGCCACTTCTAGTTCCTCTTTTGGTAAAGACTAACACGGACAAATTTAACAAATTGGTGACCATATTATTTTTCAACAAGGTGTTATTTCCAATACTTAAAAAAAAAAAAAGCATGTCTAACCCTAGGTGAGAGAAGTTTTATTTAAACATATGCATGTGGGTGTGTGTGTGTATATATATATATATAATTGGATTAGATAAGTATATACCAAATATGCATAGAAGATTAGATTGGAAATTATTTTCATTACTTTTTGTCAAATCATTTTCACTGTTTTGTTGTGGTTTGATTTGGGAGTTTTGATTTTTTTGGTCTTTCTCCACTTTAGTCACAGGTTAAATGGCTGAAGGTATGGGGAAGTCACCAGTGGAATGGGAAAGGCTTTGAGAAATAGCAAATCCAAGGAATTGAGATCACCCAAGTCACATGTGCTTCAAGGCTCCAAGTTGCTACTGTGCATGTCTGGGACACACGGGAATGACAGCGTTAAACCTCCATCCTGAAATCAGAAAGGTGATGACGATGTGAAGAGATAAAGAAAAAAAATGCATGCTCGCCGGCATGCATATTGTCTACTACAAAAGAAACCTAATTTGTAAGCATCTTGTTGAAACTGTGTGGGAGGAAAATCCTGAAAAGATTCTAGTGCACAAGGGATAGTAAACGGAAATTAATTGCACAGTACCCATTATGACTAATTTAAGAATTGCCAATTGTCACTGATACAGTATTTATTTAGTGTGCTATCTTCAGTATTTAATTTAGTGAGCAGAAGAAAAAAGAATGGAGCTTTTATAAGTTCACTTGCTAATCCTATTTTTCCCATTGGGTGTTCAATTCTTTATATGAGAAGTTCTCAACCGAGGCAATTGTCAGGGACCTAACCCTAGATGCTGGGGGAGGATTATTTTAGTTAGGAGAGGCAAGACCAGCTTTCAGTTTTCATGAGAAACCATTGGGAATACACTTAGAACTATCCTGTTTCTGGTCTAGTTGGAAAGGATAAGGCAGCCTAGAGTGTCATTCAAGGTGGTGACAAAGTCGCTATATTCTGGGGCACCGCCACACCCAGGATGAGCAAAGACCAAGTGCTGGACAGCTCGGCTCTCAGTCCAAGTTGCTGCCCACCCTCTGAAGGGCCAGGATGGACTTGCCCACAGCTGACCCTAGATGTCATCAACACAGAGCATGGCAACTTGTTGAGCAACAACCCTTTGGCCAAAGGGCTTAAAGGGTCAAAGAGCCAGGTTTCAAAACTGACATGAAGGTCTTACCCCATGAAAGTTGCAAAACCGACATGAAGGTACCATGAAGATCTTACCCCATGCTGAGGCAAAGAGAAGGGGAAGCAGATCCATTGTCCCAGGGAGTTGCATCAGGCAACACCACACTGTCAAGGAAACGGGAATCGTGGAGCATGCTGTTAGGGCAGGATGCTGCCGAGAAGGCAAAAGCTGGTCTTTTTATTGATTGAATGATTTACAGAGTCAATTACTCAGGGCAGGAGAACAATGAGAAAAAAGTTAGAAGGAAATGAATGTAGTCTTAAGGTACCTGGGCTTTTTGTGGAGATGAGTCTGCGGATCCAGATTAGTTTTATGGCTCACGTTTGAATCCCAGCCCCCACTCGGGATTCCAATCTTATTAACAAGGCATTCTGCTCATCATTCTCTGGGACACGGTTACATACATATCAGCGCACAGCTCCCTGGGCATTGCTGGTCATGCCCTGTGACGTACACTCATTGTTCCAGGGATAAAGCATCCTGCTCTTGTTTAACTTGAGAGGAACTTTTGCAGGGTCGGTGGTTTGCATTCTTTAAGTTTAGGTAATTGATTAGCTGGGCCAAATGGACTTTGCACTGGAAAAGCCAGACTGCACATCCAGACTGGCAGCATGAGCAGCCGTTTAAGCCTAGCAACGTGGAATGTGGCTCCCGGCATGGAAATACCAAGGTGCTGAAGCTTGTAGGGAGGTGGGCAGAAAATGGAAGCACTGAATTCTGTGCTTTCACCTCAGCTCCAGACCCCTGCTCTGCACACAGCCCCCCTCAGGTGGAGTCACCACCAAAGCCTGGGTTGCAGGTATTTGATAGTTTCCCAAGTCTTTCTGCAGCTGTTCTCTCTAATCCTTACTCTCTCCCTGAGGGAGGCTGTGCAGACAAGACGATCACCGCATTCATTTTCTGTAGCTAGAAAACAAATAACCACACACAGCAGCTTACAATAATATAATTGTATTGTTTTACAGTTTGCCCAAAATGGGTCTCACTGGGCTAAACCCAGGTGTCTGCAGTGGGGCATGCCTTTCTGAAGGCTCCAGGGGAGGCTCTGTTTGCTAGCCTCCAGAAGCTGCCTCCACACCCAGGCCATGCTCCAGCACACCTCTGAGAGCAAGGGCAGCAATGACCCGCCCAGTCTGTCTCATTTGGCATCTCTTTGACTCTACTTCTCCCCCCTTCTCCAGTTTCCAGCACCCCTGGGATTTATAATGGCTCAGGGGAGAATCCACTGCCCTCTGTTTATCTTAACATCAGCTGATTAAGAACCTTAATTCCCTTTAGTACTTCAATCCCCCCTGTGAAAGGACCAATCTCAGATTCCAGGGATTAGGGAACCCCTGGGAGAGCTTTCTGTATCACACCCCATTTTACAGGCAGGAATGCCAGTCCCAGGACTGAGGACTTGCTAGATGCCACAGCTGGTTACCAAGTGTTCAGACTGAGGCCCAAACTCAGAACTTTCTATCACAAGTGGAGTGCATTATCCTCCTGTGGAGCGCTATGTTGGGGACACAGTGAAGGAGAGAGAGGACACAGCAAGGGGATGACAGAGCGGCGTGTAAACAAGAGCAGGAGGGAACCGGAGACGGGGAGAGACTGGCAAGGCATTTACCCCACAGGTGTTCTCTGTCCTGTCTCACCCTCCTCTTCTGCTTCTACGCCTTCAGCTGCAGATCTGACCCCATTATCCCCAAACAAAAGCACTGGAGACAGCATGAGCTTGTATTTTTTTCCCTGTTGTGTCTTAGGGTGTTTGTTTTGCTTCCTCTCTTTCCCAACGTGAAGTAGAGAGGGAGGGGACCAAAAGGTAGCAATTTTGCCAGGCAGGTACTCTCCGTAATGATCCATCATCCCATGCCAGGTGGTCCCCAGACAAGCAGGGAAGAGAAAGCCACGATAACAGTAATAACTGGAGAAGAGGGTCTGGCAGGTAACAACATAATGAGGAGCCCCAGCCACCCTGGCCAGGGAGGGGGGTAGGAGAAGAATGAAGGAAGAGGTAAGAAAAGGAGTGGCCCAAAAGGCTGCAGCTTCACATTGTGCCCCAGGGTGTGTGTGTGTGTGTGTGTGTGTGAGAGAGAGAGAGAGAGAGAGAGTATGTGTGTGCACGCGCGCTCTCCTCATTGTTCAAAGGAAGAAAAGAGCACCTACAAACTTTTCATTGTTGTTAAGGACAGAGCAGCACATTTGTCTAAAGGTCCAACTGCCACTTCTGATTCCAAAGCTGGGCAAAGGATCCACCCCTATGGTGATTTAGATTAATCGCTTCTCATTAAGAGCCAATAAACAGACTGCATTCCGAGAGCTCCTCTCAACCCTGCCACAGTCGCTGTGTATAATTGCTGGGAGGGAAAGCCGAGGCGCACCAGAGTTGTCAAATGTAATTTATAGGTTTTTAAGATCTAATCATTTTCTATAATATGAGATTAAATGACAGTCTATATTAAAGAGGAAATTACATTTCACCTTGCTTTCTTCACTCTGCTCCCCTTTTCCAGCTAGGGTTTTTCAGAAAGCTCGAATCCCATGAAAAGGGCCAGCAAATGTCCTTGACAATGTACTTGAGAAGAATCCCCCTACCGTGGACTCGCCTGCACCCAGAAGTCTGTCGAGAGAAGCAGGATGAGAAAGTCTCTTGGCTGAGCTAGGTCCACCCAGGGGTCCCCCGGGGTTCCCATCCCCCTGTTTTACCCAGAGTCTGCCAGCCTAGCCCCTGACCACATGCCCCACAGCTCCAGGGAGCCAAGGGTAGAGATAGCCTGGAACAAACCACACTCCCACTTTGTATTTGGAATCCAACAGCTCTTGCTATTTCATTCGGGACTCGGGAGGTGCTCATCTGCCCACATCCGCTCCCTGCGGCGCTACCTCTGTGTCAGGTACTGGGATGGACACAGGAGCCAGAAGGAGGAGGCATTCAAATCCCATCTCTGTTTATTAGCTCCTTGGCTTCGAAGCTTCAGTTTCTCTCAACCAGAAAATCTAAAGAGGAACAGCCATGCCTCCCCGCCCCCCACCATAAATGGGTTTCAGGGGGAAGAGCATGAGAAGTAGTGTTTGGAAACCTCCTGACACATTGGTATCAGCCAGTGCCGAGGCCTGTCTTCCCATCTGCTCCCTAAGGTGTTAGAGAGCAGTCACTCTCCATCAAGTTGGGGGAGAGGGAGAGTAGAGAATCAGGCTGTGGGAGGAGAGGGGCCCCTCGGGTTGAACAGCTGGGATGCAGGTGATGAAGATGGACAGCTGGGTAGCGCTGTTGTAGAAGGGTGTGTCTGCTCCCAAAGCACAAAAAAGTAACAGTGGACAGCGGCTTGGCGCCATCCACGCGGGGTGTGCACAGTGTCAGCGAATAACAAACCAGCTCTTTAGGCTGACGTCCAGGTCCTTCTCTCACTGGTCCCAATGAAAGTTTCAAGCCCATGATGCCAGAATGTTTACTCTCCTGAAAAGCAGTGCCCCAAATTCCCTATTCCCCAAACCCACACTTCATCTTGAAGCCACAGCTGAGGCCACACTCTCCCTGGAATGTTCTGTACCTTCCACACCGGGGAAGGTCTAAGCGCCATCTGTCCTTTGAGGACACACCCAAAGTCCTCCAAGAAAGCTCCAAGGACCCCTCTCCACTCAGCAGTGCCTTGCAGAGCTTACAAATACCTGCTTAAATTACAGTAAAACTGTAAATGCCTTTGTGGCAGGTGGACTTTACCCCTCTTTATCTTCCACAGTGTCCAATTTAATGTTTCTCAGAGGAAGCTCAAGAATCCTGAAGCTCTGCTTCAAGATGCCTCCGTCCAGGAACCCAGGCTGAAGCGCAGCCCTGGCAGCGCGACCAGGCTCCTGGGTGAAGGGAAGGACTCAGGGCACAGCCTCCAGATGGTATGTAGGGATTCCACCCACAGGGGCGCTGCTCACTCCCACTCTTACTACACTCAGAGGTCAAAGCCACCCACACTCCCCTTGAGCTGAGGTGCATCATCTCCCCGTCCAGCAACCCCAGTGGCAGGGTGGCAGCAAGGAATATTTTGTATAAATAACAGACCAGAATCCCACTCCAAGGTATATACCCTAACAAATAAAAAACAGGTAAGTAACTGTGTGTACACACATGTTCAGAGCAGACTATCCACAAAACACGGCCAAATAGGTAAAAACAACCTAAACATTTACCAACAGGTGAGGGATAGACAAATCTGAGTACCTCGGACATGACTCAGTCACAAAACGAAAGGAAGTGCAGGTAGGTACCATATGGATAAACTTCGAAAACATGCTAAATGAAAGAAGTCAGTCACAGAGGGTCGCATGTTTCATTTATATGAAATATCCAGAAAAAGTAAGCCATGGAGACAGAATGCAAATTGTGGTTGCCAGAGCTGGGGGTAATGGGGAATGAGAAGTGATTGCTTAATGGATACCAGTTTTCCTTCTGGAGTGATAGAAATGTTCTGGAACGAGACAGAGATGGCGCTTGCAGAACATCGTGAATATATTAAGTGCCACTAAAATGTTCACATGGAAATGGTACGTGAATTACACCCTAATAAATAAAATAAAATAAAACAAAACAAAACAGAGTTGGGGCCTGCACTGGTTGGTTCCAGTCTCTCTCACGCTTACCAAGAAAGATTGGGTTGACAATGTTAAGTTAAAGATACTAGTAGGCACAAAACTAACTCCCATCTAGCTTATAAAGTGACTAGTCTCCCAATAAGCATCTCTGTTTAATGGAAAATAATAATCCAGTTGGCCTCCATGGGAAACACAGGCCACCATTATCAAGAGTCTGAACAGTTTTGTTAACTTCAGTACCAACTACTGGCCCCGGGAGCTTGGCACAGATCTGCCCTCTTATGGAGATGCCCAATTCAGCTCAGTCTGCAGGGCATAAAGAATCTGCATGTCCTGTTGAAGCAGGGGGTGATTCCAAGAGGGCTGCCCTTCCCGGGAACAAGCCCTATTCAAATTGCCTCAAAAATTGCACTATTTCTTAAAAATTATCATTACCAACAGGTTTTAGTTAGCGAGCAGGGGCCTGTCCATGCCTAGAAGTCAGGTGTGAAGGCTCTCCTTTTAAAGGCTGGTACACAGGTGGTCGCTTTATACAGCTTTATGAAGCATGTGTTATAAAAGTACCTCTTATAAAAGTACCTCACCCATACGGCTTTTTAATACCATGGCAGTCCGTTCAATTCAGTCCCATAAAATCCCAGAGATATTTAAGTGTTAAAGGTGACTTTCACTATGATATTTATTATTGGATAATGAAAAATGGGACAGGTAGCCTTCCAAACTCCAGGCAATGGAGTAACTGCCTCTCTTCTAAGCTTTTAATAACAGGACCACCATATTTTCTGGAAATGACACAAATTCCCATAGTCCCATTTGAGATTCCCTCTTGGCAATGTGAGTTTCCTAGCAGGTTTTGTTTTTCCTGTGTGGGGCCAGGGGTGCGGGGGTGGTTCTTAGTGACCATTAAAATATTTGATTTTGCCTTCTCCATTAGACTTGACTTTCTTTTTTATAATCCTGACTCCCATATGACCAAGAGTTCCCCAAGATTCTCATTCTAGCTGCGCATCCTCTATAGAACCCTATAGGAGAGGTATTAGAAGGCTGTCCCCACCCTGCATCTCCTCTGTGTCCCCTGCCCCATTGTTCTTATCCTTGCTTGTGTGCTCAGAGCCATTAATTGCTCTGTGTTTGCGTCCTCAGCAGAATGTGGCATCTCTGAGAACAGTGACTGTGTCTGATCTCTCTTTCTTATTCCCAGCATCCAGCACAACATCTGGCACACTGCAGATGCTAATAGATATGTCTGAGTGCTAATAATAGCTAACAACTCTGAGAAAAATATTACAGAGCAAGACCACCCATTCCAACTATCTGAATACACAGTGGAGGGCACACAAGAGAGTTTTTCATCTTCAGAAAATCCCACAGTTATCAATGGGAACCAAAATATAACCATCATAGCCATAACACAATTATTAGCCAACAGCAGAACCTTGGAGAACATCATCTGAATCATCTGAAGTGCCTGCAAACATTGCATTTCCCTGGGTCCTATCTCTGACATCCTGAATGAGAATTCCTGACCTGGGAGCAGAGACCTGAATTTGACTTTTCACAAATGCTGAGATTATTCCAATGCACACGCAAGTGTAAGCACTGCCCCTTTAGTGTGTTTGCAGCAGGAAACAACAAGAACATTATCCTCCAGGTCCTTACAGAACTAGAGGAAACTTTGAGTGACAGTCCTCTCCCTGACCCCCAATACACACACACACACAATCAGGGGTGTGGCCACAGAGAGTCAGGAGGACTCCTACTAAGAAAAGGGTCTGTGCAAGCCAGTGCAGCCTGCATCACGGTGGCCAGCTTCCTTGATTCCATGGAAGTCAAGGACTGCAGGAGAGAATGATGTAGCACCAGAGACAGCACGGATCACTACATGGGAATCAGGACACCATTTGTTAGCTCGCCTTCCCTGAATAACCTTTGATTCCTTCTGCTCTGTCAGAAGTGGCTCCCCCAACTATCCCTTTGGTAACTTTGCTAACTACACACTAAGCCCCTAGGAGGTGTGCCTTTCCCTACATTTTCGGGTTTCTCCACACCACCTATTTACTCATGACATGATTGGAAAGTAATTAGCATCAACTATGGGGCAATGAACAGCTTCTCTCAGAGTTTACATTTAGTTTTAGAATAGAAATGAGCAGGAATTAGCCATTCCCTTTGCTCATTAATAGGCAAGAGTTGCCATCCTGCTAGTTTGCAACATGTTAACACAACTCTAACAGCTTCCTCACTGTTGTGACTAGAAGGCCCTGATATCAAAGGGAAAGGAAAGTGTTTGGTGTCTGTGTGTCTCAGTGTAGGAAAGAGAAACAACCATATGAGGAAGGAAAATCCAAACTAAACAGAAAAGAGTAAGCACAGCTCTCAACTTAGCCCCAAGGTGGAAAATGGAGGGAGCTGCAGCAACTATTCCTGCACCATGGGTGAATGGACTCCCAAAGTTCCTGGACATCTAGAATAAGAAGGGTCAGTTTAGAACTAAGGAAGAAAAGGTACAGTTTAGAGCAGTGCCTGTCAAAGTTGAACATGCTCAACCATTAGCAAAGATCTTACGAAAACAGATTTTTGTTCAATAGGCGTGGAGAGAGCCAAGAGGCCCTGTGTTTCTAACAAGTTCCTAAATTAAGCCAATGATTCTGGTCTGC
This sequence comes from Talpa europaea, assembly GCF_964194135.1. NCBI lineage: Eukaryota > Metazoa > Chordata > Mammalia > Eulipotyphla > Talpidae > Talpa > Talpa europaea. The sequence continues at coordinate 17,261,394 of NC_140077.1, forward strand.
GGACCACACTTTGAGTAGCAAAGACTTAGATCAGATAAGCATCATTAGCAAGAGTTGGTGTGATATGGCAATTCTCAAACTTGAGCATGCATCAGAGTCTCCAGGAGAGCTTGCTGAGTCACAGCTTGCTGGACTCTAGCCCCAGCGCCTGAGTCTGGAATTCTGGGCTGGTTCTGAGAATGTGCATTTCTACCAAGTTTCTCAAGTGATGCTAATGTTGCAGTTCAGAAACCACATTTGAGAACTGCTGGCATTGAGCAGGCACTGGTCGAATCATGCAGAACTGGATTCAAGTCTCACTCTGGGGCTTACTCCACTCTCAGACCTAGTATAGATGGGGACAGTAACGCCTCCGGCTGGCTTGCTGTTTTTGGGTGAAAGCTAAATGAGAACATTTACATAAAGTAATTTAGTTAGGTTGTTAAAAATGGACAATTTTGAGTTTCCTTTCTATTATCAAGATTAGCCAGAATGAAGAGTAGCTGAATTATAAGACTGTTGGGATGTGACTTACTATATAAAGCTTCACATGAAAAGCCAGCTTTGTCCCGGATTCAAAATAACCATGAATTTGTATATTGTGTCTGCTTTGATTTGCCTATCTCTGACCTCCCTCCTTTGAGATGCAGATTGTCCAGTAACCTTACTGATCAGAATTTATTTAATTGAATCTTACACCACACAAGGTAGTGTGGATGGTGCAACTGAGACTGGGAATTGAGCAGCATGGTCTCTGCTTCAAGAAATTTACAATTTATAGGGAAGGGGATATTCAGACCCAAGTAGAGTTGTTATATGCTAGATACTGCATCAGGAACATGTGGAAACCAATATAATAAGGTAGCACTAGTGAAGACAAAGAAGGAAATTATCTGTAAAGATAACTGGAAAATGTAAATATATTGCCAGTGCCCACTATAGATATCTAAAAGATTGTCTATAGGAATAATTATTCTCTGTAGAGAGGGAGGTCAAAAAAGCAGGATTTCTTCCAGAAATCATCCAACTTATAATGTTCCTGCTTATAACATCCTTTTTTTTAATTCTTTTTTTTAATTAATAAATTTTATTTTTATATTCCCCATACAATTGCAATCCCCCCATTCTGACCCCAATCCCTCCCCTCCCGCCCCCCATCCCCCAAAAAGTGTCTCTGGTTCATAGTTTTTGTTGATTTTGATTTTCACTTGCTTATAGTTATTCATTTTCCTGGTCCCTTATTTAAGTTTTCTAGATTCCTGCTATGAGTGAGACCATCCGGTATTTTTCTTTTTCTTTTTGGCTTATTTCACTGAGCATGATCCCTTCCAGCGCCATCCATGTTGCTGCAAATTGCATGTGTTTATCTTTTTTGAATGCTGAGTAATATTCCATGGTATATATGTACCACATCTTCTTGATCCAGTCATCTATATTTGGGCATTTGGGCTGTTTCCAAAGCTTAGCTATTGTAAATAGTGCTGCTATTTATAACATCCTTTTAATGAAATCATTTATATTTAGGGTCCAGTCTTTTAGTTATGAGACGACTTAGAGAAGAGCACTGACTATAAGTTTGTGGGTTTCACATTTAGTGTGCATAAGAATCACCCAGAAAACTGATAGAATGTTAAAAATCCATGCTCTGAAGATGCTGATTCTGGAGTTCTAAAGTCAAAACATAAAACCCCCACTTTTTTCTGAGACAGCATTTCCCCAGTCTGAGCCAGAGGAAAACACTGCTTGTCCCCAAGGCATTTGGACTAGCCCTTCGAAGCAAATGGAAATTTCCAGCAAGATTTTTCCTAAACCAATTTATAAAACATTTTTGTAACTAAACCAGGTCTATAAAAATAGCCTTAAAGCCATAATCACAATCATAATGGCTAATATTCCTTGCTCTTGCTAAGTGCCAAGCTATATGCTAAGATTTCTTTTTTTACATGCACTGCTTCACTTAACCCTCTCAAGGACCTTAGGAGTTAGGATACTTGATTGACCACCATATTCAAAGAAAGGTCCAGTGAGGCAAAGAAACCCCAAATCTGGTAGGTAATGCTACATGAACTGAAATATATATTTAACCCCAAACTATCTATTACTCTATACTGCCCTACAATTAGCCAATTTTTTTTCATAAAAAAAAAAAATAGGCAGTAATTCACTGGCTATGGGTAGTGATTCAGAATGTGACATTCTGAAAAGGACCTGGAATGGGGTAGAAAGTTAATAGTAAATAAAACAAAAAAGGGAACAGATGTATAAAGATGGGGAAGTACAGGGGAGTCCTTTCTCTGCTCTTCTGCTGTAGTTTACTCTTGCTCAACCTTCATTTTATTTCTTACTATCACGGCTTCTACCTTTGCATCTTAGATTGATGCTGCCTGGGATTCACCCGGCACCTGTACAGGTGGGTTTGTGCAACTTAAACAAAAACTGCACACAAATTGAACTTGCATAAATTGAATTTTATTCCTTGGCTGACTCATTACCATTTCACTTCAAATTGATATTCAATGTGCAATTTAAAGTTTCTCTCCACTCAGTTCTCCGCCAAGTAGCTAATGATCTACAAATGAACAATGAAATACACTAAGGAACTGACCAATAAATTCACTGTTTTCTCCACCCCTCCCATCTCCACACACACAGAAATGCAAAACCTACATATTTTACATCTCAAAAGGTTTATATTGTAGGTTTTCTTAAAAGAAGCAGGCATGCACTTGGTTCTACTCCAGAAGCTATGTTGCGTAAAGATCTAAACCTAGACCAAACCAGATTGCTGTTCTCAGATTTTCTTTATTATATATCTAGGTGTAAGGAAAATAGAATATATTTATAAACTGCTGCAAGGGGTTCCAAGAGACAGCACTGAATTTCCTAAGAAGTAGAAGATGGAAGTCATATTTAACTTCATTTCTTAATACTACATACATTGAACCCCTAAGAGAATGCCTCCTCTGTTAGAGTTTCACTCACTTCATGGAAAAATAATTCAGTTCATCTATCATTCTCCTGAACTGCCAATTCAAACTAAAAGTCTGGCTTCCCAGGTTTGAGCTGTTTTCAAAAGTATTTCTCTTTCCCTATGGCACATAAGCAAAGCTCCTTCCACCAGCATGTCTTCCCACTGATGTCTAAACACAAACATATTATCTGTGGAAAACAGCCATTTAAAGACAAAGCAAACATAGCAATTTTAAATAAGTCCACTCTCAATTTTCTGCCTCTGGAGAGGGGTGGGGATCATGTGTGCTGAAGGGGCCTACTGATTTTTTTAAATAGGGAAGAAAAAACAAACTTCGCTTATACCGTTAAGACTTGGTTATTCATACCGTGGAGAAGACCTGGAGGAGTATGTAATCCCAAATGTTGATTAAACAGAGCATTTATTTTCTTTATGTTCTGGATGGTGGTCTTTTTCTGCAATACATTAGCTTGAATTAGCTTGTGTTACCATTAGCATGAATTTCCATTTCTTGACAAAGTAAGTAATATTTAGTGGATGACTAGGAGGAATGAGGGAGTAGCAAAAGGGACTGGGAAATCATCAACCTATAATTAAATACTTCCCAAAGATACACCACTATGAATAATCAATGCTGGACTAATGGAGGAGAGACTGGATTGGGGCTTTTCTGATCCACTGAATAGCCCCCAAGAGGAGGCAAATCTGATCTTCACTTAATCATGTCTAATTTGTTCCCCCTCTTGAAGGGGGCCCCTCTCCTTTAAGACTCTTCCTTTGGAGCCAAGAAACACATCCAGGAAAGGAAGACTCTGGTAGACATCAAACTGAGAAAGTCAACTACCTGAGGGCAACTATATTTGGGCTTGAGCCCACTGAGTCCCCAGGGGTTCACACCCTGAATGCAGTGAAATGAATTAATTCGTATGTAAACTCATTTCCAGCCAGACCACTTCTCTCATACATTTCTCATCCCAATCCAGTTGCCATCACATTGCTAGTCCTTGTCAGCTTCTCTATAATCACCCCACACCCATCCAGCCTTTACAGTTTTCATTTCCAATCAGATGCTTATATGATGACTAAGGCTGACTTCCAGCTCCTTGATGCTGATTTCTCCATCTTGCATGATGCACCCGCATCTGAATGTACTGGCAATGACTCACTAATATGGCTAAGTCCTCACTTAATGTACTTTGCACACTGACCTTTGCCACCTCTACCAGGCACAGCCAAACTCTAGAACGAACTTAAATTGAGCTGAGGGAGGGGACTGCCTCCAAGGTCTGCACAACTCAGGGGCACTCAAGACAAGGCCAGGAGAGGGTCAGTGTCCTGCATCAGGCAGAGGGCTGAAGAATGTGCAGTTGGGGGAAACATGACTGCTGTGTGTGTGTTAACTGCTCCTCAATGCCAAGTCCATTCTTAGCCCTGACTGGAGTCCTCTAGAAGCTGTCCTTTAAACACTCACTCACCACTGTGTCAAGACAGAAGCAGTTTTGTTTTAAAATGTTTATGCTCAAGGTTTTTAAAAACAACAGAACCCAGGGCTGGATGAGGACTTGGGCCCCAGTAAGGCCTTCTCTGAGCCAACACAGAGGATGTGCGACTGCAGCACAGATCAGCCTCGCCACCCACCCAGCACATCTGTGCTGGGAGAGCTTTGGTACTTGGGACCCACTGAGCCTTCCTCTAAAGGAAATAGAATGGGACTCTTATCTCCCAGCCAAAAAATTCCTGAGCCTACCCGGGTCCCAGTTGGTACATGAAATTCCTAACAGCCTGATAGTATCAGCCCTTCCACTGAAATCCAGAGAGAAGGGGAATTTCCCTCAACCTGCACACACTACAGCCTGCTTGGGTTTTGAGCACAGGTCTCAGCATAGAACCTTCTCTTTTCAAAGTGCATCTCTCTCCAAAAAAAGTCCTTCCATGCTCAATCACACTTCTCTCCTGGAACAAGAAATGAAGGAGCTCCTCATATAATGAGCAAAAGGAAAACTGGCGGGGTAGGGATGTGGGGGCAGCAGATCAGAGCAGGCATCAGCACTCATTTTATAAGCCACATCACTGTTTCTCCCGCAATGCCTGCAGACAAAGCACAAGATGGAAGAAACACACTTAGTGGAGGGTGTGCATGGCTTATTTTGTGAAACGTATGTCTGCTAAATCAAGGTGCTTCCTTAATATTGTAAGCTAATTTAATGTAAAGATTACATCAAAATCAACAAACATAAATTTCACAAATCACTGTGGTGATCGACATGTTTCTCGGGTCACCATGTATGTGTATTCACTCTGAGATAAAGAAAAAGAACATCAGAAGCCCCTACAGTGGGTCCCCTTTCTCCCAAAAGTAAACACGATCCTTTTTTCTATTAACATTGATTAATTTTGACTATTGATAAATGTTCTAGCAACAGAGCCATGGACTATATATTAGTCTTGCTTGTATGGCTTCACATCCTATGAGATTAATCCATCTTGTTACTGACTCACAGCAGCGATCCTGCATTTTACTACATGATATCCTGCTGTAGGAATAGTCCACAATTTGTCTCTTTTGTTGCTGTGAACATTTGCATTGGGTCCAGATTGTGGTTCTTTAATTTTAATTTTGGGGTTATATTTTTATGCCTCCATATGTGCATGTTCCACTCACCCTCCATCAAACCACCCATAGCAATACTACATCCTCCTTCCTGCCCTACCATCCTCCCTCTCCCCTATCCCTTCTGGTAACCATTAGATTCATTCACAATGTTCAAAATTTATCCCTACTATATTTTTTCTGTGTATGTTTTTTAGCTAATCATATTCCACAGATGAGTGAAATCACCTGATATCTATCTTCACTTTCTGACTTATTTCAGTTAACATAATCACCTCGAGGTCTATCCATTTTGTCCTAAAAGACACTGTTTCATATTTTTAAGAGCAGTATAATATTCCACTGAGCACATATTCCACAATTTCTTTATCCAATCATCTGTCAATGGGCAGAGGTTTGATTCCATTGGCAATTTTGGACAGTGCTGCTATGAGCTTAGGCATAACTAAGTTTTTCAATATTAAGAGTTTTCCTATTCATTGGATGAATACCTAGCAGAAGTATTGCTGGACCACTTGGGATTTTTATTTGTGTTTTCTTAAGAAACTTCCACACTATTTCCCATGGAGGCTGCACCAACTTGCATTCCTACCAATAGTGGATGAGAGTTCCGTAATCTCCACAACTTCACCAACATTTGTTGTTTCCATTCTTTTTGACATGGGTCATTCTCACAGGGGTGAAGTAAGAGTTTATTGTGGTTTGGCTTTGTATTTCCCTTATAAAAAGTGATGTTGAACAATTTTCATATGTCTGTAAACCATTCAAACATCTTTATAAAAATGGCTCTTTAGATCTTCGACCCAATTTTTGATTGGGTTGTCTGATTTTTGGTGTGTGACTGTTCAGAACTTTGGAAATTTTGGAAATTAGACCATTGTCAGATGTGAGATATGCAACAATTTTCCCCCATTCTGTACACTGCATTTTTCTTTCTGTGATGTTTCTTTTGAAGAACAAAACTTTTTAGTTTGATGGAGTTACTTGTATATTTTAGCTTTGGTCCCCTTGCAATTGTACTTGAGTCCCCTAATAGATCTTCATCATAGATGTCCTATAGTATGCCTCCTATCTTTTCTTTCAAGTATTTCAAGAATGGCTTTAGTTCTTACATCAAGATCTTGAATCCATTTTGAATTAATTTTGAGTATGGAATTAAATGTGGATCTAGTTCTATTTCTTAGCATGTGGCCATCCATGTTTTCCAAGAACATTTGTTAAAGAGATTTTCTTTTCCCCATTATATGAAAATTCTATTTGTTTTGCATCTTTGTCAACACTAGATACTGTCTATTTTTTCATTTTTGCTAACATGTTAGTAATATAAAGGCATTTTTCTTTTGCATTTCCTGGTGACTAATGAAGTTGAACACATTTTCATAAGTTTATTGGATACTGAGATATAGTCTGTGGTAAAATGTCAGCTCAAGTCTTTTGCCTATTTTCTATTAAGTTGTCAGAGATTTTTTTAATGATTTGTAGGATTTCTTTATAAATTCTAGATATGAGTTCTTTGTCAGATAATTGTATTGCAAATATCTTTTCTTATTAAATGGCTTGTCTTTTCAATCTCATAATGCTTCTGTTGAACAGAAGTTATCCTTTTAATTAAAGTTCAATTTGTCAATCTTTTCCTTTATGGCCAAATTTTCTGTGGACTGTGTGAGAAATGTTTGCTTATCAAAAAGCCATGAAGATAATCTTATGTATTTTTTATTGAGAAGCTTTAGAATCTTTTTAGTTTTAATTTTCACGTTTATATCAGCAATCTATCAAGAATGGTTTCTGGATAGAGACAGGACTCAAGAATTTTTTTTTAATATTCATATTTGCAGCAAAGTTACATTTTTTTAAAGGTCACACTTTTAACGCCATATATCAATGTTACTATTGTTATAAATCAAGCAACCATATGTATAGATGAGTCAATTTCTAGGTGCTCTTCTCCTCCATTGGTCTACATTCCTTATCTTTGTGATAACACTGTACTGTCTTAATTATGAAAGCTTTAAATAAGTTCTGATAGCTGATAGTTTAATTACCTTCACTTTTTTTTTGTCAAGATTAGCTTACATATTCATGGCCTTTAACATTATTCTATGAATTTTATTATCAGTCTGTCAAATTCCACAGAAAAAATCCACTGGAATTTTTTTTTAAAGATTTATTTATTTATCCAAGAACCGGGGTACAGGCCAGATGTGCAGGAGGGTGAAAGGATTCACCGGAGACAGAGTGGGGAACAGAACAGGTGGACTGATGAAATACACTGCTGAGGGGAGCAGTGGTCAAGACAGAAGAGTTCTGCTGCGCCATGTGGGTTGCTCCGAGGCCGGCGGGGATCGAACCAGCACTGCAGAGGCTTCAAACAGCTTCACAGCGTGGCGCTCAACCACCTGTGCCACCAGGGAGGCCACTGGAATTTTCATTGTTTTTTTTTTTTAACTGATAGATGAATTTAGGAGAGAATTAACATCTTTACTGATTCTTTCTCTACACAACATTATCTTCTAATTTATCGAGGCTTTCTTTAATTTCTCTTAGATCATTTATGGTCTTCTGTATTGAAGCCCTGTTCTCAATATTTATTACTTTATTCATTACATTTTTCTATTATGTATATATTTATCACATATTATTTGATACTATTATGGAGTTATTTTATATATTTTTAATTATTTTTGCTTTTCACTGGCATGTAGAAATTTTTTTAAATATATTGACATTTTATCCAGTGACCCTGCTATATATACTTATTAATTCTAGCAATTTGTCAAAGACTTGAATTTTCCACAAAGATAATTATGTTATTATTTCTTTCTCTTGAATCTTTATGATTTTTTTCTTGTCTTTTATATTGGCTAGAACTTTTATTAAAATCCTGGATAAGAGAGGTGATTTTAAATAAATAGAGGGAGGCCTCCCAGGTGGCACAAGGGTTAAAGACAGCACTATCAAACTATCCACAGCCACTGCAGCACAAGTTTGATTCCCCTTGCCAGCTAGGGAGCAACCCCATGGCACAGCAGACCTCTCCTGACTCACCCACTGCTCACCTCAGCAGTTTATTTTCAGTCAACTTGCCTGTTCTGTTCCCCACTCTGTCTGGTGAATCTTCTCACCCCCACACCTCTGGCCTGTACCCCAGCTCTTGTATGCATAAATAAATCTAAATAAATAAATAGATAGATAGATAGATAAATAGAGGGGATAGTGGGCTTCCTTTTTCAATTCCCAATCTTACAGAAACATTCAAAATTTCTCAACTAAGTGTGATGTTTCCTGTAAGTTTTTAGGAATGTTTTATTAGAGTAAGAGAGTTCCTTCTACAACAATTGAGATAATATGATTTTCATTTATTAGGTAATTGTGTGAATTACATTTGATTTTTAATGTTAAAGTAACCTTTCCATAACCTTCCTGAAATAAACCCAATTTGGTTGTGATATACTATCCTTTTGATATTCTTCTGGCTTTAATTAGCTAATTTTTTTTTAAGGATTTTGGCATCAATTTTCATGAGAGGAATTAACCTGTAATTTTTATTTCTTTTAATTTCATTCCCAAGTTTTGGTATCAAAACTCATGAAGAGCTGGGAAATCCTCCCTCTTTTATCTATTCTCTGAAAAAAAAAATAGCTAAAATCTTGTGTTTTTGTTTTGTTTTTGTTTCCCCTAACATTTGGAAGAATTCACAGATAAAGCCATCTAGGCCTGGTGCTTCTTGGTGGAAAGACTTTTAATCACTGATTTTGTTTCCCCAGTAGATACTGGCCTCTTCAAATTTTTAGGATCCCAAAACATAGCAATAGTTGCTCTAGGAAACCATGACATCATATTCCTAGAAATCTTCAGAAAATGCTACACCACATTTCATCAGTCAGATGCACTCATATTTCCCCTTCCTCACCCCAGTATTTGGTGAGGCCTCCTAGATCCTCCTCCTGTGCTGCACTGCCTTTCTGATTAATGCAAGATGTTTTTATCATTAAAAAAGAAAAAGCAATCCTTGTTCTTGTAGCAGGGTGATTTACTGAGAATTTAACACAGCAGTATAATCTATTAAGACATAAAACTGTGCCATCTTTCTCAATGCTCCAGACTCACCAGGCTGAAACAAAAGCTAAATCCCAATTCCCTACATAACCCTTCTAGGCAGGCTGTCAAGCCTTTGTTTCCAGAGACTGGACTCTCTTTTCCCCCAGTGGGAACTTCACAGCTTTTTTGGTGCTTTGTTTCAGAATCAGAGCAAGAAGAGAAAGAGGTTTATACTTGGAAGACAATGGTAAAATCATCTTTGCTGTCTTCTTCAAGGTCTAGACTAGTGCAGGGATGTCAGCCAGATTGTCAAGGCTTTGGTGTTCTGGTTGAAAAGAGAAGAATCCAAATCCCTACAGTTGTATTCAGTAACAGTAAGAAAAGTTGTAGTTCTCTGAGTCTGATAAGCAGCATCTCGGGAGGCAGGAATTCAAACAGGGCTCTCGTGAGAGCCTATGTAGACTGTCAAAGAAGTCCATGATCTTGAGCATCTCAAGAGAGGCATGCATAGACCAATTCAACACAAAGAAAGTGGTTCCCAGGTAAGCCACTTGGCAAGAATGTGGGAACTCTTTCAGATGAAGTTAAAAACATTCACATTCTCCCCTGGCCTGTGGAAATGTAGCATTTTTACCTGACGTGTGGGATAGAGAAACTGAAAAAATAATTATTATGGTATAAATCCATAATGATGAAGGGTATAATGAGGAAGAGCTCAGTCTCCTAATTTATCTTTCCCTTTTCTTTCTTTTTTTTTTTTTTTTTTGCATAGAAGAACTGGGGTGTAGGCCAGAGGTACAGGGAGTGAAAGGATTCACCAGAGACAGAGTAGGGAGCAGAACAGGTGGATCTACTGAAAAATACTGCTAAGGGGAGCAGTGTGTGAGCCAGGAGAGGTCTGCTGCACCATGTGTGGGTCACTCCCTGGCCGGAGATTGAACTCAAGCCATAGTGATGATAGCACTGAGACTTGACCCCTAGGCCACCAGGGAGGCTCCTCTTTTTATTTTTCAATAAGAAAAAACTATTCTCTTTAAAAAGGGTGGCTTATCTTTTACTTTCAGATTGTTTTGGAGCAAAAGAATCCTTGTCCCATTATCTTTGGACATTTTGGACCAGGATCAGCATAGGAACCCATTAGGGAATTCATTTCGTGGGTAGGTTTTTGGTGAGGGCAGTTACTTCACTGAGACTTGGGGTCTGTTTGGTCTGCCTTCACCTTTCAGGGAAAAGAAAATAGCCCTGAAAGCTCCAGTGTGCAGAACCTTCTGGCCCAATGGGACTCTTCAAGGATTTAGGAGGCATGGCAGCCAGAGCATAATATGGAAATCAAAAGGCTTACCTGCCTTGGTGGGGCCCATTCTGGGCCATTCTCACTTAGTAATTGCTTCTTGATTTCAACTAAATTGAAATGAATGCTGACCTGGGGCCAACCACTGTGTTAGGTACCAGGAAGCTAGATAGATAATGCATGGTCCTGGCCTCAGGACACTCAATAGTTAGCAGGGGAGACAGGGACCTAAAAGGCTGTGCTACAGGAAGATACATGCTAGGGAAGGAGATAAACAAAATGCTGTAAAAATACCAAGAAGGGAGCAATCAATCCCACCTTAAATGTCCCCTTTACTCTGCTCTCTCCTCCAGCAAAAACAAAATGCTAGGCTCTGGATTCTGGCAGAAGGTGCTGGAGGAAAACTGTAAGCTATCACAGCTGGAAGTCATTAGTCCTGTTGCAATGACAGGAGAGGCCAGCAGAATGCTGGATACAGAAGGTGAGTCCAGGAGAGAGCAGCCAGGCTCAGGTGCCATCTGGACCAGGAAAGCAGATTTAGGAAGTTGGGATAAAACCCGATGCAAAGCCCTCTCTATTAGTTAGTTCTTCGTAAGCCTTGCCCAGCGAGACAGAATCATCAACAGGTGGCTTGGATACAGTTGCTCTGGAACAGCCTTCAACACCTGCACTTGGCACCCACCCTCCCCAAGACAGCAGCAAGAATGTTGTGCTCCAAACACATGCAAGATGGTGGAAGAATGGGAAAATCTCTGTGCTTGCCCCCAAAGAGTTCACCGTATTTCTGTAGATGGAAAAGTTAAAAGATAATACACAAAGGGGAAATGTCAATCCAGACGGGAGGAAACACTAGGTGAGCTGATCTTGGAGGACACAGCTCTGCAGATAGTTAGAATTCAAGTAGATAGAGAGTGGGGTTGAGCAGTCTTAAGACACAACACACATAAGCACAGCTACTGTCATCAAGACCAAAGGAAACATGGGATGTCTGAATGCTATAAGGGTAGAAGAGTACAAGCAATCTGAAGCAGGAGATGATATGTGGTGCAAGTTACAGGGAGTTTTCATTCCATGCTGTGGAGTTTGGCCTGAATTCCAAAGTCAATGAGCAGTCACTGGGCAATTTTGAGCAGAGTAGGGACCACATAAAAGCAAATGATCTCACATAACACTTCTCCCTGAAAAGCCTCCCTCTCCAACCAATGAAGCCCATTCAATTGGAAGATGTCAAAACACAGCCTAGCACAAGGTTATAAATTTACCTGCCAACTACTGAGCGTCATATCAGCTTGAGAGGGTTTGGGTGTCTGCACTATATTTATTTCTTGGTCAAAAATTTAAGGCGCTCACAATGGTAAAGAAAGAGCAAGCTGAGTTTGAGAGGGTTGCTGATGCACAAAGAGCTCTGAAAATGCAGAAAACACATTCAACTGCAGCAAAATCAAAGGGCGAGACTGGAATTCAAGCTCTGCTCATCAGTCATCCCTCACCAGGTCAAACATCTACCACTTGACTGCTTTCCATGCCCACTGGAGCCTGTATGCAAACGACTACTCCCTGCTGTGCCTTGTAATTAAAGGTAAAAGTACACACAAGCATTGCCAAAGGAGAGCATCCAACGTGTGGGGAAGCAGCATTTGGAAGTGCCCACTGGGGTGAGCAAGGAACATACAGCAGTGAGATGCTAACACCGCTTTGCCGAGTGACTCTCACTAGCTCTCTTGCAAAGAGCAAAATGGATGCCCATTTCTACTGAAGCTGTCATGGGAAAAGGGCATCAGCCTGCAACTTGGGGAAGGGGTACACTTTCAGGACCCCAGTTTAACTTGGCTAGGATGGACTGGAAGAAAACCAATGGCAGGCACTAGCTCCTTGACTCTGATAAGCAAGGCTGCTTTACTCTATGGTACATGAAGATGACGTGAATTTCCAGGCTACTGTAAAAAAGTTACAATGACTTACAAAATACATATTCAGTGTTAGTTTTTCTCCTAGAAAGGAACTTATTCAATTTTCAGTTTCCTGGCATTCATATTAATACTCACGATTTCAGGAATAGGCTTAATTTCTAAAATGAAATTCAAATACAACAATGCATAAAACATTGATCCACTTGGAAAACTCTATCTCATCTTTTAAGACCTAGTCAGATGTGATCTTTACTCTGTGTCTTTCTCTAATCACACATGGTGCAATTAATTGCTCCTTCCCCTGCACTAACAAAGCACTTGATTCAGATCTCTATTATCATATGCTTCCTTGGACAGAGACCCAGGCTCCCTCATCTTGATGGCCCCAGTGCCTGGCACATGCTAACTACAGTATAAGTTTTCAATGAATGTTTGCTGAACTGATGGTGAGATAGGTTTATGTGCACTTGATCCTATGTTCAACACCAAGAATCGCAGACTTTATTGTTGAATTTATCTTTTTTTTTGCGAAGGCTTATGTGTGTTTCCTAAGTATAAGCCTGTCTCCTAAGAGTTAGACCCATAAAACCATCTGCCTAAAAGCTTTCTTGCCCAAATGTCCCATAGTGTCAAATTCAACATGCTCCACCACACTGATTTGCTTTTGTCCAAAATGTCTTTCTTTGTAGTTCATCTATATCTTTTTTTAAATTTATTTTTTCATTTTTATATCCCCCACACAATTGCACCCCCCTAATTTTGACCCCAATTCCTCCTTTCCCTGCCTTCCCCCCAAAGTGTGTCTCTGGTTCATAGTTGTTTGTTGATTTTGACTTTTTTCTTTCTTACAGTTATTCTTTTTCCTGGTCCCTTATTTAGGTTTTCTAGATTCCTGTAATAAGTGAGACCATCCGATATTTTTCTTTTTCTTTCTGACTTATTTTGCTGAGCATGATCCCTTCCAGCGCCATCCATGTTGCTGCAGATTGCATGTGTTTATCTTTTTTGAAGGCTAAATAATATTCCATGGTGTATATGTACCACATCTTCTTGATCCAGTCATCTATTTTTGGGCATTTGGGTTGTTTCCAAAGTTAAGCTATTGTAAATAGTGCTGCTATAAACATAGGGGTGCAGGTGCTCTTTGGAATTAATGTTTCTGTGTCCTTTGGGTAAATACCTAGGAGTGGAATTGCTGAATCATATGGAAGCTCTATGTTTAGTAGGTTGAGGAATCTCCACACAGCTCTCCATAGTGGTTGGACCATTTTGCATTCCCACCAGCAGTACAGGAGAGTTCCTTTCTCTCCACATCCTTGCCAACATTTGTTGTTGCTAGTTTTTTAAATATGTGCCATTCTTACTGGTGTAAAATGGTATCTCATTGTAGTTTTGATTTGCATTTCCCTGATTGCAAGTGACATTGAACATTTTTTCATATGCCTGTTGGCCATTTGTATTTCCTCTTTGGAGAAGTTTCTTTTTAGCTCTTCCGCCCATTTTTTGACTGGATTATTTTCTTTGTTTGTGTTGAGTCTCATCAGCTCTTTGTAGATTTTTGTGATCAGTCCTTTATTGTTGGTGTCTCCCAGCCGGTGGGGTTTCTCTTTGCCATCTATGTCTTTTTAATATATACAACCTCTACTCATTTACTCAATCTCATTCTGAAGAATGACCCCATAGTCTTCTTTGGCTATAGCAACATCCAAGCTGGCACTAAGATGGGTTGAGTTCACCTCTCAAAGCCAATCCCACCTCACCATCCTTCCACACTGCAGGAGTGCCCCAAGTCAGCAACTTCCTTTTCATCACATGCTGTATTTCAAACACATAACTCTGTAGCTTGTGTTTTAACTTATGAACAACCTTCCCTATCAACAAATAATAATATCCAATCACTACACAATATTCCATCACACTATTATATTTTCATTGACTAATAAAGCTCTCATGGCTGGACATTCAGGTGGCATCCGATGACTTTTCTTAAATATGGCGATGTCACACTCAACTCCCTGTTGTCAGCCTCACCATTCCTTTAAATGCAAACTCGATAACTGATGTTTCTAAGGTATAGGTATGATCCAAAAATCCCCTACAGGGTCAAGAAAAAAAACCCGCACCTAGTACAGGTGATCTTTACTTCGGTGGCCCCTAGCACCTCACTTTCCTCTTCTGCCACCTCCTCCCATGTTTCACCCCACCCCACCAAGTTTCTTGGGGCTTCTTTCCACGCTTTACTTTCTCACATATCTATGCCACTGCACACATTATTTCTTCTGCCTGGAAAATCCTCCCAGCCCAAAGCCACCATCATCCTTCAGTAAACCCCTACTGATATGCTGCTTCAATTATAAGCTTCACTCTATGCCTTCCTGGCTCTGCCAGGTAGAACCAGCATGTCCCTCCTCTGTGACCCACAGCACTTATCCCCTTCCTGGCATGCCTCTGTGAAAGCAAAGGACCAGGACACAAAACAAACCCCTGAATATGCATGGATAATGACATTTTTTCCTTCACTCCAACCAGACTAGCAGTTCTTGATGCTAGAAGCACACCAGGATCATGCAGAAAGCTTTACAAATTACTAACCCAGGAACACACTCTAGACCTACTAAAACAGTTCCTTAGGGGATGCCTGTGCTTTGGGTATGTTTTAAAGACCCTCTGCAAATCCTGCAGGACACCCAGAGTGCAGAATCAATGAAACTGACGCATCCTTTCAAGGCTGTGATGAGGGTTGTCCAGAACTGAGTAGGGTGCAAAGGGACAGAGTGTGGAACCTAGAGTCAATCCAGCCTGAGTTTGAAACCCAGGCTATCAACTTGTTAGGAAAGCAAGTTTCTCTACCTCTCTTGGCCTCAGTTTCTATAGCTGCAAAATGGGGATAACAATAGAGACTAATTTACAAGGATCAAAGGGGATAATATACTCACATGGGCTATAGGGCTGTTTGGAAGATCAATCGTGTAACATATATAAAAACATAGCCTTAACTTTGGCACACTGCAAGCATATTATGGGACATTACTACTGTCCCTTCACTGTCTCTCTCAATCACCCAAACAAGCTGACATGCACAACAGTCATTTGGAGAAATCTCAGGGACAAGATAGCAAGAAGCTGTCTTTCTGCAGCTCAGATCATTACTGAAAAGGAGGCACAGCAGGAACGCCACTCCCCAGCTTTGGCTGTTTGCAGAGATGATGTTAAGTCACTTTCTACTTCTACTCCTGCAATCTTAAAGGAAATGACAGTCAGATGGTCTAAATTGGTTTTAATCCTGGAAGGTATATAGAAATGCTGGGCAGGGGCCTCCCTGGTGTTGCAGGGATTAAAGTCAGTGCTATCAAGCCATTGCCATCCACTACAGCATGAGTCTGATCCCGGCCAAGGAGCTGACTCACATGGTGCAGCAGACCTCTCCTGTCTCGCCTGCTGCTCCCCTCAGCAACGTATTTCAGTCAGTCTGCCTGTTCTGCTCCCCACTCTGTCTCTGGTGAATCCTCTCACCTCCTGCATGTGTGGCCTATACCCCAGCTCTTGTATGCATAAATAAAATAAATCTTAAAAAGAAAAAAGAAATGCTGGTCAGAAAGACTGAAATTGGGAATGTGGGGACAGCACTATCTCTTTGGCAGAAAATGGCAAAGGAATAAACCAGTAACTTCATTTGGTTAAGTCTTATAAAAACAGAGGGATAGATGAGATCTTACCCAAACATCTAGAAAAGTTCTGGGGGTGGGGGGGAACTTAAGCCACCCCACTCATTCAAAAGCCCCCTGAAACACAATCACTTAAAAAACTCCCGCTAGTGTAGATGTGCCCAAACTGTGTTGTGTGGTACCAGGTGCAGCAGCGCACATGGGCTGAGGGTCTTGCTCAGCACCAGGAACAGGATGCAAGAGGCTTGCTTGGCAGGGGTGAGGAAGCCCAGCTGTTAAATGTCAGAATTATTTCTCAGCCTGGCTGTTCCTCAGGGATGCCTTGGAGATACTTTGCCTAAAATCGATCCCAAAGCTTCTCCAAATCCAGAGGATCAGAATCACCAGGGGTAAGTGAGATCTGCACGTCAATACTTTTCACATTTCCTCAGGTTATCTGAACACTCAATCCATACACCTGCTGTCCAGTTTCTGGAATTAGGGATAGACGTTCTATTTGGAAGAAATATGCAAATAAAATCTGGGGAAGACTTCATGGAAGAAGGAAGATGGACACTCAAGTGTGGAAGAGAAGCAAGACTTGGGTAAGTGGAGTGGCCACGTAGCCGTGAGAGCCAAGACATCAAGAGGTAAACAGAAAAAGCTAACATTTACATGATTTACCTCATTTGATTCTCTAAAGTCCATGATGAGACAAAGTGGCCGATACAGCCTCCACCTATCCATGCTTCTCCTTCCTCCCTAATTTCTTGAAGCAGCCCCCTCTGCCTGGGCATGTGCTTGCTGGAGGCTGCCCACCCACCCACCCACCTGGTCCGCCCAGTCCCAGCAGTGGCATGCACACAGGATGCATTGCTGTGAGCCACTGCTTCTGGAAACAGTGCCCTCGCCTGAATACACATTGTTTCCTATTCTTCTGGCATGTGATGCCAGGGCCTCTGCAGCCACCTCATTATCCATCCTCATGCCCAACAGTCTAGATGGCAGAGCAGGAAACTGGATAAAGCTTGATCCTCCACAAGGCCAAAGAACCAATAAATGAATCACCTGAAACAGACCTACCTTTACATTTCACCATACGAAGTAACACATTCCCCACACCTCAGCCTGTTAAGGCAGGATTTTCTGTATCTTGTAAACTCAAAAAGCATCCTTGCTGACATAGGCAGCTACTAGGACTCCAATTATATGGCGAATGGCCTGAGATGTGGAACATCCAAAACTTGCCCAAGGTTACAGATCTTATATTATTGAGCAGGTCAAAGATAGACTGGCTAGGAAGCTCAGAACCACTTGCTGGACCACACATCTGCACAGATGTTCTCCCAGGGAAACTGGGGAACTCACAATACTTGCTGAGCTATACATCTGTACGGATGTTCTCACCTGCACTCTGGGGAGCTCAGAATACTTGCTGAGCTTCACACCTGCACAGATGTTCTCAGGATACTGGGAAGCTCACAGTACTTTACTGAGCCACACATCTGTACAGGGGTTCTCACCTGGACTCCGGGGAGCTAAGAACACTTGCTGAGTTACACACCTGCAGAGATGTTTTCCCAGAAACACAGAGGAGTTCTTGGAAGCTTTGGAGTAAGGATTAACATAATTAGCATTATCAAAGTGGTGACTCCTGAATATAAAGTCCTGGCTATTATTTTTCCAGTAGATGACTGGCAGGGCCATCTCTACCCTATAGTTCCTTCTCCTTTGCCTCCTGGAGTTAATGGTCCAGGCCCCAAGTCCCTGCCCTAAAACATGAGGGTAAACTCAGTGTGCAAGCAACTCTGAAACAAAAGAGAAACCGATTTTATAGCTTCTCAAGAGAAGAGGGTGATACGGAGTAATTCAAACCAATGAAAATCGGCTTCGGGTCCAGCTAAGGCAAGACGGGTCTCCAGACGCCCACATCATGGAGCTATTATGCTGCAGAAATCTTCTCTAGAGATGACTTTTACAACCTTGTGTCTGCAAGCTTGTTCTCCCCCGAGCTTGGGATGCTGATGCTCGGCGACTGGGGATCAAGGAAGGGCTGCTGAGACCAGAAAGCCAGCAGTGTATTATTCCAAGTGGACTTTCTGGAACTAACCTGCATGCTAAGATTCTGCTCTGACATCAACTCACTCCTCTCCAAAGGTCCAGAGCACAGTCAGGAAATCCATGCATATATCTGCTGCCACTGCCTCCTCAGGATGATTAAAGATTCAAGGTTCAGGCCAAAGACCACTTTGGATAATTGCATCCTATCTCCCTGCTGCTCTTCTATGTGACTGTCCTTGACTGGCCCTGCTGGCTCCTTTAATCACTCAAGTGCTTCTCCTGCTACCATCCCCCCAACAAATGGAAGGCACCCTAGGAAAACAGGCTGCCAACAATCACACAGTCTCCATCTGGAGCCTGTGCCCAGGTCTGCTCACAGGCCACAGCTCACCTGTTCCAGGTCTGCTCACTTCCCTCCAGCCTGGTCTTTCTCTTTGGGTCTTTTTTCACCCTATGGACATCAGTAGACTTTCTCTGACTTGGACTTTTATTCTCCTTGTTCAACCTTGAGTGAGATTCTCATCTGTTTTTGCTCCTTTGGGCTGATCTGGGCACAACTTGGCCTTGGGGACCTTAACCGTGACCACACACCCTAGGACAGGCTCCCTCCCAGACTCACCTGGGTCTCAGAGTTTGACCTGGTCTCTTCTACCCCAGAGGCCTAGAAGCCCCAGGTTTACTGGGAAAACCCACAAGCACCTTAAAGCACCAGCCATTGGGGTCCTTAGCTACCTGTCTGCCAGGTGTGCTGCAGTGTGCACGTCTTTCTGGGGACTTTAATAGTAACTTGACTAGGACTTGAAGCCAGAAATATGATTTCCAAAACCAGAGTCCTGCCATGGAATAGCCAGGTAGACTTGAGTATGTGGTCTCCCCCTCAGGAACTACATTTCTTCATCAGACCCCCTTGAGTAACCCATCACCTCCACATGAAGCCTGAGACAGGCACAAACCCTCAGGCAGACTGAGTGTTCATAGATGGGCAGGCCCAACATGGGGCACCCCCTGCCCCCGTCAGGGCCCAGTCATCCAGAGGGCAATGAAATAAAGAGTATGTATATCCCTGGGTCCCACGGCTGGTCACTGGTTAAGCAACTGCAAATATTTAATCTACCTACCAGCCCACGGGGTGGGTAAGGTGGGTGGTAATGTTATCCTGATTACACAGAGGAAGAAACAGAAGCTTAGAAATACTGAGTAATGTTTCCAGCCACCAGCTGCTGAGAGGCAGGGCCAGAAAAAGCCGAAGAGCAAGCGGCTTCTTGCCTGAGTGGAAAGATACCCTGGGGAAGCCAGCCAGTCCATGCCCTATGGGGCTCCAAGTGGGAGTGCCAAGCTTGCCCTGCTGCTCCTCTAATGAATGGCCGACTGTGAAGGCACTCCACGGGCTGGTCACCGCCCCCTGCCGCCCAGTGCATTGTTTGTTCTATGTTTAAGAAAACTCAGCAACCCTGGCTCTTCCTACTTCTCCTCTCAGCAGGGAATACTTCATAAATTTTCAGCAGCACAGCCCATGGCATTGTTGCACTGGAAGGAAACACATCCCCTGCAGATCCACATCCCTCCTTTAGAGAAAAACACAGGGGATCTGGGATGTCACAGCACTTGCTGGTCCACAGGACATTAAGAGTGTGTGTCTCAAAGTTGTATAATCTGGGTTCAAAATCTGGCTTGGGCAATCCCCAGCCAGGAAGCCATGTCTTCGCCTCTGTGTACTGTATGTTCAATGTCTCTCTCTCCAGTACCATTGTTACTCTTGCCCCTCCCCCTTTTCTCATACCATGGGTATAACTATTTACCTCGCATATTTTTATGCATGAGAAACATGTTCATTGTATACCATTAGCATGGTACACAGTAAGTACTCAATAAATGCTGGTATTTTGTTTCCTTCTAATGCTGGATCCAACCTCCACTGCCATAGATGTAGCCTCTGAAGTCTTGGGCCACCAACTCCTCTCCTGGATCATGACCCTACATGAATCTCACTTAAATGCAATGACTGCCAGGGTGGGCCTGGGTCTGCAGTGCTTGCAAGTTTCCCAGGCCTGACCCCACAGAGAAATGAGTGGTGCAGAGAAGGATGATCTGCACACCACCAAGAGCGAGCAGCAAGCTGGATGTGTGTCTACATAGATGGGGTGCTGTGGGTGGGCCCATCACTGGAGGGGTTGCCTGGGGTTCTGCCACTAGGCAGATCTGGCTCTGGACCCCGCTCTACCAGCATTATCTGCCTCTTGGGGGCAGGGGTAAAAACAGGTGTAAATGCATTGTGGGGCTGGCAACCACTTCTCTGAATGGAGATCCCACTAGGTGAGAGAGAAGCACTCGGAGGCTGTGTGAGAAGGCGCACCGGGAAGGTGCTGGGCCCCGGGGAGACAGGGAGACAGGCAGGAGAGTGAGGTTTCTCTGTTTTGGAAGAGGGAAAATTTTAACTAACATTAGTTTGAGGAAGATCCAGATTCCTTTTCCCAGGATAGTCAAGTCAGTAATGGGAAGATGGTGCCCTGGGAACTGGGAGGGAAACCCAGAGTAGGGGAAGGCAGGATGCTGAGCGCCTCCTCCCTGCATGCTCCATGTCCTGTTATTTTGTTCTTACAATGTCTTCGTATTAAATACTACCATGAGCCCCACTTGCAGAGGTGGAAGCTGAAGCTTAAGGGAGTGATGTGCTGCATTTGGGGCACAGGGAGGCCTGGCTATGCTGGGAAGGGCTTCCTCCACCTCACACTGCTGGCTGGACCTCAGGAGCAGCAGACAGAACTGACAAGTGTCCCCTCTGCATGCCAGCCCAAACCCCACGTGAGGACAGGGACTCTTGCTCTGAACCTGCCCCTGGCCCCATGGCAGGCCTGAGGACCCCAGGATGTGTGCCCCTCTTTACCCGGACCCGGTCACCAGCAGGGTGTATGTGGAGAGCTGATAACTGTGACTCTGACCTTGAGCTGGTCATGGGGGACAGGCCAGGGCAAGGCTTGCCTGCCAGAAGCAATCTCTCTGCTTGGTTGAGCTCATCAAGGAAGAAAAAAATAGGCTCATTTCTTTCGCTGGTGGTGGTGGTTGTTTTTGTTACAGATAGCCCTACCTCAGGGACAGCGAGATCCATGTGCTCTATAACCGTGCGTGGGAACATTAGGAAGAAGCCTCTCCCTGCCTTCCCCAGCACTCTGCTACAATTTCTCTTGCCTGTGAGCTCAGAGAAGGGTCCCCAAAGGTGGGGCGGGCAGGGTAGGGGGCAGAGATGGTGCTACACCTCACATGGCACCTCACTAGCACCAGAGCTGTAGTCTTTCTTAGACACAGATCTGAGGCCATCAGGCCCCAGCTCAGAAGCCTGCTGGGCTCCCGAGTCTTTCTGCATGTGAGTCCTGACTTCACCCCTGAGCTTCTGGAGGTCTGCAATATCTAGTTCCAGCTTCACTCTCCCAACTTGCAACTGATAAATCCCCCAGTCTATTCAAACCTTCACCCCCGCCCCCATCAGCCTGCCCCTGCTGGTCCCGTCTCTTCACATCCCAAGCTTTCTTGATCCAAAGTCTGCCCAATTTTTGCCTCTCCCTTTCTTATCCACTGACTTGATGATTATGCCACAACGACATCTTCCTTCCTTTCAGTGTGGTGGTGACTCTTCCAGACCGGGACACGTCACCTTCTGTTGTCAAGGTTTCAAAGTATAACATTTCCACGGCCTCCACTCCCAGTTTGGAAGGCCCCATCCAAGTGTCTTGCTGGGATTTTCTTTCCCAGCCTGACCCCTCTGGGGTCTTTGGTCTTCTGCTCCTCTTACAAGCTCTGCCTTCGCCTGTCCCCTCAGCAGCCACCCACCCTGGGATGGAGGCCCCTTTCAGATATGTGACCCGGCCTCTACGGTTGCCAGCCGGGCTCCCTGTGGCGAGCCAGGGAGTTACACGGAAGCAGCACCTCACGTGACCATCCAGATACACAGGTTTCCTTTTTAAAAAAAAAAAAAAAAAGATTTATTTCTTTATACAAGCACTGGGTACAGTCAGATGCACGGGAGGGTGAGAGAATTCACCAGAGTCAGAGCAGGTAGACTGACAAAGTACACTGCTGAGGGGAGCAGCGGGCGGCAGGAGAGGTCTGCGCAACATGTGGGACCCTCACCCAGTGGCCGGGGATCGAACTGGCACTGCAGAGGCTGCAGGCAGCTTCGCAACCCAGCGCTCAACCGCTGCACCACTGGGGAGGCCCTTGATACACAGGTTTCCTTTTAATCCTTCATTCATTTCAAACCAGAGAAGAGGAACCATTTACTTTCCTATTGCTTAACTCAGAAGTGTTTAGAGTGTTCTTTGCTGAACAAGTTTTGTGCACACGCAGATGCACGCGTACACAGATACATAAAAGCTAACACCAATGAAAATCAAATTTAAAAAATAGGTTAGGAAAACGCAAGCCTCTAAGAGGTGTAATAAGTGACTAATTTTTATTATTCCTCTTAAATGCTTGGATAATCTTACCACAAATCATATCTTTATTTAAGAAAATATGATCTACTCGATGCAAACCCCAAAGGGCACTTTGGAGAGAAGCCAGGCTATAGGTTTATATTCTTCCCATTTTCAAATAAAATGCAAAAGAAAAACTAGTAATCATTTTAATGAGCCTTTAAATAAATTCTTGGCTAGAGCACATTGAAGTCATTTATACAGAAACCCACATATATATATTGCTGAGAAAGGGACTTTGAGACTAAAGAGAATTTCCAAGAATCACTCTACCTTCCCTTTCCTTTAAGTAATTACTTTGAATTAAACCACACCTCACACCTCAGGTCAGCTTCAGCACTGGTCACGCTTGCAAGGACACATGCAAACTCGTGTCTTTCCTTCGATGATGATCCAGTTCTCTCCTGATCTCTTAGCTTCCCTTTATTCTGATTTTTCGGTCCCTGATGATGTCTGAGACTTTCACTCCTGAAGGGTTCATTTTAGCTCTTTTTCCGGACACAGCAAGAGAAAAAAGCTATAGACTTGCCATCAGCAAATGAGAGAAATTGGATCCAAGTTCTGTTCTTTTCCCTTTTTGTTCTTCTCTCTCACACTTTCCCCCCTAAGCACATCTCCTGAAACACTTCTCTAGCCTCTTGGCAACTGCTAATTTATGAGGCAGGACAAACGAGGTGGTTGTGAATTAACAAGAGTGAGGCCATTTCTCTCCATCAGCAGAATAATTGATCTCTCAGGCAGTCAGCAGGTTTGGTTTTAAGAGACAGAGGAGATATGGGCAAAGCTGCCTCCTGGACAGCTCTTTAAAATCCCTGAGTTCTGGCCCGAGTATCCTCCCAAGGAAGCTGCCCTGCAGGGCCCATTGTCAGCACCAGAGTCACGACCAGGGAACTGGTTCCCAGGGAGCCTGAGTCCAGTGTGTGACTAGGTCACCTTCATCGGAGGGCTCACACGCGTCCCCTCTGCAGCTTATTTCTTCCCAAGCAATATTACATTTCTCATTTCATCCTAGTTATGCTCCCACAAGGAAGGGGGGGGTAAATGACCTTTCATCCCCATTTTACAGACTAAGAAACAGAGGCTCAGATCATGTAAGTGACTTCTCCAGGGCCCCACAGCTGACAAAGAGAAAAGTCGAAACCGGAAATCCTGATTCCTTCCTGACAGTCTCTTCCCAGGGGGCCGGTCTCATTTTCCTGACAGCCACTTGGCCTTGGCCTTGCCACTCATCCATTCTGTCCTTCAACATGCACAAAACAGTTTGGATTTCAGGTCCTTGGTTTCTCTTCCGGGTTCATTGGCACTGGGATTCTGGCTCCAATACCCTTTGGGACCAGTGAACCAAGAAGCTATAGGTGTTTATGTGAACCACCGTGTAACACACATTCAGAGACCGGTGGGGGGTATACACGCCCAACTGACCCCTCTGTAGTCACCCCTGTGCCAATGGGGTTCTGCATCAGATCTGTGTCCACTGCCCACAGTTGGGGTATCTGACAGAGAACACTGGACTAGGTATCAGGAGACCCAGTTTCTGGCTCTGCTGCAAGTGACTTAAGACCTCTGTTAAATTAGGATCCTCCCATCCCTAACATGTGGTGCATCTCAAAAGATAGTCAGATAAGCATATCAGGCCAGGGAAGTGGCCATCAGATACCAAATTTGAGTAGGTCACTGGTGCCAAAATCTTTCATCACTTATAAATGAAGTATCACAGAGTTACTGGTGAAGTACGGAGAGAGCTAATTTATATATAGCATTTAGAACAAATCCTGACACACAGTAAATTCCAAAAAAATTGCTAGCTGTTACTTCTTCTGCTTACATTATTATTGTTAATATCAATATTATCATAGATTCTCATTACCTGTGGAAATAGAAACATATTAGCATTAAGAGGGACGTGTCTTACTTGCTCTTGAACATAGAGTTTAGGAAGCACATTTTCCCAAGGGAAAGATCAGGGGCCACAAATCAAAGAAGTTGCTTGAGACTACAGGGGCAGGGAGTGTGCAGGGGCAGGGCTGAGTCACAAGGCTGGCCCCTGCCCACTGTCTGTGGACATGGTGTCCTTGGCCCTGCGCTGCCACAAGAGATCCAGACAGCATCTCCAGATCCCATTCCTATAGGAGGGGGGTGGGGACTCCTGGAGACGACAGGGGTACCCTGTGGGGGCACATCAGCTCTGGCTGATCAAACTGCTCAGTCAGGCCACGGAGAGGCCACTGCTCTGAGTTCTATCTGCTGAGCCAGTGGGGAGCCCCCATTGTCTGATCAAGACACTGTAACTTCTGAAAAGTTGGCCTAGATGGGAGTCCCTGCTGGCCAACGTCTGGCCATGGTCCTTTCAAGGACTACCCAATAGCGATCCACTGAGCCCAAAGTTCATGGCTCATCACGTTACCATGCAGCCCTCCAAGAGGCCACCCAGATCCCTAGAGCTAGGAAAAACATCAAAGTAAGGACCCAACCTTGCCATTGTACAAATAGGGACAATGGAGGCTCTTGGGAAAGGGGCTGGGGAGGGTTGATGGCTTATTCAGTCATGTCAGGCAGGATGTCTGCCTCCTCCTCCCACTCCGGCAGTCCTACCCACAGTGGCATGACGGCCCCTTTGCGCTGCAGGATGTACACGTGATGGGGCTGAGTAAAGGGAGGTCTTTGCAAACCATGCTCAGCTTAGCTTACCTGTCACACAGAGCATAAAGGTCAGGGATATTTACTAAAACTTGTCCAGTGGCCCTGAAGACCACTTTGCAAATACCAATGTTTCACCCGAGACAAATTACTGTGCAGAATATGACACCTGATGCAAATTGGCTACAAGGGACTAAAGCAGATTTGGGGACAGCTTTGCCAGCCTTTGCACTCTATCTGAAACACATCTGTCTGAAATACCCCCAAATACAGATGTTTCATATAAAGATGTGCAGAGAAAAGTTCCTGAGAAAATCAGAAAATAAGAACAATCAGGCCACGGCTGCCTGGGTCTTCACACTCACAAGACAACAGTCATCTGGAATTGATTCGTGGAAGCTCCCTTCCAGGGGAGCTGCCGTGGTCCCCACCTGGTCCTCCTCACTCACTGGCATCACTGTCTGGCCCTTGTATCCACTTGGGTTTGAAACCCCAGGTCTGTATAGAGCTGTTTTCTATATGCATCTGCCCAGGTCCTTGTATACTTTTGAAAGTAGGAACCTCCCCTCCAAAGACTTTGTTCAGAGGTAGACATCCAACAGAGCACTTAACGGCCTAAAATTATCTTTCTACATTTTCTGGTTTTGCTTTGCTTTAGTGTAAGAGATCTTAATATCTATGAATAGAAAGTGTTCTATCTCAGAGCTCACTTTTCCTATACCTCCAAGAATCATGCAAGACATCGTGAAAGAAAGCGGAAGACTAATATTTTAAAATCTGCATGGTGTTTTGTTTAGAGGTTTGCGGGTGTCCCACAGAGCCCGGGTTATGCTGCTGCATTAAGAGACTGACACGGGAATAACCATCATTCCCGCACACTCCAAGGCTCTGTAACGGCTTGACAGGTGGCTTGCCCATCGAAAAAAAATTGGTCCCTCCTACTGTATTTCTGTAGGGTAGCCTGGAAGCAATTATCCTCTCACTGGTAAATCAATTAGGAGGAGACTCTCACACTCCCCTCCTCTTTTAAGAAACTGCTAATCCTCTTAACACGAATGGGCAGAAAACCGGAGCAGAGAATTACGGATTACAGAGCAATGGCTGGCCTGGGCTTCCTCTGTGCCAGGGCACTGGCCTCCAGCAGATCAGAGTACATGGCATGGCCCATGTGGTCAGAGGCAGGGGGCAGAGATCCTGGACCCCAGCTCCTTTGCAACAACCAAGTGGCTTACCTACCTGAGCTTTAGTTTCCTCACCTGTCACGTGGGGATGAAAATACCAGGCTCTGGGGATTAACAGTAAAACTTAGAATGGAGTATAGAAATGCACCTATCAGCCCAGTGACCACACTTCTTAGAAAAAGAAGGCGCTCAGAAAGAGAAGCCATTATTCTATTTTGTGTCAGACCAACCAGTCCTGTCACCACACAAAGACCTCTACCCTGTAGCAAACTGGTCATACTCCCTGACAATCAGATCGTCCTATTCTCTCTGCCATTTCCAAAGCAATGTTTTAAAATCTGTAGCCACCTTTGAACCACAACCTGCCTGCATTTCCCTACCTGCTCAAAGGTTTGTTATCAAAGACACCCGGATGGCCCAAGCCCCTCTGCTGTGAGGCACAAAACCTTCAGTCTGTCTGGACAAAGCTCAGCTCTGTTAAATGCAGACATGACCTGGGCACAGGTTGATCTGCTTCGGTCTGAGGACGAGAATCAGGGGACAGTAATGAGATCTAGGGACTCGGGGACCATTAATAGCTTGTAAGGGGAAGGAAAGCTGTGTGCTGGGTCTCAGACCCCAGCTCTGTGAATTGAGACTAATGGTAGAGTTGGCAGGTTCTTAACCTCCACAGATATCTTAGGGCTAGGAGTGGGACTCAAGAGGTTCACAAATCCCTAAAAATAGTTTTCATATTTTTGTGTGCAGGTGCATACTTCCAGAAAAGAGATCTAGAGTCTTAACTATATTTGTAAAAGATTTGCAGTTTAAGGGCTATTCACAACTGCTTGCAAGATGAATCTATGGTCTTCAGCTCTAGCATTCAATTGTTCAAATAACAATGCTGAAAAATGTAAGCTTGGCAACTTGTAGGGGCAAAGATAAGAAACATGCCCAGCTAGAAACAGTAACAGGTGGCTAAACAGTCCTGATGATGAGGATTTTGGCACTTGGCTGGTGGGCATGGTCTCAGGTTGGGGGACCCCTGGGACTGGCTGTAACGTTGATCACCAATAATGAAACAGGAGTCTGCAATTCTGTTTCCTCCCTTTGCTGGGGGTATTTGGAGACCCCAGATGTACGAGTGGGGAAAAGGGGTGGGATTGTGATTTATGATGTTAAGGGCCAAAGCTGCTCTACTTTGAGCAGCATCAACAATAATACACTAAGTCACAGTTTGGGGCTCCCCAAGTAGGAGCGAGAGATCACACACATCTTCAGAGTGAGCAGAAGATCTCCTGAGCCCACCTTACTGAAGCAGAAAAAAACCCTTGGGGAGTGCAAATTAGACTGCAAGAGGAGAGCCTGGCAGTACCACGTCCAGTCTTTAGAAACATGAAAATGGTCTTTTCTACCCTTATTTGTTTACTGGGCCAGGCCTTCCAAGCTGAGGGAAAGATTACCCTGCCCCAATGCCCATACGCTGCACAGCATGTATTTTCTAAAACCAAGTGTTCTTCCATAGTGCCCAGCCCTCTCCATGACCAAAGTCTGACCTTCCATGATTCCATCCTCAGCCTGGCTGCTTGGTCAAGAGGAAGGGCAGAAGCAGAGAGGCCACTGGAACCAGAGCTGTTCTCTTGTGCTTCAGAAGCAGCTCTGGGTCAACTTAAAGAATTCAGGGGCTGCCTAACCATCCCTTGGCTGAAATTAACTCCCTATCAGGCACTCCTTGCAAGTAGACCAGCAAGACCGAAACTCAACTTGGGAGCCAGCAGACCTCTACTCCAATCCCAGATGCCTCACTGACTGCTATCTGACCTCAGAAGGTCATATAGCCTCTCTGAACTTTACCTTACTCATCTATAAGATGGGAACAGACTCCAAGTGAGAATAAATGAGCTAAGTACTCAAAGCACTCAGCCATCCCAGGCACAGAGACACGCCTGAGCCGGCATCAAGGTTCACTGTTGTTATTCTTACTGTGACCCAATGAGGTTGCTGTTGGATTTAAGTATCTAATGATCTTGGCCCATACACAGGTATTCTACAAGCATTTCCATTGCTATTGTTTTTTTTTTTTTTTCCCTTAACTCCTGGACTAGGCAGCCCCGCTACCCCGCGGAGTGCTCAGAACCACAGCCCCTTGTCTTACCTTCCTCTTGTTGGTGGGATTGACATACAGGTAACTGAGGACGGTCTTCAGACCCACTTTGTCATTCAGCTTTTCATAAGTGGTGCCATAATCTGTTGATCTGCAGGGAAGAGAGAGAAAGAAGAGGAGAGATTGTTTTACCAAAGAGGGGATTGTGTTTTAAGGGGAGTCAGGTTCTCCCTGGCTCTGCTCCTTTGTTCCCAAATCACATGAGTTCTTGAAAGTGTTCTTCAGAGATAAAGGCCCCTTTAACTTTAGGAGCACAATTAGACTAATGCATTTGGGTCCTACCTAGGCCCTCCCATTTGCTTCTGGCATTTCTCAGAGACCTATTTTTCTGCCCTTTGTAAAACTGCAGTGCCAAGAGCTGCTGGAGCCTGCCGTGGGGTGCTCGCCCTACCCTAGGTTCTCCGTGTGGCCATGGGAGGGCCAGGCAAGGTTATGGCCCACAGGGAGCTGTGCTGGTAGGCTACAGGGAGAGAAGCCAGACTGGCTTTCTCTGAGGTCAATGGGGTGCACCCACCCTAACTTTCCCTCTACTGAGACCTTACAGGGGCAGGATGCATGGTACCCAAGAGTTTGTGGGTCCAACGCCAAATCAGGCCACACCAGGCAAGGGTCTAAAGATTTCATAGGAGCAATGTTGTGTTAGGATGAAAAGCCAATGACACTGAACTGCTGCCAATGGTTCATCATTTCAATTATCCTGCTGGCTACCTGCTCCTCCTTTGGGCCTAGTTTCCAGGCCTCTGACCTTGTACCAAAAGCACAAGTCAGGGCTCAGAGAAACAAAGGCCAACCCACAGCCCTCTCCATCAAGCCCTGCCAGGGGAGCAGGGAGAGTGGGTGCTGGACAGTGAGACTCAGCAGCCAACCTCTCTGACACACTCTCTTCTTGCTGACCCCACACCCACCCCACACAGCTCCCTTTTGAAATCCCTGGTACCAACATGTCCTCACCCTCTTTCTGTTGGGACCTTCCTTAGCATGAATCACAAAGCTTACTCAACATGGGAAAGTCACAGAGGCCAACTCATTTCCCCATGGCCCTCTGGCCTCATAGCTGGCTGCATTCTGCTTTGGATCTCAGTTCCTGCCACTGGCTCTGTGCCTCTGCTACTAATTACCTGTCTTTGTCTTTTCCTTGTTCCTTTACTCACCTTCGAACACTAACCTGCTCCTGCCCCAGCCCAAAGCGTCATTGGCGAGCTGAGTAGCCAAACTATGGGAGAACCTTTAAGAAATACTTCCAAATCCATGCAATCTGACAAATTCCATGTCACCTCACCTCTGCTGAGGCTTCCCAGCCCTCTTGCCAGTCACCACTCATCTCCCCTCTGCTCCCAAGCAAATTTCCCCCTCCATCCACTCTGCATCCCGGCACACAGTACACGACTCTTGCTAACTCTTCAACAGTAGCATGATTCATTTCCTGCGTTCCATTTCCCCAATCATAAATGTAAGTCCTCAAGGTCAAAGAACTTTGGAGAACACTATGGTAAGTAAAGAACATGAGCTTTGGGTGTAGCAAAATCTGTTTCAATCCTAGATCATCAGGTCTCTGGTGGGAGGGCCAACTGCAAGTTATTGAAATTCCTGGAATCTTAAGATTTCCGTCTTAACAACGGGGATACTTTCATCTCACAAGGCATTTGTGAAGATGCAAAAATATGAATCATGGGAAACTTAACAGGTTGTAGGTATATTGTTAAAAAAAAAAACACAATAAAATGGGTGTTCATTTCTGTTCCAAAAGTGAATTGTGGATCATGCACACTCAGCACATATTCTGAACAAAGGTTAGGACTTCAAATGCCTCCCTAGGCTACTGGGAGGGCCTCCCTAGGCCTCCCTAGGCCCCACATGGTCATCAGCTAAGCTCACTTCAATGCTCCAGCCCTCAAAACTGACACTTGTCTTCCATCTCCTGTCTACATCAGGCACCAAGAATCACCTTCAATCCTCCCCTGTCATAATCTCTCAAACCCAGCTCAGTCTCCAAATCTTAATGATTCTATCTCCTAAATATTTGGGACCCCTAGTCTTTCCACTCTCACCCCATGCTCTGGCTCATGCATTATCATTGTTGCCACAATCCCCCCAGTTGGATCCTCTTCTTCCCACCTTCTCAACCTCCCACTTTCCTCCATGCTGTCTGTTATCATGTTGGATGCCAATCACCAAGATCTGTCCACTCCCTGCTGGTAATCACCTGTGGCCTACACACCAAGAAGGTGTATCTTACAAACCTATTTTTGTGAAATCTGATTCCATTCTCCTTTTACTAGACTCATTTCCAGCCCCTTTTCTCCAGCCTTGCCAAACATCACAAATGGCAGGCCTTTCCATTGCCCTCCCTATCCACACACCTCATCCCCTTCACCTGATCTATCCAGCCACTATATTCACTACTTGGTAAATTAATCTTTGACCTTCAATTCCAAAATCACCCTTCCTCCAACAATGGACTGGAAAATTAATCACAGTTTCCTTTCTGGGCTCATACTACCTTGTACATATTTCTATTGTAGCATTTATGCTATCGATGGGCTCACACTACGTTTATTCTGGGAGCTCTCTTGACTATAGCTCCCTAAGAACAAAAACCATTTCTTATAACAACCCTGATGTCTTACAGCAAGGCTGGCACAAAGTAAGTGCTGAATATATTGATTTTTGTATTGTTTTACTTTGTCTTTATTTGCGATAATGAATGAATGAATGAGCTTGTCCAAATGTTCAAGTTCTTGACCAACTGTTAATGTGTAGTGACAACTCAACTCTTGAAATAGCCACACCCTGAAAGCACTCTTGACACTCTGGATGTTGGCAAAACAAGCCCAGACTGGGATGATCTAGCGGCCTCTGTTGCCAGGGAGGGATGAAAGCTGCCTCCCACCAGCTTCAAGGTGAACTGATCAATTCCCTGGTCCAATGCTCAATCAGGCTGCACCCACAAAGGATTCCCCAGCACTCTTGCTAATCAGCACTCATGTCCCCTCTGCACCCAAGCAAATTTTCCCTCCAGCCACTCTGCACCAAGGCACACAGTACATCCCTCTCGTTAACTCCTCAGCAGGAACATGATTCATTTCTTGTGTGCCATTTCCCCAGCCATAATGTAAGTCCTCAAGGACAAGGAACTTTGGAGAACATGGAAAGAACATAAGCTTTGGGTATGGCAAAATCTGTTTCAACCTTAGATCAGCAGCTATCTGGTGGGAAGGCCAAGCGCAAGTTACTTAGTCTGCTGGGGCCTCAAGTTTCTCATTCTATCCAGGACAGAGGAGGAAACAGGCCACAATCTTCAGACACTGTTACGTAGTCTTACTAATCCATACAAAACAGAGAATGGATTCCTTCTTGATTCTATGCTCTTGAAGGCATAAAGACAGCATGGTTTGGGGGAAGAATATTGAACTTG
Organism: Talpa europaea; assembly: GCF_964194135.1. Lineage (NCBI taxonomy): Eukaryota > Metazoa > Chordata > Mammalia > Eulipotyphla > Talpidae > Talpa > Talpa europaea. The sequence continues at coordinate 17,293,744 of NC_140077.1, forward strand.
GAATCTGGAAATTTAGACTAGAGAAGTGTTTCTGAAATGTACTCAGAGTGCTATCCTGAGAAGTTAATTCTCTAAATGTGCTCAAGAAAAATTACTCTGACACTTGTTAAAATGTAAGGCCAGGGCCTCCCCTGGTGGCTCAGCAGTTGAGCACTGGGCTGTGAAGCTGCCCGCAGCCTCTACAGCACCGGTTTGATCCCCGGCCGCCGGCGAGCATCTCACAGGGCGAGCGGACCTCTCCTGCCATGCCCACTGCTCCCCTCAGCAGTGTACTTCATCAGTCTGCCTGTTCTGTTCCCCACTCTGACTCTGGTGAATTCTCTCACCCTCCCGCACTTCTGTCTGTACCCAGTGCTTGCATAAAATAAATAAATCTTTAAAAAAAATGTAAGGCCAACTTCATGAAGGACTCTCAGGTATAGGGACCAAGGGCTTGTGGGCCTGCAGTAGCAGGGAGAGAGTGGGCTCAGCCAGGAAAAGTGCGAATGTATAACCAGAGAAGGGCAGAGGTCACAACTGAGAGGCTTAGGGTTGTTTTTGCTAGGCTGACCTGATGCGGTTCTCACAGAAGGCAGGGTGATCAAGCATCATCTGAAGTGAGATGGGGTGGAGGACGCTGGCCAGATACTGAAGATAAACAGATGTTAAGGAAGGGAGATTCCGGCTAAACTGACTTACCAAGTGCATGCGCAAACCAGGAGCAGAGCCAGGACAAGTTCATGATGGATTCAGGCAAACAGATAAAGGACCTTGGAGCACTAGATAGATGGGATATGCCTTTAACGCTCAAGCAGAGAACCAGATGCAGGCACACCAGCAGACTGGGGGGCTGGGGAGAGCGGCCAGGAGGCTGGCAGCAACCAACACTCCTAGCCCCCGTGGTCCCAGAGCTCTCTCAAGGTCTCCCTCTTACGTTCTTGTAATAATGATCTCCCAGCCCTGGCATCCCTACTTATAGGTAAGCATGCTCAGGTATCCATAACCATAGGCGCGTGTACCCCCTGCTCACACGTCTCAGCCCTGGGTATCCTTACATGCCACATGATCACACTCCCAAACACTTTTTGCATCAACACTTGGGAGCACTGTTTAGAGCTTGCGTGGGCAGAGAAAGCAGAGAAGAACGCAAGGCCACAGGTGGTGGTCGCAGAGGCTAGTGGTGGGAGGCAAAAAAAAAAACAACTTGATTTAATTTAATTCATTTCCCTACACCAAGATTCTCAACAAAATTGGGCTCTAGAGGATCTACCCCAGGACAGAGCCTCGTTGAAAAAGAGTCCAGAAGATCCTGACTAGTGTTGAGTCAAGAAAAGAATCTTTGCCAAGTCTCATTCTGCCAACCACACAAGAGGTTTCACTCAGATAAGCATAAGATCCCTCCTGGAACTTACATTTTATTATCCCACCAACAAAGTGCTAAGCCGTTTTCCAACCAGCGACTCTTCCTCACGCTATATATAGCAAACATCTCACTTGTAAGAGCTAAATTCTCAGGGCTCCCTGCATGACTGATGTCACAACAAACTTCCTTCCAGAATCCAAATAACCCTCATCAAAGGGAGTGTGCTTAGCACCACGCAGGCTCTCTTTCTACCAGCCGCACAACGGATTCCCAGGGCCTTTGCTGTTTTCCAAAAGTGGCTGCTGAGAGTAGGGACTTCCCAACAAAGAGCACTCCACACTCGCCCCCTGCACGCCTGGCCAGTGTGCTCATTCAGGCTGACAAACAGTAAAACACCTCCAGGAGCCAGGAGCCAGGAGGCCTGGACGCTGTCCTTCCCGGCATGGACACTGCACACAACTCTGTGGGCCCTTTGCCTGGAGCGAGGCGCAGCTGGCAGAGAGATGCCTCATCCTTGCTGCCAGAGACAGCTGTGCCACAGAACTCGCTTCTAGAAGAGAGCAAACTATCGTCCCCCTGGTGACTCCAGAATCTGCTGGTGGGGAAGCAACACCTCTCTTGGATTTTAAAGCAAGCCTCCCAATCTTGACATGAGGCTTCGGACACTGTTCAGAAAGCTGAAGCCATCACACCCAGCGTGAGCACACGCCCAGGCCTGGCACGGGGCCAGCCCCTGCTTGGACGTCTCAGTACACACAGACAACTGGAGACAAGTCCTGAGAGAGCATCACGGAGCTGCCACTCCTGGTACCCAGCTCAGCGCCTCCAGTCCCAGCAGGTGAATCCACTGCCGTGTGTGTGTGTGTGTGTGTGTGCATGTCATACACGTGTGCACTCACTTGGTTTTTTTCATTCCTTTTCATATATTATTTCCAGCACACAAAAAAGCAGAATGAGATGCTAATCACATGTCTGCCACTAGATGTAAGGAGTATTTGTGTTCATAAACAATACAGCATCTTTCCAATATCTTTGCACTGACAGGCATAGAACACACAGAGACATGTGTTCCACGTTGGCTCCTTCTACTGATGTGCAGTTATTGGGATTTAACTGAGTCGACATGCCTCACTGGTCTCCTGTTAACTGATGCATCAACTACTATTTTCATTTTACCTTTTAAACTACCAATGAATATTTTTATTTTAAAACTTCTTACTACTGGAGCCTCCCTGGTGGCACAGGCGGTTGAGCGCAGCGCTGTGAAGCTTTCTGCAGCCTCTGCAGTGCGGGTTCGATCCCAGCCAGCCAGGGAGATACCCACATGGTGCAGCAGACCTCTCCTGTCTCGCCTGCTGCTCCACTCAGCAGTGCTCTCGGTCTGTCTGCTGTTCTGTTCCCCGCTCTCTATCTGGTGAATCCTCTCACCCTCCCACACATCTGGCCTGTGCCCTGGTTCTTGTGTGCATTAAAAAAAAAACTTTTTACTACTATAAATCTTGTCTTTTCCTGATCCTTTGTTCGGGTTCCTATAATCCACATATGTGTGAAACCATCCAATAAAAATGAACAATGATGTAAGAAAATAAATAAATTTAATTATGAAAAATTTCCTATTATAAACAACGTCTCAATGACTATTCCTACATGTGCCTTCATGTGAATCCATAAAGGAAAGCTCTTCTGGGGAGACGCCTTGATGTACAATTGATGATGGCTTCATACTCTAGGCATAGCTTCTACATCTCTGGTTATTGACAAAGTTTTCTCTAAGGAAGGAGGCTGTCCCCTCAAAGAGACACTCTCCAGTCTCACCAACTGGCTACTTCTTCATTCCAGGGCCTGAGAACAGAGCCTCCTGGGGGCCTGGCCCCGCCTGCATCTAGCTCCAGGGCTCTGACCTCCCAACAGGGGAGCCCAGGCAATAGCTGGGCCCTGCATCCCACACCAGGATCACTGTCCCTGGTGTTCCTGAGTGCCTCACCCCAGGCCTCCTGCCAGTGGCTCCACCACCTTCCCAGGGTCCTGCTTGTTTTCTGGCCGGGACTTGCTCTTGCAGACTGGATGGCATCCAGTTGAATGTCAAGGCCAGTTCCTCAACTCCTTCTGAGCAGCTTCAACTGTTCAGGGACTCTTATTCCTGACAGGCCTTCAAACAGGCTCGCCAAGGGACCCTTCCATTCTCGAGGACCTACCCAGCCTCCCCTGCCCCCAGGGGAGCTCTCAATGACAACTTCTGGAGTTGAGCTGTGAATCCATTTGTGTTCCCCCAGCAAGCTCCCTCTCCTGTGCTGAAGCTTCTGGGGGAGAGGCCGGTGGCAACAAGCATATGGACTGCTATTTTAAAAGTTAAAAACAGAGAAGAAAAACTTTCAGCCAACGCAGCCAAGTCAGCTTCCCAGTAGAGCTGAATCGCTGCTCCACACCCCCATTCCCAGCGCCACATCCCTGCCAGAGGCGAGGGGGCTCTGGATGGTGCCCTGCCCCTGCTCACAGGCCAGCAGACATTCTGGGCCAGGTGGGCACACCACTTTCCTGACCCAGCCAGTGCTTCTTCTGTGCCACCTCAACTCCTCAGCCCCCACCTCTACCCTACTCTTCCTCCTGAATCTGCAAAGCTAGGGAACTAGGAAAACACAAGTCTTTCACTCCTTGACTTACCCATCAGTGTCTCACCTTATGAGTGGATCCCTGCTGTGTCCTCTAGTCTAAAATTAGCAAACAAACACAGTAGTAACAGTTGCCTTTCCTGTTAGCAGTGTGATTTTGCTTTGCTCCTTTCTTAAAGTATTTCTCTCCATTATCTACCATGGCATCTACCATGTGCCAGGCACTTATGAGCAGCTCAGATCAGGTTAGCAAACTTTTTTTTTTTTTTTGTAAAAGAGGAAGAGAGTAAATATTTCAGGTTTTGCCCATCTCTGTAGTAGCTACTCAAGTCTGCGCTGCTAACTCAAACAAACAAACAAGGCCACGGCAGCACCCACACCTAGGGGTGTGGCTGTCCCATGAAGCTGTCACGAGAGCAGGAGGTGCATAACTCGGTGGCCACCACTCTTGAGAATGGAGCCATCAGCCCCTACCCAGCTCCTGTCTCTAAGATAACTCCCCAATATTCTGGTCAGCTCATGGAAGCCCTAACTCCCCCTGCCAGCCACGGTCACATCAGGCCACAGTACCTGTGGAGGCCCAGCATTCAGGTCTGCCTGCTGTACCTTCATGGCTGGCAGTGGCCCAGCTTTTCTCCTGGCTGACTCCCAGTTCCAGCACTAATTCTACTGTGGAGACTCTCCGACAACTACAACCTACATTTATCTGTGCATTTATCTCAAAGGTACCTAAGAGCTCCCTATTTACTCTCTGTGTATACCTATGTGCTGATGGTTCTCTTTCCAACAATTGCTAAAAGGTCCTTCTTAAAAAAAAAGCAAATGGCCTTTTGAATCACTGACCATGCAGAGCACATCTGAGTGGACAAAACAGGAAGATGGGAGCAGGGCAAAGACAACTAGACTCAAGCAGGACAAACTGGCTGTGAGTCCTTCACTTACAGAACCTCCACCCTGACAAAAGGTCTGTGTTGCTGCAAGGACTCCATGCCTGGCATGTCACAAACATGGATGCCCAATAAATAACTGGAGAATTTTTGGTGACTGTTTCCAATAGCTACCATGTAAATACAAGATGGCCGGATGTCTGGGACTCAACAGACAGACCAAGCTTCAAAGAGTCAGACCTTGAGGTACACCCACAGCCACCTCCAGGCAAACTGTGTTCCTCTGAGATACACTGAGGAGAGTCAACAATCAAAGCCCATAGGCAATTAGGAGCACTGGTGTGTGGTGAGCCACAACTGATTCCAAGGTCAGGGTCAAGAGTTTCCACAGCTCAGTTCCAGACCAACAGCTGCCCAGAGAGTCTTTACGATCAAAATGGGAAAACCATTGATGTCCCCTCTGGCCTGATCCACCCCTCATCTTGGGGCCAGTGCCCAAAGCCACATTAATTTGTATCTCTGCAATGGCAGAAGCCCAACCTGACCACAAATAACCAGCCAGATAACTAATACCAGACCTCAAGCCAGAAGCAAGTGATTTAAATAGCTTTGTTCTCCAAGTGTATATCGGTCGACCCTCTGCTTAAAAACCACAGGCAGGCCAATGCCAAGGCAGAAGCCCACAAAGCTCTCAGTAGCCTCTTCCTGTTATCTGACTCTTCAGCTGAATTTTCTGGTCATACAAAGAGAGGCACAATGACACAGGATAATTAATCTGTCTCTATGCCCTCCTGTCCCAGCTTTTTGAAAAAGAGCCATCACCGGGTTCCAAGTGCAGAAAATTGGAGGTTAGGTGACTCTGGAGACCAGATCATGCAGAATTCATGGTTCATAGCAGATAAAATGTAGCCCCAACAGCAGCAGCAGCCCATCACTGATCTAGGAGGCGGGAAGGCTGGGCCATGGGACTGGCCAAATGTTCATATTCTTGGTCTGTCTTTCACACTGTGTGAGTGTGTCAGTTGTCATTCAAGAACCTCAGCACAGACACAAAGGTTGTTGGCTTGCAATTCTGAGGATTTAAAATGCCAAAACAGCTCAACCCTTTCAGTCAAAAGGCTTGTTTGTATCATACAAGTGAGGGAAAAGGAGCCATCCAGAGAAAAGAAAGAGCAGAAGTCCACTCCCAGAAAAGTGTCACATCCCATAATTCACTGCACCTTTGTTCATAGAAGTATAATGGAATGGGAATCATTAGGGAAAAGCTGAATAAAATATGGTGTATCTGTGTGTGCACAGACATGCACACAAATTATCTCTATTAAGAAGGTAAATATCAAGGTTGTTGACCTTAGGAAAAGTCCCTAAGACATATTACCAAGTGAAAAAGACTACTGAAAAATAATGTATTAAATACACCATGGACCCAGACAAAACAAACAATATATATCCATTAGGCTTTTAACTGTCTTCATAAGTGCATTCAGCAAATTCTAGAGGCAAACACAAATAATTGGTAATAGGATAAGGGCTGCCATGGGGAGGGGTAGCTATAGAGGTTTAGTTTATTTGTAATGTTCCAGTGTGTTAAAACAAAAACATATCCATGTATCACTCCTGCAGTTAAAAATAAGAGCAATAAAGTGATTTGTTCCTGAGCAGTTATTATGCAAATCAGTAAATTAACACATCTGTAGAGAAACTATTACAGAAGAGAATTTTCATTCAAAAAGGCAGTCTAACATAAACATAAGAGGATTCATTTCAGAGTCAAGCAGATTTGGTTTCAAAGCCAAGCTTGTGAAACCTCGGGCTAGTTACATAAGTCTCATGTTCTATATCTGCTCGATGGGAATATAAACATTGCTTTCATAGGATTATTGGGAAGCTTAACTAGCCCTAATACCAGGGAGTTCACTTCACTGTCAGTTGTTAGAAGACCCTGTGATGGATCAATAATGCAATCACTGAAGGAGAAGCTGTCCCATAGCTTTCTGGGCAAACAGAAGCTGAGTTATAGCTGCATAACCAGCAGTGGACACACTAACACATCTCCTCCCACAACAGCAGAAAGCTACCAAGAAAAGCACGTGGATGATGGAGGGCTACCAAATGTAACCAGAGACAGCTTCTGGCCGGGGGTCAACAATTGCAAATTAAAGTCTAGGGAAAACAGACTCAACTTTTTTTTTTTTCCACGAAGCTTTTCAGGGAAAAAAATAATGAGGCATAAGCTAGAAAGTTCTGGACAGTTTCAGTAAGACATCTCCACCCAGGGAGTAGATATTTACCATTTCCCTTTAAAATTACATGCAGCCGGGTGAGTCCCTGTGACATTTGTGCAATTATGTCTGTTCGTGCACATCCAGAAACCCTCAGGATAAAATTTGTCGCTGCCTCAAAGAGAAATGTGTGTTTCAAGAGCCTTCGGATCACATCTCCACCCCAGAGAAGCTAAATCCTGCGTCACTTTCATTTGTAAACATTTTTCCTGTGAGAAAGAAGTACAGTGCTTTGTATATGGGAGGCACTTGATGCATTCATTAATTATTTTATCAATTAAAGCGAGTCCACTCCCCTGAGCAGCCAGCCTGTGGAGAGAGTGCCTTTCACTGCTGTCCTGGTCCATGAAGTCTCACCCCCTCCTCTGGTCCTGAGCACTCAGCCCAGGGCTGTGGCAGGGAGCAAGGTGCCAGCACTCTGGAAACATGCGTCCCTCTCTCCTGCTGGCGGGTGATGTCATTATTGAACATTTATGTGTGAGGCTTCACTCTCCAGACAGAATCAGTTCTCTGAGGTCACGGGATCATCTTGGATGTCTCCTTGAACCCCTAAAGCCTGCTGAGCCCATAACCCCAAGCAGAGTCGATACTTGAGCTGAAATGTGTTCCAGGCCTTAAGTGGTCAAGTGGAGAGAGTGGCCATTTGGATGGTGACACAGCTCTGCTGTGACAGACTCACAACCACATCCACGTGCCCTCATGTGGCACCAAAGCCTTCCACCCTGACGTGACCCTGCCCAGCCAAGACACTCCCAGTGCCTGCAGCTCTCCTACCGGAGGCTCTTATATTGCAGTCACCCCATCTCCTTGGGGGCCCAGAAACCCAACATCTCATTGATCTCCTCTTTAAAAATCATAAATTGATTGCACACATTATTTAAACAGTTGCCCTGTTAGACCCCACATTCCATGCGCCAAACTTTCTTGAAAATAGATCAGAACTGCAGGGTATGGAAACCAATGCCAGTTTTTTTTGTTTTTGTTTTTTTCTTTTTTTTAAGCTGTCCTTTGGAAAGCTAAGTAAGAAAAAGCAATTAGCTAGAAATTGGACTTATTCTCAAGTCACAGAGTATTCCTTAAACTGTCGCTGTGGCCAACAGAAAACACCCTGTGAGATCACAGGCTGCAGTTCGCCAATCCCAGGTGACAGTAGGTGACCAGGACATGTGGTCACGACCCTCCATAAAAGGAGTGCCACACTCTAGGTCTGTCTTAAGTGATGGAAATACTGTGAATCTCTGGTAGAAATGTAAGATATAGAAAAGAAAAATGAATGTTGCCATAAATGACAGACACACCACATAGAACAAAAAACCTTCAACTTTTCAGAGTGTTTTCTCTCTAATTTATATACTTGGCAAATGTTAAGAAACTTAGAGTCATTCTTTATAAACGATTAGGTGCTTTGTTTGGTTGTTTTTGGTTGTTTTGTTTTGTTTTTTTTTTCCACTTAACATGATAGTTTAAGCATTTTCCCATGTTGTTAAATATTCTTCCAGGGCCTTCCTGGTGGCACAGGGGTAAAAAACAGCCCAGCCATTGTAGCATGAGTACGATCCCTGGCCAGGGAACAACACATATGGTGCAGCAGACCTCTCCTGACTCTCCTGCTGCTCCCCTCAGCAGTGTATTTCAGTTGATCTGCCTGTTCTGTTCCCCACTCTGTCTCTGGTGAATCCTTGTACTTCCCACATTTCTAGCCTGTACCCCGGTTCTTGTATGCATAAATAAATAAATCTTTAAAAAAATAAATAATAACACATAACATTATTTTGAAGAAACTAGTTTCCAAAACAAAAAGCAAGTTATCATTTTACATTCTTTTGCAAAGGTTTTTAATATCTGGCTTAATGGAAGACAGCTGGAGTCTCCTATTTCTATACTTGATCTGCTCTGGCATCATACACATCATATAGCTTCTATAAAATACTTACAAGAAAATGAGAAGTAAAAAGGGCAAATAGCCTTTCATTATTATCAAAGTTTCAACTTCACAATCATTGCCATGCCCCTGGGGCCCCGGGTGTCCCTCCAGTACTGCTGCTTTATACCAACTACTGGATGCCAGAGGACTGCAATTTACAAAGGCCTTTTTAAAAAAGAGAAAAAAGAAAAGAAAAGAAATTAAAAGTTATGGGTTTCTCTAAATTTTCTCTCATTTCAAACATCCTCTTTCCCAAATGGTTTAAAGCTCCACGCCAGCCTCCTGTGTAAAACCTTCTCAATTCCCCTGCCCGCCAGGGATCTCACATTCTCTGGTTCTCTTCTGCCTTTATGGCACCACAGCACCATTGGCTCTGTACCCTCTGATTTTCCTGGTCTGTTGGCCACACTAAAACGATAAGTTTGAGGACTGAGGTCCAGCCTTTGGTGCACACTTGGACTTAGTAATTGATTTCTTGGAAGAAATCATTGTGGCCTTAAGTAACTATATTTGCACAACGCTTTATACAAAACATTTTCTCTTGAACTATTTCACTTAATTCTCACAGTGCCCCTATGACACAGGTATTTCATCTTTGTCATTAAAAAAGCAGAAAGAGTCTTAGAGAGGTTAAGTGACTGAGTAAATGACAATTCTAGACCTTGAACCCAGGTCAGCTGATTCCAAATCCCATGCACTCCGCTTCAGTGCTTGCCGCTGTGTGCGAGTGGTGGTAATTGAACACCTGCTTCACATGGTAGGGATTTCACTGACCCCCCCACTCAGGGGCTCACTGAAGTCACCCCTACCAGGAGGTATTACAGGCATTAGAAAGGAAAATGCATGGATTCAAATTTAGGCTGGGACCCGCGCTCTCCCTCTTACTAGCAACATGACCCTGGACACACTGCTTTGCCTTTTGGGTCTTCAGTTTCCCCATCTCTCATAGAGGCACAGTAATTGCCAACAGGAAGGGCTGTTACGAGAACCCAGTGAGAAAGTCTATACAAAGTAAAATGCAAGAATTAGCTTAGTTTCTTAACATACTCACTCTTTCCTAAAGCCATCCTACCATGATGCCCTATCTTCTCTCTGAAAAACAATGACTTCATGCAATGAAGACAGGCATGTCCTATAGTCTGAGAAATCTATGGAACAGAAAGATATTTTACCCCCAGGCCCCTGGATCTGGGGCCTCTAGAACATAGATGTTGTGGGAGCCCAGGCGAGAGTAGCATTGGAAGGAGAGGCGGTGGTTTCCATCTGGAGACCTTCACTGCCAACACTTAGGCATGTCTGCAGGTGCCTTGGCTCAGGCCCAGTTGCCCATGGCCTAGACATCCTCAGGCCCAGGTCCTGGCTGAGTCACTGAGACCTCGCCCTTTCCCTGATATGGCTGCCCCGCGGGGGGGGAAGACTGTGCTTACTGGGCAAGGGGAGGCGCCAGAGGAGCCAAAGTTCTGTAGAGAACACAGTGTCTCTTGGCCCATTAACAAACATCAGGCCTGGCAGCACCAGGATGCTACTGAGAGTCTCCAGCAGCTCAAACTTCAGCATTAGCAAGCTTATGAGTTCTGGTCTATTGGGTTTCCAGAATCTTGCTACAGACACTCCTGGTTTCCAACCAAAACAAAAAAGCCAATGTTTCAAAGTTTAATTACTCTTTTTCTTTGTCAAACAAGAGGGTTGGAATCAATAACCTCAAAAGTACCTGCATCTCTAAGCTCCTGCATCTGATCAAACTCCAAATGGCTTCTGGCTGCTTTCAAAATGCACATCTATAATGATGCAATTTTGTCATCACTGAATGGAATTAAGGTGCTAGAAAAGTGCCTGAGCCAGGGCAGGTCCCTAGAATGAGAGCTCACCTTCCCAAAGGCCTAGTAGCCTCTGGATCACCTTCTCAGGAAAGGCATCTGAAAGAAGGAGAGGGAAGACCACCTCATTAAATTACTTGACAGCAGAACATGCATGTATTCCAAAGTCCAAGGGCTAAAACACATCATTTTAAACCCAATGCTTGGAATACCAGGAAAGTGTAGGCAATGTGACATCATATGTAGGTGAAAGTTTTATCTAGTTCTCTGGAGAGACCGGAGATGAGGGAGGTGGAATGGGAGGAGGGAGATGGTGGTCAGAAAGAGACTTAAGATGCAATCAGATAAAAGTCCATGAGAATAAGGAACCTATTAAGTCCCTAGGGTCCACTCCCTGGTACTCAATCCCTATTCGGAATGAAAGGAGAGAGGCCAAATGCAGCAGCAATAGCAGCGTGGTAAGAGTTTGGTCAACGGAGTAATTTCAAGGCCTCTTACTAATTATATGAAGGAATGAAGACTGCATGGGAGAGGTGAACTTGGAGGAAAAGGTGGAATATCAGGATTCTGAAGGAAGCCAAAGAGCATGCCCTAAGACTTTGAACCTGAAACATGCAAATATATTCAGGAGATAATTCATAGATGATCCTGCAAAACTGTTAAATAAGTAGAGCAAGATGATGTGGAGGGTCTTGAATATTTGCTAAGAGCTTGCAATTTATCTTAGAAGCAACGGGGATCCCAAAGTTTCTTGGATGGTGTAGGAGCATGATAGAAGCCTGCTTGCAAAGGCTAATCTATTGGTGATGTGTAACATGGCTTGGAGAAGCAGTTTCTCCTCAAGGTAGATAGACTGAGTAGGAATCCATTCACTAACCTGATGACTATAAGTTATAGCAAAGACAATGGACACTGAGAAGGGGCCTCAGTGTACTGGACATGGGGTGGGCAGAGAAGAAGGAGGAGGAGCAGAAAAAGAGAATTTAAAGATCCCAAGCCTGTGTGCCCAAGAGAAGAGTGGTAACCACTGGCAGAAACAGGAGTGGTGCCAAAATCTCTGGAGCAGCTTATAAACAAGCTTCAAAAAGAAAGGAAATCATACCAGGTTACATTCCCTTAAGTCAGAAACTACAACTGGGATTTGGAAGCTTGAGAATCATGGAGTCATTCTTAGGCAAAAGTATAGTAAAGAGAGGAGCCCAGCAGGGAAGGGGCAACAGACCAAGGATGTGGTGCCAGGTAAAATCTGATCCATTGCGGTGGAGGGGTGGGAGGAGGGGGGTTTCTAGTACATAATTATTGCCACACACTTGACCCTCTTTACAGCAAGAGGCCAGCTGCACTGTCCCATACCTGCCAGGTACTGGCCATCCCAGATGTGGGAAAAGGTGACTTCTAAGGGTCACCACTTCTCTTGCAGCAGCTGATGGATGGAGAAAGGGAATGCCAGCCTAGGTCTTAGCAGGTAACACTCAAGAAACACCTTCGGTGATTACTGTGAATGCTAACATTAAGATGTCAAGGGCCTCCTCCATGGTGGTGCAGGTGGTTGAGTGCCACACTGCGAAGCTGTCTGCAGCCTCTGCAGCGTGGGTTTGATCCCAGTCAGGCAAGAATCCCACACGGTGTGGCAGACCTCTCCTACCTCACCCACTGCTCCCCTCAGCAGTGTATTTCGTCAGTCTGCCTGTTCTGTTCCCTGCTCTGTATCTGGAGAATCCTCTCACCCTCCCACACATCTGGCCTATACCATGGTTTTTGTTTTTGTGGGACCCTCGCCGGTGGCCGGGAACGAACTGGCGCTGCAGAGGCTGCGGGCAGCTTCACAGCCCAGCGCTCAACTGCTGTGCCACCAGAGGAGGCCCTGTACCATGGTACTTGTATAAATAAATCTTTGAAAAAAAAAAAAGATGTCAAGATGTTTGGTATTTGATAGATGAAAGAAAACCTTGGGCCACAACAGTTCTCTGCCCCATAAGATCTCCGTCCAGGAGTGTAATTCACTTCCCTTATCTTCTGACCTGCTTTGTGTAAGCAGCAGAAAGCTGAGTAGTTGTCTATTTCCGGGTGCTCAATACTGGCCATGCAATTCATCAGCAGTGCAAAAGCATGAAAGAAAAGTTAGGTGAGACTTTATATAAAGGGGGAAAAGAGAGATTGTTTCTATTTTAAGCATTTGAGCAAGGTTGGGAAAATCCGGCACGGATGCTTCGCTTCTCCAGGCTGCTGACATTTACTGCTAGTTCATAGATCCTGGCCTGGAACCCACACCCCAGGATGGAGTTTATTTTCAAAGATATCCTAACACTTCTCTTCTGTATAGCCGGATTTTCCTTTTATGTGGCAGAAAGATGCCTGAATCACTGTTGTAAATCTAATGTTTGTTTTAATGTTCCAGCTAAGCTGAACTCTCTTTATTAGAACTGTGTACTAAATCCTGTAGTGGGGAATCACACCCAAATGCATATTTCCTCAGAAATATCAGGACTAACATAAAACATGCCTGCATTTTATAGGAAGCTGTTGTTTCATTCTTTGACCCAGAAATCAATCAACAGATGTTTATTGAGTGCCTGTGGTGTGAAGGGCGTTGTGCTAGATGCTAGGAAAACAAGCATATCACGGGAATAGTAAACAGGCTTTCAGGTTAGAGAACAAGGAGAATGTAGGAATAGGAGACCAGATATGCATTTCAGAGACCGTAAGCACTGAGGTTGCTAACTGCAGTAACAAGTGCCACCAGCATTTCAGGGACTTAACAATATGTTAGTGTATTCCTTACTGCCTTTCTAGTTCGAAATGGACCTCCAGGGAGGTGAGGGGCAGGAAGAGGCTCTAATCTACATAATATTCAGAGACGCAGGATCCTTTCTTATCAGGGTTCTGCTATCTCTACATCTTAGGGATTCTCAGTTGAACTGGTGGATGGAAAAATGCAGGAGCATGGAGAATGATATAAGAACTATTTTGACCAGGTATTTAAAGCCACTGAATTATACCCTTAAAAATGCGTAAAATAGGGCTTCCTTGGTGGCACAAGGGGTTAAGATGCAACCTATGAAGCTATCTGCAACCACTGCAGCACGAGTTCGATCCCGGGGCAGGGAGCTACCCACATGACCCAGCAGATCTCTCCCGACTCGCCCGCTGCTCCCCTCAGCAGTGTCCTTCAGTCAGTCTGCCTGTCCTGTTCCCCGCTTTGTCTCTTGTGAATCCTCTCAGCTCCCTGCATCTCTGGCCTGTACCCCAGCTCTTGTATGCATAAATAAATCTTTAAAAAATGCTTAAAATAGTCAAATTATGTATGTATACAATAAAAAATGTTTCATAAAAAAACTAGGATCAGAAAGCCCACGTGACTTCATCAAGTTCACATTCACAAAGTGGACACATGAAACCATTTTCACTTGACTTCAGAATGTAAATCCTTCTCCAGATGCCATACTGCCTCTCCTAAAATACATCCATGGGTCCAAGAGATTGGCAGATGCCATAGAGGCGCCACCACAATCCAGTTTCCGAACTACAAACTAGGTAAGAGAGTCATTATGTGGGTTCTAGGGGGACAGTACCAAAGAAATTAAAATCCTAGAATTTAATGCAGCTTTGTAAATACCATCCTTTCCTTCAAAAAAGTAAATTAATAACATCACCTATCTGTGAATTGCCTTTCAAAGTATCTCACAGATTTTGATGGAACTGCTCTTAATGACCAGTATGTTGTGATGTTAGAAGCTTCCCCATCTCAAAAATATGCCCCTACATTCTATCCAGGGCCTCCCACTCCATGTTGAGATGCTCATTTCTTGGGTTAAGGAAAATGCATGTATTGAGATCATGTTGAAAAAAAAAAAAAAAAAAAAAAGCAATCCCAGGCAAGGTGTTGTCTACTCAAGGCCTTCATGTGAATTATTTTATCTGAAACCTGTTCTGCATGAGAACAAGAACCCCAGATGGAGTGAAATATGATGAAGTGACAAATCTTTATCTCTTGGGCAAACTCTGAAAGGCTAATCTCCTTGCCCCGCAAGCCCAACACAGCTGAAGGTGGCCTTGTGTTGGCATTCTTGGGGGATGGGTTTTTTCCTCAGGTTTGCTCAATGAGTGAGCAAACAGACCTCTAGTCAGCCCCACTGTATGGACAGTGCCCAAGAAGTGAGTCCAGCATGTAAGGTTCGGAGTCTTCTTTTAATCTATTGCCTCTCATAAATCTGCTCTCTATAATTCCAACCACAATTCCCGGCACCCTTGGCCAGAGAAAGTAACCTCTGTGTGCACAGGGCGGGATGGCACATACTTCAGGCCCTGTGGAGTGCATGCTCTCCGTGGCAGCCACTCCACACCTCCACTGGAGCACAGAAGCAGTCACAGGCATACATGAGCATAGAGGAGTTTCAATAAACCTTTATTTATGGGCACAAATCTCTGAATCCCTCCTCCTTGTAAGATGTTATAATGTAGTATTTGCTTTTGCTTTTTAAATATTAAAAAAAGTGAAAGCTGTTTCTAGCACATAGACTATGCAAAAACAGACTGACTGGATATGACTCCTGCCCTCCATCCCTGTCTACATTGCCTCCTTCACACTGGGTGCCCCATTACTAACTCTGCGGTTAGCAGCAGCAACACTCAGCTTCCCCCTCAGACCAAATCTGCACTCAAGCTTTGAGTGCTGCCTTCTCTGCATTTCCTTGCCTGAACCACCTTAGTCCCAGGACACTACCCTGGCATCTGTCCTTGGGGGCGAGCATGCCCGTCTGGTTCACTGTAGCTTGAGCAGTGAAGTAGCAAATAAATGGGCTAGCAGATGTCATGATTCTTCATGCCTTAAAGAGTTTGCAGTTTAAGACTGGCCAAGCTGCAGCTTCCCAACTGGCCAACATGCGCGATGCCTGAGCGAGGCTTGCTCCAAGGGCAGACAGGAAGCATCTATCTTTTCACTTCCTTTGCCACAAGACCATTCTGGAAGCATGTGTCCCGTGAAGGGGGTATCTGACAACTCCAGTAGGCGAAAAGATACACCAGAACTATCGGGTCAGCGCAATCTGTACAGGCCCTTGTGTTACAAACCATTCTATGAACACAACTCCCAAGAAGCATAAGCCATACACTTCCTCATTATCCATGGTGCCCACATCAGCTACTCTATGAGTAGTTTACCTCCGGGTGGAAAATGGCAGTAACGAGATAAACGGAGCCCAGCCAGAGATGACTCAGGAAAATGAGTCTGCATAGGGAAAAATGGGGAGGAAATATTTATATACAGAAGGGAAGGGAGACATTATCTTCTTCTTCAACACATTTTTCTGATGTTACAAATCTATTTATTCCCATTGGAGGGAAAAACAAAAACCCTGAGATTTATGAGCAGTGTTGTTTATTTATAATCCAAGAGCTCTCCTCATACCATATGGTTGGGAAATTTACAGAGAGACGAAGTGAGAGGAAATTGCCTGCTTAATTCAATGGCCTTGGCAAAGCAAACAGGCAGAGAGAGTTCCCCAAACTCTCCCTCCAACACATGTGCAAGCGTGGCCAGGCGTGGGGCTTGCAAGCGGAGAGCAGAGGGAGCCCTTTCCTCGCCAGCGAAGCCGCAACTCAGTGTAGCGGAAATGAGAACAGCTGATGAGACCAGCTGAGGAAGCTGGACTTGGGTCTCTATTCTGCATATAACTGCAACAGGCACAGGCAGGGGGGTGCTGAGAGACGCAGGAGCACCCTGTTTTCTGGATAAGTTGAGGACACAGCCCGGGAGAAGGGAAAATGCACACTAGTCTCTACCACGCATTTGCCTAATTCTTTTCCTTTTTGGTGTTAGTGAGAAATAAGCAGGAAATTCAGACTTCATCTCTGCTGCCCAGCATGCTTTGCAAAGAGAGGCTGTCACTCACTGCCTTGAAGGCGCAGGACACTAATACTTGATGCTCTGCTGTTTTCCTCTGTGCTCTACCCTCCACTTTAAGACTAATGATAGATGGAAAGGAAAACATGGAGGTTGAAGACTATTAATGCAAATGAAAGTAGCATCCAGATATGGAAAAGGGTTGGAAAGGGTGAGTTCAAAGGACAAGACAGCCATGGACCGAGGAAGGCACCCTCAGGAGAAAGGTCTCCCTGTCGGCTCCTGTCTGCAGCACTCCACCCACCTGAGCATGCGCAGCTCACAGAACCTGTCTGCACCATCTTGGGACCCCACCCTGCTGCCTGCAGTGTTACTGCCTTTCAATATGCACACGACTGCTCCAGCCTCTAGTTCACCTCCCACCTCTGTTTGGATGACTCCCAAAACTTACTCAGCTCCAGCCTCCCCTGTGAGCTCCAGTCCCACATTTCCAAATACTGCACATGAGTAGTTGCCATTGCAATTCCAGATGCTAGACTTGTGCTTATAGCCCTCCTGCACCTATGCCTCCTCCACACCGTCTTCCCTCCTCCTCCTCTTCCATTCCCTATAAAACACTTCTGTATTGGGACCAAACGCTCCAACTCAAGTAATCACCTGCCTATTCTCTCCCTCGCTCGAATCACTGCCAAGACCTGTTAGCTATGTCTCAGAAATCTCTCTCGCCTTGGTGATTCTTGCTCTACTTCTGAACAACCCCAAGTTCAACACGATGGGCTGCCTGCTGCCTGCCCAGGCTGCTGTAATTCTGCCCTTACCGGCTCCCACCTCCCAGCACCCTCCACCTCTGTCCAGGGATCACAGTGATGTCAAATCTACATTCTTAAAGCAAAACTGAGTACAAAGCCATATTCAACTGCAGCACCTTCATGGGTCCATAAATACTATAAAATATAATTCTGGTATCTTAACACTCTGCCTGCACTTGTCTTCACCACTGCTTCACCCCTACCAAAAGGGGCTGCACACAATTGAATCTCAGTAGTTCCTGGATGATGGAAAGGTTGGTGGTTGAAGAATGCTGAGAAGAGCAATGTTTCTTTTTTTCTCCTCAAGGGCCATTTGGGAGAAATGTGCCATTGAGAGGACCTGTGGGCTTATAAAACTGAACTGATTTGACAGTTACAAGTGTGTAAAACAATGATAAGAAAGCAAAGGGCGGAGAGAAATAAGGAGATTACACCTGAGTTCATGACAAATAACAGGGAGGAAGTCCAGCTGGTGAGCAGCCAGAATAATTAAGAACAAGACCCCCAAAAGGTCGGTGAATACAACAGAAGGGCACGGGTGAGCCAGGCTGAAGTAATTTATTGACGAGGAGTCGATGTGCTAAACAGTGAAATGAACTCGTGGCTGGGAGTGCTGCAGAAAGGAAGGATGGAACAGGTGCTGCAGAGAGGCATAAATTTGCCACAGGAGAAAACCTGAGGTCCTTATCAGAATGGGTGAAGGAGAGACTCCAAAAGCAGACGGCTGACCAGACTACTAAGTGTGACAGGACTTGCCTGAGAAGGAAATAATTGGAAAAGTGAGGAGCTTCTTGTCCTGCCAGTGACACTGCTGGCTTCCTGTCAACATGCAGAGCGGGTCTGGCAAGGAGTCTTAGGCACCTGGAAGAAAATGAACCCTAATTCATAGACACAGACTCTACAGAAGCACCAGTTAAATTTCCCACACTAGGGGACTGAGTGACCCAAAGCTGGACAAGACACAAAAGGGGAGAAGAGAAGAGGGACAAAAGGCTTGTCATCTGTCAGAGGCATTGGGAATGGCCAGGAACATTATGGAGTCCAAAGCAAGGGAATCACACTACTAGTGACATCAAACCAGACTGAACTGTGCCCTGTGCTGTTTTGATTGCCAAAGCCGACAAGGCAGACAGTGTGGGGACTGAATGGAAGAGGCCATTGGCCTCAGTTGCTCTATATCCAGAATGAGCTTATGTTTTGTACATGGTGATTCTTAGGAGACTGACACACAGCACTTTAGGATTTGGCTTCACAAGAGCCAGAGGGCATCGATATCAGTCTTGTGTTACAAACCATTCTATGAACACAAATCCCAAGAAGCATAATCCATACACTTCCTCGTTATCCATGGGGCCCACATCAACTACTCCATGAGTGATGAAACAAACAATCTCAGTTGTGAAGTTCAAAATCTAGCATGGGTGAAAGACAATAAATTAGAGTGCTAATAAGTAAATTCAAGAACTGAAATTTTGAAATATGCTGAAGGAAATAAAAAGGGATTATGACAAAGATTGGTAGGAGGATCTTCTAAGAGGAGATGATATTTGGATGGGCCTGGATAACAGAGGCAGCCAAAGAGTAAAATACAGAGCACCGCAGTAGGAATGGCAGGTGTAAGAGTCCTGAGTCAGGAAAGACTGGCTTAGCTATTAAAAGGCGGTGAGCCTACAGAACAGTGAGCAAAGGAGAGAAAGACTTGCAATGAGAACACACTATGTGACCTGCCACAGGGTTTACCACCCGGGTGGACACAAAGTGTGCAGAAGACACTAATGGGTATTGATTGCTTCTTGGTCTCAAGCACCAGGAAAGATATTTTTCGACCACAGTCTCCGCATTTCTCTGTGTATGTGATGTGTCAAGTCATTGGACATTAGGCAATGAAGGATAGTGATCTCTGAGAAATAGGAACAACTAAGCCTTCTAATTGCCTCAGCCTACTTCATGGAGAGTTTATAAGTCACATGAAGGAAAAAGAAATTTAGTGAATCCCAGAGTTGAATAAATGAAATGGGAGTACAGACAGGCCAATATGTCTAGAGTTTGCAAAAAAGAGTACTGGCGACGAGACAGCTGCTTAAATGCAGAGAAGTAGAGATATGCAGAAGACCCCCCTAAAGTTTCCAACTGAGTATTAACTATTTCATGCATGTGAAGAAACTACTATCTGTCATTGGAGGAATAAACACCTGAAAGGCTATTATAGGGGCATCCCAGAGGCTCACAAAGGGACATTAATAGCTCCTCTCTCATCACCCAGAATGAAACCCTCAAAAATCATGGGCCATTAGGTAGAATACCTCAGAAAGTCCTGCCTCAGTAGTGGGGCAAAATTAGTCCTAAACAAAATGCTATTCAAACCACACCTTATACAACTTACTATGAACACCTGAGAAAAGTCAACAATTTCCAAGTGATATAAATGTGTCCCAGAATAAAGATAAACAATATTTATGGGAATTCAAAAGCATCCAGTGCCCAATAAGATAAAAATAATATTTGGTATCAAAGAAATATATTCGGCATGACAGAAACAAAAATGCATCCCATAATGAGGAGAAAAATCAATCAAACTAAACTACTAGTTCTCAGGGAGGGGTGGTTTCCCATTCCCTCCAGCCTGGGAACATTAGTCAATGTCTGAAGAAACTTCTAATTGTCATGACTAAAGATGCCACTGGCATCTCGTAGATGGAGGACAGTTATTCTGCTAAAGATCCTAAAGTGCACAGGAAATTTCCCCAAAACAAATTCAATTCAAGATGCCAATCCAGCCAATTTAAGATGCCAATATTATATAATCAATATGAGAAATCTTATTCTAAGCCACCCCAGAAATTATACAAGTGATAGAATTAGTAAACAAGGACATTAAAACAGTTATAACCATAATCCATATGTTCTAGAAGCTAGGAAAAATAATGTACCTGTTAATTAGAAACATGAAAGATATAGAAAAAGGACACAAATCAAAATCTTAGAGATGGAAACTACTATGTCTGAACTGAAATTTATACTAAATAGGATTAATGGCAGATTAGACATTGCAACAAAAAAGGTAAGTGAAACTAAAGCTACATAAAATGAAACATACTCGCAAATGGAAAAAATGAATAGAGCACCAGTGTGCTGCAGGACAATCTCAAGTATAACTCGAGTCCCTGAAAGGAGAGGGGAAGGAGTGTCAAAACATATTTGAAGATAGACGGGCTGAATATTTTCAAAGTCTGTTTAAAACTGTAAACTGACATCCAAGAAGCACACAAAGCCCCAAGCACAAGAATCATGAATAAAATGGCATCAGAGCACATCATAGTCAGTTACTTAACACCAGTAATAAGGACATAAGAAAACAGAGGGAAAAAATGCATCATAGAAAGTGGGAAACAGACATGAATGACATGTTTTTGTTAGAAACAATGTGAAAGACAAGAAAGTAAACCAACATTTTTAAGGTATTGAATGAAAAAAATAAAGTCAGTCATATTCCATAAGCAAACTCTCTGGTAATCAAAGGCAAATAAAGGTTTTCTTATAAAAAGCTGAAAAAAAATTCACAATCTGCATGTCTGCAGTAAAAGAAAAGTCGAAGTCCTTCAGGCAGAAGTATGTATCCGATGGAAATCAGCATCTACACAAAGGAATAAAGAGGACCAAAATAACAAATATATGGATAAATGTTAGTCTTAGGATTTAAATCTCTTACTAGACACAGCATTATTAAAAGTGTAAATAATAAGACTGTATTATGAAGCTTGTAACATATGCAGAAATAAAATGTATGGCTACAATGATCTAAGAATTGAGAGGGGAGAAATGGAAATATACAGTTGTAAGGTTTTCATATATATATGTGATGTGGTAAAATGTAACTTGATTTTAGCTTGCGATAACTCAAAAATATGGATTAAAACCCAAAAGCAATCACTAAAACAATAAAGAGTTATATCAAGTAAATAAAAGGTAGGTTTAAATGGAGTAACAGAAAAAATAAGACAAAGAAGGAGAAAAATGGGACACTAAGAAAATAAAAAGTAAGAGAATAAATTTAATCCAAATATCTCAATAATCACATTAAATGTAAATGATCTAAACATTCCAATTAAAAGGCAAGTGTGTCAGACTGGATTCAGAATGGGGGGATTGCAATTGTATGGGGAATATAAAAATAAAATTTATTAATTAAAAAAAAAAGACTTCTAAAATAAAAAAAAATAAAAAATAAAATAAAAGCAAACCCCAGCAATATGGTGTCTACAAGATAAATTCTTTAAATATAAAGACACAAATATGTTAAAAGCAAAAAGGAAAACAAAAAACAATCAAAAGGAAACTGGAGTGGCTATAACAATACCAAGAAATGTGGATTTCAGAGCAAATAATATTACCATTGATAATGAGAACCAATTTATAATGAAAAATAACCAATCTTACAGAAAATTTAATAATTCTAGTGTTTATGATCTAACACAATTTCAATATATGAAGTATAATAAGGCACAAAAGAGGGCTAATAGTCTACCACAATTATGTTTAAAAAATGGAAATTGGAAAATCACCATTGTCCCAAGTTCCTCCAAATACTCCATAGATAACACTGCCTTTCCCCCAGGGTCTTCCCACAACTCAGAACCTATAAGAGTGACATTTGTACAGCATGGAGCCTCCTTACCCTGTTCCAATCCCATGGCTGCTGTCTACTCTGATTGATGTCTATTGCTCTAGGCTTGATGAAAGTAATCTCCTAATTTGCAAAGTTTTATCATTGAAGTTATTTAAGTTGATTCAACATAGAGAAAATGTGGAGTGCTGGAAGGGTGGTGAAGAGCAAAGAAACAAGAATGGAGAGTATCTTCATTTTGCATGGGTAGTACATAGGACACACGTTTGTAGAAACATGGAAAGTAAGACCCTCTTCCACTAAGACCCTTTACATTTCTCATGGAACACCACAAGGTCTGATGTTCCACACGAAAATGCAATTAAACTCACATCTTTGGATCAACCAGCAAATGAGTCTTTTGGCCAGTGACTGCTCTGTTGGTAGCTGGGATTTATGGATTTGATTTCAACATTTAATTTTCAGTTTTATTCTCAGTAGCAAGGGAATAAAAGTCAGAGTAAAATCGTTTAAAAGAGGTTAACTGTTACGATTGTATGAGACTCTAAAAAGTGAATGTAAGGGGAATGGTTTTACAATGCTCACTAAAAGAAATCTATGATGTCTCAATGCTGCAAGCAGAGGAAAAGATGTCCTAGGGGACAGAACAGCTTCCCAGCTGCCTTCAAAAAGCATACCATAAACCCAAGCTCTTAGAAGCTCTCTCATTGGTTTCATGCTGTCTCCATGGGTTCAGCCCTCCCCATTTGCAGGGAAGGCACCAGAGAACTGAGAGGTACCTTGCCTTAGTACTAGATGTTCAAGCACCTGCACTTGGCCACTGCATGCTGATCCGGCCACTGTAAAATCACAACAGATGCAGTAGAGCTTAAACCAGCCACAGACATGTGGGTGAAATGAAAAAGTAATGGAGATGAGAAGAGGTAAGCACAACTCTCAAATTCTGTACCATTTGAAAACAATCCATTTCACAAGGGATCTAGATAAAATTCTGGTTGAAAGCTGCACACCATCAGCATCACCACTTGGAGATTTGGGGGAAGACAGGTCCTAGGGTAAGGACCCATCAACCTGACCCAGATGGGCAATCTGATCCCTTCTGTAACTGGACTGTTGCCTAGCAGCTATGTGACAAGCTCACAGGTCTAAGCTCCTCTGCAGAGCTTTTAGAGCCCTCTGGTGTCTCATCATGTCTGTAACTATATCTCTAGCTATTCCTCTAGAACAGAGGAGAGCTGAATGACTCCAAGTCTTCTGCAAAGCCATGCTCATTTCTGAACCAAGACTTTGCTTCTTTCATAACACTTTCTAGACTATCCTCCATGACTCTTTCTGCCCAGAACTTTCCTATGGATCCTCTCAGACTTAGTTCAAGCTTCTCCTACTCAAAGAACCTTTCCCAACCACTCCAGTCCACAATGATCACATCCGATTCTGAAGTCTTTTAGAATTTACAAGTAGTGAAGTAGCTATGCCGTTTGTTCACACAGGGTCTTAAATGTTCAGGTAATTACTGGTTATGTGAATCTTTTGTCTATTCAATCAATCCATAAATTCCTGTAAAGCAGATACTCTAAAATAAATTATTTCCCCTACTGTGCTTTCTGAGGAATTCATTAACTTACTTGCTGAATTAAGAAATCCGAATCACTAGGGTTACCCAGAATCTCCCACCTAAATATTCTTTTTGGAAAACTTTCTTGTCAACCTGCACAGTGAGAGCTCAGAAACCCAAAAGTGAATCACCTGCCTATGTTCCCATCAGATTACTTAAGACATTGGACTGAGAAGGTGGTGGGCAAATGAGGGGGGCAGGGAAGAAGGGGGGAATCCTCTAAGCCAGCCTGAAAGATGTCACCATAGAAAAAAAGATAAATATTTTATTTTATTCAGAAAATCTGGAGATGAAGTTTCTCTGCTATCATACAAATTTTATATATTACAATAAACAAACATCACAATGGCAAATAGGTTCTGTCTTTCAAGTCATGTCCTATTGATGCATAATGACTGTCTTGGGCTCTCATCTAAAGAAAGATTCTAACTCCAAATCTATGTTTAGGGAAAAAGTATATATCTATATACATACGCATATATATTATGTATTGTGTACAGTATAGTGTATATAATATTGTATAGTGTATATAGTATTATACTATAATAGTGTATAGTGTATATAATATTGTGTATATTATAGCTAGTATATATAATGTATAATAAATACACACAATTTATCATCTACATGTCATCAGGAGATATTCTGTGCATTTATTTTGACCAAATATATATATATATACACACACACATATATATATGTGACTATATCATACATATATACACATACATATATATGTCATACACATACACATATATATACATACACATAGATACGCATACATCGTACACATGTATGTGTATACATACACATATAGATATCATACATGTATACATACATACATATATATACATACACATACACACACAGCCATAAAGTAAATAGAATGAATTCACCAAATAGCTTTGTGACAAAGGTAATCAAGTTCAATAAGAATCTTAGAGCTTCTGAGATTAAAGGGGTCCAAATAGATTCTGCTTCCTCTATATAGGGCTGACCATTCATTATATATCATAGTTCCCAAGATAAAAGCCTCCATTCCCACCCCATTGTATAAAACTATAAAACAAATTGCCTTTACTAGAAAAAAATATTAAATACAGGTTTAAAAACTATGGGACACAAACCCAGGAGATATAAATACTAGCCCTCCTACAGTCACTGTGTGGCTCGTACCTGTGAGATCACCACCTGATATTTCTGGCCCCTAGTTTTCCCAATCTGTTAAGTGGGAGGAATGGTTACAGTGCTTTTCTGGTTCTGATGTTCTTGCCTTACTATGAGCTTTGCCAAATCACCCACAGAAAACACTATTAACTATATACTCCTTTGCCACCTCCCCTTTTCAACTATTCTGTTTGACATTGCTGCCTTTTCTATTCAGCTTTAGATCGTGTGAGCCTAGAGATATTCTTAGAACTATTAAGGAAAAAGGTAGATGCTCTAGAAAGTTCAAAGCTAAGGTACACACAAAGGATACACACAAAGGATATTTTCAAGGATAATTGGGTATTCATCCTATGTATATTGTGGTTATTTTGATAGAGCCATCTCTTTATATCATACATCTCAGAGAGATAGCATATCAATGAAATAAAAGATAAGAACAAAAATCATTTCTCATACATTCTATGTTTGAGGGAAAACCTTTTTATCCTAAGTCTTAATACACTGCAAGAATTTTAAAAGATGACCAGTCACATGTTTCCAATCCTAACAAAATTAAAATACAGAAAGATATACTTTAAAACGCCTGCTGAGTCCTTCAGACCACCTACATAGCAGGGTCTCTGGAATGGTAAAGAATGTTTTGAACATTTTTAAGTACTTCTCATACACTTGAGACTCAAGTGTGTATACCCTCAGAAAGCTACTAAATCTTCCTGGCAGCAAGAACTAAAATCTGTTGTCCATGATATCTTTGTTGACAAGCCCCTGTTAAAGGCAAGACAGTATTCTAGAATGACCAATAAAGAGACACTGTTGAGAGGCCTCCCTGGTGGCACAAGAGGTTAAGACACAACCCATGAAGCAATCCGCAGCCACTGCAACAAGAATTTGATCCCCCAGCCAGCCAGGGAGCAACCCACATGGCACAGCAGACCTCTCCTGACTCGCCAGCTGCTCCCCTCAATAGTGTATTTCAGAAGATCTGCCTGTTCTGTTCCCCGCTCTGTCTCTGGTGAATCCTCTCACCATCCACACTTCTGGCCTGTACCCCAGTTCTTGTATGCATAAATAAATCTTATTAAAAAGAGAAAGAGACACTGTCGACATAGGAGGTAGCAGTCCACTTGACTGTGTCCATGAGCATCCATATGAGGACAGGAAGACGATGCTCCCTTCACAGGTGAATGGTAGTTCTGTCTCCCTCTCAGCAGCCTGGTTTTAGAGCAGACATCAGCCTGTTCACTGTAACCCCAACCCCTGGTAGGGTGCATGCACTTGGTGGATTCTTGGAAACTCTTTGATAAAATATTGTCTTGAGGAATTTATTACTAATCCATCCATACTTTCCTGATATCCTACTAACTTCAGTGAAATAGAATAAATGGTACGGGGAAACAATCTAGAAGAAAAAAATGGAAGGGCTGCTCTGGGCAAGGTAGTCTACGTTCACCTGATTGGTTGTTAGCACTCCTTGGAGGAAGATGAAGAAAGAAAAGCGAGAAAGGCACATGATCATGAAGAGTATTGCTTATGGGCATCTTCTTTTTCATCCAAATTGCTACATATGGGAGGTCAAGACTTAATTTTTGAATGTCTTATTATCCTTACACCCAAATGTTCCATTAAGTGTAATGGATTTTGTATCCATATTACCTCTTCAAAAGGTCACTTTCTATCTATCTAAACCCAATGGAAAGTAGTTCCACTTTTTTAAGGCCAACTTTTCATTTATTTATATACCAATCCTACAAACAACCTGATCATTTTCTCTGATTTCCAATCTTCATATACCCAGTTGAAAATTTTCAGGAGCTCCCCAACATCTGATGACAGTTTCCTGAACCTGGCATCCAATGTCCACTATCGTAATCTACCTCTCTCCTAATCTACCACTATCCTAATCTACCTCACAGTATTAAAAATCTCTCATAGAAAACACTGATTAAACATATTGATTAAAACACAATCCTAGATGTTGGATAACTTTATATCACAATTTCATACCACTTTAGATTTTATATTTTATCTCCTCTAGGGTAATCTAGCAAATGGTCCCCCGTATTTGAGGAATGAATGAATAAATGAATGAAGTGACCAAAGTATGCTTGTGCTAAATATCTCTTCTCTAAATATCTATGTCATTTGTAGGGTTGCAGACTAGAAAAGCATGGGCTAAGTCCTAAACACATTGGACTTGCCCTGCCAAGAAGTATTTAAAAATCTGACCTTGAATAACTTCAAGGATCTACAAACACTCCTGTTGACCACTGGCCCCACCCATCAATACTACCTGCCCTGCTTCATTCTTTTACTCTGCTCTGTATATTCAAGGCTATAATCCTTCAAGGTTACACACATTTGAATCATGATAATAACTAACTTTAATTGAGTCTTGAGTGAGAACTGGGTCTAGGCACAGATGACCTTTACCTAAGCTGATACTGAACAATAAGAGCCTGGTGCTATGCATCTAAGAGTTGAGTGATAACAGACATTACGTTCAACTGGACAAAAGGAACTGCAAAAGCAGAGTCTTGTCCCCTTTGCTAGGCAGACAGAAGGAACTGAAGGGGTAGCTCTCAGCTGCCTGGAGGGAGGTGTCATGCCTTCTTTAAGAAATCCAAGAACGTTTAGGGAAGATGGACTATCAGTCTAACAAACTCAACTCCCAGCTCCTTCTCAGGAAAACAGAGTTTCCTCTGCCTTCCTCATACTTAAGTGTTTCCAGCAAAAAAGGGAGCCTGCGCCTCCATTCAGTGTTGAAATGCTCAGGAAGGACACAGAGTAGGATCACCAACAAGAAAGAAGCTGCTCCCCTGGGGCCAGGCCTACTTGTCTGCTCTGTGCAACTTCCCTGTAAGAGTTGACCCGGAGGAGTCGTTTTTCTTAGCTCGGATTCTCCAACAAGCCTTTTATGATGCTAATAAATGAGGTAAAGTCTAAGGTTTTGCCATTAAAAATACATATTTTAGAGTTTTCTTTAGCTTCCCTTCATTGCTGGTGAATCACTCACAGTCCTCTCCTAGTCTTTGCACAAAGCACTTAATCTTCTCATCTAATGACACGGTCTATGGGAAGAAGCCACAGTGTCTCCATTCACCAATAGCCAGATCAATCATATGTCTCTAGGAAAATGAAGTCATAGCAAGCTGGTTTTTAACATTACTGAGGGGTGTCGTTAAGACCTTAGAGACTCTTCATGCTGACGGGCCCTGATAGCCTATGATTAATTAGGTTGCTCTTTCCCGTAGACTCGCGCCTCACCTCTGCTGTCAAACCCACTCACCCCAAAGCAGAGGCTCCTGGGCTCTCCAGACCCTATGGCAACAAGCTTGAATGAGGTCCAGGAAGCTTCCCCATTCCCAGGGCACTGCACCAGTATAGAGAAGTAAGCTCCTACCCCGCCTACTGAGAACAAAGCAGGCAGATGGTACAGCCACCTGTAACTTGAAAACGCATGCCTTTCCTCCCTGTGATCCTGTGACGATAGCCTCCTGAGGACCAGACTGCCTTCTCCTGTGTGCCACTGTAAATGAGTAGGGCTGTCTTTGAAGTGGAAGAGAGGAGTTAAGGGGAGAGACGCGGAGTGCGGAGTGACAATGAAAAAGTGAATTAGCATTCTTTTTCCTAGTTAAAATGTTCGTGAGTGATATCTGCAAGGATTCTCTCATCCCAAGCTGTGGCTAGGAGGGGACAGGAGATGGAGAGGCCGGGCTAGGGAGCTGCTGAACTCTTAATATAATATGGAGCTTGGCTGCACCAAATTAGAATGCTGTCTAAGGAAATATAAAAACCATAGTGTGTGTTGTGGGCAAGGGTGTGGCATGGGCCTGCTTCTGCCCTAAATAGGTGGGTTGGGTCAAATCCATGATTCTATTTCCCATCGTGCTTCTTTCCTCAAGCTTCAGTTTCTTCATTTTCATTTACAAAATGATTCTGTAGAATTTTATGGTTCCTGGAGGACATTTTCCTTCCCCATCACAATTAGCAAAACCATATTTATTGGGATTTCTCTTTCTCTGAAGCATTCTGGGGATCCCTGCTTCATAGGCTGATGCACTGACAGTCACTTCTTTCCTTTTCACTCTAAATATGAAGTTCTGCTCAAAGGGTACCTGGAGGTTTCTTTTGACCAAGGAGAGAGTCATACTTTAGATTATCGTCAAAGCTAAACAAAAAATAATGTAACTTTGGAACCACCTTTACAATCACCCTAGGCATTTCATGGATGAGAACAAAGCAGAGGTAGAAAGTGAACCAGGTGGATCCCTCTCCAACATCTGTTACAAAAAAAATCCGATTTTTCCTCTACTCTGCAAAACTGGGTACTGATCAGTGACAGTGACTTGCTAAAACCCAACCAAGGAGAATTGACCTTCTAAATTGCACTGTGCTTCCACTGAGCAGCTCATCACCTCTGACTTCAGGTTTACTCTCTTCACGGTGGGGAACAGAAACCCCTGTATACTACTGCAGACACCAAGAGCTTTCATGCCATTTGAGCTGCACGAAAGTCATATGAATTCTTAAGGGAAGCTCTGTTGCTCCTATTTCATCAGTGAAAACACCTGATCCCTGACATGAGGTCAAGGTCACAGGGCTAGTTAGGGATGAAGGTGATGCCAGCA
Source organism: Talpa europaea (assembly GCF_964194135.1). Classification (NCBI taxonomy): domain Eukaryota; kingdom Metazoa; phylum Chordata; class Mammalia; order Eulipotyphla; family Talpidae; genus Talpa; species Talpa europaea. The sequence goes on from NC_140077.1 coordinate 17,323,293, forward strand.
CCAAATCTGATGACACACACAGCCCATGGACTTTCTGCTGTGCTGCTCTGATTGGTGAAGCCACCACACACTTCTTCAATCACCATTAGATCAAAGCCCTTGCCTTTATAACTGCCAAAGTGTGTACTTATCTATATTTAAATGTAAGCAATTAAAAGTGAACACTGCCCGCCCTTCAATTTTTAATATGAAGTTCTTTAGTCTGTTACTTTTTCTCCATTAAAAGAAATTTCCTTAATCAAGGGAAAAAACTCAGACTCCATCTGCACGTTGTGAGTTCCCTTCCAAGTTTGGTCTTTGCAATTGACTATTTCCATTTAAATGCTCCATCAATTCAATCAAAATGTTAATATTCTGATTATAAAGTATTGCTCTATGCATTTCTAACATGTTTCTTTCCCACTTCTTTCCGCTAGCAAAGCTCTAGCTGGAGTTCACAAACAGACAGGTCATTTGGGGTGAAGGGGAACAATTATACCCACAATGCTACAGTAATTGATCAGTAGAAGTATTCCCATAGATTAAACTACAATCCACATACACACACCCGCACTTGTATCTCCTTGTACACTGCAGACAGCTATCACACAGCTGCTCAAGCTCTGTGCGTGCCACGATCAGGGGCCCAGCCCACCAGCAGCTGTCCTTTTAAATCTGCATTAACATGAGCTCAGTGATGTTACCAAGGAGTATAACCCTTTTTTTTTTTCATATTTTGCTGCATAAATGTTGCTGAAGTTGGAGCAAATAAGTAATCACGGTTTCAATTTCAAGGCATTATCTCTTATGCTACAGAGATTATGTATTTTAACAAGTCAGATACACAGAACCATCTCAGAAATTTTGCAATATTAATCTCTTCCTCCTTCTCCACCAACCATCCCCCCATCCACCCCCCTGCTGTATGTGCATTGACAAACGTGGTTTTGAAATCCAATTGTGGCTCAATGACAACATCCCCACTGCAATATGGAGAGCCCATGATAGGAATCTACTCAGTGAAGTTCCCATTACCATGAACCACCTCTCTGCTTATGTAGATAACACAGAACACAGCAGGGAGGCCAGTTAGGTGGAAACAAGATGTCTAATAGGGAGGCGGAGAGTGTGCTCAGAATGTTCTGCCAAGAATACTGCCTCCTTGTGGGAGTGGAGAGCAGGCAAGGGTCTGCTGGAGGGACTGGCAGCCTTGAATGGGATAGGCTATTAGAGATACCAAAGACCCAGACCCCAAAATGCTTCTCCCACCTGCTCTGACAATTGTTTTAACACAAAGCAAATACTTGTATTCTGTGAAGAGACATCAACGATGTGTATCACTGAGAGGAGCGCCATGGTGATAAACTCAGTCACACTTGAGCATCAACACTGGCTAGCAGATCTTGACCAGGGAAAGGCAAGTCAGAGAGAGTTGAGGACAGCCCAGTGGAAAGGGAGCAGTACCATGGAGGAAGGGCTTTCAGGGAAGGAAGAGAAACTTCTCTGTCTGATACCTTTGTCCTGTTTGGTGACAGGAAAAAGAAAATGATGGTGTGTGTTGGTAAATGCTGAAGGTCTTTTCCAACTCCCATCACATTACTGGTTCATTTAGGCCACAGGTATCATGAAATACCAAAAAATGAGTTTGGTCTATGAGGATAGTAAGGAAATGATGATGTAGGTTTGCTGCCCTCCAAGAACTTACAACCTGCCTGAGGAGGTCATATGTAATGATTTACATGTACAGATAAAATTCTGAAGAAGTGAATCCAGGGTGGCTTAGGTCCTGGGGAAAAGGATTTGAGCTTTGGGATCCTCACCTGCCCCAGGGCAGCACCCAGAAAGACACCCACCATCCTGGGAAAGAGTTCAACACCCCTCTTCTAGACGTTTTCACCCAGTCATCTCACCCACGGCCTGCAATAGTGCTGTGCAGATAAAGGGCATTCTGTCAAGGAAGGAGGAAGTTCTGAACCCCAATCTGTGTCTTCTTGGCTGATGGTGAGCCCTGATTAAGGCTGCATCTGTCCAGTGAAGGAATTAAATCTCTCTAAGCTACACACAGTCTACCTTCTCACAAGGGACTGTGTTCGATCAGAAGGGTTGTGTCAGCAACGGGCTGCTGGTGGCCTAGCCCCACCATCTTGCCATGGACATGTGGTCAACAGAATAGTGGTCCCCAAAGATGTCCACACCGCAATCCCTGGGATCTGTGGATATGTCACCTGCAAAAGGGACTTTGCAGATAGGGGTAAGAATTCAGCTCTTGCATTATTTACTTGGGTAATGCAATCTAGTAATGTGTGATTTTACAAGTGGGCAACTTTACCCCATTATGAAGGATCCAGAGAGATGGAATGTGAAAATGACTTCACCAGCCGTCACTGCTTCAAAGATGGAAGGGGACCATGAGCCAGGGAATAAAAGCTTCCTCTAGTAGCTGGAAAAGGTGAGGAAACATATACCCCAGAACCTTGAGAAAAGAAAGTGGCCTGTTATTGCCTTGATGTCAGCCCTATGAGATCTCTATTCAACATCTAGTTGAACATCATAGTCTGTCCATCCTAAAATTCCCCAAAATTGAGTCCTAATATGTGGTGGGAGTTTGAGGAGAAATGTGTTCCAAACAGTCGTTTGTACCACAAAGCTGACCTCAGAACCATCAAAGTGCTGGGGCAGACCCAAGGAACAGGCTGGGGCACCTAAAAATCGGTCACAGTTTCAGGGTGAGCCCTTCAAAGCATCCACTGCGATACTGCAGGCTGAGGCCAGTGGCCTCCCTGACCTGTGCTCCCCAGCCCTTCCAACAGGTTGTGCATCACCTCTGATTTTCCTGAATTAAAACCCTCCACCTAGGAATTCATAGAGTATATTCCAGAGATGGAAACATGACCGATAGTATTATTTTATGTGCTTGCATTCTAACCCACACAATTCTACTAATTCTTACACTGGTATTTCATCATGCTGTTTAAAATCACTTAAAGGGCCACATAGCATTCATCACATAAAATAAATTACATAACCGTTCTCCTATTCATTTTCTCTTATGAACACCTTTTCCTAATAAATGCATGTACACATGCACACACATACACATAAACACACACACATTTGTGGCAAAAGACAAGAAACAGGAAGCAACTGTTCCAGTTTATTGTAGGTTTTGAGTAAATCTCCTTGAATGTCAAGTACCTTCTAAGACAAACTGAGTCCTTTGTCCAAAATGCTCCTAGAATGGAGTTTTCCACAGTCCCATCTCCACCGCTCCTCTCCTGTCTCACAAAATTGTTGCATTTCCTTCTCAGCACCAATGACAACAATAAGTGTTTTGTTTACTAATTTGCCTGATTGTTATCTGCTTCCCCACTAGCAGGTCAGCCTGTCAAGGACAGAATCCACCCATGTCTTGCTCAGTCTGTACCAAGGGCACAGCATTGCTTTTGGAATGGAGTAGGCATAACACTGTAGCAGAGTAGGCGGGAGCATATAGTTCTCCATGGAAATCTCTTGTTTGGAGGCAGCACGCAATAAAAAAACAAAAGCTCTTACTGAACAAATGCACTCAGAGAATCTACATAAACTTGCTAAAAGCTGGACCCAAGTGCACAGGAATGAATGCCAAAGTGCTATCAGGCTGCCTGAAATCTTTTCTGGAAAATACTATGTATAGACGTATAAGTAAAATATTTCCAAGATATAAATGTTATTGCCAGAGCCCTCATAAGAAAACTAATTTTATGATGCGAAGACTATAGACGACTTTTAGAGTCATGATGTTAAAGACGCAAATTTCTGTGTGTCGAAACTTTGTAGGATTGTAGATAACGGCACAGCAAGGACACCCGGTGTGATATTTGATTCCTCCCCAGGAAACCTTTTTCTTATCATTTTGTATGATTACCTTTCCTCTCCTCTTTTAACCTGTTTTCAGGAATGCCTTTATCAGGGCTTACCTTGAAATTATTTGTGTATGGGCCTCCCGGGTGGCACAGCAGGTTGAGCGCCGCACTATGAAGCTGTCCGCAGCCTCTGCAGCATGGGTTCGATTCCCGGCCAGCCAGAGGGATCCCCACATGCCACAGCAGACCTCTCCTGTCGTGCCTGCTGCTCCTCTCAGCAGTGTCTTTGGCCCGTCTGCCTGTTCTGCTCCCCGCTCTGTCTCTGGTGAATTCTCTCATCCTCCCACGCCTCTGACCTGTACCCCAGCTCTTGTATAAATAAATAAATCTTTTAAAGAAAAAAGAAATTATTTGTGTACATGTTTTTTCATTTGATTCTGAACTCCTTGAGTGTGTGGCTAGTATCTAGCTTGTTTATTCCCAAGTGCAATTCAATTTCCAACATAAATGGCTTGAAAGAACAGGGCATCCCTAGTGGCCTAGGGGTTAAGTCTCAGTGCTATCACCACGACAGCCTAAGTTCGATCCCTGAGCAGGGAGGTGACCCACATGGCATAGCAGGCCTTGCCTGCTGCTCCCTTTACCAGTGGATTTTAGTAGATCTGCCTGTTCTACTCCCCACTCAGTCTCTGGTGAATCCTCTCACCCCCTGCACTTGCGTCCTATACCCCAGTTCTTCTATACAAATGAAATATTGTTAAATGTAAAAAAAAAAGTGTAAGATTATCTTAAAAGAAAGAGTTGAAGGAATAAATGATGATAAGGGTAATTAATGGCAGTGGGAAGTAATGTGTGTTCAACATCCTCTGTGGGTCAAATACTTCGCACCGACTATTGACATATTTAATTCTCAAGAGAGGTGTGGTACAACTGTGCCCATTTTACAGATGCGTAATCAGGTTCAAAGAAGTAAACAAATACTAAGTGAAATAAGTCGGTGGAAAAGACAAGCACTGCATGATTTTACTCATGCAGTAAAAAAAAAAAAAAAAAAAAAAGAATGAACAAAACAAGAACAAACTCTGAGGCTAAAAGAACAAAAAAGAAGTCCTCAGATGAGAAGGGGGAAACAATATGGGTAAGTTGGGCAAAAGGGACCAGAGGTATGGGGATGGAAGGAAACTAGACTCTGGTCAACTGAGACATTATTTTTAAAAGGACCAGAAGATCTTTTGAGGTCTCTGGCAGTATGTCCATGGAAATAGATCTTTTTAAGTTCAGCTAATTTCTATGATTCTACATATTCATTTGAAGGATTAATTGTAACATAACTATGAAATATTCTGAAGCTGCTTTGTTTGTAGCTAAAAGAAAAAGCAGAAATTCCCAAATAAACGATAACAGTATTAAAATAAGCACTACCCTTCAATAGCCAGAAAAAGCAAGTAATTAACATCTGATAATCCAAAGGTTATCCAACACAAACTGGCTCCAACAGGAGCTGATTACAATTTGCAGAATACTGTCCCTTTCCGGAATGTTTATAGCTCTTAGTGACTTACAACAGTTAAAGTCACAATCCCCCTCTGTCAGCAAGCTTTGCTGTTTCTCTCAAGAAATGTCACATCTAACAACCATGCCAAGATGAGAAATACAATTTGCTACTTATTGGCATTTGACCTTGATGAATGGAGTAATACTAACTAGAGAGAAAAGAGACATGGTTCAAAACTCCCAAATAAACTTTAGGAGCCTGTAGGCTATGGTTGGCAGTGTTACTTGAAAAACAGCCACTTTTCTTTTGCCGTATGCATCTATTTAGCTATTCTGGGGTTTCCCATCAGTGTTATGGTGTCTAGAGATTCAAAAACACTAATAATTATGTTTTTTGTAAAGCTTTGCATTGACCACCAGCCGAGCACTTATTCACTCAGACAGGCGTGCAGGTTTTACAATTTAGAAACATTTCTAATATGTACCATTGAGCCCGTGAGGCCATCTATTTTTTTATGGACTTGGGCAGGCCAGCGGCAACAACGAACCAGGAATTTCATTAGAGCAGTTGAGTCTCAGCCACAATTTATAGACCCTAATGTCTTCAACACATCAATGCTAAACCTGAAAACTCAAAGTTTCATCTCAAGCCAACACTGGTTGGAAACTTTAACAAATCAGTGGCTCTTGATAATAATTATCATTGCTAAGAGATTAGTCAGTTAGCCAGGCTAGTCACTTTACAAAGATTACTTATTTATCACATTTATTCATAACATAACACACCATCATATGTCCCATTTTGCAGATGAGACATTGAAATCAAGTAATTTGCTCAAAGTCACACAGCTATGTAACAGCAGAGCCAGAACCTGAGCTCAAGCTTGACTGTTGATGCAAACCATTGTGAGTCCAAAGTGCAAATAACAATATATGTATAAAGATGATATTTGATCTAAAGCACATCCCAAGACAGAAGTCAGGATGTGACTTTCTACTCGATCAAACATTTGTAACTTAAAAAAATCTACCGGTTGGCTAACCTTTATTGAGCAGCTATTCCAAAGCACAATGTGTATGTAGAAGCCTTGATGACAAGAGTATTTCAAGCTAGGAACACAGAAACATACACAGAAAGGCACACTGATGAAGGGTACTACAACCTACAGGAACAACTACAGACAGCACAGTAGCTGCCCCTCATTACGACCCCTTGACAAAGCTGTAACATATAGTAGTCATTCTTTATTTTATTCTGTGCAATTACATAGAAGGTTTGCTTCCAATTATTAAGAAAACTACCCTTTAGGAGTTTTCAGAGGACCCATAGTTTCAGTGTCCTGAAATTTTGGTGAGTTACTCTATCTACAAAATTCAGGAGATATAGGTGATAAACTGGAAAGGGACAAGCAAACACAATTCAGGGGCATTAGGCCTACAAAGCATTTCTTATAAACAGAACAGCTCTCAGCAGCAGACCGTCCTAATGTCAACCAGAATGTCACATGTGCTACAGACGAGATAGCAATGGGAAAATGGAGGTAAAGAGAAAACCAACTAAATGCAGGTGCCTGTCGGTAGCAGATGTAAATGATAAATATCTAAAACCAAACCAAGGACTATCTGAAAATGCCTGGTATTTTTTCATTTATCAAAATTTGTCAGCATGACCAAATCCTCTCACTCCAACAAAGAGGAGGTGTGCGGAGGAAACAAACAAGATAAGCATGATGCATTCCCACCCCTATTAATGTGATTTCCTAGCTTGGCCATGTTCAGGATAAACTCCCTGCAATGTGTTAGCATCACCATGGCTGTGAATTTTTAATGCAAATCAACTGTCTAACAGTTTTTGTATTGCAATAATAACCTGGAAGAACTTGTTTAATATGGGAAGACTTAGTGGAGCAGATGAATAGTTCCAACATGATATCCATGGGATAGAAATTCAATTAAAAACTGCAAGTCGAGCTGGAGAGAGGTACTTATTGTTCAACACGTACCACAGGGCCCTTTGCTGAAGCACAGCTATTAACTGAACAGGTTGAAAAATTCTGTTTTCCTTTATGGCAATCTGTTAGCTTGTATAAAGTTAAATTAATAATAAAAAAAAAACCACCAAGCTGCCTCTGTGGTGGGAGAGCGGTATGAGGCCAAAGGCTAGTTACATATTTTATAATTATGGATTAAGTGCATTAAGCCAGGCAAATTAAAGATATGCCACAATTATAATAAAAATGAGAGATTACGCATCTGCAAACAGTGATTGCATGAACACGGCATCCAAAAGAAAATGCCGGGGCTCTGCCCCCAAAAGGTGACTGTTTCCACTATAAAAAAGGAGGAAGAAATGAACTTTTGCAGCCACTTGTCTTCTGAAATAGGAGGAACAGGACTTCTGAAGATAGGTCAAAGCCAGAGAGCACTGTTGACTGCTTCTGGGCTGGGCTCAGAACTGGGTCCCAAGCTAAAGCATCTATAGATTTTTTGAGGTGCACTTTGGAGTGAATAGAGGCTACAGGAATGAATAGATTTCCAGCAAGGAGGAATCTGATCAGCAACTAAGAGAAACAAAACAGACCTCATCCAACAGAGAAGTAGATTCAGGATAAGGAAATTCAGCATTCCATACTCCGTGCTATGTTTCTTCTGTTTCTGTTTTCTGCTAGCTTTGGAAACAGGAAACAAAAACTCTTCTTGTGAAAAAGACTGACATATTGGCATCCTCTGCTCTCTGCTGCAGAGAGGGCATGAGTCTTCAGATCTTTCTTTGCTCTTTTCTTAACACATTTGTTGTGTGGGAGCGTACTCCTGTGTGTGCGAGTGTCTGTGCGTGCACACGACTATAAATCACATTCTGCAAATGGAATATCAGTCCTTCTAGCCATAAGCTTTCACGCATGGCAAATGATGATGCTTTCGGCACATAACACAATTTCCTTCTGCCAAGACTCCAGCATATTGTGCTTTTCAGAAAACAAACTTTTCAACCCATACTGTTTGTAATGGCGCGTGGGAGTGGGCATGCATGCGCACATTTGGACTAGCGACAAGACACACACAAGGAAATGGAGCTAAAGAACAGAAACTCATCAGAACCCAGAAACCCCAAAAGATGAGTGGCTGTCTTCTCCACTATCCTTTGTTATTCTTCCTGTAGTACAGGAATTCCCAGATTGTGGCTTGTGGACTAACAGCATCAGAATCCCTTGGGACTTCTGCATTCCCTCACTTACTGGACCAGAGTCCCAGAAGGCGGAGCCTAGAGTGGATGCGTTAGCAGAATGGCGGCTGTCGTGGTCGGTTATGCCAATACCCAAGTGCAGAACGAGCCCTCTATTATTCACCCAGGCCAAAGGCTCAGCATGCAAATAGTCTCAAAAATATTTAATCAGGAGACTCATCAAATATACTCCCTTACTTTCCTGACAATGGAGCTGAAGACCAGGAAGGAAAGTAAACAATTCAGAGGTCACACTGGTTTGCTGCTGGAGTCCAGTCCAGGTGGCTGACAATGTCGGCCGGTGATAACAGATAATTTAAAAGCACTTTGCCAATTATATCCCAGGCATTCCTCCCAGCATCTTTGGAGTTTCATTCTGTAGTTATTATTATATTTATTGACAGATGTGGGTAGAGAGGCTGGGAGTAGGTTCTGGTCCACTAGGGTGTAAACTTTGTTTCATGCAGGCAAGTAGACAAGCATTGGGCTACATTTGTGAATCAGCTGGGTGAGAGCAGAGGGTCTGAGAATGTGGGAAGGCGGCATAAAAGGCCCATCCTACATGCAGGACTGCCATGTGCTGCTCAGCTAAGACCCAATCAGAAATGTAAGGCAAAGGGTAAAACGAAGACCTCTCAGAGGGTCTGAGAATGCTCAGCACGCTACAATCCATGGTCTGTCCATGATCTGAGGATGCCCCTCCCCGCCCTCACAGGTTTCCAGGAAAGGCAGGAACAAGATGACCGTAAAGCTGTGTCTTGGGGGCAGGCACACCCTGGCCTCTGTTCACAAACATTGAGAAAGGATTCCACCAAGGCAGCTCAAATAAAAATGGATTGAGGATTCAAAACCAATTACCAAAGCATAATCTCACTCAGATGGGCACGCTAAGAATAATTACTCTCCGTAAGAAAAATGTCTGTTGTAGACACATTGCAGAAGGCTGCATAATTAAATACAGCTGCCAATTCTCATTTATCTTCCTGGCAATTTGCACTGGAGAGGCCACCTGGATTGGCGAAGGCCCGGGGCTGGTCCGCACGGTGCAGCCATGAGCAGGGCCCCCACATTTCCAAGGTGGACCAACTCTACTGGGGTCATCATACCACTGATGAATCTCAACTCTTAAAAGCAGATTGCACCCCCAGTTTATTTAAGATTGCACCCATTGAGAGGTCACATGCCTTTGTTCCTCCCTTCCTGGAAAGCATCCGCCTTTCTCTTTGCATAATTAAATCCCAGTCATCCTACAGCCTAATTCACAAGGGAACTTTCCAAGAGGCCTTCTCTGGACCTCAATTTCTTCATCTGCAAAACAAGGATCATTAGAATATTCACCTGTTTAGAATACTGTGAGAATTTGAAAAGTGAATCCATGTGTATTTTTCAAATAGCATGGCATATGGTAATGACTCAACAGATGTGACTCACCTTATCCTTTATCTGCATCAACTTTGTAATGAAACAATAATAAAAATAATAATAATGACAATAGAGACCACTTCTAGAGCTCTTAAGATACAACACGCACTGTGTCCAGGATATGCTATGCATTAACTTGTTTGCTCCATACAACCCTATGTAGGGGATATCACTATCATGCCCATTTTGCAGATGACACCAAGGTACCACAATGGCCAGTGATTTATAAAGCAAGCAAGAGAACCCAGGCAGTCAGCACTACACAATATGTGCAGTGACCACACTTCCAGATATTGCAACTGACTCTTAGGTTCAAACACTTAATCCAGCACAGACCTGGCATACAAAGTGCTCTATTTGGGGCTTGGAGGAGTCAGCTGGTGACAGTGGTTAGGGAGATCCCTTTAGAGTTGCCCTCAAAACCCCAGAGTTAGGGGGAAATACCTCTGGATGGGTTGGGCCAAACCTGGCCTGGAAGCCATGACCGTGAATGAGATAGATTAAGGCGAATGAAATCAAAGCAGTTGTGAACATCCCTGGCAAACCATGTGAAGACTCAGAGGCAAGCAGGACCGTGAGAACATAGCTTTGCAGCAATGTGAGGCTGTCTGGGAAGTGCTCTTTCCGGCTGCATTTGAAATAGCAACAAGCACAACAACATGCTCAGGAGTTAGGATGTTGCTCCTAGAACTCTAGAGCTCTGCAATGAGATATTTCTCAGTGATGTGCTAATATTGCTGATACGCTTTTAATTAATGGTCTATGGCCGAATGTTATACAGAGACATTTCCTCAAGAAGACGGCCCAAACAGTCTCCCTTTGTCAAAGAACAAACCCCTAAAGATTTCTGAATTCAGAGAAAGGAGGAAATGGAGGGAACCACCTGGGCTGAGCCACAAAGCTCCTGGGCAATTAAAAACAAGTGCAAATGAGAATAAAGAGCAAGGATCCAGGTCGCGTGTTTCTAAGAATCACGCGGAACCAGATTCCTGTGTGCTAATGAATACTGAGAAGCTCGAGGTTGTAAAACAAGATGAATAACACCCCTCATTAGTGCTGCATTTGATGGCTGTGTAAAAGGAAGAAAATGATCCACTTAAAAGGGGTCTTTAACATTGATGGGTCAATTTTGGCAATTACAGGATTTACGCAGATATCTTTGCAACACACTGAAATGAGCCACAGCAAAGGCAATCTTCACTCGCTTGTCTGGCTGATCACCATGCAGCTCTCAGGCCTGGTTCATCATTATCTTCTAAATGTTACCACCTAGGTTGGGCTGGCACAGACATGAGACCTGCAAGCAGGATGTCTAGGAGGCCCTTGCAGCACCCAAAGAGCAAATGCCTCCTTATACTTTGCAACTTGGGTACCTTGCCTGCCTCCCCTGACCCCAGCCCAGCTCCCAGGTGAGGTGACCCCTGACCACTCCTCTCTCATGCCCACCTGGTGCCTGCCATGCCACTCTCACCACATTCAGTTACCACCTGGTTTGTTGTCACCTTTCTATCTGAGGGTAGTGCCCCCACTATTCTGTCAGCCACAGGATCGCTCCTCCCCACTGACTGAAGCCCCACTGTCTCCCTCGATGTCTGCCATGCAGCTGGCATCCAGGATTCTCTGATAAATGAGAGCAACAGGGATGTGATTGTCTCCTAGGAGAATGGTGTCCGACAACTCTCAGCAACCAGAAACCCCTCCTAAAGCTTAGGGTTGCACCATATTAGAGTATACAGAAAGAACCAGCACGATGGTGGGACATTCCAAACTGAGGTACCACAAAAGAGATCGGAGACCAAAAATGGCACCTGATGTGGAAGAAAGTGGTTCAGAAAATATGATACCACCAGCATCAGCGCCACCTTTTCCAAATGGTGACTCGTGAAGAAAAAAAGGGGAAATGAACACCCACGTAAAGTGGGACGTCAAGATTATTTCAACTATTGCCCACATTAACCCCCTAAAGGCAACTTTGTTCTCATTTTCCAAATGACATTTGTGAAAGATTAAAGATTACATAGTCTGGCTATTCTAAATGCCATAAGATGTCCATGAAGATTTATATTCATTATAGACATAGAATGACATTTTAATTCTATAGCATATAGAATTCCATAGAAATACTAATAGAGCAGCAAGTCCAATAAATCTATTCTTAGTGAAATAATGAGATCATTTGTTTTTCAGAAATTCACATCCTTTTGCATAGTTTACTTATTCATCCTGCTATGGTCCCATCATGGTAGTCATTAGATTCTGTTACATAAACCGCTGCCTCCCTTGTCTTCGTCTCTGTCTGTTTTTCCTTGCTCAGACCTCTCTGCCTCAAGGCGCTGAATAGCAACGAGCACCCACTTCAGTTCACATCCTCAAGAGGAACCACCACACTGTGTGGCTCTGCCCTTAACCTTCTCCCTAACACTTCGGTTCACCACTTTACCGCTATGCTGTGTCTTTCCTTTGTCCGTCCCTTTTCGAATTTCAGGGATACTGTATTTGAGTGATCAAGCTGATGAAAGTGGGCAGTGAACAGAGAATTACTGGCTGCTCCCTATACATCCTTCTCCCGGGAAGAGCCATGACCAAGAGCAGAAGCAGTGCAAACAGTTGGCACCATGCCTGAGCACTGCCCGGTGCAGAGGCCAAGACATGAGCTGCCCAGCCCAGCCTGATCCAAGGCACGGCCTGGCTTTCATGGTCACGTGACTGTCCATTCTGTGCTTCACTTTAGGAAAAAGAAAAAGCCATGTTCTTTCAAGGTCCCTTTAGGAGAAAGGCTTTTCAGATGCACAAGATTCTCCTGGGCAAAAGCCCGGTGATTGATTGTCTATACGTCATAAGTTTCCCACTTTTTCTATTTTTCCTATAAAAAGTAGATGGTTTAGTCACAAATTCCTAAAGACTGGGCTCCCAAGGTCCTTTATGGGCACCTGCCTTCTTGTCTGATAGTGCTGGTTTTTATAGTTTGGGTCCAATCTCTTTCCCTAGCCCAGTGCTATAGAGCAAGTCATTTTCCTTTTCTCTATCCCTATGATCTGCAGGGAAGGCTCGACGATATAGGTTTCTCCTAGCATGAAATACTGGCAATCTCCGTTGAGAGTTTCAAAAGGAGGAGTTCTACAAGAGGCCAGGAAATTGAAAATCTCGTGTCTACCTGTCTGCCTTGGCTTTTGTCTATGAATCCCACCTGCTTCCCTGCCATGCCCCCTACCCCCATCACATCACTTCTGCCATGTACCAGCCCTGCACTTGTCACTGACAAAGCATTTGTATGAGACACATATGACCCTGCTCTCAACGAATCTATGCTTAGTGAGAAAGGTGAAATAAATGAGCCTTACAGAAAACAAAATGAAATTAATCACATCATATAAAAATTACCTCTATTTGGGACTATCTGAGAGATGGGCACCAGGGCCAGGTAACACTTCTCTGAAGAAGAAAAACTTAGATGGAGGAAATAAAAAGTTAAAAAGAACTAGACTGGTGAGTAATGTGGTTGCAAGCTGCTAAAAAGGGAGAAACATGGCAGAGAATGAGGGTATTCTACACAGATGTGAACTCTGCAGGCAGGAGAGACCTTGGCTTGTTCTAAAGACACTGAAACAGTGCCAGCTTGCCTTGAGAGGCTTGGGGCAGCCACGCTATGGCCCCACAATTTGCTGTTAAGGTTCTATATGAATCTGGTGTTCGCCCTTCACTCATGCTTTCCCAGTGGACAACAACAGGCCTAAAGAGATCTCTGATGCACAGATGCTGAGAGCACCCTGGCCTAGCACCCACTGGCACACAGCACCCATCAGAGCACAGCAAAGGGCCACTGAAGGGAGGGACTATTGCCTGGTGAGACCCTGATGGGCAAACTTTCTGCACCTCAGTACCAGGCACCACTCCAGGAAGCCCTGCAGGGACAGGGAGCTGAACCCTGAAGGGATGGAGTGTGGCTTTGATGCCAGTGTGTTTGGAAAGGTGAGTGAGGCTTCCTAGGATGCCTATGGCTGGACAGTTCACAATCACCCAGCAATCCCAGGGAGACCAGGCTTATTGGCACGTTGGGGCTATGGCTGCAGTAACTCCCCAGTTGCTCTGAGTTCCTAGCATCAGAAAATCCATTTAACCTTTTTTAAATCTTAAGGTTCCTTTAACATGTAACAGTCCTGACATCTCTGGGCAAGACAGCAGAGTCAGAAAGCCAGGCGACATGCCCATACCCACGTCACTTCCTACTCAGCTCCTGCCATACCCAGGTCTTCTCTCACAACTTGTCATCAGGATGTTTAGATTAGTGATAATAGCAGAAAATGCCCACTCCTGGCACACATTAGCCATTCAATATATGCTAACAATTAGAATAATTGCCCCCAAGCACATACTGCCCCTACTTATGCCCCAATCTCTTGGAAAAGTTCCTTTTTGTCAACCCCGATAAATGATTTGGCAACAGCCTCAAAAGAGCCAGTGCATTTCGATAACTGGCATCTATGTGTGTCGTTCTCAGTTGTCAGCTGGCTGGCCTCCAGCACATGCCAGGACTCCCAAATATCCACTTATCCCATTCTGCAGCACTCAGCCGTGACAGAGGACATGCTAAGAGTGGACAACACTGCCAGCACAGAGCTCCGGGAGAAGCTGAAGGGGAGACCGCCTGGCACTGCGCGCATTCGCAGGACACAACACTGTTAGATCCAGCCAGGCTGTCAACAGACCCCCGGGATCAGAACCAAGGAAAGCCAAGTGGATCTGCTCCTCTGTCTACAGACAGACATCTGCTGTGCGCATCCACACCCAGAGCGCCCAGCAGGTGCTGGGGGACATCCCAAGATGCCACCTGTGGCAAGACCAAGCAACAGAGGAGGGGCTGGAAAAGTACATTCTAAGGGACACAAAAGGGAAGGTGGGGGCTGCAAGAAGGCTCTGGAAGAAAGTTTTGGGAGAGCACATGTGAAGTCCTAATTGCGGGCAGAAGGAAAGAACAGGCAATTCCAGGAGGGGAAACGGAGTCAATAAAGGCAGGGAAGCTGGACAGGGAGGCTGCAGTCTGGCTAGAACGAACAGACAAAAGTGTGTGTTCTGCTGGGAATCCCCTGTTTCCATCTGCAAAATAGGCACGAGGTTCTGAAGTGATAGGGCGGAGATGACCCAAAGCTTCCCCCTGAGAAAATCCTTGGCCTTGGAGAAGTCAAGCCTCAGTCTTCCAGGGCTTGTGGCCCAAATCCACCTGTGTGGGCTTCAGCAAACTGCTCGTTTTATAAAAACCTCAGTTTCCCCACCTGCAAAAAGGGAATGTGCAATAGTGTCTACTTCATGCAGTGTGGGGCAGGATTTGACAAGATAACTGAGCACAAGACAAGCAGTTGTTTTCCCGAATATCACAGCTTTTGCAACAATTTTTAGCATACATTTCCCCTCAAAGGGGTAGACTAGCTGCTGCTTAAGAATAGATTTTAAAAGGTGAAAGCTCTTTGATCTTCACATACAAACCTAAGAAGGAACGTGATTTTCTTGAATAAAGATGAGCAGATTTGATTATTTCTAAACTACAACTCCTGCTTTATGAAAACCAAAACTGTGATAACAGGAAAAGGCAGGATGGGGGTGCTGCCCGCATCAAAGACAATGATGTTTGCAGCTGTTTTATTATATTTAAACAAAACACATGCAAAATGTTAAGGAAAAGAAGCCACCAATAGGGAAACATACCAATCACATGAAAAGAATGTATATGAGGAATCACAAGTACTTAAAAAATAGAGGGAAAAATACCCCAGTCTCAATAAAACAAAATCAATAAAAAAATAAAAGTTCATAATAATAAATTTCAAGGCATTAATTAAATGGCGGCATGGCCCTGCCTGAAGACTTTTAATTGTATCCCCTTATGCCCAGAGTAAACCCTCAGTGCTTAAAATCACTGACAAGACACCATGGGGTGCCCCCTGTCACCTCCCCACATGTCATGGACCAGTCTCCCTCTCCCATCCGCTTCCTCCATCCTGGCTCCTTGAAAAGCTGAGTTCCCACCATAAGGTCTCTGCCTGGTTCTGCCTGGGATGCTTCCGCGCTCTCTTCCAGCCCCTCAGCACCGGGCTGATTTTGCCTCCACCCTAAATCCCAGCTATGTGTACTTCCCTGGGGTTGAATTTTATCTCCCCAAAATGTCCTATGTTGAGTCCCAACTCTAGGGGCTCAGAAAGCGCCCGTACTTGCAAACTAGGCTGTTGCAGATTTAGTTAAGAGGAGGTCACACAGGAGCAGAGCAGCCCCTGGTCCAATAGGACTGGTGCTCTAATAAAAAGGGGACATCTGGACCCAACTAAAGTGCATAGGGAGAACACCACGGAGCGTGAATGCAGAGACAGTGTGATGCTTCCACAAGACAAGGAACCCCCCCAAATTGCCAGAAACCACTAAGACTGAGGGTGAGACACAGAACAGTCTCTCTCCACAGAGGAGTCAGTGTAGTCAGACCTTGACCGGAGATGTCCATCCTCCAGACCTGTGAGTCAGTGACCTTCTGCAGGGTAAGTAACCCAGTATGTGATGTTGAGGGTGCGGAAACACCTAGGAAGGGCCTCTGTGACTCCTGCTAGGTAAGCTCCTGCTGTACACTTGCCTGTGCAGCCTTCTGGCACTTCAGTCGCTGGGGGACACTTGACCCATGTTTGCCCCCACTCGGAGACACACTACAGGAGCAGGCAGCCTGTCTGTCCACTCTGCTGCGGTATCCAGCACATAAGGGTGGTCATAAGGGTTACTGGTTATGTCAGGGGCTCATGGGGGTGAGTCCTGGCCAGAGCTCTCACTGGAGCTGGGGGATTAGGGCAAAAGGCAGAGTGATGCTGGCAGGAATGGACACAGACCCTCACACAGCACATCCCCCTAGACAAGTCCTCACGTTGCCATTGGTAATGCAGGTGTCAGCTCAGCTGCCCAGGGAGGTGGACACTGCCATCACTCTTACTTTAGAGATGAGATGGGGCCCAGAGGAGTTACAACCCCAGCTGACAAAACTGGGATTCGAACCCCAGGCAGTGTGTGGCAGAGTCCTGCATTTAACTTTTCCACACAATGACTTTCTGGGGTTGGAGGTAACAGTTGTAAAATAGGTATGGAACAGGTAAGCTCCTGCTCAACAAGTCCCGCAGGGATTATTAAGAGAATTGAGAGAAGATGAGACCTATTCTAAATCTTTACAAAAAGGAAGACTCAACTCTTCCATGACCCTTCCCCTGGAAATTCCATAACAGACAGTGTCTTGGGTTGGAACAGTGAGAGGTCTAGTCCAGGAGGAAATTTCTCATAGTCTCCTTGCTTCACATGAATGTTGTCAGGGTCTTGCACGAAAAGAGGTGTAATTTTAGATTGCTGGTAAACCCAATGGGAACTTCCAACCTCAGTCAGGTCTTATTTAATGATAGCATGGAGCAGACTTTAGTGTCCAGGCTCTAGAATCCCCGAGTCTGGATCCAAATAACTGCTGTGCTACCTACCAAGCTACTTACTAACTTACCTGGGGAAAGTTACTGAAAAACTTTCTGGCCCTCAGCTTTCTCAGCTGTAAAATGGGGGTGGCTTTTAACTATGGCTGAGTTAAACCTAGGTAAAGCACTTCCGTCTGTGGCTGGCAAGAACAAGTAGCTTTTATTAAGGGTGGTTGCTATTTTCATTTATCATTTTAGATGGGCTGGATATTCTGTCAACAGGAGATCAATATGTTCTTCTGGGAGTCTAAGGATGTACATTGTTCAAGGATCTCATTACCAAAACCTTATTCCAATCATTCTACAATAATAAACAATAGAAATACAGGATGTCTGCATTATGTACCCAATACACTCACATATATTCGCACTGCAAACTCTGTTAACTATTCTCCGCTCCTTTCAAAAGTTTCTTATTCCCCAACATAAAAGTTCCACTTTATGAGAAATGTACCTTTCTCATAACCAACCTGATGATATGTACTAAGAGTTTTAAATGTTCTCCTGTAAAAGTCTATCCTGAGGAAATAATCTAAAATGCAAACAAGATTTATGTATCTATATGTTCATTACAACTTTTTAAAATAATGAAAAACCATAAAACAATTTAAAGCTACAAAAATATAGGAATGAGTATAATTAAGTAAATTATAGAATAGCTATACAACATGCTATTATGCAAACATTAAGATTTTGTTTGCAAGACATTTTGAGGAACATAGAAAAATGATTAGTCAATGTAATATGGAAATAATAATTGTTTATAAAGAGGATCTCAATTATGTAAAAATGTGTAAGTAAAAATATATAGGTATATGAATAGTGAAATTAACAGTTTTTAATGGGATTTTATGAAATTAACAGTTTATAAATGGTGGCTACTTTTTATAGTATTCTTCATTTTTCAAGTTTTTTTAAGATTTATTTATTCATGCATACAAGAACCAGGGTACAGGCCAGATGCACAGGAGGGTGAGAGGATCCACCAGAGACAGAGTGGGGAACAGAACAGGCAGACTGACGAAAATCACTGGTGAGGGGAGCATCAGGTGAGACAGGAGAGGTCTGCCCACCACGTGGGATTCTCGCCGGCCGGCCAGGATCAAACCGGTGCTGCAGAGGCTGCGGACAGCTTCACAGCGCTGTGCTCAACCACCTGTGCCACCTGGGGAGCCCCCATTTTTCAAGTTTTAGAAAATTATTTTTATTAGTAAAATTATTGCTTCAAATTTTACATATACAATAAAGGGGATATCTTACAAGCATAGGAGATTCAATTATTTTTCTTCCTTGGCAGTCAGTCAAAATCTTGAACAGTAATTCAAATATCAAGTTTTAGGAAATTTAGGCAGATGGATTTAAAGAGAATACTAACAAAAGGTATCAAATTCTTAAAGACAACCAGAACTAGTTCCAATTCTAAATTATTCAACCTGCATCATCACTACCCCTCGCCCATTTTCCCCTGGGATCATGTGTTCAGGAAAGATGTATGTTAAGCTTAGGAGGGCAGGCTAATTCCTGCACCCACTCACCCACATTTTCAGAATGTAGAAGTCTGACCTTTGAGAACAGGAAGCCAGTGAAACACACCTGGTCCCTGTGGCCCTCACCAGGTCTGATTTGATGGGCCAGTTACCACACTTTAATCCCAAGGTTATGGCAAATTCATGCCTGTACATCAGAAAGCCACTCAATTATTTGGGGGACAGGAAACATAGAAGTTTCTGGTTTCCCTCAAGGTCAAGGGGCTCCGAGCTTAAGCTTCCTGCCTTCCTCATTCCTGACCTGTTAAATATCAGATCACTGACCATGCTGTGGAGTAGAGAGATAAACGAGCACACACGCAAACACATACATGGATGGATGGATGAGCTTTGCAAGGGTAAGAGTAACAAAATTTTAGAAATGGAGAAGAGATCAGTGGTTGCCAAGGTTTAGTGGCTAGGGGGTGAAGAAAGAGAACTGAATGTAATTGTCAAAAAGGATAACAACACAGAAGGACCCTACGGTGATGGGGTTGGTATTTATTCTGTAGGTGAGGATAAACAAACCCACATTCACAGAGAGAGAAAAATCAGCACTTAAAGTGAGAACAACTAAAACTGAGGAAATCTGTGTAACATGGGTGGATTGTTATCGATGTCAACATCCCCACTGGGATATCATATTCCATGAGGCAGAATATTATTGCTGCAGGAGACTGAGTAAAGTGTACATGGCTTGCTCTGTACTGTTTCTGAAAACTTGCAATTATGTCAACAAAAATTTCAACGTACAAATGCATGTGATCAAAAATGGCACACTCATCCTAGATAATATTCAACAACCACACTTTATAAGAGGAATGGTGAGGACTGTGGATGATGAAGGGCATCCTCTCTGAATGTCTGGGTAAGGGATGGCAGTGGGAACATATATTAGAGAGTGTATCTGCTCAATTATGACACGATCATTTATTTATGAAGACCCCACTGGGACTATGGTACATTGTGTCAAGTTCAGAATTGCCATGCCCAGGATGGAGTAGAACTCAGTAACTAAACACAGATTTAAAATTTATGTGGGGGGCCTGGTGGTGCAGCTGTTGAGCGCTGGGCTGCGAAGCTGCCCGCAGCCTCTACAGCACCAGTTCAATCCCCAGCCACCTGCGAGGGTCCCACATGGCACACAGACCTCTCCTGCCGTGCCCACTGCTCCCCTCAGCAGTTTATTTTGTCAGTCTGCCTGTTCTGTTCCCTGCTCTGGCTCTGGTGAATTCTCTCACCCTTCCATGCTTCTGACTGTACCCAGCACTTGTATAAATAAATAAATAAATCTTAAAAAAAAAAAAACTATGTGGGGAGGCAGCATGGGCATCTGAAACAAGCATGGACTTTACAGGTATACACACCTGAGATCAAACGTGATCTCCATTACCTCTGGCTGTCAGCACCTCGAGTTCCTCATCCACCATCAAAGTGGGAGAAAATCCTTGCTAGGTTACTATAAGTAATATGTTCATGGGTAAAACTCTGAGCACATTCCCTGTCACTGTAAATGATAGTAGTTTAAGTCAATAATACAATTGAAAGAATATTCTTTTTAAATTGGATATTTTAAGTACATTGCCTTGATGTTAGTATAATCTGAAGACAAGTGTTATCTGTGAAGATGAATGGTCTGGTATTCCCAGAGTGCCTTCCTAGTTTTCTTCTGGTGATCTCCCTATAGGAGGAGACATCATAGGCAGCCTAGACCAGAAATTCTCACCCCCAGAGCAGATGTGGTCCCAGGAGATGCCTAGGATTTTGTCCAACCCTGGGTTTTGTTACCTCATCCTCCAAATGTTGAGTCATTCCAGTATAATTCCAATACATCCTTTATCTTGGTTAAGTTAGTGATGATTTCTGTTGCTTGCAAGCAAAAATTACAAATGGAATGTCTTCCAAATCATCTGGAAACTCTTGCCCATTTCTTGTGCTCACTTCCCAGTGGCCAACTCACCTTCATAAGGTTTATCTCAAGCACAACTCTATGGAGAGCAGCTCCTTATGACTATGCTTTTGTGGTCCCATTCTCTAAAAGCAACGTTAATTGACCAATTAAGCAAAGCTGATACTGATAGAATGTGAGCTAATTAGTATGTGCCAGAGCTCATCCCAATCATTAACCTTTATAAAGATAAGGGTGCAACCACGGATTTTTACTTGATTGATTGGGCCTGTCATTTTGAGTCAGCCATAAGAAAAACAGGTTAGAGGTGCTGTGCTGGCGGATATTCCCCCAAACAAATGTCCATGAACTTTTCAGAAGCAATGATGTTCATGAAGGCTCAGAGGTCAGCAGTTACATCAGAATCAAGTGGGGAGTGCTTTCAAAGTTTAAGCTCTTAGATTGTGACCCCAGAAATTGATTCAGTGGGTTTGGAATAAGGCCCAGAAAACTGGCTTTCCTTATATTTCCCAGATGATTCTCAACATCTGCCAGAGTTAGAAAACACTTAGACAAATATCTAAGGAACCATTCTGAGTTCCCAGCCCTCTCCCTTGGCTGTGGATACCTTATGAAATACAAACCATTGTTGATCTAGAAAGGTGAAGAAAGAGTGATTACTGATGTCACAAGAGCATGGGACTGCTGGCAATTTGGAGATCTAGATTTGGGTCCTAAATCTGAAATTAGTGACCATCACCCCATCTGAAACGTTGGTTTATTCATCTACAATAGGAATGCTCAACTATATAGGTCTCACATTCCTCCCCAAAATGAGATGTGCCAAGTATTCACATGAGCAATGACTTCAAATATTATAAGATATATAAGAGGGAGCTCTTTTAAAAGATAAACCCTGTAGATTGCATTTCAAGACTGCATTTGGGCTTCAACTTGGATACAAAGCATTTGGAAGCAAAAGCAAGGTGTGAAATGCTTCCTTTGTAAGTTAGCAATTCCTGAAAAGAAACTACACAGACATGTGAAAGAAAGAACAAGTCTTTTTACCAGCTTACTCTCCAAAAAATGTCTGGGACAGTGGTCCTTTTTGAGGAAGATTCCAAAAGCCTCCTAAGGACATTAACAGTCTATGTCCATTAACATAATTGGCCACTAAATGATGAGACGGGAACTGTGAAAGCTTCACTATCTCATCCTTACAGTCATTATATACACACGCAGGAATGGGGTATGTAAAAATGCACTCTCCTATGAACTGGAAAATAGATAGGGCTGGGGTGAAGTGAAATGTTTCCCTGTGTGTGTGTGTGTGTGTGTGTGCACGTGCGCGCGCACACGTGTGCATGTGTGGCTTCAAACCACATTCCAAGAGCCCACCTATCATAGTTTTACACACATGGACATCTGGCAGGGAAATAAATTAAGGCTTACCTTAGAGAGTAGGGAAAGGCATCCATTTATAAATGTTATTTTAGAAGGGACTGTCTGATCCTGTTTACTTATTAACTTCATTAGAAGGCTAATGAATCTACTGCTGGGAAAATGAGAGGGAGCTCAGGCTGTGGGAAGGGATGGGCAGAATCTCACACCCCTTCTCTAAATGGTCGGGTTATTTATGATTCTGACTAAATGACACTGCATTTGCAGGAAAGGGAAAACAACATAAAATAACAATCAACAGACACGATCCATACAAAACTGTTATATTCTTTCAAACACTGGACAAAAACCAAGATTTATTCATGTCTGGGCCCTGCCTAGTGGAAGAAAAAATACTAGGCCATAAAAAGAGCCCTTCTTTCTCATAATAAAGAGAAAAACATTAAATCTGTAATCCAGATGTGCTTCTCCACTGTTCTCATTTCTCTATAGAAAAGTAAGATATCTAAGGGCTCAATATTTAGGGCAAAATCCTCTCATTCTATTTTTTTTTTTTGGAACAAAGATTTTCATAGATTGGATGAGGCCCACTGTGTTTAATGAATTTAAGTACTTTGGACAGGTGTTCTGATGAATACCTGCTAACTGGCTACTATACATTAGCAGTCTGGAGAGTGTATATATGTTGTGAACCCCAAAAGATTTTTCCGGAGGGAGGGTGGCTGTATGCATGAGCGGGGCAATGGCTCATAAAGGAATCTAAGGGGCATCATAAATCCTGGAAGTGCTTCCTGTTTGCCTTCCTACATGACAGAGTCTGAGTTCGGAGTTGAAAGAATCTTGAAAGATCATTCTAATTAATCCTTCATTTATGAGGAAATAGAAGGATAGCATGAACAATCCAATTATTTAGTAACTGAGATGGACCTAGAACCCAAATTTCCTCTAAGTTCAATGGCACCCAATCCTATGTGAATACATTGCCAACCAGGAAACTTTTAAAATTATATATTCTAACTACTACCCCACCTTATCGCATTGGAATTTCTTGGGTATGGCACAGGAAGCTGGAGTTTTAACACATTCCACAAGTAATTCTGAGGATTTGCTAAGTTTGAGAAATATATATGACCTCACCTTGCCTTCCATGCTAATATTTTGGAGGTAACAAAGATCTTCAATGGACTTGGACCCTCTAAGAGTTGCATTAAAAATAAATTAATAGTAATGATAAAGGACTGATCACAAAAATCTACAAAGAGCTGATGAGACGCAGAAAAAAGAAAAAAAAAAAAAACAAAGAAAATAATCCAGTCAAAAAATGGGCAGAAGAGCTAAAAAGAAACTTCTCCAAAGAGGAAATGCAAATGGCCAACAGGCATATGAAAAAATGTTCAACATCACTTGTAATCAGGGAAATGCAAATCAAAACCACAATGAGATACCATCTTACACCAGTGAGAATGGCACATATTAAAAAAACTAGCAACAACAAATGTTGGCGAGGATGTGGAGAAAAAGGAACTCTCCTGCACTGCTGGTGGGAATGCAAAATGGTCCAACCACTATGGAAAACTGTGTGGAGATTCCTCAACCTGCTAAAGATAGAGCTTCAATATGATCCAGCAATTCCACTCCTAGGTATTTACCCAAAGGACACAGAAATATTAATTCAAAAGGGCACCTGCACCCCTATTTTTATAGCAGCACTATTTACAATAGCTAAGCTATGGAAACAACCCAAATGCCCAAAAATAGATGACTGGATCAAGAAGATGTGGTATATATATACAATGGAATACTACTCAGCATTCAAAAAAGATAAATTCATGCAATTTGTAGCATCATGGATGGAGCTGGAAGGGATCATGCTCAGCAAAATAAGCCAGAAAGAAAAAGAAAAAAAAAAAAAAAGGATGGTCTCATTCATAGCAGGAATTTAGAAAACCTAAATAAGGGACCAGGAAAAAGACTTATTGCAATAAAGTAAAAATCAAAATTAACAAGCAACTATAAACCAGAGACACACTACAGTGTGGGGTTGGGGAAGGAGAAGAGGGATTAGGGTCTAAAAAAGGAGGTGGGAATTGTATGGGGAATATAACCAAAATGAAAATGCATACATTATGCAAAAATGAAAAATGGTATAAGAATTATATAAAATAATTTATTTTTAAAAATTAATAATATTAATTAATGAACAGCATATGAGTTAGTTCAAAATTAAGTTAGGGGAACAATAGATCAGATTATCCTTTGGATCCTGCTCCCAAAATCGTCATCATCTAGTATAGGAAAGCCAACATAGCAATTAACCTCTCCCTTTTGTCAGGCACAGATGAATATCTACAGGAGAAGGCTCCAGAATGTTCTCTGATAGGAAGGTATCACAGCAAGGCATGATGTGCTAAGCATCCCATATATGTTCTGCACCTCGCCCCTTAGGCTACCAGGGCAGCTGTCATCTGGAGCTTGGCAGGAGCTACTGAATTAAGAACATTTGAGCCTATGAACAAGTAATAATTATGATATCAAGTAGTAACTACATTGCAGTCACTTTGCATTCTGTACATTATCTCACAGAATCCTCACAACATTCTGTGAGATGGGTCTTTCTGTCATCCCAGTAAATGAATGAATAAACTAAGAGTTAGAAAAATTAAACCATTGCAGCCATTAAGCAGCAGAGCTGGGATTCACATTTACGCAATTTGAATCCAGGACCCACATCCATAATCACTACACATATTCAGTCCCACCTGTTAGCAGGTACTTCTGAGAACCATGGGAATTAAGAATATATGAAGCAATTTTTCCACTTGAGAGTTTCACATCCTATTGAAGAAACATGATGTTTTATATGAAACAGTCAAACAACACGCATGAGCCCGGCCGATCTCTTTTCTAATTTATCCCTACAATTCCTCTGCATCCTTTGTGTAATGAGGTAGGTGATAATAAAAATACAAGCATATTTACAGCAGGGCCATGATGGCAGAATGTGTGCATTTTGGATACATGTATATATTCCTATATTCCTGCGGACGTCTCACGCTATTTTCTACGTATATTAATCTCATCTCTCCACCAGACTAAACATTCCTCGAGGACAGCAATCAGGACATACTTATTCTGCATCTCCCAGCAATGAGCACAGGGCTGCTTACATAATGGGCGCTCAATTAATATCTGTTCAATTGAATGCTCTGTGACCCATTCAGAAGTTTACACCAGATTTATTACCACTGAAAGCAAATAGAAAAAGGGCCCCGCTCTTGAGGGAAGATTTCACAGCCTATAACAGCCTAACCTTCAGGAATTCACATATTCAGGGCCTAGCGAATAGGATGGAAAGCCTTTAATTAACAACCTAGCCAAAAAAAAAAAAAAAATTGTCATTCCAATCTGCAGTTTTGTTTCCACAAATTCACTCAGATTCAGCAGGAATTCCACTAAGGAATTGGTGTGAGCAGCTGCAGAGGGAGGGAAACACATAAATAAATCATGAATGTCATTAAAATTTGTAAACTAATAACTTCTGGGAAGTCTTAGCAATTATTATCAGGGTTTTCTTGGCAAACAAAAAATTAATAAATCCAAAAGGTCTCCATTTTCTATTAAAAAAAAAAAAAGCAGCATCCTCAAGAAAGGTCATTGACAGAACAATTAGGGGAGGAAATAATGATCCAGACAACAGCTTGCAACCAGATGAAAAGTCCCAGGAGTCCCCAGTGGCAGGAAGACTAGACAACTCAATACAAGGAAGGGACAGCCCCACTCTCAACGCTGCTTCCAGGGTTGCTTTGGGCTACTGGGAACTTCAGTTCAGGATCCACGTCCTTATTTACGGGATCCTCAGTGCTGTGCAGTACAGATCCAGGAACAAGAAAGGCACCTCGTCCCTGCTCCTGAGAGGCTCACAGGCTGGGAATAAAAGCCAGCACAGTGTAAGGACATCAGTGGTGAGCAGTGGAGGGGCAGCCATCCAGGGAGGAGAGTCGACGAGAGTACACAGAGGGCTGCGCCTCCATAAAGACCCTCAGCAGGAACCCCTCCATCTGATGCCCCCTGGCTCTGCAGGTCCTGAGGTCAGCCATGCAGGAGGAGTGGTCAAGCAGTCTAGTTGCTTCTCTAAGAGCAGGGTGCCCCCCCCCCATACTTCACGGCTAGGAGAAGAGAGAATGAGGTGATGTAGACATCGAGGGGCTCCTGTTTACAGAGGCTTCCTGGTTCCCTTTATGCCTATACAATGGCAAACGCATTAGCATTTTCTTTACCCTAGTCATATAGAGCCATCATCTTAATATGTAATCAATAAAAACATTGTTAGGTTATTTTATGTTTAGGGGTAGTAAGTCTTTGAAATCCAAAGTGCACTTCTCATGAAAGAGGATATTTCAGTTTGGACTGAGATCCAATAGGAAATCCAGAAGAAAGTCCCTTGGAGAATGCACAACTGATCAGAACTGACCATTCAGCTGTCTTTGCTAGAAACTAGTGCTTAGGGTAGATGGATGGGAGGTGGAGAATTGTTTGCTAATTCATCTCCTTCCAAAAACTAGTATCTTTAAAGATATCTTTCTGTGGCTTGTTACTGTGTGTGTTTGCTTGTTTTTAAAGATTTATTGTATTATTTATACATACAAGAGTTGGGTATAGGCCACAGGAGCAAGGATGAGGGGAATCAGAGGATTTACCAGAGACAGAGTAGGGAGCAGAACAGGCAGATTGACTGAGGGGAGCAGCAGGCGAGTCAGGAGAGGTCTGCTGTGCCATGTGGGTTGCTCCCTGGCTGGGGCTCCAACTGGTGCTGCAGTGGCTGCATATAGCTTCATAGGGCTGAGAATTAACCCCTTGCAACCACCAGGGAGACCCCTTTACTGTGTTTATCAGTCCAAATGTTAATGTTTCAGAACTGAGTTGAGAAAATGATTTGCCAATCAGAAACACAGGTCCTTACCATGACTTCCACTCAAAACCAAAGTTCAAAAACCATGAGCAGTGAATGAATTGACCTTTTCACAACTTCCATTTCCAGAGAAAAGTGACAACCTTGCTTCCACATTAGGACCATGAATGCCGCCAGATGAGGCAGAGATACACCGCACGGGGGTGCACGGGGGCTTGGAGATGGCGCCAGAGCTGGGGCACGTGCTGTTGTCATGGAAACGAGCAAGAATGTGACCCTGCCTTTGAGTTCATGATCTCCTGCACCCCAAGTAGGAAAGGCCTATAATGGGGCAGGAATGGAGGAAATGTGAAGTTATCTCTATCCAGGCACAGGCTTCTGCTGGGAGCCAGAGGGAGTCTGATATCCTAAGATCAGACTTAGGACGCAGGAAAATCAAGGAAAGCTTCCTCCTCTTCCTAAGCTCAAACACTTAGCTCTGAAATGTTAAGTTTCTCTGTTTTGATAAAACAGAGGGCTTTATATGACTAGTTCAAAGAAAAAGCATAAATAAAATCAATTTCATCTCTTTATTTTCCCATTATTGGCTACCGGCAAACTAAAAATTGTGTACGTGGCTCATATATATTTCTAATTGCAGGGTGCTGGACGAGCGAGCATCTGTCTCGGTGGCACAAGGAATATTTTAGTCTAGAAGTTGAAATCCCAGCCCCGTCACTCGCCAGCGACTCTCCCACTGCAGAATTTCCTCCCTCTCTCTGTTCCTATGTCATCACGTTCTCCTAGGCACAAAAACATCTTATTCTTGAGATGTTCCTGATCCACTCCCAGGAAGACACCAGATCTAGCACAGAGGGTTAATAAAGTGAACACAGGTTTAGGCCTGGATCCCCCACTTACTAGCTGTAAATGGGGCCAGTGATAGCCAAATCTCAAGGTTTTTTTTGTAAAGGCTACAACAAGATAATAGGATAAAGGAACTGGCATGGAGAAGCAGCTCAGTTCCTGGTAGATTACACGATGATGACCAGCTCTCCATGAGCACTTTCCTTGTGTGGTCACTAGATGCAGGTACTTTTCTAAGAAGATTACAAATGTCATTTCATTGGGAACTTGTAACTACTCTATGAGGTAGGCACTAGTATCATCCTTTGTGCAGATGGAAAAAGGGAGGCACAGAGAAGTGACGAAATTTGTTCAAGGTAGCCTGGTGAAACATGAACTTGAGCCTGTCACTCCCAGAGCCTTCACTCTTAATTACTTTGATGAGGAGGAAACTGATTGATGCTGAGCCTCTTGACTTTGACTCATCTCTCCTCCTGGGATAAGACTTACATAAAATCTAATAGATTTGGACTCCAGAATCACTCTTGACTGGTGGTCGGCCTCCAGGATGGACACTCCATGGGCTGGAAATACCCATAATGAAGGCCTGGGTCTTAACATAAAAAAATCAGTCCCCCTGGGCCTCCCGGGGTGGCGCAGTGGTCGCTGGTTCGATCCCCAGCCACTGGCGAGGGTCCCACAGGGCACGCAGACCTCTCCTGCTGCCCGCTGCTCCCCGCAGCAGTGTATTTTGTCAGTCTGCCTGTTCTGTTCCCTGCTCTGGCTCTGGTGAATTCTCTCACCCTCCCGTGCTTCTGACTGTATCCAGTGCTTGTGTAAATAAATAAATAAATCTAAAAAAAAAAAGTCAGTCCCCAAACTTAATAATTCTCTAAGCTTGAAATTCTGTATGCAAAATGTTCTTTAAGAGATGCCAGCAGGTGGTTGTGCTAAATGAACAAGCTCCCTTGTGTTGGTGCAGAAAAAGCTTTGACCACCTCCCAGTCTAAGAATACCAAGAACTTCCAGAATGAATGTCACAAGGACAGGTGACCCAGTTACCCTGCTGAATGCTTTTAAATAGTCTTCTGTCTGTTTAGAAGTAGACAGCCTCTGAATTATTAACCCAGTGAGGCAAATAATTATATCACACTGCAACCTGGCAGGGGTGTCATCTTGCCCTGACAGCTACTGCTCCAGGCTTCTCTATTGTACAGAAAATTGAAGAAGAATCGCCAAATTAAATTTCAACTTGGTGAAGCATGTGCAGCCCAATCATAAAACCAAAAATAAGTGTGCATGTTTAATTTAGTTTCCTTTCTCTACATACTGTATCAGTAAGGAAAATCATAGCATTCTAGGATATGTGTAAAATACATCATCATCATGAGAACAGAGAAGGGAAAGACATGTTTCTTTAAGGAATAAATTGGGGAGAGAATAAAAATATGAGAAGACACCCTGCAAGGCCCCAAAAGTTGGAAAATTCCCACAAGGTTTAAGAGCAGTGCCTTTCCTCAATCACACTCTCTCCAGGGGTCCCTAAGCTGGGTTTTGTCACACCTGTGAGTCCTCCGTAACACACCACAAAAATACATTCATATACAGCATTTGGCCAGAAGGAAAACCCAAAAAATCCACCAGCTTTTCAAATCCCTTAAAGGTCACACCATATGGAATCTGTTATGTATAAACTATATACTCTATGTAACCCCACTAGGAGGGCCCCCTCGGGAAACCTTCGTGTCCACCAGCCCCACGGGGTCCAGCACCCGGCTGCTTGCTCTGCTCCTGCTTTCTCCCTTCTGTCCTGTGGCCCAGCCTGGCCTGGCCTTCTCGCTGTGCTGGGGCCATTTTTAGGATTTTCATTTGCCAAATTGCACCCACCCAATATTCCAACACTCAGCTCAGAGAATCTTGTCTACAAAGGAATATCTCTGAAGAGGTAGATATTCTAATTTGCCCTAATCAGAACCAGGGACAATATTCAAATCCTCCTCTTGCCCTCCTCAATCCTTGCCATCACCTCTGAAGATATCTGCTAATTCCTAGATAACACAGAATTCATTCCCTTGATGACATACAATTTCCATCACAAGGGCCTGTATTGATGGATCCTCATTAATAAAATCAGTAATAATGGAATAAAAATTGTACAAACACACAGTGTTATAATAATCCTTTGATATCACAATTAAGGGAGCACTCCCCACATGAGTTACTGTCCTCAGTGTTTGCACATTTATTCATAGAGTCTTTACAATCCATCTATTCATTTGTTCATTGAACAAACATTTATTAAGTATTTCCCATATGCCAGGTACTGATATAGGTGCTGAGGATCCAGCAGAAAATCAAAAACGAGGAGTGGGGTGGGTGGAAGGGGAATTGCTTTCTCTGTAAGCTGAGATGTTAGTGGGTGTAGGTAGACAATAAATAAATCAATAATTAGGGCCTCCCTGGTGGCGCAGCGGTTGAGCGCTGGGTTGTGAAGCTGCCCGCAGCCTCTGCAGTGCCGGTTCGATCCTGGCTGCTCCCCGGCCACCAGAGGAGGGTCCCACATGGAGCGCAGACCTCTCCTGCCGCCCGCTGCTCCCCTCAGCAGTGTACTTCGGTCCTTCTGCCTGCTCTGCTCCCCGCTCTGGCTCTGGTGAATTCTCTCACCCTCCCGTGCTTCTGACTGTACCCAGTGGCTTGTATAAAGAAATAAATAAATCTTAAAAAAAAAAAAAAAAGTCTGAGAGCTGTCACCACTCTGGCCTGAGTTTGATGCCTGGCCAGGGAGCTAACTCACATGGCATAACAGACCTCTCCTGTCACGCCCTCTGCTCCCCTTAGCATTTAAAAAGAAGAAGGAAAAAAATAAATAAATAGATAAATAAATAAATAAATAATAAATAAACATCTAGCTTGCCCGATGGTGAAAAGCGCTAAGGAGGAAAATGCAGTGAAGTGATGGAAGGTGGAGGCTGGGGAAGGTCTCACTGAGTAGGTGAAGGTAGTGAGGGAGCCCCAAACCCTGGGAGAGGAGCTCTCAGGAGAGGAAGGAGCCCAAGATCAGGGGGGCCCAGTGTGTCTGAGGGACAGCAAGGACCTGGGATGGGAGCAAAAGGAGGTTCGATAGTACCCCATGACACTCGGGGAGACTGAGAGAGCGAAGTGGGTTGAATGGTGACCTCCCCCAAATATGTCACATCCTGACCTTCAGAACCCGTGATGAGACCTTTCTTGGGGGAAAAAAGTGTCTTTGCAGATGTAATTAAATTAAGGATCTCCAGATGAGATCATCTCTTGGTGGGTCCTAAATCTAATGACAAGTGTCCTTGCAGGGACAGAAAAGGGGAAGACAGATGAGAGGGGAGAGGAGGGGAGGGAGGGAGGGGAGGGGAGGGGAGGTGGGGAGGGGAGGGGAGGCCACGTGCAGAGTGAAACCAGAGGCTGGAGGGGTGAAGCCAGCAAGGAAAGTCCACAGGCACCAGGATCAGCTGGGGCAAGGCAGCACCTCTCTAGACCCTGGTGGGGGAGGGGGACTAAAGACACCTTGGCTTCGGGGCCTGGCCTCCGGATGGGAGAGGATAAACCTCTGCTGTTTTAAGCAGCCCAGGCTGTAGCACTTATAGCCGCGGCAAGGAACCGACACAGAGAGGGTGGGTGAGGTGCCCGAAGCTGCAGAGCCCTTCGAGAGCAAAGTAGGACTTGAACCCGGCAGCTGGACAGTGGGTGTCTTGGGGTCCCTCGGCTGTTGCTGGCTTTGGTGCAGTGGCCCTTCTGGCCTTCAGCACAGTGGGGCACACACTTGGGCGGCAGCTAAGGAACTCCAGCCTGAAGCACCTGGCCTGGGCCCACTGGTAAAGCTAGTCAGATTTTTCCCGGAATAGAGGCTGCCAGCAAGAGCTGCTTCCCATGGTGAGGACAAGATTTTCAGCTTATCCCACATTTGCATCAAGCAGACAGAGCGGGAGCTCGGTTTAAAGGATCAGCACCAGATCACAGGGATTGGACCCCAAGGGAAAGTTTCTGAGGCCCTGATTCCCTGGGAGTCCCGCTTGAGCGAGAAGAGCCATGCTCTCATCTATCAGAGACACCCTGGTTACTTACACCTCAGCCAATTTTCACTGAGCAGCAAAATTAGGTTTTGAACATCCTGTGCAAATGGAGGCAGGCCTCAGTCGATATGAGCAATTAACCCCTAAATATTTAATAGAGGCTGTGACTGCCCCCCCCCTCCTGCCATCCTGGGAAAGAGACACTGGCGAATCGTCTGCAAATAAATAGGTCAGATGAAGAAGCAGTCAAGTGCACAGATACCCACATCCCAGACCCCTCTGCTCCAAGGCCCCAGGAAACCCTCGGGGCAGGATCTGGGACAGCCACATGGCTGCCCTTTTGTAATCGCATCCTCCCCAGTGTTTACCAATGACGAGCAAACAGGATAGACGCAGCCCTCGTGGGTCCTGCGGCACAGCAGGCACAGAGCACGAGGAGCCGGCTTGCAGGGGCTGATGAAACTTGACTGCCCCATGCTGCTGCAGGCAGCGTGATGTGAGCACGAGCGTGTGCATTTGTGTGAGGAGGAGTGTGGAGGGTGAGTGTGCATGTGGCCCCCATCCAAAGAAATTCCTGGGTTCCAGGCTCCATGACTGCCCTCTCTGACCTAGCCTGGTGCCCAGCACCCCATCCCAGCAAACTACACAGCAGGTACAATGGATACAATGCCTGGGCCCACAAAATGCTTTCACTCTTCGATCCTATGGTAGATCGGAAGGGAGAGGGACACATGAGCACCTGCGTCAACGCAGCGTTATGCTCAAGAGCCAAGTTACGGCTCAGGGCCAAGCGCAGATGAGTGGTTTAAGGAGATGCAGAACATATCAGTCTATATACACATGCTGTGGAATACTACTCAATGGGAAGTGGAAGGGTGCGGAGAAAAATGTAGAAAGGTCCCAGGAACTGCCGTGGAGGATTATGGGTGCTTTGGTGAGTGTGGTGTGGCCACATACACATGAAGAGGGGTGAATCTGTACCTCTGAAACATTGCAGGGGTATAAGCCAATGTTGCCATGCAAAAAAAAAAATTTCAAAAATTATGTATAAATGCTAACAAATGATTTTATCAAGCTTTTCAAAAAATAAATGCTTTTTATTTCTTTTAAAGTCAAAACCAAAAAAAAAAGTACTTTTAGGCTGAGGAAAATGTTTTAAAGTGTGTTAAGTATGTTATTATTTCTCTTTATATCAAGGCAGTCCTAAACTATACCCTTGAATATTAGTCTATGGAGGAGGGGTCCACAAAGGTCAGGGGCCAAGAAAGACATCGCCCATGCCGGTCTTGACACCACCCATGTCTGTTCCCATAAGTGCCAACTTCTCAAGACCCACAGCATCTTACAGAGTCAAAGGGTTGGAAAGAGTCCTTGGGCCCAGACCAAGCCAGATCCAGCATCCTTCGTCCCACAGCATCCTTACCCACTGTCTCCCCCTGAGCCAGACATACTTGTCTCTTCTCCCCAAGACCTGTGCTAGAGGGCGAGACTCCGCCAGAATACAGAAGCCACACGGCACTGGGAACATGCGAGATAGGCCACGAAAGAGCCACACAAGCACTAGGGGATTCATCAGGGTGGGGGGAGGGACATCAGCTCCACCTGGGGCATTTAAGAGGGCTTCCTGGAGGAGGTACACCTCCCGCTCCTTGCAGAACAGGCTTCACAACTGCACCACACTTTCCTCCCCTGAGCTCAAAGTAAGTGCTGAAGAAACTTTAATCCACTTACCTCCAGAGTGAACTCTCCGTCACGCTCCCCAGGTTGAAGTCATAGAGCTTCGTCAGAATAAGGATAACCTGTGAGGCGGGAGGACGAGGGCAGAGGAGGGAACAAAAGGGGAGAGAAAGGAAGCTTACTTCAGTTTGTGTTACAATAGACAGTGCAGCTCAAATTACCTAGAGGAAGGCCTAGTATTTATCCATTGAGTTGAGGGATATTATAGGATCAAGCAAGTGGAAAAAATTATTAATTTAATGCAACCCCATAACTGGTAGCATTTATTTTAATCCTGTCGATCCTTTGCATTAGACATAAAACATACCAACAGGGATTAACAGAGTATCAGGCAGTTGTTTCTCCACATCTGTCCTTCAAGGTCAGGCAAAGCCAGGTGACCCTGCTGACTAGCAGGGCTGCCCAGATCAAAGGTTGAGTTGGCTTTGATCTGGAGGTGGCACTGACTGACTGACTGACTGACAGACTGAAAGGGAAGAAAGAACTGGGCCTGCTTCTGTCTACAGAGGAGTTCATAGAGATTAGTGCCTGCTTCATAGGACCCCGGCAGCCATCAATATGGGAAGGGCAGGCGGCCCAGTGCCACACCCTCTGATGCCATCTTCAGGTGGCATTTGCCCCTGCCATGCATTCCACAGGACTCCATGGTCATTGCCCTGACTCCTGCTGAGGAGAGGAATCCAGCAAGAAGCTGTACATGCCAGAGAGCTAAAGCCACCTGGAACACAGTTCTCTGGAATGGTCTGGGGCTGCTCAGTCTGGTCCCCTGCCCTTCACCTTTCTCCCACTGGGGACCTTGCAGCTCTTTCCCTGGCTGCCCCTCATGAGCCAGGACAGTGGATTAGGCACAACCCCACGGTTACCAGGATGCTAAATGCATGCACCTGAATCGATTTTAATCAAAACACAGGTGCCTAATATACAGCGCCTGCCTGCACCCGTGATAATCCAGTTACACATAATTGTGTTTATCTAAATTTAATGCACAACTCATTTCACTTTTCTCAGCTCCTTCCCATTCCACAATTTAACTTCCTCCAGTTCATTTGCACAGCAGCCATTAAACTCTTTCTGAGATAATGAATTTCTGCTACCAAGATGGGGCTTTCCCATTGGAGGTATCCATTTAAGAGTAAAGAAAAAATAATCAGCCATTATATTGAACGTTTTTATAGCACTTAACTGACACTAAAACACTCACTTTGAAATTTATTCTCACCAGCACCCCATGGGGTCGGTCAGCACCATTTTCATTTCTTCTATGTAAACTAAGAAAAAACTTATAGGAGAGGCTGTGACCCATTGACAGTCAAAGAGAGTCCATGGCCAAGTCAGTTTCAGCTGTTTGACTTCCATGCAGGGCCATTGCTGGAGGACACATAGATCACCCCTCAGATGGCGTTCTGTGGTAGGGTGCAGATTTGGCAAGAAACAGCCAAGCCAAGGAAGACATCACTGGCATAGCTATTTGGAGGGCAGTAAAATCTACCTAGCTACCTGTCCTATTACCATCACACTGAGCAAGGAGTGCATTCCCCATGCACAACAAGGAGAATTATTCTCCATGGTCAAACAGTGGTCCCTACCTCTCATGGTTATGGCTAGGTGTCACATTTGTTAAAGCCAGTGGCTGATGAAGGCAAGGGACTTACCCACACACTCCCCAGTCAAATGCCTAGCAAGTGCCCATAACTTTTGTTTGTTGAATCAATATATACACACACTACAAGCTTCTAACCTTCATTTTATCCTCTTTCCTAGACAAAGTCACTCTCAACAGTTTCCATGCAAATGCAACAGGTAGCTATATGCAGATGATCCCAAATTCTGTACAAACTCAAAAGCATGCTCTTCTAGGAATAGGTCCAGCACCCATCTGGAGCCCTGCAGGAGCAAGTCAGACCATTTCATTTTCTCCAAATGTGAAGTCTCCAGGGACATAAGCAATTGCTAAAATGTGCCAAGTCCACATAAAGAGAAGAAAAATATTAGGCATAAGAGTGCCACTTAGTTAATGGAGTTTCTAACACATAACCAGATCCGAAAAACACTTCCAAGATCCACGCTTCCAGTCCCATGACCCAATGTTTGACCACTCTCCTGTCCATTCATCTTGTCTCCTCCTAATATGTTTCTTGTATATCTAATCTCCTCTTGGTGCCTGCTTCCTAGAAGATCCAGAAAAATACCCTTTCATGTCTATATGAATATTATTTCTGCCTTCAACAGTAGCTGGTTTCAATTGTGCCTCCTCATTCACTCAGTTTCTTGAGAGATATTTTTACTGGCTTTCTCTGAATCACACTCCTTAGCCTGGTATATAAGGCACTCCTCTGACCACTAAGTCCCAGTACTTAAGAAACTGTCCTCTGCTCTAGGGATCCAAATTTCTCAAGGTGCTGCAAAGAAACCAAAGCCACTCACACTTCTGCTTGCTTTTGTGCTGAATCATATCATTGCCTGTGCCCTGTCCATTCATTTCTACCTGCACATACCTGCCTGTTGTTTAAGCAGCAGCTCAAAGTCCACCTTCTGGAGCCTTTTTCCAGAAATCATCAAAGAGCTCTGTTCCAAAGTCCTATTATACTCAAAACCAACTGCCACTTAACTGAGCCCAGCCATGACAGCATCTGCATGTCACATGAGCTGCTTTCTCAACGAGATTCCAAACAACTCGAGCAGGGCTCATGTCCCTGACAGGCTCAGTATGTCAAATGTTCTTAAAAATAATCATTTCAGAGTCAACAAAATAGCACTTGATAATACATCATAATTTTCAGGAGACGATAGCATTTATCTAGTCAATTACCCTGATTTTATAGATAAGGATATTAAAGCACAAAGAGGAAGTAATCCAACTTAGAGACCCAATAATGTGTGACCTTGACCATGTGCCCAGGACACTGTTCCTCCCACTCTGTGAGCAAAGCTGGAGACTGTCACTGGGTAGCCTGGCCCTACTCCCAGCAAGTCGGACCTGGCAGGTCATAGGTAGGATCCAGAAATCCTCCTGTGGTGATCAGAGGACCACACTTTGAGAAATATCCAACACACTGGGACTCCTCTCTGGACTCAGCACTGCAGAGACACCACCTTCCACCTCTGTGAGACCATGCTCTGGAATCTCCTTCATTATTCTAAATTGAGTGAGCCCTCCAAACAAAGCAGGCAGTAAGAGAAATATAAGGGGATGTCTCAACAAAGTCACCCCTGCTCCCCAGAGAAAAGGTCCAAATCCTGAGATTTAGAGGTTGGAAGCTTCTTCTCCTAGGTAGCCAGCACAGGACTATAATAGAGTTATGAAAAAATGATAATGTAACCTGTAGCCTTAAGGTATTCTATGTCAAGCAAACAAAACTAAGGGCAAGAGAAAGCCTACCCAACCCTTGTTTCTCTCATCACTCAGAGCCTTCCAAAGGCCCCTGGAGAGGAGGGAATTGCCAGGAAAGAAAGCTGAAGGCAGACACAGTAAAATCACCTACCAAGCCCCAGGCCACTGGGCCAAGATTCAGAGCAGAAAGAGAAGTGCCTGCATCTCAGAAATCACCGTGGGTACATATGGATGCAGGAAGGGTGGGAGGGCTAGTTTGAGATCCATAGCAAAGTCTGACTTGTCTCCCCTCCAGCAGATACCTCCAGTGGACAGTTAAATGCAAAGAAAGCAGGGAACAGATACAAATTGAACCCCAATATGTGCTAATAAATACTACACTGGGTGTTCCTCAGCCATCACACTAACATTTGAGACTAAGCTGTGGTAGAGTATCTCCATTTGACAGATGAGGAAACTGAGGCCCAAGGCCTAAGCAAACTGTCCCCAACGCACATAACCAGTAGGAGACAAGGCCAGCATCCCTGCCCAGGGCCTTGTGAGTTAGCCACACTCATTCTGTTCCCATGCAATGCTCTTCCATTCAGCAAACACTTAGGTGCACTTGCACGCAAGACAACAAGCAGGAAGACAGAGGAGAAAAACACATCCACGAGCTCAGGGAGTTCATCATTCATTCATGAATCCCACACATAATCACTGAGCACCTCTTGGATGAATTACAAAGGTATCTGCTGAATTCTGTGCAACAGGGGGAAATCCAGAGTTCAAAGCCCAGAGGGGATCATAACTTTTGTTTTCTTTATGTTTGGAGAGAGACTCAGGAAACACAGATGTACAGTGAGAAAAAAATACAGACAAATTGTTGGGAGTCCCGGGTTTGTCAAATAATCTTTATCAAATAGGTACTTTTTTGACCCAACTGGCTACAGACCTGGGGGGATTTTAGACAGCAGGAGAAATGAAAATAAATTGGAATAATTCATGAGTGAATAACACTTCTCTCTTAATATAAGTACATTCACATAAACACACAGCAGTAAAGTCCCTAGATATGTGTGTGTATAAATATAGCTAGAGGTCATATATATTTATGAGAATATATATACACATATGAGTAAATGTGTATATATATATATATATGTACAGTTCTATATATAACCTTAAATTGGCACTTGTCATCATCTCTGGAATAACACTCTGTTCACACATTTCATAGTTTTTAATGCTTTGGGGTTTACATGGCTTCTCTGTGTTTCTATCTGGTCTGTCTCACAGAGTGATCACTTTGAGGTCAGAAATCAGGTTTCATTGACTTTTGCATCCCTAATGGCAAGCACAATGCTCATACAGGGTCCACTGAATGAATTATAAATTTATGACAACAAAAGGGGGGATGAGTAATGTATGAGAGATGTACAGATAATGTGCTGTAAGAATTGAAAAGATAATTAAGTCCAAAAAATGTGATCAGCAAAATCTTCATAGAGGAGAGATTGTGTGTTGGGACTTAAAGCATGGTGAGAATTGGATATAGGGAAATGTGACTCTCCGTACCTACCTCCCTTCCTTCCTTGCCTTTATCCCTCACTTCTTTCTTTCAACTCTGAAACACAGTCAGACTGTGCCAACGTAGGAAGGAAGACACAAAGACAATGGACTCATTCAGAAAGAACAGAAGAAACACAACGTGTTGGCAATGATAGGTTGATAAAAAGCTTTACAAGAATGAAGAGGACAGTGGCAACAATGGTTTATATTAGAACAAGAGACTTAGTATATGTGCTATGTGCATTATACATAAAACAAATAGTGTACAGAGACTACCATAATAAGGGTCTTATATTGTAAGATAACAATAATGGACAGGGCTGGTCTCTTGCAAAATGAGTCAGTGCTGTCTTTGTTGACCATCTAACTCCATTGTTCCTGTGCCCAGGCATCTAGTATCTTCTGCTGGCCCCAGATGCTCAGGCCAATTTGCCTGATCTTCCAACACACACGATGCCAACAACTAACATCTTTATTGCCCATTTCTCCTCTCTGTCATTCATCCATTCCTGCCCTGTGCCAAGCACACCTAAGATTCTTGATGACGAAATGATCAAAAGGGAAATGGTCACTGTTTTCATGAATGTATAGCTTTCCTTAACCTGGTGTCTTCTAGGATCATCTGTGCTTTAACTAAGGAGTCCAAGTCTCTGACAGAGATGGGGAAATGCCATTTGAGAGCAAAGGATCTTGCTGCCCAGTTCCCATCCTACGACCTAAGAGAGCAGGTTCTCACACTCAGACAAAGAAGCTGCAGTCTCCATTTCACCTGCGAGCCCTCCAACAATGCCCCAGGTCTAAATTCTCTTATCCCATTGGGTACAGCCCATTAGATGGGGTTTGCATGGCAGCATGGAAAGAACTGAGCACTTGCAACTGGAGGACTTAACTCTAAACCCAATCTCACCATATGATACTATCTGATCCTGGGCAGCGTATTTATGCTGTTTCAGGATCTGGTCCAATTTCCTAAGATGGAGATAATGACACATTTCCCGCTACCAACCTCACGAGATTGTTGATTCTAATCAAATAAGGGAAACTGACCTGCTTTATGAGCTGCACTATGCAAATATGACTTATTAGCATGACAATTATTCTTCAGGAGACAAGAGATCCAAATAACCCTTATTTGGGAAAGTGGAGAGAAGGGTGGTTAGCAGGATTCAAAATCTAGTGCTGCTAAGCTCTCTAAGAACTGCCCATCCATTCTAGACCCCAATTGCAATGCAGGAGGCTGCAAATGATGCCCACTATGTTCACCTGATTCCCCCCACTCAGCTTGGCAAGGAAGGCAGGAAGCCCCAGGGGGATTCCTGTCCTCTGAAAGGATAATGCATAATCTGCAAATTCATAAATCACTAGAACATTCTTTCCCGTGAGCACATTCAGTGAAGTGAGGACCTTTAATGCCTGTAAAATTTTACTCTGAAGGAAAATTACTTTAGTTCATTAAACCTTCCAGAAATCCTGGTGTCTTTAAATCCATGAGGTTCTCTGCATATCCCACTATTGTCCTGGCTCACCTCTCACCATCCTCTCCCTGTCCCTACCAGATGGTTGTTTCCAGCAACGGGGCACAGTGATTTTTAGCAAAAGTGATCAATGATGGTAAATTCACAAGGATGCAAAAACATATTCCTCTTATGAGAACTGCCTACTAGAAAGAGTGTATTTTTCAGTTTCTGCAGTCTGAATCCCATCATCTTCCTCCCAACTGGAGGGGTGCATTCTCCCCAGGGAATAGAATTTGAACATTTGTGATCCACAGTCCAATTTATCCCCAATATGTAGCCATCAACTAGGTTTGCAGAACTTAGCTAAGGGTGTACCAAATTCACAATAATATAAAGAGCACTCCCTTGCTCACCATGACTTTAGAGTATAGTTGAGGAAACAGGTGAAGAGTATGAGCAATATCAGCTGTCAGAATATGATGCTGCTACTACCCTCTTTGTATTTTTTCCGGTTATAACATCAACTCTGTCACTCAAGATAGAACCTCAGTATCATAACCCTTGACACCTCCCTCATCCCACACTTAACAAGGCTGGTGTGTGTATTGTCACTGTTGCATTGCCAAATTACCAACATCAGAAACCACTACTGATTCAATATGGTACCAGGTGACAGGATGATTACTTAGTACAGCCCCTCCCCCCATTACATAGAGGGAACAATTTATTCTCATTGAAATTGCTTTTCCTATCTGCAGATTATGCTAGAATCAAAATTATGCTAGAATTAAAATTATGCTCGAATCAAAATCTTTCAATTTCAGAATGCCTTAGCCACTGCCATGGTGTCCCACACAACATTACTTCTAACAAAGGAACTCATTTCACAGCAAATGTAGTGCAGTAATGGGTATGTCCATGGAATTCTCTTGTCTTACCCCAAACTTCATCACCCAGAAGCAGCTGGCCTGATACAATGGTTGAATGGACTTTCAAAGACTCAATGACAGTACTAGCTAGAAGCCAACACACTGTCCTCAGCATGTGGATTCAACCATTTTATGGTCAAGACACAAAGGTCTGAGAATCAAGGAACAGAAGTAATAGCAGTTTTCTCATTATTACAGCCCATAAGCCATCACAGAGTATTTCCTTCATAGTCCCACATCTTTTTGCCCTGTTGGTAGAAAGTCTTGGTTCCTAAGAAGGGAATTGTCACCAGGGAGACAAAACACCTGTTCCACTAAACTGGAAACTAAAACTACTATTTTGAGCTTCTCATATTACCCCTGAACCAACAGGTAAAAAAGGTTGGTTCTTGAATACAGTGTGGAAGTGGGTGCTCACAGTAGCTGAAGGGGTGGATCATGCTGTCTATTTTCTCTT
Source organism: Talpa europaea (assembly GCF_964194135.1). NCBI lineage: Eukaryota > Metazoa > Chordata > Mammalia > Eulipotyphla > Talpidae > Talpa > Talpa europaea. The sequence goes on from NC_140077.1 coordinate 17,364,791, forward strand.
GGCCCACATTTGTGTCTATATATATATGGTAGTAACCAGGACCTTGAGAATTAAAGAATTTCCTGTTGACTGGTTCTGCCAGTGGCAGGGACGTGGCAGTGATTACTACGGGGGCCAGGTGGGTGAGGAAAGAGCCACTCTCCACACACTTCCATTTTCAGGCAACAACACAACAGCAACAACAGAGGTGGAGGTCTCTGCAGCACAGGGGCTGGCAGGAAGTACCAGCTCCTGGGTTCCCGCTCATGTAGCTCTGCACACACAGCAGAGATTGGATGGGAAATACCCTTGGTTTTGCCCTATAATGGTTTTTACACTTAACAATCTTTGAGCAACATTTCTCTTTGCTGTTCCTCCAGACTTTTCAGAACTCTTGAAACCCATTCCTGTATTCAATGTCTTGTCTTAGAGATATATAGAATCAGAGACTGTCCCTAACATAAAATGATTCATGAGATCAGTGGAAACCCAGCACTGACTGTGTTCTGGACACCAAATAAAAGAAAGTGTTTCAAGGAGGACGGAGTGATAAGCTGTGTGAAATGCCTCCGACAGCTCATGTACAGGGAAGATTGAGAATGAATCACAGGATTTAGGGACTAGAAACTCAACATAAGCTGTTTACTTAGCTCCTGATCTTCACCCATCTTCCATCCTTACACTTAAAATGACCTTCTAAAGTCGAGACTGAATCCTATTACTTTTAGGATCAACCCAAATTCCATAGCAAGACATGAAAGGTCTTGGCCACAATCAACATTTTAAGCCATTTTCTAGAGTCATTTTCCCAAGACAACATCCATATTCTAGCCACACTTGAATATCTCTTCTCCAAGTTCCAAGCTCCCACACTTTTGCACAAACTCCTTTCTCTTCTCAGAAAGTCCTTCTCCCACTTTCTACTTGATGACCTCCTTATTTCCCAAGGGCCAACTGAAAAGGCAACATTCTGATGTCTCACCTGTCCTCCAAGACAGAACCAACTCCCCCTTAATCCATGTTCCCCCAGCCTGATGAACATGCTCCAAATAAGCTACTCACCATATTATAATCTCAGTTCATGTATGCATCTCCACTACTGGGGCACATGCTCCTTCAGGCAGGGACCTTATTTTTCTCATTATTATGCTTCACAAGTATAACTGAGCTCTTCCTTGACATGATAACTATCACTGAAGAGACAACATAGACACAAAACAATGTGTCGCCACAGGTTTTCAAAGGAGGAGGTAATGCATCTGGGCTAGAGTCATCGAGATGTCCTCACAAGGGTGAGATCATAAGAGATGGAGGTGGGGGGAAAGGAAATGCTGTGTTGTGAGATCATAGAAATACACAGACTGATCTCTGCCCCCAGTTCCTGGCATGGGACTCCCAAACCCTTGTAAATTCCTAAGTGATAAGAGCACTCACAGTATCTTTTGTTCTAATGAGGTAACGCTTGGTAGACTTCTAAGTGTTCCTAGATGGGGGCTGGTCATTAGACAGATCATGTCAAGAATAGAAGTTTGGCATTTTTGCTCCATCCTTGTGGTCCAAAGAGGGAAGAGGAGCTGGAAATTCAGTTAATAACTGATGGACAATGCCTACCTGAAGAAGTCTCCATAAAATCCCACAGGATGGGGTTCAAAGAGCTCCCAGGTTGATGAACACACCTGTACACCAGGAGGGCAATGCACCTGGACTCTCTGAGGACAGAAGCTCCTGTGCTCAGAACTCTCCCAAACCTCATCCTGTGCATTTCTTCATCCACATCCTCGATCATCTCTTTTGGTAAACTGTAAAATGAAGTGTTTCCCTGAGTTTTGTGAACCACTCTAAGAACTAATCAAATCCAATGGGGAAAAAGTCATGAGAATCTCAGTTTGTAGCCAAGTCAGACAGAGTAGTGGGTAACCTACTACTTATGATAGACATTTAAAGGGGAATTGCAGTTTCTTGGGACTGAACCCTTAACCCATGGGGTCTGATACAATTTCTAATTAGATAGTTTTCAAATTGAGTTAAACTGTAAGATGCCCAGCTGGTGTCACAGAGGATTGCTTGGTGTGGGAAAAACCTCCTCATAACTTGTGACCAGAAGGTCAGAAGTGTTGTGAACATGTCAGCAATGTGAGATTAAAGGAGAAAGACAGGAGGAAGGTTGTGGATTTTTTCTTTCATGCCAATCTTTTCTTCCTTCTATCATATTTTGGAAGTTCTTCAAAAGTGTCTTTTTCTTAGATAACCTAGTCTACGAAGTCTCTCCAGATGGGAAAATTCAAAGTGACTTGTGGAAGACATTTGAGAATGGTTACAAGGAGTTGAGAGAAAGGGTACACAAGGGCAATCTTCTAAAATATGATTATGTCAAGCTTTAAAGAGTTGTTATTCTCTAGAGACTTCTAGAGAGGACGAGGTATATACTTATACCAGATGACATGTGGGTTAAAGAAAACACTAGTTCAATTTTACAAACACATGACTTGATGCAGTAGATTAGTTTAGACAAGAGGAGAAAAAAATATGGAAAGGGCAGACATGTAAATAGTAAATATTAAGCACCTACTAAGTGCCAAGCACCATGTCTGTTGATCTGTGTGTACTACACAGACAATGAGCAGAACAAGATGAGAGATTGAGATGATTTGCTTCACCCAGATCAGAAAACCACCCAGGTCATGCAGTAAAAGAGGCAGGAGTCAGTACCCCATCCACGTTTGTCCATTCCTACATCACCCAAGAAAGGAATGAAAGAGAGAGGGGAGAAGGGGAGCAATAAACATTTATCACCCCTGTATAAAAGTGAGCCCTGGTTAAGAAAGCACTTTACAGAATTTGGTAGCTGAATAAAGCAAGTTACAAATCAAGGAAATGGAATTGCAGTGTTGTTGAAACAAGAAGCTTGTGGAAAATGGTTGTTGAATACTGAAGGGGTTACTCTAGTTTTGTGTAACAAGTCATTAAAAATGAATTAAAAACCCATTTACTCTCATTCCCTAAGGGACTTTAAAAATGAAAGACACAGACATCTTTTGGAAAGAATGTAGGTAACATGCAGCCCAGCAACAGAGGTGGGTCCAAAGGACCCCAGAATTCCCGCCAATGTTCGTATCCCACGATGACAACTCACCAGAACCTGGGTTAATTACCAGCAAAGGTGTATGGTTAACCAGGAGCCTGAGATCTTACTTCCTACATACCCTCCCTTCCTTCAACCACCATCAGCACCAATCTGAGGAGGTGGCCAAGGGCAGAACAGATGTGGCCAGACAAAAGGTGAAATGGTGGCTCTGAAGTTGCTGGAGTGATGCTTCCACAGATAATGACAAACACAAAGAAAAATATAACCAACTTATTTCCTTGGAAAGAGAGCCAAAACTCTAAACCAGATGGTCTTGGAGGGAAACCCAGCTTCTGCCACTTAGTTTCTGTTGCCCATAGGCCAGGGGCCAACCCTACAGAACCCCAGTGTCCTCATTTAGGAAATGAAGGGAATGTTATTCCCTTCATGGGATAGCTGTGAGAATTGGATGAAAACTACCTTTTGCAGGTGCACAGTAAGCCCTCTGCATATATGAGGCCTCTACCTTCTCGTCTCTGAGAAAACCAGGTCATTATTTGCCACTGAGTGGAAAAATGCCATGTCCCTGAGAGAGAGCATGTCACTTCTTTAGTGATGACAACTTGAAACTCACAAAGTAAAGAGCAACTTCTCACTGATGTACAGATGAAAGCCCGGGGCGCTCCCCAAGAGAGGGCACCTGCTTTGTGTAGACACACATTGACAGCCTCAGCAATGGGAAGATCACAGGTCGAGCAAGCCCATTTGGCCTGGTGTGTTACTCTCCCTACTGTCTCCTTCCACCTCTGCTGGCCCTGCCGACAGTCACATGCATTTCCCCTCCTTTGGCTACTACTGTCGGGGACATCATTCCCTCTTGGCCCTCAGCTGCTGAAAGAGCTCTCAGCTAAACCATGTTGGCTGCTGATCCCCGTGGGTTTTCTGGATTCCCCACGTTGGAAGCAGCTATCATCCCAAGGTGCTTCACATGAAACCAAGAGCTGGGACTTGACTGCATTGTAAGATAGATGCCTTAGGGAAGAGGACTTCAATTTTATTGTAACTGTATCTTCAGCACCTGGGACAGTTCCTGGCACATTCCCAGAGTCCCTGTAAACATTTATCCTAATAGTTTCCCTACTCAACCCTACAAATTACAATCTCTCACAAGCAACACATCATGCAAAATAGTGTGAGGGATGAGGGGGTAACATAGAAAGTTCCTGATCTAAGGCACTTTCAGTGCAAAAAAAAAAAAAATACATATTTACCACCTACAGTGAAGTCAGAATTGGTCTGTCTTACACCAGGTTGATGACATTGCATATATTATCTCTTGTGAGTCTCACAATAACCGTGCAGGATTGACATAAGATATAAACTAGTGATTTCTTTCCTAATTTGGATGAAGTAAAGGATTACCATGCATGAAAATGTTCACAAGAGGTGAAATATGAGCTGCCTCATTTTACCAGCTGAAAAATGGCAAAGGGCTTGTCAGGCTAAGGAAGCAACATGAGAAAACACATGTCTGTCATGTTCCAGGGTCAGGGGTGGCCTGTTGAGGCCAGGTGCATGAAGAAGGACACGGAGACCCACACCAGGGCCAGATAATGATGGGATTTAACACCAGATGTGTATGTTTCCCATGAATGTTGTAACATATTACCACAGATGTCAGGTCTTAAAACAACACAAATGCATTCCAAAATGGGTTTCAATGGCTAAAATCAAGGTGTTGGCAGGGCTGTATTCTACCATCCTTCACAAGGCTGTAGGGGAGAATCTGTTTTCTTGCCTTTTCCATCTTCTGTCATCTGTACCCATCTTTGGGCTCAAGCCCCCTTCCATCTCTCAAGGCCAGAAAAGGCTGGTGAATTCTTTCTCATAAGGCATTACTTGGATTTGATTCTTCTGACATCCTATTTATTCCCCATTGCAGGATCCTTTTGATAACATTTGGGCAGGGTCAGATAACCCAGGATGATCTTTATATTAAACTCAGCTGACTATAACCTTATTCCCATCTATTTTCATTCTCCTTTGCCATGTATCCTAACATGTTCACAAGTTAGAACATGGACATCTTTGGGAGGCCACCATTCCTACTACCACCCTAGGTTGAAGAGTTTCAGCATTACTTAGTAAATAGCATGGCGGTATATAGTGTGCTGGAGCAGGTTAATGACCTGTTGGCACCTGCATCTGGAAACAAAACCTTCTTGAGTATAAAATGCAGTCCAGTGAAGATAAAGAACAGGGAGCCACTAAGAAGATATTGCAAAAGTCCAAGAATAAGAAATAAGAGATCTGACCTGAGGCAATGACCATGGAAAAGGAATGAAAGGAAGGGGTTGGAGAAACCCTATGAAAGTTGCTAAAAATTCAAATGGAAAAAGAGTCAAAGATGCCTCCTAAGTTTCCAAGAAGTTAGGGTATACCACTGTAACTCAAAGGTCTGGACTGGACGTCTAATCCAATACTTACAGGGGGCCCGACTGACAGGTTCCTATTGCCTAACCCACACTTTGTGTCTCAGGTTGGTTGGATGGGTTTCCAGGTTATTTCCATGAACCTCTACATCATCCCTCTCTTGAGAACCTGCTCATGATCAAGGTTCTCCCTCTGTTCTATCTTGCTCTTGTTAGTTTGCTTAAGGGACTGATGGACAAGTTTATTACTACTAACCACATGCTTGAACTTCTGAGAACTTTCTAAGATTAACATTTCTTGGCCTCCCCATATCTGGTCACCTCTTGAGCTCCTTTCACAAACTGCTTGCCTGCATCTCACTTGTGGTTTGCCTGCACTTCCATGTTCTTTATGAGCTAGCTTGCCTCTGGGTCTCGACCCAGAACAGCAAAGAACTGGATCACAGCAGCCATGTCCACAGCACCTAATAGATTAAGGGCTGCTTCATATGCTTGGAAAGGGAAAGGGGCTGTAGATGTTAATCTGCTCAAGTTCTTAAACAAGCACTTGATCAAAACCCAAGGGGTCTGAGCCATATATCACAGTAAAGGGCCATCCATTCAAGAGAATGTCCATAAATCAAAGACATTGAAAGTAGAAAATATTAAATGTAGAATCAGGGTCATGCCAGGCCCAAAGAAGAATTGCTTCCCTCCAGTCTTTTGCAGTGACCAGCTTTCCTCTAGCAGCCAAACTAATATTCCCACTAGAAAATTATCTGGATCCCCTAAAACAACATAAGCCTGGACTTTGTCTCCATATAACTCCTTGGAAAGGAGCAGAACCTCCAGCGGCTGATGGTGGATGATTTAAGAGCTCTCTCTCATGTAGCCCAGGACATAATAACAAAGAACACATAATTTATTTGTATTGATTCTCCAGCACACATTTGATCATATCTCCTTGTCCTTCCTTTTGCTAAGAATCCATGGCCACAGCACTGGGAAATTTATCTTTAGCAAAATATCTCAGTGAAAAATAAGTTCCTCACATATCTTAGCTATAGTCAGAGTCCAGGTCAGGGAGACTTGCCAAGAGAAAGGGGACAGGGAGCTGGCAGTCCTTCCTCATGTTGATTCTAGTCTAAATGATCTCCCTCCAGGACATGAATCAGGTGTGCTTGAGAATTAAAGTATCCATTCTGGGACAAGAACTGTCAGATATAGAAACAGAAATCAGGGACAAATCAGATTCCTGCTCTAGAGAAATAAGGAGCAGGACAAAGATTCCAGGATTTAAAAAAAAAAAAAAAACAGGAGAAGAAACAAGTTTAGGTCTCATGCTAGATTAAGGAAGGCATTAAGATATCCAGATGTTCATTTAAGGTTATTTGTGGCATCAAACAATTGGAATGAGCAGCTAATAAGTACCTGGCACTGCTCCAGAAGCTGGGATAAGCTAGACATAGTCTCTTCTCTCCAGACGCTCCATGTAATGGAGGGAAAACAGGTAAGTGCGCACATGTTTTGTTTAATGTGATTTCTGTACTAACAATGGTACTTACTGCACTGACTCAAGGATTTTGATGACTTAAAATTTTATGGAGTAGCATATCCTCCCACTCCAGAATAAAACATAAAACAATGGGGGAAATTCAAGGGAAATGGCTTTGCATTTTGACAAGCCCGATCAACTTGGGTGGGTACAGGAACATTAAGTCTCATGCTGAATGTGTTGAGTGCAGCTAGAGGAAGTCATTTGCTTTGAAATGACTGTACCCCTTGGTGTACCACAGAAATGTGTCAATAACAGGCTCCATCTTCAGACTATTTAGTTGTCCCCCTCATTAATAAGGCTGATCCAGAAGACCCACAAAGGAGCATAAACTCTCCCTCTGTCACCAACAATGTGCACATTTCCCCCCCCCCCCTTCTCTCTCTGCCAGCATCCCTGGCCGACTCCTCCAGCACCAACTCATACCCCACCCCAAATGGGGGGGGGCATCCCTCATCATCCTAGTCTGCACTCATCTCTCCATCTGTGGCCAATTTACTTCCCAGTACATTAAATCTTCATTTAACATCATCAATAGGTTCTTGGAAATTGTGACTTTAAGTGAAACAATGTATAATAAATGCAGGTCCTGGAATAATGTCATTTTTTTAACCTGGGCTGGAATTGATTTTCTTTCTCATCAAAATTATACGGAAATGATGTTGAGTGAAACAAAGTTATTCAAGGACCTGCTATCTCCCCCGCCCCATGCTTATCTCACAATTTGACCTTGAATCCACCTCTATGGGGAGGTGGCATCTCCGGCCCTCCCTTTGAAAGTCTTTGTTACTGTCTCCATCAAAGAGTGAAAGGCAGAAAGTACCAGATGACTTCCGAGGCTGGAGAGTACACACGTAGGATACTCGGAGTTCAAACACCATGTGTGAGGTGGCCTACACCAGCCAACAGCAGGGAAGACCACATGCAGGTGGCACAGGCTGGTTGAGGACCCAGCATGGGAGGCTGACAGCCACCAGGTGTGAGGGGACATCCTGGAGAGGACTGCAGCCCCTGCCCTCGAGTGGCCCTTGGCTGTGACTCCTGCAGCGGAGCCTCCAGACACTGCATATCCATGTGCCCTGTCAAGATCACCCCCCCCAAAAAAAAATCCATAAGCACAATAAAGTGTTGTGCTTTTGTATCACTAGGTTTTGGGGTGTTTGTTACACATACTCTAGAGAGGAAACCCTTCATTTCAAGCTGCAGTCACTTGGCATGTGGAATGCTTTTTCCCTAAAGATTTCATGTACGTAGATTCAATCTCCACAGAGCGAATATAAACTCCTTGAGAGAACAGATTAAGAAGCCATTAGACATCATCCCACAGATATACTAAATACCATGCACCCTAAAAAGTGGCCCTCAAGGAACCACTCACAACAGCCCCCTTCTTTTGAATTGTCACATCGCAAATACAGAGCAACCCTCCATTCTGTGGTCCAAGCCAACCATCTGGCCACATTCCACCCCCCGCCATGTTACCTGCAAACTTGCCCTGTTCTTCTGCCCCTCATGTTCATATCTCACCCTCTGCATCCAACTACTCCCTCCCAAATCAAAGCCTTATCCTTTCTCATGAGTACCATTGCATCTGCCACATTACTGGTCCCTGCTTCCAGTGACACCAGCCCCTCCTGTACAAGGTGCCAGGCTGTCTTACTAACATCCAATACTATATAATACATGATCCAAACATGATCATGTCAGGCCCCAAAATCCTCAGTGACTCCTGATGACCTGCAGAGTAGAATGTAAAGTGGCTGGCAAGGCCTAGCCCAGGCCTCTACCCTCATTTCCTGTCACTAGCCCTTCACTGTAAGTTCTATCATCTGGGTTACTCATCTGAACCATAGAACACAGACTTGAGAAGCATTTTTCAATTCTCCTGTAAATGATCCATAGTTTAGGAATAGGTCTTAATTCATATTCATTTTCTCTCTCTCTCTCTCTCTCTCTCTCTCACTCACACACACACACACACACACACACACACTCTTTCGCTTATAGAATCCTCTCTAGAGTCTAAATCTGTGTTTCCAATACCATAGCTACACATGGCTATTTACATATGTAAACAATGAAAATTAAGTAAAATTACTAATTCTGTTCCTTAGGCACACTAGCCACATTTCAAGTACTTCACAGTCACATGTGGCTAGTAGGTAACATTTTGGACCCAGGAGATTATGGAACATCTCCATCACTGCACAAAGTTCTATTGGAAGGTGCTGGTCTAGAGATTCCCAACCCAGAGTTTTTTTTTTTTTTTTAATATAATGTGCTCTCAGCTCTCACATGCAGCCTGCTATTTTTCTGACCTAAACTATGGACTCTAATCACCCATGACTGGTGTGGTTGAGAACTAGCTTCTTCATGCAGCTCATAATTCATGTCCTGTCCTCCGAGGAACAATGCCCTTTGGGGAACCAGTTCTCCTTATGATGCACCATGTGGTTTAGGAATCCTGGACAGGGCATTGATTGTCCTCAGCCTGAGGAGCATGGTTATATAACCTCATCCAATCATTTATCCTACCCCCATAACATAGTAATTGGTTCAGGGATAAAAATGTTACCTAAAGATGACAAACATGATACCCAAGATAAGTCTTACGGGACTGCTGAGAAAGAGACACATTCTCTTTTACTATCTAGAGGGCAGAACCTAAAATTACTGAAGGGACACATAATGGAAGCTTAGGATGCATCCAATACTATACAAGCCAGAGTAGAAATAGTAAGGGAATCTACATCCATGATGATGTCATTTGAGCTCCTGGATCAAACCTGATCTGAAGCTATTAATCGCTACTCTTTTATGTTAAATCAGCCAGTAAAACAGTTCTGTCTCAATCCATTCATGTTCTTAACATGAAATACTCTTTCATTCCTTACATCTCAGATCAAAGTCACCTCCTGCAGAAGACAATACTGAATCTTCAGAAAGATCCAGTTACTTCTTTTGTATGACCCTCAATGCATCCTAACATAACAGTAACCTTTACTGAATTTTAAAACTAATAATTTATCCTCGCTCTTCATTGTGAAATACTTAAGAGCAAGTTTTGAGCCTCTTGATCTGTACTTAAGTAAATGAATGAATAAATAAAATCCACCTGCTACCATTTAAGTGCTTATAAATGTCTATCAATAATAAATATTTATATGCTACATAGTAGACAGTTGACAGATTTCAGTTAATAATAAGAATGGGGTAGGTATAGAAATCACTGTTTAGATCCATCATCACATTTAACCCTCCCAACAATCCCACGAAATGTTTCTTCCCATTACTTTTGGAGCAAAACCAGAGTCCACACTGTGTAGATGGCAGTGCCTGGTATATGCTTACTCTAAAAATCCTGGCTGTTCCCTCCCAACCCTTCATTTTCTACCTCCTTCCTGATTAAGGGTGTCAATTAACTCAGCAATTTCAGCACCACTGGCAGCATGGTGTGTACTAGAACTTTTAGGGAAATCACAAAGCTGAGTTCAAGTAAACTTAACAAGATCCTCAAGACAGGACCACAGACTCAAGCTCAAGCCAACATTTTATTCTAAACTCAGTGGTTGGGGTGGATACAAGAAACGCAGGTCTGCTTTGCAGCTGTAGAAGCAGCCTCCACTCTTTGCAGTGGGAGCCCTGGCACCTCTTCTGTGTTTCCCTCCTGCCTCTCAACTCTCCTGAAACCCAAGTTCCACCTCCAGGTTTTGAGTCACACTCCACCCTCAGGTTCTTCCCTGCCACCTACCTGGCAGGGTTCTGATGGCAAGCACCTGTTGTTCTTGTAAAATGGGAATTTTGACTCAAAAAAGTAGGTTCCATGTGGATAGGAGATAGTCTAGGAAAAGGGCGGGGACATGTCCAGGACACTGATGCAGTCAGCTGGACATCAGGAGGTGTGGCTGCACCCCAGGGAATGCTTAAGCTCAGAACTAAAGCAGAGGGATCACTCAACCCAACTCCACACAACACCTAAATGTGCCAAGTGCTTGCCAGGTATTGTTGGCATATGAGAGAGGGACATGCAGAGAACCAGTGAATAAGTGGGAGGTTGTGCTGGGGGAGAATGAGAGAGAGAGAAAGAGAGGTGTATATGTGCATATGCATGCATGCGCGTGCACGCACACACACACATACACACACATAACATATATGCAACAGGAAAGATCCCGACTAATGCAGACCCTAGTTCCCACTCTTCATGCCCTAAGTAGTTATGCCTGGTCATCTACATTTTACAAATTTATACCTTTTACAAGGTGATTCTTGTACACAGAAGAACATCCCCTCACAATGATCAAGTGATTCTGTTTGAAACTTGCAAAAATATCCACTAAAATCTCAAAAACAAACAAGTTTATCATCCCCTGCCTTTCTCTCCAGCCACATTTCCATCAAGAACCAGCATATAGTTAACTTTTCCAATTTTTATTTGTTCTAGGGGTGGATGTGTCCACACAGATATTAAGTTCAGGTGCTATTTGTTTTGTGCTATTTTATTTTAGTTGTATCACAGAAAGATGTCACATAAACAGCCACCAGAAAAAAGCCCAAAGTTTCCACTGGGCTGCAGATGCTTCACTCAGCTCAGCTTACAGCCACTTACTCGTTTCCAGGATGGGATTTCAATTCACACCTCAGCAACATTCCAAATCGAGCACAAGAGAAAATCAGAAGGATGCATGTGAAACCAGCAGACACCAAAGGCATCCGCAGTTAGAACCCTTGGCTGGCAGGTGAGGCCCCCCCCTGAAGCCCACATGAGCCTGGGATCCTACGGTCACCAAGGCTGCAGCCATGACTCGGGAGGACACCAGAGCAAGGGCTGGGGTCCCACCACCTGCTCTCCAGCTCCCATCTAGCTGGTCTTGAGGGTCCCACCACCAGCTCTCCAGTTCCCATCTAGCTGGTCTTGCACCAGGCCCTCTGCCCTCAAGCTCTCCCCACACCTCCAGACTTCTGTGCTGAAAAAGCAGCCCCACACAAAGAGCAGTAATCTTTTTTTTTTTTGTTCCAGATCCTCAGTTCCTAGACTGGCACAAAGGAGGTGCTGAACAAAGCTTTGTTGGCTAATATCGGATGCAAGAGCAAAGGAATGAGCAAGTGAGGAAGGAACTCCAGGTGCGCATACTATCTGACAGAGAAAATAGCCAACAGACACTGGATTGTAATTAAAGCCCAAGTCACTGCCGGCATGTGATGCTGGGTTCAAATTCAGCACCACCACTTCCTACAGGCCCTCGGACAAATGACTTGACTCCACCTGCCCTGTCCTCTAAGCAGAGCTGATGAAATGTTCCAAATAGCCCTTGTAGTTAGATGTTGTTGTCCTCACCATCCAGCTGAGGAAGATCTGGCACAGAGAGGTTAAGAAGCCTCCCCAGGTCACACAGTGCAGAACGGAGATCTGAATTGAGGCCCCATCTCAAAACCCTGCTCTTTCCTCAGCGCATGGTGCTTTTTTTAAAGTCAGATCCTGCCTGGTCCCACACAGTCAAGATCCACCAACCTCACAAACTTCCTGCACTTGGGTAGGCAGGCCAAGCATTAACTGTGTAATGTGGAAATATGCTGTGAGATGAAGGACAGCACAGGAAAACCTATTAGCAAAGTGATGACGCTCAGTTGTTTCTTCTCACCCTGGAGAGATGAACTGTTTGCTAGTCCAAGACCGGAAGCCATGCTTACAGGCACCAGAGCAAGACAGAGATGCTTGGAGAAAAAGAACAGGCAGTTTACACACGAAGAAAAGTAGAGTCAGCCAACGCTGGGAAAATGCCCGGCAGCCTGTCTTCAGCAGATTACAGAAAAGCAAACTGACTCACTTTGAAATGCCAGGACACCATTTGAATCACTGAAAATTAATTTTGAAGTCGTGAAGTGTAAAGATATTCTAAAGAAATGGGGAGCCTCATTTCTTCCTGGGGGTACTCTATGGTGGTCCTGGCCTGCCAGGGAGCCTTCTGGCTGAATGCCCATTAACCTGCTAATTCTACTTAGGGCGATGCACTCTTATATTTGAAGGAAATCATTCAAAAAGAAAAAAGAAAACAGCTACTTGCATGGAAATGTTCATAACATTGCTACCCTCACAGGAAGGAAAAAATAAAACAGTCTAAATACCCAACAGCATGAACATATTCAAGCAATTAACAGCATATTCTGTGATGGATTCTGCATTGTTACTCCAAATTGAAAAGGGAAACCACTCGCTCTACATTAGCAGAGGGAGGGGGAGCATATAAACAGATCTGTTATAAGTTGGGGGGAAAGTATGCTCCTTCCTAATATAGCTGCATGCAAATATGTATACTCATCGATATGCCGGTGTTTGGTGTTAATGAGACCATCTCCGGTAAAGTTATATGTATAATGAAAAATTCCTTGCATTTTACAGGTTGATTTAGTCTGACGCCTTCCTTAAAAATTGTGTAACTGTCTGCTTAATGTTTAATTGTGGACATGCAAATACAATGGCCATAATGACGATCAAGACAACATTTTTAAGCAAATAGGATTGTGGTGAATCTACTTTATATGTCAATTTCAAGTTTTTATTTTCAAATGTGTCCAAGGATGCTATGATATGGGATCCTGGCTTCTAAATTGTTCTTTACCACTGGGCTTATCCACATTAACCCCTGTGGCTTAGCTGACATCTTGGTAATAATTGCACACACACAGCCTTCTTGTTAACATGAGTTGTCCATTCTGCCTCCTCCAACTGTAGGATTTTTGAGAACAAGGGCTGTGTCTTCCCTCTTCTTCCAAGTCTACCCCACAAAGAGCTTCTCTGATGTTCTCATTCACAGACAGGGGCTCAATTAGGATTTGAGGATGAAGATAAAGAATAAAAAAGATGAATCACATTATCAAGATATAATAAAACTGGGGCACTTAAAAAAGAAGAGCTAAGTACAAATAATTAGCTTGCTGTTTTTTATTTGGCAGAGGTTTTGAAGCAAATAAAATGCTCTCCATATCCATTAATAGGAAAATTAGATGTAGTCCTTCCCACAGAGTATTTCACATTTAGTGAGTTAGCTACATGAGCAATATACAGAGAGAGGCTTTGGGGCAGTTAACACAAGGAGTTGTCAGTGAATGAGGAGGGCAATCAGGGCAGGCTTCCAGGAGGAGTGACATCTAGTTGAGTCCTACAGGATGACGAAGGGGTAGTCATTTGGAGAGACAGGAAGGGAACAGAAGTCCAGGCAAAGGAAACAATATCTGCACAAGCACAGTGGCATGATAATCAGCAACTTAGGGGCAGCAAAGGATGAGTTACCATAGAATGCTGGCTTTTGAGGAGGGTTTATCTCAATTGTTTTGGGTGGCTGTATTCTTGGAGTGGGAGGAGAGTAGGAAGATGGGAAGGAAAAAGCACAGAAAAGGCCAGGGCCACATCTTCTGCAGGGCAGGAGAGGAGAAGGCAGCAAAGCAACACCATCTCTAACAGGAAGGAGAGCAGACTCCACTCCAAACACCACCAAGCCCACCGCAGCCAGTGGCCAGCTCCTCATAAGCTATTGAAATAACAGATATTCTGGCAGAGTGGGGATGTGCTTAAGAGAAGAGAGAACACAAACCAATTTCTGTCAGGTAAGTTGCAAAGTTACACTGGAATAGAGTGGGAAAAAATCATGAGTTTTCCTGAACTACTCAGAGAAACCAAAAATTTTAAAAAGACTTCCTCAAATATATTTTATCAATGAGATGATTATTTTCCTGCCAAAAGAAACAGCTTTTTGAATTTCCAAAATGTTCATCATGATGGAAGAAAAATACCTTTTTTTCCTCTCAACAAACCCATGAAAATGTTGTTGCCTTGGTTACTATTTTTGTTTGATGGCAGAGATGGATTATCTTATTTGAGAGTCATACTTGCCAGCCCAGAACATGTTCAGTGGAATCTTCTCCTGTGGGGTGATCAGCCCCACACATAAAGACAAACTGAGGGGTAACCGAAGGCCCAATGGACCCGATCTTGGAGAGAGAAAAGCCTCCCTGCTCCAAGGGGATCTGATGTGCTCACACCTGGTCGCCCTGGAAATGAATTGATAAGGCCCCAGAAATGGAGTGTCTTCGGTTCAATTGTTCTGCATATCTCACTGATGTCCCTTCTATGTGCCAGCCGCTGAGTGAAAGTGTATATTAATATACATTATTGCATAAAAGAGGTTCATAGAGTCTAAAAACTACTGGTAAAGATGAGGCTTGTAAACTACATGAAGACATGAACATATATTGCAAATTATAATGAAGTTCTCTGCAGAATAGTTAAGGGGATAGCACTGCAAAGGTCAGAAATGTCCTTTCTAAATGGCAAATGAATCAGAAAAAGCAACTAGTCATTTGAAGAAGAGCAGAAAGAAAATCACTGCCCTCGCAGGGGACAATTGTTGGGGAGCCTGAGGCTGAAAGGACCTTGGCACATCTGAGAAACGCAAAGACGGTCAGCAAGGTTGGAGGGTGGTGGATAATGAGAGATGAAATTGGCAAGGCTGTAAAGCAGGTGAGTCTTGTAGGAGGCAGGTAGGAAATGATCCTAAGGATGATTTCAAGGATAATGGTCAAGGTGGAGAGTCGCCATGGAACTACAGAAAAGAGAGGCTGACTCTTCCTTCTGCTGCTAAAACAAAGACCGAAAATCCACACACCCTCCACTCCCTGTAACTCCACACCTCCTCCAAAGTGCCCAGGTGACGCTCCGGGGGACTGCTTTCAGCTGGTTCTGCAAGTGCACCTTCCCCAGCTGAGATTCCTGGGAGCCCCGCAGGGTTTGCCCCTCCATCTCTTCACCCACCCCTGCTCACAGGCACCCCATCTGGGCTTCCCCTGCACCATGTAAGGAGCTAAATCTGGTTCTGACTGGAAAAGCCTCTGATGGGGCTGGGACCCGCAGGTCCTAGCTCTCCCACCCTTGCACACCAGTACCACCACTTATTCACGGGAGTATTTCAACATCGTGTGCTGTTACTATTTAGGAGAACAAAGCTTTTATTTGGGGAATACTGAGCGGGGAGTGGAGCTGGAAAATGGAAAGGAAATAATATTTGAATGGAAGAGGTTTTGTTTATTTGCTATTTTAACTGAAATAATACCACAAAATCTAGGTCAGAGTATTTTCTACTATTTTGAATGAACTAATAACAGAATTCCTAGAGAGAACTAAATCCTGGAGTTACTAGAGATGGGCCTGACTAGTCAGAAACTGACGGTGGGGTGAGGGCGCTGCAGCTTCCTTCTTCTAACAGGTACGACCTACCTATCAAAACAGGGCGGTTCTACAAGGCAGTTGCAAGCCCCGCTCACCCCTCATGCCATCCCTGTAGGACACCTCATCTTTCCTCATGCCCACCTGCCTCTTCTCAAAATGGCAGTCGCTTCCCTACCTGCTAACTAAGGCCCCTGGCCCTTAGCCTAGAAAGCAAGGCCCTCTGGTATCCGGTTCCCACCCTCACCTTCCTGTACAGCTCCCCTCAATGAAGCTCAGCTCTCCCACTGACTCCCCTCTAATTCTTCTCCACCCTGTAAAGCTCCTCCTAAATCCCAGACCCACACTAGGCATGACCAGGACCAAGATCTAGGTGGGATTTGTGAACATCATTTTGCGCTGGGTGACCTTGCACAAGTCACTTACCCTCTTGTCTCAGTTTCTTCCTCTATAAATTAACATCAAGGACCCGGCTTCCAGGCATTGTGAGGAGTAAATGAGACCAGGCACTAATTTGCTCTATGTCTCATATCAAACACCCTCTCTTCTTAGATTCCAGCCTCGGCTCCCCCAGGCACAGTCTTCTTTTGCACGTATACACAGTGCAATAATTGTCACATCTGTGGTAACTGTTGGCAGGTCTGACTCCCCGGATGCTGGGAACACTTGGAGAGCAGGCACATGGCTTCTCATTTTTGAAGTCCCAGGAAATGAACAAATGAATGAATATGTAAAATACCTGGCCCGGTTCCTAGCACACAAAATGTGCCAATAAGTATTATTTTCCTTTCCTATATGGTATTTTAATGCTGTCTTGGGTTGTAATTGTTACGTGCATGCCTTATTTCTTTCATGGATTTCAAATTCCTTGGCGCCATGGGCATGTCTTAGTCATTTTTTAAATTTATTTTTAAAATTTACATACAGTACAATTACTCTTTTGGTGTATAATTCTATGAGTTTTGACAAATGCCTAAATCTATGTAACTACCTATCTTAGACATTTTTATTTCTCCCTAGGAACTCCATCTCTCCGTAAGTGTTCCCTTAATAACTGAATGAAGAAAACAACAAATGAGTATTTGCTGGGAAAGTTTCCACCATAGCCACCCAGATGGTTCCCGTATCAAGGAAAATTCAGAGGATGAGAGGGTAATTGCTATAGTACTTTCTGAAAACAATTTCTCAATTATCATCTATCAGAAATCTTTTTCAAAAAATGCTTATAACTACTGGCCCAGCAGTTCCACTTCTAAGTATATTTCCAGAGAAAATAATCTGATGCCTGCAATGATTCAGGGACCAGAGAGGACACAAGGGCAACAATTATAATAACAAACTCTCAGAAGGAACATAAATGCCTAACAATAAAAGAATGGTTAATGAAACTGTGGTAGTTCCAGATGATGAGATAAAATCATATGTTCACATTCTTATTTTATAATATTGAGTGAAATGTATAATTGTGTAATATAAGTATAAAAGACAATCTAGAAAACAGCATCTACAATACTAATAAGTGTCTGAAAAACATATACGTGTATTCAGCGTAACAATGATCTTAAATATTTTTATATTGAGTGTTAACCTGATTTTACCACATATATGGCTGTTGACATAATCATTAATTTTCTAATTTCCTATGACAGACATCTATTTTCTAATCAGAAAAAAAGGATGAAAATAGGATGAAAGGCTTTTATTTCTACTTTAAAAATCGCGTAACCTTTATTTCATTTCTAGATGATTCAGTGGTGGCTAAATTTTAACACTCAAGATGTGGCATATGGCTCTGCTTAAACGAGAACGTGCTTTCAGTCAGAGGCATGTTCAGAAATAGCCCATCCCACTGGTGGGTGACACATTCCCCGCACACCTACAGGAAGCAGCCCCTGTCCCTGGAGACTCCAGCTTCAACAGAAGTCACATCAGGAGAGAGTAGGATAAAAGACACCCAGCAGCGCTGGACTCACACAGCCGCTTCGCCTTCACCACTGACACCAGGCACGACAATGGGCCTTTCCTGAACCACATGGAAACGACTCTGTATTAATGTCAGTATCCCGGCAACTTGCAGCGTTGCTGGCCCACACAACAGAAACCAAACGTGCATGCTAAGTGAGGGCGGGCGAGACATGAGTAAGCACTAAAAGGTGGAGAGTCAAGATGGGCTCAGGAGCCATAAAGCAGTCCTGCTGGCTTGGAGAAGGCGTGGGCCGAAGGCCTGCACATGGCCCTGGGGCCACCCCCAACCTCTCACTCACATCTACTTCCAGTTGTGACCTGCTGTCTTCCCCACCAAGAGGCAGAGCCTCTTACCCAGTCTGAATCTGAGCTGGCTTTTGACTTGCTTTACTCAACAGAATAAGGCAGAAGTCATGGGTTCTAGTTCTGGGTCTAGGCCTCTAGGGACACTGTATGTTGCTACCCCGTCTAGCCTCCCCAGAATGAGCCTGCTGAGCCTGCTGGAGGATGAGACCCGGGATCAGTCACCCCATGAGCTGTCACCTCACTCACAAGTGTCTCGCAGCAAGGAACCAGGAAGACTAGCCAAGTCCAGAACAACGACCAGCTGGGCCCCACCCCAACTGCCAACCCACAGAATCCTAAATGAAATAAATGTTTTCTTAAACCCATGAAGTTTGGGATATGAATGATAAACAGGCCTTTATTTCAATCTTTAAACTATCTATTTGTATAATGTAAAGGTTCCCTACAACTCAACACACTTTAAACTGGACTCATGTTCTCCCTTCCAGAACTCCCAGTATTCTATGAATAAGGAAATTTCTTTCTCACTGCATGTGACAATAATCTAGAAATTATCCTCAACCCTTCCTTTCCTTCCCCGACATTCTTCTGTGTCCAATGCATTCATAAGTCAGCTGATTTTTCCACCTAAATATTTATCAAATCCGTTTACTTCTCTCAGTCTGTAACATCAACACTTCTCCAACCTCCATTTCTGCTCTGTGACCTTCAATAAGTTACTTTCCTTCTCTCAATCTGTTCCCTTGACTATAAAGTGGGGACCACGCTAGTGCCCACTTCACGAGGTTGTTGTGATAATGCACCTAAGGTGCTCAACAGAAGATCTGGTAGAAAGTAACTGCTCTGTACATGTTAGTGTATTTTCTGTAACGACAAGGCATGTAGCTCCATTTATGCTGGGCCCGTCTGCTCATCCACTGACATTTCCCACCCTCTTACATACATGGTGGCAATACCAATCTGCCTTTACCCGATGCTTCATTCTCTCTTACCTCCAGGCCTCTCTTCACACAAGCTTTTCCCTCCATGTGGAATGTTCTTTCCATCCATTCATTACAGAAACTCCTATTTATCCCTCAAAACCCAAGTCAGATTTTTACTCCTTATTTTCACCTCTTCCCAAAGCCCGTATAATAATTCCCTCTAATCAGTCCCTCTTTTATGTAATCTGTGTTTTATGCATGTGTCTACTGAATTGCATATTATCTTATTTATATCCATGTCTATTTTTCTGTTAACTAATGGAAAGCAGAGGCCATGTCTTAATATCCTGGCATGTAAAATAATAGCCAGTACATAGTATATGCTAAATAAATGCTTGGTGAATGAACCAATAATTAAAGATGCACTGTTATGTCCTCTACCACCTTACAAAAGAAGAACATACCCTAAATCAACAGAACCAACTTCTGCCTTGGGAGTCCTAGTTCTTTTGGTGCCAAAGGAACTGGCACCCATGTGGAAAATATTTGCTGTCACTCCCCCACCCAGATTCTAAATTCCCGTTCAAAGCCAAGTGCCTGTCTCCCCGCCAGGGCAGCCCACAGCTTTACTGCAAATGTTTCCCTCGGTTCTCCTCTGTGCATAACCTTAGCTATGTTATTTACTACTGTGAACACCATAATATGTATTTAAATATGCTGTAAAGGTCAGACAACTGAGCCATATCCCTTCCCTTCCCAGGAATCCATTTTACAGCACGGCAGAGTCAGACCTCCCAGTACTCACCCAAGCCCAGATTTGAAGGTAAATTATGAAGCCTTTTTTTCTGGTGTGAGAACAACCTCATCATGTATCATATTCTATGGAATAATATCTGTAATTCCATCTGTTACGAGCTGGGAGAGCAGCAAGTGTTGGAAGCCACAGACTAGTTTTAACTCCTGGGCTTTCGCCCTCATATGCAGAAAGTTCAGCTATAAAAATCAACCTCAAGTTAAAAAAAAAAAAAAGTTAGCAGAAGAGAGAGAAAACACTTGGAAGTTAGATGCTGCTTCCCACCACTGCCAACTGGAGATGTTCCAAGTGTGGAATTCGTGAACTCTTAGAAGGTCACTCCTCTCTTTTCTTGTCCAGTCTAACAACCTCTTCAGTCCCCTGCCCTGCTGCCTTCAGTTCAGTGCTCTTAAATGCAGAGGCTCAAAGAGCTCTTAGAGAAAATGATTAAATGATAGATCCTTTCTCCAGAGGAACATACACTTAACATAAAATGTTCTACTTACTATCAGGATATTCATGGACCCACTAAAGGCTCTCCATAGACCCAGGAACCCCTCAAAAATAATATGCTCTGCATTATTCCTCATCTGAGGCCGAAGTCTTAAAAACAAAACAGAACAGTGTGTGTACACACACACACACACACACACACACACACACACTTTGTTCAGGGAACTTGGTGAAGGGATTATTAGGAAGAGATAAATCTTAACAGCAACAGTTCAGAAGGGTCTGAAAATACTGCCTGAGGGTACACATGCTAGAATATTTCCCCAGAAGTATTCAGAACATGAGAAGAATAAATGGTTTGGGCTGTACTGAAATGGAGGTTCTATAGAACCTGGCTCTCCCCACAAAGTCCCAGGTCCAGGGTCTTTTCAAGAACTTGTCCTCATTCAATTGGAAAGGAAGACCTAAACTGGATGGGTGAAATATAGACTTATGTACAGACTTTGGTCAAGTACATAGAGTATTTTAAGCTACCTTTTTGTTTAGATCTAACCGATAACCTCTTTTTTCACAAAATCTTCATAATGGTCATTACTGTGTTTCCTTTAAAAAATGTTTCATGCATTGAACAAGTTCTTGTTTTGAACAAATCCTTGGGGTAAATGCCAGTGTGTGGTATCACTTTGTCAACAGCCATGATCAAAGTCGCAGCTTCAGGGCCATCTGGCCATGCTGCCTTCCCCAGCAGCGACCCAGAGAAAGCGTGCAGGACTGTGGTGGGACAGAAGCCCAGTGTCATGGAAGGGAAGGGGCATGGAGGAAGGGGTGCTGCGGCTATTAACTGTATTCCATCCGGGGCCTCCCTGGTGGCGCAAGGGGTAAAGACACAGCACTATGAAGCTATCTGCAGTCATGCAGCACGAGTTCCATCCCTGGCCAGGGAGGTGACCCCCATGGTACAGCAGACCTCTCCTGTCTCACCTGCTGCTCCCCTCAGCAGTGTATTTCAGTAAATCCACCTGTTCTGTTCCCCACTCTGTGGTGAATCCTCTCACCCTTCGTACACCCAAGTTCTTCTATGGAAAAAAAGGACACAGAGGAAGCTCACAGCTACCATCCAGTTCATCTTCAGTATTTCCATCAAGCAAGTTTGCCCAGTTCATATGATTTGGCATCTTTCATGATTTCCTAAATGACGTCAATTTTCCAAATCTTCTCCAATCTATGGCAGGAGTTTTGTTGACTTCTAAAAACCGAACATCGCTTTTCAAATAAATGTACTAAGATCCCACTTGCATGATTCAGCTAATAAACTCCACAGAGGGGACTGCACTAAGCTTCAGGTGATGGATTTTGCTGTTGTGTCACAAAGTACATTGCTTCACCTTTTTTGGCTGCTATATCCTGTGCAATGCCTATAACCATGAACACTCTGCCCCTTTGCAGGGCTACAAGAATATATTAAATAATGGAAGTGAGGTACTCATAAAAGTACCAGGTGTGATAAAGGCGAAAGGAAACAAATATTGAAGTTCCTCCTGTGAAACAAGGAGCATGGGAGAGACTTTCCGGGAACTATTTCACACTTTCTATAATCACTATAACCAAGAGTTTCTGTATGTGAAGGGTAAGGCTGGAGTAACTGAGTTTAACACAGAAGTAGTTAGACCTGGTCCTTAACTTTTGATTATCAACTTT
The DNA here is from genome assembly GCF_964194135.1 of Talpa europaea. Classification (NCBI taxonomy): domain Eukaryota; kingdom Metazoa; phylum Chordata; class Mammalia; order Eulipotyphla; family Talpidae; genus Talpa; species Talpa europaea. Next base: position 17,387,158 of record NC_140077.1, read on the forward strand.
CTCCTCATCTTTAAAATGGGAATAATGAAATTTTCTTCCTCCCAGGTACTTACCAGAATGAAATAAGATGCTCCCTGTGAAAAATCTATGGAAACTGCCAAGCACTAAACAATTTTAAGGTATCACCACTAAAATAACAGATCCCTTTACCCCAACAAGGTAATTTAATAAATGGGAGTAAATAAGTGAGGTATCCCCACCAACTTGGGAACTGATATCCCCAGAACAATCCCTTGGGGTTGATTTGAGCCCCAGGGTTGCATGGTAAATAATAATGTAACTGCTCTTTCCTGGAGTTTAAAACAGTCTTTAGTAGGGAGCTGAAGAACTCGATGACAGCAGTAAATTTAGTCGAGGAAGGAGACCTTGAGCCCTGGAAGAGGCAGAGGACCCTCCGAGGAACAGTGGGAAGAGCAAAGAATCAGAAAAGAAAATACTGCCTTTCATAAGAATCCAAAAGCAAAAATGGGGTCACTCACCTGCAGTATGAGCTTGAGTGAGTAAATGAGCCTGGGGAGTCAAGCAGGAACATTAAATGCACTCCTCATAAACAGCAGCCCAGAGACACCAGCAAGGGAGAGAGGTAGAAGGTGGCAGTGCCAGCAACGGGCAATGCTCAGGACTGCAGAAACTGCTTACAGCAGTGGTTTGCAAGAAATATTTTAGCCCAGGAGATATTTCATTAAAGGAAAACGATGTGGGGAAATCCACTGCATAAAACAAGTTCAATCACGGTGAGTCAGTGAGGGGAGGTTTGGGACTGAATGCTCGTCCCACAGCCTCTCCACCCACACCAGGCCACCTCTGAGAGGAATGTGAGGAGCCTGGAGGGATTGACAGTAGAACTAGACCACTGGATAGTAAGAGATGGGGTGTGTGACCAGGACTACCAATTCTATCACACATCCCCTCTTTCTTTTAAAAATGAAACCCCACTACCACATTTTAGTCATTTTACTCTCTTTCTCGCTAGAGCTTTCAGTTCCTATCTCCCTTGTAGCTAGAAGTGATCATGAGACTAAGGGGGGCGGGGGGGAGTTGCCTATAGAAAGTGAGTGGAAGCAAGGTGTGCAATCTCCAAGTCGCTTCCACAGAAGTGAAGTCAACTGCTTTCTCTCTCTCTCTCTCACTAGCAGCATGGACAAAACAAGGACAGTCTCAACCATGTCAAAAGGACACACTTGGAGGCTACTAGAGAAACATATTGGAAGGAGTCTGGGCCTCTGGATGATCTTGTGGAGTGAAGCCACTTCCTCTCTCTGGACCACCCACCTACCCTTGGACATGGAAAAGAGAGAAATCTCCATCTTGTTGAGCCTCAGCCCTTTGGGTGTCCTGCTAACAGATGTCCCCTGACCTAACTGATCAGATGTGCAGGAAGGAAAGTCCAAGTGCAAAAGAAAACTCACTTGGTGCCTCCACAACTGCCCCCTTCAACCTCCCCCTGTGCACACGACTCCTGACCCCAACATCAGAATGGTGATCTTTGACCTCCAGGACCTGTCCGTAGCTTTGAACAGTAGCAGGTTCGGTTTGTCTTTATTTCTCAGGGAAGAGGATCATGTCAGGGTCAAGAGGCCCCAGCTAGATCCATGGACCTGAGGTGAGAGGTACCTTTCCTTTTGTTGCTCTGGGCCTCTGAGCTGGAACTAGTGTTGCACAGTTTTGCATGCTTTTCACTTTCCCAGGCTGCCTGCCTCCAGGCTACTCCCAGAGTGACTCTACTGCTCCCTGGGGGAAACCACAGCCTCCTGTCTTTAAGTCCCAAAGAGATCTGTCGGCTCAGGCTGAAAAGTGCTATCTTAATTCTCAGAACCAATAAAAGATGTTGTAAAACAACTTTGTATAAACCCCATAAAGTGCTCTCTCTCTTATGGCTGCTTTTCAGATTTCCTTCTCATCTATTTTCTCATCTTGGATGATTCAATTATGAAATATAGCCAGAATAAGGATATTTTAAGTCCTCCATTCCCATCATTTGACACACTCACCCTCTCTTGGCTTCAGGAATCAAGAATTTTTGTGAAACCATTGTTAAATGCAAAGTCATTACCAAAAATGATGATGTTAAGGTGTATTAAAGAAACTTAATGCGTTGGAATATAAAAGCTATTCTAATCACTACATCTAATTACCAAGAAGAATGACTCACCAAAATATTTTAAATGTCTTAAAATATAATAAAATGAAAAGAGAGAATGTGAGCAATTGCTCTGTGAGCTGGCAATGGGAAGCAGATCTCTGAGAATACAAATCCCATTTTAGCATCAAAGAAGCCAGGATCTTTCAAAATCATTGTATGTTCTATTCTTATCAGTGTTTAAACTTAAGACCTTTTCAAAAATGGTAAAACTTTCCATTTCTTTTTAATGGGATCTGAAGCTTGCCCTTGCCATATACTACAACGACACTAAAGCTTTTTACATATCAGTAGATGCATGCAATGCACGAGCTTGGTATGAGAATAAAACACATCCCTCAATGCCTTAGTTCCTCCTGCCAGTCTCTGCTTCAAAACATGCATGCCCAGATGAAAGTCCCAAGGTGTAAAAATTATGTTCGCAACAGATTCTTATCTTAGCCTCAAAAATTCCATTTTCACTGCACTATAATGCATAAGGCATTCACTCGCACATGCACTGTGTGTGTGGCGGCACGAGTAACAAGTACGATGGGGACATGTGCACACACTGGGCCAGTCACAGAGTGGCCTTTACCAGGGAACTATTTTTCATCCTCAAAATTATACTAAGAGGGAGGTGTTTTACTTCCATTTTACATGCGAAGAAATCATGACTCATAACAGGTAAATAATGTCTCCAAGGTCAAAATCCAAGATCTGTGAGACTGCAGAGCCTGTCCATTCCCTTAAACTACCTCCATCAAAGGGAAAAGGAAAAGTAGAAAATGAGTAACAAAAGCTGCTGTGTCCTAACCTGGCAGCCCCACCTTGATAGAAGATAGGTCCTCTCAATGCACCAAGTTTACAGATGAGGATGCCTGGGTATAGACAGATGAAGTGACTTCCCAAGGTGGCAGCAACAACAAGGGGAAGAAATAGGATTTGAAGCCAGCCTGTCTGGCAGTGCCCCTTACCACTACATTAAAGCTGTTCTTCACACAGGAATAGAAAAAGAGCAATAAAATCGACTTTAATTTCTACAAATTTGGAGAAAGGGAGATTCAGTTCTGGCTCACTGAATCAGGGAACACTTCATAGAAGAAATGCTTTTTACAATTAGTGTTGTAAAGGGAGGATTGGCTTAGCCATCCCAGGGACCAGGAGTGAGGATGGAAATTTATATGCTCAAGCCCTTTCAGTGACTAACTTGACCTAAAGCGGTTGCCCGCAGTTGACAGTCTCTCGCCACAGCTGATAGTGTTGGACGTGCATTGGGTTTTGACAAGAGGACATGAGATGGCATAGGTCCAACAATATGGTGCTACACAAAATCCTTTCATGTCCTAAAGATTCTTCATGCTCTTCCTGTTCATCCCGCCCCATTTAGCCTTGACAGTCACAGAAGTTTTTGTCTTTTCCAGAATATCATGTAGCTGGGATGTCTTATGGTTGGAATCCTGAAGGATGTAGCCTTTTTCAAACTGACTTTCTGCACTTAGTAACACACATTTTAAGGTTCTTCCCTGTGTTTTCACCACTCATTATCTCACTCCTTTTTTACATCAAATAATATTCCATCGTGTGGAAATACTACAGTTTGTTTATCCGCTGACTTCCTGAGGACATCTTGGTTGATTCCAAGTTTCAGCAATTATGAACAAAGCTGCTTTAAACATCTGCATGCAGGTTGTTGTGTGGGGCAAATGTTTCAACCGTTTAGTTAAATACCAAGGAGCATGGCTGCTGGAGCTCATGGTGAGAGTATGTTTACTTTTTAAGAAACTGCCAAACTCTCTCCCAAAGTGGATGTACCATTTTGCATGTCCACCAGCAATTAATGAGAGTTCCTGCTGCTCCACATCCTCGCCAGCATTTGGTGTTGTCAGAGTTAGGATTTGGTCATTCTAACAGGTGTGTAGTGGTATTCACATAGGACCTAGGAGAGGGGTATTCAACCTTTGGGGATAGCTTCTTTTTTTTTAATGATGTGACATTATTTTACATCTTGCTAATTGTTTGATAGTCTAGGATTCTCCCCTCAGGTGTTGTCACTGTAGCTCTCCCCCCACGAAAGCACCAAGTCCTCCACCATAGCCCACTGATTCCTATCCCCTTCCTGGATGTGTCCAATTAACAAGCGCTTTCCTAAGAATCTCATGCAGATGGTTCAAGATTTTGAGAAATTAAAGAACTTACAGAAAAACAAGCCTTACTCACCAGCTTATAGGTTCTCACTTGAGGATTAACAGGGCTGATACTCAACTGGAACTCATTGATTCAGCCATACCACTTAAAATATTGCCATACTTCTAGGCTAATTAGTAAAATGTTATTGTACCAACACCCCTGAGGTCACCCACCACCCAAGAATCCCCAGACCTATTGCTTAGACCACCCAGCTCTTCTCATATTCCTGACCTAAGGAGTTAGGCTTGGTAGAAGGCTCTGGCACCCCACTGCAGCTTCAGCCATGGCCCTTCTAACTGGGTAGTGCAAAGGTCTTTCCTAAATATATTGGTTGCTAAATATATTGAAATCGCCCCTGGAATTAACACTGTTTCTCAAACTTTACTGATGCTCGACCTGTATTCCCGGCTTGTTAGAGATTCACCCTCAGAAATTCTGGGTTGAGGTACAGGAACCTGTGTGTGTATGTGTTTTGCTTTTACTTTTTGCAAATATCCAAGATACTATTTTTTTCCAGTTTCTCAAGATGATTCTTATCTTTGGAAGAGTTCTGCAATTAGTAAAGGGAACAGGGGAGAATATTCCCATCCAGACCAGAAAGATTTTTGTAAGAAAAACACAGCTAAGTTCTAAATGCATAAACTTTGTATGCAGAAACATTTGGATGTAGAGTTGCAAATTGAACCTTAGTCCCAACATGCCTGCTGTGTGACTTTACACAAGTGAATCAACCTCTCTGAAGGTTAGCCTTTCTGAGGTTTGCTGCAAATATCAGGTGAAATTAATGGATGTGGCACCTCAGAGTTAATGAAACATTACATCCAATTTTGTCAGTACCTGCCTCTCAATTTTCTAAGAATCATCTTTGACTCAGACCAAGGACTTTGCTACCTTCTTTCAGAGTAGCAAAACTGACCAAGATTGGCTTAGCAAACAGCTTGGCTTCATCAAACCAATGGCAAATGGGGGCCCTTTGATCTTATTTACTTGGAAAGCATCCAAACTATATCAATGTTTGTTGTAAAAAAAATCTGTAAAAAAATTTCAGCTCCATTTTGAGTTAGAAAACATTTAACTCAAGCACTGTCCTTAGTCATGAAAGGTTTCATTTTACAGACCTCTTACCTAGACTATTCTCTATTTTTTTTTGCAATAGCAAATATTCTTGGCCCAACTTCTTGCTTTGTTCTAGACTGGGGAGGGGAAAATGGGAAATGCCTTCCTTCAAGGAATTTCACCCTTTATAAAGACAGAATGATTCTTGAGAATTCCGGCCCACCCGCTGTCATTAGGGATGGATGCCACCTTGTCATAAGTACTAGGCTGCAAAGAGTAGAGAAATGGGCAGATAATGAAATTACTGAACACTCAAAGTGTCAGAGACTGACAGGCTGGAGTCATCCATCACTGATTATATGGGGCATTAACATGCTGCTTTCCTAGCCAGGGAAAAAGACAACAAGTAAACAGTCTGTGTAAGAACCCAATAATTTAATGAACTGACAACCAGCCAATACCCTGAAAGTGTGGCCTGCCTCTGCCCCCAAACTTGTTTTACACACAGGCACCAGCCCCCTTGGGAGACACGAAATGGCGGTATTTCTGCAACTTCAAATCTACGTGCACCATCTCTACAAGCTGCATCTGCAAGATGCCTGCACTAAATTTAATGCATTTCTTTAAACCAGTTGCTTTTTTTACTAAACTTAATTGATTTTGAAAGAAAACTTGGTATCGCTACCAAAATGAAAATTCAGTAACCCCGGCCATAAACGCAGAATAATCATGAAAATAATTGAAAAGCAGAGAAAACAAGGCCATTCAAGTCCAGTCAATACCACCTCCTGCTGTGGGCTCTGAGTCTCCAAGTCTGCCCTTTCATTGCTAAAATAAATTACTTTAGCAAGTGACCAAAGGTGTACCTTGGCCCTAAACTGAGATTTTCTGTCCCTAACTATATAAAGGGATTGAAAACAAACTGTAAAAGGACTAATTAACTCACCAAATGAGCCAACATTACTTCCTGCCACATTCGTGGAGAGATGAACTCCTACAAGTCTCACACTTTGGAAAGTACTGTTGAGAGCTTTGGCTTTGGTTACAGAAGGTATAGCACTTACAGGCATTTTACAAATTAGATCAGCTATGGAAATTTCAGGCTCCACTAAATCCTAATGTGCAAAACCAACCATGTTCCACCCAGGTAAAGAGCTGACAACTCATGGAGTTCCTTTTTAGGAAGAATTTCACCCGTTCTAAAGACAGAAAGAGTCTTGTGAATCCAAGCCCACCTGTGGGTCCATTGGTCTTATTTACTTGGCAAGCATCCAAACTTTTCTTAGCAGCTGTGGATCTTTTCTCTTTGGATCCCACCAAGAAGGTTCAGCCAAAGCCATACCCTGAGCTGAAAGGTTCTCAGTACAGCGCATGGGAAGGAAGTCTGGCCAGTGACCTGGGTATTGAGCATATAACTCACATTATAGAGAAATCAGAGTTGGCAAGTAGACAGAGAGAGGAGTCAAGTTCAAAGAGGGAACGTGGTGACAGATAGGACTTGAAATGAGTCAAATCCTTAGGAATCAAATTAGCTTGCACCAAAATCTGAGCAGCACCAGGGACAGCTCCTCACAGACAGATGAGGCTTGCAGGCGTTACCTTCACTAGAACTGATATTTCCTGGCCCCTCTGAAGTCAAAAATGAGCTTAGTAGCAGGAGAATATTGGCCCTTAGAGGGCATTTAGAAAATCTGGTGACAGGGAAGTACTGGATTTAAGGGACAGGAGGCAGGAAGCTGATCATTCTACTCTGTGTTGTGCCATAGAAAATCATCTCACATCCCACACAGGAATGTGAAAATAGCCACCAGACATTCTTGCAGGGAAGAACCTGCTTGCCATTAGCCAACTCTAGAACCTAAATTCACTTTACATATCAGCAGAAGATATTTTTGTATTCTATTAATAGATTGAATTTTCTAGGCATACAAATACGATGTAGGTTGAGGCAAGATTAATTTTTGTTCTATGAAGAACTTTCAAAAAACTATTCATGGTGTTTTAAAAACCACATTATAAATGACATGCCATTTATAGTGTTTAAATTGCCAGTGCCACATACTCATGTCAGTCTGCTTTTGTAACTCCTCCTCAGGGTAACAGCACATAGAAACAAGCACCTGATGACTTCATTATACCTTCCACCGTGTCTGTACCCCAATTTATTGAATTACACACTATTTTGTTCAAATTATTCTCCATTTGTTTCTCCTTTATATTAGAGTTAGGGCTTTATGTTGGTTTTAATTATGTGTGTAGGCAGGCCACATTATCTCTGAATTTTATTTCAGTATTGTAAAGCGAGTGTTTCAAAATATTTGTTAAAAAAATAAAGGAGGAACTGGGTCTGATATGCCTGAGAATACTGTTCACAGAGATAAGCCCTGCTTATCTTCACCAGCTACATATGTCTGGTATCTTAGTTAGCCTCATATCCCCCACTGAACCCATCTATCCACCTAGGACTTTCCTTATGGTGGAGAAATGCAGGCTCCTGTCCTCTCCAACTCCTGGGAGGGCTCTGACAGCCAGAGGGACAGTGTATTTATCCAGGGAAGTCAATTCCAAGATTCCTCCTAAATCTCCTTGTTTCCTTAACAGTCTCCTTGTCCTGAAAGCAAAACCTGTAAAAAGGTATGTAGGCTTGTGTAGTCTTTTGAAGTCACTTTCCCCTCCTCTTCAAGTATGCTGGGTAATATTCTCTCTTCTCTCTCTCTCTCTCTCTCTCTCTCTCTCTCTCTCTCACACACACACACACACACACACACACACACACACACACACACACACACAATCTACCTTGTTATTCTGCCTTGATATTTTGTTTAAATCCTTCATGGAAGGCTATTTGGGTGGTCTTCTCCTGAATTCCTATAGCTATCTCTCCTCTAGGCTCCTGAAAGTATCTGCACCCCATCCCCAGGCATCTTCTCTCAGCCTCAGAGCTCCTGTTATTACTAATAGTCACCCCCAGCTACAGAAACCCGTTTTGGCTCCTTATCACTTTGGCTTCGTGATAGACGATGTCCCAAGCATCAACCCATGAAGGAAAGCAGGTGCACTCGGTGCACCTCATGCTTCACTCCAGAGAGCTGATGAGAATTACACGGACAGCATTTTCCAAAGCAAAACCTGGACACAAAATCATACAAAGACATGAGCATGAAATCTATCTAACAGAGTAAAATCTATATGGAATCATAACTGTTCCAGAATCTCAGGGATGAATGATCTTGAGAAGGAGATCTTAGGACTCTTGAGAGGTTGCCACCAACAACAGCAGATGCATATTACTTTTCTGTGGCCTAGAAAGTGAGAAAGATCCCACCCCTGCACCACTGACACTCTACCAGCGTCTTCTCCAGCTTTGCCGTAGCTAACCTCACTCTGTCTCCTCAATTTCGGTGATTTAATAACCGGTGAGTTCTACCTTTATTCCTCCTCTCCCTCCACAGTTGTCTCTGGGAAATTTAATCCATTCTGAGAGTTTCATTACCACCTAAGTGCCAGTGGATCCAAAAAGGTCCCTTGCCACCCACCCCCCACCTCCCTGAGCTTCAGTCCTGTAACTCCAACTGCCTCCAAGAAACAACCTTTTGAACTACCAGTATTTCCGCCATAACATACCAAAATCATGCACATTCTCCTTTTTTCCCCTGCTAAATAAATCTCTGCACCTCCATGTATATTCCTGACTTGGTTAATGATGCCAGCATGCAGAGCAGGTAACAAAGGTCACATTACTGACCTAAAGGTTACTCCAAACCCATTCAGTCACTGCTAAGTCTTGAGAACTCTATTGTTGTGAAGAGAATCTGTTTTCCCATACTCTGTATTCTCAGTTTCATATTTTTCCATCATCCTTTACCTGGAATATTGTAATGCCTTGGGTTTTCATGGACCCTTTTTATAGCCTCCCACCCACCCTCAACTTCCTAGCCATGTTATCCCATTAGAGATATTATCAAATCTCACACTAAGCTCCCCATCAAGCTTTCAATGGTTACCTGTGTACAGAATCCAAATTCCTAAGCACAGTCCTCTAGGACTGTTTCCTTTCAAACTACAAGGACTGGAAGCATTTGAATCAGGCAGACCTGAGACTGAATTACAGGTTTCATGGGTTACTAGCTGTGTGACCTTGGGCAAAAACAACAGGGCAGACTTATTATTTTAATTACGCTAATTGTAGAGTCTGTGTTTATTGTACATAGAGCTTAACTTCCTACTCAGTCACTCCAGGTCAAAAAAAAAAAGCCACCCATACGAGATGGGGTTATGTTTTCTGACATTCAAAATAACTCATTTCTAAAGTGATAGTAATCTCTTTGTCTCAAAAATGGAGATAATGGCGATGCTTATCCCAAGTTTTATGAGGATTAAAATGATAACATGCATATAGTGTCCAATGCACCGCTTAATTCAGATTTCAAGGCTCAACTACTCTTTTGCCTAAACACGATACTAATGCAGTGAAACTTCTTGGACCAGGATAAATCTGGAAAATCAATGACCCAAAAAAATCAGTCTCAAAATAGGGAGACAGCCACTGTGAAAGACCCGAGAAGCCCACAATCTACCTGAGGCTAGAAAAATGAAAGAAGCAAAAGATAAAGTAAATTATACAAAAATGGAGGAATTTAGAGAAGGTACGGCCAGGTAAATCAGTCTCTAGAAACTTCCTGAAGGAGGATGTTTTGGAGCAATTTTCTGTGTGAGGGAATAATTGTGAGGAATAAGACTGTAGCCACCTTGATACCAAAAATACTTAGAAGTTCACTTTCCCAAGCAGGAAATGTTGCAAAGACCAGACCATAAGGATAAATGTTTCACTGCATGCCTTCTAAGTTCCAAGCACAGTACAAATGCTAAGAGCATTCCAAAAGGAATTAAATACTCATGGCCTTCAAGGACCAAATGGTCTTAGAAATTTGTTAACATGCTAACTAATGAGGCAAAGCAGAAGGGATGTAGTTGTGAAGAGCAACTCACCATGTGTCACTGGAGAACAAGACTAAATGGCAGCAAAGTTTGACTGGACCAGTGGGCATAGCCAGCAGGCAGGCACATGCACGTCCCACACACCTTCTCCACCTCTGCCCACCACACCCGATGGCCAGACACCTGTAAAAGGACAGCTGTGAGACTGCAGGAGAACCTGGCCTTCCTGGACTCCGCATCATGATGTAGACCAGAACCTTACTCGAAAGCATAAGTTTCTCTGCAGGAAACATGTCCTCTGCTCCAGGTTTCTCTCTATGCTGCCATTCTAGTCCCCTCCCTTCTTTTTTATTTGATTCCATCATAGAAATATTTTCTCAGCAAAATATTTTAATCACTGGCCTTGTTATGAAAAGAGGTTTGGTAAATATAAATAAAGATCCCTAATTTACAAAGAGCTCCAAGTTCCCCAGAGTTGCTGAGAACTCTGGTTAAGCCACTAGGTGTCAACAGAAGAGTTTTCCATTTACAAATTAAGGGAGAAGAGTTAAGGAGACACTCTGGCCTCAGAAGTCTCCATGTCAGGGCTGATCCAGTTCCAGGCCATCTCAGAAGAGCAAAGGACCTCCTCTGCATCTCCTGTGTCACCCAAGCACAGTGACCTGAGAGCAAAACCTGTAGATGCCAACACTCCCAAGAGGCGGCCTTGGAGTTAGTCCCAGGGGAGCCTGGGCTTCAGTTGAATTAAGTGCCTCATTCTACCAAAATCCTAATCAGAAAGAATGTTTCAAGAATGGCCACTCTACACCACTGTGCTACCATCAGCTGGAGATCTCCCCTGGGTGGCTTTAAACCCTTAAGCTCCACTGGACCTCTTTTAAGTCATCTGTTAACCAGAGCCAGCATCCAACTGGCATGGTGGCAGGGTCTGGATCGGATGGCTTCCTGGGCTGCTTCAGCTCTAACTTGCTTAGCAGCTAAGAAAAGGAAAGGCTGTTCTTCAAGTTTGACATGGGGCTGACTTAAACAAGGTTAGGAAACATATCTCTTTCATTGCATAGCTGTGGTTCCATATTGCTAGCGGGAATCTATACACATCTGCAAGGCGAACAGTTTAAGGGGAAGCTGTCTGTGACATTGACTTTGTCCTTCATCTGTGCCAGGATCCGCAACCCCAGGGCCCAGCCCTCCCAGTCTCCCATGGCATCCTTCTCAGCCCCTGAAATCCTTTTGCAGCATTTCTGAGGCATATCTACCCTTCCTCTGGCCTTGCTTTCCAGAGCTCATGCATGTTCTTTCTTTAGTTCTCAGTATAGACTGGGAAGCTGCATGCTCAGTGGTGGGGTTCAAGCTACCTCCAGGTTCTCCCAGTCATACTTATTCACCTGAGACAAGTGGCCAAGACAAGGGTGCTGTTTGCAGACTATGAAACAGGGCGAGAACAGAGTTGCCTAAGTTTCCACCTTTCTGTAAACTAGGAGTGTCCTCTTGCAAAGGTCAAGTAGCCATGGATTCAATGTCCTCATCCTTAAAGTAGAGGAGAGAGGGCTGAGCCTGGCACATTCAATGAGATGGCACATACAACATGCAGAGAAGCGTACTTTATTCTGCTCAAATTAAAGGCTGCTAATCCTCAGACCACATTTTGCACATCTAAGTATCCCTTACTAGCACTGGGTTTAGTATATGATAAACACTCATCTAAACAGCTGCTAAATTTGGCAGTCACCAAGTTATCATCTGTGTGTTCAGGAATCTAACATATTTATAGGGGACAAAGAAAAACATGGAAACAAATAACCATTATAGGATAGAAAGTCAGCACTGAGAAAGAGAGAAGCAATGAAACCCAGTAAGTCCTAATAGCGAACATCAGGGAAGGCTTCAGGGAGGAGGTGGCATAAGAGCTACTAGGAGGGTAAAACTATTAAACTGCACAGACAGGGAAGAGCTGGCCCAGCAGTGAGAACAAGGGGACTTTCCAGTGGTGATCAGCCTACCGGGCATTCCAACTCAGAACAGTAGATTTTTTTCTCTCTCACCATCTTGAAACAGATCTCTGTCCTTACCCCCTCCTCCCGATCAACCCTTTTCTTTGGCCCTCTTTCCAGTACAGCTTATTTTTGTTCTCTCTTCTATTCCCCCATCACTGCAAACTCCTACCGGGAAGTGGTTTGTTAATGTTCTTCCTTTCTTTTTGTCCGCCCTAAGTTAATGGGCTTCTGGCTAAATACTTGAATTTATGCACCCTACATTGTCTTTTCAGCACCGCTTTCAGTAATTTATAGGAACCGCTGTCTGCTGCATTGTGTTATTTAGTACTGTGGATGGCTTTCGGATACAGTCTGCAGGCTGTGCTTCTGCGGGGGAGAGCAGCAGTGTTATATGGAACCTGGACAGGCTCGGCTGTCCCGGGGAAGAAACTCCTGCATGGCTGAGTTACCGGGGAGAGTTATGGCAGCATTGGCACAGAAGTGCCCGAGCCATGCCAAATCATTAAGAAGAGAGAGGATGAGGCAGAAAGTCCTGAATTATCTGACAGAGTTGAGCACTGGAAGAGCCAACATCCATGCTCCCCAGGCAATACCAGACAGAGGAAAGAGCATCCCCAAAATCGCACAGCGAGGTCGTCCTGAGGTGGGGGTGGCGGCCAAGTCCTCGGAGTGAGGTAGACCAAAGTGCTCAAACCCCTCGCAGCTGCACCTCCAAAGGCAGCCATGTTTTCTCTTAACACTCTTCAAGTCCTAATTCTTAGTATACCTAACGTACTAAAAATGACTCCATCTGTTTTTGTAATTTTGTTTACAATTCTGTTCAAGTTTCTACATCTCCTGACAGAGAAATATGCCCTGGAAGACAGACTGGGGGCTGCAGTGTGATAGCGAGTAACACTCTACATGACCCGGGACTGGAAGTAAAGCCCAGGGCAAGATGTGTTCACTTTGCCCCTGAGCGAGGAGATGAGCAAATCCCTACCTTCCAGGGCTCTGATGTCCAAGACAAAAGATGAGATGCCTCTTCAGTAACACAGAGCAGCAGACACCAGATCAAAGAGTCAACAGCCTCCTGGCTATCTGGTCACCTTCCCCACAGACTCTCAAGGCCAACACCCTTTCTGGCAACATGCTTTCTGTCTATCAGGGTTTCTAGCAAAAGTTCAGGGTCAGGTATTCCTGGAAGGGGAAAAGACAGGACATCAGAGGAAGATCAAGGAAACAGACCCCAGGATGTGTGTGGACCTTGAACAGGAGATGACCCGCAGATGTTTTCTAAGCTGAATTTGATTGTGTCCAAGAGGAGGACACCCTTCTAGCTGCCAAAAGCCTCGACACTTTTACTGACTCCTACTTGATCATTTCAAATGCACATATTACCTCTCTGACCTCGGCTTCACAGGGAGAAAGTCTGAGAGTCTCAAGAACCAGATTGTCCACCCCGCCTCTGCTGAAGAAAAACAAGATGTCTGCAGAAGAGGCAGGGAGCCCAGGTGGTGGAAACAATGATGTCATTTGGAGGGAAGTCCGAGCTCCTAAGAGACAGCACATAACAAATCACTGTGGTATAAATGCAATTTATGTGGATCATAATGTACTCAATTCATCCCCATAAATGAAGGTAAAATTGTACCTCACCTGACAGGTTCTAGTTCTTACTTATCATTAGCAGTGATAAATTCCACACAATAATGGGAGTTCCTGGAGACAACTTTTCATTTCTGGGTAGCTTCGGTTAGTCACATTCAAACCACAATTTGCTCACCATTTCTAAAGCAAACTTTGTTAGGTATTATTAGATGTAGAATTAATTCTTTAGCCTTACAAGATTTTTGAGAAAGTAATGCCAACACATAGTTTAAAAAAAAAAATGCAGAAGCACAAAAAGGTTTTCTATAAAAAGTTTTGTCACTTCCCCTGTAGCTCAATCAAACCCCTCCCTGGAGGCAAATACTTTTATAAATGTCTTGTGAATCCTTCCAGAGATCACCCTTGCAGATGAAAGTACATATTTGTAGATCACTCTTATTTTTATACAAATGGAAGCAACTTATACTGCACTGTACTTTGGTTTTGGTTTTTCTCACATCACATTCTACCATGGAAATCAGTCTTTATCAGTGGAAATAAATCTTCCTCGCTCTTTTTAACAGCTGCATAGTATTCTATTTTATGGATGGATCATAACTGATTTAGCCAGTTTCCAACTGATAGATGTTATGGTTATTGGTCCAGTCTTCTGTTCCCACCATGCAGTTATAAATGGCCATTTGACTCCATTTTCATTTTCTCTCTATGCAGCCACTGCCTGATTCAATTTTCCCACTTTCTTCATCGAGATTCGGGAACCTATCCAGGGAGACAAAACAAACATCTCTGCAGAATCATGGTTCTCAGCAAAATGAAATAAAATAAAATCCTCCCTCCCTAGACCCATCTGAAAGGAGTTCTATGAGCAGAGTCTATAAGAATAGTAAATCTCTCCTGACACAGGAGCTGGAAAGAGGCTGCCCAGGCCACAGCGATGGACTTGAGATGTCGACAGGCTATACTGAAGGCAGAAAATGGAAGGCTATAAATATGTAATTGTAAACCCCATTACACAGGCAAAGAGCTGCCTGCTTATTGCTGGCTCTCATAACCTGCGTACAAGTATGTTCTCCATGTGGTCTTTCCCTACCCTGCATTCCACTGGGAATTCAGAGCGGGGTGGGGGGGGGGGGGAGTGGCACTGGGTATTTTCTAAAGGAGAATGAAAAGATAGCAATCATGGTACTGGGATTTCTTCTTTTTAATCCAGCAGCTATGGAATTCATGTTCCCTCTTCATGTAAGACCATCACAAGGTCGTGAAGGCACAAGTTGTTTCTGAAATAAGAAATCCCAACTGCACACCCTAACCAAGAGCGTCAGATAGTCTGATGGGATTGCAGCTGAGCTCAAAGTTCTCACCAGCTCAGACAACAGGCCAGCTCTTCCTCTTCCCAGGCTGCCTAAAGTATGTGACCCAGCCAGAAAGGAGGACTCTCGCTGATTTGCTGGATGAGTTATGAGCCCCAGCAATGTAAACCAACCAAGCTATGGTGACTCTAACATGATGCCATGGCATGGAGACAGCCACATCACTGAGCCCTATCAATAAGGACAGTGCTCAGCAGGGAACCAAGGATGTGACACCACTATGCTCCCCCCACCTCTGGTCCTTCTCCTTCAGCACAAAATGTGGGGACTATGGGTCACACCTGGGGAGCCAAATCCTAAACTCCAGGTGGGGATCTTGTGTTCGTCCTTTGTTCTCAACAATGTCAGGAAGTCATCACAGCTTTGCAGAGGGTACTGAAAAGGGGGATTGAGCAGTGCTTCCTTGGATAGTAGAAGGTTCCAGATGATTTTCTTAAAGTGCTTCTTAGGCCAAGTTTGAATCCAGGGCCAAGTACCAGGCTGGACAATTCTTCAATCCCAACAAGTGGCTCTTAGCCAGCAGGGGAGCTGGTGCCCCTAGAAGAAGCCCAGCCCCACATGGTGAGCTCTCACCTCGCTCTTGCTCTGCACCTGAGCCTGAAGTCACCTCTCTTGGCTGCTGCCTTCAGACTCAAATGTCCTTATTTTTTGTCTTTCTTTTAATTTTATATCCTTTGTATTCAAGAAAAGGAAGATTATCTTTTTTGTCTTTCACTCCACAGTGATTAATACTGAACTTGACATATAGAAAACGAAGTACTTATGTGCTAAAGGAATGAATGAGCTAAATCACAAGTACTTACTCTATTAAATTACCATTCCCCAAGAACACTTCTTTGAATTTAGGGACTGAGGTGATTCCTTCCTTTGTGTGCCCCAATGATGAAGCCACAAAGCACCCACAGTTGCTAAGGCATATCCTGTCAATTACACTTCCAAATTCTGAGTTCACAAACAGAGGTCTATGCAGCACCTCAAACCACCTGCAGAATTGTGTATATGCACAGGGATGCATTTTTCTGCATTTCTGCATTACTCTCAGTAGATTCTCAAAGGAGTCCAGGCCCCCCAAAGAGCTCCATATTCACTGACTTAGAGAACCAAGAAATCTGAGACCTGCCCCAGTCTCCTCAGCCCTCCCTGAAGTGGAACGGGATTAAGCCGGGGCAGCCGCAGGTGTGAGTTCTGCTGAAGAGCAAGGATCATTACTCTGCTTTATGGAAACAGATAAATCACCAGGATTTCAAGAATCCCAGTCCTGGGAATGCACTTGTGCTTGACAGCAAGCAGGTTGTGTTTTGTTTTTTGTTTTTTTCCTCCACCCAATCAACATCTCCAGAAGAAGCAGCCAAGCCCTGTCATTCCAAGAAAAAGAAAAGAGGACTGGAACAAGATCAAAGACATAAAGCAGAATCTGCAGGTTGGAGAGCAGTTCCCTGCTATGGTGGGGCTAAACCACCAGATTCTGGGCAGGAAGGACAAGGCGATGTGACCACGGCCCTGACCCCAGCTGCTCTGAAGTGAGAGGGGAACGTCCGTCCATCCTGTTGCTGTGGGGGATTCAGGGAAGTCAGAGCAGCCTCTGGGGCTATAGGAGAGCTCAGCTCTGGATTTGTTATGGTAATGTGTAGGGAAATAACACATTTCCCAGAAAATATTCTCCATCACAAAGCGTCTGACTACCTGATTTTATAGGGTCTTGTGTTGCATTTTTTATAGATTTATTATTTATTTATTTATGCATACAAAACTGGGGTGCAAGCCCGAGGTGCAGGGGGTAAGAGGATTCACCAGAGACAGAGTAGGGAGCAGAACAGGCAGATCTACTGAAATACACTGCTGAAGGGAGCAGAGGGTGAGAGAGGAGAGGTCTGCTGTGTCATGTGGGTCACCGCCCTGTCCAGGAGTTGAACTCATGCCACAGTGGCTGGGATGGCTTGATAGTGCTGACATTTTAACCCCTGTGCCACCAGAGGTACTAGAGGTCCCTGCTGACTTCTAGAACAGGGCTTCTCCATCTTGGCACTACTGACATTTGAAGCCAGAAAATTCTGTGTTGGGTAGTGGGGGTTGGGGGGAGCACTGGCCCCAGCATTTAGGATGTGTTGCATCATTCCCAGGCTTGTCCACTGGGTGCCGGGAGCATTCCCTTCCAGATTTTGTCAAATGTCCCCTGGAAAGCAAAACCGCTCCTTCCCACTCACCCCCAGCCCCAGGGAAAACCAAGGCTTTAGGATCTCCCTGCTGTGTCCTGGGGATGCCAGCTCTGAGGGATGGCCAATGTAGTCATTTACAAGAAAATAGGATGCTGTGGTCAAATGGTTTGGGAAACAGTGGATTAAGCAAAGATAATCAGGACTCTTCCCTACAGGACTGAGTCTGAAATAGATCAGGATGCACTGTGAATCTCTAAGAGGGAAACATAATCCCCAGGATTGTCCCAAAGGCATTTGGCCTGCAGAATCCTTTTATCTCAGAGCATTTAGGATTAGCATTCTGAGGGATTTACTTTTGGAAACACTTCTTTAAGGCAAAATTGGAGCTATACCTCTAAGGCAACACGCCCTGAGGAAGGATGGCGCAGCAGCCAGAAGCCTGGAGCAGCATGTCCCTCCACAACTCCAGTAACACAACTACCTACCTTAGAACCGCAGGCTTCTTCAGGAGAGGCTCATTACTTGAAAACAGATTTAGGCACTCAGGCTTCAGAAACTGCCACATGTTTTGGTTTAGTTTTATTTTACCGTATCATTTTTTTTGTTTGTTTTGCTAAGGTAACATTAGCTTACAACATTATATGATTTAGGGGAACAAGCTTACACCCCCTCAGATGTTTGTCATGGCCCCTCACCAACCACCAAAGTACCTATAATCCTCCTCCACCATTCAAGGTGTCCCCGCCCCACTTTGGAAGGTATTACAGCTAGAAATCACCATCACCAAGGGGTAACGCTTCAACCAGGGTGAGGTTAATGAGCACCCTGCCAGGTCTGAGGGTCTATGGCAATGGGCAGCAGCAGAAGCACTTGCAGTAGAACAGAGTCCTACACAGCAGAGGACGTGAGGGGCGAGGACACCCTTCCCGCCCAGGCTGCATCTGACGCCCTGCTCACACCTGTGGGCTTTACAAAGCCTGGAGGGGAAGGGGGGCATCTTGCAAGAGAGGTTAGAACGGCCCTGTGAATGGATTTTAAGAAGTATTATTCTACTAAATAGACTTCATTGTTATTTCCATGGATTTCAAAGACCATAATAAATGAGAGACAGCAAAAATGTTGAATTATCTAGCCCTGTAGTTTTTTAAACCAAAAGCCATTTGTGTGAAAGCTCAATATAGAAAACACACAACACAACAGTAACTGTTTTCATTTCGTGTGGCGGGAGTCCCACCCGACACTTTACCTCAACCTCCTTAGCAGCTCCCGAGGAATCTTCTAGGTACCCCAAACTTCCCATGGCACCATTTGGAACCCAGTCCCCGCATTTCACAGACAGAGGAAACAGAGATCAAAAGAGTCTGATGACTGGCCTGAAGTGTCGCAGGTTTATCCAAAGAATCAGGAGAGGGCTCCCTGGTGGCGCAAGGGGTTAAGACACAACCTATGAAGCAATCCGCAGCCACTGCAGCATGAGTTCAATGCCCCGGCCAGCCAGGGAACTACCCACATGGCTCAGCAGACCTCTCCTGACTCACCTGCTGCTCCCCTCAGCAGTGTATTTCAGTCAGTCGGCCTGTTCTGTTCTCCCCTCTGTCCCTGGTGAATCCTCTCACCCCCTACACCTCTGGCCTGTACCCCAGCTCTCTTGTATGAATAAATAAATCTTTTTAAAAAAAAGAATAAGGAGAACCCAGCTTGTGCCTGACACCCTGCCCAGTGCTCCTGCTACATCTCCACATGTTGACTAAACAGAAGAGAGTGTATGCTAACCCTGTGGGCAAATGCTGCCTTGGAAGGTCATGCGCGCCTCATTTCTGCAGCCGTCTGGGAACAGGCTGATGACTGTTTGCAAGGAGTGTGATGGCACTGGTGAAAGACAAACAAGCCGTCGTGACAGCCTCTCCCCAGGTCCCACTGGCACTCCTGCAGCTGCCCTCTTAGCCGCAGAGTGCCCCAGAAGCCCGAGCCACAGAAGCCCACAGCCCCAGGCAAAGGGCGCCCACTGTCCATTCCATCTGGTGGCCAAGCCCCTGCCCTCTCTCCATGGGAGCACCAGCTGAAATGAAAAGTGGGCTCAGCACAGATGGGCGATAGCAGACCCCCCAGCGACACAGCCCCGAGCCAAGTCAACAACTCCAGGCTCAGAGCAAATCAGGCAGAAGCGGGATGGACTGTCAGTCACAGGAAATATCATAAGGGAGGTTTAAAATAATAAAGCTGCCTTGGAACTGGTAATACAAATGATCCCCGTGCAAGATGGCAAATCCTGCTCCAGATTATTGAGTGTGGAGGAAAAGTTCAGCCTGAACGTGTTTGTGGTTGTGGGTATATGCACATGGGCACCCCACTCTATGCACAGAAACCACAGTGTGTCCAGAAAGCTCAATAACCCCAGCTTCATTTCATCTCACTTTCCTCACTGCAGGAGACCCCGGCCCCCCACCACCTCTTGCGGGACAGGTCAGACAGAGGAAGGGGGCAGACCCAGGGGAACCCAGGGAGGAGGAGCAGGAGTCAGCTCTGGGACCAAAGATCAGACGGGGTGATAAGCAGGAGGAAACGGAGACACTGGATGAACCCCACCCATCACGTGCCCCTGCCTTTCTGGAATGTAGGAAGGGAACCTGATATGTGACAAAGAGCAACACAGCTAAGGGTTCTCTGACTGCATCTTTCTATTATTATTTTGTTTATGTGTTTGTCTGTGTGTGCGTGCGTGTGTGTGTGCGCACGTGTGCGCACGCACGCTCTCAAGCAGCCATTGTGCCCTCCTAACACATTTGAGCTAGTGGGTGGCCTCCAACAAGTCAGTTCCTCTGAAATGCCCAGAATAAAGCCAACCCTACCTCACACGCCTGCCTCTGGGCAGATCAAAGCAGGTGACTGATGGGAAAGGATTTTGAAACACAAAGTCTTGGGACACACATACCACACACAGAGGCAAGCCTCCTGCAGCTGGGGTAGGCAGCTGGGGTGAGGGGCGAGTCCTGGTCTTGGTATCACAAGGGGCTCAAAGCCTGCTCCTCACTTAGCGCTGTGTGACAGAAGCAGGCTACTTAACATCTCTGGGCTGCGGCTGACTGACGTGCAGACCACATGAGACGCAAAGGTGGGCACAAGCCATAAAACGTTCTGCAGATGATGGAAATCAGTATTACGACAACACCTGCCTGCAGAATTCTCCACCATCTGTCATCTCCAGAGATGCCCATTCAGTATATACTGCTCATAAAGCTGTATAACAT
Source organism: Talpa europaea (assembly GCF_964194135.1). NCBI lineage: Eukaryota > Metazoa > Chordata > Mammalia > Eulipotyphla > Talpidae > Talpa > Talpa europaea. Next base: position 17,407,822 of record NC_140077.1, read on the forward strand.
AGCTCATAACAATTATATTGCTCTCTGTTATTAGAGAATGATATTTTTTCGTAGTCATACTGGTACAGTAGCATTAATATTCCATAGCTAGTACTGTGTGTCATTATTCACCCCCCCCAAGATGTGAGCTCCTGAAGGGAGATCTAATTTGACACTTCTGTGTCCTTTGCAAAATGAGGATCATCTGGCAGTCACTCGGCAAATGTTTGATGATTGACAAAAGGTACAGGTAACTCCTGGTCACTGCCCATCTCAGCCGGCCACTGGCCTGGCCTTCCTCTGGTGGTAATTGGTTTGAGAGCCTCAGTACAGCACCAGGTAGCAGAGACATTCCTTATCTTCCATCCCACCCAGAGCTCCAGTTTCAAAGCTTATTACCCCACAAAAGGAAAATTTGGTTTGGGATCAGAAGCCCCTCCAGCTTCAAACAGGGACGAGAACCAGAACTGACCTTCTCATGTAACAGAACAGTCCACATGGCAGGAAGGGGGCACCCAGGGCTCACGAGCAGGTGGGCGCAGCTGTGCTCCACCACGTCCAGCAAAGGGTTCAGGCGGGAGGGGCGGGCGGGCTCTGAGGGCTGGGGCTGGGGTTTATTAATAGCTTCTTCCACCTCTCTTCCTCTCCATTTTCTCCTCTCGGGGTGACCTCCACAAGTCACGCCACCAGAGAACATTTATTATTATTATAATTACAGTGATCATATTGGTATGTATGCTCACAGATGCCTCTGAGTGTGTGACGTGCTACTTCTCCTGCCTTTCCAATTCACAGTGTCTCAGAGCCAAAAATACCCCGCTATCAAATTACACTCAGCTTCCTTTTTTTTTTAATCTGTTTCTCAAGGCAACTCTGCAATGCTCCCCAACGCAGCCCATTGCATTCTTTGTACCCTCCCAAACCCCTGCCTCCAGCCCCCACCTCCTCCTTCTCAGAAGCAAAATAGCTACGTGCCTAAGGTGCACACGCCCCGCCAGGCTCCCCGATGAACGGCAGGTAAATGATGTGTGCATCCCCTACAACAATTCAGACTTGCAGCAACCACGTGACTCAGCACGCATGCCCTCCTCAATGGAGGAAAGCTAGTGCAGGGTAAGGTGGGGCGAGCAGAGCCCCATGTTGCAAAGACGGGGGGTAACTAGGGTCATCACCTGCCATCCAGTCCAAGGGGGGCAGAAGCTGCTTGGGGGACAGGTCAGCCAGTAGTGGAGCCACTGTGCCCTCTGGGGAAAGGAGACGGCAGGAGTCCCCTCTCGGGGTCTCTAGCTAAAGGGTCCGTGGACACTGGGTGAGACAGAGTCATTTCCAACAAGATATCAACCAGCACCTCTGGAGGTGGCCTCGCACCCCTCCGTGGGACAGGCCAGTTGGGAGAGGTCCTCACTCTCAACTCTCTCTCTCCCAGGTGTTCTTTGCCTCCCTGGTGCCAGATCTCCCCACTTTTCCAGCAGTGTTTCCCCTCACTGGCTAAGTGCTAAATAGTGGACTTCCCTCTCCCACTCAGACGTCTGGTTTGAAACCACAGCCATTATGTTAGTTTCCTAACCAATGACGAGCTGGGGCTTGAACACATCGCAAAGGCCTTCTCTCGTAGATCAAGTCCTACGTGGGGCCTAAGGGCTGCCACAAGTTGTGGGCAGGGCTGGCTCCCTCCGGAGGCTCTGGGGAGAGCCTGAGTTCCGGCCCTTCTGGGCTCCTGGAGGTGGCATCTGTCCTCGCCCCTCCAGACACTCCACCCTCTGGCTCCCGCTGCCCCGTTATCTCCTACTGCCTCTCTGCTCGTCTCCCTGCTCTGTGGGTCCCTGTGATGACATCAAGCCGACTGGATAATCCAGGATCATCTCCACATCTCAAGCTACACTTCACTGAGTCACCTCCATAGTCACTTTTGCTCTATAGGGTCATAGTCACGGGTTCCAGAGACCAGAATGTGGACATGTGAGGGTGGGCGTGTATGTTATTCAGCCTCTCATAGCCAGAAAATGCCCCGGCTATAAAGCAAGGCTGTTGTGAAGCGAAATAGAAAAGATACTGGGAAAGCATTTAACACAGCACTTGGCATAGGGCACAGAAGACAGGTCTCCTCATGATTAAGCTCAGGGGACTCACCCGGTAGGTATGAACAGCTGCCGTGGGCCAGGGGCTCTGACGGGGTGATCTCAATGCACAGCCCCCTGCAACCGTGGGTGGACATGGTTGTCCCTCTTTTGAGTAAGAGGCAATATGTGGTTGTCCCTCTCTGAGGACAAACTCAGAGAATATGTGACTCGACCAAGGTCCCAGAGCTGACAAATGGCAGAGATGAAGTTAAACTCGGATTTATCTACAGGGGCAAATAACAGCTATTCACCCAGCAATGCTACCTAATCCATTCTTTACCAGCACAGGCTCCATTTCAGAATCACCTTCGAGACTGACTCAGTCTATGTGGAGTGAGCCTGGGAACAGCCCCCTAGCAAGCTAGAAGCCTAATTCAGATTCTGGTAAGTCAGGTGGTGCCTAATCCACCAGGTGGTGCCTAATCCACCCCAAAATGATATCAGTGCCCTCCCTGCAGCCAATCTGAACACTGTCTCTTTTAAATACACCCTCACCCCCACCCACAAACACTCAACAGCAGCACTAGTAGTGCTGGGAGCAGACAAAGCTTTGTTGTGGGCATTCGTCCTGCACTGCAGGACGTGTAGCAGCATCCTTGGCCTCTTCCCCCAGAGGCTAGCAGCTCTCTCTTCCCGGTTATGAGGACATCTCCAGACATCCTCTATCCACTGGCACTAGCTGGTCCCTAGTTGAAAACTATGAGGCTGGTGGTGGGGCAGGATGAGAAACAGGAGGTCATGAAGGCAGAGCCTGTGGTTGCAGGAACTTCAGTCTTCGGTCGGGTTATGCTTCTCAGAGCCCCACTACTATGTGCCAATGGGGTGTGGGAATGCACAGGCTGGGGTTTCTCCTCCCACTTGCCTGCCATCAGTTCAGGGTGACCAAGCCTCCCCTTGCAGGCAGCCACAGTCACCCTCCCCTCACGCACTTGTCGGAGACACAGAGTGTCCCCTGTCTGGATCACAGGCTCCTCATTTGCAAAATAAACAAGTTCAACAAGAACATCTCAAGGGTCATCTTGACTTCAGAATTCTTCCAAAGTGGACCCATTTCCAGCCAGCTCTCCTCACTGCGAAAAATGGGGTCCAGAGGAAAGCATGGACCCCCAGAAGGAAGACACAACCACGGGCACTGGCAGTGCCACCCTGGCCAGACTTTGCACAAGGAGCCCCAGCACCCGCTGCTCCCCCTGATCCGTGAGCATCTCTGTCTCTCCCAACCAGCATCTGTCTCTGCTGCCTCATTGGTTTTTCTCTCTCGCTGCCTCGCTCTGAGGCCATATAACAAAGAGGAACTATTCGGGGTTTGGGAGGCTTTGTTTATTTTTTTTTCCCCTGCTGCTGAATAAGCTCAGGTACTTTTACTTTTATTAAAGCTGATATCTTCAGTGAAGATTGTACAGAAACGTTCTCCGAGTCCTGAGATAGAAGATTATTATGACCCAGGTTCTCAGAGGAAGATGAGCTGATACAGTGATCTTGGGTAAAGACCCAGAGCAGGCTGTTCTCAAGCAGGGCCCGGAGTGTCTCTGAATTCTGGACTGCCCTTTAAGACAGGAGGAAAAGACAACCTTCCTTACAAACTCTATTTGATGTAATTACTTGGCAAGGGTGTCCTACACAAAACAGACACTTAATTCCATTTCGAATTAATCTTATTTCACTAGCTGAGTGTGACCTGAAAAAAAAAAAATTTAAAAAAAGCCAACAACAAAAATACCCAAAAATTAAGCATAAATGTCTTGTCCCATTTTCAAAGGCAAATGCAATTGACTTTCAGATACAGGCTTCATGCCAACTCTAACCACCCTTGCAATGTCTGGCAACATTCAAGCTGGCCTCGCAGAAACAACTCAGAATAGAAGAATTCCCCCACCTCTGGGAGCACTGAAGAAGTCTAGGGATGAAGGGGCTCCAGAGCCTGAAGGAGGACTTTAGTAAACAGCCTGGAGCTTACCTGATCCTCAAAACCTCCCGTAAACACCATCAACACCCAATAACCTCTTCCTCATACACCTTGGCATTGACGCAGTCACATGCCCCTCACATCCTGGCGGATCTTGCCTTTTCTGCCCGAGGCCCTAGACCCCATGATCTGTGGCAGCATCCTTAGTACCTATAATACTTTGCTGAGCACACCTGTTTATAAAGCTATCTGCCCAGACTGGAATCTTCCAGAACTAGAGAAAAGTGTCAGGTTTACTCATTCCAAGACCCTTGGCACTCAACAGCAACAGTGTTCAGTATCCAGAAGGACAGAAGAGCAGGAGAGAACATGCGACATTAGCAGACTCTGGCCAGGTCAGAAGCAATCACACGACTCTGCCTCCTGCTTCTCACTACTCAAGTGAGCAGACCTTGTCTCAAAGGAAGAATTCCTGGCTTCAGGGGCTGCTGCTTCTCATCTGTACAATCTGCAACCCAGCTAGACCTCCACTTGGTGCTAACCCAACACTGGAAATACAAACGCAACACTTTTCTGCCTAGAAGGCTTACGAGTTGCATAAGCACAACGCAGTGCTGCAGGGGGAGAGGGGCTAAATGCCATGCCCAGGTTCAAAGTCTCGCTGAAGCTGGCCATTGTCTTTACAGAACTGGTCCCAGCTGCATTGTGGTTTCATGTCCTGATTGTCTCCAGGACACAATGGCTGCTCCCCTCCAGTCCATGACTCGCCAAGCTGCTCATCTCTTCTCTGTGCCCCCAGATTCTGCATCCTTGCCTCAGGAGCTGAAAGAAGCCCCATGGTTAGGTCTCAGCACGATGAAGCTATCCCCAGCCACTGAGGCCTGAGTTCAATTCCCACCCAGGGAGCTAACCCACAATGCGCAGCAGACCTCTCCTGTCTGGCCCGCTGCTCCTCTCAGCAGTGCATTTTAGTCAATCTGCCTGCCCTGCTCCCCACTCTGTCTCTGGTGAATCCTCTCATGTCCTGTGCCTCTAGCCTACACCCCAGTTCTTGTAAGCATAAAGAAATAAAAATAAATCTTTAAAAAACAAAAGAAAAAGAAAAAGCTGGTGGAGGCCTCACCACAGACTGAGTGTTTCTGTCTGCTGCAAGCTCAGTGCAAGGATGTCGGACAGGCAGAACTCACATGTATCTTTCTGTTCCTAACATGGAGGCAAGTCTGGCACCTAATGGGGTGGGAGCAACACTTACTGACCACCCCATGTTACAGGCACAGGGCTATGTCCTCTACATGTATGTTCTCGTGTATTCCTTATGAGAGACTCTTCCTATCCCCATTTTATAGGTAGAGAAACTGAGATTTAGAGAGTTTGAGTATGTGCCCAAGGCCACAGGGGATAAGTAGCAAATCACAGGTGGAAACGTTAAATCTTTTGCTGCTTCCAGTGCACTGTGCTTCTTCCCAACAGTGGCTGTGCAAGATGCTTGTGTAGTTAAACTGAAATCCCAGAACCCAGTAAACTTGAAAACACACACACACACACACACACACACACACGGCTCCTTATAGCTTACTGCTGCTTGTTAAAAATTATTCTTGGCTAACAAGAAATAATTAGAGTCTCTAGAGTACAGTCCATTAGAAATATGTCCTTGGGAATTAGAACATAAAACAAGCGTAAATAGGAATGTCTGTGCTGTTGGTGAAGTTCATAAAATCAAAGAATCTCAGAGCCAAGAGAGACCTTGGAAATCTTCCGGTACAAGCCCAACCTTTGACAGAGAGAAACTAAGGTGCAGATGGAAAGGGATGTGGTCAAGGCCACACATCTGGGGGTGATAACAGAACCAGCATCCTTGATGTGCCCCCTTGCTGCCTTTTCCTTCTCAGACCCCAGTTCTGAACGTCCTGGCTGTGATTTCGCACCACCCGGTGGCCTCAGAACCAGACGGACTCTTGGTCTGATCTCTCTTTCTTGTCAGGTAACTACGATTCAGGGCCACAGATGGAAGCTGCCACATCATCTCAGCATTTAATCACCCGCAAAAGCCATTTCCCGCCTCGTTTGCTCCACTGCCAGAAATATTATCCTTAAGTAATCAACACATGGCAGACACCCTGCGAGGGACACCACTGCCGTCCCCTTTCCTGGGGAAACGGTGATAGGGGAAACGGTGATATCTACTCAGGTTGCAGAGAAAGAAGGGGCTGCTGCTGGCCACACACCCTGGGTCTCACCAAACACCATGAGAGATTTCGGGGCACCTCCGAGGATGGGAGAGGCTTCTCCCTGCTGTCTCTGGGAGGGTGTGATAGAGTCTGTGCAGTCAAAGCAGTTCATTTCCCACTGAGACGTGAGAGCAGGTGTGCAGGGGGCAGCAGAGGGGTGGGGGAAAGAAACCAATGGAGTAATCACTCTGAGAGCCCATGCTTTGCAGGAAGCTGTAGAATCCACCCTCTTCCACAAAAAGGTGGGACATGGCTTGTGGAATTAAATGCAACATAGAAAATTGTATTTTATAAGGTAAAAATTAAAACTATAGTCAAAACCAAAAGGAACAGAGAATGAATATAAAGGACGTGCAGATCATTGAGATGGAGGGAGCCAGCATGTCTGGTTCATCTGAACTAAAGCGAGGCCTCTATGCTGAAGAGTTCTTGTCACCTTGTTAGGGGAGGAACCAAGTTCCCCATCCCACCTACCTGCAGCTGCTTTAGACCTGCTACTAGGAACTGGGCAGAGCTGAGCTGCCAGGTGATGCAATATACACAGCAGGCAGGTGGGCTAGCAAGGAGAGCTCTTGTTCCTGCTGCCCGACTTGTCCCTGCTGAGAAGGGGACTTAGAAGGAGACTGTGGAGGAGAGATATGCAGAGACACGTAGGGGAGACACACGTGGGGAGGCTGACAACAGCAGCTGTTACTCCAATTTATAGCTTGATCTTGTTCGTTTTGTCCCAGACTTGCTGGCCCCTTTCACCCTCTTCCGGTGGTACCTGGATAGAATGTGCCTTAAAGCTTTTGGGCCTCAGGGACCCTGCTCCAGGCTGACCCTGTTTGACTGGGCATTTACCCATGATGGGTGGGTATCATTGAGAGTTGTGTTAAGAATCCTACACTACAGGGGTGGGGGGAGGCAGGAGTAGGATCAAAACAAGGGGGGTAGGAATTGTACGGGGACTATAACCACGATGGAAATGCATACATAGTGCAAAAATGAAAAATGCTGTAAAATATATATAAAATAAAATAAAAATGCTCAAAAAAAAAAAAGAATCCCCTTTCTTCTATTCTCTCTATACACACCAGTTCTAGCAAAGATCTATCACATTACGAGTATGCCTCCTTTGTCTTTATGCACCGGATGGCAGGATTCTGTTTTAGAGCATGCAAGTTTGAGGGTCACTGGATATCCCTCAGTTGCATGCTAACAACTTAATCTCACTTCATCCCTTTCAAATCAGTGTCAGTATTCCCATTTGATAAACAAGGCAGCTAACACTCAGAGACCTGAAGAGCTGACCAGGAACACAAGCTGCTGTGTCTCCCAGTTTTGAGTTCCGACTTCTCCCACCTTCTGCCTCTGCCCTATACATATGTCCAGCATTATGTCAGCTGACAGTGCTAACTGGGAAATGTGCAAACACCAGCTCTTGGAAAGGAAAAAGACAACAGAGGGCCAATTTCCATAGTGTAAATATTGTCACAATGGCCAACTTGTGCATCAAGCAGCCCACAGCATTCCTGGAGATGCACTGGTCAGTTCTCAAGGTCACTAGACATAAGTCACCATGCTGCCGGGGGCGGGGAAGGAGGCCTGGGAGGTTTCTCAGTGCAGCCCTGCCTACAAGGAGCTCAGAGTTTAACTAGAAGCCACACATAAAACAGTGCAAGAGAGCGACATGCTTCCTTGTCTTGAGGAAACAGACCACAGCACTCCTACCTCATGACCTCCTTCTGGAAGCCTCAGGGCTCACACCTATGTCATTCATTGCTTAGATACCTAGCCTTCTTGTCTTCATTTCTGATCTGAAATGTTGCTTTCCTTGAGGTTAGGTGTCCCTGTAAGAGACTCCCACACACCAAGATTCAATAAGTTAATTCAACAGCTTCCGTAATTCAGCTATTTCAGTTACAACAATGATAATAATATGATGTGTGATGTGTCTGTACTCCGCATGGGACTCAGGGCCCCGTGACAGGCTCAAAGAGTCATCCCATGAGCCAAATATCATCCACTGCTACACACAGGGCCTCAATTTCTCATGTCAGCTGTTAGCATTAGCTAATGGCACCTACACTGGCATTTTCATTTGGCACTAACTCAAGGGATTCTGACCAAAAGTCCCAGCCCTTCTGAAAGTTGGGTGCCAATTCTTGGTGGACCTCCACTGGTTCTAACAAGATGTCTTAAAGACACCCATGCCCACAGGTAGAAGACTGGGGCTCTGGTGATGCCACCAACCTCTTCCACCTAACAGTCTTTAACTTGGACCTCTGCTCCTTAGGCATCACACCACACCTGGGTACATTCCCCACGAAGGATGGAGGCTGGTCTCACTGTAAGGGGTAGGTGTGTCCACTGCAGCCCTCCAAATAGCTCACCAGATACTTATGTTCCAAAACTGTTTCCAGAAACAGTAATTGCCTGCAGCATCCCTATAACCACAGTGCCTGTCTACAGGGCTTGGGGTGCGGGGTCAGAGCCATGCTCAGTAGTGGTGAGCTGACTGCACCTATTTTCCCTCTGCCATAAGTGGCAGGGACCCAACTTTCAGCCCTGGGTGTATGTCACTTCTCTCCAGATGCCTCCCTGTGGGGCTGGGAAGAGCCCACAGTGGTGATTCCCTTGCTCCTGGGGAAATCACATATTTCTCACACTGCACATTAGATCTACTTCCTTAACTGCAAGTCATTTGGTGGTTCTTTGACCCTCTCATCTGACACTCATGGAAGAAGGAGAAGTAGGAAGCTTGGAAGACAGAAGGGAGGCAGAGAGAAGCAGCAGCAAGGAAGGAACAAAGAATTTTGATGTCAATATTCTTAAGGGAGCTGCCTAGGGTTGGGGCTACTCTCTCAAGCCTTCTGGATTCCACCTGCATAGTCATTAGGTCAGTGAGACTCCATGAGCTGCCCTTGCCCCTGTACCACCTTCTGTGCCCAGGTCTTTACACACTCTGTGCACTTGCTTCGTGTCTCCACATCAGGTCACTCCAGTGCCATTCAGGAGGCAAAGGACCTCCAATTAGGCAGAGAAGCAGATGCTTTTGGCATAAAAAAATTGGCTTGGAGGGATCAAGGGGTGACCCCTGACTTGTGAAGCTCTTGAATAGCAAACACTCCATCAGCAGAAGCTCAACAAGCACTGAATGACTAATAAGCATCACAAGAGACCTAAACTTCACCACCACCTTCAAGAGTCCCAGTGGCTTGTTATATGTACTCTCTTTGGTGGCCATGGATACCAAATTGTCCAGGAAAACAGAAAATTAGATGAGTTAAAAGAGTTTTTTTCTTTCCTGCATAATAAGAATTCCCTCTCTTCTTCTGGCTTCCCTTAGTCCAATCTGAAGCACAACTTCTCTTTAAATATCCCTTAAATTATAAAATACAATTTACAGAGCAAAAAAAGTAGGACAAACTTTCCAATTTCTCAAACACTACCTGTTCACCACCGCCTCACTATTGAATTCCAATCTGGTGTGCCTACTTATCTCCCCAGAAGGGACAGTGATTCCTTCACACCAAATGGGGAGCTCAACAAAATTGTCATGGTACCTGCCTTTCTGGTATCTACCTGAGTCTGTGAGTCTACTTTGAAATTTGGGAAACGATAATTGTGTCAGGTAAGGCAGGGAGTTCTGCAATAGTTCTGTGAACCTCAGCATTCTCCTAGCATTTCTGACCCAAGTCAGGAAGAATATATAGATTTATTTTCAGATAACATTTGCCTCAAGTGCTAACTCATTGTTACCCAGTTATACACTCGGGTGCTAGGTCCCGGAATCTGTTCTGTCCTGAAATATCTTGGGTTTTAGATGCTTTTTTTCACCTATAGTTCAATGATTCACAGTGGCCCCCACTGGCAATCTTTTGTATTACAGCCATGCTCTAATAGACCTGTCAATAATAAAAAGGAAAGAAGAGAGGGGCACAATTCCAAAGAGAAGCAGTGACACTTGACTTTCAGAATAAGACCTAAAAGCTTACCTAATCAAGTCCTCTGGAGTCAGCATTACCAAATGTGTTATTTTTGCACACCTGGGAGGTAGCATTTCACCTATATATTAAGGTGGAATTCCATCAAGCATGTAAGCCTGAGAGCCCAATGCTCCTTAGGGCTTTTTAATTTACTCCTTAGAGCTTTTCAGAAAGCAGCCTTTCCACCCTCTTGGAAAGGTCTCAGCTTCTCAATTTCTCCAGCACAGAATAATTGCATAAACACTGCCCTTTAACTGAACAAGTATTTACTGAATTTTTTTCTCTATTTAAATCCTGGGCTTTGTCAGAAAAAAAATCACAACTCTCAGACTGCAGAAAAATGCCAGAGTCAAGAAATTCCAGATGCTAAGGAATTCTCTGCTTCTAGAAATTATCTGCTTCTAGAAATCTCTGCTTCTAGAAATTCCAGATGCTAAGGAATTCTCCAGAACACAATGCGAATGTCTAACATCTCTGATGCCACTGAGGAGGTTGGCTGTGGATATGAGGACTTCTCCCAGCACAGGCTTGGTAAGGCAGCAAGGTGTGGCAGCTAAAAGCACAGATTCAGCAGCCAGACTCCTTGGGTGGGCACCCAGTTTTGATAATCACTAGCAGGTGACTTTAGGCAATGTATTTAATTTCTCAGTGGCTCAGATTCTTTATCTATGAAACAGCACCTAATTCACAATGTTATTATGAAAATTAAATGAGTTCATATGTATAATGCACTTCAAATTATACCTGGCACAGGGCCAGAGCCTTAGAAGATTTGTTAAATGAAATAACTATCCTTGTTTCTCCCCATGGAACAGCATGTATGAAAGTCACCTAGATTCTAGGGCAAGTAAGGTCACAACTGCAGCCTAAGTCAATGTTGTAGAAAATTGTGAGAGGGCCACGTTGATAAAGGATGGAGGTGAGCATTCTCGTTTTCATTCTGTATCACTTAATTGCTCAACAGCCCTGAGACATCAATATCATTATTGCCAATATTACATTAATAAACAGAGGCACAAAATTCCACTGACATATTTAGGAACTAGAAACAGGCTAACTCCATGACTGATATCCTTCTAAGGTCCATAAACCTCAAAAATTCTTCATATTGGAATTTATCTGTTTCTACAGAAAGATTAGAAGTTGGGTCCACACTGGGGATGGGAATTATGAGGATAAGTAAGCTTCCCTCCTCTGTTCAGACCTATAGAGAGAGAAACTGCAGGGTACAAGAGGAAGTGTGACTGAGCAAGAAAGAAAAGACTAGGTTCCATGGGGCCAGAAAGAATGAAAGATGAAGCCAGGAAGGCGCATCAGTCCTAGAATGAGGTCCCAGAGCTTAATGAGAGCAATTTCTGGCAGGGTCTCTTGGTGGAAATTCAAACCTAAGTCAATCTGACTCTAGAGGCCAGCCCACCACTTTTCCTGTCCTCTGTCAAAGGCAGACATCAATAATTGATCACAACCTCATGCCTTCAGGTTCTGAAGCATCCCAGCTCCAGACTCCAGGGAGCCCTGCCAATCATTAAGGTTGACTACTCCATGAAATCAATTTTCCATCCCTTCTCTTCACCATGCTGTTAACAAGAGATTAAGAAACACCCCATCCCAGCCTTGATCTTCAAAGGTTAGGTAATCTATTTAGGGAAATGATTAGGACATAGAAAATGAGATTAAAAAAAAAACATATTCCTAGAGCTTACTGGGTGGATCATAATTAAGGATCCAAAAAATAAAAAATTACCCTACAACAATGGGCTAGGCAGTGCAATACAATTAACTATACTCTGAGAAACTAATAATCCATTGCATTCTTGGCTTAAACTTCTAAAATACTTTACAATTTAGAAATCATCATCACTTGATCCTCACGAATACCTCACCAGGCAGCTAGACACCCTCTAATGTGTCATGCATAAAATTCTTTAAATTAGTTTTAGTAGTTTGTAAATTTTTAAGGTAGACAATCATTTTTGCAAATAACTTCCTTTGCTGTTCTCATGACCCTCCTTTCTTTACCCTACTTTATTACATCAGCCAAAACCTCAGAGCCTCGCTACTTCATTTATAGTCTATGAGTCTCCTGTCAATAACCTGGAAGTTGGCTAAAAATGCAGACTCTTAGGCCCCACTTCAGATCTGCATTTTAATAGGGTCCCCAAATGATTCACATGCACATTAAGTTGAGAGTCACGGCTGTATTTCCTGCTGAAAAATAAAAGTCATAAAAGATCCTTACTTTTGTGCTGATTACAATGAAAATATGACTCACTGTTGTCAGTGTTTATGTTTATTATAATAAATCTTGTTAGATTTATATTTACTTAATAAATTTATTATACATTTGTAAATATTACAGATAACAAATTTTTATAGCTATCCAATGTCAGTTAAAGTAGAAAACTCTGTAAATATTAATCACTAAAAAAAAGTAAGGCTAAAAGAAGGGGACTATCTGCCACGAGATTGCCCTGCTTGAGTTAACAGATTGAACACAAAGGTCCATGCTTGTATTGCCCTCATGCTGATGGCCATCCTAAGAGGAGATGAGTTAATAGACTATAATGAGTAATATGAGGTTTCCAACCAATCAATATATATTTGATAAATGAATAAATGAACCAATGAATGAACGAATCTCATTGTCCTTGGCACGGGCTTCCCAGTCATCAATACATATTTGGTCAATGAGCAAATGAATGAATTTTGTTGTACGATGCTTTATATAATAGACCTGTTTCTGCATAGCTCGAATGAACATTAAATGTTAGATCCTTGAATGTTTGTGAACCACGTAATTCCATGTGCAAGAACAAATCTCTATTTTAAGGTACGCTGCACTAAATCCTTCCACAAAGAAGAAAAAATAGCACTCCTTGATAGACTGTAATCAACAAGTGTTGATTGGACACAGCTGTGTGCCTATAGCTGTCTTTAGTTCTAATAATGATTCAGAAGACGTAAGACAGTGGTGCTCAAATTGAGTATGCATCAGAATTACCTGGAAGACTTATTAAACCACAGATTGCTGCCATAGCCATCCCTCCCCCATGTTTCACATCCAGTACATTTGGGGTATGGGTCAAAATTAGCATTCCTAACAAACCCCAGATGATACTGATACTGCGGGTCAAGAGATGACACTTTGAAAAGGGCTGGCATAAAATATGCCCCCTGCATCTAGAGCAGTGATTCTCACTCCAACCATACATTTGAATCTCTTGGGAAACTTAAAAATGCTAACACTTGATTCCCTCCAATGACCAACTGAATCAGACTCTTTGAGTTGGAGCCTGGAGTCCCATGGGTTTCTGGATTATTTCTAAAGTGACATGAGAGTTGAGCAACACTGAGATTTAAAGTTTATTTGGGGAGGTAAGGAATATAAGCACAGCACCAGGGCAGCACAGGCGATGGTGTGCTGGGACCAGTGGGCACCAGCTAGAGAAAGCCGATGGTGCACTCTCTTCCCAACTATGCACCCAATGGTGTCACATCATTAGCTTGAATCCTGCCAATGTGTATTTACACTACAGATCAGGGCTCTCTCTTCTCCGCTAGGGAACATGTCATTAACATCCACCAGCACTCCAATGCAGAAAAGTGACCAGTACCTAACTAGAGTCAGACACCAACAAAGACGATGAGAGGAAGAAACCTCACTGCGCTGGTGGGGACATGGAGGGCTTTGTGGAAATGGAGGGGTCAGGGATGGGTCACAAAGGATGAACAGGATGAGGGAAAAAGAAGGCTATCTTCTGGGAAGAAAACAGGAGTATGCTTGGAAATGGGGCAGGACGAGGTGCCTCTGGGCACAGGAAGTGTACTGGACATGCTCAGGAGGAGGATTCTTGTTAGAGAAGAGGGTTTCTTTGAAAATTTGGGTTCCGAATTTGAATCTGATACAGTGAGTTTCCACTGAAGAGTGTATGCATGCAGTGCAGGCCCACACGTCGGCCAACCATACAGTAGGATAATCAAGGCAGAAGCAGGCCCTGGCGTACATACCCAGCCCTACCAGACTCCCCAGGAGTCTCCTGGCTTTGTACCAAGTCACCAGCTTGCAGGCATGCCTAAGCGGGACCCTGGACCAGGCCAGGAGCCTCCACATTCTCCTGTCAATGACCAATCTGACCCCATCCACCTTCCCTGAAGCCTTAGGGGAAATTTTGTGTCTTCAAAATGCTGCTCTGATGCCAAGGGAGACAGACTGTCAAAGTCCATTCAAGATCCTGGACAATCTGTAAAAAGCAGATTTAACTCAGTTTACTGGAAAACGGTATTTCAGGATGAGACTAAAGAAGCTGGCCTTGGAGGGGAGAGCTCTGTCTATTCTCCCCTGCAAAGGTCAAAGACAGGCCTCCGGGACCCATTTCTACATGCTTCCTCTACTCAGAACGGTTGACTGGATGCTTTTCACTCCAGTGTCTGGAGGGGGAAGAGGCAAGAAAAAGAAAAACACCCATGAATATTTCATGCAGCGCCTCTGCTGACTTTTTAGTTCCCTGAACACCCATTAAAGTGCCACGGTAATAATGTCATTGTTTGCTTGTCATTTTCTACCTGGCTCTTAGGGAGGGGAAAAAACAGAAATAATAATTCTGTGCTCTGATTGGAAGGTCACAGGAAATCATCTCCCACTTGTAATGAGGTTTTTGAAGATCAAAGGGCTAAACAATCCCATTTTCATTTATTTGGCATCATTCAAGGAAGTAGAATTCCATAGAAGTACATTTTCCAGATAAATGAAGCTTATGCATAAGCACCAATTTTAATTTTTCAAATGGAAATTACAATGGTACCAACTTCACTGTTTTCTTAAAGAAAATACATGGAACAACAGGTAACCTTTCTTGTAGCATTCTGGATCCTCATCATAAACAGCTTGTCTTTAGACCAAGCCCTAACTCAGGTTGTCTCAGTGTATTATGACATAGAAGGATGCTTGTCCCAGAATTACTGCCTCACGCACTTGAGGATTCTGCCTTCTTCATTCTGCTTTTTCCTCCTCACCTGTCTACTTTCTTGTTGCCAGTCTGCCCACCACCCATCCTGCTGACGTCATGGCATTTGCCTCTGGCGTGGGTTCTCCAGCCCACTAGCTTTCCAGTTACAATGTGTTGCTGTAAATTTGCTAGGGATTAGAAAACTTAGCAAACACTATCATTATAATAGTATGTATAAAGAGAATTGATCGGCTCTGAACAGGGGCCAAAGGTAATGTCTGCTAAGAAAACTGTATGACCTTGAGCACATAAAACTCTTGCATCTTGCTTTAGCATCTCTGAACCACGTTTACTTATTTATGGCTCTTGATGCCTCCTGGATAGCAGAGTTTGCCTGAGAAGCAATTCTTAGATAAATATGCCACTGCTTTGTGGTTTTTCATTAATGTGTACATACAGCTACTTATGGTTATTCATTCAGCACACTGTGGTGTGTGCAAGCGTGGGTGGGGTGTATACTGACTGTGTGCTAAGCACTGCGCTGTCAAAGCTCAGTCTGGCAGGGAGACAGAGCTTACCTAACCCCACTCCTGCTCATCTTGCCAACCCCTCCCCTCACCCCCAACTCTCCTGCTCAGGGCCGTCCTCCAAACACTTGGGTCTGAACACACCATGGCCCTGGGAGTCTTGTCCTATGGCTCTCTGCTGTGGCTGACCCTATTCTTCTAGCTGTCGTCCGCTGGAGAGGCCCCCTGATCAGATTACTCCAGCTGCCCCCTCCCCTTCTGCTACATTACTTTGCTTCCTTTTTCCTAGAACCCTCCATGATTTTGGCTTTATTCTTCCCACTAATATATTAAGCATCTACTTCCTCCACTTCTTTATCAGGCCCCTAGCACAAGGGTGTCCTCTGTGCCAACCAGCAATCCCCAAGACAGTGCCAGGTAGTGGCACAAACTGCATAGAGCACCTGCCAAATTGACAAATAGCTAGGATCCAAGGAGGAAGGTTTTGATAAAGGAGAGCCAAAAACACCTGCCCAAGACTGGGAGAGGGAAAGATATCTCAAGTTGGGGAGATCTGGGCTCCATCTCAATCAATAACTTTAGAACATGGGCAAAGAAAGTCACATAGCATTCCAAATAAAAGACCACCTGTAAGATAGATAGATAGATAGATAGATAGATAGATAGATAGATAGATAGATAGATAGAGATACACCTATGATATACACAATATCTTGACATACATCATGTATATACCATATAGCAAGATAACTTGATATATATTAAAATAACCCCTTCACAATATCTCAACACAATGATTTAAATATTGTCCAAGAATCCCCTGCACTGTTAGAATAGCACTGAGAAAGACAGAAGCCCTTCCACTGTCATTTCCTCCTGGTGATTATTTTCCCCCTACAAATCCCTGAGAGCACTCTCAGACACTTCATTTTGGGATCCACATTAGTTTCCTAGGTCTGCCACAAACTGGATGACTGAAACAACAGAAATTTATCATCTCACAGTTCTGGAAGCTGGAAGCCAAGATCAAGCCAGGTTGGTTCCTCCTGAGGCCGATGACAGGGGAGGATCTGTCCCCAGACTCTCCCCCAGCTTCTCTGATTTGCTGGCCATCTTTGGTGTCTCTTGGCTTGAAGATGAATCACTCTGAGTTTTACCTTCATCTTCACATGGAGTCTTCCCAGGTTTCTTTTTTGATAAGACACAGTCATTCATTTCAGGCTAGGGGCTCATCTGGTCCCAATAGGACTTCAGCTGAACCCATCACTTTTGCAATAACCCTATTTCCAAATAAGGTCACACAGTGAGGTGCTGAGGGAAAGGACTTCCAATATATGGATTTTAACAGGAGAAATTCAACTTGTAAGAGAGCCTCAACTTTGAAGCCAGTTTCTCTAGCTTCTGACAGCTTCTGCAAGGTGCAAAGTCTGTGGTTGACTTGGGAGCAGTCAGGAGGCAGGTCAACCCTGTCTGGCCACTGAATAAAGAGAACAAAACAGGCCCCAGGATTTCAGAAGGAGCTGGGGAGAAGGACTAGAAGAATCTTGGGGGACCGTCAATACCCAAGAGTACCACCAATCAGCTCAAGTCCTGGAAGGCCCTCACTATTATCTCAACTTGATGAGGTCCAGGGGGTTCAGCAAACAAGCGATCCCAGAGGCTGGGCCTGGAGAAAGACTGTACAGATGGGGAAGCAGAGACTCAGTGTCCTCAGGTACAAAATGAGAGGTGGCCCGTGGCACCTACACACCGTTCCCACTGTGGAAATCTATGCCATCAGTTCTAGATGGTAGCATCCTTTATACTTGATCTACATTTGATAGACACTTGCCAAATAGCTGGATTGAGGAAGGAATAAGTGGGTTCATAACCATAAGGATAAGATGCAGTAACTTTCATTATAGTTAACTTATCTCCAAAATTAAAAAAAAAAAGACCAAGAATAAATCTGGGTTAAAGATCATTGCCCTCTGGAAGTAGTTAAAATAGAATAATATCATAGCCATTGCAAAAGAGCGATGCAAACACACCAAGGGCCTAATTAGACCTCTGAATACATATGTGCACAGGTCCTACCAGAATATTTTTGCTTCAAAACACAGACCTCAGACCTCTTCTCCCCAACGAAGACCTATTCATCGCTGGAGCTTAGTCCAAATCCATTCCTCGTCATTGAGGATCCCAAACAATATACTGTGAGAAGCAATTATTTCTGGGGCTGAGAATTCTCCAGTTTCCACGTTCAATCCCGATGTGAGTTCTTCCCAAAAAAAACCGAGAAGCTACAGCCAAGAATACAATCAAAGAGAAGGACAACCTGTAATCTTCGCTTCCCCTTTGTACTTCAGGCAGCAGCTATCAGCATCAAAGCAGCCGAGAAAAAAAAAACCCTGCAGATGGAAGCATCGAGCACACCTGTGTGGTGAGACATCTCCCAGAAAAATGAAAATGCCTTCCTTTAATGCCAGAGTTTAAGAAGAGACTCTCCTCAGAAAAATGAGAGCTCAAAAGAAAGAAAGGGAAAGAGAAAGAAACGGGGAGAGAAGTTCACAGCCCCCAAACTAAATTTCAAACCACCACCACAAAGCAATATCCATTGAAGAAAAATCCAGAGAAAAAGCTATCCCCCGACAATACACCACAGCCCTCCAGACAAACAGGGAATCAGACGCCAGGCGGAGGTCCTGCACTTGGAGCGCAGAGTCCCCAAAGCCATCGCTAAGCCCAAAAGCAGCTGAGAAAGTGACCCGGGGAGCTGGCTCCGCTACACCTGCCTGGTGTCTAGAGGACATTCCCCATCCCATCGCAGAGTTTCATAAATCAGGTGAAAACAGGTCTGCAGTGAGACTTGGGGTGCGTGGAGGACAAGCGCTAATGGCAATTATTTAGTTTTAATAACTGGGTAATTGCTGACCGGAGCAGCAGAGGCCAAAAGGCCGATGCCTCTGCTTTGCCAAGAAAACCAAGGGTTAGGTGTTAACTGTATAAAATTAAGTGGACTGCTGCTCCGGTCATTTGTAATTGGGTTGTGCTACCACATGATGTGGGGACAGACTATTTGGGTCAGGAGGCTTCTGGCAGATACACCTGAACAGAGCAGGTACAAACTTTGGTTGAGCTGTAATTGGTGGTAAAAAACTTCACTTGAAAAATAGCAGCTGTTCAGTGCTGGAGTGGGATAGAGGTCTGAGGATAATGGTTGATCTTGAACATGGACACAGACCTTGCAGCTTCAGAAGAAGCCGTGGGACTATCTCAGGGGGGACCTGAAAGCAGATGGAACTGTTAGGAGGTCAATTCATTAGCATTCCATCCCAGGAATCACTAGCTGGAAAGTCTGGAGGGTTCTCGCATGCAAAGCATAGAGCATGGACGTGCAGGATCCCAGCCCGCGTGCTGCCAAAAGCTCTTGGAGACAGATACTTAGGTTACTAAGGGATTTGTCTCGAAGGTATTGATTGTCCTGACCACTCTTGTGGGGTGGGTACCACCTGAGCTGCAGTTCCACGTGCAGCCTCCATACTAGATTCAGCCTTCTCTCTGGTTTTCTCCTCCCTGGGATGCTTTCTCAACTCCCATTCAAGGCCCACCTGGTACCCGCCCAGTTTCACCTTACCTCACCCTCACTCATCAAGAAACCCTGAAGAAGGCGCTCCACCCCTCCAAGCACTGCCTGCCCTTCACAGTTATTCATCCCTGCTGAACTTTTGGACCTTGGTCAGTTTTAGTTTCACAGCACCCTTAGAGATCATCCAGTCTGAATTTACAGATCAAAGTAAACCAAGACTGGGGAGGTAACATGACTTCTGCAGACATTCTTCTGTTAATTTCTGTTTCATGTATGGGGATTTCATCCGTCCAATATGCTACATGTTTCTGATTTTCTCTATCACTCTGTGTTAACCTTTTATATGGAGGAGTTGACACAGAATTAGATTCTTTGTAAGTATCTGCCCAGCACTGACCCTGCCTTTGGGGATCTAACTCTAATAACAGCATTGTGATACTGAGAATGAGCTCAGCTCCCTCTGGCCACACTGAGGAGGAGTCACACTATGGCCCAATAATTTTATAGAAGAGCAAACCACTTTGCTGAAGTTCTACAGTTAGCAGGCAACAAGGAGAGGAAGAAGGATTGGTCCCTCACCCTTAATACAGATTTGTCACCATTCAGATATGTCAGCCTCCTCTGGCTTTCTCCTCTCTGGGAATACTTTCTCAACTCCCATTCAAAGCCCACTGGGTACCTTCCAAGTTTCACCTTACCTCACCCGCACTCATCAAGAATCCCTGAAGAAGGTGCTGAATAAGCACACCCACTGGATACACATATTTGCCAGCTTTGCATATGTAATGGATCCTTGAAAGTCAAAAAGACACTCAGTCCTTGCTCTTGAGGAACTTCCATACAGTGAGGAAGACAGACCATCATGAGGAGCACAGATCATTATGACTCCAATTACGACAAGTGTGATGACAGAGTAAACGCAAAAGAGTATCATTCTGGATCACCAAATGAAATGCCATCTCTCCCTCGACTTACCAAGTTGCCCATAAACATCATTTGTCTGGCTTGACTACCTGCCAAAGCTGTCAATACACCTCTGCTTCTAGGTTTTTGCTCATGTCATTCTCCCTACCTGGAAAGTCCTCACTCCCATGTAAATCTAACACATCTTTGAAATTCAAGTTTCAATTAGAACCCCAAATTCTTTAGGATCATTCTTTTCATCCAGGTTTTCCTTAACTATTTTACCACTTGCCTTCTGAAACATTTATTTGATTTCTTACATTTTTTACAGATTTATTTATTCATGCATACAAGAACCGGGGTATAGGCCAGATGCACGGGAGGGTAATAGGATTCACCAGAGATAAAGCAGGGAACTGAACAGGCAGACTGACTGAAATACACTGCTGAGGGGAACAGCGGGCAAGACAGGAGAGGTCCGCTGCGCCATGTGGGATTCTTGCCGGCTGGCTGGAATCGAACCCGTGCTGCAGAGGCTGCGGACAGCTTCACAGCGCTGCGCTCAACTTGCTGCACCACCAGGGGAGGGCTCTTACATTTTTTGTCCAATTCTTATTCTTATAAGATTCTCATGCAATCTTATTATTGATCTAAATTTTGAGTTCCTTAAGGATGGGTCCCAAGTGCTCTGCTCTAGAAAATTTACATATGGACACGTCTCAGCCTTGTGGCAGATGGTCAACATATTTCCTTGCAGAATGAATGCATGAATGAGTGAATGAATCAATGTACCATATCATTAGTTGTGTTTCAATTGTTGTGCCCTTCTTTCCTCCCTGTGGCACACAAACAATGTCAGATACTATATTAAGTCAACCAGAATGAGTTTACCTGCAATGTGTTAGCCACAGATCTCTGCTAAGATTTGCCAGGTTATTTCAACAGCACCTTTCTAATTTAATTTTTCCTTTGGCATACCCCTCCAACCACCCTTACTCCATCTGGATTATTTTAGTGCTTGGGGAAAGGAAGAAAATGAGTAAATAAGCTGGAAGGAACATGGTATAACTGTGGTTCAAATTGCCATCCTCTAATGAGTGGAATAAATCTTTAGCGATGTTAATAAACAAAATGCCAATATGTGGCCATGGAGGTCAGGGTCTTCCTTGCCTGGTAGGGTGCCAGCAAGGAATGATCTCTGTAATCAGTTTCCATTTCTCTATGAATATCCCAAGCTACCAGCAGTCTAGCTGGGAATCAATTCCTTGGTAACTTTCCATGTTTGAGCACAGGAAGCAAGAAAGCAAAACCATTAGCCCAACACTGCTCTCAGCCACCAAGTCCAGAGAAAAAGCTTCTCTATCTTATAAAATTTCCCCTATCTTCTCACTTTATAGCACTTGGAACCAGAAATGCCATGGAATCTTTCCCCCATGATTTTGGACTTGGTCTCTAACATTTACCAATGCAGAGTCCTGCCCTCTACAGCATGTAATGAACATGGGACAGGAGTCAATGACCGAACCTGATCACTGGTGGAAAAAAAGCTGGAGAGAGACTGACTAACTCAGCAAGTCTTCAGTAGAGTCTCAAAATGTGATGTCTTTTTTTTTTTTTATTGTTGAGGTAACTTTATTTTACAACACTACATATAATTTAGAGCAACAGGTCCATACCTCCTCAAATGTATGTCACCACATCACACCCAAATCAAAGCACCCTTATCCCTTTACCATAGACCACTGGGTCCCCTGCCTGCTTCATATTCACCCCTACCTGTCCCTCTAGTAGCCTGAATTCTGTAGTCTTATTTGTAGTTTAGTTTTCTCAGTTTCATGCCTTGTTTCCTCTATATTCAACATATAAAATCATCCCAGAGTATTCTTTCTCCTTCTGAATCATTCCAACTTATTTCACTTAGCATAATCCCCTCCAGCTCATCCACGTTCTCAAGAATGACAAGATTTCATTTTTTTAAATAGCTAAGTAGTATCCCCATTGGCTATTGCAAACAATGCTCAATGAACATAGGAATGCAAACGTCACTTCCAATTGGTGTTTATGTACTTTCAAAAATTCCAAGGAAGAGAATCGCTGGGTAGATCTATTTTGAATACTTTGAGGGTTCTCCATACTGTTTTCCATAAGGACTAGAACAGTCCACATTCCCACCAACAACATATAAAGATTCCTATTTCTCTATACACACTCATCAAAATTTATTGTTTCTGGATTTTTTGATGTGGGCCATTCTCATAGGAGTGAGGTGGTATCTCACTGTGGTTTGATATGCATTTCCCTGATGATAAGAGAGGAACATTTTTTTCTTGTGTCTGTAGGCCATTTGTATGTCTTTGGTGAAGTGTCTATTTAGCACTTCTGCCCATTTTTATTGGGTTCTTTGTTTTCATTTTATTGAGTTGCATGACTTCTTTGTAGATCTTGGACCTACATCCCTTGCTGGATGTACGATGTGCAAATATTTTCTCCCCTTCAGGAGGATGTCTTGACAACCTGAGTTTTAACAAGGGGCCCAGATGATTCTGATAGAGCATGCCCAAATCGTGGGTCAGTAAACAATATATAACACCAGATAACAACGCGTGCTTCTGAGTCTGGCAGGCCTAGATAGATGCAAATCCAAGCTCTACTTTTACTGCAAACTGGGGCAAGTTACTTAACCTCTGGGCAAGAATAACTTCTCCAAGAGTTGTTTCAAGGATTTAAGCACACAACAGAAAAACTAGCAGTGCAAGACCTGGTACATTGTAGAATTTTAGTAAATAAAAGCTGCCCAGTAAAGCCTCCAAACTGTCCAGCACAGTGCAAATTTCAGTAAATCATACTAAGTCCTTAACATTAAGACTCTCTATCAAGATGTATGATTTAATCATACATAAATTCTCAATTAGAAAAAAGATTTAAAATTTGGGGTTTCTGAAAATATGCTCACCATGCAGCACAGAATTCTGCAGCTACAGATCAGGCTTGGGCTTTTATGCCAGTTATCTCTGAAGAATGTCACGATGCTGCTGCCTCATGACAAGGTGACATGGCATAAGCCCCAAGGACAATGGGGAATCCTCTGACGTCTGCTCGTAGAGGGATGAAAGTTGTGTCTTTTTTTTTTAGTAGTGGAATTGTGACTTTTTCTTTAAAAAAGCACTTCTATGTAGTCAGGTTGCTTTTTCCAGTAACTATAAAGTTAAAAGAAAAATACCGGATGGTCTCACTTATAGCAGGAATTTAGAAAACCTAAATAAGGGGCCAGGAAAAAGACTAATTATAATAAAGAAAAAATCAAAATCAACGAGTAACTATAAGCCAGAGACACACTATGGGAGCAGGGGGAGGAGAGAAGAGATTAGGGCCAAAATAAGAGGGGTGGGAATTGTATGGACAATATAACCAAAATGAAATTGCATACATTGTGCAAAAATGAAAAATGATGTCAGAGTTATATAAAATAGAACAAAATATTAAAAATAATATATAATCCACTAAAAGAATATGATCATTTCTGTTTTTAAATAAAATGTGGTAGGAATAGCAAATGAGTTTAATATCACAATATCAGTAAGTTTTTCTGTCAACTCCAGTAAACACTATTTTGATTATTATAAAAACAAAACCTACAAAAGGATCTGTCACCTGTCCTTGTGCAGACAGATATAATTTCTGAATGGTATCAGACCCATCAGAGCTTCATGTTGCTTTTCTGTTTCTTTGGGAATGAGCTCCGCAGAGTCAGTCTTTTCTATGGGGCTCTTGAAAATATGTATTTAATACTTGATTGTGGTCTGTTATAGAAGGACGCAGGAAGAGCCCGGTGGAACAGATGCCAGGTCAAGGTGGGGGGCGGGGATGGAGCTTCCATGTCCTCTCCTCTGGGCACGTCACCCTCCCAGCATCCCATGTGTTCACCAGCCCAGAGGCTCTCTGAAGCACTTCTGTTTGGGTTTTTATAGAGATTCCATATATAGGCTGAGCTGATCAATCACTGACCAGTGGCGACTGAGTCCATCTCTAGGCCCCTCCCTTCCCTGGAAATCAGAGCATTGCACTCACACTTCAAACTTTAATTCAGGGTTGGTCCCTGCCAAGTGAGTATCTTTTAAAAGCACATTTAGAAGAAGCAGAGGGCAATACCATCAACAAAGGCACACATTAGGGTCGTTCATATACTTCTAGTATCAAGGTAATCATTTGTAAGAATTGGGAATTGAGCTCTTGATAAAGTGCTGCTATCATCAAATGCTTGCATTTTTCCTGTTCTTGCTTTTTACACACCTTTCAAATTCAATGCATCTTTCAGAAGCCAGGCTTAACAGAAACTTACACGGAACTTCAGTACACAAGTTCCCCTCTTGACATAACATGGCCTAGCCACTCACCATATCTATATATCATTTTTCCTTTCATATTTCTTGGCAATAAAATTTGCTGGTAAATATCATCTAACTGTTCTCAAACAGGCTCTGATTCCTTCCATCAAATGGATCCCTAATTCTTAATTTAAAATATTAGAAGTGGGGCCTGCCCTGGTGGCGCAGGTGGTTGAGCGTAGTGCTGTGAAGCTGTCTGCAGCCTCTGCAGGCTGGTTCAATCCCAGCTGGCCAGCGAGGGTCCCACTTAGTGCAGCAGACCTCTCCTGTTGTACCTGCTGCTCCTCTCAGCAGTATATTTCATCAGTCTGCCTGTTCTGTTCCCTGTTCTGTCTCTGGTGAATCCTCTCACCCTCCCACGAACCTGGCCTGTACCCTGGTTCTTGTATGTATGGATAAATAAATAAATCTTTAAAAATATATAAAAATAAATAAATAAATAAATAAAATATTAGAAGTGACCTAAACCTTTTCTGTGAGGGAAAGTCAAATAAAAATTACATGGATAGATTCACCAGGGTTATCAAAAGTTAGTGCCAGATTTTTAAATGATATTTAGCTAGGTATAGCATTTAATTAAAAGAAGGTCAGTCATTAAATACTTACATTATCCAATAAGTGGACATACTCCTATTTGAATGGCTATTTACTAGAAAGAGTTTAATAAATTATTTTTGGAGTCAAAGTCCCCATTTTCAGGAAGAATTTTTTTCTTAAAACTGTCACTGAATTCCACAGCAAACTGTTCCTACGGTTTAGTTAAAAGATCAAAGACAAACAACTATCTATAGCTATTCAAAAAAGATGAAAAATATTTAAGTTCTCTATTTTTAAGCCAACAGAACTATCCGAAACTCAACCGTAACTGATTATATACTGCTTCAGCGTACTCTCTAGTATCTTATTTTTGACAATGCAATATTCATATGAGAGAATTAATCCCACTTAACAGAATAAAATGCTAGCGAAAGGAAGCTGTATTTCAATCACTCAGCAGATAAAGCAGCAATCACAATGGAACAATGAGATCTTATTCTCAAAAAATGGAAGAGGAAGATTTAATGAGTCTATGAGCAGAGTGCAAAACCAACTCACAGTGAAATTGTGAGATGATTTAAACTTGCTCTTAAAATCTACTTTTTAAGATCAACCCTCAATGGTGGTCACCCCTCCCCAAGTTTGTCAAAGATATCACTGAACTTGGCTCCAAAATGATCTTTCTTTTCTTTTCCTTAGCACAAAAAAATTTAAGACCCACTGCTGTGTCGAGTTGGAGATTTTAGAGAGAAATATCCAAAAATCTAATTCCTGCTAGAATTAAACCATTAACCATGATTTAACATATAGCATTTTCATTAGCATCTACATTTTTTAAGTGAGAGGATGAGGACTTAATTCAATTGAAATTCCAGTCACCAGATGAAGATGTTATGGGAGAATATGAGAGAATAGCTCTGGATGGCAGCCACCTTCACTTCCCTCTTCCTAGCACCCTTTTTAAATGGGCAGTCACACAGCTGTAAATTCACTTTCCCTAAAATGGGATTATTATAGCTTGTTCCATCATTGAATATCATGAATGAAAGGGCTCCTAATTCTAGCCTCTCATTTCACAGTTGAGAAAACTAAAGACCACAGTCATTTAATGATCTTCCCCAAATCATACAAGTTACAGTCACATCTTAGTCACTAGCTGTGCTTTCTAAGGGCTTTGAAGAAATGGATGTATTGCTATACTCCTCTGCATTTAGTTAAACTTTACATCCAATCAATTCCCAAGTTTTGGGTTATCAAGAAAACAGCAATAGCCTCCAAAATAGTATCACTGATTACAGACTGGTATATCTCTTGTATGGTGATGAGAATCCCAGTTACCCAAATGTTTAGTTTCCCCATTGGAGGATACACCATTAATCTACAGGACTGTCTCTTCAGATTTATTCTACCTGGACATCCAGCCTAAGATTGTTAATTTCCCATGAATGAGATTTCAAATACCTCCAAGAAAACTCATCTCATGACTGGACATTCCTATTAAGAAGTTATTCATTATTTTGAATTAAAATCTGTCTCCCTGTGGCTATGACAGATTAGCACCAGTCCTGTAACTTAATAACTTAGTAATATATTACAACCCGAATATCTCTTGTATTTGACACCCCTTTCTCTATTGAAAGGCTGCTATCACACCTCTACTTTATCTTCACTTTCTGTTTTCCATATTAATAAGCCCCAATTTCTTCAAAATTTCCATATATGGCATGGCTTGAATGGGGTCTATGTCTCATACATGTTTTCCAATCTATCCAAGTCCTATCATGTCTTCATAATAATAGAAATAATACAAGCTAAAATATTACAAGCTCAATAGTACAAAACATCCCCATTCTCATTATATTCTATACATCTATTAACAAAGATCAAGGTTTTGTGAGCATTTTGGCTTATTATTTCAGAGTTGACTCATAGTGAAACTTAAGCTTACTGTTTCCCAAGCCATTTAATAATATTTCACTCATGCTGCTAATTCTTTGAAACATATCCCTCATCCGATTTTGCAGTTTAATTTTGGGATTTGTAGATCTTTACATTAATCCCTGCTACATTTGTTCTGTTAGACTTGGCCTAGATCTCCAGTCTATAAATATCATTTTAGATCCTGTTTCTTTCTTAGTATTCACTATCCCTTCTGCCTTTGTATTATTTGCTCATTGGATGAATTTGCCATCAATATCTGTCCTGATCACAAGAGAGAAGACAGGACCAAGGACAGTGCTTCGCAGGCTGTGGCAAGAAGTCGAGCAGGCACAGGATCTTTTGAGAATGATGTGATCAGTTATCATTCCATTCGGTTCCCTTACATGAAAACATATATTCACATTGCTCACAATACGATCACAAGGAAGTTGTTCAAGTATGTTGCTGAGATATCTTCTGCTGGTGTTATTTTTTTCTCACCTAGCAAGTTAGTGAGCCTTATAGAAGGAGTAAGCTTTATGCTAGCATAAATTGCTGGCATCATCCTCATCATATCCCAGTGATCACCTCCCCCTCATTATTTTAATATACCCTCTTAAAATCTTGCCCAGAGTCATTTTCAAAGCCAGTGCTCCAGGGTTGTGACATCCATCATCCAACATCTATTTCCTACTTGAGCTTCCTCTGTCTTTAACAGAGATCTCCTACATAATGTCTTCAAGCCCTAGCATGAAACTCCTCCATGATAGAAGGATTGAATTTATTTAGTTCAATGTGATTTCTAGCGAAGTCTCTTCACATACCTTACGTGACTTTTCTGATTTTTCACTTACACAAATTCCTTCTATGCAGCTGAGTCTAACTACCATTTTCCTTGCCACTGAAGACAAATTAAAGTGGGAACTGATATACTCTGCTTCTTCCTTGTCACCATTGCACTAAAGGACCTCCCTTGATAGCCTTGTTCCAAATATTTTAAAATATCTCATTCTTGAAATTGGAGCCAATTTCTGAAAATTCAAGTATTCCAAAATTTGACCTTCTAAACTATTCTTTTAGGTCAGTGCCACCCACAATTTTACATTAGAATACAGCTTGCCTACATTCTTATATATTTCTCTAAAAAATTACCAAAAATGAAGTCATATAGTCATTTTAATAAGTTAATTTTTTATCATTTGTTGAGTTTCAAAAATCAATCTATTATTTTCATTGTTTCCCATGGGATCTGTAATTACAATCAGACAATGTCAGCTCAGGAAATACCAATGAAATTATGACTAAAAAAAATAAAATTTTTCCATGTAAAAATCAAAGAAAGTAAATATCATCTAGGTCAAAATTAAGCAAAATAATTTATGAGAATCTATAAAAATCTAAAGTAGAATAGTATAATAGGGAGGAGTGCTGACTTCAGGGTTAGACAAGCTGAATTCACACGCTTTTACATGTCACAGTAGGTGTATAATCCTGAGAGTTACCTCCTCTTTCCAAGGCCTCATCGCCCTCATTTATGAGGTAAGAATAATCCTACAACTCACTGTTTATGGAACAGGGAAGATTCAATGAGAAAGAAGAAATTAATTTCTACAGTTATTGACATACAATAAGCACCTACTAAACTCTACAGTATTTTATATGCTCCCATTTAAAAATCCATCTTTTTTTTATTTTTTTAAAGATTTATTTATTTATGCATACAAGAACTGGGGTACAGGCCAGAGGTGCGGGGGATGAGAGGATTCACCGAGACAGAGTGCGGAACAGGAGGAATGACTAAAATACACTGCTGATGGAAGCAGCGGGCGAGTCAGGAGAGGTTTGCTGTGCCATGTGGGTTGCTCCCTGGCTGGAGATTGAACTCATGCTACAGTGGCTGAGGATAGCTTCATAGGTAGCCTCTTAACCTCCTGTGCCACAAGGAAGGCCCCAAAATTCATCTTTAATAGTGAACATTTAGGCCAAAGATGTCCTAATTTTAAGGGAGCATAAAATATGAGGTGGATATAAACAGACTGGGAGAAAAGGAACTAGGAAAATAGCTGATACAGAAGTCACAATCATGTTAAAATTAATAAAGTCATCTCTCAATCTGGTTCTGAGCTTGTACTGTAACCTCAAGGACAAGTTCCTTGAAATTTGCTTCTTTGTCACTGAAGTGTGCATATGCATGTGCACACACACACAACATACCTTACACAGAGTGAAATACTCGGTAAGTCCTCTACACCCATGCTTGGTTATTGACTGAGCAGTGTGATCTCAAATTTGAAAAACAGTAAGTAAAATCACAGCTCTCCAGGTTATGCACAAATGAACTCAAATACAGATGCAGCAGGTCATACATGCAGGTCTCTCCCAGGGACCTGCCTGGTCCTATGAAGCAGTGACCTCTCCATGGCTGTGTTTTTGCTTCATGACCCTTCACTCACAGAAGATTGTTTAATGGTGGATGCCAGACTACAGTCTGAAAACTGGATTCTCTCTTTGAGGGATCTGTGAGGTATCCAGCCATATTATTGCCAAGGTCTAGAAGGGTCTACGAACTCTTTGCTCCACCCTATCTTTGAGCCCCAGCTCCCTAATATGTCTACAATACTTTAATATCTTTCCAACAAATTTCCTGTTCTTGTGTAAGTAAATTCTAACTGGTTCCTACTGTCTTTGATTTAAAAAAAAAAACTATTCTAACAGCGAGAAAAATAAAAAGAAATAAGACTAGTTTCATCAGTTTGGCCCTGCACACGGTTGCTCATACTTTGGCTGATACAAGCAATCAAAACAAGATCTAATCGTTTACTATTTATTCGTACAGGCCAAATGGGACACAGTAAAGTTATTTAGGAAAGAGATTATGGAATCATGTCGTCAAGATCCATAAGAGCTTCTAGACTTTAGACTCAGCATAAAATCAGCAAAAAGCCAAAATGTGCCAAAAGAAATATTTTCTGAGAAGATTCATTAAAACTTCATGGCAAACTTATGCACCAGCACTGACTAATGCTATGTGTTATGCATTGACTCATCTAATCCTCACAACCCTGGGGTATGGAACTCCTATCAGGCCCCTGGAAAGATGCGGACACTCAGGGAACGAGAAGCGAAGTGCTTTCCTGTGGTTCCATGGCCAGCAAGTGGCAGATCCAGGCTCAGCCCCAAAGTTCTTTAGTGATGACTGTGTAATCAATCAGAATCAGGTGGAGTCTTACACCTGATTGTGTTGACTACAGCTTGAACATCATCATTAATTGAGGATGACAGTCTCATTAACTCAGTTTCCTGTAAAATCTTGCATGGGAAACACCCTTGAAACCTCCCAACTCACAGAAACCCAAAGCTTGCTGCCATGTCTATGGTGCAAATGAAACATCACTCCTTCAACCTCCATTAATATTATGGTTAACTTTTCTTAAACAAGTGAAACAGTTGAACAGGGACAGAAGTACAAAGTGGAAAGGCAAAACTATCTTGTGGGCATTGTTTTGCATTTTCCCTGTGAACTTGTTATTCACTCAATAGACATTTACTGATGGGTCACACATACCAGGCACTATGCTAGGCACTGAGGACAGTCCTGGGGGTGCCTCTCTTGTAGGACATGAACCCCCAGAGTTATAGCATGTATGCACAGTGCAGCAAATTCTGGCATACTGAATAGGTATCTGGTTATATTCAAGCACTAACTTACACATTGCATGGGGGAAGAATTTCTTGCCTCCCTACAATCTACAAGTTAGGTCAGCACTCACTGCTTCTCCAGAAAGCTCACATGTCCATCAGAGAATTCCCCCAGCATTTCAAAAGGACTCACTCTCCTATAATAGAAGTATTTGCACATGTGACCATGTTGTTCATCTGTCTTAACAGATGTTAGTGCTCAATAAACTTTTGTTGATGGACACCTTAGGGTGGCCTATTACCTTCTACCATCCCCTAGAAATGAAAAGCAGGAAAGGGTACACACTTTGAGCATCACCAGTCCACTGGCAGAGTTGGATTTGTCTGAAATCGACTTTCCTTCTGTCTTCTTTACAGCAACTCTACCCATTGGGAGGTGGCCAGCCAGACAAAGGGTACAGACTGAGCTCCAGGACAATGGAGCGCAGTTACCTGGAAAACACATGTCTGGCACTGACTACCTCACTTGAGGTCTTCAGCCACTGGGGAAGAAGTACCCCACTTGTAGAGGAGCAATGCAGATTTGAATTCACACAGACCTAGAGTTAAATTCCAGCATCTCCACCCAGCAATTTGTAAATTTCTCTGAGACTCAGTCTTCTCATTTTACACCTTATTGCACAGACTCATCCTGAGGATAAAATGAGGGTCACACAATGGAGAGGCCAGTGCTTAATAGATGACAATAAATATGAATAGCCCAGCCCTGGACTAACACAACTTGTCCTTCCAAAATATATTTACCCTTCTAGATATTTTAGAACCTAGTTTTTTCTATCTCCTCCATTCTCATCTTGCTAAGTTGGTAGGCTTTTAAATATAGGTGTGACAAGAGGAAACAGCTGTGAGATACAAATGTTTAAAAAGGAAAACCACATCATTAATTGAGGATGACAGTCTCATTAACTCAGTTTCCTATAAAATCTTGCATGGGAAACTCCCTTGAAACCTCCCAACTCACAGAAACCCAAGGCTTGCTGCCACGTCCATGATGCAAATGAAACATCACTCCTTAAACCTCAACTAATTTCATGTTTAACTTTTTTTAAACAAACCGTAGCAAATACTAAGTGTAGCTAATCATTCCCTGATTCCTTTGGTATTCATTGTAATAGCACTAATTACAATAAACACATTCGGAATTAATGTGCATGTCATATGCATATATCAATTCTGTTCTAATTTGCCATTGATTAACGCCCGTGAAGTGAGCAACGAGTCTCCAGTGTTAGCACACCACTCACGTCTTCGGCAGCACAGTCTTAAAACCATCCCAGGCAGGCAACACCAAGCCAGCAGCCTGCAGAGAGGCAAAGGCAAGAGGGAAATCGGAGGAAGAAGATTCTGCTTGTCTTTCGCTGTGTTCATGACACATTCTGGGGGTGCAGACAGAGGCCAGATTCCACAATCCCAGCAGTAGAAAATACTAGTGTGAAAGAAAATTAGATTTGGGGGTTAGAGCACCAGCTTTAGAAACAGACCTGGTTTCAAATCTTGGTTTTGCCCCTAATTAACTAGATTTTTTTAAGCAAGTCACTCAATGTCTCTAACCTTCACAGGCTTCATCTGTAACAATGGAGATAATAATATGTTCCCCATTAGACTGCTGTGAGGATTATATAAGAAAAAAAGTCTTCGCTATTCCTGGCATTTTTTGTTTTAATAGAGAACAGCATTATTATAATTAATGATAATCACCATTATTACAATAAAAAATTACTATTATATATTAGGAATCTCATCTGTGGGATGCACTGGAGTAAATATCACCCAACTGGCCCAGAGTGTCAAAGATCTCAAGGGGGAGACTGGACAGGGAAAGCAAAGATATTGCTGATCATCTATTCATTTTCAATTGGGGGCTTTTTCCCCAAGAGACTGTTTTAGAGAATTGGATTTAGAGAACAGGAACAGAGTGCTGGAGAAAGAGAAAAAGCTCTGGAGTGAGAAGGTTGTTCTGTTACTACCCTCCCAGCCACCATGTACAAACCCACCAAGCTTTTAAGAACTGTCATCTTAGTTTGCAATATGGAGATGATAATATCCACTTCATAATGCCATAAGAACCAAATGAGGTGATGAATGTCATAAAAGTAAAAGCATCATTATGGTAGTCTATTATTATTATTAACTTAATCATCATCATCATCATCATTATCATCATCATCAAAATCATCATTAGTGAATGAAGTTTTAGGAAGCTTATTCTGAAATTCTTTTCTCAGAGCCCTAGCCTTTAAACTCAGTCCATAATAAAGCATGCTTTTGTCTTCCTGTTTCTGACGCCTCTTCCAGGCCCTCATGTCCACCTCTGTACAGACCGGGCAGGTCTCCTGTATTCCCTGCCCCCGTGCAGTGTCTCACAAATACACATTCATGTGCACCAGGGGGCTTAGGGAAGATGTGGATGGCTCAGCACAAGTGCATCCCCCTCCCGTCCTGAGATTTCACTCTCACTAATCCCGACTTATAGAAGAGAATGTCTGGGGCACAGTTGCAGGCATCCAGCTCCTGACCTATACGCCCAGTGATTTATTTGGTCAAAGAACCCCTAGCAGAGGATGAACGTCTCTCACAGAATATTTCCCACCTTGCTACACCATTCAAACATTAAGCCCATGAGACCAATGACTAGAGAGACCATTTGCACAAAGACGACTTTTATATTTGTACACTAGCATATGGTTAAGTGCTGAAATAAATAAACAGCCTGGGAAGTCCTTCACTTCTGATCAGGTCCCACCTGACTGCTTCTCCTGCCTCTAGCATAACCAGCACTGTCTCCTGACCGGTACCATTGGCCTGTGCCCGGTGCCTCCAAGAGCTGTCCACTGCAGAATGATGCTCAACATCACCTGCTGACTGGCACCACTGGCCTGTACCTGTGCCACCTCTAGAGTTGTCTCCTGCTGCTTTTGCCTCCAGCACTGCCCAGCCCAGAAGCTGCACTGCTGCTACTAACTGCTGCAGTGCTACCTCAGCAGTGCCACCTGGATTGCCTCTAGTGGCTACTGTGATTGGTTCCTGCTCTACTTCTTACATGTTTTGATCATGAAAGAAATTCCATACAGAAATCAAAGGATCCTTTGCATCTTGCTAAAACTAATGCATACTAGCCTGGTGTGGTCCAAGCCATTCATCTTCACCATTAAACATACTGTGTCTCCTCACATACATCCTACACAAAGAAGTACCAAGCAGAATATTGTTTGACAATTGAACATTATTTGCACAGAACCTGCAAATTGTCATGCAGAAATCCTGGAGTCCCGCATAAGTGAGTGAATTCCACATCTTATTTTGATTGACTTTTTAATGGAAATCCACTCAGAGGAATGAAGTGACTCTAGAATGAATGTGGCAGATGTAGGAGGGAGAGCTGATCTCACCTGCCCCACAAAAAGGGCAGCAGTGACTCAAGAGTCCTCCAGGTGCACTGAGAAACTTTACAGTCAGATGCTTGAGGAGAGTCTCAATTTAAGAGCATTTGTGACCAAGCTCCAAAAGCCACTGGCACAGTTACTACTTCAATGGCCCTAATCTGCGAGCTGTGAACACAGCACTCGTCTAAGGTGCCTTGCCTCTTTGGTGATAGAGACGGACTCAAAAGCCTTTTCATCTGTCCAAAGTGCTTTCAATTTTCCTAGAAAAAGAAAATCCAGAAACTGAGCAATTTGGTCAGCCTTATGAAAGAACAGGAACCAAAAATAAACATAGGCCAGAGATTCTGAAGATTCAATTCTTTTGCTGATCTATTGCAAAGACCCATTTACGATTATACAAACACAGCTTCTGCTTCACCTTCTTGAGCACTTGGAGAGAGAGGGCCCAGATGGTCTTTCCATTTGTCCCCAGTGTCTTGACATCTCTCTGTTACAGAAGGTCTGGGTTAACATGGCCTTGTGGTAGTTGAGCTCAAAGTGCCTTTGCCTACACTGAGCGAGAGGTTAAAGTTCTCTGCGCATAGGTCTAGATCCAGCCTTGGTCAATGGCTTTCTCATGTCTTCTAATGACTTGCAGAGTTACAGGTGTGTGAATGCCCTGCAGAGCCCACCAGAAAATCCAGAGACATTTTCCAAGCATGTGCCTTGGGGTCCCCTAGTTTCTCTTCTGGCCGTCTCAGCTGGAAGGTAAAAGTTAGCTGAATAGGCTAGGAGTGTTTGCAGGAAATCTTCCTGTGTATCTGTACACCTTGAGTTTCGGGTTCCAAGTCTCAGGGGAAGATAAGCAGTTGCTGTCAATTTGGAACCATGTGCTAATCTCTGGAAGAAATCAAATCTGTAGAAAGTGAGGATTTTCCCGGACTGTGATCTGAAAGCCTTTTCGCCTTTCAATGCTTCTGAGAGTTTCCACCTATTTACACTCACAAATGTGTCTGTCTCAGAGTCTTTGCTTCCGCTTTTCTGCCCTGGGACACCAGGAGACAGTGAGAACATGGAACCTCTAAAGATCTGACATAGGAAGCTACAGTAGCTGAGATAAAAGTGATTACAAAATTACAACATTGCAATTTGGCCACAGTCCCCTCAAAAAGATATGTAAACTCTGTCCAGAAAGAAAGAAAACACCACAAGTTCATATATTCTCAAGTTCTCCTGATATTACCAGGTGTTGCTACATCCATGAAATGATGCTTCAGGATGAATCAAGAATCTGTTTCTGGAGAATATCTGGGACAGATCAACCCAAAATGTCATGGATGTGAGGGTGATTTGTGAATAAAGAAAAAGTCATCACATTAAAAGTCTGAACTACCAAGCAAGAAAGATCATGAATAACTAAACCAAGTTTCCAAATGAAAAAGCCAAAGGAGGACTCAGAAGTGGAAACATTTTGAAGGGAAAAGAAAAAGTTCACTCATAAGGAATACAAGGGAAACAACTTGAGAAAAACTCAGCCTCCAAACAGAGAATATAACTAATTGGATACCAGGCTACCAAGGCACCCAAGTCCTCCAAGGATCCCCCTCTCCCTCCCTGCCCCCCAGTACCCTCAATTGCAGATTTCTAGGGTTTTTTCCTCGTTTGGTTTTAGCCAACCCTTTGTTTTCTTTATATTCCACATGTAAGTAACGCTTATCCAGAGTAGACATGCAAATGGCATCCAGTCACATGAAAAAATGTTCATCTCTTGTCATCAGGGAAATGCACACCCAAACCTCAATGAGACACCATGTCACCCCCGTGAGAATGGCCCACATAAAAGCCACCAGAGCAACAGATGTTGGCAAGGAGGTGGGAAAAAATGAACTCACATACACTGTTGGTGGGAATGCAGACTGGTCCAGGCCTACAGAAAATAGTACGGAGGTTTCTCAAAATATTAAAACCAGATCTACTGTATGGTCCAGAACTCACTGTTTTTAATAAGCCACCTCAACATTCATGGCCATATTCCTTTTTCTCTTTCCACTTTTGAAGTCAGATTCCAAACACTCTGCCTTCTGAACTCTGCCCAGTCAATTCACAAGAGAGTCTGGTTGAAGGGAAATAAATGGCTGTGTTCGGTGATGACACCCCCAGGCCTGAGGCCCAGGAAATCAAGCATTCAAGAATCAGCACACTCGGCCGGAACCACCATTTGCCCATAAGTCATCCAAATGACCAACACAAAAGATGGAGGTGAGGCCCAGCTACAGGTGCTCAAGGCCTTTTAGAAGGCATGGAGTTGTTTCTTTGGCCACATCCATGGGAATTTATGAGAAAGGTGATAATGTAGACATCAAGGGGATGGGCACTGTTCAAAAAGTAACACCTCACACGTTACCATGGCAACGCTGGAAGAGTCTACGATGTTACCCAGCATGCAGCTGGCATTGTTGTAAACAAACACGCAAAGGGTAAGACTCTTGCCAGGAGAATGAATGATCGTATTGAGCATAGGAAGAACCTAGGGACCGAGACAGCTTCCTGAAAGTGCAAAAGAAAGTGATCAGGAGAAAAAGAAGCCAAAGAGAAAGGGACTTGGGTTCAGCTGAAGCTCGAGCCTGCTCCACCCAGAGCAGCTCACTTTGTGCCCTGAGCTGCCAAGGCCCACGCCCTGAGAATTCATGGCACTGTAGGTGTGGGGAAAAAAAAGACCTCTAGACTACAAAAATGTTTCCCTATGTTGATTAAAGTGTGGTGTGCACTCTTCCAAAAACTACTTAAGGAAAAAATTAGAATTACAACAACAAATTTAGTCCTGGCGGAGGACAATTAAGAAGGCTAGCCGGTTTGTTTCATAAGCAGGTTCCCAGGCAACCCAAGGATGACAGCTGTTTAACACCAGCCCTGGGGGACGAGCAGAGATGAAAGAGAGAAAAAGTTCAACCAAGCCCCACTCTGTTATTAAAAAGAAGAAAAGAGAGAGAGAAAGACGCAGACATTTGACTTCTCCTTGACCTATTACTGTATTGTGCTTGGAAAGCTGTATTTTTTTTTTTTTTCATGGGGGAAGGATTGGTCAGATTAGAGGAAAAGAGGTCACTTTTTGAAAGAAATGAAAACTGGCAACATTAGTGAGCAGAGCAGAACAGAACAGGTTCCAAGAAACCTGAGGCCTGGCTGGAACCCAGGGCATGTGCAATAACTGTATCCCAAACAGAAATCCTTATCGGAATGCTCATCCACAAAGCCTACTTCAATTGCTGTCTTTTCATCTCAGCAGCCACCAACAGGCCAGAAACTCAGCAGCAGCTTTCATTAATTTCAGCTATCACTGCTGATCTTGAAGCCTTAGCCAGGAAGGGAGCCAGGGGCTTTGTTTTTTTCATAGGTAATTTACAATTACAAAGGCCAGTTTCCTTGAACCCTATGGTGGGCCAAAAGGGGCTGGAGAGCAAGCGTCTATCTCTCCCAAAGAAACAAAGAAATTGGTTAAAGGGGCAAAAAAAAAAGAGCCGATGAGACTTCCTGAATGCCCCAGCTCAGGCTCCAGCCAGAAATAAACATGAGAAATAATGAAAGTCCTAAAAGTGAACAGCTGAGGATGCATCTCCGGCTGCATTTGGGGGCTGCTCTCAAAAGCCACCTGGAGTTTCCTGAATCCCAAGTAATAACTTTCAAACTATTTCCTAAGCCAATTTTTGAGAGCCCTGAATGGCTGGCATAAGTGCCAAGAACAATGCAGTGACACAGCTTCTGGGGAGCAGCCCGGCCCCCATCCGGCAGCAGCCACCAGGCAAGTGAGTCACGTGAACTGAGTGCAGGGTGGAGGAGGGGACCAGCCCTGGGGAGCCCTTCTCTTTCTCACAGTTCTCCCCTGAACACTGAATGCATTCTGGGGAATGCATTTCTAAATTGAAAATACTTTCTGTAGGGGTAGCTATTTCTATTAAATGCAAAAATATTTTTAAAGGAAGAGAAATCTTACTTGCCAGGCATATGAATAATTATAACAGGTCCTGCATATATGTCCTCTCATTTAATACTCCAATCACATACCCAAGGTCAGTGTTGTTTATAATCTCTGGTGATCAGAGAGGTTAAATCATGTGGTGAAGGTCAAGAAGCTATAAAGGGCCCCAGTTGGGATCAAACCCAGGTCAGATTGGCTCCATCCAAAGCCTACAGATGTGCTTTTCACTGCACAATGTGGTCAAAGGGACCTTAGCAATATTAGCACAGGCTTCGGGGCAGGATATCAAGGGTGAGTCCCTCTGCCCACGTGTGGCCTCCTCCTGATTTAGCCTCACCATGATGGTTGCTAAGGCAATCACACTCAAATGTGGCTGGCCCCCACAGACTCAGTAAGAGCTCTTCCAGAGGTCCTGTACTCAGGCACAGTGTCTGTATTCTGGCTGTTTAATAACTGCTTCTTGGGGAGAAAGGCATATTCTGTCTCCAAAGCTCTTTCAGTCTACTCTGGAAGATGGAAACAAGGTCAGCTCTCAGTTTGTCTTTGGTGCCTGAGCTTTCTCCACTTTCTCTGCCTACACCCTCTTCATTCTCTTCTTCACCTCCAGGGACTCCAGGTTAGCTCACTACTGTAATTTCTCCCAAAGCTAACAAAATTAAAAGACCACAGAGAATTCATACTAAAGTGTACAAGACTACAGATATTCCTCCTGATGGTGAGATGGTAGAACAGTTCAGATCTAATGGTAAAAATTACTACCGCACCATGGACTAAGAAATGGGACATATTTCTAATAAAGAGTTTCTTCTAGCATCCCTGAAAACAAACCACAAATACATATTTGTGCATTTTAGATTAAACCAACCCATTACATAATACTTGCATACATATGCACATGTGCACATGCATGCAGAGAGACAAGAATAACTTAAAAATATTAACTTAATCCAACCACAATATACTGTCTATCATTGCAGAAGGGACTATGGGAAGGTAGGACTCCTGGACCCTTAGGAAACCTCTAACCCATTTAAGCACAGCCAAACATCTAAACACATCCTTGGGGAACAGCACAGCTCCAGTTCTATGGTTTGAAGGGGCTCCTGGAAAAAAGCAGTCCATGTAAATGGGCTTAGGTTTTGCAGGCTTGCTCAGCAAGAGGGCTCCCCTCCTCCTCCTCCCACCACAACACAGGGATTAAGAAA
Organism: Talpa europaea; assembly: GCF_964194135.1. Lineage (NCBI taxonomy): Eukaryota > Metazoa > Chordata > Mammalia > Eulipotyphla > Talpidae > Talpa > Talpa europaea. The sequence continues at coordinate 17,447,057 of NC_140077.1, forward strand.
ATAAAAACTGAACCTTCAGACATGTTGGCAAAGTCCCAAACCCGGTGCTTCCCAAGAGAAACTGAAGAGGAAAGTCTGCAAAGCTGCTTTATTTAAACACAGAAGCTGTTGGAGTTATATGAAGACAAATCTCTGATCCCATATTTCTTAAACCTAACTCAATATGCCCTAAGACTTGATGAATGAATGAATGAACAAATGAACAATAGAAAAGAGGACAGACATCAAGCATAAGGAGCTCACTGGGTCTGTGGCCCTCCCTATCTCAAAACCCCTGGAAGCATCAGAGAGGCTCATGGACTCCAGAGCATTTTCAATAATGCAATAAAGCATTCTGCAAGTTCAAGGGTTGTTATTCTCTTGCAGACACCCATGACAATCCACAGCAGTTCCTGTAGGGAAATTGAATCCATCCCTGATTAATCAGCCTGTTTTCTGCAGGCTGATTGTAGCCTGACTTGCCTCCCCTCCGGCTCCCGGGCTCTTTCGTCTGTTTGATGCTCAGTCCTTCCACCTTCAGATACTGGAGCCAGGAGTGGGGACCGAAGGAGACCCTCCTTCTTCCTTGTAGCCGCAGCCTCATGGGGTGCAGTAACTCCTTACCCCTATGCCCATCTTCATTATGGTACACCAGGCTGTAGCTAGAATGCCCACATGAAGCTCTTAACAGCCTCTCCAGATGTCAAAGCAATGCTGTGACCCCACCTCCCTTGCCAATCCTGTTTATTAGTCCAGTTATTTATTTTCAGGGAAGTGGAGAGCTCGCTCTGCTCTGCAATAGGTATGTTTTAGCCGAGGACAAGGCTTGTAAGCAGTGGGAGCAGCAGCATGTCCTCAAAAGCAGAGGTTGATCTGAGTTAAGGAGACTGAGCTAGGAGCTCATTTGGGGGGCACACTGGCATCTGGCATTTTGATTTCCGGCAGCAGAGCCTGGCTCTGAAATTCTCCTCTCACTAGCATCTATCATGATCTTTAAAAGCAGCATTGTACTGGAGTGACTCGCCCTTCAAACACAAGCACCACAGTTTGGGAACATCATGTCCAGAGATGACAGAGAACACTGATGTAACAATAGCCCTGACCTCATGTTTCTCCATTTTTCTCTTTGTGTCCAGAACGTCTGCTATTCAGCCTCTCAGCGAGCATAATTCCACTATAGCAAAACAATATTGCATTTTATTATAAATGTGTCAGAGCCCATTGTTGAGTCCTTTCTTGCTTTCTTTGTATATGTCGGGGCCCTTATCTAGTATGCATTCAAGATGGATATATTGAGAGACAATTAAACAAGTCAGCAGTAGTAATAGAAGGTGGTGTTCTGACCTGAGACATGCTGGAGCAAGCTAAGAATGCTTGAGCACTTGCTGTGACTACTAAGGGTAATATGTCCATAATCTCATTTAAACTTCCTTATGACCCTAAGAAATATCCTTCAGGATTGAAGAACTGAGGTTTAGAGACTTGAACTAATGTGTTCAAGTTGATGGCATGGCTGAGATTTGAATCCAGGGCTCTAACTCCCAAGCCCTTGGGTAGGAGGGGACACCAACACATCCCTAAAATGAACCAATCAGGGGAGAGTGAATGTCTGGATAGTGCCAACTGGGGATCACCTCTCCTTCATTGTCATTCATTCCTTTAACAGTCTCTGCTGAGCATCTTCAGAGTCCAGGCCCATTCTAGATACAGTAATTCTGCATGGACTTGATAACCTGGATGGGGGGCAGGGGGCGGACCATAGAGTCAAACTCAACAAATACAGCAGAGAGACACATCCCAGCAGGAGCCAAGTGCCAGGACCTAGAAACCTGATGAAAGGTGATGGGAAGCTGGGGCTCCCAATGTCAGAGTGGAGGAAGAGTCAGAAATAGGCAACCTTTTCTGGAAAAAATCTGAGCAATGACTCTTGGGAAGGAGACGATAGAGAGCTAGATCCCAAAGCCTTGTTCTTTCTTCCAAAAAGAACATGACTCAGTAAATGAAGAGACAAACTAAGAGGACACATCAATTTGCATCTCTGCCTCTGGCTGGGAACCAAGAAAACCCTTTGAAAAGGTCACCCCAATACTTCCATGAATCATTTACTATCGCAGAGAAGCAGCTATCTGGGGTAGCTGTGAACGTATGGAGGGTGAGGCTGTTGCTCAAAGGCCCCTCCAGGAGCCAGGAAGCAGATAAGCAGACAGCATCTGGCTCTCCTTCGGAAAGCATTCACTCACCAGTCCCTGTCCTTCCAGTCATGATAAAAACACAACAAGTCCAACTCAATCTTGGCCTCTTGGCCCTGGGTCAACCACAGGATGGAGTCTGGACTCACCATATTTTTTTTATCTGAGAGAAATATTAGTGACTCTTAGCAAAATGCCCTAAGGACTCAACCAAGGAAAACACGGTGGAGAAAAGTGGGAGGCAGATGTGGAGCAGTAGGGAAATGACCAGCTGGTCAGTGGCTGGTCCTGAACTCAGACTCAGATCCAGATGGATCTTTCCATGATCACAGAATACTCTGCCCTTGGGCTCCACTGATTGTCAATATTGTAGCATGCAAGAGATGCATCTCGGTAGGATAGACCTAGAGACAGAAGATGAGGTTTTAACCCTAGTTCTGTCCCTGACTAGCTGCAGAACCTTAGTCTAAACACACCACCTAAGCCTCAGTGGCCAGACATACAAAATGCCAATGAAAACGGGGCCGACTTCATAGTGCCATCCAGAAGGGCCAATGAGATAATCCAAGTAAATCATTCAGAAAGTCTGGCAGACAGTACACATCCATCTCGCATGCCTCCAAGTCGACTCTTCTCCAGAGTGCAATCTTGACTTGACTTGAAATTGAACTCTTAGAATTTTGTTCATTCCCATGTTTGCAGGGACAATCACAAACAGAAAAGTCCAAGGTGTGCTGATGCCACCTCGCAGAATGATAGCGTTGGAATCTGCACAGAAGAGGGAATGATTACTCATAGTCCACGTGGAGCAAGGAGAAGCCTAGAGGGACTAGACCAAGAAGGTGCAGCCCCATTCAAGGGCAGTCTCGTATTTATTAAGAACAGGTTCAGAGAAGGTGGGCGAGTACATGGGGAATGTCCATGCATGGGGATGCATTATCAGGGATACATTATCATCAGGTGCAAGCTACGGTGGAGAGACTGGGGGCTGTTGCTTGGGGGGGGGGGGGGCTCCATAGTGCCTGCTAACCAAAGCATGTGAATGCTATTCCCTGTTCTTACCTACCTTACTGCTAATCTTTACAAGTAAGGTATTTTAGCTGATGTTGCTAATCTGGCCATAATATCTGCCTGCTGTTTTCCACAGATACCGCTTTCCCAGGATGGTCCTCACATGAGGATTTGGCCTTGGTCAGAGGCCCCCTGCTTGACTGTACATTTAATTTGACCAGCAGGAACTCTGGGTACTGAGACAATAGCCCCAAGAACAAGGAGGGCCGGGTTCTCACATGCTAAGTGCTAAGTCTGAATGAAGCCCTGTTCTAAACAATGTTCACGAATTTTGTAATTCTCCCAGAACTCTATATGGCAACTACGTATTGCCCTGTTTTCCTGATGAAGAAACTGAGGCTCAGAGAGATGAAGCACATTCCCCACTCCCCATGGTACACAGAGCCTGTCACAGGCAGATCTGGAGGTCACCATGCCCCTCCCTCTCCAGCATAATGCCTGCCTTTTGTTTGCGCTCCCTCCGAGTGCTGTGCCAGAGCAAGTGACCTCTGACCGGGTGTGGCAGAGCCACTGCCAGGGGAAAAGGACTTGACAGCTTCATCACAGCTCCAGTGGTTCCATTCATGTGGTCTGATACATCCTGAACTTGACACTTGATGTCTTCTGAAATATGAGCAAAACCAACCTCCCCTTCCTGCCCTTGTGGAGTTGTTTTACTTTTTTAATGCAAGGATAAAACCTAGCATATGACTCTATTAACCATCATTTTGATAAATTAAGTTCATTTTTTCAAGCCTGAACTAATCATTGTGAATCTGAATTCCTTCATCCAACATATCTATTATCTCTCCCATCTTCATGTCACCTACATATTTCTTTCTTTGTCATTGATTAAAGGAAATGTTAACAATGCAGAATCAGAACAGAACCTTGGAGCTCTAGAAACCTGTCTGCAGCTTAAAAACACTTCATTAAAAAGTACTCTGAGCATATCATTCCATGAGTAACTGATCCAGCTCACAGTCCTCCGCCTTAAGCCCAAGGTTATCCTGAGAAGGCATTCCAACACCTTGCTAAAGCTAAAATTAGGATGCACCATGCCCACAACAAAAAAGGAATGAAGTAAGCTGAGCAAGACTTGCTCCTTGTTTAGCACACGATCAAGTCCTAGTGATGACTATTTGCTTTTGCAAGGTTACACAAGTCATCTTTTAAATATTCTACTGTAGAATCTTGCTCAGGAATTTAAACTCACTCATGAATCTATAAACTAGTTCATACAGCCTTACCTTGAAAATAGGAATACTATCTCCAGTCTTCTAGAATATTTCTACTCTGCAATGATTTCCTCAAATATTACCAGCAATATTATATTACACCAAAGTTTGACATCTAACCTGGGATGTAATTTTTGAGACCAAGAGACAAGTTCATTTAAGGCAGATGGAGTCTGCTTATAATCAGGACACCAGAGCTGGTTACCCATAATAATTACTCCTGCTCTGTCCCAGGTTTGCAACTTGTAGGACTAGTCTTCTGGGGAAGTTGGACCTCCACTGTTACTTGCTAAGCTCAGAGAAGCTGGAGCCAGCAAAGATCAACCATATATTAGGATTTTCCAGGACTTAGACTGAGACACTTTTTGAGCATACAGACCCATGGGATATTCCATTCACAGAAATCAGTCTTTCATTTCTGGTGGGACAAGCATAAAAGGCTTCCTGTCTGAGGCAGGACTTAACCACTGAAGCAAGGTCCTGGTGTTTATATGTCATAGATCCCCAAATTCAATAATCTTTGACCTGACTTGACCTAGTCTGACCCTTCACATTGCCCTAACCTGATTCTCAGACTCTCCCACTTCTAACCATGCTCCTAATATCATCTCGGGTACACACAGACTCCCAGAATCCAGACCAACTACAAGCAGAGTTAATTCTCAGCCTTGCCTGGGTCTCTTCACTCCTGAAATAGAACTCAATCTCCTCAAGCCTCCACTGCTCAAGTCTCAGAGCAGCAGCGGAAGAGCAAGGTCATGGCCAAAGCTGAGAGCTAAGCTAACTTTAATCTCTGGGCCTTGCTTCTCCTATCAGGGGTAACCTGCAAATAAGCAGCACCCTGGCTTTCAAATTCACTCAGAAGACTTTGACCCAAAAGTTCTGTCTCTAAGAACTTAAGGAAATAATCAAGGATGGTAAAAAGTTAGAGCCACAGGTACAAAATTTCTGAAACAATACTAAATATCTAAGAAGGGATGACTATTTTTTAAAAAAGAAAAAATTTTAAGCCACAATGGCATTAATGTGTACATGTATGTATTGATATATTAATATATCAATATAGAGAGATATATACACATGCATATATACATAGAGAGATGATATATAAGTGTGTGTGTGTATATATATATATATATACACCCTTCAATAATTATAATAACAAAATACTTAATTGCATGAAAAAATGCTCATGATCTGTTGTTAAGGGAAATTAAAGGTCATTAAAAATACCTTTTAGAAAAGATAGAATAGATAGAAAGATAGATAATAGATAGATGAAAAGGATAGAGAGAAATTGTTTGAGGGAGAGACAAAAAAATATTAGTAGCAGTTATTTCTGTATAGTGGATTTTCAAGCAATATGTCTATTTTTTCCACATTTTCTGCAGATATACACTGAGCATTTATTATTTTGTAATCAGTAGAAATTAATACAGATCAATCAATGTAGTTCTGATATAGTCTCCCACTTCCAGGATATAATTCACTCACCGTTCATTCATGCATCAAATAAGATCTGAACACCGACCAGGTAAAAGGCACTTGCCAGGTGCTCCAAGGACCCTAAGAATAAGGCAAGATCCTTGCCCTGGAATTATCTACACTTTAGATGAGGAGACACTCAGTGATCACAAGCATCTATGAGAAAAGACAACGGAAACAGCCAGAGTCCCGTGAAAAGACAGACAATGAGAGCTGGCGCCCAGAGGCCCAGCAGGGAACCAAGCAGATCCTGAAACCAACAGGGGAATCTCAAGTGGTGGAGATGGTTTGGGAGGGGGTGACCAACTCCTCCTTGGTTACCCAGAACTTTACCAGTCTGAGCACTTCCCCAGACCCAGGGAAACTGACAGCTGTCACCATCTCCAGATGAGAAAGGGCAAAAGCATCTGATGGCACCAGGCAAAGTTTGTTCAGGAGAAGAAAGGCTGCCCTCCTTGGGGAAAAGCAATTAGGCACCATGCTGCAGTGCCCTGAAACCTGACTGGAGGGAATATGTTTGACCCAGTGGCAACAGAAAGCTACTGCAGATTTGAAAGGAGGAGAGAAAGGATAGAGGAGGAGAGAGAGATGCCTAGAGAATCGCTCCTGGGAGAAGCATCAATGGCACTGACATGCATGCACACAAGACAGATGAGGGAGGAGATGCTCCAAGGTGCTCCTAAGGTTTACATTGGATGCACCAAGTCTCATCGCACACGCAGGCTCTGCTCTCCGCCCGTGTCCCCCCACCTCGTGTGCCTAAAGCAGGAGCCCAGAAGCAGCAGCACAGTTTTCATTCCACGCAAACACTGGTGGTCTAACAAAGTGAAACACCATTTGCAAGCAAGCGCCGGCACAGTGACGACGCAGCGCCCGGGAGGGAGCACCGCAGAGAGGCCAGGGCCAGCTGTTCCGTTGTCTCCCCAGGAGGAGAGGGGCTGCCTGGGTGCAGGCAGTGACAGAGCGGGGGAGCTCCTGGAATCTGGAGCACTGAACACTTGGGTCAACTTGCCTCCGATGGGTTTCATTGCCAGACTTGTTGATTTTAAAGACCTCTCTGAACAGGAGGCTCAGCTGACTGATGAGCTTTCTGATGAGGTCTTACAAAACACAGGCGGGGCAATCTTTTTCCAGAAGTGGCTTTCCCATCCTAAATACTCTAAGATCCAACTCCATTTGCTTCCCTCACCCCAACCCAGATAAAAACACACCCCTCCAATGCCAACACAGTGTCATTCTGATGAGTATGATTCTTGGGGTTTCCTTCCAATAAGGTTGGCTTCATACAAAGACAGGGAGAGAGGACCCCAAGACTTTTGTGATCTTAAAAAATAAAACATCCACCTTCCATGCGTGCAGTGTTTTTACCTTTCCAAATGTCCTTAACATCTGGTGTTGCTTTATCCTCACGACAACCCTGGAGGCAGGTATAAATGACCCACTGTCCCCGTTTCACAGAAAAGGAGACAGAGAAACAGAGGCGAAGCGGTTTAGCCTAAAATCAGACAATGATACATAATAATGCCTTTCTCTGTGCTGCATCCACCATCCATTCTCCACAAAGTCCCTCTTCTCCCAGGGCCTGAGTCAAGGAATAAAGTAAAGGGAGGCGGTTCCATCTTCAAATGACTTACATTCAATTACACAGATAAACGCCTGCATTCACCCAAACCCCACGAGAACACACACACTAGACACCCAAGCACAGAGGGCAAGCAATACCTGGGGAGGCTTAGCGTGAGGAGGTTTTAAAGGGGGAATTTTACGGCATTGCCCAAAACAGTAGACATTAGCCACGGGCCAAGATAAGCTGGAGCGCGGCCAGACGGTCCTGAGATGGGCCGTGGGTGTGTACTCGCCAGAGTTCAAAAATGTCATCTGAAACCACATGAGGACATCATTATTCTTGTATATTGATCACATGGTGAAATTATAGTATTTTGGACATCCTAGGAAAAGTATATTTTTTGAATTAATTTCATCTGCTTTGCTACCATTTGCTCTCAGTGATCCTGAGCAGTTCCCCTAACTTCAATGCTCCTCATTCCTATTCTTCTCGCCCTCCTCATTCCCCAGGACTTGCTCCCTCCCTCCTACTTCTCTCCCTCCCCCCCCACCTCTCTCTCTCTCTCTCTCTCTCTCTCTCTCTCTCTCTCTCTCTCTCCCCCTCTCCCTGAAGCACAAGTGGAATGCTGTAGACTTTGGCATCAGAAAGTCCTGGACTTTAAGCTCAGTTTCTTTCTAGTGGCACGATCTGGCCTCCCTTCTCGTGACTACGCAATGTTTTCTGTTTGCACTCACCAGTCAACAAAACCAGCACCCCTGCCACATTCATTCTTTCATGTATTCAACCAGTCTTCACTGAGGACTTGCTATGTGTGTGTCAGATGCGAGAGCAGGACCAAAACAAACCCAACCCTTGTCCCTGTGCATCTCACTTTCTAGATGGAGAAAGGCAATCCACAAGCCAAAGGGAAGAGTGAATTATGTGTCTGACAGTTATAAATTGTGAGGAAAAAGTAATGCGGGAAGGAGGAAAGGAAATGTAATTGGATACAAATCTAAAAGACTCACTTGAAATTGAGGAAGCCAGCTGAGTATGTTTGTGGGAGAGCAGTCCAGGCAGAGGATTACAGCATGGAAAAGGCTCTAGAAATTTGTACCTGGGTGACTGGGAGTGAGATGAGAGCAGCAGGAGGGAAGGTGAGTGGTAGAACTTTGGCTTTACTCAAGTAAGACCACGAGTCAGAGGAGGGGCGTGGCATGACCTATATGGAACAGGATCCGCTGGTCTGATCACACAGCTAGAAGGGCAGGAGCAGACTAGAGCTGAGACTACTGCAATGGTCCTAGCGAGAGATCACAGCAGCTCTCACCAGGGTTTTGGAGGTGGTGAGAACCAGTCTTGATTACCTACAGTTCTATTTTAATGCACTACATGTACTTTAAAAAAAAAAAAAACAGAATAGAAACAATAAAAGGATGAAATTCAAAAATAAAAAATAGAGGGTCTAATATTGTCTTCCAGCCACCCAGTGGAACACCTTATCCCCCTGGACATACCCCATTTTGGACAGCACTCCCACACAATGGTGCCAGTTCATCTTCATTGAATAAATGGACGAGTCTGGGCCTTTATGGTCTCTTATGTGACTCAGATCCAGGGCTGGGGACAGTATGGCAATGGCCATCCTCCCACACCATGGAAGTGTCCTCTGGCACCTGTAGGGAGTATGCTCACTGCCAGGTTCTGGGACTGCTAACTGGTCTACCTGGGACCAAGAAGACACCCCATCCCTTCTCAGATTCCACAGCTCTCCCCAAACCTGGAGTGTCTTCCCAAGCCAAGAGCACCATATGTGCAGATGACCTAGAAAACAGCTTCGTGCAAATGTTTCCATTCAGCAGCAAAATCATTTGATTTCACTCAAGCTTGTCTTTGCAAGGGCAACTGAAGCCAGCTTGACAGAGAGCTCTTCGCAGACTAATTAGGAAGTGATTTGGAGAGGGGTGGAGTGGGGAGAGGCAAGCAACCAGGACTGGGCTGTGCTACAGAACCACAAGCTGGCTGTGTGGTATCCGGCAGGGCCAGGAACCTCTAAACCTTCACACCCTCATTTTTAATACAGAAGCAAGATAACATTTCCGGGGCTGTTATCTGGCTTCAAGGAGACTATGCAGATGCAAAGTATTTTGGAGAGTGGGAAGTACTACTGAAATCTATTTGTTATTTTTACTATTGCTATGGAAGGAATGTAAGGCTAAGGAAGAGGGGGAACTTGGGTATTGGAGCCACAGTTCAGGGAGAACAAAAGCTTGGCAATGAGCAGCCACTTGGTGATGGGATCTGCACTGAGGTGCATCCCAAGGCACCTGGTAAAGCAGGAGAGGTAGAGGCAGCAGGTCTGCTCCCTCTGCTTCCTGTCTGGATTCCTGCAGGCACAGCACTCTAGGCATCACTTTTGCTCAAATATCCCCACCTCTGAATGGTCTCAGTATTCTGGAGCCTGACCTGGAGCCCCAGGCCCGGAAGACAAACCCCTGAGTTCAACTGCCCACTATGCTTCCAAAAATCCATCACTGCGATTCCACTGTCCCAAGACTGCATCTCACCTTGGAACCCCATTCCCAGAGAACTCCAGAATGAAGAGGAGACCCAGTTTGGTGTAGGGTAACTGTTTGAGGCTGGCGGTAGCCTTGGTACTCACTGCACCCCAAAAAGTGAGAGCAGCCTGAGCTGGGCTGCCGTGAGAGGGGAATCTTAGCAGCAATATTTAAAATACCACCTTCAAGGGCCTCCCTTGTGGCGCAGGAGTTAAAAACAGCACTATCAAGCTACTGCCAGTCACTGCAGCACGAGTTCGATCCCCTGGCTGGCCAAGGAGTGACGCACATGGCACAGCAAACCTCTCCTGTCTTGCCTGCTGCTCCCCTCAGCACTGCATTTCAGTACATCTGCCTGTTCTGTTCCCCACTCTCTCTGGTGAATCCTCTTACCCCCCGCCCCACACCTCTGGCTTACACACCAGTTCTTGTATTCATTAAAAAAAAAAAATCTTAAAATAAAATAAAATAAAATGCCACCTTCAGGTCGGACAGACTCTTAGATTCCAGCCTCTGCACAGCCACCACTGTGCAACCTTGCATAAGATGCTCGGCCTCTTCGGACTCAGTTTTCTCACTGAAGCATGAACTATGTTTATTTTATCTTGCATCTCTTACCACTGTGCCTGGCCTACAATTAGCTGTAGATGCCTGGCTTCAAAACCTGGATGGGATATTCAGCTGGTGTGCCACCCTGCATAAATTGTTAGTTTCTCCATGTCTCTGTTCACTCAATTATAAAACATAGGCAATAAAAGAACCTAATTCTTAGGCCCACTGTGGACAGGAAATAGTTAATCCATGTAAAAGTATTTTAAGCACTGCCTGGCATATTGCAAGCACTCAGCAATGGTAGTTAATATTTGTTTAATACAAATAAATACCAATAAATTATTGCTAAAGGAGCTTGAAAACCAAAGAATTCCCATAGCCTCTAGCACATAATAGAAAACTGATAAACATCTGCAGTAAATGATCCCACAAATGTCCATCTACTCTCCCAATGCCATCATGTCCCATTTACTCAGCTATTTTGTCTCTTGGCCCACAGAGGCAGAAAGTGGGAACCCTTGTCACTGTCACCTCACCCTGACGCTTCACATTTCCCTTGTCTGCGGCTTACTTTTCCAGCAGAGTTCTTAATGAAAGGGAGACAGAGATGTAATAAGCATTCCCCAAAGGAGCTGGTCTGGAAGAAGCTGCTAGAAGCCACAGGGATGGGCAGCCAGAGACGATTCCGTTCAGGTTAATTCACTGCTCTGAATGGGGTGGGGCTGGGTGATCTGGTATAAGATGAGCAGAAACCTCAAGGACCTGTTCTCTGGCTGTAACATTCATGTCTTCCTAAATATCCCCCCTCCATCCAAGAGAGGTCCCCTGGACTAGCTCCCCCCACATTCCATATCCATTATCATAGGCTTTTAATGGCATTGTTCCTTGGTTTATCATCTGTCTCTACCCCAATGAAACAGCAGAGAAACTTGCCTGTTTTGTTCACTGCTGAGCCTAGAATAGTGCCTGGCACATACGTAGCAGATGCTCTAGAAATACTTGATAAATGAGTGAGTGAGGCAAATATCTGCCTCTGGAAGAGGGGACTGCCAGCAGTCAGGCTGGAATCCAGAGTGGACACCCCTCTGCCAAATGACTTTTCTCAAGCCCAGGAGCATGGGCTGGGCTGGGTTATAGGCCTAGGGGACCGGTATAGCCAGGTCCCAACCCTGTTCCTTCCGGTGGGTGGTAAGGCTGTGACCGCCTGTCATCACATTCAGTGATATCCCATCATTCAATTAGAATGTTAAAGAGTTGCAAGAAAATTAATTTGCTTATCACCAGGGAAATTAAAATTCTGCAAATATATTCTACCCCTGTAGCCCAGTTTCAGGTGGTTGATACATCTGATGTGTTGGCAACAGTAAGAATCAAGAGGGGAATACTGGGAAAGCAAGTTTCTAGCTGGAAGGGAAATTTCAGCAAAGGTTCAAAAAAAAAATCCAGTGCTGCCTGAGTCTATGTTTTTAATGTCTTCTCCAAAATGGACAAGTGACTTAAGATACTAAAATATAGGCAATATGTTAACATCCCACTCATAAGCAGAGAAGAAATCAGACATAAATTGCATCCCCAAATAACCTGAGTCTTGCCATTTAGCACAGTATCTGCGAGTACAGGCTGTGCAATTAGACAAGCAAGCCTGAGTTTGGATTCCATCTTGGCCGCTTGCTGTGTGACCTTGGGATATTTACTAACTTCTCTGAGCCTTGAATTCCTCATCTGTAAAATAGAGATAATAAAATCGATCTAGTGGGTTATTGAAAGAATGTATAATTGCTCATAAAGCAGAGTAAGGGCTCAATCCAGGAAATATACTTTTAGTAATGACACTAAATATCAGCAATGTTAAAAAAACGTACAACGCCCATAACAAACATTAAAGATAATGTCCTCCGAGTCCATCAAGGGATGATACACAGAAAAACACAGCAAGACTGATGAGAAGCCCCACCAGGACCGCTTCTTCACCTCGTACCTTCCTCAGAGGCCTCTGTCCGGGACCCACGCTGGAACGCCTGTTCTAAGCAAGGACACAGGGGAATGGCATGGAATGGTTCCCCGCCATGGATGAACGCCACATGACTCATTCATAGGCACAAAACCCAACCCAAATCTCCCCTATGCCCTCCTAGTTCCAACCTCCCACTCTACCCACCTCCTTCCAAACACACCTCAGGTTCATGCAGGAAAGCAGTGACTTAGGAAAGTATCCAGGAGGTGCTAGCCTGGGGAACCAGAGTGACAGACTGGAGGTCTAGACAATCTAGAATTGCATTTGAAGTAGAAGCAAAAGCAAAGAGGAGTCAGACAAAACAAGGTGGTACAGGGAAGGGTGGGGCCCCCTGCACTACCTGCATCAGAGTGACCCGCTGGGATCCCTCTTGCCAGTTTCCCTTTCGCACTATTATTCTGTTTCCCTGAAGTCACTGGTAATTAAAAAATATACACTTGAGTGCCCGAAGGCCATGAGAAAAATATATAAGCCTGAAGAGGCATGCTATTCAACCGGGGAGAACTATAATCCCAGGGAAAGAGAGATGAAATACGGCTGCTGAAAGAAAAGGAAGCCAATCGCAAGAGTTCAAACCGCTGCTGACAGGGGTTAAAAGAAGTGCCCAACCCCAAATCAGGAAGTTTGGGGGGGATTTACAGAAGAACAGGATTTATAACCCAATTCCCTTTCTCTCTGGTCCAGAATCCAAGCGTCAATTTTTGCTAGTTGCATGTACCAAATGAGCTATCATAAGCAGTTTAGCGATCAGTCAAGCAAAGATAAATGGACTTAGTCTCCCTTTTTAAACAAATTCTCAAGACTAACATCTTTCATTGTAGAATAAATCGCACTGACAATAAGGGACCTCCCTTACTATGCTATCTTAGGTCTCTTGGGAGGAAGGAGGGTCAGGACCCGGGCTGGTAAATTTCAATGCTTAATTGCAAGGCTGTGGTGGCATGCAGTGCCATCAGGAAGGCTGCACCAGGTGACATTGGCGTAGTCCATACTCATTCACAGCTGCGGGTGGGTGGGTTTATCCAGGGCACCAATTATCTAATTGCTGCTAATGTTCCATATATTTACTCAGCTGCAAATTTGCAAGATGGGGCCTGACTCACAAGAAGGGGATAATAATGGGAGATATATTTCCATTTGAAAATTCATGAATAAGCAGCAAGAGCCCTGTTTATTAAAATTCAGATGCAGATAAACAATGAGTATGGTTCCAGGAATAATTGCAGGGTTTCCACAGTTACAGAAAACTGGCCCCTTTGTCAACACTCCATTGTTCTATTTATACCTTGGGAGATATTGCACCAAGTTTCTATAAATACAATGGAAACTCATTCATCTCAACCCCTCTCACGTGTGAAGTCCCAACCTTCTCAGCAATAAAAGCATTGCATCCCGAGTACATCTGACATTAGGTCTCAAGGCTGCCCTCGGAGAATCTTCCCTAATATGAGGGATAAAGCAGAACAGGCTTGGATTGGGCTGGGGAGGTTAAGAGGAAGCAACAGGCATTTTATTCCAGTTTTTGAAACAGATATGAAGTAGATACATCTTCCCAAGCTCTTAGCCCCTGAGCGTTAAGAATCTCAGTGATTGAAAGCATATGATACAAACCAAGATATCCTGACCCCGGCACAGGAAGGGAGCTCATGGGTGAGAGCCATTTACACATTTTCTTTGACTGAGACCCTGCCCGCCTCTGTGGATGTTAGACCCCACTCTCCTATTCCATGCACACCTGCACCATGGAGATCTTAAGTCGGCTTTCTTGATCCTCCTGCCCCAAAGTACCTAGCACTGTGCTTTGTAACAGAGTATTCATCACAGACTCTGGTTCAGTGAAGATCTTTTGATGCCAAGCAGCCCCCAAAAGGACAAAACTGTGCTACCCCAAGATACAATTAAAATATGTTGGATCATGCATGAAAGGGAAAACAGTCCAACATCACCATCACCAAAGAACATAGAACCGAAAATCCTCAACAAAACCCTCCCAACACAGCAACATGGGCCTTCCTGGTGGCACAAGGGGTTAAGCACAATACTATGAAGCTATCCATAGCTGCTGCAGCACGAGTTCGATCCCCAGCCAGGGAGCTGACCTACATGAGGCAGCAACCCTCCTGTCTCGCCGCTGCCACCCTCAGCAGTGTATTTCAGTGGATCTGCCTGTTCTGCTCCCCACTCTGTCTCTGGTGAATCCTCTCACCCCTGCACCGCTGGCCTGCACCCCAGCTCTTATATGCATAAATAAAATTAAGCTTAAAAAAAATCTTGAGAGAAAACAAGAAAATATACATATCACACTTCCTGACTTCAAAGAATGTTTAACACCAATTGTAAAAAATAAAATAAAATATGTGGGCTCACATGTTTACTGTCTTACTGTGTGGCAGGCACTGTTTCCATACAGAAATCTAGTGAGCTCACTAGCTCCATGAAGGAGGACCTGCTCCTGACTTTTTATAGATGAAAACACAATGCAATAAGGTAAGCTGCCGAGACACAATGCTAGGAAGGAACAGGGCCAGGACTTGAGTCCAGAAGTGCCTGAAGCCAGGATGCATGCTCACAGCCACCACAGCACCACTCTCTGCTCTGGGATCCAACTTTCCACAGTTCCATTGTGGATAAGCCATGTGCCCTGTCTCTAACCATAGTCCCCCATGTCTTGCTTTTCTCTACTAACTCATTATTTCAATCACTCCACACATGAAAAGCTTTAGGTTCTATCAACAAATTTCTAGTTTGCAAAAGCCAGTCCTAAATGCATAGTAATGTTCCATGTGCCCTCCCAGCTATGTCTCATGTTTAGGAAAAAATCATTTATGTTTCCATTCATATGGACATATACATACAAATATGAGCATGTGTATGTATAATACATGTACAAATATGCATATAGAGAGATAAACAGCATGTGTGTGTGTTACACATAGACATGTAAGTTTCTTGTCAATGTCTCCTTACAGATGAGGTAAAATGATCTACAGGGAAGGGAAATACACCAGAAATGAAGCCCTGATGTATATGCAACACCCTTGCCAGCTGACATCACATATGCTGTAGCGAAATCAGATGCATTAAAGGGGTTTACACATACAGAATTTTAATACAAATGGCTTCCTTCACTGGTAAATCTCTCTAGAAACTCTAGTCCCTGAGATTTCACAGGTTTCTGAGCCAAAGTAGAAGGGGCTGAAACAAGAAGTAATAGCTGGGACAGTATCCAGGGAACAAGGGAGACATTTAATGCTTCTCTCATCAGCAAGACAGCAGCTGTGTTAGAAGGTGGGTTAGGGGCTTGGGGAGCCAATTGGCAGGCTCATTCCAAAAGCTGTGCCCTATTCATTGGAGAGAGATTTCTCTTCACAGTCTCATTTGGCAGAGGGTAGGAAAAGTTCTAGCCTTTTCATTTGGGAGTCACATCCCTATAGACAGAGATGACGACCAATTATGGGTTCAAACACCAGCAATCCTGAAAAAAAATCCTATCTCTGAAAGTTCTCTCCTGCATTTAATCACATCACTCACAGATGCACTGAACAAATTATTGGACACCCACTGAACAGGCCTTGGACTAGCACAGTCAAGTCTATGGCCCACGAGCACTGTTTAACTGACCCGCTGATGCGCACCCGTGCTACCCCTGCCAGGAGCTATTCCACTCACATATACCCAAGTATTTCTTCTCCCACCAGCTGAGTAATGGGCTCAAAAGAGCTACTGTGTGTGTTCGCGAGACCAAGCATATTTGCCCTACTTGTTGTAATTACATGATTTAATTAAGTAGCACATAAATCAATAAAAAGTGAGTACTAAAAACATCCATGTTTCTATAAAAGCTTATCTGAATGTTTTGCAAATCTTGAGAAAGGTGAGTCACTTAAAAAAATGCAGTTAAGTTAGATATGAACAATAAGAGTATAAAATACTGGGTGTAGGGAAGAATCTAAGTACTTTGAATTGCTTTTCTGATGTATTTTAATGCCATAAAAAGAAACAGCCAACTGGAAAGTATAGATGATGGACCACAGGTGTGACTTAATAAGAGGACCAAGAACTCTAATCCAACACAAAAAGAAGAGACCTAGAGCCTGCCTATGTCACAAAACAGGTAAATAAACATACATCTTTCAGGTCTAGGTTTAAAATAATACATACAGGGTCTGTATGTGGGTTTTCTTGTGATTCTTCAAGTTGCAGACAAGGTTTTCAATTATCAGTAATTGCTCTCCATTGTCAGACACCACCAACCACAATCCATTTGACAGTGGCTGTGACAGAGCAGCGTGGAGTGTAGATGCAAGGGAAAATCGGGATGGGGGAGCCTTGGAACTAGGCTTGGGGTGAGGGCATGGAAGGGAAAAGGGACAAACTTTCAGTGAGAAGGTGCAGTCTTTAAGAAGAAAGTGCTAGAAGACAAAGTTGGGGCAAAGCACTTTCAGGCACACACAGCAGCATATCTTAGGTCACGAGGCATATTTGTGGGTCTCCACATGGTTGTTCTGGCTAGAACCCCACACATACAGTGGGCAAAGGGGATTCTTTCCACAACGACCTGCACTCCTGTGCTTGCCAGTCGACATACTAGGATCTATACTTTGGGGACATATTTTCTTGTTGCTCTAGAACAAGAAAGTCTGGAGAGTACGGAGAAGTTGACCCATCCCACTTTACAGAGCCGTTTCGTGTACACTCTCCAGATAGCCCATCCTCACAAGGCTAGAACCAGACACGCTTCTACTTTGCTATCCACCCCCCTCTTTACCCCACCCCAGATTCAAACCCCATGCAGTACCCAAAGTTATTTTTCAGTAAATATCATAGCCGTGAACTGGAACAAGCTATCAGAGCTGATCAGAAACAAATTCATACTGGCCAGAAGGACCCAGACTTGAAAATAACCACGTAATTTTCTCTCCTGTTTGAGGCTATTTCCTTCTAAACTGAAATCCTTATCCAACCACCCAAATGCCACTGAAATAGGTGATAGATTAGATTACCTGATATATCTCTACACCCTCCAAGAAATTTCCTAGTAATCACAGTAGCTGCTATTTTTTTTTCCAGCTGGCTGCTGACAATGTTCCGAAATGAATCCGCCTACACTCTTATTTTTACCCTCTACTAGCTGACTTCAATGGTAACCTCCTTAGGTTTGGAGCCCAGATGGACTTGAAAAATCTCTTTTATTTCACTCATAAGTGAACTTTGGTAGAAAGCAGCTCTGTCAGGCCACTCTTTAAACTTTTTGTTTTCTTTTGCTCCCTGCCACCACCCCTAACCCTTATCATTTTATCTAAATTAATAGTCTATTGGCATTCTGGACAGTTTAGTCCCTAAAGAGACCAAAACTTCCCCTTGTCTTGGGGATGACATTTATTGTAAAAGGTCAGGAAAATTTAAACTCTTCCATAATCAATTTCATGTTCTCTCTCCCTTAACAATAATTAATTTGATCACTCAGAGTTAAGCTTGCAAAGAATTCTGCTCACCCCAATGTCTAGGAAAAGTTATGGAAAGAAATAGGTGCTCAATGAAGACAAACAGAATGGATGATTTTCAAAACAACTCTTGGACCAGGCAAGGCGAACATTCTTGGAATTGAGGAGAGACTCATTCATGTTAAGGCATTTGTTCAAGGTCACCCAGGCTAAGACTCCATCTCTTTTGTCTAGTGCCATTTTCCTAGGCCATGTAACTGAACTCCAGCACTGGAAAAGGAAGGTTTTCTGGTCTTTGCTTCTGCAGAGCAAAAATCAGCTGCCCAAATAGTCCAAGGTTCACAGGGCTGAAGATGGAAAAGCTGATACTTGGAAATGGTAGCACCACTTAAAACTGAATCCTGAAACAGGAAAAGGGAAAAGAGTAGGATGGAAGCTGCAGAGACACCAGGAAAAAGAATGTTGCAGCTGCGCTCAGCAGAGGATTCCATGAGGATTCCAGTAGTCTGTGTACACCCAGGACCTATAAACTGCTGCCCAGAGACCAAATCTGGCCCTCTATCTATTTTTGTAAATAAAGTTTTATTGGCACGTAGGCACACCCATTTGTGTACATATTGTGTATGCTGCTCTCACCTACAACAGCTGAGTCAAGTAATTAGTAAATGGCTCCCTAAACCAAAAATAGTTACCCTCTGCCCCTCTACCAGGAAAGTTTGCCAATTCCTGTATAGACACACTAATTCACAATGTAGCATCAACAACAGCAGTAGAAATTAAACAAAATACTACTAATGTTCAAAGAGATAGAAAGGATAATTTTTCTACCTGATGCCAAAAAAAAAAATCACAAAACCAATTACCTCGGCACTTAATACCTGCTTAGAAGCTTCCCGTCAATGATATCTACTCTTTCCCGAACTCTTGAACCAGACATCTACTCCGCTCATTATCACTGCATTTAGGATTAGCAATCAGTGGAAAAGCTATGGAAAACAAATTTCTTTACTCTATGTTAAAAGAAAAATCAGAGAAGTGCACATTGAATGCAGTGCTACAGTAAATGGAAACTCAGCACGCCTTGTAATAGTCTAGATCTCATTAAATGATTTCTTGGCTATTATCCTTTGGGCTCACCAATGGATTTGAATGGACTCTCCAGTGAAAGTGAATGTTTAAGGTGTCACTCTTTTGAAAGGAAATAGCATATAAGAATTGGAAAAGAAGACGACCAATTGTTAGAAAAACTGATTTCAAATTAAGAGTGCCATTTTCTGTCTTTTGGCTTTGTCACTGATAGTCCTTTGCAAATCTCTTAACTCTGCCTGTGTCTCACTTTCTTATATTTACGAAATGCAGAAAATCATATCCATCTCCTACCTCTTATTCCCTGCCTCCAAACCAGTGGTTTGGAAAGGATGCATAAAATAGCATTGGCTGTGAGCTTTTTATGAGTCTTTCCCTAGTAAATGCTAAATATTGTTATGTATATGTTCTCTAAGTCCAGGTAATTCTCTCAGGCAGTGGAACCCCATAAATATGAACATAGTACAGTAGAACAAAAGCCAGAGACTCAAGGGCAAATGACCTATTAGCTCATCTCTTATAAGAGTCCTTACTCCAAGTACAGTCACTGCAGAATGGAAAAATCTCTGTGGACTAAATTCTGGTAACTTCTAAGAGAAGAACATCAACATTTTGATGCTGAAGACTAAGAAAGCATAGCATTCTATCAGTATGAATAAGTTCATATATTTGAATATGAAGAAATACAAAGAGTTAAGTCACTTACTGCAGCCTTGAAGATCTTGGGCTGTGGCTGGTTGTGTTTGGAAAAAGACAAAACTTGGAGGCAAACCATAGATTTGAGGCACACAGCAGGGGAGAGGGAGAGCGGAGCACAAGGCATTATGGTAATTGTTTGTGGGTGCTGTAGTGGTAGGAGAATTATGGGGACTACACTTGAGGGGAGAGATCAAATACTGTACAACAATGAATAATGATGCCAGAAAATAAAAAAATATATATATATATAATAGGTCCTGTGTCTGACATACATATTCATTGAAGCAAACCAGGCTAAGCAGTAGTCCCTTGCCTGTAATTCTAGATCTGAGGCTGGCATGTGCAGCACAGAACACCTAAGGACACAGGACAATAGAACACCACCCCAAGACAGCATTAGTGGGTATTTCTTCAATATGAGTCTTTCCCCTTCCTCTCTGGTCTGGCCCACACCCCAGTCTTGTGGAAACTGTTCCTCCTCATTCCATTTTATTCTGATGAGGCAGTCCAACAGGAAGTTCTGCCTCCTCTAAGCTGACCAGGAAGTTGCCCAGAGGTGGGGTGGACACATGAACCAAGCTGGCAACTTTTTCAGGAACAAAAAGAAAGGAAGAGAACAATGAGGAGGGAAAGAGAAGAAATCGACTCTCCTCTAGTTCAATGGAAGCTCTAAATAGCCACTGTAGAGTCAACTGCTCCCCCACACACACACACACAAAATTTCCAGACATCCTAAGATGTCCAGAGCAGGCTTTTCCAGTATGTGTCACGTTGGCATGTGAAACGAAGGTCAATGGAGGCCCTCTGGGCTTCAAGAGAAACTGCTATCTTAACCTTAAAAAATGAAGACTACCTAGATTTAGGGTCAACTCCAGAAATAACCTATTCATCTAAGAATCCTATTTTTTAAAAAATAATAATAACAAAAAATAAATAAAATCTAGTTGGAAAATTAAAAAAAAAAAAGAATCCTATCTTAAGGCAGGGCCTACATCTAGAGGCAGGATTTTATCATATGAAGTCATCCCCTCCTGGTCATTAGAGACCCTCTCATCTCTCCTGGATACCCCAGGCCCTGATCCCATTCCTTAGCTCAGAATATCAACCCTCAGTGGGTCTCATTTACTTTATCATTTACAACCTACAAATTCCACCTACATATAAAATTAAATTTGCTCTTTTTCTCCAGCTAATCTGTCTGATGTTGATGTGTTTGTACAGTCAAAGAAGAACCCAGAAGGGTGGGGGACTCTCCCCTTGCACCCTGACACCAACTTTTCCACCACACAGAGTGTATGCTAGAAAATGAAGCTGATGAGTAGGAAAGCAGAGTAGGAAGTAGAGAGAAAACAACACTCTTCACCACACTGAGCCTGCAGAGCCACTCTGACTTCTTAGTTTTCAATTTAGTCAGACGTTCCAGCTTAACCTATTTGAGTTTGGTTTCTGTCACCTGCACCCAAATCTTTCTGACAGGTACAATGAATGTACATCTCCAGCCACCTCATTAGCGTCACAAAGCAATCAAGAACAGAACACCAGCGGCTCAAGGCTAACCACCCCACCCCGAAAACCACAGCTCAAAGCCCCCAGCATTCACACCTCAGAAGCACAACCTTAGGCAACGCTTTGATTCAGTTCCATTTCCAGGCATGTTAGGCGTGTTATGTTTGCAATTTGTCAACAGCTCCTTGAATGGGAATTTATTACATTTTTATTTAGAACTGGGTGAGAAAATCATTTGTAAGTATCTTGGAATATATTACTTGTGGAATAAAGCTTGCATTACATCCAGATGCAATTACCCTAATGAGTAGCAATAAACCATCCATCTTTTAAAATCATGGGTATTTTAAAAATCTATTAGCTCCTATTATTTTCTGACAATCAAGAATTTCCTGATTATCTTTTTTATCTATTTTTTCTGATTATAAATGTTTAATGCTTTGTATCCAAAGTCTTAGGGCCTTAAACTGATACTAAAGATACCCATATTAGAGGCCCTTTCTCTTCCCCCTAATATTGACAATATCCCATGACTAACTCTCAAAAAAACTGGCCCCCTCTTTTCCAAACAGACCATCCCATTCCGGCTTCTGTGCAGGTAGTTCTCTTGACCCAGAATGTTCTTCCCATTTACCTTCCACTCACTCATCTAATGGCCCTAAACCCAGCTCCTCTTCAAGGACTAGACAGGTCCTATCTGATCTTTGAAACTATACTAGACATCCGAACCCAAAGTGAACTCCCTGAGCTCACCCCTTTGCTATTTGGCATCCACTTGGTAGAACATGCATGTGGTTCTCTGTTCTGGAGGCAGCTCCCTGAGTACAAGGCTTTGTGATCTCAAGAGCTCTGCACACACGCACAGTGGTGTCGATGGTGGTAGTGACATGAGGATGACAACCAGGTCACTGGGAACACCAGAACAAAAGCCCAAAGGGTCCACTCTGCAGGATATTGGGGTGGGCTAGGCTATGACTCTCTTATACCTACACCCTTGGGCATTTCCCGTGCAGAGTTCCAGGAAGCAGTGATCCGAGAACAGTGCAAGCTCCCCTTGCAAAGGGGAGCAACAGGATGGAAAGCTTCTGCTGATGACCACCTGACAGGTCCTCATTGGACTGCATGCTGTTGAACTTCATAGGGCCCTAGGGTGCCCTCCCTTTCCTTATTCCCCTCATCCAAGAGCTACCTTGTCTCTGAGACCCTTCTACGTATACAGGGATCCACAATGCTTCCCAGACTCCTCCATCCCCAATGATCTCACTTTTTTCCAAAACCCCAGGAAAGGAAAGGCTTCCATGACTCAAGATGGACAACTGATTACACTCGTCCCTGTGTTACTTGTCTTCTTAGCTCCTCAAGAGAATTGCAATTCTCCTGGTATAAATAATTCTTTACACATCTTGGTATCCCACACCACCTCGCCCAGAGTTACAGAAGGTAACATTCCATAGCCATTTGTTCAATGAAGGGTCTGCTTGCATTTCATTATGCAGGCCCAGCCCAGAGATATTGCGGGTTCAGTTCCAGGTCATCCCAACAAAGCAAATTCACCATAAAGCAAGTCACACAATTTTTTTTTGTTTCCTAGTGCATAAAAAAGTTATGTGTATACTACACTATAGTTTATTAAGTCTCCATTATGTCTAGAGCAGCAATGCCCAGGCCTTGATTAAATGTGATGCAGAGAAATGAAGACAGCATGCACTGCTGACCAGCTAGCTCTATGTGGGGCTGCCACGGGCCTTCAGGTCATAGATAAATGCAGCATCTGCGAAGCACAATAAAACAAGGTATGCCTGGAATGAAATAACTCTTCTTTCTTCCTAAATGGCTCCATATTTATTTGTGAGAGCTGATATGTGTGTGTGGACCTGTGCTGAAGAGCATGGTCAGCAAAAGGGTAGATGTGGGTGTAGTGTGGAAGGGCTGTTGGATACCAAAGCAAAACAAAACCCTAAAAGTTCTCATCTAGGAATTTCCATGGACAGAACAAATTTTATGGGCAAAGTGGTGTGTGTATGGGTGCACAGGCTGTATATACACAACTCTGATATGTCCAATGGGCTATTATTTGCAGAAAGTATTTAACAACCTCGAAACAGGAAATTGGGTCTCGGGTCCCAGTCCAACCATTGGCCCAGTGTGCCCCAGCATAAGCCACTAAACTCTGACCCTCAGGTTTCACATCCATAAAACGGATCTACCAATGTGCACCCTGCTCCAGGAGCATTATGCAAAGAAAATGAGAGTGCACTTTGGAAAAAGGCAAGTGGTACACATGATTCCCTGCAAAGAGTTATTCCATTAATGCCTTCGTGAAAACGTCCTCCTCTTAATTGGGGATAACACAGTCCACAAAATAGCTTTAAAAGTCACTCTTGGATACAAGACAGCATCGGGTATACTGGGCTTGCTGGGACACCTGGGTGAAGGAATTAAGCTATAGGCAGAGCCATGAAAATGCTGAATGGCATCGTTAAACTACGCTCTTCACGTAGATGCATTAATGGGGCAACAGATCAAAGACTCTGTGACAGAGTGTGTTCTGGATGCATTTTAAAATTAACTATTCAGAAGGGATCATTTTTGATGCTTATTTACACATTGGAGGCACAGCACCCAGCACCACAACGCTCTCTTTGAATAGCCCCCTTGGCATGTAAAGCCTGAAATACCTGTGAATGTTTTAAGTGACTTGGGTGACAGCCCTCTGGTCATCCCCAAGTGCCCTCAGATCCAAGTCCAGACCCTAAAACTATAAAGGAAGAAAATACTGCTTAAACTGGCATCAGCTTACTCTCAGGAAAGGTCCCCATGACACAAAAATGAATGCCTGTCAAGTCCAGGATGAAGACAATCAGACTAGGCAAACCTTCACTGAGCACTCCAGAGCCCCAGACACTCACCTGGTCCAAATGTACTCATGACTACCAGTCTCTCCAGGGCATGGCTGGTGCTAAGGAGAGCTAAGCCCTTGAATAGCGCATCAAGCTGCACCTTGCCTCCAATTCAACCAATGCTTATTGATCCAGCTGCTGTTGCTCACATAAAGGGTAAAATGGGTACATGAGCATAGATTCTCAGTGCAGCACTGTTTACTATGTTGTTTTGAAAATCTGGAGACAACCTAGGTAGGTACCCACCAATGGCAGCTGACTTAAATAAATTTTAGTGCAGCCATTCAATGGAGTCATATGCACCAATGTTAAGAATAAAGTAGATTTAGGGCCCTCCCTGATGGTGCAGGGGTTAAAGTTGCAGCACTGTCAAGGTACCACCAGCCACTATGTCATGAGTTCCATCCCCAGCCAAGGAGTTGACCCACATGGAGCAGCAGACCTCTCCTGTCTCACCCACTGCTCTCCTCAGAAGTGTATTTCAGTAGATCTGCCTGTTCTGCTCCCTACTCTGTCTCTGGTGAATCCTCTCACCCACCCCCACACCTCTGGCCTACACCCCAGTTCTTCTATGCATAAATAAATTAAACCTTTAAAAAAAAGAATCAAGTAGATTTAGACAAATCTGGAAATATGTCCAATTAGAGTAAGTGAGGCTAAGCAAGTTACAAAGTAGGATTATACTGGGATCTCATTTAAAAATGTATATACAGATGTCATTGTAAGACTATATATATATATATATATATATATATATAATCAAACATGTACAGAGAAAAGCTAAAGGAGATAGGTATGGGGCCTTGCTCATGGTCTATGGGTTATGTCTCAGCACTATAACCTCTACAGCCTGAGTTCAATCCCCAGCCAGGGAGCTACCCCACATATGGCACAGCAGACCTCTCCTGTCTCACCCACTGCTCCCTTTAGCAGTGTATTTCAATAGAATCACCTGTTCTGCTCCCCATTCTGTCTCTGGTGTATCCTCTCACACCCTACACCTCTGGTCTGCACCCCTGTTTTTCTATGCAAGAAAAAGAGATGCAGGGGTGAACAAGGGCTATTCACTTTTGATGTTTTACATTTAAGTAAGGTGTGAATTTTTTCATTCCTTTTCTACTTCTATTATAATCATTGAAAAAGATGTTGTTTCAAAAGGGTATACTCCTCAATGGAGCCCCCGGTATCCTAATCACTCTCATTGGTAACCATCAGCTAAATAACCTAACACTGTAGCAAATAAAGAACCACAAAGACCCTCTAACACTTACACACACACACACACACACACACGCACGCACATACACACATGGAAAGAGCAGTTGTGAGTAGTGACACATTCCCTCTTCCCACCCTACTAGATTTACAACACTACTTTTCTTCATTCATTCCTCACAAAAAAAGACTGAGTTTATTTAAGCTCTTCCTAAAAGTGAAAATACATTGGCAAGATCCTTCAGAGAGCATATGATTTCTAGTAAAATTTTGTTTAAAATCACCATGATCAAATTCCATTTGCAGAGCTGATCTGAACATCCCAAGCTGCTTCAAATAATGGAGTCTGACATGAATCAATAGGGCTTCCTTCATAGCTCCAAAGCATTCTGACTCCCACTGAAATTTATTGAGCCCTGATGATGACTGCATATTCAATGTTTTCCCAAAATACGGAAAAGTGACTTGAAATTTTATAGCTATATATTTTATGAAATCTTGACACTAGTACAATAAAAGCTGCATTGACAGAGGACCTGTAGTTTTTCGAGCACTACACTAGGCACTTATATCAATGATCTCATTTGATTATCACAAAGCCTGTCAACAGGCATCTTAGGGTACCCAGGACTCTGAAACAGACTCTACACAGAGCAGGGGCTTGGGAGGAAAGAGGTACAGAGGCTCAGTGCAAACACTGGTGGGGAGTGAAGGCTTCAGGACTATGCAGAGGGAGAAGACTTTCCCTCTTGGTGAAGACAGAGGGGCATTGCAGCCTCTACAGAGGCGTTTGCCCATCCACAGAACCCGGCTGTGATCCTGCCTTAAATCTAGATGGCCAGGCTGTGACACCATTGACAGGCTATCCCCAGGAAGCAGGTATGACCTCAGGCAAGGCAGTGCTGTCAGGCAGACAAACCCTAGCAAAAGACTCAGGGGTCAACACTCTAGAAATAAGAATGAAGACTCATCCCAAAGAGAGGGGTCTTCATTTGCTGCAACAATAGCCACACTCTAGAAATAAGAACATAGCAACTGAGAGAAATAAATTAGCCCGAGGTAAGCTGAGAGGTAGGATGGGAACCATCTACTTCCAAAACTCATTTTCTATGCTATGAAGCCTTTCCAAACCAAGTACCCACTCAGGACATCTGTCTTAGAGATGGGCATTTAGGTTTTGCATCTCACCCCTAAATTTTAAGCTGTCATGTTGATAAAAATAGGCATTTGTCTATCAAGAGGAAGGGGAGACACAAACTCTTGAACCTGAGGTGAGAAGGCACCTATGAAGTAGAAGGTCTCTGTTCCAAAGGCAGGAGAGTTCTCAGAGCAACCGCATGGGAGTCAAGGTCGCGCTGGTTTGGTGGCACCTTGGCTACCAGGGCTTTGCCCAGAAACGTGTGTTCATCCTACTGACATGTGTGCCTTACCAAGTCCATCTGGGTTCAAATGGAGGCTTAGAAAATTCATTTATTCTATTGTTTCCACTCTGCCAGAAGCTGATAGGGTAACTTTATGAGAGAGAAATGCACATGTTGGTACATGGAGGGAGAGAGTGAGAGAGAGAAAAGGAAGGAAAAGAAAAAGACTCTCCTTGCGGCATAACGTGTCCAACCCAGGCCCTGATCCATCTCAGATCTGTTGATGATCAGCAGTACGTGACCTGGCAAGTTATCACAGAAGCCTCAGTTTCCTCAACTGTGAAGTGGAGAGCAGGACACATACCTTACAGGGTGATGGCGAAGATGAAATGAGAAAATGGGCATGAAGCACTGAGCACCGTGGATGGACAGGTGAGCACATCCTAAAGGCCAGCTCAGGGCCATTAACTGTCAGAGCTGCCACCAAACTACCTCCCAACAGCACCTGCATCAGGTGAAGTCTGGAGGAAAGAAAGTACAGAACAGCAGTGGGCTCTGTGCCAAGTGACTGTGAGGTCATTGGTTTATAAAAGGCTTAACTCTTCTATCTTTAGAGACATCCCCTGAAATGGCAAGTCCTCCCCCGAAATTCTCTATCCTCCCTTGCATTTCACAGTTCCCGTAGAGTGGCCAGCACACCCTCGCAGCCTGTGTAAGCCTCACACCCCCTGCCAGGGCAGCCTCACTTCCCACAACTCTGCTGGAACTCAGCCAGATTGCCCCAGCGTCTGGCTTCTCAAAGATAAAGACAGACTGAGGAGATGCTTTCTCCTCCACAAGGAAGGGTTCTTGGGTCTGCCATCCCCACAGAGGCGATCTTGCTGTTAGAACTATTCATGAATCCCCTAAGAATAGCCAGCCTTGGAATTTTTAAGGCTCAAAGAAGCTTCACCGTATGAGGAATGCCAGTGGAGTAGACCAGGGTTTCTAAGCATGTCCCCGAGGGACTGGCATCAAAACCACTGGGTGGCTTGCTTAGAATGCGGAGTCCCAGCACTACTGAATCAGACTCTAGGGAAGGGTCCGGAAGCTACAGGTATAAGCAGATTTCTAGGTGATTCTGACTGTGGTTCCCTATGAAACAGATATGATTTTCTTTATATTCTAGATCATCAACCTTGGCTACCCTGACTTTTTTTTTCTTAACTTCCCCATATGTCCCAAATATTTCACTTAGTGGTTGCAAAGCCTTATTTTGCACTTGAAAATACACAGTCTACTAATGCCCCTGGGGGTCAGTGATCCATGAAGAGACAACCCATTTTCTCAAGTGGAGTGTCAGCTTGACAGGGGCAAGGATGATGACTCATTCAACAAATAGGGACATCTTAACAGATGTGGCCATGCCTGTGCATGGGGAGTAGAGATATTTCATGGCCCAAGCTTGCAAGAATTCATGACAATTCAGAGACATTTCACATCGTAAGCTGCCCTTGACCACTGAGGCACCTGCAATCCAGACCAACAACTGGAAGGCGAACGTGGGCTCCACCTTCCTCTTCTCTGCTCCCCAGGGCACAGACTTCCCCACTGCCATCCACCCTTCCCTCTGCCCCTTCTCCCCAAGGTTTCACATCTCCTCTATTCCTCCTGATCTTCCCCGAGTGATGAGAAAGGAGGGCGGAGGGCTCAATTCCTTTCCCAGGTCAATGTTGAGATGCTCCCATCTCAGAAAGTTTGCAGGTTGCCAAAAGTCACCAGCCACAAAAGCCTCTAACCAGTCACTTGACCTCAAGGCAAGTCCTGATTAACTCGCAAATATCTGGGAGAAATATAAGGAGAACTCCAACACACACCACTGTCTTGTTAATTAGCCAATGTGAACACACGTAGCAGCATCACAAGCATAGAGTGAGGCCGCACAATACAAAGTGGCCAATGATTGTTATTTTAACATCTACTCGATGTCTGCAGTAAGCAAGTAGGACAGAGAAAGCCAATGTTAATGGGGGAGGGTGAACAGTTGTGAGTGCTGTGTGCAAAGCCAGGGTCAAATGCTCCACACCAGACTAGGAAGAGGAAAGCCAAATGGCTTAAATCGGGTAAGAGATA
The DNA here is from genome assembly GCF_964194135.1 of Talpa europaea. Classification (NCBI taxonomy): domain Eukaryota; kingdom Metazoa; phylum Chordata; class Mammalia; order Eulipotyphla; family Talpidae; genus Talpa; species Talpa europaea. The sequence goes on from NC_140077.1 coordinate 17,475,991, forward strand.
AATCAGGGAACACTTCCAAGAGGATATCCTGTAAAGCCAGGCCTAGTTTTTGTTGGGTTTTTTTTTTTTCTCTCTTTTATTGCTACTTATCCTGCAGAGCCTTCTCTGCTTTCTCTATTTCTGCTTCTTTTAATAATTTTTTTTTTAGTTTCCCAAACCCACACAAAACAACTTCTTCCAACCCTCCCACCCTAGTCCTTTCCTCTCCTCCCACCATTTCCATCATGGGATCACAGCCTGGTTGCTGATGCAATCGGTCAGCCTGAATCTGATAGGGCCAGAGGTCTCTGTCACTATGTAGATGGAATTCCTCATTTGGTTGCTATGACACCATGGCATTCAAGCTTCCAGCCTCGTTACCATGGAATCCTCCCTTCCCTGTCCCTTCTTCATGTCAAGAGGACAACAGCTCTGCAACGCAAGCTACTCAGAGGCTGCCCACAAAGTCCATGTCCCTAGACACTGTCCTTAAAGAATGAAGTGGTCTGAACCAGCTGCAATCACATGTCTGAACCAAAGTGGTTGTGGAAGAGTTTTCTAGTGGGCCCCTGGAAAGGTGAACTACACAGAAACAGTCTTTTAAAAACTGCATCTGAAAAACAGGGAACACTAGTGAGGGGCAAACTCCGAACCAGTTGGTGGTGCTCATGGACAACTTGACAGTAGAAGGTGGAGCTTTCCAGATTCTACTCCCTCAGAAGGGGCTGAGGGTCAAAAGGGATGGAGCTGGAACTTTTGTCAGTTAAAAAGCTGCCAGGGTTTTCGCAGTTAAGCTTCTGGATTTCAGCAGTTAAACTGCTGATGAGGTGTGGAGTCTGTGGGGCAGCGACCAGTTTGCCATGTGCGGCTTCAGCTTGAACCGTGGTCTCTGCTCAGCGGATGCTATCTGGGGCAGGGCAGATGGCATCTGGGTACATGCCAGCCTATAAATGCCCACTACCTGTGCAAATAAATCCCATTATTGCTGTTTCTCCCCATGAATCTGCTTTTAGCTCATGTCCTGTGGTCCTAAGTGTATGGGTGAAGACCCACTGACAGGGTCAACCAGTTCCTCCAGATATGCTCAATTTCACCCTGAGCACACATGGTGCTGTCTTTTGTAAAGGAAACATCAACAGGGCAGTTGGAACAGAGGGTAGCCCTCAGCACAATCTTGTCCAGCCCCAAAAGGTGTGGCCAAGGGTCAACAGTGCCTCTGTGGATTAGGGTTCTCTAGAAAACACCTCTTGCCCACCCACTATCCTGAACCCCAAACCCTGCCTTTATCAACTCAGTGTTCTCATGATGATGAACAGGAGCGGGAGGGAGTAATGTGAAGGAAGAAAAGACTTACCTTTGTACAGTGAAAATAAATATAAAGAGCCCAGCTACACTGAAGTGCATACCTCTGAACTAACATCCTAGATTACAGGCTGTGATGAGGTCAGAGGGGACTGAACCTGGTTCTAGTCCTGCCTCTAACCTGTGACATTAGGCAAAACATTTCTTCTCCATGAGCCCCAGTTTCCTCATTGAAATAACATGGGTATCTGAGTACATAATTTCTCTGGCCCTCCCCAACGCCAATCTTCACTTCAGTGGGGCACCCAGCCTGGGAGTTCCAAGTCTTCCCTCCTCAAAGGAGTGAAGCAGCAAAAACTTGGCTACCAAGGGCAGAACCTCAAACCTACACCCTATCCTTTGCCTTAGAGGAGTCCCAGGATCCCGAAAAAAAAGCTTCATTTCCAGAACAGGCCCATATACTTGGGCCAGATATATTTATAACAGAATCTCCAGCCTACAGCCATGGAATAAAGGAAACTCTAGCCCCTTGGTGGGCCAAGCCCCAGAGCTAATCCAGGCACAGTAGCAGCTCTTCATGACATATTTTCATGGGAAAAAACCTCTTCTGTTGGCTAGAGAATTGCCCTGTGCCAGGAACTGTCAGAGACCAAATATATATTTCTTATAAATCATATCATACAAGGTCTTCTCTATTTATGCTCCATATACCTCGCTTTTCAGTCCATCCACAAATGGCCCTGAGCTAGGTAGTAGGGATACAGTGGTTAACTAGCTAACCAGTGGTTAGCTGAGGGTCCCTGGTCCTCATGGGAGTTAATATCCAGTGATGAAAACTGACAAAAGAAAAATGAATTAAATTTCAGGTAAAAGCTGTTGTGAGAGAAAACAGGAGTTGTAATAAATGAAATAAGTATTCAGGGTAAGAAAAATCAGGATAGGCCTCTCTGAGGAGGTGACATTTCAGCTGATATCTGAAGGATGATATAGCCAGTCTCAAGAATAGTGAGTAGATGAAGGTGCTTATAAAAAGCCAAGAGCACATGCAAAGTTCCTGAGACAGAAATGAAAAAGCATAAGCTGGGGAACTTCCAATCTGGATGAAGAGGCAGATAGGCAGATAAACTACATAATTCCATAAAACAATGGACAAAGTGGAAAAGACCCCTGAGGGCCAAGTCAGCCAAGGGCTGGTCAGGAGGGCTTCTTGGAGGAGAGGGTATTTGAGTTGAATCTTGAAGTATAAATGGATCTTATATGACAAATGAAAAAAAGGGGGGGGTAGACAGAATGTGAGCCCTGTAAAGACATGGAACAGCAGAGTGTTAACCAGGTAACAGGCGAGACACAAAATTGACCTCACCTCTGTGGGACAAGTCCCTCCTCCCTGACAGGCCTGCCCGCCTGGACGGACAGGGCTGTCCCCACGACACAAAGAGCCTGCCCCTGAGTGGCCCCTTGTCCCTGGGGACTCAGGACCATGCTGCCAGGAGCCGGGGTTTGGGAGCCCACACGTGGGGGGCCTCTGGGCTTGGAGCAGCAGGTAGGCAAGGATGTGTCAGAGTCCCTCCCATACCGGCCCTCTCCAAGCAGCTGGTATGGCGGGGACTGTAGATAGAAGAAGAAGAGAGAGAAGATGCCTAGAGGGGAGGAGGGAGGAGGACAGAGAGGAGGAAACAAGAGCAGGAACAGAAGAAAACTGGAGCTGAAGCTACACACCCACTAGGGTGGGAGACTCTGAACTGCGCTGACTGTGTCTTCCACGAGGAAGACAGAGGCGGCCCTGCTGTTGCCTCCGAGAGCTGGGGTGTGAGCTCCACGCGCGCTGCTACTCGCTCTGCCCACGGCCTGCTGGCAGGGGCTGGCGGCCACACAGGCTGATTCACAACGCCCCCTGCACCACCGAGCACGCAGCTCCTGCGGCACAGCTGAGTCACCCTCCTGCCACAATCACGCGCACACGCACACACAACGCTGCCCAGACAGCTCCCCTCACCGGTCACCCCTCCTGCCCCAGCCTCCACAGGACGCTGGGTGGTGGTAGGCCAGGGGACAGGGTTCACCCCCAGTTCCTCCAAGGCCTCCCTGACCACTTTTGTGACTCCCCCAGTGGATCCAACACAGGCAGGAAATCCACACTCAGTTTCTGAGAGACTCAATTGATTAGGGTTCCCAGATAAAACACAGGCGCCCACCCAGTGAAATCTGAATTTCAGATTAATAACCGGTTTACTTACAATTTTATTTGCTAAATCTGGCCGTGCCGTGACTGATGGTTCAGGCATGCCGATCCTCCTGCCATCTGCTTCCTCTCCCCAGGCTACAGATGATAGGATGACAACAATGATGGTACTGACATTCCGAGCTGTTAGGTTGTGCAAAGCGAAGTGCGAGCTTTATCATAGCCTCATGACAGCCCTCTGGGATCAGTATTACTATCCCCATTGTACAGGTGGAGAAGCTGAGGTTTAGGGCTCATAGAAGTAGGAGCTGAGATTGGAACCACAGAGTCGGACTCCAGCACCCATGTCCTCAGGCCCTAAACCACTCCCCCCAGACCCACAGTGGATCTGGAGATGTCACCAGGGTCCTTACACTCAAACTATTACCTCTCAGTTTGAAACCACTGGCCCAGGAAAATCCAGAAGGGCTGCTCCCCCAAAACCTATTTCCACCCATCCACACTTCAGGGCGCTCTCCTGCCCCATGCTCCCAGGGCACAGCTGTCCCCAGGGGAGACCTCACATCAGTCATCAATCCCTTAGTGTGTATTTGTTTGCTGTGACCTCCCTGGATTTGGAGTTGGTTGTCTCAGAGAACAAGGGTGATAATTCACCATCAAAGGAAACTCAGCCACTGATGAGTAAAATCCATGTTACTCACCCAGCTACTCTTGACCTGGAGGAAGGAAGGTAAGGGGTCCAGGAAGAGAGCAGGGCCCCTGACCCAGAGAACCCCCAGTGACCTAGATACCACCTGATCCCCCAAGTCAGGCTAGATGATTTTTGAAAAGTTTGAGTCATGTGCTATGACCAAAGGTGGGTACTGTCCAGTGAGGACAGGTCATCTTGGTGCAGGGAGGTTTTAAGACATATTCAACCATCTGGAACCTGAGGGTCAGAAAACTGATCTGCTGAACTGCCCACGATATAGGGGACAGGATTGCCTATAGTATAGGGGAGGGAGGGATGGATGGATGGATGGCTGAATAGCTGGATGATAAATGGATGGATGGGTAGATGGATGGATGGTGGGTGGATATGGACAGATGAAGAGCCTCAGAGGGGTAGGTGTATGGTTCTGAGACAGACCACATACTACACGGGGGCCCTCCCAGAAACTTGAGTCTTTTCCATCAGGCACAAAGATAGGTTAGCAAGACAAGGAGGAAGGAGAAAGGTATGGGAATAATACAGGCAAGAGGGTAAAGAGAGATGGAGAAAGACAGGAAAGCAAAGGGGAGGTAGAATTGTGTGGTGGTTTGAATTTATCTGGCCTCTTCCCCAGCTTCTAGAAGCTTCCTGGCTTGTTACACCAGGTGGAGATGGACTCTAGGGGCCCCAGCTTTCATCTCTGCAATGTACCACATGTGAGTGTTCTGAGCCTCACGACTCTGGGTTAGTTGCCACTTTATTTATTCAGGAGGCTGGTGCAGGGGGTGAGTAGACTGCAGCGTGAGTCTGCAACAACTGGCAGCTCCTCTTACCATTTCCTGTGCTACCACCTCCACCCCCAGCCTGGTCAACCCCTCCTATCCACTCCCCCAATATACCACCCCCCAAAACTGAGATCTGAAGAACACTCCCACAGAGTCCCAGAGTCCCAGCCTCTGGGAAAACCAGACCCCAACTCAGAGCCTGACTTCTGAACTGAGGTGCCGACGCCCCCACCCCCCTCCACCACCCTGTCACCAGAGAGGCAGACGAGCGGGTCTACAAGAGAAGTCAGAGCCAGATGCCCCTGGAGAGACATCCTGTGCTGCCCACTCGCCTTCTGCTTGCATTCACATCCCCGCATGGTGATGCCTCTCCTGCTTCCCCTGGTACTTCCTCCCTCCCACACCAGGGTGCAGGACCTCACCACCAAGGGGCAGTAGGGCACAGACTGCAGGGCAGGTGAGAGAGAAGTCAGCCAACTCCAAAAAGGAAGGAACATCAACCAAGAAACCCAGGGGAGCAGAAGCAAAATCCTATCCCACCTCAGCTCCAGTGGGTCTCACTGGGGATGGTGCCACCCCCTCCCCAGAGGGCAACTGAAAGCGGCGAGTGGGGGATACCAGGAACAGGGACTGGGGGGCAACAAGGCTGCTAAGTCCTGCAATGCACATGACAGCTCATCACCAAAGAGAATGTTTTCCCCAGCCCAAAAGGTTAATGTACCCCCTACTGGAAAACACTGCCTAGGTCCATAGCTTATTTCCAGGAACACTGAAGTTTCTGTTAGGCCTCAGGAGTGGGGAAGGTGGAGGCTGGAGTCAGAGGGCTAAGGAATTTCAATAAACTTGGAGAAGTAGTGCTAGGTGAGGGGCTCAGGAGCTGTGGTTCAAAGAGAGGGAAGGAGGTCACATGGGTCATGGGGGGGGTTGGGGTACAGCACTGCAGGGGGCCCTCCTGCGGCTGTCCCCCTGGGCTAGAAGGGCAGGGAGAGCCTATCTCAGCCTGCAGCCCATGATCTCACTCCAGAAGGGCACTGCAGGGTGGCCCCAGAAGCCGCTGCCACTCAGAGGATTCCCTTGGGGCCAGGGAATGGCTGTCTAGATGTTAGAGGTGACCCCGGGGGTGACCAGTGAGCTCATCCTTTCTCCCCACCCCCAGGTGCAGGCTGTGCCTCCCCCATGCTCCCAGACACTCAGCTCAATCCTCTCTTAGAGCCACTCTCATTCCATGTCCATTATCCATTTACTTGTCCACCTCTCCAGCTATTAATCAACGTTAATGTTTATTGAGTACTTTCTAAATAAATGTCTGGCACTGTGCTCTTCCCATAGGCTAGTTCACTTAATCCAGACAAAAACACTCATAAGTATTACCATCATGCCTGTTTTGCAGACAAGCTGCCTCAGCAGCAGAGGTTAAAACCTGACCAGAGGTCCCACATGTGGTCAGCAGTGGAGTGGGGCTCACCGGCACCAGAGCGAGGAACCACTGTGCATATTACCGCACGGCCTCACTGCCACCAACACCAGCCTGCAAAACCTGGACTCAGTGTAATTCATTCCTGAATGGAGTGGCTGCCCCTGCACCTGGAACACAGTGGGCACTCAGTAAGTGTGGAACAAAAGCAAGGGTAGGTGGGTGGGTGGATGGATGATGGATGATGGACGATGGATGATGGACGATGGATGGATGGATGGATGGATGGATGGATGGATGGATGGATGATGGATGGATGACGGATGGATGATGGATGGATGGATGGATGGATGGATGGATGGATGGATGGATGGATGGATGGATGATGGATGGATAGATGGATGGATGGATGGAAGAAAGGATAATTGGATGGATGGGTTAATGGGCTTTACCTACTGTTGAGCCACTATTCCAAAGAATGTGATTATGTAACCAACATAAGTTCCATTAATAACAAGAAATGAAGCAAAGTATGACAGTGCATAGTGGATGATAAGGTCACAGTTTACATTTACTGACAACAGGCCAGGCACATTTTATGAATATCATCTCCTTTAGTCCTCACAACTCTGAGGCAGATACCATGATTCCCGATTGCTGGTGACAAATCTGACGTTCACAGTCCACTTATCCAGACTGACTCCCCTGGCAAGCAACAGGACCAGGGGTGTCTGGCACAGCAGTGGCCCTAAATCATTACAGAATAACCATGTGTTTGCTGGAGCTTCAAGACCCAGTTCCAGCATCATCTCTTCTGTGAATTCCCCTGGTGGAATAGAGAGATTCGCTTTCTGCTCCTACAGAGTCTTCTATCCACCTCTTTTGGAGAACGCTACAGGTCTGCAAGGTTTTCTACAGAACATTACAGCATAAGCAGAGCCTCTGTCTCAGCATCCTGTGTCCCCAACATTGTGCCTTACTGCCCCAAGGACTAGCCAAGTTCACTGGGGAAGGTGGACTTCACAAAACATGCACTAGAGAAGAAAACAGACTGTTTAGTCAACTGGACAGTCAGACTTTCATGAATACAGAGGGGCCCTACCCTACCACAGGCTGAACTGTCCCCACCAAATTCATAGCCATCTGTGGAAGCCCTAACTCCAGGTGATGGAACATGGAAATGGGATCCCACCAACAAACCAGACCAAGAGCTACAGTGGTCAGGCAGCCCAACTCCTCCCAAGCAACTGCTTTTCTGAGTCCAAGGCAACGAGAACTCGAGCCTCCTGGCCCTGAGCCGCACATCCCGTCTCAAAATCCAAGAGGCAAACACCAGCTCACACTCAAAGGTCCCATTTGAGCACTGTGACCTGAATAAAAAAAGACTTTCTCTTTCCAAGTCTTCTCAGAAGTGGTTTCCCGGACTCATCACAACTCAGATCCAATGTCACCTCAAATTGAAAGGTTCATTTCAGGAGTCAGGAGTGTGGCGGGATGACGGTAACTGTCCCTCCTACATCAACATTTAGGAACATCCCCCGAGCCCTCTAAGAACTGGGGCCACAGCAGACTTAGATGCCCTGCACAAGTGCAGCTGTCAGAACACTGGCTGAAAGCCAGCAAGCCACAGGTTGACCACGATGCTAGGAAGGGTCTGAATGACTACAGAAGCTCCTGGGCTCAGACTGAGAGGCACTCAGGTGGGAAACAGAAGCCTTCGGGGGCAGCCTGCATCCGCCCCCATCAGCAGCTCCAGGCTTGCACCACAGCCCAGAGCAGACCCCTCCATCCCACCCCTTCCTACCCATACCAAGCCCAGAGCATCCAAGTTTCCCAGTCCAGGTGTCATTTTGGGAAACTTCTCTTTCAGACTGGATGTCCACTCTCCAAAAATGCAACAACATGAAAGTGTTGGATGAGCTTCCACCCTCTGTGATCTGCCCAGCACAGGAGGCCGGAGGCATCAACCCCATGGAAGCCCACAGGAGTCACTGCTTGAGGACTTGACCCAAGTTCCATGGAGAGGGAGGCCCTCTGCCTGGCATTACAAGGTTAGAGCTGAAAGTAATTAAAAAAAAATAATAGCTAACCTGCCGAGCACTTACAAGATGCAGGCATTCTTCAGACTGCCATGGGCCCCTCTCATGCTTTTTACCGGAAAGGAACCCAAAGTCAGTCGGGCTAAGACCCAATGTCACAGTGCTGACAAGCCAACGAGCCCAGGCCCCACAGCCCCAGCTCTAGCCTCACAGCCATGTTGTCAGCAAATATCTTTTAGGCATCAAATAGAACTAGCATGAGGATGCTCTTCTAAGTAAATAAACTTACTTTGTGGAGAGGCCATTTCTTTTCAGAGTGTGGGTGATAAAGGAGATTCAGAGAGCTTGAATCACAGAGTTTGTGGGTATGCAATTTTAGACTGGGTGGCAAGAGCAGGCTTCACTGAGAAGGTAATTTTAAATAACGAGCACAGGGAGGTGAAAAAATGAACCATGAAGCCCCCTGAGGATAATTCCAAAGAGAGGAAGTAGTCAGTGCAAAGGTCCTGAGGCAGGATTGTTGTCGTATGTTGAGGGACAGAGACCAGTGAACCAGAGGAGCAAGGTGAGGGCAGTAACAACAGTCAGGCCTGGGGCCTTGACCTGAATCAGTATGGACTCTGGTCATCCCCTGGTGATGGCTGAAGAAACTGGGCTCAGATTGCTGGTAAATCATTAAAAGCCACACAGGGCTAGCATCTAAGCCAAGGCTCTGCTACAAAATCAACCCCAGTGATTCATCACACCAGCAGAGACCCCCAGGTCTTCTCCTCATGCCAACAGCCTCTTCCACCTGGCAAGCCCATCCATCTCTGACTTAAAACACCTACAGATGAATTGACGTAAAAAGGCAAGCGTGGCTGTGTGCAGGGGGAGAGCTGAGATCTGGGGCTCTCTCACCAGCCCCCACACCGCAGTCAGGGATGGAGGAGAATGGCAGAGATGGGCTTCCTGGAGCCAAGGAAGGGACCCAAGATCTGAGGAACTCTCTGGCAATGCTGAGCTTTCTGGCTCTCCTTTATCTCCGAAAAAGAAACCACCCCTCCAGCAAGAGGGTTTGTTAACTTGGAGAACATCCCCATGCTGGTTGACAAGCATTTTCCCATGCGCGTTACCAATAAGTAACTCACATTTCCTGTTGTAAAGCAGGGAAGCTGAACCCACAGAGGGCGGTGTGTGTCACTCCCAACATAGCCTGACATCCTCCTGGTTAGAAAAGGGATCTGAGCTGGAAATTTCACAGGAAAGTTTGCTGGTTTCCCCTCCCACTGCTATTCCCATGCTGGGGGCTAGTGTTCTGGAAGGTCTTCATTCAGGCCCTGCCTCTGCCTCCCTCTTGCTGGCTCTTACAGAAGGCTCTCAGGAACGGTTCAGAGCTCTCAACAATAGCTCACCTGCAGCCTGCCTACCTCCCCACTAAGCCAAACTTCACAAGAACACTCCAGAGAACCCACAAGTCTACAGCAGTCAAGGAGCGCCTGGGATTCATGGATCAAAGCCTTGAACACACAGCAATAATAGCTGAAGGGCCACAGGCCACATGTTCTGCACGCCAGGCACTGTTCTGGGTCCCTCCACCTTGCGAAGTAGGATCTAGGATTATCCCATTTTTACAGATAAGGAAACTGAGGCATGGGGAGATTAAATGACTCACCCAAGGTCATCTTTACTCCATGGTAAGTGCCAGAGCTGGGATGTGAACCCAAGCAGTGTGACTGCAGAGTCCACCCCCGCCAGAGTCTCTTTAGGGGAAGGAAGAGAATCCCTTCTGGGACAACCCCCTTCTGGAACAAGCCTGGAGGCAACACTCTCCGGGGCCAGAAGAGAAGCATGAAAGGCAGGAGCAATGAGCTATGGAGTCTGCCTGGGGATTGCGAGAGCCAGGCCCTCCACCACCACCGGGGCAGTTACTCCCTGCTCCCCTGGGAATGCTGCAGTGTCACCCACACTTCCCAGGCAGCTCTGCCCGGCTGCTTCGTGCTCCTTGGGGTCCCTGTTCTAGTCCATTTATATCCCACTGAGAAGAGCTGTGAGGGCTCTGGCAGCCATGAATAAATATGTGCTGAGTAAATGAATGAATGTGTGGGAATGAATGAATGAGCCCAGCCAGGTCCAGAGGATTTAACTCTCTCCTTTAGAACCTTAAGATAAAACATCACCCAGGTCAAAGCTTCCGATCTGCCTCCCACGCAGTCCACAGCAGGACTGAAATAGATACATATATATGCTCTCTCATTTTTTCTTTTATTGCTTTTAATTCCATGTTTCAGTTTAATTAAAAAAACACAATAGCTTAAAGTGTTGGATGCTGATGCACTGTGGTATTCATGAATATTTATCACTCTGAGCTATATAAAATTGAATAATTATTAGCAATTAAAAAAGGTCAACAGAAGGCTTTCTGGAACTCTCCACCAAGGGGAAGGGGAAGAAATGGACATCACCACCGAGATGCTTCAGTTAGGACTCTGCAGGAAAGGGAAGAATGTCTTGGCTGATCAGGCAAAAATTTTGCTTAGAGGGCCATGTGACCCCTGAAGAACATTCCAGAATGACTTAAAGAGGGGCTGATTTACCTACAAATCATTTATTTAGATAACAGAATAGTGGACTTGGTGTAAAAAGGGTCCCATTGACAACACAGAGCTCAGGGAGAGGATTGAGAAAAGAAAACGTGAGCCTGGACCAAGGTATTCTCCCTGCTTGAGCATACCTCTTCCCAAGGACTCACCTGAGGTGTGCTGGGACAGGCGAGTCCTGTCAAGCTCACACCTGGTCACACTCCTGACAAAGTAAGAGCTCCATAAATGGCCATCCCTTCATTTCCCTTTCAAAATGGACATGGGGAGGGCCTCCCCAGTGGCGCAGCGGTTGAGCGCTGGGTTGCGAAACTGCGCGCGGCCTCTGCGGCGCCGGTTCGATCCCCGGCTGCTCCCCAGCCACCAGAGGAGGGTCCCACAGGGCGCGCAGACCTCTCCTGCCGCCCGCTGCTCCCCTCAGCAGTGTACTTCGGTCCCTCTGCCTGTTCTGCTCCCCGCTCTGGCTCTGGTGAATTCTCTCACCCTCCCGCGCTTCTGACTATACTCAGTGCTTGTATAAACAAAACAAACAAACAAACCAGCAAACAAATAAATAAAGCATGCCTCTATTAAAAAATAAAAAAAAAATAAAAAAAATAAAAAAAATAAAAAAATGGACATGGGTTTCAAGAACCCCAACTGGCCCAAGCAGGCTTTACTTCCCTCTCCACGTGCAAGAGAATCCCAGTCTCATTTAATTTCTACTTCAGGGCCTCCCCGGTGGCGCAGCGGTTGAGCGCTGGGTTGCGAGGCTGCCGGCAGCCTCCGCGGCGCCGGTTGGATCCCCGGCTGCTCCCCGGCCACCAGAGGAGGGTCCCACATGGCGCACAGACCTCTCCTGCCGCCCGCTGCTCCCCTCAGCAGTGTACTTCAGTCCTTCTGCCTGCTCTGCTCCCCGCTCTGGCTCTGGTGAATTCTCTCACCCTCCCGCGCTTCTGACTGTATCCAGTGCTTGTATAAATAAATAAATAAATAAATCTTTAAAAAAAAAAAAAATAATTTCTACTTCAGAAGGAATTTGAGGGCAGATTTCAAAGTCCTCCCCATGCCTGTCTATGGCCCCTGAAAAGGTGCTAACCCAGACAAAGTTCAAAGTTCCTCTGATGGTACCCAAACCAGTCTTTGGCAACTTCTCTCCAGGCTAACGTCTACCCTCCAAGAACATTCTTCTTAGGCACAGTTCTTCGAATACTTAGCGCTCTCATCCTTCAGGTTTTCTCTTCTCCATGTGTAACACAAAACAATTTTTTTATATATAAATTTTATTTTTATATTCCCCATACAATTGCAGCCCCCCCATTCTGACCCCAATCCCTCCCCTCCCGTCCCCCACCCCCCAAAAAGTGTCTCTGGTTCATAGTTTTTTGTTGATTTTGATTTTCACTTTCTTATAGTTATTCACTTTCCTGGTCCCTTATTTAAGTTTTCTAGATTCCTGCTATGAGTGAGACCATCCGGTATTTTTCTTTTTCTTTTTGGCTTATTTCGCTGAGCATGATCCCTTCCAGCGCCATCCATGTTGCTGCAAATTGCATGTGTTTATCTTTTTTGAATGCTGAGTAATATTCCATGGTGTATATGTACCACATCTTCTTGATCCAGTAATCTGTTTCTGGGCATTTGGGCTGATTCCAAAGCTTAGCTATTGTAAATAGAGCTGCTATAAACATAGGGGTACAGGTGTTCTTTGGAATTGATGTTTCTAACACAAAACAATTTTTAACAATTTATTTTAAGCAGGGTCCCAGGGTCCTCCTCTGTCCTGGGCTACCTCAGGGATGATGTGCATCTGTGCATCTTGGGCTCCAGGCAGCCTGCAGATGCAGCCCGGGCAGGGGGCGCACAGTGGGGCTCCAGGAAGGGCACATGACGTTGGTGTGTCCACCGTGCTGCTTTGGGGGCTACCTCTCAGCAATGCTGAGTCATTTCAAGTGCATCCATTTTTTCAACAGCATATTTTGAGCATGGGCAGGTGCTGCTGGGACAGACCTGGTTCCTGCCGTCTGGGCTGGGGGCTGACGGTAGAACAGAATTATCAGCACAGGCCCACCAGGCTGACCCCAGTAGAGGCATCAGACGCAGGTAAATCACTTAAAAACAAGGGGGCCCCCTCAGATTTGCTCATTCTCCAGTGTGGACATCCCTTTCTTCCTAAGGGTCACTCTTGTACCCATGCCCCGCCCCCAGACACTGTACCAGGCTCAGGGGGTGTTCATGTCTACCTCTTTGTCAGTCGTAGCAATCATGTGCACTAATATTCACGGAGCATTCGCCGCAAGTCTTCACAGCCACGACTCACCTGCCAGCTGCCTTTGCAGCACAGAACACTGCCCAGAGGTGATGCATGAGGACCAGGCCTGGTGCACCCAATCTGCCAGTCCCCGATACTGGCTGCCCTCGCTTTGAAGGGCTTTAATTACTAACGTCTCATGCTTTTGTCATGCTTCACCATCCTGAAATCAATTACCTCGGGGCAGAATTTGGGAAAACATGAGAGGCTGAGGTCCCTCCTTGTTGGTTCCTAGAGTGCTCGTGGGGTCTGTGCCACCTGACGATTTATATTTTTTTGCATCCTCACATTTTTCTGTTGTGCAAATACTGCAAACATCGATTCAGTCTCTGCTAGCAAGTTCCCAGGAGGTGAGCGTGCCTGCTGCTAACTCCTTCACCCTATCCAGAAGGTCACACTCAGAGGTGAGTGGACTCTGAGGACTCTGGCTGCAGTCCTGGGGTGGACTAAAGATGGTTGCCTAGATAGAACAACAGGACAACGGCCCAAAATGGTCTCTATCAGCCTCTGAGTCACAGCCAGCCAAGGCCAGCCCTGGGACCCAGTGGGTGTTTAACATTTCAGTGTGAAGGTGGTGGCTCAGGAGCCCTCCTAAGGGCCACCCATCAGCCCAAACCTCGGCCGCTTCCTCTACCACCTCTTCCCCCCACAAAATAGGTACAGCAAGTCCCAGGCAGGCTGTGACAGACCAGCTCGTGTTAAAGGAGCGAGTCCAATATACTAAACACAGCCAAAAACATTTGCATTCATTTTTCAAAGGGCAAAAAAGTCCTGCTTTTTTCTGTTTCTTCTTTGGTGCTTTTCTGTGGTTGTTTTATATTGTTTTCACCTTAAATGGAACCATCCTAATTCAGTCAGGACTAGAAAACCAAACAATAGCCTCAGGATAGACTTTGCAAAAGGGAAAACAAAACTGACAGGAGAGCTGAGCCAGCTGCAGAAAGCTCAGGCAGCACAGCAGCAGCGGGGCTTGCAAACACTCCCAGGCTGAGCCCCAGATACAAGGCTGGGCACAGGAGATAAACTTGGCTTATCGCCCAAGAGGTTGGGCTTGTCTGGGCTAAGGAGGGTGGGTTTCAGCCTTAGTTCACCCCCAACTGTGTGTGCATCAGTGACTGTGGCCAACAATACTATTTGCACAGATCTGACACTGAGACATCAAGGAGGCAACAGTCCTGACCACTCATTTTCAGCCCCAGCCACTGTGGTGTGAGTGACCAGGGTCGGCTGGCATTCTGTAATGGGCATCACAAAACCTGAATTAAAATAAGAACCCAGGAAGTCTCCTAGGGTCTTGATGGATACACCATCCTGACACACCATCATTTTCCCCAAAGAGAGAATGAGATGGAGCTGGAGTCCTCAATTAAGGTCAAGACCAAGAGAGACAGAGAGAAAGAAGCAGCTTTGGAGAGATGGGCCACAGTGCCCGAGGCCTACAGGAGAACATGTCGGTAGCTGTTCTCTTCCTCACTAGTCTTCCTTTCTGTGGACTCTCCTCTAGGGGCAGTCAAATGAAGAAAGTCCTGGTCCCCAGAAGACCTGGGTTTTCAGGAGCCACGTGACCTACTGGTCACACTCCCCTAGATTCTTGCAGTGTCTGGAACAAAGGAAGCTTCCGGGAATTCTTCTAGCTCCTTTTAGTCTTCTTCTTCATCTTCTTCTCTTTCCTACCTCTTTTTATCTTACCTGTCTTATCTTACTCCTTCCTATATATTAGCCTTATTTTTTTCCAAATAATCAGTGGTAATCACCAGCTGCTAGACTTGAAGAGGACTCTCTAATCCCTAACCTGATAAAAGGTAACACCACCTACAGCATACATGTTGATTTATAGTAAAATACTGAAGGCCTTCCCCCTGGGCTCAGGAACGAGAACAAGATGTCCATTGCCATAGCTTTTATTCAACTGTTGGGCGGTCATAAGCTGTGTCATAAGGTGAGAAAAAGAAATAAAATGTATAAAGAAAAGAAAGAAAATGCCTCTTTATGATTCACAGATGATATGATGGTGTGTAAGGAAAAGCCAAAGAATCTAAAGGTAATTCTAGCAACAATTAAAAAATAAAAACTTTTGGGCCTCCCCGGTTGGCACAGCAAGTTGAGCGCAGTGCTGTGAAGCTGTCCGCAGCCTCTGCAACGCGGGTTCAATTCCCGGATGGCCAGGAGATACCCACATGGTGCGGCAGACCTCTCCTGCCTCGCCTGCTGCTCCCCTAAGCAGCGTTTTTGGTCCATCTGCCTGTTCTGCTCCCCACTCTGTCTCTGGTGAATTCTCTCACCCTCCCATGCCTCTGACCTGTATGTATCCCAGTTCTTGTATAAATAAATAAATCTTTAAAAAAAAAAGAATTTTTTTTAAAAAAAGAAAGAAAATTTAAACTTTTTGCATTGCTACTTAAGATGGCATCAAAAAGCATCAAATCCATGGAAGAAATCTGTTGAAAGATTTCTAAGACCATTCCACTAAAAATTGTGGAACACTGCTGAAAGAAATTAGGGAAAATCAAATAATTGAAAATGACAAGTTGATACAATGTAATCCCAGCCAAAAATTCTAACAGGCTCTTTTTTCAAGAAAATTGGAAAACAGAATCGAAAGTGCATATGGGAATGCAAAGGGCCAAGAGCCAAGGCAATCAAAAAAAATTAAAAAGTTGGCAAACTTAAATTACCAGATAATAAGATAGATTAATAAAGCTGCAGTATTAAGACAATGTGGCCTTGGTGTTGGGATAGAAAAAATAGTCCAATGGAGCCAAACAGAAAATTCACAGATATACAGAATTAAAGACACCTGATTTTCAATAAAGACATCCTTTCAATAAATGGTGCTGGGACATCTGAATTAACATAAAAAATTAATTTCAGGTGGGTCATGGATCTAAAGCTGAAAGTTAAAACAAGAAAGCTTCTAGAAGAAAGCATAGGAGAATATTTTCCTGATATAGTTACAGGTAAAGATTTTATAAAGTTAAAAGAAAAAAACTGTTAAACTATACTTCATTAAAATTAAGACCACTGCTTTATAAAAACATAGCATTTATAAAACAAAAAAAGCCACAGTCTGGAAGATATCCATCAACTATAGAATGGATAAATAATTTAGGAATATTCCTATATATAGTACTATACAGAAATTTTCAAAAGAAGGACTTCCGCTGGTGGTGCAGCAGTTGAGTACTGGGCTGTGAAGCTGCCCGCAGCCTCTGCTGCACCGGTTCGTTCCCCGGCCGCCGGTGAGGGTCCCAAATCATAAAAAAATATTAAAAGCAATAAAGAAAAGGAATCATAGGAAGGAAAAAAATGTTCAAAAGAACCACAAGCTATACATGTAGATCTCATAGCTATAAATTCAAGTAAAAAAAGCAAGATACAAAACAGAGCATACACTTATTAGCTACCTACTGCTGTGGAATGAATCACACCAAAACTTAGTGGCTTAAGACAACAGGCATTAAGTGTATCAGCAGTGTCTGTGGGTCAGCAATGCTGGTGCAGCTTAGCTGAGTCCTTAGTCAGGGCTGCTCACAGGCTGTGATCAAGGTGTCAGCCAGACTACAGTGGCTTGAAGGCTCAGCTGGGGAAGACTTGCTTCCAGGTTCACTCATATGGCTGTTGGGCTGAGGGCAGCCCACATGTGCTGGACTCATCAGAGAGCTCAAGAAGAGCCAGAGAGAATGCACGCGAAATGCAAGTGACAGTCTTCTGTAGCTTAATCTTGGAAGTGCTATCCCATCATTTTGGCCATACCCTGGTCATTAGGGGCAGTTTCCAGGGACCAGTCTCCACACAGAGGGTGAAGATGACACAACAGCATGAATACCAGGGGGCAGTTCGATTAGAAACTGCCTACCACACTATATGATATGATTCTATTTGTGTGACTTTCAAGACAGGCAAAACTTGATAGAAACAGACGTACTGATTGCGTCCAGGGGGATAGATGTAAACAGAGAATGAAGGAGCAGTAAATGCGGTAAATGTTCTCTACCTTGATCTTGCTTGGGTGGTGGGGTAACATCATGTAATCGTATGTAAAATAAATCACTGAGCTGTGCAACTAATTAATATCTGTGCACTCCAGTGCATGGGTATCACACATCAATAAAAATTGGAGGAATAAAATAGGAACACAAAGGTCCTACCTTCTCCCCTTCTCTATCTGAGCTATGGGAAGTAGAACTGAATTCTGGAAGGTCAGAGAGCTTGTTTTGAGTGGCAGCACTGGCCAGTCTCTCTCTTACAGTCAGTGTGTGCAAGTCAGCTTATACACCACTCTGGCTGAATTTGCCCTCTGGCAGAACCTTGCAAACAGCACTGTTTACTCTCAGAGGCACGGAATGACTCCTGTTTAGTTTGCTTTTATAGCCCAAAGGTCAGGGTCACACTTGTAAAGTATCTCTAAATTATGCAGAGTTCTCAGAAGTCAGTTCCACGCCAGGAGTCACGCTGCCCACGTCCCATTCACCTAAGGAGCTTGTAAATGATGAACAGTAAATGCGCTAATTATCTGATACTTCTAATTCAAAATTTGAGAAAGTTTAGATGTGATCTGGGTTATTATTAAAGTTTTGTATTGAGTTCAAAAGGCATTTACTTAACAAACTATTGGCAACAAATACAAAGGGTACACTGGCCCACTTAATTATAGTTAACTTGGATGAGATAGACATCATATGACTTTACAAGTGTAACTCACTGAAGCTGAACAGCAATGCTGGGGAGTAGATATTCAAATTCATGCCCATTTTGTAAATGAAGATATTTACAGATAGAAAGTAAATTGCGCAAGATCATAAGGCAAATAGGACCGGCAATCAGAATTCAAACTCTTGTCTATTTCACTTCCAAGTCTGTGATCTTAACCAATTCATTATCTGGTTCTTCAAGAATTACTTTTTAAGTCACTTAATAGTTCTGTATGTGGCAGTTGTAAATGGTTCTGATGGAATAAACAAAGGTCCCCTTAGCACTCAGTCTGAAAACTCTAGGCTCTGGGAGGAACAGTCTGGACTGTAAATGAACTTACTGTGGTTTTTTGATGAGAATCTATACTGTGTGCACATGCAAACCTGTCACAGCAGAGTTCCAACCAGTAAAGTGCTCAGCTAAGGTGGTGGCCTGAGCTTGGAAAATAGGGACCTGCCACTCTAAGTCGTAGAGGTGCAGTGAAGGGGCCAAGAACTCAACTCCTAAAAGCTCAGCACAAATGGCACAGATGGAGAAGAGCAGGCTTCCTAGACCCAGCTATTGCCCAGGTGAGGCACCAGGATGGCAGCACACACAGGTGGTCCCCAGACAAGCATCCACAGCCCCTAGAACCCTGGAAAGCACTAAAGAGTGTTACCCTACAGACGAGGACCAACTTTACTAAGAGGAAATGCGGCCAGGTCACATGGATACAACAGAAATCAGACTGAGAAGCATGCAAACAGCAGCAGCAAACACTGCTGAACTCAGCATAGTTGGCCACTTCCTGGGGTGGAAGTGTCCATTTCATTTCATGTTCATTCATCAAAGATTGAGAAGAAAAGTCTTTAAGAGAGTATTTTTTAACCATGCAAAATCTACTCATTTTTTCCCCTATAAAAAGAGCCACTGCTCTTTTTTTTTTTTTTTTTTTTTGTAGCAGAGCTACTAGTCTGATCCTTGGACAAACTAAGGATATTTTGCATCAGAGGAGAATGTTTCTCTCCCCAGTGTACAGTGGAGAGAGAAGGTGGGGCACCAGGGGAAGAAACAGGATCAAGGGAGGGGTGAACACAGGAAGCTCTCAGGAGAAGGGGGCAGACAAGTGGAGAAGCAGGGCCACGAGAACATGGGGGCAGAGGAAGGCAGCCGGGGAAGGGTGGGAATCCTGGGGTCCCCTAGGCAGGTGGCAGCATAGCGTCTTGCCTATTTAAGTGCGCACCTACTAGATGCACGGCATGTCTGGAATTTAATAACACACGGACAGAAATCAATTCTCACTGGCTCTCCAATACTGCCTCGCTGAAGCAAGCTTATTCTCTTCATACCTATCACAATGTTCACTCTATTTTATTTACTCATCACCTCCAACACACCCACTAAACTGTAAGTCACAGGACAGCACAGAATATATTGCCTGCAAACTTCAGCAGGTTATTTAACTTCTCTGATCCAACAGTTCATGGGAATTCTGAAAAGATCAAATGAGAAATGCCTAGAACATACAAGTTAGTCCTCATTAAAGTTATTCAGTTTCCTCTAATAGTGAACGAGAAGAATGCAGAGTGGACATTCCCTTCTCTTCCGCCTAGGTGAGGTTGGTACTGACAGCCTGTGGTTACTCTCAGGAATTCAAAGATCCAAACAGAAAAAATGCACATTCCTGTTGCTGTGTGCTGGTTTATTGGAATTTCATCCCTCAGGCAGTTTCAACCCTCTCCTCCTGCCTGATGCTGTGATGCCACAATCCAGTCTCTGTGACTGGGGCAATGTTTCCATGGTGATGAGCAGTGATGTCATAAAGAGGGGATTGTTATAGGTTGAATGAAATCTGGCACCAGATGCACCCTGCCTCCTTATATAAGGGTGGGGGGAGGAGGGAACAAATTCTGTGGGTACGTCCCAGAAAATGGGAAACTGAATCACCCTAAGGGTGGCGAGGGATGACCAGAGGGAGAGAAGTTCCAATCTCCTCCATGTACCAGCAGCCCCATTTGGAAAAGCACCAATTTAACAGACCTCACCAAGACAAGAGCCAGTTTCCACCAGAGGAAATTGAAAGAAAAAACAAGAGGCAGTGGCTATCGGCGATTCCACCTTCTGGTCTAGGAAGACCCAAGCACACATGGCTTCATCCAACGGAGCCCAACATACCAAACTTTATTGAATAAAGAGCCACAGACTCTTCCTTCCCAGAGAATTAGATAGCCCTGTGTGTTTTATAGCAATAATTCTTACCAGAATAACAGCAGCCACCCTCAGTTTAAACCCTAGAGAAACTCAAACCACATTGTTAAGAAAATTCCCAGAGGATATATGAGGCAAAAGAACATTCCATAACGCCGCCTGCCTCCCAGAGGCTCTCTGAAAGCTAACCCAGGCTTTGAAAAAGAAGTGCCTGACCCCAGGGGAACTGGTGGAACACCTGAAGGAGAACTTGACCCATGTGGGCAGTGCTTAGAAGTACACAAGTACTTGTTGCATTACACAGTCCTGGCCAGGGTGGTCACTGTCACCGCCAGTCCTCACTGTCCCTTGAAACTGCAGATTGACTGAATGCAACAAGTGTGAATGCCAAGGAATGGGCCCTTCTCAATAAGAGGTTCGCCTTGGTCCCCAGGAGGCTTAGGGAGCCAGTGCTTTAGACAATGCATAGTCCTTCTTTCTCTAGGCAGCTGATTCTCCTGAATGCCCTGCTCCAGGCGAGTTTAGTCCACAGCAGTAGCTAAATATGTGTTCAGTGTCTGCATTCTTCGTTGGCCCTCGTCAGTATTATGAACCAACTTCAAAGGGAAGTCACTGCATCCAGAAAACCTGATGTATGCTTTTCCATACCCACATATACACAGAGACACGACAGCCGAGCTTGCTTACTGTCCTGGAGAGAGGAGAAAAGGTTTTCTAGGTGTGAGCATGGGCAGCGCCAAGCCATCCCCCACAGTTTAGAGAATGCTTACTAGCCTACAGGCTCCATTCCCAGGCCCTAATTGTTCAGGCCTCCTGACCTTGGCCCATGCTGCCCTCTTGATCGAGATGCCACCTTCCCCCCCCCTACCCCGACTTCTCCCCCACAGCCTCTTCAATCATCAGATCTGGATCCCAGCTCAAATGGCCTGACTCCTCCGCTAATCTTCCTTCCATGGTGGAGTTCCTCCCTCCTTTACTACCTATCTCCACCAGTACAGCGGGGCTCTGGGAGGGCTGGGACAGTTCCCCTGCTCATATTTGAAACCAGTGTAGAGCACATGCCCCTAGCATCTGTGATACCAAGATGCCAAGGTGAATGTGGAACAGAAGCCAAGACCCTTGGGCTTGCCTCTTCACTGCCAAGTTCAACTCTTCCAAAACAAAAGTTGACTTTCTAAAGTATGTTGTGGTGAGTGGAGAGCCTAGTTTTATGGATAAGGACCCTGTGAGGAGGTAGATGAGGAGCAGTGATCAACTGAGAAGGGCTGAGACTCTGGAGACCCAAACTCTGGTTATCAGAGGAGCAAGCTGTTACCCTGCAGGAGCCCAGCCTCCTCATCCATAAAAGAGAGGGTGGAAGCTAAGGCTCAAAGTCCCCTTCTAACATCCTAGCTCACTGCAGCCATACAGGGCATTTTCACATCCTGAAGCAGACATGTGTTTTGCTTCAAGGGTGATTACTCCAGGCACTGTGCTGCCTTCCTGAGTGGCTACTTTTCCTTTCTGTCTCCCTAAAACTCCCCCTCCTGCTCACTGATCACAATGCACTGGGACTAGAGATGGAGGAAGACTCCCCAGGAAGGGCAGACTGGAAAGACAAATGGAGTCACGGCCTGGTCCGGCCGCCCTTGGTAACAACACATCACCCAAGGACATTCTTCCATCACCCAAACCCCCCACCAACACCCCTGCACCTGCCCTCTGCCAAGTCCAGAAAGCAGCAAAGCTCTTCCCAGGCCTTGCCTGAGCAGGGCTAATTCCATTATTTTGCACACACATCTCTGTGCACCTGTATATTCTGTCACTCTCCTTGTCCATGACAAATGCCTAGCATAAAAATTACCCTCACAAACGTGTTAAGGCAGGCAGCGAGGACATCCAGGGGCCCGGGGAAGGTGAGGAGGCTGCAGGTTGCTGGGGATGTTCATTACTGTGCCTCAGAAAAATAAAGGGGGGGTATCAGGGCAAAGGGGAAAACTACTGGTTCATTCACCAGCAGCATGCACATGCTGAAAGTCTATCCTAGTTGCTCAGCAACCGAGAAGAAGCATTTCAAAGAGCAAGGGGCTAATTGGATAAATGAATTAATTAGACATTTCCGGAGTCAGTGCGGTAAATGACAACAGGCTGGGGTGGCCAGTTTTTTTGCTAGCTGAAGTGTCTTCCTCTCCCCACCTGAGCTTTGGTCCTTAAGATTTAGGGAGTTAGGGACAGGGGACCAGATGACCCTGTTTCAGACATGCCATCTGGGAGGGGAAGACGCTGGAGAGAGCGCCCTGCCCTGGGAGAGAAGTTGAACTACAGGACCTTGGAGGTCTTTTTCCACTGGAATATTTGATCAGTTTTGCCCTGCAGGGCAGGAAGGGCAAAAAAAAGGAGTAAATCCCCACACTGGCAACTGAAGGTAACTTAATAACCTGCTTTCCCACACTGTCCTGTGGGGTTTCCCTTTGCTCTATTTAATGCAAGCAGGTTCCCACCAAAGCCCATAGAAAGCAGTTGTTCGGGAGTTTGTGTGGGAAATAAGATGCTTTGTTGGTGGTTGCTATTTTCCCTCGCTCTGCTTTGCTTCCTCCTGTTGGCTTCCTTTAATTACAGCAGTACCCCACTGGCTGCTCTGATGATGGAGAGCTCAGCCGCTGAGCAGAGCCCATGGTGGGAGGGGGGGCAGGCAGAGGCTCTGCTGGTGGGAGGGAAGGGTTATGGGGAGGGAACCGAGAGGCAGGAAGGTGCCAGCAGGGCCAGAGCAGGTCTAGGGAGGAGAGAGAGGTGCAGGCTTCTGGTGTTGCTGCCTGTACAATTTACTGGGTGTCTCCAGGCAAGTGGCTGCACCTCTCTGAACTTTGCAGGGAGAACTGGTTTTATGGTGCTGTGAGATGGGCCAACTGCATCTCCCCCACTGCTGCGCAAGACCCACAATCTGGCCTCAACTCAGCCCTGTCTGTCCTAGTTACTTGACACCTCTGAGTCTTTATTCATCCTGCTCTGGCCTGGAAATACCAAAAGGTAAGTACAAACACTCAGCAAAGGCTTCCAGAGAACAGGATGATTTCATTGGGAAAGACCCAGAAGCTAAAAAACACATCTTTGCTCTGAGGGGTCAGCGGTGGAACCTTCTGCTCCTGGAACTGCTCTCCTTGCTGGTGCAGGTGGTGAAAGGCCCAGGGGAAAGGCGTGTATATCACACAAGTTGTGTGATCTGGGCTGGGTGGTTAACTTCTCTGTGTCTTTGTTCACTCATCTTTGGAATGAGGCTTCTAACAGCAGGTACTTCACAGAGGTGAGGAATAAATGAGATGCTGAATGCAAAGGATACAGCTCAGCTTCTGGTACATGATACGTGGGCACAAAATGTCCATTATGTCTATAAAATTAAGTCAGTCTATAGTGGTATATACACTTAACAGGAGTGTACTCCTGAAATTTGAGTTTGAAAGCTAATTGATAAATCAAATAAAAGAAAAGCTATCAGTATCTGAAAAAGATATTAGCATTCCTATAGTTACTGCAGCATGATTCAGAATAAGGTATAAAATCAATCTAAGTGTCTAACAATAGCTGTCTGGATAAAGAAAACATATATATAGTGGAATATTACCCTGTCCTGAAAAAGAAGAAACTCCTGTCATTTGCAACAACATGGAGGATTTTATGCTCTGTAAAATAAAACTGGCACTGAAAGACAAATGCTGCATATTCTCACTTATATGGGGAATCTCAAAAAGTCAAACTCATAAAAGCAAAGAGTACAATGGTAGTAGCCCAGGGCTGAGAGGTGGGAGCAAAGGGAAAACATGGGTGAGAGGATACAGAGTCTCAGTTATATTGGATGAATAAGTTTAGAGATCTAAAGTACAGTGTGCAACTATGGTTAATACTGTATTATAACCTTGACGTTTGCCAATAGAATAGATCCTAAATGTTCTCACCACATACACACACAAGATAGCAATTATGTGAGGTGATAGATATGTTAGTTTTATTGTGATTATTTCAAAATATATACATATACCAAAATATCACATTGAAATCTTAGATAGACATTTTATTTGTTAATTATATCTCAATAAAGTTGGAAAAAGTAAAATAAAATGCAAAGGGCTCAGCAAAAGGCATTGAAGAAGTAAAGGGCTGATATTAGAATATTTCTCAGAATAGGAAGAACAAGAAAAGGGGAAGGTACTGGCCAGAGGGTAGGGCTGAGCCAGGAAGAGGACTTGAAAGCACTTCCCTGCATCCTTTGCTTTTCTTATTTTGCTTTGGCAAACACTGGCCTGGCCTGCAGGCCTGGGAGCTGACAGACTCTGGGGGGTTTCAGATTAGTTGTCTCTACAATCTCCATCTTCTACCCCAGTGTTAACCCTCAAGTGACCTTGCTTCACTGCTATGAACTCTCAAGAAACAAAGGGTCCCACCCAACCCACAGGAATGTAGGATGGACTTGCCAGAAGCAGTATAAACTTTCCTTTAAAAAAAAAAAAAAAAAAACTGAAACCTGTTTTTAGGAAACCACTTTAGTAACTTAAAACACAAGAGGGTACCTTAAGATAAAGAGCTTTGAGTATAGATGCAAGAGCTTCCCTTTGTCTCATCTTCAGAGTCACCTGCTGTGCTTTGAAGATGCTCATCCATCCCCTCCCAACCTCCCCCGCTCTGGGCCCTTTCAGGTGAAGTTTACAAGGGGCTGGAGCTGCTGTTGTCTGAGATTAAAGAGAAAGTGGAGGCCACGTGAGTCTTGCTCATCCCTGTGGACACAGCAGGACTGTCTCCTGCTATGCACAGCTTTCTTCTGCAGGGGCATTTCAGCCCCCCACCCCCACTCCAGCCCGAACCCTGAGGAAGGAAAACAATGTTGGAGGGTGCAGCATTCCCTTCCCCTAAAAGACAACTCACCCGACCCTGACAGGGGGAAAACTGGCTCCTCTCCCAGAAGACACCTGCTCAAGGAGCGCTCACCTCAAGACTGCTCACCTTTCCTACCCGTTTTCAAGTACCTTCTACCACAGGGCAGGTATCTTGCCAAGTCTTTCAGGTTCACTAAATTCCTGAAACAACCCAGAAAACTCAATATTATCCCATTTTATGAGGAAAAAAGTGGGTTTCAGAAGAGTAACTGGCCCAAGGTCTCAGAGCTAGTTGTGGCCCATCTGACCCAGCTGCTCTGCCACCAGAACACCCCAGCTGCTGTGTCTCCCCACAGTCATCTAATTACTTGTTCTACCCAGAGCTCCCTTCTGGGAGGAAAGGCCCTAGACTGTATGAAGAATTCAAAGGAAAACCAAAGAGCACCAGGGAGTTGCAGAAAGAGCACTGGACTAGGAGTCAGGGCCCACAGTCTTGGTGAATTTGGGCACACTATCCTCTCATTTGACCACATTTTCCATATCTGGAAAAGGATGTGGCTGGATCACTCTGTGTTCTGTGGGAACAAAGAACACGGTCTCTGGATGATTTATATTTTAAGAGAATCTTAGAGAGCACGATGTATATTTTTTATTTTTTAAAAGATTTATTTTATTTATTTATGCATACAAGAACTGGGGTGTAGACCAGAGGTGCAGAGGAAGAGAGGATTCACCAGAAACAGAGTGGGGAGCAGAACAGGCGGATCTACTGATATATACTGCTGGGGGAAGCAGCAGGCAAGACAGGAGAGGTCTGCTGAGCCATGTGGGTCAGCTCCCTGCCCTGGGATCGAATTCAGGCCACAGCAGTGATATCACTGAGCCTTAACCCCTACACCACCAAGGAGGCCCAACACAATGTTTAACTCTTGAATTGTGACTCCTGAATTGTGAAGTCTCTGGGCACTCCCCCCAAAAAAAACCGCGTGCAAAATCTTTCCTGCTGCCTCTCAAAATCACCCAAGTATAAGCAGCTTCCCTATGATTTAATGACAATGCCAATCCTTAAATATCTGGAAATGTATAATTTATAATGCACTTTACAAGGATATGATTTTATTTTGATCCTTGCAACCACTACATAGACAAGGAAACTCAAATCTCAGAAGTAGACTGACTGGGGTCATTTCATGAAGCTGGTAGATGGAGACAAGAAGGCTGCTCTTCCAAGTTCAGTGAATCACAACCAAAAGGGAAATGCTTCTACTTGTACCCTGCACTTGGATTTGGCTTCTCCTGTGGCAGAATGAGCCCCTTTACACAACTTAAGCTATCATCACCATCATCATCCACAATGATCCATTTGAGATCATAACAGACACCAAGTCATAGCTGCTGAAACAACAAGAGTGGTGGTTGCTGTTTCAATACCTGTGCTGGAACACCTGTCAATTCCTTCAGCACTTAAGATCAGCTCCCCTTAGAGGTATGCAGTCATCACTCACCCATGTACACATATCACCTCCCTATTACGTTCTCTCCTCAGCTCCTGAAAGGCACAAGGAGGAGTTCTTTTTCCCTCCAGACATGATTCAGCACCCCTCAGTCTGACACTGTGAACAGATTTGGTTGGGTAGGGAGTCATCAAGGAACTACGGGTTTCTCTCCTGCCTACCTACATTCACCTACAGGGTGTGACAATGGTGTTTCACACAATATAATCAACTCTGCTCCTGCCACTCCATTTCTTTAAAAATTCATAAGTGCACAGAAAAAGAAAACACAAAACAAAACCAGAAGGGGGGAAGGCAATCTTGAAATGAGTTCGACTGCAGAAGCTTATGTTCCTGCAGGCAGAGTAGATATTAATAATTCAACAAAATATTACAGTAATTACTATACTTTGCAAAATCACAACAGTGCACTTTAGCACAACTCCTACCAATCTCCCTGCAACTGCCATTAATAAATAAAGCACAATTCCCTATATTAAATTTGCTGTTTAAAAGCTAAATATTTTATCAGCACTAATATATTTTAAATAATCAGTCAAGACCAAGAAAACCCCTGGTCCTGCATTTCTTCCCCCTTTAAGTGAAATTCCATCTTCACAGCTAGAGCAGAAATTGACTGCAACACTGACAAGAATACACTGAGTGTTAGGGCTTGAAGGCCCTGATTGGGGAACCTGAGCACCACGCAGCTCTAACACTCTGCTGGAATCCGATTAGGCTGCTGGAAAAAGTGAGAGGCAGAAAGAAGGGAAGAGTAATTCTTTTGGACCGTGAATCCGACCTATCTCATTCAGAAAAAGAAGTCACGAATCATAGAGAGTTGAGCAGCGGGGAACCACCAAAAAGGCACACCTAAGTATATACCCTGCCATGCGTGAACCTGACTATCTCAAAATACAGGGCACCCTACAGTACACCTGAGTTAGGTCCCCAAAATTAGCTCCTTCCATTCTATCAAGTTCTGTTGATTTTACCTTCATTGGTTTTTGCTGCAAAAAAATGCTGTAGACAAAACCACTCAAATCTCAAGCACTTATTCTCAAAACAATCCTTTATTGTCATAAATACACAGGCCAGCTGGTCACAGCTGGTGGCAGCTGGACAGTTTCCTGATTTGGGTTGGGCTAGCCTGGCAGCGGCTACATCTGACTTGTGTCTCCTTCCTGGGAGCAGGCTAACCTGGGCATGTTTTTCTCATGGCCACTACAGAGAAGCAAGACAGCGGGTGGGCGCACAATGCCTCTCGATAACTAAGCTTAGAATTGGCAAACTCCTCTTCAGCCAAAGCAAGTCACAAGGCCAACCCCAAAGTTAAGGGTTGGGGAAAATGCCCAACCCATCCCAACATGGCACTGCAAAGACCCAGTGCAAAGGGAGCTTTAGGAAGGACGGAGGAATTATAGAGGAGCCAACAACACAATCAATCACACCTGCTATATCTGTCGTCCAGTGACACCTCCCCTCTCCGCTGCCACCACCCAAGTCACCATCCTCCAGCTCCAGTGACAGTCTGGTCTCCCAGAGTCCATCCTTTACTCCCTCCACCCCACAGAGTGGTCAGTGTGGTTTTTTAAAAAAGTGAATTTAATTTCGTGATGTTGCTACTTTTAACATTCCCATGTTACTCTTAGATAAAGAATAAATTCCTCTGACGCATGCGCGTCTAGTTTCATCTCTCACCAGCACGATCCCTCTGCTCCAGCCATGCTACTTTCTTGTCCTTTAAGGTACGTTGCTTCCTCATGCCACTGAAGCCGTGTCTCCAGAATATCTTTCCCTCTCCCTCCTTGTAGGGAAAATGGCGTTACGGAGGCTCTTTCTTGCCTTCCCGCCACTAGCCTCTATGGCCATCACCTGCGACCTTGCTTTCCGCCCAGGTTTCTACCCACACGTGATACTATGTTGGTGCAAAAAGCACTTGGGAGCACGAACACAGGGCATGCGCAGCTGTAATTAATGGTCACCGAGGCCAAGAAGCCAGAGAGCACGGGGCATGCATACCTATAAGTCCCAACACCTGGGCCCAGGCAGCCTTATGAAGCAGGAGACCGAGAGGGAATGCCAGAGAGAAGCAAGAGAGAGCATGGAGATGTAGGGGCCGGGAGGCTTGCTGCCAGCCTCCTGCCTGCCCGCCTGCCTCCCTCTGTGCTGGTGTTCCTGTGTACCTGATTCCCTGCTTCGGCACTAAACACCTGTCAAATCTATCAAGGGCTGCAGGATTCCTTCATCCACTTGCCCAAATCCACAATAAACTCACCCACCCTGAGCCCGGCTTGCCTCCTACACTCCTCTTCACCCCAATGACCCTCTTCCCTGCCCCCACCAGTGCTGAGTGGGAAGGGAGACACCTAGTACTAGGATTATTAAAAGGAAAAACAAAAAGTCTGGGTAAAAAGCAGGGCAGGAAAGCTGCTGATTGTGGGGTCCCAGACAACAGGCACTCAGGCTTATTCTAATATGCCCAGATTCATCCCATAAAGACTGGATTGAAATCTACCAATTGCCACCACACTGATTTCCACCAATCAGAACTGCACTGATTGCACCTCTTTGCATAAAGCAGACCTGAATGTGGACCATTAACCCCCCTCCCCACGGCGTGGTAAAGCACCTGGAACACACAGCTTCTCTGCTTCTTGGGTCTGTGTCTTCCAGACTGCTGTCCTAAAATCCTGAATAAATGTTTTTCTTGGAGCAGGCTTGAGTTTCTTGGTCTACATAATCCAAGAATAACAGATGAATCAAAACCAGCAAGTAATCTAAGCACTTCAAAGATCCAAGGGAAATTATTTTTGGCCCTCTATTTCTCTATCCAGATGAACCATCAAGGTAAGAGTAAAATAAATTTTACAGATATAGCAAGAATAAAAAACAAGTATCACTCAAGCACAAGGAAATCATGGAATTTATCATCAAAGCTCTTTTGAACATTAAGAGGATCTACGAATATTTATGTCAGGGCACAAGAGTAGTCAGGGTATCCCCATGCTCTCAGGAAAAAGAATAGTTGAGGCTATACTACAGAAAAATGAGTACCAGACCCACAAGAGGGATGGAATCCAAGAAACAGAGGCACTGGCCCAGGAATAGAATGTAGAAATATCAAGATGACATCATGGAATCAAGTCTAGAAAGAAATTGGTACAAACAGAATATCCAATAATAATAATACAATAAGGAAGCTAGATATCTTAGTACTGTGGTGAAAAGAAACAGATGTTTCTGCATCTATGAGGAAGGTAAAACAATTAGAAACTCAAGGAGAAACAAGGAGCAGAACAAGGAAGTTATTACCCAAATGGAAATGCCAGAATTCTGAGCAATTTGACCTCAAAGCTCAGAAAGTCTGTGCCCTCAGTGATGTACACAGGATTAGTCATGAGGATTGTATCAATTTCCAATCACATTCCTGGATTTACTGCAATAAAAGCAACCATAATATTTCAAACACTCATTAGTTTTCCATCACTGCGGTCTTGATAGTCAATATATGTCCTAAGTATGCTTAAATTAGCACATATTATATGCAAACTCATTGTTCTCCACGAAATGTGTCTCCCATGTCCTTCCACAGTAGTTTATGTGTTTAGTCGGCATCATATGCCAGGCATATAATAGTTCTCCCCAAATACTTCATATTAGTTGAAAGGAACAAGGCAGAGCAATCGATACAGGTCAAGTCCTGGAATAAATGTTTTTTTTAAACATCCAAATTACACTCCCATCTGAGAATTTTATTATATCAGATGTGACTTGAAATAAATTGTTCATCATGCCTGGAATAATAATCTCAAGGTTTTCAGCACCGTGGTAGGGAAGCTAATAGCAGTGTTTCATTTGTACTGGCACGAGACAAAAAAAAAAAAAAAAAAAGGCAGATGCTGTATGTGGCCGCAGCCCTGTTGTGGAAGACCTCCAGCTCCTCAAGGAATAAAGGCAGGTAAGATGAACACGGAGCTCCTGCTCACATCAAGTTGAAAAGCGATCTTTTCAAAACTCGTCCATGTGCAGTGTCCCATTATTTAGTTGTGACATAAAGACAGCAAACAGGATTGTCCCCAGTTCTCACATAAAGAAATGACTGATCTCAGATCACATTTATTTTGTGGTAAGATGGGTTTGCATCAACTTACTGAAGTCTCTTATCTTATGGATAAGGAAACTGAACCCATAAAATTCAAATAACTTAATTAGCATCACGCTAAGCAAAGGAATGAATGAATGAATATCCGTTTGAGATAAACCAAATTTATACATGTTTGAAAGAAGCATTTACTAATTTTTTTATCATAGTTTTAGATCCCCTCCTTTCTATTGCACTCATTTTTTCAAAAATCATAGTCATAAACATAAAAGATACTCCACCGGGAAGGGTCTTTGTTCCCTTACACCTAAGAAGCAGATGACTTGCTGAAGACAGTTCATGAAAATCAGGAACCCAAATCTAGAAATCCCAGCTTCGGGCCAGTATTCTTTGGATCCTGTCCCTCACTGATGGAGAAAGAACAGACAATACCAAGTGCAAGCTCCCTTCCACAATCTGACAAAGCCGAGAGAAAAGGAATTAACCCTATTTCGAGGCAGGAGACCACGTGCCAAAGGTCCAAAGGCAGAGGTCCAAAGTCTAGGGACACAGTATTGTGAAGAGATGGGGCTCCCTAGCCTGAGAACTGACACTGAAAACTCATTTGGAGGTGAGTGTCCCCTCTTCAGAGCCCCAAACTCATGTTCCTGCCACTCACAATAACCCTAGTTGGGGCTCCTTTCTTCCAGAAATTACAACTCTAAAGGAGGGTCCCCAGACCCAGGGTCAAGGACACCATTTCCCTCTCCCATCCTCACAGTAAGACCCAAAGAGGGATTTTAAGGGCTCAAAATTCCTGACTAGGTGGGAGAGTTCTTGTCCTGCTGACTTGACTGTGCCATGGGGTGTCCAGATACTTGAGCAAACATTATTCTGGGTGTGTCAGTGAGGGCGTTTCTGGGTGAGATTAACATGGGAGTCAGCAGACTCCACAGAGATTGCCCTTCGATGTGGGAGGGCCTCATCCAATCCTTCAAAGGCTTGAATTGAACAAAAAAGCTAAGAAATATTTCTAGAACAAAAAGTCTAAACAAGAAATCATTCTTTCTCTCTGCCTGTCATTATGTGAGATTTACTCTGGGGGGGGGTGGAGTGTGTTTGTGTGTGTGTGTGTGTGTGTGCGCGCGCGCGCACGCATACAAGCGTTGGATTCATTTTTCTGGAAAGCCCAGATTAACACACTTGGAAAATACTAAGGCATCTTAGCTTGCATTCTTCCAGAAACATACTCTGAGATAAAGATTTAAACTCAAATAGTTTCTTCAGGAGGCGACCCCAGGAAATCCTGACAGTGGAAAGGGGGAATGAGATAGGGCAGCAGCCCACAGAGCAAGCAAGTCATGGCTGTAGTCAACTGGGGCTTCGTCCACTGAGGTCCCTGGAGAACAGTGTAGAAAACAAACCTCAGAGTTACCCCACCCCAAAGGACAAAGGGGTCGGGGAACCGACCAACTTCCACTAGCCATTGACAAGTGGCTGCTCCCTAC
Organism: Talpa europaea; assembly: GCF_964194135.1. NCBI lineage: Eukaryota > Metazoa > Chordata > Mammalia > Eulipotyphla > Talpidae > Talpa > Talpa europaea. The sequence goes on from NC_140077.1 coordinate 17,508,060, forward strand.
TCTGTGATGGGCATTTACTCCCTGACGCTTCCAGCCCGCACCCGTGTGATCAGAGCAAACTCTTGTGGGTAAACAGTCCCTGGTGCTGGTGGTTAGAAGTCAGGCCAGCAGAGAAGGGTGAGTGTCTCGGGGGTGGGACAGGTACTAACAGATCTGCTAAAACAGGACAGATGCTCAACTTATTGCACTTCCCACCTAGACACATCGGGAGAACAAACATTCGTAATCACTGGAATAGCCACCACGTTAGACCCTAGAGGCGCCATCTCTAAGACTCACACAACCCTGCAGGTTCAGTAATAGTCTCATTTCACAGTCAGCTAAGACTCAGAGACTCGCTCAAATTTGCAGATGCTTAGGAACTTTCTCACAACAAAGAAGATGTTTCAGAGTTTGGGGAAATCTTCCAATCAAAAGTTTGTGTTCACACGTGAATAAAACTAAGAGCCACACCGAGATACAGCAACTCTCTCTCTCCAAAAGATCCGTCTCTACCACCCACACCCTGGAAAGCAAGTTTTTCTGCATTTTGTCTCAGGGTCTCAAACCTCTCCCTGCAGACAAGTCCCCCAACTATGTGTAATCACATTCTGCTAAGGCAACTTGAGTTTTCTAGCCCTGAAAAAATGTTCAACTCAGTAATTGCTCTCCACCTCCTGCTGAGAACAGATTTTTAAAAAGAAAAAGTTCATTTCTATGCAGCAGTGTAATCTTTAACCTGATTCTAACCATCTGGAAGAAAAACTGCCTACCTCACCATAGATGCCAAAAAGACTTGGACAGTACTGAGTGGGGCATGTGGGACCTGGGGACAAGTGAGAGAGAACTGTCATGTCCCCAGGGTGCAGCTAGGCCTGCAGGCATCGACTGTCCTGTCCAGGGGTGCACCCTAGGCCTGCAGGCAGCGAGAGCACATCCCTCACCATCCCCAACACATTCCTTCTTTGGTTTTTCATATGTTCTAAAGTCACTTGTCAGCGGTTTACATGTCTACATAACTTTGGGGTTACACTTATATTCCTTCAGATGTGCACAAGTTTACCTCACCCCCACCAGACCTCGAAGGCAGTGCCCTGTCACCTCCTGCCCCCATCTCCTCCTCCCTTCCTCCCTCCCCTTTCCGCCAGTAACCAGTATATTTTTCAGAGTGTGAGAATTGTTGTTTTGTTTTTTTTTTTTAAAGATTTATTTATTTATTTATTTATTTATACAAGCACTGGGCACAGTCAGAAGCGCGGGAGGGTGAGAGAATTCACCAGAGCCAGAGCGGAGAGCAGAGCAGGCAGAAGGACCGAAGTACACTGCTGAGGGGAGCAGCAGGTGCGGCAGGAGAGGTCTGCGCACCATGTGGGACCCTGCCCTGGTGGCCGGGAGCCGCCGGGGATCGAACCGGCGCTGCAGAGGCTGCGGGCAGCCTCACAACCCAGCGCTCAACCGCTGCGCCACCAGGGAGGCCCGTGAGAATTGTTTTTGCTGTGCTTTGCCAAGTATATATTTTGGGTCATTTATATTCCACAGATAAGTGAAACCATCCAATAGCTGCCTTTCACTTTCAGACTTATTCCACTTAGCATAATCACCTCAAAGTCCATCCATTTTTGTCCCAAAAGGTATTCATTCTTTACCCAACCATTTTAAGTATTTAAGAAAGGATTGACGCCACTCAACTCAATAAGCTGCTATGGCCTTGCCACCAGGCACGGGAAGTGAGCGGGTTTGAAGGAAGAAAATGCGGAAGAGATGGCAGAACCAGGCCTGACCAACACGGCTGGCTGAATTTATTTCCAGGGTCTCAATCGAGTTATGAGTGACCGGGTTGAATACCCAACTGCAGAATAGACATATTTGTCCAAAACACCCATTTCCTTTTTCCTCGGGAAGAGGCCAAATGACCAACCCACTAGGACTTGAGTGCCCTGATGTCAATCAATTATCTATCTAGGGGTCACCCGGCAGCCCTCACACAATGAACAGGCAGGGTGCAGCTCCTCCTCTTCTCTCCTTTGGAACAATTCTTTGCACAGCATTTTTTTATTATTTCATTCTGTCTATTTTCACTTCTTTCCCAGGGCAACACTCCCTCTAGTGTCTGTGTAGGGATCTCAGGTTCCATTTGGTGCACAGGGTGCAGGCAAAAAGGGAATTCAAGCCTATAACTCAATGAGTGAAGATCACGACAAAATACTCCAGGGGGTCGACCAGTGTGATAATTCTAGGGCAAAGGCAGCAAATATTCTGCAGCTAGTTCCAGTCATGGATATTCCCACTTCATACCAGGCACAAAGCAGAGCTAGGAGATCAAAGGAGAAGCAAAACTAGAAATCCAAGTTCATCCCATGACTGATGTAGCTAAGTCTCTAAGTCTCTGGCACAACAGGCTCTGCTTGCCAAGCAGCCCTAGTAGCCAGTGTTCTCCTGTTTTCCTAAAGCTATAACATTTGCTCACCTCCTTTGGGGAGTCTTCCATGATTGGTTATGAGGTGTTATCAAGAACACATGCCCAAACCAAGTGAAGTTATTCTTTATCATTCTGGATACCTTAAACCTTCATTCAATAAAAGCTCAGAAAATAATGTTCAACTTATGAGCTATTAACTAGAATCATCTTAAGCCTGATTCTCGCTACCTGATTCTAACTATTTCTATTTCAAATCATGAGACGAGTTCCCAGAAGCCAGGTCGCTGTCAATGTCAGCACTACACAGAAGCTAACACAAAGACTTGTCAGACTGAGGGAGGTGGCTGAAGAACTGGGGTCCAGCCAAGGCTCTGCCAGGTCACTTTGGAAAGGTACCCCCTTCCTCTGCTTCAGTGTTTCTTTGTGGAAGTGAAGGGAAGCCCCGTCCATTATAAAAGAATAACAAAACTGAAGCAACTACAACATATTGTGGGCTTATTAGGGGTGAGACCCATCTTCTAAGCCCTTCGTTCTGTGCAGTGTCTCACTTAACCTTACAGCAGCCTAATGCCTTTATTATCACAACCTTCTTATAGATGAAGAAATAGCAAAGGGAGGATAACATCTTGGCCAATGCCACACAGTTATTAAGAGACAGACACAGAATTTGAATCCAAGAACCCAGTTCTATTGATAGGACCCCTTCTCCTAACTACTTACTCTATAGTCTTATTCACGTTCCCAGTCTGCCCTCAATAAATCCTGAAGAGGACTGCATTCGTGAGGAAACCCTCCACAAGCATGAATTCATACCAGTCACATCATCATTCCCAGGCAAACTGGTCCCACAATCCACAACCAAATAGGATCCATCTTATCCCCACAGTTGTATTTCCAATGTTTCCTCCAAACTAGGTTTTCTTCTACTGCATGTCAAGCAGCAGACCCCTAATTACCAGCGGGCAGAGCTTTACTGGCCAATAGCACTGAATGGCTGGCCCCACTATGCTCCAGGTCCCTCTATCTCAGCCCAGTAGGGATTGTTCTCTGTGCTCCCCAGCAAGGAGTTAATAGCAGAAAGCTATATTTGTGTAATCATGAATTTCTTAAAATCCATTACTTTTTCCAAATTCACTATAGCACATTTATTAGTGTACTATAAAGAACAGCATTTCCATAAATAATTAAAGCCAAACTACACTGATCAAAATAAATGAGCAAAATGTTCCTGGTGATGCAACCAGGCTTGATTCACTCACTAACTCAAATAACGAGGTGACTCACAGGAGGCCCCCATTAACAACATTTAGTAAGACAGGCTGTCCAACATTAACGAGCTTGGTATTTATGGTCTGCAGCCACCGCTGTGGGTGGGCAGGGTGGCTGTAGGACACAGTTCAGCACAAAAAAGAGGGGTGAATCTATTCCTAAGACTCTCTGAGCATCCTGTCCCCATCAAGACTCAGTTTGTCCCATAAAATGGCTTATTATAATATAGTAAAAATCAAAATCAACAAGCAACTATAAACCAGAGACATACTACGGGGTGGGCAAGAGGGAAGGAAGTACGATCAAAACAAAGGTGGTGGGAACTGTAACCAAGATGAAAGTGCATGCATTGTGCAAAAATGAAAAATGATGTAAAAAATATACAAAATAAATTTTTTAATTAAATAAAATAAAATAAAAATGGGAAGCACTGCACCTCACATAAGTGAAACAGTATAAATCCTCTTGAAAGGAAAACACTTTGGAAACCCAAAGCAAAAAGAGAAAACCAGGAGCGAACACGCAATGCAGAAAGAACATTCAGGCATCCAGGCCTTGTTCTGTCTGAGCCTCCTATCCCTCATCTCCATGCGGTGATTTAATGAAGACAATCCCCAAGTGCACTTCCAGCCTTGACATTCTGTGCATCGAAGATGCCCGTGGTCTCTCCCACGGCAATCCTCTCTCCTCTGAGCTCATAGCCTAAAATGATCACTTGACAATTAACTACATATCGCCCTGTGGCATCTGTCTTGTTGTCACGTGTTATTTAACTTTACAGAGGAGCAGTCTCCTCTCCAAAGCATTTGAAAGGACCTGGAGGCAAACACTGTCTTATCCTTGTCTTCTCCCTCCATCATGCCCCTTCCAGCCCCATGGTACCTAGGACACTGCCCCCTCCTCACACCCACACACAGGAAACACCCAGCAAAAGGCCAAACGTCTCATGTTGAACACCTGATCCCTCACATACATGAGGAAAAAGCCAGGACTGTTGGCAGGCCCTACTTCTATCTTCTTGCTAAGTGGGGTAGAGATATCTCTAGATCTTACATTAAAATTCACATACAAAATAAGAAGCCAGGTGTATAAAATCAATGCTATCAAGAGACCAGACCATGGGAGTCTGTCCTCCCCTGCGGCTGCTGCCCTGTCCAGCCCCCAGGGTCAGTTCAGCAAGCCCAGCGCCAGGTGACTCCAGGGGCAAAGGAGAGGAGCAGAGCTCACCCTCGAAGGGAGGGGTTGTGGTTTCAATTACTTCAGCCCTTAACTTCCCCACACACAAAGTAACGCAAGATTAAAATAATCAAAAGGTAAATATGGCCCAAATGTGTGCTGCAGTCTGCAAATTCTATAAACAATTAGGAAAAGGGGAAAGAAATGCTTTAAAGGAAGGTTCCATAGAGATCCTGCATTTGAATCCCGAGCTGGGTGAATTATGGATGCATCTCAATAAGGGAAGAAGTATCCCAAGAGGTGGAGACCTCAAGGACAAAGGTGTGGGGTCAACAACACAGGCCTCGGGGAAAGGAAGCAGCTGCCCTGGGGAGAGTCATGTCCATCAGGGAACAACCACCAAGCTGGAGCAGGCCAGGACCAAGCCAGTGAATGGCGGTGAACGCCGGGCTCGAGGCATTGTATCCGAATCCCAGAGGTTAATGGAACCCAAGCTAAAATGTAGATGAACTGGATGAAACAGTCCCGGTGACATGTCAAGACATGAACCCCCTGAGAAAGAAATCACGGCTATCCCATGGGACAAGGACTCCTTCGTAGCCTCTGCCTGCCCAGTGGACGTGACTGAGCACCTGCTCTGGGAGAGGCGAGGCTCTCGCACCTCCTTGCCCCTCTCCTCTCACCACCACCAGAGTCAGAGCAACATCCAGAACCTTCTCTCAGACACACACCAGCGAAAAGAATGGTTATGGATTCCATTCATCCCAGAGCACCCACCTGGCTCACGCCACCCCTGTCTGCCCAAAGCAGCTCCCCCGCACTCACGTTCTGTATCTTCCATCTCCTTGTCCACAGCCCTCATTTCTCCCAAACTTGTGAAAATCATCCTTTGACATTTTCTTTCTCTGAGGGGAGTGTCTCAAGTCAGCCAGAAGGCCAAAGGAAGCCAGAAATCAACAGGTAAGTCAAGGCAGGAGGCCTCAGATGCCCCCAGCCTTGGATAAACCCCTGGCCTTCAAACACTTCTTCCTGTCTCAGCCTGTCAGGCTTTGTCGCACCTCTCTGCGCCATATGGGGTGAGTCAGGGCCCACAGATCCCCCAGCTGCAAAATTCCTCCTTACAATCGCAGATCTACACTGCCCAAGGAAAGACAGTTCTCCCTTCTGCTCCCTAAGCCTTCTTGCCACAAGAGCCACCAACCGCCCCCCCCCCTTAAACCCAAAGCAATTGGAGAAGTCAATTCCCAGCATTCCTTCTTGGCCAACTACAAAGCAAGTTCCAGCCACTGCATTTCTGCAATCATTAAATCAGGCCTCCAAATTAAGGTGCTTGCAACTTTCGTTTACTTTAGAAATCACTGCAGGAGCTAAGGAACAAATTGTGCCCTGTAACCTGTCTGTCAGAGGGATGGACAAGCAGCCCTTGTCCAGCCCCCTCCTGTCCTCCCCCCCCCTCCAAGGTGACCAGGAGCAATTAGTGCTGCTCTGTCCCTCTGCTTTTCCCAGCGACATCTCAACTGAGATGACTCCCCTTGTAATATTAATTAAAAACAGATTCTTTTTGGCAAACCCCTGAAGAATGGCTTCTGTGGCAGGCTTCTTTATTAAGCCTCTGAGAAGGCAAAATGCATTAGGATATTGTGACATGGAGACTGTGAGCAGGGACGATGCAGGCTAGACAATCCAGCCAAAAGCTATTTGAAAAATCTGTTTGGGAGCCACAATTAGATGCTCCAGTGAGTGAAATACAATTAATCTGATCAAATCTGTCACTATTTTGCACATTAGGAGTAAATATTTTAGAACACAGACCAGCTGAATTAGTTAAGGGTATGAAACCCTGCCTGGGAGGATCTGTGTGTTCTACCTCCTGGGGTCCTCAGGGGAGGGGGATCTGGTAGGCACCTGGAATTAAAGGCTTCTCTTCTCCAAAGTGCCGTGGGGAAACATTATTGAAAACTCTCTGGCAGGGCCTTCCAACCAGATACACTGCAGGGGCAGCAGTCAGCAAATCCCTGCCCTGGCTGAGCACTGCCAGAAAGGACCAGGAACCCATCTAAGGAAGGGTGCAGCTCTCTCACCCTCTCACCCCTGTCCCAGGATAGGGGGGTCCCCATGAAGGGTCACCCCCAGGGAGAGGGGCCAGGAGACATGGGCTGCTGCCTTCACCACTTTCTGCTCACCAGGGCCATTTGCCAACTCAGTGAACAGGCAGGGAGGCATCTTGCTTCCCTTGAGGGGGAGGGAAGAAGGATGTATTTTTCTGTCTCCCTGTAAGCCATGGGGACTGGGATCCCTCTGGGTGTTTGTGAAACACTCTAGAACCCATTAATCACAGGGATCCCAGCTGGAGACATTTACAGAAAAACAGTGGCCAATCATTCCTCCAGAAAAATGGTCGAAAGGCCAAGTCGACTCATCTCGCATCCCTTCCACGCTTGACCACACCTGCCGGGTGTGGCAACAGTGGGCAGAAGGGGACTCAGACTTTATCCTCTTCCTGATGTCTTCTGGCTCAAGCCTGCTGGCTACCTTCTCCTTGGCCCCCCAGGTCATCCCAACACAGTCCCGGCACCAAAGTGAATCCATGACCCAAGACTTGGGCAAGGATCTTCTGTTCCCCATCCCCGAAACCCTGGGCCCTGAAAACTCTCCCCTAAAGGGTACTCATGCCAAGGAATTTTGCCCACCAAAGGCACTTGGAAGCAGAGAAAGAACCCTTAAATGTGCTAGTGATTAAGCCAGTGGCCCTTCTGAAGGCCAAGTAGTTAGCGCTTTGGAAGTCAGAAGAGAAGCTGGAATTCTCCTTTCATGTCAAAAGAGCCTGGAGCTAGCCCCGCGATCCGGCCTTCATGACATCTCCCGCCACTTTGAAACCAGGGAAAGGACCTTCCAGCAGGTCCGTCATCTCCACCACTCCTCACCCTGACTTTTATTTACAGCACCTTCTTTAGCTGCTCCTGGGAAGGCACAGGGGACAAAGAACCCAATGGGGAAACCTTGCAGAAACTGTTTCCTTAAGGTGCTGTTTCCTTGCAGTAGCTCAAAGACAGGGCCATGTGAACAGGGTTCCCCATCTCGCACAGAGCACAGAGCTGACACTCAGCACAGCCTTCCTTACTGATATTGCCCAAAAAGCATGTTAGAAGCAGCAGCTCCAGCCCAGGAGCCAAAGAGGCAGTCCCTCTCTGGACAGGGGAAAGGATACAGTGGGGCCTGCTGTCCTTTGCCTAGACAGTAAGTCCAGCCCAGAGCATGACCAGTAAGGCTCCCAGGGCTGTTCCTTCCCAGATGGCCAGAACCTCATCACTCTCACTAAGGACTCAAAACCAGCATGTCCACCCCCAGGTGGCTTCAATCTGCTTTTTACTGAAGAGTCATTTCCCAGAGGGGACATAGGGCTACCTGGGCCCTGAGCCCCTCCGCTGCACAGCTGAGGTGCAGACGGGCAGGAAGGGCATGCTCCTGTAAACGACTAACTGCAGAAAGCATTCTCTCTAAAGTTTCTTCTTCAGGGGCTTTGTTGACACATGGAAATGATCCTTAAATAAGAAAACTCTAAGCAGCGTGAATTTATATTGTCCAGGTGTGGCCGACATAAGGTCATGGACATGTGAGGACCTCACCTCCTCCTGCCATGGAGACGCTTCCTTCCACATGTCCTAACACACACCCCAAGTCCTTCTGGGACTTGCAAATCTTCAATCACCCACACCTGCAAAGACACACGATGCCCATCCCCCGCGCCCAGAGCTGTCCACTCTGAAGCTGTGAGAGGACTGGGGGGTCTTCGTTGGAGGCAGAGGTAGGCAAGCACCCCCATCCCGTGCTGCTGGGGGGCTGGACCACACACGTCCTTCCGACCAGCGCACGATGCCCAGGCCGGGCACCAAGGGTCCGGGTACTGCCGGGGTGCCAGCTCTGCGGACTCGCAGCTTTCCTGTTACTCTTCACCCTGTGACACCCCCGGGCCGGCTAAAACAAGGCAAGAATTTCCCGGGGGAATCTTTAACGCCAGTCATGAAGAGAAACACCAAGGGTAGGGGCCAGGCATCCCCATCGAATGAGTTCCCTAAGCTGCCCGTGCAGACATCCATCATCCTCCAGACGCCTGCTCGACCATGGACTCCGCTGTGATCCGGAGAGCCAGAGGAAAGGAATTCTGCGAGGCTGGCTGAAGGGGAGCCCGGCCGGCCGCAGACGCCGAATAAGGGAAGCCTTGGGGTAGCTCCTGCACGGACGCCCCAGCCCCCACCCCGCCCCGGGAGCCCCTCCTCCGCCGGCCCCTGGCTCGGACGCGCCGAGCTGCGCGGGCGCCCGGCAGGGGAAGCCCCTCCGGGGAAGGCTCCGCGGGCGGCTGCAGCTGCCCGGGCCGCCCACACCGGGAGCCCCGCGCCCCGGTACCGAGGGCCCAAGTCGCCGGAGCGGGCTCGAGGGCGCCACCTCTCGGTGCAGCGGTGCCCGGGGAGCCGGCGGCGGGAGCCGGGCGGAGAGGTGCGCACAGGCTCAGCCCCAACTCCGCTCCGAGCAGCTCGTGGTGCAGAGCGCAGGGGCCGTGGCGGGTGTTTTACTCGGCGCCCTGCGCGTGCTTGGGCGTGCATGGGGGCGAAACGGGTGGAATGGGTGCGACATTTCTCTTCGCGCTTTAAACTTTTTTACTGCCTCTCCTGCAGCTTCCAGAGCAGCTGCCCGGGCTTGGAAGCGGGAGGCGGCATCACCTGGAGACCCAGGCTCCACCAGCCTCCCGCCTGCGCTGGGACCGAGCGCGTCGGGGGCAGAGTAGCGGCCCTGAGGCGGGCAGGAGTGTGGGAGTCCGCGCGGGGTAGCCTCCCTCTCCTGGGATCCCCTTCGAGGGAGTGGGAGTGGGAAGTGGGGGGCCCGAAGAGTGGCAGGAATCCGTCAGTCTGTCCAGCGGTTCCTTCCCACCGCAGTCAGTGTCCTCACCCGAGAATTCAAACGCCCACCGCCCCCCAATGTCCCCACGTCCCCACAACAGGAAAACTGCCTCTCCAAGCCGCCCTGCGGGGACGTGCCCACGATCGCTGCCCGCGCACCGCGCATCTCTCCGCTCCTGTCCCTGCCGCGGCCCCACTCCCCGGGCCTCCAGCAGACGGGCGCGCGCCCCATTTCACAACAAACTCCGCTAACCTGTTGGGGGCGTGGGGGGAGCCCGATGAACCTGCTCTCGCTAAAAGTCGAGGCGCCCTCTCCCCCCGCCTGGACCCCGGAGCAACTACCCCCTCCTTCCCGCTCCCCATTCGCCCTCGCTTCGGGGAGCCCGCAGGCGCGCGGGCGGCGGGTACTCACGCTGCTGTTGTGTCCCGACCAGTGCACCATGGCTTGGTTGTGGGCCGAGTCCCCGGTCAGCGCGAAGGAGGTGCTGGGCAGCCGGAGCTCCTCTGCCGCCGCGCCCCCGGGCCGCGGCGCCTTCACCTCCTCCCGGAGCCCCTTGGCCAGAGGGCGGCCGCCTTCGGAGCCGTCAGCCAAGGCGGCGGCCCGAACGTCCGCGCGCCCCAGGGCAGCGGGGGGCTGCGCCCGGCGGCTCCTCCTCACGCCGCCGGGCTTGCCAGGAGCCGGGCTGCCCTGGCCCCCGCGCGCGCCCACGGGCGTCGGTGCCCCGGCCTCTTGCTTCTTCACGCCGCCGCCGCTGCGGCCGCCCGGCTGGGGCAGCGGCTCCGGTCCCGGCCGGCGCCCCGGAGCGGCGCCTCTCCGCCGGGGCGCCGCCACCCGCTCCTCCGGCCACGGGCTCGCCACTGCCCGCGGCGCGAGAGGCAGCAGCGCCGGCGGCCGCGAAGCCGGGGCCGCGGGGCGCCCGGGACCGCCCCAAGTGATCTCGGCGCCCGCCAGGACCCACGTCGACAGGAGCAGGAGCCCCGTCCGGGCGAGGGGCGCTCCGGGCCAGCCCGCGGGGCGCTCCGTGCGCGCCGCCTCCATCCCGCTGCGGCTGCCGCGGCTCGGGCTGCCGAGTGCCAGGCGCCCGCCGAGATGCGGGTCCGGCGCGGGGGGTGTGCGCGCGCCGCGAGCCGCCGCGAGTGTGTGTCGGGGGAGCGGGGAGGGGGCGCCCGGGAAGGAGGTGCTCGGCGGGCGCGCCCCGCCGGTCCGCTCCACGCTGCCCTCCTCTCGCGGCGCTCTCGTCCAAAGGGGGAGTCGAAGCACCGAAAAATCGATAAATGCTCCTCGACGCTTCCCCCCTTTAGAATAGGATCCCCAAAATCTTCACCGAGCTCCTCCAGAAATTTTGTGAAACGGAGTATTCGAAGGTAATAAGAAAATCCTCTAGTAAAACAGGAAAATCGAGCCGGATTCGGGAGCAGGGGCTGGGACAGACCCCAATCCCGAGTCTCTCGCAATCCTGCCTCCAACCTGCTCCCGGCGAAGAGTTGGGAGCCGCTTCTCGCCGCGTTTAGGGGGTTACTCCTCGGGTGTGTGGTGGGGACGGGAGATGGCGCGCGGGGAGTTGGGGGGGTCTCGGGAAGGAGGAGGAGTAAAGTGATTTCAGCGCCAACTGTTCGGGCTCAGGAGCCAAGTGGGAGTCCGGAGCCTCGGCGCGAGGAGGCGGCGCGCAGACGCCGAGAGCGGGACGGACCCGGGACTCGGCTCCAGGGCTCCCCCGCCCGCGCCCCCCGCCCCTTGCGGCCCGCGCCCCCGCTCGGTGCGGGGGCGCGGGAGGTACGTGCGTGCGCGTACGTGCGCGCCGGCGGGCGGGGAGGGCGAGGCGAGGGGTGCGCCCGGGGCCGGCCGGCGGGAGCCGCGGCGTGGGGCGCCTGAGCGGGGCGCGGGCGCGAGGGGCTGGGCGCGGGGGGCGCGCGGCTCGGTGCGTGCGCGGCTGCCCGCGCTGTGCGCGCGTTGCTGTTGGCGGCGGCGTGGGGGGCGGGGAGGGGTGCGCTCGTGCCGTGGGCGCGCGGATCACGCACGGGCTGTGTTTGCATTTCCAGGAGCCCGACTTGCCTCCGCGAGTCACGGAGAGGTAACCCTGAGAGCAGGCAGGCCCTTCTGGACGGCCCCCCTCTTCCTGGAACCCCTGGATGCAACTTGCTGGAGGGCGAGGGGCGAGGAGAGAGATTTGGGAGACGCAGGCGGGGGGCTGGCGGGGGGGCAGGGGTCCGGGGCTCGCCAGCTCCTCTTGATTCGGGGACCCCGGGCCGGAGCTGGGGCGAGGGAGTAGCCTGGACCATCTGTCCCCAGCGGGTGGTTCCAGCTCGCGTCCTCCCGCCTGGGGCTGCGGGGCTCACCCTCGCTCTCCCGGACGGGTGTCTGGGCGGGCTGTGCTCTCGCCAAGTGCTGACAGCCAGTAAGAAGGTCCCCGGGCGCGCGCGGCGTGAGCCTATCAGCCCCCCTGTACCCCCTGCAGAAGCGCAGCCTGGGCGCTTCTGGGACCCAACCTGCGCCGGCCCTCCTCGTGCCCAGCGGGAGGAGACTTCGGGGCGGCTGGGGAGAGGGCAGCCAGCCCGAGGGATACCTCGAGATGCGGTTTAGAGGCCTTGGAGCAAGTGATGGGACCTGCCGCCCCCGAGAAGCTTCCAGGAGGCGCAAAGGCCGAGTTGGGCGGAGCGGGGGGAGGTTCCTAGCGAGGGAGGAGGATGGAGCAAGGGGCCTGGAGAACGCGCCCCCCCTTCCCCCCGGAATTAGAGGTGGGTTCTTTGAGGGGGGGGTGTTAAAGCACCGCGAGAGGAAGGGAAACGCGGGGCGAGGGTAAAAGAAAGAAACGGAGAGAAGATGGAGAAAGGAGAGCGGGAGAAGAGGAGGAAAGACGCAGGGGGAGAGAGAACGTGAGATGATGGTGCAGCAGACAGGGGAGCGCGACCAGGGGAGAAAGGCCGCCCCGGGGTACCCGGGGGATGGACGCGCCGGGAATCCAGGCCGAAGGGCAACCACCAGCAGATCCAGGAGCTTCCTCCCCTGCACCCCTGCGCCCCGCCACCCCGCGAACTTGCTTTTCCGCCCAGAATTGGGAGCAGGACCGGGAGCGGGGCGGGAGGACCGGGAGCGGGCGGGGGGACGGGGAGCGGGGCGGGCGCTGAGCCGTGCCGGCGTCTGGCGGGCCTGGGGCGGGCACCAGAGTCAGCTTTCCCGGAGCCCGCGCCCAGCGCTCAGCAGCTGCTCCGAGAAAAGTTCCAGCGCAGAGACCGAGGTGGGGCGCAAGACCCGAGCCGCCCATCCGCGGGTTCCCAGCGCCCCTCGCTGGGGAGGCCGCGCGCTGCAGCCCGACCAGAAACAGGTTTCAGAAGCGCGCGGGGCCCTCCTGCTCGGCCTCGGAGCCCGGGGAGGTGCGCGCCGCGCGGGGTCTGGCAGGCGGGCAGCCTCCCGGGCCGTGGCACACAGGGCTTGGACCTCCCTAGCCCCAGGCGTGAGCCCACAAGGGAAGTGAGCTGAGCGTCTAAGCCCTTTCCCAGAAGCTCCCCCCACACCCCCCACGCCCCAATACGGAGCTGTAACCTGTAAGAGCAAGACTCTTCGCCCTCTTTTCCATAGCGGTGAGGACCTACCGGGAGGAGCAGGTGCAAAAGTCTGATTGTGGAGGTGGACTGCAGAGATGCGGTTAGAGAGGACTTGGGAAAAGTGATAAGACTCCGGGGTGTGACATGTTCATGTGTCTCCTGCACCAGTGCTTGATCTTGCTTCATCAATTAGTGCCTGTTCTGTCTTCAGTCTCTCCTTCCTTCACCCCTGCCTAACAATCCTCGCCCTCAATCCCTGTGCTGCCCATCCCTTCCCAGGGCCACAAACCTGTAGTGCCCAAACCAATGTGCTTCAGAGCATGATCCCTTCTGCTGCAGTTTCCCCCCCCCCTCACCAGCCACTCTCTGCTGGACTTTGCACTATCTGCCATTTGCCTTTAGGTGACTCATCAAAGCTCTACCCCCAAAAATACCATCCAGTGGCTTCCTGAGACAGCCTGCCCCACAGCCTCTGCTTCCTCCATTTGCAAACGTGTTCCTTCTGGAAAGATCTCCAGGAGCCTACCCCTGGTACCAGCGTTTCCTGGGTTCTTAGTCACTTCTCCCATCCACATCCTGAAGACTGAGCTGCAACCTCCATTGCTCCTTCAGTTCTCCGTGCTTGGCTTCTCGCTCACCTCCTGCTCCATGAGTTAGCTCAACGATCTCCCATTTCTGGGCTTCTGTTATCATCTTGCTCTTGAGTCCTGCAGCCACAGCCCCACTCTCTGCAGCATCACACCTGAATTCTCTGGTGCTCCATCCACATGCATATTCACATCAACACCCATCTGTATCAGGTCCTAAAACCACCCTCCAGCAACTCAGATTGACCACCTTGCCCCCTCCTTCTGTCTAACCCCAACATGCAGAAAAAAATCATTGTCAACTCCTCTTAGAGAGGTTTGTTCCCTGCCCTGCCTTCTGTTTTCCCTGGTCACTGCCTCAGGTATGACCCTCATCATCTCTTGTCTAGCATTTTGCTATAACTCATCTGCTCCTGATATCTGCTTCTTTCCTCCCCTAAGCCAGTGGCTACACCACGCTGTCCAATGGAAATATCTTGTGAGCCACAGAGGTAAACTCAAATTTTTTATCAGTGTCATTTTTTAAAGGTGAAATGAAACAAATGAAATTTTAGTTGTATACTTTAGTAAATTGAAAATAACCAAAAATCTTGTAATCAACATAAAATTATTTTTACATGTTTATACTGTTCAAAATCCAGTGTGTATTTTACACACAGCGTATCTTAAATCAGACTAACTACATAACTACATGTGACTAGTAGCTATTGTTTCAGACAGTACAGCTCCACACTGTTCGCAGAAGCAGCCACTTAAAACATGAGGAAGTTTATGTCATGGGTTGCCCTCCCCAAAATTCTTCAGTGGCCAACCATTCTCCATAAAGTCCAAACTTCTTAGAGAACTGTCCAAGAATGCATGCACTGCCACCTCCATGGACTTTCTTACCATATTCCCTAAGCCTGTAATTTTCCCTCCACCAAAATTTCCATCATCATCTGGTTTAAATCCCAGTTTTCCCATGAAGCCTACCCCCCTACTCCATAGGCCCTGACAATGCCCATTATTATTAGCACGCTGTTGTCATTATCATCAGCATCACCAAAACAATTTGGTGAGATGGGAACTTTGCAAAAGCAGTTTGAGTTAAAAAGAGTGATAGGGTTAAGCTGGGCTCCGTTGCTTTTGCCAGCACCATGCTTACCTTCACAGGGAAAGGCAGGATGAGAGCTAGAATTAGCCCTTCCCAGTCCCAATGGAGAGCACAAAAGACACTGGGAACACATCTTTCTCCCAGGTTTCTGTCCTTGTTACAAACAACTGGAAAAAGCAAAAAGTTAGCTTGTGGGCCTCCCCTGGTGGCGCAGCGGTTGAGCACTGGGCTGCGAAGCTGCCCGCAGCCTCTGCAGCGCCGGTTCAATCCCCAGCCACCGGCAAGGTTCCCACGTGGCATGACAGACCTCTCCTGCCACACCTGCTGCTCCCCTCAGCAGTGCATTTCATCAGTCTGCCTGTTCTGTTCCCTACTCTGGCTCTGGTGAATTCTCTCACCCTCCCACGCTTCTGACTGTACCCAGGGCTTGTAGAAATAAATAAATAAATCTTAAAAAAAAAAGTTAGCTTGAAATTATCCATGAGGTTTCACTGTCGCCAAAATATGACTTTTTTCAGATTTTTTTTTTTAACCATCACAGTGAAATAATATTTTGGGAAACTGTTCTTGGTGCACACCACACACACACACACACACACACACACACACACACACACACCGTTCCAAGCCCTGAATAATCTAGTGAATATCTAACCATCAGTACCAACAGCTGGCACAGATAGAGAAGCAGTCCAACTATGCCTATTTCTCATATTGTATTTGTTTTATAGCATGTTCAGCACTCCTTATATGAGCATCTAAAGTTGAATTCCTCATAAAACTTAGAGCCAGAAAAAGAGGGTTTCTCTTGTGAAACTGACATCTTTTCTTTAACTGGTTCCTGACTCTCTCTTTCTCTTGTCCAGAAAGTAAGCTGAGTAGCAGGTCTGCTTTCTCTAATGGTCTTCAGAACAAGATGTTTTATCCTCTGCTCTCTTTTATTCAATGCTATTTGTTTTTATTGTTTGAGACTGTCTCGTCTTACTTCTCTGTGCACTGTTGGTAGGCCACTTTACGTTTTTTTAGAACTAAAGAGTATATTAATTAATTGGTGAACATCAAAACAGTGGTCCACACTGAAACTCTGAATTTCTATAGAGGCAAATAATTATCAAACATAACATGAAATGAGATGAAAGCAGTCAGAGCATCATTGAAATCAGGGCTTCTTACCACAGTATGTCCATGATGGCAAGCAGAATATTTGCTCAAAGTTCTATCCTTGCTGTCTGCCCCATTCCCTGAACCTCAATAAATGCACAATAAAAGGAAAAACAGATAACGCTTCCTCTGCAACTACTGTGTCTGTTCCATTGGCATATGTACACTTTCTAACGAGGCAAGAGCTCTGAGATTAGATTGAAGTTATTCTCCATCAGAAGTGCCCATCTAGAAGTGCCCATCAGAAGTGCCCATCTTCCCAGTGATTGTGGGTATACATGGTAACACAGAGCCCACCAAGGCACCAAAGACTTTATGAGGAAGGAGAAGCAGAAGATAAAAAGGAAGGAGAGAACTACCTGAAAATTGACATTTAATAAGACCATTCCTTAAGTCATTCACTATGTTGTCTATGCCAATTGCTTCATTTAATTCTGATAAAGTGGGTTTTCTTGATTCTAAACAACAGACAGAGAAAACAGAAAAGTATGCAGGTGAAGTGGTGAGGATGGGGAAGACCCTGCTAATGATTATGACGAGTGTGACATACACTGTGCGCTAACTCTGGGCCAGATGTGTGCTAAGGACCTGTCACCATTCTAGCAGAGAGAGTAAGAGCCCATCCTTTGGAGCTGACCTACCTATGTTCAAATCCCAACCATAGCAACCACCAACTGTGTGACCTCGGAGAAATTACTTAACCTCTGTGCTTCTTCTGTAAATGGGGATGGTGAAATTATTTACTTTATGGGGTCATAATGACAGTTAAATGAATGAACAGACATAAGCTGTTGGAACAAAGTGTGGCAGAGGTAAAGAGCTAGATTAACTTTGGCTATAAATGTTTCTACTCTTCTTATGAGTCCTGTGAAATTTGTCCCAATTTTATAGATGAGGAAACTGATTCAGAGAGGTTGGGTTGCAAAGTTTATGAGGGACAGAACGAGGGGCCTGAATCCTGATCTGCCTGACGCTGGAGCTCAGCTGGGATACAGTGGCCCATCTACACTCCTAAATCACACGATAATATTTACCTTTAGGTCTATTTGTCAGCAACATCACTGGATGTGGCCCCTACCACGTGCCTCGTGATGAGACGAGCTTGGCCTCATCTTTACATGGCATCCCCTAGGAAAGAAGAAAAAAATGTAGTCGGTGGATTTCAGTCCCTGAGTAGCAGGTTCAGGCTGAAGAAGTCAACAATGGAAATACAATAGCCTCCAGGAAAGAATATGTTCATTTAATTGCTGAGCATCATCAGCAGCTTTCGCCACATTTCCCCCATCATGTCTCCAAAAGAAAAGAAGGGCTTGAGTCTAATGAGGTGGATGCAGTTGAGGAAAAAGGTTTGAAGGAAAGTAGGTTTTTGTTTGACTCTTCTCCCTAATGACACTAAACTCAAAGGCTGGTTTCTTCGAGAAATAGGATCTCATTATGGCAGGGAATGTAAGCATCCAGCTGAGACCCTAGAGGATGGGCAGGAAGGACAGCAAAGACTAGGAAAGAGCAGCTTGAGATGCAAAGGACAGTGCAAGGGGAAGAAGCCAGGGAAAAGGGTGTTCTGTCAAGGAGCAGGCCATGTGGCCAGAGCTCCTGGTCCAGGTCACAAACCCCAGCTCAGGAAAACAGGCTGCACCTGCAGGATTTCAGCTACTGTCCCACAGGAGAGGTCCACCCAGGACACTCACTACCACCTCGGCCTCCTTACTCCAGTTCTGCCTTTACCCACAGAGGCCAGAAATGTCTTTGTTTTTAAAAGGCCTGTGTATTCATCTGGATCTTCCAAAGACTGGATGCCAAGACAGGATTAGACCTGCAAAAAGTGTGTGAACACCAGTGGCCTGGACGGGAAAGGAGAGAGCCAGGTGGGTGGGCGAGGCATCACACCAAGCTGCAGGTGAGGCTCTGGTGGGAGTATGGAGAAGAAGGAGCAGAGGAAGAATCTCTCATTACCATGTAGTTCAAAAAAGTTTGGCAAGACTGAAGGGGAATCCCTGAGTCAAACTTACAGTCTGAGGAGTTCCCTGCCTCTCAGAAATGGGTGTGCCTGTCTCCCTGCCCCCTCTCTCCCTAGTCAGCTGCTGGGGGCAGCCTGTGACAGCTTGGTCTTGGCACTAACATCATGCTGGATTGCAGAGCCCCACAGCTGAGGCCTGGGTCAGTTAGGCAGAGAGAGGGGGCCTTGCTCAGTCTCCCCATCTCCAAAGAACGTATTCAAATATCTTCCCCACAGGGTTCTTTTGAGAAGTGAAATAATACATGTAAAACCTTAACCTAGTGCCTGGTGAACCTAATAGAGCCTCAATAAATGCTTGTCAAGTGAATAAAAGAGTAATAGAATGAATGAACTGTACAGAAGACAGAAAGAATTGGGTAAGTTCATGAGTATATCCCGTAGCAGAAAAGCAGGGGATTTTCTAGAAGAGGTGGAAATGCGGATGTAAGAGGATTGGAAGTCCAGTCCTGCCTTTACCAGTGCTAGCAAGAGACTAATAAATCACATGCTTATGACAGGAGAAAGACAAGCCCACTTTACTGAGTTTGAGGATTAAAGGAGAGGATTCACAAGAAGCGCTAAGTAAACCTCCAAGGGCTGACACAAAGGGAAGGCCTGGGCTGTTGTGTAAGTGGACATCGGTGTCATCAGAGATCTCAACTCCTTAAATGGTGTTTCCAGGGCCGTGTGACCCGCAGTTCCGCATTCTAGAGCCTGGTCTATGCTAGCATTTGTGTTGCATGCAACCTCCCTTGTCTGCTCCGGTGACTCCCAGTTCTGTGCTCACCCACAGAAAGCATATCCCCAGAGGAGCACCTAATTCGTACTTACATGTTAATGCCTTCAGGCTCTCCTTCCTGAGTGTGCAGTATTTGCATTTAAAAGGCTCCACAAAACAGCCACAGAAATCTCCAAGCAACCACAAAGACCCAAGCAGAGCTGACCTCAGAGCTGGGCTGTGGGTGAAGAACTAGGTAGCCGGGAAGAAAACAGAACTGGGGGAAAGGTAGAAAGAACCGGTGGTAAAGGTGAGTGTTGGGGAAGAGAGAAAGAGACTAGATGCATGTTCAGGACCTGGTCTCCAGGGAGACTGCAGAGCCCGGTGGTCAAACACAGTGACTCTGGATTCAAACAGAGCGGAGTTCCAGCCCCAGTGCCGCCTGCCGAGTCCCTGCCCTGGGGAAGGTGTGCCGCTGAGGGCATGGGCTCACGTCTGTAGCACGCAGCTGGCACGCGTCCCAATCTCAAAAACTTGTGTGAGGGTTCAGGGGATAATGCATGAACAGTGCCTGGCACATCATATCTACTCAGAAAAAAAAAAAAAGTCACTGCTACACTCTCTTTGCCTCCCCCTCTCTGATTCTGATTCCCCTTGTCCCACCCCACCCCCAAAATATGTTCCCTCTACCCTATACTGCCTGGATTTCCTTTTTGAGAAGCCAAAGCTTTTATTCCTCAAGGTGAGGGATAAAGAGCAAATAACCTCACAGAAATGGCTCAGTGGCTGACCCTCATACCGTCACTATGGACAATCAATCTTCTCATCTTAGGAGACAGCATTCAGTATTTTCCTAGTAAGCACAATGTTACCTGTTGGTATTTTGTACCAATTTTTATTAAGAAGAGAAAGTGCCCCTCTATTCCTGTTATGTTGAGAGTTTAATCATAAATAAACATTATATTTTTGTTTAATGCTTTTTCTACATTGATTGATATGATCAGTTATTTTCTCTCCTTAAATTACTGCTATGGAGTGATGTTCTTACACTAACCCCAGTCTCACATCCCTGCAAGAAACCCCATGTGGTATATCATTCCGTTTCATATATTGCTGTTCTGCTAAAGATTTTGTATCTACTATTTATGAATGATAGTGTTCTGTGGTTTTCTTTTTCTCTGTTCTTTTTTGTTTGTTTGTTTTTTGAATGGTGACTAACCGGTTTGGTATTAGGGTGCTATTAACTTCATAAGATGCATTGGGAAGTATTCTTTCCTCTTCTGTTTTCTGGAAGAAATTATCTGGACTTGATTTTAATTCTTCTTTAAATTTTTTGGAACTTTCCTGTAAAACCACGTGGGTCTGGATGTTTCTTATTGTGGAGTTTTAGAAATTAAGAACTCTGGTAAATTTTTGTTCTGAAGTTTAATTTCTCTCTTATTAACTTAGCTAATTCTCTTTCTTTTGATTAATGCTTTCATGATATATCTTTTCCCATCCTTGAGTAACTATATTTAAATCGAGTTTCTTGTAGATAGCATATAGTTTGGTCATGTTTGTTAATCCACTCTGACAATATTTTTAATCTGTATTATTAGGCCACTTATACTTAATGTAATTAACAATGTACTAGAGCAGAAATCTGCCATTTTTTTTCTCTTCTCACTGTTTTTCACTTACCTGTTTGGCTTTCCTGTCTTCCTGTGGGTTACTGAGCATTTTTAAAGTGCCAGTTTGATTTTTTTCTATGGGATTTTGAGTATATCACTGAATGGCTTTTGTTAGGGGTTGCTCTAGGTACTGACTAAAAATTGAAAAACCAAAATTTATCACAACCTGTTGAGTTTTTGTTTCACAAATATGAATGAAGCATAGAAATCTTACTTCCCTTTGTGTCCCTTTGACATCCCCACTGACAATTATCCTAAATATTTCCTATACATACTTTTAAACATTTCCTATACATACATGCATACAGTCTTATAGTTTTTGCTTCAAGCATCAAAACAAAATTTAGAAAACTCAAGAGGATAAAGCCTATTTTATTTACCCATATTTTTGCTTACCATATTCCTTCTTCCTTCCTGATGTAGCAAAGTTCCTTTTTTTCTTTTTTTTTAACCATTTCCTTTCTCTTTAGAGTGCTTCCCATAGACATTCATTTAGGGTAGGTCTTCTGAGGACAAATTCTGTAAACTTTTCTTCCTTTGAGAATGTCTTTTCCCCTTCATACTTGAAGGATCTTTGCACTAGTTATGGAATTCTGGGTTGACATTTCCTTACTTTCAACACTTGAAAAATGTTAAGTCATTTTTGCTGACCTCCATGGTTCCTGATGAGAAATTCAATGTTATTCGAATTGTTTTCCCCTACAGGTAATGTGTTATTTCTTTCTTACTCTTTCAAGATTTTTCTTTGTTTCCAGACATCTGACTGTGATCTGCCTTGCAGTGTATTTCTTTGGATTATTTTCAGTTTGGGGCTCACTCAACTTCTTGAATATGTAGGTATGTCTTTTGCCAAATTTAAGATGTTTTCATCATTTTCTCTCTGAGTACTTTTCTACTCCTATTCTTTTTTTCCTCTCTTCCTGTGAGTCCCAGAACATAAATATTAGATCTTTTGTTCTAGCTCCACAAGCTCCTGAGACTTTGTTCAATTTTTTCAGTGTTTTTTCTCTTTCTTGTTCATACTGGATAATTTCTACTTTTCTATCTTCTAGTTCAATTATTCTTTCCTCTGTGAGCCCCTATTCTGCTGTTCTGTGGTTGAATCTGTCCTTTGAGATTTTTTTTTCCATGATTACATTTTTCAGTTCTAAAATTTCCATTTGGTTCTTCTTTGTGTCTATTTCCTTGTAGAAAACTTCTGTATTTCCATGTCTCAAGTATGTTCATGGGTATTTTTAAGTATTTTTCATAATGATTGCTTGAAAATCTTTGTTAGATAGTCCTAACCTCTCTGTCATCTTCATGTTGGCATCTGTTGTCTTTTTTTTACATTCAGTTTACATTCAGTTTGAATATTGTGGTAGGGGACTCTAAATCTTATTTGAACCTCTCTTTTAGCTGTCTTCTACTGATACAGCTCTGGCAGAGGAATAAAGGGAGCTCTGGCAGGGGAATAAAGGTAAGGCTATAAGTCCACATTGCCTATTTGACCTACTTTGACACCCAGGGAGTGGGGGGGGTACAAAGCTGGAAGTTCCCTTTCCCCACAAAACCTCTCTGGCAAGGAGAGACAGGAGTGTGCCTCATTACTGTTTCCCATATGGCCTTCACTGACACAAATGGGTGGAGATGAGGTGAGTCTTCATGGCCACCGGCAGAGGAGAAAATCTTCATTCTCCACTAGGCCTCCTCTGATACCTCTCCAGCAGGAAGGGGCAAGTTTGGCTCATCACTCTGGTGGGGATAGAAATGGCTTTTATTGACATCATAAGTAGGGATGAGGAGAGCCTCATTATAACCTGGAGCAGATGAAAGTCTTGGCTTCTTACCTTGTCTTTCTTCCCAAAGGGGGCTTAGAGCATCTTGTCATAGCCTAAAGAGGGTGAAAGTCTAGGTTCCTTATTTAGACTTTATCATATGTGGGTGAGGGTGGGGCCACAGTTTTTTCTGTGGTGTTTGACTGGAGTAGAGCTATTTCACTAAGTTGTCCATTTCCTTGTCTTTTGGCTAGAGAAAAGAGGATTTTTATAGCCTGTGCCCACTGGCATTTCCAGATTGCTGATGCTTTCATCTCTACATCAGAGACCTTATCACCATGTCACTCCCTGGGTCCTAAGGACTGTCGTCCAACCTGCTGTCTTTACCCTTCAGAGCTGTCTTATGTTTGTTTTCTACCTTGGGTCTTATATCTTATGTCTTGTTTTATATACAATGTCTTGGGTATTTTATTGTACATAGAGGGAAGAATAAGAAAAAGTACATCCACTCCATCTTCCTCGAAGCTAATCATGTCTATTTTTGTTCATCATTATCTCTTCAACACCAAACTTAGTTCCTGGCAGAGAGTAGTAGATCTTATATAAATAGTTGTTCAATGAATGTATGACTACAACTCCATCCAAATTCCCCACAGTTTGAGTCATCTCCTCCCACATGTGAGCTTTTTGGTGGATTTACACTCTCCCAGGCGGTAAAGGGGCCTCTTTGAGAAGTAGGGTACCTTTCATTTTCTGTAGTAAGTGCATCCCTCAAGGGGTACATATCTGTAAAATTGAGATAATCATAGACTAACCTTATAGGTTACGGTGAGGATTAAATAAGGAATTCGCATAAAGCAATAAGAAATGCCTCTGTCAAATTGTAAGCTCTCAATAAATACTATCATTGTGAGAAAAAATGAATTTTTGTCAGTCGGATTACATTTCTTACTGATTTACTTTATCATTTTAGAGGTGATGTCATTTCATTTCTGATGCATTTTCAACTCGGCAATAGTCCTCAATGTTTCATTTCTCAGCCTCCCTCCCAGTCTTTGTGACAAGCCACTGGTAATCTACAAATGGACTGACAACCAATGCCGCCAAGGGCTTTAGAATTCATTGAATTCTGGTGTTCCTTCTTTTGTCCAGCCCTTACATCACCCCCTAATTGTTCCATTTTCTAAACTTACATATTGGTTTCTGTAAATTCTACATAGTTGGAGTTGGGCATAATTAGCTCTTACATTCACATGCCACCCTTTACAGAGGTTTTCCTTGGATCATCGTAGGTGGCACAGTTATAATAATACTCATTTTTTTCTGTTGATAACCATCATCATAATAATAACAATTGCTGCTGCTTATAAGCATTTATTATATCCCAGGCCCTTTTCTTCAGAGTTTTACCAGCATTTTCTCAATTAATTGTCACAAAAGAACTGGGATATAGGCTCTTACCAGCCCTACTTTTCAAATGAGAAAACTAAGGTTCAGAGAGTTAAGTATGTTGCCTAAGGTGATAGGGTGACTAGAACTGGGGACAGCTTCCAGCCCAGAGCTGTTGGAGGCTCAGCCCAAGTGCTCCTGCCTGGAAAGTGGGAGCCACCTTCTCTGGTAACAAGGACTCATGGCTGCACAGTCAGAGATGTTTCCCCAGAGGATCCCTTCACCAAGGTAAAGCAGCTTAAATCCAGAGCAAGCCTGGCTTATAGAAATCAAAAATTCAAACAGGCTAACAGGAGGAGGTCTGAGTTCTGCTTAATTGACCCAGTATAATTATTTCCATTGAATTGCTCTACATCTGGGGATGGGTATTTACTAAGCAAACTGGCCCAGTGGTTCCCTACAAGCACCTGCTTTAGTCTGGAGGAAGTTAATTGCACGGAAAGTTCTCATCTAAATCACTGAGTTTCTTATTCCCACAAATACCAGAAACACATGTGCATGCATGCATGTGCGTGCGAGCACACACACACACACACACACACAGTCTTGTGCTAAAAGGGATTTGCTAGAAGATGGACTCGCTGCTTCTGAATGACACAGCTTACCCCATTCTGAGGCTCTCAATAGCACCGTGTTTCTAAAGAACCATAGCAGGGACCTCTGCACTGCAGAAAGGAGAGAGCAGTGAGCAAGCAGTATGGTCTCTGGACCAACCAGACCAAAGACACCCCCTCATCCCGACCCCTAAAAGAAACAAACCAGGAAAAGGCTGCAGGGAAAATGCACTTGGCCAAAGTTCGCGTTTTCATCTTTGTAAACACATGGAGAAGATAAATTATAGCTTCTGTTAGTAGCATAATTACTTTAATTAAAATTTAGGGGGTCGGAAAAGCCAATTCTGAATGTCAGATTTTCAATGATGTGTGTTAAGCCGGGGAGAATGGAAATACAGCCCTGTAAATAACTAGCATATTATAGCTGAAGCAGTGTGTGTGCTGTATTCTTGTAGAGTTGGAATAGCAATTAAATGATAACCAGAATTCCATTCTCTGCCTCCCCTTGCCTCTGCCCTCATTTCACACTAAGGTAGCAATTATATACGTAAGACTCTTTGTGACTCTCCCTTCACCATCCAAGCAATAGTCAACCTCCAAGGCCCTTCTCAAATTCTTCCTTGAACCCAACAGAAAACCTCCTATCCTGATCAGTCACTGTACTTGTTTTCTGCATCTTGCAGTTTCCCTTTTAATTGGACTGATTTCAGCTTTGTACCACAGTCTGTCATATACAACCCTCTAATTGTGCTATGTTTCCCTAACAAAATTATAAGCTCTTGGGAGGCATTGAACATGTCATATTGAAAGCACAGACATTTAGAGCAGGAAGGATCTCGGAGACTACATTGCAGATAAGAAAACAAGTCACAGAGCTAGATGGGAGTAAGCTAGGACTAGAGTATGGCCAGCCCTGTGGTGGGTTTTGAATGTGTCCCATCAAGCATGGCCTTGGTCAGATATGCAGGAGAGGGTGCTGGGGGAACTCCTTAGATTACCATCTAAATGGAACCCCTTCACATTCTGTTTCAAGAAGCCTGTCCAATTAAATGGGGTGAGAGAAAGCAGGTTAGCTGGAGGGCTGAAGAAAGACTCCCCATCCAGAATAGTGTGCTTGTGGCTGACAGATGACCAGCCAGCTGCTGTTTCTTGATCCCAGAGAAGGCCAAGCTGACCCAGCTTTCCTGTAGCTCTCTGATCTGCAAAGGATGGCTCTGTACTGGAAGTTTCTCCTCTTCCTTCTCCATCTTAACCCAGGTTCCCCAAAGGTAGACTCTGATTGCTTTCTAAAGGTAGAGCCTCCCAGAGAATCCCACAGGAAGTGGGGGAGCCAGAAAAAGGAAGGAAAGAAGCCAAGAAAAACGTATAATTTCATGAAAAGTGAAAGTTGTGGGAGAGTAGCTTTTCCCTGATCCCGAAGGGATGCTCCAGAGTATGAGTCACCCCTAAGAGTTGTCCCAAACCAAGCATTGGCTAAGGGAAACTGGGGGGATAAGTTCCCTTCTCTTTTCTCCTATGATTGGGCAGAGTGGGCTCCAGTGTGCAAGGGCAGGTCTTTGGAAAGAAGCCAGAAGTGCTGACTCTTTAAAGCTCAGAACACTAACACAGGGCACAGGTGGCGAAAGTGATCCAAGAACATCTGGGCAAAGCACCCACGTGGTCAGTTCACTAGGGCATCTTATCCAATCAACAGCAGTTTGAAAACGTACTGAACAAGTATCTGTGGCCTTTGCTTTCTGGTTTCATAAAGGGGTGACTTATATCTGATTGTTTAGGATGAGAGGTATTAGGGGGCAGATAGTTTCCACCAGGAAAGGACCCTCAGGGCGCATATAGAGGAATGTGGTGGCTTAAGGAGGAAGGTATCCTGATCACACTTTAAAATATTTTTCCACCACATTTTCTACGTGCAGTGTACTGCCAGAAACATCCCTTATGGCATTTACCTTGGTGCATCAGGAGGGGATGGGGCAGAACACACATTGGTGTCAAACCCAGCCCTACAACTAAGCAGCTAGAACTCTCTGAACAAATTATCTCATCTCTATGAGCGTAAATGTCATCATCTGTAAAAATGGGCAGTAATAAGAATTATCTCATGGATTTGCTGTGAGTGTAAATAGAGGGTGCGTGTGTGTGGGGGGGTGATTTAACAAAGGCACTGAATATAGTAAATGCTTGAGGAAAGTTGTATTTTCCAAAGAAAATCATCTACAAGTTCTCTAGAATCCTGGCTTTTTCTCACCAATAGGTCTCTTTCCCCTCCCTTTGAGTCTGGGTGGGCTGTGACTCACCTGTAACAAGCCAGGCAAGTGGAAGTGATGTGACTTCTGAGATTAGTACAGAAAAGTTGATAGAGCTTCTACCTGGTCCACCAAGAAGCTTGCTTTTTGGGGCCCTGGGGACGCCATACTGTGGGGAAGCTCTATGTTGCTCATGTGGAGAGAAGAGGTGAAGAGGGCTGGAGTGCACATGGAGACACCAGGGCCCCCAGCCACTCCAGCCTGGTCTGACTGCCCTCAAAGCCAAAGCTATTCAGCTGGTCTCAAATTCCCAATCCACAGAAACAGATGGAAATGATGATTGTTTTTGATTTAAGCCACTAAGTGGTGATTTGTTACACAACACAGCTAATTGAAAGGCGCTGTGTAAGTGCCAGGTAGTGCCATTGTTATTCACCACAGTTCCAGATACCATCCGAGGCCTTGGGGTTCTGAAATGTGATTTTGTTTATTCCACCAAGAGTGAATCAGTGTCTCAGGGATGGACTGTCACTAATCAAGGTCACAAGGGACTGATGTACAGCCCAGAATGCCAATTTATGACCCTAATAGAACCACAAGGGGTTCAACACTCTGTCCTCAGACCAGATTACTCCCTTCGGGTAAGATATTTTCTTTGGAAACTAAACTATAATCAGCTTGTCTAGCAAGCATAAAGTGAGAATGAGAAAAATCACTTTTCTGACTCAAATGATTCCACCATATCAGGTCAAGAAAGACAGGTGTTTATCTCCCTAAAAAGGATCCACTGGCATCATGACCCACAGGTCACACCTCAGGCCAGGACACTATTCCTTCAAATGACCCTGGGTGGACTCAGAGACACTGCCCCATTGATTTTTTTCCAACTTCTTTGTAGATAAATTCCCCATCGACTAACACATTTCTTCAGTTATTAATAATGTTGTATGAAAAAATAACATCTCATAGTTTTCTATGAAACATAGAAGTCATATATATTCAAGTAATACTAGATTCAGCAAAATGAAAAAGGCTTCATTGCTACAAGACTCCTCAGAGCCTTGAAGCTGCTAATTCATGATGCAAGCCACCCAGAAGAAGATATAATAAGACAATGATTCTCCCATACACACATTTCCCCCACCTCCAGATTACAGTTGATGAATGCCATTTTAAAAATAACTTCAATCAAGTCATACTCTGAACCAGGAATCATTCTGATGACTTAAGTTGTCTTTATATATGACTTTTCTGGTCCATTTAGTTGATTTTGTAATTTAACTCAGAAGATTCACCTCATTTGCCTTTTGTCCAAGCTCTCCCGGGGGGCAATACTCTGTTGCTCTTAAGGAGTTCTAAATCTAGTAGGAGGGAATGTGGAGATGCACAGGGGGGTAGGTGCTAGGGTAGAGATCTGAAGTCTTGTTATGCCGACTGGAACACCAGAAAGTACCTTAGAAAGAGGCAGCATTCAGATGGGTTTTGAAGGCAGAGTAGGAGTTTGACAGGCATTCAAAAGCAGAGTTGGAGGAAGGATGCCTCAGCCCCAAAAAGCAGGGTGAGCAAAGTACTCAGGAAGTTGGACCTGAATGGCAGCACCTCATGGTAGAAGGACAAAGCTGGCAGTGCAGGAGGGGTCTAGAAGCTGCATGAAAGACTGGGCCTGCAGTGGATGTGTCGGGATCCAGAGGGGGGCTATAAAAGAACAAGGTGGCAAGATGAGTCTCAGAAGGGCCTCACTGGTGGTGCAAGGGGTTAAGATGCAACCTAAGAAGCAATCCACAGCCACTGCAGCACAAGTTCAATCCCCGGCCAGGGAGCTACCCACATGGTGCAGAAGACCTTTCCTGACTTGCCTGCTGCTCCCCTCGGCAGTATATTTCCATTGATCTCCCTGTTCTGTTCCCCCCTCTGTCTCTGGTGAATCCTCTCACCCACCACACCTCTGGTCTGTACCCCAGTTCTTGTATGCATAAAGAAATATTTTTTTAAAAAAAAAGATGAGTGTCAGAAACTGGGAAAATAATTCTGAAGTTGGTGTGTGAATGCACCTGGAAAGTAAAATATGGGAGGCCACTTAGGAAGCTACTGCAATACCCCACAGGGTTGTCAGCTCATACTCAGCAATACGTGGTGGGTCCATAATCTCCTTTATATTTCTCCATGCAACAGGAGACAGACTATTAGAACATCTGCTGTTAAGAAAAAATACTGAGCTTTGTGCTTGGGGCTCTTTGAAATATCATCACCAGATCATTTCAGGCATGCTACTTCACACAACAACAAAACAAAAGGAAATCACTCCTTGGTGATAGCACTAAGCTCATAACATCAGCTCAGCCTCCAGATAGGGAATGGGATTCATCCCAGCTCCCAAGGCAGGGAGACACTCACAGACATTCCCAGAGCTAATATGTAATGGTTGATGCCATGTCCCTTAATCAATACTCTGCTCTAAACTCTCGCCCACATCTCTGGAGGATATGCAGCTCTTAGATCTGGCGGGGCATCCTTTCAGTGCTTTTCACAAGTCCTGGGGCTCTTGTACATTCTAAATTTTTAAAGGAAACTCCCCTTGTCTTCACTCCTCATGATTACAACCAGGTGATCCTGGTCTAATGTCATCTGGCCATTTGAGGAGGCGGATGCAAGCTTAAGCCCAGTGACATTCCAACCCCATGGCTAAGGGTATCTAGTCTGCAAGGCCTCTGCCACCTACCTGACAGACACACACAGTTTGTCTCATCCCCTCCCAGGAGATGTGTTCTTGGGTAGGTTCCCAGAAGCTGTGTTAAGAAGGAACCTGCCACAATTGCTTTACAGAGCAGCCTTGCATCTGGTAAGAGAGCCTAAGGGGGACCATCTTGCCCCAAGGTCTCCGGAATAAGCGAGGACTATGGGCAAGGCTGAGAGTCAATAGGACACGCTAGTTTGGTTGCACCAACTGCTAAAATATTGAAATACAGGATCCCCTCCCTGTCCAAACTCTTGCTATCTAGGCTCAGAAATGAAAGATTTGGGTAAGTCAGTTCTCCATTATTATCTAAATTCGCTATCTAAACTCACACTATTCAAATTCAGTACCCAAACAAAGTCCTCAGGCCTAAAGTCTAATTTTTGTAGGCTAACAGGCAAGGTGGCTTATTCACCTTGGAAAGGAGAGAAAGTTCTGGTGATTCCATTGAGCTGCTCTTTCTACCATAGGGTAGTGCTTGGTGAGGGAATCAACGAAAGCAACTTCAGCAGAATGATGGAAGAGTCTGCTACTGTGATCTCTGCCCTCTGCTACTTCTGGCCCCTCCAAATACGTCCCTCTGGGTGGTTGTCTGTTGATGTCATGTCCTGTTTGGGCTCGGGGGTCTCTAGTAAGGCAGTTTATGGTTCCAGAAACACCACCGACAGTCCAGATACAGCACACAGCTCTCTACCCCTCCAGGCTGCAATGCCAAGCAGTGGCAGCGGCACCCACGTGACCAAGGAAACCACTAACAATAATACTCCCTTTGCTTCCTCTTCCTACATTCCCAGCCTGGAGGAGAACCCCCACTCTCTGCACCACTTTTCCAAACTTCTCTTCACAACAGTGAATCACCCTATTTTCTTTTGGTTCTTTCGTCTGCAAAAATCTGGCTTCCCTCTATTTTTTGGCCCTGGTTGTCCAGTAAACCCATGGCCAAAGTCAATTAATGTGAGTTTCCCTGTCCTCTAGGCAGAAAGGCTTCAAATGCTCTTATACAGCAAAAAAAAAAAAAAAAAATGATTAATAAAACTGTTAGTTTCCATGTGACAATAATCTTAATCCCTGTGTCTTGCTACAAGTGTGGCACTCACTTGCCTCTTAGATCTCAGATATATCCCTCTCCTTTGCCCTGAAAACTACAGTTCCCAGGCTTCTCTGTCAGCTTCCTTCTGGTTTGGCCAGGAGAGACAGTGCTGGGGCACTGGTGGGCAGAGGCCAGGAAGATGTCAGGATACTTCTCTCCTTCACTCTGCTTTGATCAGCACCTCCTCTGGGCTCCCAGCTCACACCAGCTGCAGAACCAGCTCCTGCTCGGCAGCCTCTGGGTACCAAGTCCTGCCAGATGACCTCAGGTCTCTGGCTCTGGTCACACCACCTTCTCCCTTTAGAGAGTGACCTTATACCTATACCTCAGACCTTATAAAGGCTTCCTGCTTTTATTCGTCCCTAACTTGCCACAGAGTCCCATTTGGCTCTTGAGTTATCCCAACACCTTTGTGATCACCTCCTCTTATTAAATTCCTTCTATTGGACTACTAGCATGTGCTTTGTTTTGACCAAGTACTGACTGTCTCAAGTAAGCCCCCTCATGCTCTGAGCACCAGCCTCTGGATACCTGTTCTTGGCTGCATCTTAGAAGTAGAATCAAATCACTGAGCAGTGAGCAGCAATGCCTTAACAGAGTGTTGTCATCAAAACCCCAAGTCTTTACCAAGGTCTCCACAAACTAAGAACCTATTTTTTCTAAAGTATATAGTAGTCTTATTGTAACCAATTATGTTCTAGCTAAAAGTGAGAAATCTCACTTTTTCTAAATGGCAGAGGAAAGGAAATGTCGCCTTGACTTCCAGGAAATCCATGAGATAAAAAGTGAGTGAACTCACATGTTCTGAAAGAGATGAATTTGGTCAGACACTAAAATCCCATTCAAATTCCTTGCCATTCACGAACGAAAAGGCTGGACCTAAAGGTTCTTCATCCTGTGATATCTCCCGATTTGGAGATTAAAAATAATTTTTTTCTGAATTTATTGTTACTGTTTTCTCTTTGTCATATGCAATTGCTTGTGGAAAAAAATGGGTCTAAGGTCCTCCAGAAAAATAGTTACTTGAAACATCTGTCATGGTGAAATGTTACTTTAGCCAACCCAGCACCCTTCCCTAACTTTGTGAGGACTTTGTGAGGAAGGCACTCAGACTCTCCTCTGGAGAAAGGCCCAGGGCCCCACTCTCCCACCACCACTTATACAGAGTTGATTGAGCACCTGGGGTAGGCACGTAATCCACCCCTGGCCAATCAGAGGCCTCCATGACCGACTCACGAATAACACGGACCCGATCCAAGCCCATCAGAGCGAATAGAACTAACTCTGCAACTTTGGCTTGATTAGCTAAGAAAGAAGAATTTTATTTTTCTCAGGACTTGGAGCTGTGAAGATGCAAATCAGGAGCTCCCACATGGAGGAAGGCTGCGTCACAGTGCAGGAAGAGAAATGCACTGAGGAAAGAGGGAGAGGCAGAATCCAGACCCGGTGGCATGAATTGGATCTCTTAATATAGCTGTAGCTGAAGTTTGTCTGACGTTGAATCATATATATATAGGTACATATGTGTATAGAGATGGCACATTCATATTATGCCATATTATGCATATTCATATTATGCCAATACATATTAAGTGTAATATATATGTTTAAGGAAGTTTGAGTTGGGTTTCTATCGCTTGCAACCAAAAGAGTTCTGAATCATATAACAAATAAGGCATTATGTTAGGCACTGCAGAGGATCTCAAGAGGAACAAACTCTCAGGTACTTTAGAGAGGAAAGAAATGGATCCATTACTGGAAGCAGATGGAATAATGGGAACAGGAGATAGAGAGAAAGCATGACTACTCCACTTCTCTTTGGTATCCATCATTTTAGAAAAAATAATATTCATACAGTGAGGGTAGAACAAACGTTTTTTCTGATTTCAGGAACCTGAGATAAATGAGATAGAAGAAAGCACATCACCGATTTGGATGAGTCTAAATAGCTTTTTCCAATTGAGTCACATCGAAGTGTACTTATAGGACTGAAAGAATGCCAAGCCACTGGGGAGACTCTTTGAAGAACAGTGGGTAATTACAAAATAATATGGATTTTTAGGAATAAATTTTATTTTTATAGTCCAATAGTTATATTTAATTCTTGGAAAATCAAACTGTTTTTGAACACGTTAGAGAAATACGTTCATTTTTCAAGTAAATATTTGTAAAGGCAACTCTTCCCATTTTTCACCAATGAACAATATTGGATTTGACCAAAAAAAGATAACAAAAAAAACCTTAGTCTAAAGAAAGAATT
Organism: Talpa europaea; assembly: GCF_964194135.1. Taxonomy (NCBI): domain Eukaryota; kingdom Metazoa; phylum Chordata; class Mammalia; order Eulipotyphla; family Talpidae; genus Talpa; species Talpa europaea. The sequence goes on from NC_140077.1 coordinate 17,540,653, forward strand.
TGCTTTAATCTTCTCATTGAGAAATATGTCAGGATTGTGACGTTTGGGTGTAAACTGTACATTCATGAATGATGAGGGATTTGAACTGGATGCTAATATTTGGCCAATGCCTTTTCCTCAAAACAACTGCATGGATTCAAAAATACAAGTTAGGGGCTTCCCTGTGGTGCAAGGGGTTAAGATGCAACCTATGAAGCTAACCGCAGCCACTACAGCACGAGTTCGATCCCCCGCCAGGGAGCAACCCACATGGTGCAGCAGACCTCTCCTGCCTCGCCCTCTGCTCCCCACAGCAGTGTATTTCAGTCAATATGCCTGTTCTGTTCCCCACCCTGTTTTTGGTGAATCCTCTCACCACCACCCCCACCACCCCCCACACCTCTGGCCTGTACCCCAGCTCTTGTATGCATGAAAATAAAATAAATCTTTAAAAAAAAAATACAAGTTATGCCAAACTAGTTCAATTAGTTCAATCACCTCTCTTTAATAAAATTATAAGATGGACATAAAAAGGAATGTGGCAGACATAATGAACACAAATGATAAAGTGATTGGCAGTCATTTTTTACTGTTTTTGAAAATTGTTTTCAAAAAGAAAAACAAACCACATAATATAGAGATAAATCATTCATTGGTCAGAGGCAAAGAATATATGATTAATGGATTCGGGAAATCTGTAGGGTGGTGTCCAAGGGAATGCTATGAGGCTCTATCCTATTTAAAGTAATATATCAGTGATTTCAATTATTGATTTTAAAATCATCTAAACCTGGGAGAGATTGGTTGATGGATTCAGGATTAAAAGATCACAACTGGCTACACTAATTTAACTTAAAACCAACATGATGAGGGCCTCCCTGGTGGCGCAAGGGGTTAAGCACCACACTATGAAGCAATCCACAGCCTCTGCAGCACGAGTTCGATCACCAGCCAGCCAGGGAGAAACCCACATGGCACAGCAGACCTCTCCTGCCTTGCCCACTGCTCCCCTCAGCAGTGTATTTCAGTACATCTGCCTGTTCTGCTCCCCATTCTCTCTCGTGGATCCTCTCACCCCCGCATCTCTGGCCTGTACCCCAACTCTAGTATGCATAAATAAATCTTTTTAAAAATTTAAAAAAAAAACCCAACATGATGATTTGTGATCAGATAAATTCCTATAGTTAAATTAAAGAAAAAAGGGTAGGATGAAGAAGACTTCCCTTAACTACCTTTCATCACAAAATGATGTAGGTATTTCACCTGACCACAAAGTTATCACTATGGATGATAATGGAGTGTGATATTCTCTGATGTGGGGAGAAGGTTCATTCTGTTTTCCTAAGTGGATAAAAACCAATTTAAAGAATACACACATAGACAAAGATCATAATAGAAAAAAGACTCAAAAGGTAGCAATCATAAATTCTCAATGGTGAAAATACAGGTATTTTGTGTTGTCTCATATTTTGTACATTTCCTATTATTATATTTTAGAATTAAAATGTCATTTTAGCTCAGTATGGATCAAAAGTGTAACATGGCTGATAAAAACCAAAAGGACTAGTCTTAAGCTAAAATCACAAAGTTATATTTTCCAGAAAGAGAGATACTGAGACAGCCATACTTGGGATAATGAACCAAGTTCTGGATGCCACATGGCAGGATAGGGGTAGAATTCTGACAATTTGGACTTGAGATGGATTTGAGGATGATCTGAAGGCTAGAGGAAATAGTAAGTGGCCTGTAAAGAAGAGATGTAAAGGAAAAGTGTTTTGCAGATATAAAGTATTCTCACATGGAAGGAGCAATAGATCTGTGGCAGGTTAAAGATGGTCAGAAATTCTTTGACATCTCAATTCATTAAGACATGGGAGTCCGTGTCCCCTCCCTTTGAATGTGGATGGACTCTAGTGATTTCTTTGATCAATATAACATGGTGGAAGTGAACTTATGCCAGTTTCCAGGTCCAGAATTTAAGGAAGTGCTTACGCTTCCCATCGTCTGGGAGGCCAGTAGCCTTGTGGGAGGCCTACGCTGAGACCACCAAGCATGAGGACATGGAATGGGCACGTTGAGAGAGATGCTGACTAGCTGACAGCCTCCCCAGCAGAGGAGGCACCAGACATGTGAGCAAAGAAGCCTCAGGCAGCTCCTCTGGCTGCAAGCAAGTGAAGGATACAGCACAAGAGCCTCCCAGTCACACCAATCAATCCTGGAATCATGAGAGACAATAAATAGCTATTTTAAATGACTGTGTCTTAGGATAGTTTCTTATAGAACAAGAGGAAATTGGAACACATGTTATGTCTACCTTGATCTTAGTGTAACAGTAGGGGATCACTGATAGGTTTGAGCATGCTGTCCTGTGTAATAAGGATTGTGAGGGTACAGTACAGTGTCTGGTGGAGGGGCTGGCTACCTGAGGTGTCCAGGGACGACACTTCAAAACTTTGTAAAAAGCTGCCAGATAACTGTTCCCCCTGAGGCAAGACCAAACCATGAAGACAACAAGAGTCCGCTCCATCCTCGGGGATTCCCACATAGAATAGGGGGCTCTTTACTAGTGAATTGAAATGATGGCCCCTTGAGCTGGTTCACAAGCTGAGCAATGTGATGGAGAACTTTAGTTTGCCAGTAGCTTGCTCTCCTGGTACAACAATTGTTCCTATTTTCTTCATCTTGTTTCCCCTTCTCTCTTGGGTCCTGATTTCTCCTCAATTCCCTCTTGGCATGAGCCACTTGGATATTGTACCTAACAGACATTGGATCCAAAGTTCAGGGACCCCCCTCTGCTCAATGCACAGTCATGAATGTCACTACAACCAGACAGGTCCAGGAGGAAAGAGAAGCCATACTTCCACAGCATCTGGATTTAGCAAAAGGAGTGCCAGAATACTCCCCCGCTTTTCCCGGGAAGTGTATCAACTCTATACAATCCCATATCCTTAAGTCAAATCCGCCCAGAAAACTCATCACCAGAGGATGGTGTGATCTCCAGTAGAACTAAATGTCTATCATCCTAAAGGAAGCATCTGCTTTGGTTGTGGGCTTACTACGAGCAATTTGCATAGGACTGGGGGGCATTACTCACCCTCCACTCTTCACACTTGCAAAATAAGGTTTTTGGGTTAGGTAGCTGGGGAGCACAACCTCCCTGAGTTTTCCCTGAGTCGACTCCTTTGGCCACACCAAGCACTATCAGTGAGGATTAATGTCTCTACTCTACTTGTTCTCCTTGACTTCATCCCACCAGCTAGTTCGTTGGTGAGGACAGAGGCTCTGTCCTTGTTGGTGACCATGTCCCCAGCACCTCATACAAGCACCTGACACATGAAGACATTCAATCAATAGCCATTAAGGAAATGAACATCTGAGGCTTTATCTTACTTCACTGTGCCTATCTCTTTGTCTGAGATTCATTTACTGGATACATATTTGGGAAACCTTCCACTCACATACAGCTCAGAGGGAAGGGTGAAATAATGGAACTGCAAGAAATGGATGACTAAAATTTCAAAGTTTGGGCTTGATACCTATTCACAAACAACGAGGACAGTCACAGTATGGTGCATCAAAAGTAAATCACTTTCCCATGATTAATGCTGCTCTCTTTCCAAACATTGTCATTTAGTCTCGTTTGACAGGACATCACTAAGCAGAGACAAATGATAAGACAACTGTTGTGATTGGACAAACTCTAACAAAGTTACAATTCTTCTGAGTGCTAGATGTTTGTGTTCTATGGATTCATATTTAAATCAGATTCTGAGCAGATGAAAGAAATGCACAATAAGTCAGCTTGAAGGGAGAGACAGGCATATTTGCCCCATGGAAAACAACTGGGCCGTTAGCAGATGCCAGTCTTCGGGGAGAGGGGCCACAATTGGGAGGGGGGAGTCGTCAGTCTTTGTTCCACTTTCCAATCAACAGTTAGTGCAATTCTGTAGGCATATCAAGGCTCCCAGGCACCATGGAGCTCAAGATAAAGATTTCCATATGGTGATGCAAATTAGGACCCTCTGCAGAGGTGTCTGAAAAGAGCCAATAACCTGGGGAAATGCTTGGAAGCAGCAAGAAGAAAGGAAAGTTCCGTGTAGGAAGGAGATGTCTTTGACTAAAGGAAGTTGCTGTGTGGGTGATGACACTGTCTCACTGGCACTGGGTTCTGTGAGCCAGGGTCACCGTGACTGAGGACTGGTCTATGGACTTCATTTAGCGCTAGAAGAGAAATCCCCATTCCTTTACTCTGATTTGAAGATGCCCCTGCTTTTTAGAAGCATCTCCCATTTCTGCTGCACAACCTCCATCCTGCAGCTTCTGCCTTGGGCTCCACTTAATGGTGAGTTTCTCCATTACCCCACTAGACCTTAGAGCTAGTTCATGAATGGTGGTTTGTATGGTTCTTTACAGTTGGCTAAACACATCCACGTTCCCTGTCTCGCTTGCTTGTCATGATAATCATTTAAAGAACCCAAGAAGGAAAGACAAAAGGCCTTAATAACTGCTAAGTGCAGTCTCAGGAGCCAGGCAAAGCTGAGGTTGAGTCCTGCACTCTCTGCCGAGCTGGTGACTTTAGCAAGTGGCTTAACCTCTCTGATCCTCCATTTCCAGATCCCAGGCTGATATTCAGCTCAGGACATGGAGTCTGATTAAGAGTTTAGACTCTGGAGACTGACTGCCTGTTTGGCCATGCCTTAGACACGCAACTTATCATTTCTGTGCCTAATTTTCCACAACCAGAAACTGGGAACAATGAGAGTATCTCCAACTGAGAGGTTCAACATGAGGATGAAAAAAGTAAATACACATGAAGTAGTGAGTCAACAACCCAACATGAAGTAATCACTATTTACTATTAGTCTTATTATTCTTAAAATATTATATTTTGCCCTGGTAATAAAATTAACCCGTCAGCATTATAGAAATTCTGGAATCTCTCTATTTTGCCATTTAGGTTCATTTTTTAAGAAGAGTCTTACTGAACAGTATTCAGCCATTGCCTCTTCCTGGATCCCCCTCCTCCTCCCTCCGGGTGGGCATAGTAACTGGGAGACAACACAAGACAGTTGTGAGCTTCTGGCCAGCTCCTCCTCCACCACCACCACCACCCCGGTCCCGTGACAACCAACCAAGAGAAACCAGAATGCAAATTAAGGCCAGATGTTTCTTCTTTGGGGCTGATTGCTTGTTTATTTTAAGTGCATTTCATTGCTCAGTTGTCATTTTAATTTGGCCTCTCTGCCTTGCTCTCCCTCCAGCGAGTAGCCACTCACTTTCAGAATCTAGGAAGACAACAATGTTCCCATAATGTGTGCTGACCTGGAAAAAGAGAGGAAAAAATAAACAGCCATAACTTTTGCAGGAGAGGGAAGGGGAAGCTTTCTCCGTGTTTCTCCTCTCCTGCGACTCCCTGAGAACCAGAGAGACCCCCTCACCTTCTCCTTCAGAGATGCCAGGAGCCCTTCCCAAACGCCACACCTGGCTGAGAGGCCTTCCAGCTCTACTCCCTTGAACTCCAGGGGGGTGTTTGCCACACCCTTTATCATCTAGCCCCGGGCAGGTTTAAGGCAGAGGGGGCACCATACACCACAACATCGGCAAGGCAGGCAAGGCCCAGGAAGGGTGGTCTTCCTAGCAGTGCCATCTGCTTCCCCCATCTGCTCCAGCCCCGGGTCCCAGGTGGGCAACCACCTTGGAGGGGGGTCACCTGAACCTGAAAGTTCATTCAAGGCTGGGTCTCTGTAGGAAGTGAGCATCCCACAGCAGCACTGGACCCCAATGTAGGGGCAGGACATGCCACAGTGCAGGTTTTCTGTTCCCATGCAGACCGGGTAAAGGAGGAGTCAGAGTCCTCAGTGGTTTTGCAGGTTTATATTGGGGTTCAGTGGGTACATGGCAGGCAGGGGTGCTGGGGGGCTGGGAGGCTGGCAGTCCTCCCAGCCCCCAACAAATCTTCACTCTATCTGGGCTCTCTGGCATTCTCTGCTTCTGCTTCTGGCTTCTTCTCTTTCGGCTTCTCCCTCGGCTTCTGCTGCTGCTGGCATCCCCGTGACGCCACCCTTAAAAGCACAGTCTTACCCAGGTGAATCCCATCTACCTATGCCCACACCCTACTCCAGGTGCCTGCCATCAGGCATGCATTCAGGACCGCAAGGATCCATCATCTATCCTGATGGCGGGGGTGCAGAAAAACCTGACATTTTTCCTTACCCTACACCAAACCTGTCAGCCCTTTTGCACCACTGCTTCCTCTGAGCTGCACAGCCACCCTGGGGAAATTGTTCTCCCCATTTTACAGGTAAAGAAACAGTGACTTTCAGGGATCAAGACCCCTCGGCTATTTGCTCTGGCCCCACCTGACCAGGAATGCCCCATCCTTGGACCAATCAGCTTAACACACAACAGCAGCATTCATATTTAATTTTTTCTTAATATTCAGCAATCCAGACATGTGACTGTGTGTGTGTGCACACGCGCACACACACACACACACACACGCCACCTAGCTATTTGAGAACTAAATATAGAACTGATTGCTGGGTTCACTGTTTATTCTAATCCGTGCAGGTTCATAAAGTCCACTTTAGACCAAAATAAGGCTGACTCACATATGTAAAAGAAAATCAGTTCATATTTATAAGCTCCATAAAACCTACTGCAAATACTTAGGTAGAAAGATACAGCAAGTGCATTTACAGTCTTACCCAAATGTCTCATTAGCAGTGGTCTGGAGGACGGCTGCAGACCAAGAAACTATAAGGCTCTAGTAATATTCGAGGGTAATAGATTCTAATTACTAAATGACCAGGGTAATCTGAGAATATTGGATTCAAATGGATTTTCTATGTTTGCAAAATCATCACAGAATATGCCATAAAGAGGGTTTGTGACCTTTGTAGAGGACATACACATGTGCACATGAACACACACACATACGCACACACATGCACGCACATACACACATACACACATACACGCACATACGCACATATGCACACATACACACATATGCACATGCACACACATACACACATGCGCGCACACATGCACACACATTCACACATACGCACGTGCACACACATACACACACATACGCTCACACAGGCACACTTTCTGCCTGAAATATTCAGTCAATTGTTGACATTTCTGGGCAAACACCCCCCATATCCAGCCTGGGGTGACCCACACTCATAATTCTATAAAGCAGCAGCAGTCCCTACCCCAGCAACTGCCCAGGGCATGAGGGGAAGAATAGAAATGTAGTGGGGGCCCTCAAGAAACTAACCATGTGACCCCGAGGGATTATTTAAAGAAGAAATGAGTTGGGATTCACTTGCTGAATTCACTTGTTAGCTGGAAACTTAGCTCTTATTTACATTCTCCAGCCTTCCCTCACCTCATCCTTCGTCCCCCACCACCCCCTCTGCAGCCACACAGCCAGCGGGAAGGTGCTCCTGATCTGACAACGAACCCCCACAGCAAAGGACTCAGGAGACTGTCCAAAGGCTCAGAAACACGGATTCAATCAGAGCTGAAGCTGAGCAGGGAGAAGAGGCTCGGCCATGGCGACTCCTGCCCCTGGGCCTGTCCCGGGACGGAGCTGGCCAGCGAGTTCTGCACGAGTGTATTAAAATTGGCTCCCAACTCTGGTTTTCTCCTGGGTGGACTCTGCAGTCCTCCAAAGATGGGTCTTAATGCACAGAGAGGCCCCACCAGCAGAGGCCAGAGCTCCAGTAATTGCCTCTGAGGACACGGAGAAGGGGAAAGGCATTGGAGCCTGCAGGAGAGAACAGGCTGCCATACAACTAACTACCTCAGGCCCGAGCTGACTGATGCGCCATTTTCTCTACAAGCACTCACGGGGCTGTTCCCTGAGCAGTGAGCCTGTGCTTGACACGGGGAGACCCACAGAGCCAGGGGTCTTAGTCACCAACCCTGAGGACCCGGAGTCCTACCAAAAAGAAGAGACAAGCCTGAAAGCAGCCAGAAAAAAAACGGTCAAGAAGGAACGTGCCTCTAAGTGAGGGGGGCACTGGCATCTGTGAAGGACAAATCTGCAGGAATCCAGGCCACCCACGTGCTCCGATAAACACAGGGGATGCCCAGGCTCAGAGAGGAGAGACTTGTCCACGACCACACTGGCGTTGCAGACCAGTACCTTGCTCTTTCCATGACACTGGGTGGCTCCCGCCCGGTGCTGTGCATCACTCGAGAGAGGGGCAAGAGGCCAGAGGATGCAGCAATGCAGCGTAAGGCTGCACTGCTGAGACGCTCACCAGCCATGTTGGGAGAATTACATGAAATCCAATTATTACTGTACTTGCTCAAGGTCAGCAGTGTGTGGGGAAATAAATTTTAGAAGATTTGTCTGAAGCAGATACCAGAGATTGACGATGACCAAGACAGACCTAAGCAGTAGCAAGAGAAGATCCCAAAGTAACATTAAATGAAGCCATTTGGGGTGGGCGAAAACACATCCCCACTCCTCTGCCAGCCCGTTTGTGAGGTGACAGGACAGGCAGAGCCCCAGTGACGTGCTGGGTGATCAGGAAATGGACAGATCGCCCTGACTTGTCTATGGTGAACCAACATGAGTCAGGATCCTACCTACTGACCGTGTGTCTGTTCCGGGCAGGCTGTGTGACCTTGGGAAAGCCAACGAGCTCTTCTGAACCTCAGTCGTCTCTGGTAAAGCGAGGGCCATGGTGACTCTAAATGCTTTTCATTAAGAAGAAAGGAATCCTGTCTTCCTTCTGGATCAGCTGATTCCTGCTGTTGAGTTCAAAGACATTGTCTTGCTGCTTCCTCTCTCTGCTCCATTTCCCTAAAAACCCCTCTTCACAGCAGCTCCACGTTCACACAAGTTGTCATTGGTGATGGCCATTTTCACTGCAAAACCTGGAGGCCCTTTGTAATTTACTAAAAATGGGGGGGAAGTGAACAAATTTGTACTTAGACTTTTAAGGCTGCAAATAAATCTGTTTAGATGCTGTGCTACTCTTGCCATCTGTGTGCACACAGGTATTTTCATTCCTACAAATATTAAGGTTTGTGGTAGAGAAGCCATTGACCCCCCCAGTTTCTACACTAGAGGAAGCTGAGGCTGGAGCAGGCTTGGCCCAGCTGCCTCTACTCTTCAGGGAGCTTTGGCAGTGCCCAAAGGGTGGGGAACATTTCACCACCTGTCTTCTCTGCCCTATCTCATGTCCAGCCAGGGTCAGAACCTTTCTAGTTCAGGGGGTGGGAGATGAAGCCTCCAGTCCCCCATTCTGTCCAAGTCCAGTGCTTGAAGTTAGGGAATTATGAGCTTTGTCCTGGAAGCCTTCGAGAACCCTCCAGAGTACATTGTTTAAAACCAAATCCCTCCAGGGAGGTAAGACCTTAATCCATGGATGGAAAATAGGTTTTATCTAAACGACCAACTTTGATCAATTAGTAATGACTGCCCGGAGCATTGTACTGAGAGATTCTTAGGCTGTTCCCCAAGGTGATATTAAAAATACTTAACTACCCACCAATCAGTACAGAGATGAGCTCTGGGGCCTGCCTGATCTGGTTCTATCAACACCCCAACCAGGACCCTAACCCAAAGCCTAAGTCTCTGGTCTCTTCCAAGTCCCCTGCTGGTTTGCAGGTAAACTATTTTATTTTATTTTTAATGAAGTGCCATTGTTTTACATCCTTGTTAATTATTTTTTTTTTGACAGTCTAGGATTTCTCCCCTCAAGTACAGTCACCATGGCTCTCCTACCACCAGCAGCCATAGTTGGAGGTTAATTCCCCTGTGTGCTGGTCTGTGGAAAGGACCCAGGGGAGCTCTGGAAACAGCGATCCATTTACCAGAATGCAGAAGCGGTCAGTGTACAAACCACATGCTTTCATGTAGGTCTCTGAGAACTGGGCAACAGGGGTTAACAGGGGCAGCCATGAAGGCAAAGGAGAGCAAGCACTATGTCCACCCAGCATTTTCTCTCTCTGCCTACGGACCTAGCCATCTAAAGAAAATACATTTTCCTGGTGCCAGAAATTTGCATGTGGTGGGCACTGTGGATTTGACTGGATTCAGAGGGTGAGTTGAGAAGGTGAACTCAGAGTCACACTGGATGTGGGTCCATGGATTAGTTTTCCACTGTCAGTAACTTGAAACCAAAAGCACTCACTGGTCATAAAGTCGCTGTGCTGGGATGAATAGGAAAGTTGACAGTGATAGAATTGCTTCTGTTCACTGTAATTAAAATAAGGGGTGGGGGCCTCCCTCATGGCGCAAGGGGTTAAGACACAACCTATGGAGCTGTCCGCAGCCACCGCAGCACAAGTTCGATCTCTGGCCAGGGAGGTGACCCACATGGCACAGCAGACCTCTCCTGACTCGCCCGCTGCTCCCCTCAGCAGTGTATTTCAGTAGATCCGCCTGTTCTGTTCCCCACTCTGTCTCTGGTGAATCCTCTCACCCGCCGTATCTCTGGCCTGCACCCCAGCTCCTGTATGCATAATTAAATCTTTTTTAAAAATTAGGGGTAGGATCTAGTCTATTAATCTGACACAGATGAAGACTTTCAGATCCTAAGAGCCCCAGAAAGATGATAAGTTCTCCTGCCTTGTTGGGTGTTCACTGTTTAGAAGCTGTAGCTGAAACTCTTGGCAAAGGGCAGCCCGGGGTAAGTTGGCATCTTGGTCACCTGGATGGCAGGTAAAGCAGATCATTCTCCACCCTTGGAGGACATCTGGGGTCCAGGTCCTAAGTCTCTGTCATGCCTCAGTATGCATCAGAAGCACCTGGGAGTTCTTACAACCCAGATTCATGGGCAAGCCCTAAAAGGTTCTAGCTCTGCAGAGACAAGCATTCTGACCACTTTCCAAGTGCATTCGGTTGCAGGTTACATTTTGAGAAATCTCGGCCATTGGGATAAGAACCCAAGAAACTTTCAGGGGAAATGGAAGCCAGCATTAAAACTGAGGAAGACAGGGCTACAGGGACTTGGGACACCAACATAAACTCTGCCCCCACCCTCAGCCTTTCCCAGTGGGTGGCCAACGAATTCCTTCCTCAGAAAAATGAGCCAGGTTCATTCACTGATGGTGAGTGGCGAGAGTTTGCTGTGCTTTCATTGATCAACCCTGAAAGCAATAGACATTGAGAGGGTGGGCACAACCATCATTCTCATTTCAAAGTGAAGCCTCTGAGGCCTCAGGACACCCAAGTGGAAGGCGGGGAAACCAGGCAGACTGACTCCGGGGCCCAGGTGCCCCTGGGCTTTGCTGTCCACATTCAAGAACAATTCTGATATATCTGAAACAGCAGCTCATAGATCCCTCATAGACCAGCTAGACTAGAAATATGACTACAAGCTTTCTTTCAATTCATAATGTTACTGGTAGAAAATACAGAACAGAAAATAAAATCATGGCAAAAACTGCACATAATAAATTTCATTATAACTTTCAAAGACTAAGAATCATCTCCTTAACAGAACTGAGATTTGCAAAATCAAGTCTGTGAAAACTGGACCTGAAAAAATTAAAATCATTGTGGTAAAAATCAAAATTGAAATAGCCCCCCCCAAAAGAAACCCAAGTAACAAATCAAATACTTATTGAACAATATATATGGAATAGAATTTCTCCTACTAAAAATGGAAATGAAATA